>NC_138523.1:48180485-49458699 GCF_000230855.2 Cajanus cajan | reverse complement strand
GGTAACTTTTTTTTTTTAATAATTAGAGATAAAAGGGTACTTTAATTGTTGGAATCCAACTCTAATCATTAACTAAAAAACACAAATATCGAATTATTTGTATTAATAATTTTTTATTATTAACCAATATTTTAAAACACATATTAAAAAACCAATAAGTAATTTTTATTTATTTAAAATTATATTAAAATTACATATGAGAATATATTATTACAATTTTCAATAAATAAAAAACAATTATAATTTTAATTTTTTAATTAATGCTCTAACATTTTCTTTAAAATAATTCAAAGTTTTGAATCCGTCTTAAAATATATCAAATATAGTTTTTAAAATTTAAATTTATCAAATCTAAAAATATTAATTAGTATAATTGATAACAATTTGTATTTCTTAACCAGATTATTTAATATTTCAATCTTTATTTTAAATATAAAATAAATTATATTAAAAATATCATCTTATATTAGTAAAAAAAATTCAATATTTTAAATAATAGATACTTTATGCACTAATACCATATGATTATATAAAATAAATCCATTAAATCAAAATTCGGACATGTGAGTTGAAGTGATGGGTCCCTCCTTTTTGCTGTGTGTGGTGTATATTGTTCTCACTCAAATTAATTAGCTGCCCATATGGAGTTATATATTTCAATTAATTCAATCCCTACTTAATTAAAATTCAATCATAAAATATATGACTTTACGTTGCTTTATCGTAACTGCGTTATAGCCTTCATTTAGTAACTTTCGAATTTCTGATATTTGTCCTAGGCCGCCAAATTAATACACACATTGAATGCTTCAAGAAAAGTAGGAAAAACTGTGTCGTTATATGGAAATAAATTAAATTTGATTAATCAATGCGAATTTAAAGAATTTTATTTCTTTTAAATAAATTTTTAATTTTGAGTTTTATATTAAAAAAAGTAGGAGAACATAGTTTCTCTTTAATAAATTTATTCAACATAACAAAATGGTTTAATATTAAATAGTAAGAGTTTAAAAAATTATTTTTAGATGTATTGTAATTAGAATATAAAATTGATTCCACTAAAAGTATAAAATAAAAATAAAAAAGGAAGAAGAAGAAGAAAAAATTGGTGAAATGTCATTTGATGAAATTGACAGAGTGACACGTATTGCAATATCATTAATGCAGTAGGCAAAGGTTGATGAAACGTTAATTGATATCAGATTTTGGAACTGTTAAGACGAAAAGTCAGAAGTCACACCCATACACAATCAATGCCAAATTAGGTGTAGTCATAGGGCTTCTGTCATGTTGGTATCTCATTTAATTGCAATTTGAAGTCGTCACTGTAGCATTATAGTTTAATTAGTACAGTATTTTATTTGAGTTACTACGGGAAATAGATTAATAGAGGCACTCCTTGTTTTCTTTGTATTTTTTTTTAAATAAAAATAATAATAAGAGAGAAGATCGATTAACATTATGTGTTGAACTTTTACACCTATATCTCTTTAAATAAAAGTTTTCAAAGAGTATGAATTTAAGCAATCCAAACATTAAATCATCTTAATATTGTTGTAAAGTTTCTGAAACACGTTTTCAGTTAAAGTTATTTATTTTTAACTAGATAAACAAGTCACCTACAAGATTTCCTAATCGCTTGTTTTAGCTTTGTATGGACAAAACAAGGAAGTTTCGTTGAAAAATCCCCCAACTCAATCAGACTTAAACCACCTGTATCCAATTTGGTGGGAGTTACCTGTAATTTTCATTTAATTATCACAATCTAAAATGCAAAATTTCAAAGTCGAAAATATTCTTAATATAAAATTTGATTTTATATTTAAAAAATTTATATAAGAAACTACGAAAATGAAAATAAAGTGTTTCCTATAATACCTTTTGAAAATGAGAAATAAATTAAAAATAAGATAGTAAGACTCAATTATTCATTTAAAAAGAATTATAAATCCAGAACATTGAATGATATAAAACATCTATATGCATAAACTTTTTCATAAATATTTATAGGAGAGAAAAATAAAAATAATAAAATAATTTTTTTCATAAGTTAAAAATTAAAATCAACTTAAGTTTAAATTAATTTGTAGAATTTTTTTCATTAACTTCTTTAATATCTTATTTTTAATATATATTAAGTGCTTCTAATATAAGCATACAAATAAGTAGTTTGATTATATTTATTGAGGAGAACCAATCATAGGAAGTGATGTGTAGAAAGTACAAACAGTCCATTTGAAATTATTTAGTTATGGGCAAATGGCAGAAGCCTTGAAGCTTAGACAAACAAATCATTTGGGGGAGTTGATTGTGGAAATTTCCCATCATTTGGGCACACACACTTAGAGTGAGTGATAGGCATGGAGGAAGGGTTGGATGCAGATGAAGTGGTGAGTAGCTTGAGGATGAGTGTTGGATCTTGGAGCAGGAGGAGTTGGGTTTCAGAAAGTGTTTCTGAGATGTGGAGTGCTGCTGCAAATGGTGGTGATGTGTTTGAGAGGAGCAATAGGGTTGGTGATGATGATGATGAAGAGCACCTCAAGTGGGCTGCCATAGAGAGGCTTCCCACTTTTGAGAGGCTAAGGAAAAGCTTGGTCAAAAGGGTCTTAGAAGAAGATAGTGGAACAAGGTTTAACTATGAAGAGGTTGATGTATCCAATCTTGGTGTCCTAAACAAGAGGAAACTCCTTGATTCCATACTAAACACTGTTGAGAATGACAATGAGACCTTTCTCCTTAGGATGAGGGAGAGGATTGATAGGTTCATTATTCTATCTTCTTATATTCTGTTAGTATATCTTAATCTGCACCACAAAATCTTATTCTTGGTTCCATGTCATGTCACCCACTCTTTGTTTATCTCTTTTTTGGTTTTGGTCTTCTGATTTCTCATGTTTGGCCTACCAATTCATATATTAATAGTGTATTTGACCCTGCTTTGGATTATGTTGTGCGATCTAGATGACTTTTTGATTTGGCAGGTTTTTTTCTTTAATTAATTAAGTTGTTTTGTTGATTAGGGTGGCAATAGAGATTCCAAAGGTTGAAGTCCGATTCGAGCATTTGTCCGTGGAAGGAGATGCATTTAATGGAAGCAGAGCACTACCAACATTAGTGAACTCCACCATGAATGCGATTGAGGTATTCCTCTCTCTCTCTGATTCAATATCTTATCTTCCTTTACCCACCCAGCTTTTACATCACATAAAAACAACCCACAAGTGATATATTCAAGTCAAATATATGCTAATAAACGTATTTTAAAAAAATATTTACTGTATTAGGATTAACTTATTTGACATTTACTAGTTTACGCGTTCTACCTGTTTCATTTTTTTTTTAAGGTAATGGCTATGCCTTAAAAATATTAATTATATAAATTATTATAATAAAATGATTTCCAACTTAAATGTTTTTATTAAAAGAGTTAGAATGCAGTTACAAATTAACTGAATATTTAGAATAATTATTAACAAATAAGTATATTGTTAAAATCAAATTATCAATTTATTTTTAAAGTTATAAATATTTTAAAATAACTAAAATTATTATTTGCGTTCCAAATCTTTAATCTTTTAAAATTAATGCACACAGATTAAAAAAGTAGTTTGAGACTCTTTAAAACAAATTGCTGATTATAAAAGAACGTAAAATGCTCTTCTTGAAATAATATTAACAATATATAAGAATATATAGGAACACCTCTTTCATCCTTCTATATATTGAGAGAAAAAGAAAGAAATTTACTTATTTAAAAATAAATATCGATAAATTTGTTTTACTCAAAAACTCATTGATGAAGAAAATAATCATCTTCAAAACGGAATTATCCACCTGCTCAAGGTCTTAAAAGCAACATATAATATATAAAATTAAATTGTAATATAATATTTAAATGCTATAATTATTCTAATTTTAAAAAGAACAAATTCCTTGATAAATTCTGTAAATTTAAATAATATTTTAAAAATCATAAATTTTTAAAATAATTTCTGTTGAATCTCCGTTCATTATATCTATTTTGAATTTTGAATTATTTTCCTAATACTTATATTTAACATCAAATTTTAACGATCTAATTGTTGAATTAAAATTTTTCAATATATAGATTAAATATATAAATTTTTAAAAATTTTAAATTTATGTACACACAATTTTAAATAATATTTTAAAGATCATAAATTCCTAAAATAATTTCTCTTAATCTCCACTCATTATATGTATTTTGAGTTTTGAATTATTCTCCAAATTCTCCTAATATTCATAGTTATAAGAATAATTCTTATTTATATATTTTCTTTTTGAAATCTCTAATAATATATTTAGTGATTAAAATGATGGTAAGTAATAAAATTTAAGAAATTAATGATACAATGCTCACAACTTATCAAAATTAAAATAATTGTTTATTCGAAATATTTGAACATTATTTGTTCTAATTCTAACTTTGAGCTGATATAGAAAAGAGTAGGTCTAAAAATTAAAATATTTGAACATTATTTACAACATAAAGAGGAGAGATCTACTTAGTAAGTCTTGTTAGATTTATTTTACTCAATAATTCATGTTTTATATCAAATTTTAATGATTTAATCGTTAACTTAAAAAAATTTAATGCATAGATTAATTTTAAATTTTTAACAAATTTGAAAATCATATAATACTTTGTTATATGTATTCAAATCGTATAAAATGCTTTTATAATTATCCATCAATTTGAATTAATGAATAAAAAAATCAAATAGTTTTTAATTTTTTTTAAAATTTATAAACTTAATTTATGCATTAAGAACTTTGAATTCAATGGAATTATCATTAAAATTTGATGAAGAATATGAGTTATTGAGTAAAATAAACTTAGGTAACCGTACTTTTAGAGTCAATGAATCATTTCTTAATGTATAAATTAAGTTTGCAAAATTTTAAAATTTTTTAAAATTATTTGATACTCTATTTCATTAATTCAAATTGACGAATAATCATAAAAGTATTTTATACATTGATTTAAATTAATGAAATGAAGTATCAAATAATTTTAAATTTTTAAAATTTTTGCAAACCTAATTTATGTATTAAATTTTTTTAATTCAATAATTAAATTATTAAAATTTGATTTAGAATATGAGTTATTAAATAGAGTAAGTTTACTCTGATTGATTTTTTAATTAATTGTTATTACTACTTTTTATCCTTAAAGAGAAACCAAATCTTGTACCCCATGTTTTGTGGGTTATATATGATCAGATCTGCCATCCAAAAATAATTACAGATGAAGTATAATGAAAAAAAAAAAAAAAAAATCCTTGAAATCTTAATATAATGTCACTTTACCAAATGAATAGTAACACAGTCAACCTCAACACTTGCAATTCTTCTTGAAAGTGCGTTAAACATAGTTATTTACATTTTTTTATGAGCATTTGTCTAATGATATTTACTTCTTTGTGGCAAACAGAGAATTCTCGGATTAATGAATCTTTTTCCTTCGAAGAAAAGTGTTGTCAAGATACTCCAAGATGCTAGTGGAATTGTCAGGCCAAAAAGGTACTTATTAGAGAGTCTTTTATTAAATGAGAAAAATCTAACAACTATTTTATAATATACTTTTTTCTTAACATTTTTTATTTAAAATTTATTGAAAACAAAAATCATGAGTAAGACTCATTAACCAAAAAAATTAGATCATAAAATTTTATAATTTTTAATCAATAATAAGAAAATATATTTAAAAGAAAGCATTGCAAGAGTGTGATGTTAAAAAATTTATTATTAAAAAGACGTGACATAGTACATTTTATAATATAAAAAGGAGTATGAATTGAGAATGTGCCCTTGAAATTGCTTAGGGGAGGGATAAAGTCTCAATCAAACCTTACCTTATAGCAAACAAGATTTAAAAAAAAAAAAAAAAAAAAGTCGTAAGAGTTTAATAACAAATTTTCAATTGTTGATCTTAGTTAAATTCTAAGCAATTCTTTTTTTTTTTTGTGGGTAATGAATATTTTATCTTTGAAACATGATAAATATTTTCTTTTTCTAAAATGCATCAATGTGTTTTTCTAGATAGTTGCTAACTTTTTTTTTTTTTTTCATCTCTTATCGCTGTCTGTTTATTTTTTTCTTCAAATATTTTCCAGATTAACCTTGCTTTTGGGGCCTCCAAGATCAGGGAAAACTACATTGCTGCAAGCACTTGCTGGAAAACTCGATAGGAATTTAAGGGTTGATAATTCTCTTGTTCTATTTTAATAAATAATGCAAATTATATTTATCGTTACGGAGATTAGTAAGAGTAAATTACATTGACATTTTCTGAGATTTCATAAAATTATACAAATACTCTATTTTTTTTAATGTCTATAATAACCTCTTAACAAAAGTCACAATTTAATATTTTTTAAATAACTAAGAAGTTAATATAATATTTAAAAAGTGTTTGTGTGATGATTTTTTAATAATTAAAGAAGTTATTATAAGGATAAAAAAAAGTAAGAAAAGTTTAAGCAATGTCACAAAATCTTAAGAGATGTGGGTGTAAGTATAAATTAGTTCACACACGCACTTAATACATTTTCTCTATATGGGTGTGTATGCATGCTTGTGCATGTATATTTCATTTTGTCCAAATGATAATTGAGCACAATTAAGGATTTTGTTGCATCTAAGCAAAATCGAAATAAAAAAAAAGGAGGAAAACCCACTTCTACCTCATTCGTTGTATCAATACCGGTTACATGTAGAATAGTAATACTTCACATGTTAATGAAATTAAGAAACTGCTTTAGAATTTTATGTTGTGACATAATATTATTTTCTGTTATATCACATGCGAATAATGCTTTCAATTACTCACACATTGTTTTATGTGTTCCACCCATTTCAATCATAATTATGCTAGGAATATGGTGAAGAGGAATGTTAATTATACTCCCTTTATTATTGGTTGAAATTTACTAGAAATTATAAATTTTTGTGAATAAATATAGAGACTCATTGAATGAGAGACAACGTTCACTAAAATTTGTAATAAATTCCAGTTAATAAAAAGTTAAGTGATAAAGAAGTGTTTCTAACATTTTTCATACATGAGTGAATATATGATTTGTTTTCAAATATTGTGATTAAAAATTGCACCCCTCACTTAACAACCATAGACAAGAATTCTAGTGAAATAAACTATAAAAACCAAGTTTTCTAGTTTAGATTATGCATCTTAAAATTTATACACCAACAGGTTTCAGGAAGAGTCACTTACTGTGGTCATGAGTTATCAGAGTTTGTTCCTCAAAGAACATGTGCTTATATTAGTCAACATAATCTTCATCATGGAGAGATGTCAGTTAGAGAGACACTAGACTTTTCTGGACGTTGCTTGGGAGTTGGGACAAGGAATGATCTACTACTAGAATTAATAAAGCGAGAAAAGCAAGCAGGTCTTAAACCAGATCCAGAGATAGATGCGTTTATGAAAGCCACATCAATGACAGGTCAAGAAAAAAGTCTCATTACAGATTATATTCTCAAGGTTTGATTGCTTTATTTCTATTTGATTATTGTCCTTTCAAATGCCATACCATGTTTACTATCATCTGACATATCAAAGAAAATGAACCCAGGTTCTTGGATTGGAAATATGTGCTGACACTTTAGTGGGAGATGAAATGAGGAGGGGAATATCTGGTGGAGAAAAAAAGAGGTTAACTACTGGTATGAAAAATAGTTATAAGAAAATTTCATCTTACTAAAGAGAAAATGTTAAGAGGTTATGTTAAGATATTTGTCTAAGAGGATATATTTATCGAGATGAGAGAGTTATAAGTTATAAAATTATATCTTTATTATTTTTATGGGATTATTTGTACATACAACTTGACAATAGTGAAATATTGTCCGTTTTTAACTTAAGTCTTTAGAGAAAATGTTAATAGGTTATATTATGGTATTTGTCTAAGAAGATATATTTATCAAGAAGAGAATTATAAGGTTATACTTTTATTATTTTTATGGGGTTATTTGAACATATAACTTCACAATAGTGAGATATTATCCATTTTTAACCTAAGCCCTTAGAGAAAATGCTAAAAAAAATGTTAATAGGTTATATTATTGTATTTGTCTAAGAAGATATATTTATCGAGAAGAAAGAATTATAAGGTTATATCTTTATGGAGTTATTTGCACATACAATTTCACAATCGGGAGATACGATGTTTTTGGTCATCTCTTAGAAAGCTTCCTAACCAAAGAAGTATGTGTATGTTTTATAAACTCTTATTTTTCTTCTTATTTTAACGATGTGAGACTTAGTTTGTATCTTAAAAATGTTAGTTCCGTTCAAATACTTATTCCATTTCAAAATCTCCCATTTTTCTAATTCTCAAGCAATGACTTTCATATTATGGATGTAGGTGAAATGTTGGTTGGACCAGCAAAAGTCTTCTTAATGGATGAAATTTCAACTGGTTTGGATAGTTCCACAACCTTCCAAATTATCAAGTTCTTAAGGCAGTTAGTGCATGCCATGGATGTTACAGTGATAGTATCTCTTTTACAACCTGCACCAGAAACATTTGACCTTTTCGATGACTTGATCTTGCTTTCAGAAGGTCACATTCTCTACCAAGGACCTCGTGAAAATGTTCTCAATTTTTTTGAAAGTGTAGGCTTCAAATGCCCTGAAAGGAAAGGAATTGCAGACTTCTTACAAGAGATTACTTCTAGAAAGGACCAAGAGCAATACTGGTTTTCAAAGGACAAACCATACAGTTATATGAGTGTGCCTGAGTTTGTAGATCATTTCAATAATTTTAGCATTGGCCAACAACTTTCCCAAGAGCTTCAAGTTCCCTATGATCGTGCTAAAACTCACCCTGCTGCACTAGTTAAAAATAAATATGGGATCTCAAAACTAGAACTCTTGAAGGCATGTTTCGCAAGAGAATGGCTACTGTTGAAGCGCAGTGCTTTCATATACATATTTAAGACTACTCAGATTTTGATAATGTCTTTGATTACTATGACAACGTTTCTTAGAACAGAAATGAAAAGTGGCCACATTGATGATGGGAGAAAATATTATGGTGCACTATTCTTTAGCCTCACTAATATAATGTTCAATGGAATGGCTGAGCTTGCACTAACTATTTTTAGACTTCCTGTTTTCTTCAAGCAACGAGATTTATTATTTTATCCGGCTTGGGCTTTTGCACTTCCCATATGGATCTTTCGAATCCCTCTCTCTTTGGTGGAGTCAGGATTATGGGTTGTCCTTACTTATTATACTGTAGGGTATGCTCCAGCTGCAAGTAGGTATGTAAGTAAAGTATTTGTTAATTTATATACAAAAATCTATCATTCCAAAAGTTTATATTGCTACATGTAGATATAATATAATTTGTTTTTATTCCTTGAGTGAAAATTAAGAAGTGAATCATTGCATGTTATATATATTTTTGTGTTATATAAAAATCTAAGCTATCATCAATGAGTATTAATTCTACCACCGTCATTGTACTATTAAGTGCATACTTATGTATAACTTTTAACAATTTTGTATTTAAGGAGTAATTTTTTTCAAAGTGTAACTAATTGGCTTACTTCCATAGTTCATTTTTTATTGACATGCAACTGATGCAAGTAACAAACACTTAACTGTATTCAATAATAAGTTTAAACAATTATTACAGATTTTTTCGTCAGTTGTTAGCATTCTTCTGTGTTCATCAAATGGGTTTGTCTCTGTTCCGATTCATTGCTGCTCTTGGAAGAACGCTGGTTGTGGCAAATACGCTTGCTTTCTTTATATTGCTACTTACTTATGTGCTTGGTGGATTCATTGTTGCCAAAGGTGAGCCTTAACTATTCTTTTCCCCTTCACTCAATTGGTAAAATGAAATGCATGACAAAGTAATGCAACTTCAATAACCTCTTTTACAGATAACCTTGATCCCTGGATGAAATGGGGCTATTATGCTTCTCCTATGATGTATGGTCAGAATGCCATTGTCATTAATGAATTCCTTGATAAGAGATGGAGTGTTGTAAGATCTTTAACATGTGGAATTTTTTCTTCTCTATTTCATTTTCTTGTGAAACTATATTCATTTATCTTTTTTTCAGCCCAACATGGATAAAAGAATTCCTGAGCCCACAGTTGGGAAGGCTCTTCTCAAGGCTAGAAGCATGTTTACTGAAGACTATTGGTATTGGATTTGTATTGGTGCTCTCCTAGGCTTTTCTCTGCTTTTCAACATTTGTTTTATATTTGCTCTGACATTTCTCAATCGTAAGCTTTCATACTACATGTTTTTTTTTTTGGAAAAAGTATGTTTATAGTTACTATAAGATTTTTGAAATTTAGTTCTAGTCCCTGATTTTTTTTTGAACTATTTTGGTTTCTCTAATTTGAAAATGTCTCGCTTTTGATTTTTAAATTAGTTTAAAATAGAACTTAAAAATGATTATCAAGTGTTATCTAAATCATTTTGAAGACCAAAAAAGTTGTGCATTTTAAAATTAGAGACCAAAATATAACAAAATAAATTGAGGGACTAAAATTGAACTTGAGAAATTTTAAAAGGTCTAAAAACATGTTTTAACTTTTCTTTTGTCTGTCTTAAAAACTATCTCTAACAAGATCTTGAATTGCAGCATTTGGAGATTCTAAATCTATTATTCCAGAAGAGGGAAACGAGAAAAAGAAAACTGCTGAAGAGAGTTCTGTTTCAACTGATAAATCATTTGAAAGTACTAAATCTTACCCTTTTTTTTTTCCAATAATATATTATAAAAATTGAGAATTTTTTTTTCATTTTATGTTTCCACTTTATCTCTTGTTCTACAAAGTTTGTATAGGAAATAATGAGTTTTTCTATTATTTTTTTATTCTTACTTTTTGTTTTCATTGTTTATTATATAAGCTTCGAAAAACAAGAAACAAAGTGGAAATATTTTATGTGTCTCATAAAACACACCAACTTACTTGGTTTCATTACTTTCAACAAAATGTGTACTTTGCCTTGCATGGTTTGAAATGAATTTTCTAATGGTGCTCTCCTAGAATTGTCATGTTTTCAACTTTATTTTCTGCTTGAATGTGTAAATTTATACCAATTGTCTATCAACTACTATATTCTATTCATTTTGAATTACAAAATAAAATGGTTAGATGCAGACATTGATATGGATAATAAAAGATTCCGAGAGAGTTCAACTCCCAAAGTAGACACGACAACAACCAAGACGGGAATGGTGTTGCCCTTTAAGCCTCTATCACTTGCTTTTGATCACGTGAATTACTACATCAACATGCCAATTGTAAATTCTAAACACCCTTAAACCTTAATCACCTTTGGTTATGATTCATTTTAGCATTGTTTTTCATCGCTTTCTTTTCCTACTTATAACATATCTTTGTTGTTTAACTACTTTTACATTTTAGTAATCCTCATATGTACGATGTCTTAACAATGTTTTCATATCAGGAAATGCAAAAACATGAAATTGAAGTGAGTCGGCTCCAATTACTAAGAGATATTAGTGGTGCTTTTAGGCCTGGAGTACTAACAGCATTAGTAGGTGTAACTGGTGCTGGAAAAACCACCTTGATGGATGTTCTAGCTGGAAGAAAAACTGGAGGTTATATTGAAGGAAGCATCAGCATATCTGGTTACCCAAAAAAACAAGAAACTTTTGCTCGAATTAGTGGATATTGTGAACAAAATGATATCCATTCTCCAAATATCACAGTGTATGAATCAGTTGTATTTTCTGCTTGGTTGCGTCTTGGTAATGAGGTCAAGTCAGAAATAAGAAAGGTGTGCTTTATTGAAATCAACCCTTATATTGAACTCCAACTCATTCTTTCTCCTGAACTTTTTCTCAATTTTTAAAAAACATTGTATCGGACATTTTCCATAATCTGGAACATGACAATGACCTTTGTTTTTAATGAACTCTTCATTCTTTAAGAGCATAGATATAGTCAAAACTATAGGTCCAAGTTTCATGATTTGACCAAGATGGATGTTGGTTATGTTCCAGAAAACAAAAACCTTGAAAAATGATTATCAGTAATGCATTAGTGGCTTTATTTTATTGCTATTATAGTTGAAATGTACATGTTATAGTGTTCTTGGATATTAGATAGCCACATATAGATTATATGTTGTTTATTTGGGGGAAAGCCACATATAACTATTGTCACATGTTTAGCGATATAAAACATGACTAATTGGCAAACCATACTATTTTACTAATCTCACAATTCTGACACCATGCTTTACTTAATAAAGTATGAAACTAAATTATCTTCATCATGTAATCGTTATAAAGAATAATTCTTAATCAACCTCTTGTATGGCAGATGTTTGTTGAGGAAGTTATGAACCTTGTTGAGCTGCATCCAGTGAGAAATTTTCTAGTAGGTCTTCCAGGCATAAATGGTTTATCAACTGAGCAAAGAAAGAGACTCACTATTGCTGTAGAATTAGTTGCCAATCCTTCTATCATCTTTATGGATGAGCCAACCTCAGGCCTTGATGCTAGAGCTGCAGCAATTGTTATGCGTACTGTCAGAAATACAGCAGATACAGGAAGAACTATTGTCTGCACAATTCATCAACCAAGCATTGACATATTTGAATCTTTTGATGAGGTATGACTTCACAAGATTTGGAAGATGAAATTATTATTTTCATGAGAACTACGAACACATAATTCTCACTTAACTTAATCTTTTCTTCAGCTACTTTTGATGAAGAGAGGAGGACAAATCATATATAATGGTCCCTTAGGTCAAAAATCTCATAAGCTTATAGAGTACTTTGAGGTGAGTATGACTTTTCTCTTCAAAGTGTATACATTCTCAAATTTAATAATCTTATATGTTATTTGCAGGCTATTCCAGGAGTTCCTAGAATCAAAGATGGTTATAATCCTGCCACATGGATTTTGGAGATCAGTTCTCCAATAGTTGAGGGTCAGCTTAGGGTAGACTTTGCAGAATTGTATACTAAGTCAGAATTGTATCAGTTAAGTATTAATTGAAGTTATATTCCTATAGTACGACCATTATTTCCCTTTTTTAAAAATGGAATTAGACATGGTATTCTCTTTTCATTTTTTACGTCAATTCTTTTCAGGAGGAATCAAGTTCTTATTAAAGAACTAAGCACACCTTTAGAAGGAATAAAGGACCTTGATTTCCCTACTAAATACTCTCAGTCCTTTGTTGCTCAATGTAAAGCATGCTTCTGGAAACAACACTTGTCCTATTGGAGGAATCCACAATATAATGTCATTCGATTCTTCATGTCAACATTTGTAGGTGTAATTCTTGGATTCATTTTTTGGAAAAAAGGAGATAAAACGTAAGTTCACATGTTCTCCTTCTGAGTATTGTACTTATTAGAAAAAACTAGTTTATCTTTTAATAAGGTGACCCAAGAGTACCATAGGTTCCTAGTAAGATAGTAATTGAACAAGTTAAGACTTTTTCATATTGGATGATACTTCATATTGAGATTTAGCAATTTGAGTGTATTGAGATTTAACAATTTAAGGATACAACAGGTCAACTCAGATATTGTTAGGAATCAATGTATGCTTAGTTACTTAATGCAATAATTACTATAGAACTGCAAAACCATCTACAAGAACCCTGGTTGATCTTCTTTTTTATTATTATTATTATTTTTTTTTTTTTGAAAAAGACATCAACAATAAATTTATTAACATAGAAAAAAGAAAATATGATGGTTGCTTTCACAATCATGAAAGGTGACTTTGCTGAGGATAAATCATTTTTTTTTACAGAGATACAGAGCAAGATCTAATGAATCTAATGGGAGCTATTTTTGCTTCTATTTTCCTTCTTGGAGGCTCCAACACTTCCTCTGTTCAACCTATAGTTGCAATAGAAAGAACAGTCTTCTATCGTGAAAAAGCAGCTGGAATGTACTCAGCTCTACCTTATGCAATTGCTCAGGTAAATGCAACTATCTTTTCACAGAAAAAAAAAAAGGAAAAAGTAATTGATAATTGAATTCTCAATGAAAAAGAAAATTTATGTTATGAATAAACATTGTGTTGCAGGTGGCAATAGAATGTATTTATATTGCAATCCAGACATTCACCTTTACTTTTATCCTTTACTCAATGATGGGTTTTCTTTGGCAAGCTGACAAGTTCTTGTGGTTCTACTACTTCATGTTCATGTCATTTGTTTGCTTCACACTTTATGGCATGATGACAGTGGCTCTAACACCAAACCCCCAAATTGCTGCAATTATTATGTCCTTCTTCCTAGTGTTTTGGAATGTATTCTCAGGCTTCATTATCTTCAAATCGGTAAGTATAATATATAGTAATTAAATATATTCATATACAGGGAGGGAGTAAAAAAAAACAAATTGTACATTGACTTGCATTAAATTTAGTTCATACATTACACATTGAGCACACCTATTGAAATCCTTTTGCAATTCATTATAAAATTCAATTTGGATAAAGTTTTCAACAATCCCCTATAGGAGAAAAAAATTAAATACATTAAATTATGCATCTAGCAACTTTGGAAAAAAATTAAGTTGAGATCCATAAGATAATTTTAACTTATGAAATAAATTTGATTCATTTTACCTTCTTAATTTATTTAATT
The DNA here is from genome assembly GCF_000230855.2 of Cajanus cajan. NCBI lineage: Eukaryota > Viridiplantae > Streptophyta > Magnoliopsida > Fabales > Fabaceae > Cajanus > Cajanus cajan. The sequence goes on along the minus strand of NC_138523.1, from coordinate 49,444,040 downwards.
TTTTCTCCTGTAAGTATTATCGATAAATTTATCTAAAATAAATCTAAGTTGATAGTTAAGAATTTTCATGAAGACAATGACATTATGGCTCTTAATATTTAGATTTTCCATTTGTCATAGGTTTTACTAAGTTGATATGTACACTTTTAACTATAATTGAATTAGTCCAAAATTATTAAAAAAAATGATTTTATATAATTTAAAATTGTCAGACAAATTAACAACTTTAACTGAAATTTGATAATCAATGTAGGATTCCTTGAGTGATACAATATTTTTTTTTCTTTCACATCATTATTTGGACCATTATATGCAGTGTGACATCTACACAGCTCCATTCACATTCTCATAAAATAAAAAATATATATATTATTATCATCCATCTACTTTCCTTTTTTCTTCATTTCCACTTCATTTTCTTCCTATATAACCATTTTCTATCACATCATTTACTTCATCTATCACTTTCTCTGTTTTTTTTTCTCTTTACTTCATATCTCCATTGGACAAATATTATTACTTTAAAATAAATATGTTTGGGTGTTAAACATTTTTCTAAGAACAAAATTTAAGTGTAGTTGTTATTTTTCGTTGAAGTTTTACTTTAATATTATGCAAAAATATTTAATATGTGTCTCATTAATATATATTCACCTATATTATAAAAATAAAACTTTAACTCTAATTGAAAAACAGCACCAAACTATATTTAAGGAATTGTACCTAAGAATTTTTCTTTTCCTAACTCAAAAGAAGCAAGTGTTTACCGAAGAAGTTGTGGCACAAGAATGCACTTCTTTGATATTCTTCCAGAACACTCAATTATGTGCAAAATCAACTGAACTTTCGCATTACTTTTTGAAATTACAATTGATAAACATTATAATTTCTAAAATTGCAAAAAAAAAAAATCAAAATTACAAAAACAAAATTTTGAGCTGAAATTATCAATTGCTAGATTCTTTAATCCCTAATTCTAAAGTATGCTAATTTAATTTGATAATTATTAGTCATTTTTGTTCTTGACTTTGGTGTGGATCAGTCATTTTGATTTTTACATTGTAGACAAAATTACATAATGGAATGATGATTGTTGACTTCACATACCAAATTAACTGATTTAGTAGTGTTAAGGACTAAATTGACCGGTAGTACCAAATTTAAAGACCATGTTGGTCAAAACATGGAATAAAATTGTCTTTTAGTTACAAATTGATTGGTGGTGCTAAATTTAGAGACTAAAATGTTATTTTGTTTTTACTAAATTTCAAGTGCTTTAGCAACTTAAACAAATTATAACCATTGATTATATTTTATCTTTTTTTGAGAAAAATTATAACCATTGATTATTCTCACATTTGCAGCAAATTCCAATATGGTGGAGGTGGTATTACTGGGCATGTCCAACTGCTTGGAGTTTATATGGCCTAGTGACATCCCAGATTGGTGACAAAGATACTCCAGTTGTGGTGCCTGGATCAGGATCAATGTCAGTAAAAGCATTCCTTAAGAAATATATGGATTATGAATATGACTTCCTGGGGGTTGTTGTTGTGGCCCATATTGTATTTGTTGTATTGTTTCTTTTTGTTTTTGCTTATGGTATCAAGGTCTTTAATTTTCAAAAGAGATAAGTAACACTATAATAAATGAACAAAATAAACACAAAAAGAAAAATAAAAGAGTAAAGAAAGACATTTAGAGGTCTCTATAGAATATACAAGCAACATTATGATTGTTCATAATGTCTGGGATTTTCACTTGTATCTAGTTATTAGTCATTGTTCAACATTTGAAATTTGGCATAACATATCCTCCCAAGAACACAAAATTATAATGATTCTTGTGCATATTAATGTGAGAATATGAAGTATTTTTGTTTTAAAAAAATTAATGCTCATCCTATCCAAAAAAAAAATATTATCCAATGAAAAAGAAAAAATGATTATTTATCCATATGATCTCCCTCTCTGAGTTAGAATTTTTGTTAGGTCAAGTATAGTATATTAGTCACGTTTTCATCCTTTCATTACTTCAAAACAAGGAAGGAAAATGAAAGATCCAATGTTTTTTATTTATATGATTTATCATTTTGTTCTTGATTAGATTCGAATTATAAGGTTTGGAAGAGTTTTTAATTTTTCATTTGTTAACAAATTCATGAAGAAATTTACACAAAGTCAGATGTTCAAAACCATTGCATAAGCCATGTATTAATAGTTGATTTGTTGAAATAAAAGAAAATTTGGGTATATGACAATTAGGTTAATATATATAATAACAAGAACATTTGTCTAAATAATTTTTTTTAAAGAAAATGTTAGCTTAATTATATTTATTTTTGGCCAATGATTATCAGTATGGATAACTTTGCGCAATCATAACAAATATATTTGTTCGGTGTGATTCCAAGTATGCGTAGGATGACCCAATGACCTAAGACCATGGAATAGATTATAGGCCTGTTTTAAGGGGGAAAAAAAGAAGTTTTATTTATTTATTTAAGAAGCAACTCTTATATGTTTTTTGAAAATATAATTTGTAGAAGTTTTTTAATTTTAAACAAATTAACCCTATGTCACTTTTTACAAGTTTTTTAAGATTCATTCTTCTAGAGGTTTCAGTGAGTTTATGCGTTGTTTCTTTTTCTTTATAACAATACACACATGGGAAACTAATCTCTTTAATGATTGTAAAATGAAGGGACCCCATTCCCTAGTCTTAGATCATTAAAAAAAATCTCCATTCACCTAACAATTTGTTGGCCTTTCGAGTGGATCTCTAGTCTACAGGTAAATGTGCATCCAAGCTAATTTGCTATATGATCCCTAAAATACATTGTGAATCTTCCACTCTAAGTATAGATTATCTCATCAACTCTACCAAATTCTTATTGTAACTTGAATGTTCAAATTTACACGTGCTCCACTTCAGTAGTAGGAAGGGGCAAGGGCTCCACACATAAACCCAAGACACCACCTAGAAACATAGGATGGATCATGTCACATTAGGTCGTCATGAATGGTTGGACCAACTTAGTCTCGTTGTGAGAATTTTGTAAAGTTATTAACACATTATTTACAATAATAAAACAGAAACTTACTCTGAACGGGCATCGAAAACACCACCATCAGTGGCGGGTAGGGATGACAAATATATCCGTACCCGCAGGTAATACCCGAACCCGTCCTAACTTTGACGGGGAATACCCAGTTTGACCGGGTACAAGTACGGGTAAAACCCGATGTATTAAATCGGGTACGGGTACGGGTATGTACTTACCCACCCCGTACCCGTACTCGTACCCGTCCCTGTTTCCATTTTTAATTTAATACCACTTTCAATTTAATTATATTAAAGAATTTTAGTATTTTTTTATGTGTGATTATTTATTATAATATGAGATAAAGAAATAACCTAATTATAGTTATAATATAATTAAAAAAAATAATTTATAAATATTATATTTTTAAAAAAAAAATAAAAAAAAAAAATTTGACGGGTACGAGTATACCCGATACCTGACGGAGACGGGGATGAGAATGAAAATCACGTACCCGACAGGTACGTATACGAGGACAGGATGAATTTGGCTCGCGAGGACGGGGACGGGTATCATGAAACCCGTACCCGCCGTTGCCATCCCTAGGGTATAATTTCTATTACATCGAGGTAACAGTGCTAAAGTTTATATATTGTGTATTTTGCTATTAAGATCTTTATATGAATTGGGGGCTTAAAAACCAAAATTTAATGTAACCGAAAGCCAATGAAAATCTGAATCCTTCGTGCATATTTGGTTTAATTTGACTTAATCAGAGTTTACAAGCGCTGAAAATTATATCATTATAATAAACTGATCTAAATATTATATAATTTTAAAAATGTCAAGCAGAAACTAATAAACTAGGTAAAATTTATTCATAAAAAAAAAATTGACAGCTTTAATGAACAATAAACAAAAGGCTAAAATGTCATTACAAAAGCTCACTTCTGCATAAGTCAAATTCAGAAACTGATAGAGTACTTAAATGAAATTCCAGTTCCTGAACTATATACACGACATAAACTACTACTAATAGAAGCGACGAAAGAAAAAACAGATTAAGCAATTAGATTTAGAACAACCAATTCTAAGCATCATGACCATGTATCAAATCACAACGTAACTACAGCTTCTCATGAGTTTTAACAGGAGCTTTATCCAGGTCATCAATCTCCTTTCTACTCTTTACCATGCTCCATTTCTTACTATTGAAATCTAGTTTGTCAAAGTCATCTGCAATTCCCATGTAACCATAAAGAATATTCTCCACTTTGTTTCCCTCATCTGTCTTTCCTATGTTACAGCTCTTAATACTTTCAGATTTTAGTCTCTCGTATTCAGCCCTACCGCGATTTTTGTCAGAAAGATATTTATGAAGCCTCTCTGCATCTCTCAGCCCACCAAACGTGCCCAGAAATTTCACCAATACAATACTTTGGTCTGCAGGCTTCCCTAGGCATAACTTGATTCTTCCTCTCACAAAACCTTCGCCTGAAATTTATTATAAAAAAAAAAGATTGCACAGTTTAACAAGACAACAATTAATTAGTAAATTTCAAGGAGGAATAAGAGTTTCATTTAGTATAAAATTAACACACAATTATGCTAAACATGCATATTTCAGGGGATGCTTTATGCATATAATCAAAACTAAAACATAAAACTAACTGAATAACATTTGGTTCATTATAAATTCTGTTTAAGTTGAATAATTACTATTGCATAGTATCACAACATCCAAACAGAAACTCACCTCTTAAAAATGCCTCAATTGTTTCCATGCTTACAACCTTCCAGTTTTGCGGATTGTCATCAGACATGGATATGTTATGGATGATAATAATAGGAGGCCAAAGAATCAAATCCTCTTTTTGAGCCAAAGCTTCAGCATGAGGCAAGACCTGGGGAACCCAAGTTACTGTGTCTTGAGGAACAATAGTATCCCATCCCATAAGAACACAAATTGCTTTGTGAAGACCCAAGTGCTTTGCTCTCAACCCAGCCTTATGGGACATAAAAGCATGAGTTACCAGGCGTTGAGTGTCCATGAATTCTTTTGAGGAACTGTTACCATTAAGAAAGATAAATGGGACAAATAAACATGTTAAGAGTTGTACTACATATAAATCACACTTCATCTCGAAAAAATAAAACTTACTGGTAAGTTGTACATTATGAATTTTTTTCAAGCATAAAAGAGTATAGAAAGAATTCAAGAAGACAGCAATAAACAATTTATAATGAAACCAAGGAAGAAAATGGTAAACATTAAAGTAAACTAACATATGGGGTAATATTAAAATTAATAAAAGAAGCCAATCAGAAAAAAAAAATTATAAAATAAAATAAAGAACACCCTAGAATATCATTCTCTCTAGCAGGTATCTGAAAGAGCCTCAAAATCATCGATTAATATGCATGAACATGTAACATATCACTTGGGTGCCACCATCTCCCTAAGAGTGCCTAAGCATAGGAACTTGATTTTTTCAATCATAAATTCCCTAAAACATTAAAGAAGTTATATGGACTAATGCCTACAAGAAAAATTATTATATACAATTAAATCCCAAGGTCCTATGTAAACAAGAAAAATTATTATATAATCCCAAGGTCCTATGTAAACGCCTGAAGCCTTCCTCTAAAATCTAAATCCCAAAAATCACAGTCACAGTTGTATCAGAAAAATCAATTTTCACTACCAACAGTCCACCAAGGTCTACAATTTTAACCTACTAGTGTCTCCTATCATTACTATATCATTGCAGGCGAGAACAATCCACTGTGGTTGTCAATGTTAGTTAATAATTCAAAATCATTCACCCTTCGAAGAAGTCAATCTTCACTAGTTTATCATAGCTATCTTCCTCTTTCTTCCTAAATATAATTAATATGCACTTTCATGAGCATCCAAAGGCTAAAATAATTACTTTTTAAGTATTTACATTTTAAAAAATACAACTAGACATTGGCTCCAGCAAAAGTTTTAAGTTAATTTCAAAATCATGCAACAACAGTAAATTTAAATATAACTTTCATCATCATTCAAAAGCAAAGTCACAAGTTGAGCTAGCTTGAGACTCATGTTCATCTCCAAGGCAGTTTACATGTTTATGTGTTTGATACTATTGACATGGAATTGGTGCCATCAAACTGTCCACGCATCTGTCTTAATAAAATACCACAATTATAGATACCAACATGTTTACTTCCGAAGTTTGAGAACTTAAAACATGATCCAGGAATAATTTGCACATGTACTTTGACTCCACTGTGAGTTAAATTCTATTCTAGGGGACTCCTTATTCAATATGTGAACAGAAGTACTCCATTTAATAAAAGATCACAGAAAAGAAAACAGACCTTCTGCCACATACGATGCAGTACAAACTACCATTTTTTCCGTGGTCCTGGTACCTTTTTTGCACATATAAGTTCAGATTCAACTTCTTGGAGTACATTAAGAAATTTTCATGTACCATTTGATTAAACTCTTCAGAGCCCTCAGTTGGCTCAGATTCTGCAGCATTTATCCAATCTTCAGATGATTCATCATTAGTTGCATGTTTATTCTCATCATATTCATGATATTTTTTCCAAACTTTAGGTTGCTTTTGAATTGCATTTCTCTTAGAAAAATGCTGGGACTTAAACCAGTTTGAAGAACTGGACTTTGAATGATGCTTTATATTCTGATTCGAATACTTCTGAGATTGAAATGAATGCCTTTGTACATGTCCCATAGAATTTTGAGGTAAAATCCATTCATCACACGGAAAATCATCTTCATTCTCCAACTCATATTCTTTCTTATACTTCCTATATATCTTAGGGTTAAATTCAACATTACCAGATGAATACATATCTTCTTCATCTATCCAGTCTTCACTTTCATATACATCTTGAAATTCTTCATTTGCACCCCATTTGCTTGGTTTTATTGCTCTCAAATCATGCACATCTATTTCATCATTGACATTGTATTTTCTTTTCAGAAGTCTGTCAGAATGGTCGTGAATGCCAACATTCTGTCTAGTTTCTTTCCCCCTATAGGTTTCTGAATTATGTTTAGACAAAGGTGAAGTTTGAAACCTTTCTTGCTGAAGCACCGGACCACCATCTCTTCCAGATTCATATTCTGTTCTTAAAACTGGTAATCGATTGGCCTCAGATACACCCATATGTGAAACTTGTGGCATTCTTTTCCCATTTTCAAGATGATTATATCCAGATTGCAAATAAGCTTCATCTTGCATCGATGCAATTGATGTTCTTCTTACATCATGATAATCAAGATACTTTGATCTCTGTAATGTAGGGTGGTCATGTACAATAGCCCTTCTTTGACTACCATAAGATTCTTCCGTCTTACCAGTTCTATCTAAATCTGGATGTGAAATATAAGGTTTGGAAAACTCCCTATTATCATAGTCATTTACAGCTCGCTCATAGTTCAATCGACCATGAGGAGCTATCCTTCTAGGTAAATCATCATAATATAAATGCTCATCATGTGCTGCTCTTACCTGTAATTTGTAATTAAGATAGTCCAAATGATCAGCTCTGGTAGGACTAAACTCACGTTGTTGGTGACATGTCATATTCCTTGGCCCAATTTCAGAACCTCTAGCGGTGTCTATAACTGTCCTTTGCCCATGTCCACTAAACCCTACAGGTTCCGCAAGTTTTCCACTATTCCGTGATAAATCATAAGATGCAGGTAAATAGATGTCGTCACCATGTGAGCATAGAAAATTGCCCCTTGACATTTCTATAGAGGAGCCGCCTCCATAATCCCTCATGTGAGAAGTGCCCGCAAAATCCTTTGCATAAGAGGGAGATACACTCGAATAAGAAACATCCCTAGCATGAAGAATATTTTTTTCCACCCCACCATGAGATTCTGTGGCGGGCATCTTATCCATAGGTGGTGGAGGGTCTCTATGCTGTAGTCTCTCATGCTCAAACCTCCCCACCGGGATACCCCTTGGGGGAGGCAAGTGCCCATGCCCACCAACTTCTTGGTTTCGCATTGTGACACCCATATCTGGAATAGACCTATATCTATAGTAACCTCCTACTTCGTTTTCAACGCGTATTACAAACTTCTGATCCATAATATCCTGCCGACCACCCAACCTGTCCTCAATCAAGTCCTTCTCTCTATCAAGGTAAACTCGCTTTGCATCCAAGTTTCCATCTATGCTTTTTGACAAATCGTATCTTGCTCTTAAGCCTGGTGGTGGTGGTGAACAACTTCTACGGCCAATCCCATCATCAAAGTGTGATTTTTTCCTCACTGGTTCAGCAGGAGGTGACCTTGACCGAACCCTACCGCTCCTTCTACCACCACCCCCATGCTGCCAATCATAATCCCTATCTTCAAACCCATCAGAACCCCCTTTGTTCCCACCACCACCCCTTCTTACCTCGTCAACCTTGACAGGGCTCATGTTCCTCTGCTGAACTGGATCCAGCCCGTCTCTCCGATTTCTCCGAAACGGGTCGGGTCCCGATTCAAAACGGTCCGGTGCGCCGTGCTCTTCCTGGCGCCGTCTATTATATTGCATGATTAATTGAATAAACAAAGGCAACCTCTAAACACCCTTTTGGTCGAATTAGATAACTGCCAAAGGGATCTTACCAAAGCAAGAAACCTACCGATCTGCAAACCCTAACCCTAGAAATATGCTGACAGAAGATTATTGCAGATAGAGATCAAGCAGAAATCTAAGTAGCTATTAATAAATGCGGTTAGATTTATTGCTGGGGCCAAACCTTTTTTGGGGAATCACGAAGTTGCATCGATCCATAGAGAAGATGAAGAATCATAGTAGAGTTTGAGTGGGCAATTTTGGGATTTCAATTTGCAAAAAGAAAATAGAAATTGAAGATTAGAATCGGAAATTGGATAGAGTGATGTATGGCTTCTTGCTCTGAAGCACTGAAGATGAAACTTAAGATTGATATTTTGGATTCATGGTTGTTTTTGGTGCTGATAAAATGCCTGATATAGTCTTCATCTTGAGGATTTAATTAATTAATAATGGAAAATTATTGAATAGATTCGGTGCATGACAGATTTACAAGTGGACTACATTGTCTATTGGCAAATTAACTGATTAGGTAAATATAATAAATGTATCTTTAGAATATGATGATTTTTTATCATGTAAACTTTTTTCTTAAAAAAAAAATAAGATGCTAAACTATATCTTATATATTACAGTAAAACTTATATGAGAATTTGACTTTTTGTTCGATAATTATAAAATGTCATTTATTATTTATTATTTTTATTTGTAAAAATTAACATATTTAAAATATATAATTATAATTAGTACTATTTTAAAAATAAAAAAAAAATTATATATCAATAAACTCTACAAACATTGATTAATGTACAATTTTTTTTTTACAAATAATATTATTGATAGTAAAAAGAATAGTATTATTTAATGGGATGTCACATCATAATGTATTGTATAAAACTTACATAATATATGGTAGAACGTTACTAAGTTTAAGTAAGGTCAGGAGTTCGAATCTTGTCTTGTGTATGTAGCGACGTTAAATCTTGGGACTAGCTATCCCACTCTTTGAAGTGCCTCTAACGTAGCGAGGAGATTAGTCACTGCTATTGACAGTAGGTAGTCTAGGGACAAAAAAAAAAAACATTTACTATTTATCCTTTCCAATTCAATGGAGAAGATAATATTTTAAAAAAAAGTATATAATGATATTTAAGATAAAATATATTTATAATGAGAAAATAATTTATCTATCAATGAATATACAATGTTAAGATATGGTATAATTACTTTGAAAATATAAAAATGTTAAAATATATTTTCTTTTTAAATTTAATGGAAAAATAGTATTATTAACAAAGGCAAGGAAACATATATTATAAAAATATATTTATACTGAAAAATAATTTATCCATCATAATATAAATTGTTAAAATATACTATAAGATGATTAATAATTATATAACACAGTTGACAGAAAAAAAGATATAACTATTAATTATTTTGAAATGAATATTTTATAGCTTCTTTCAAAATGAAAAAAATATATAACATGAAATTTTAAACTTGTTTTATATAAAAAAAAAAATTTAAAGTAATTTTCACTTTTCATAATTATAATTTATAAACAATTTTGTATCCTATACATCAAGTGTATAATCATATAGGTTATGAGTCTCTTTAAATACAAGTTATAAATATTTTTGAGAATTTTTTTTTTGAAAATAAAGAGTTATTTATAATTTATAATATTGTATCCAAACAAATTCTAAGTAAATAAAAATATACTTTGTATCAAGAAATAAAATCTTGTATTTAAAAAATGTTTAACATTTATTTAAAGTAATTTAAAAAATGTAATAAATTTCTTTAAATGTATGCACTAAATACATATTGTAGATTATATATATATATATATATATATATATATATATATATATATATATATATCATTAATTTTTATTAAAATATCTAATAATTTATCTTTTCACATATATTTTTTTATATTTGTAATTCAATCTAGAAATATGTATATATTATCTCAATTTTTCACTATTAAGCTAATTTTAATAGTTATCTTTTTACATATTTAATTATTATTGACCATATATGTATGTGCAGTAAAACTGGTTATTTCATAATTTTACCTACCTATTATTTTATCTAATACTCATACACGATTTCTAATTTGAATTTTACCAAATTCATTTTGTATGTTTTCTGCTTCTAAATAATATTATATGAATTACTTAAAAGCATGCAAATGGCTCATTCATATAAAGAGAAAATACTCCGAGTTACAAATGAAGCTTTAGTGTTGAGATGAAATTAAGATGAAAGATAATGTTAGACTAAACAAGTTATATTATCTTTTTTTTATATATATAATCCTTTTTTTACGCCCTTTAATATTTGAAAGAAAAATAAAACAAAATAATACTAAAGCACGTGAAAAAAAAATGATATAAGAAAAGGAGAAGGCAATAAAAATAAAAAATAAAAAATCCTTGCAAAACTTGTAAGTAATATACTTATGATGAAAGTTGTAATTGTTTCCCGAAATTCTCTTCATAACTTTTGGTAAGACACTTTATTATTTCTATATCCATTAATTTTTATTAAATTTTTGTAAGCTTCTTTCATTTTTTCCCCTTCCATTTTGGCATTAAGAAGTCCACATTTTAAGTTATTGGTTCATGATTCCTTGGAAGTCTACCACTTGTTGTTAAGTATGATACAAGAATTCTATGCTGTCATGAGAATTCTATGCTGCAATGAGAACTGTCAACAACTTGAAGATCTTGGCATGATTTTAGTGTTTCATATTTTGTACTTAACAATTGGTTGGTGAGAGAGGAAAGTTTGTTAAAGAACCAGCAAATTGACACGTAATCCTCCAAAAACAAACTTTAGGCCACTTAATAGCTTTAGCTCATGCTATCACAACAATTGGAACATTAGAACAAAAGAACTCGAAATAAAATATTTAAGAGAACATTGATACCGTATTGAGTTGGGAAGTATGGAAGCATTACTTGAAACTGTTCTTAAAATGTAGTAAGACTATTTTCAAAATCCAAACCTATTAAAATTAACTTATAACCAAACTACGTCAAGTTGGATTGGATCATGTTAACCCTGACTCTTAAGCAAAATGAAATTTTCTAGTGTACCAGAAACAATAACTGATTCAGAAAAGTTACATGGTATAGGTTTTCCAAATGTATCTTATGCATGAAGGAATGTAAGTTGGCACCCAAACACGTAGATTGCTTCCCTATTCATTATCTGACTTTGAATATAAGATTGCAACTTTGCAAGTAAGTGCCTTTTGTAAAAAGCAAAGATTCTAAAATATAAAAAACATATCCATTGACAATGACAAACAATACAAAACCACATCATAATCCATCATCAATATTAGGTGTTCATTGTGGATGCAATATCATATTATTTTCAGTTTCACTTCAAAAACTTGAGTGCCATTATCAGTGTCTCTTAAGGAAATAATATTTCTCAAATGCATCCAATTAAAGAAACAATTCTCATAATGGCAAGGAGCTCCTGGGAGTCTCTTTACTGCATTTAGAAGCCAAGAGAGAAGCAGTTGTTGAAATGGGAAGAAAGAGTATTGAAGTGAAAGCAAAACAAGGCTCTTGTTGAAATAAACACAACACAATAGTTGGAGCAAGTTGTGTTGAAGCACATGGGCCTAGTTTGTAGCAACACAGAGGAAATGCAGAAAATGAAGAACCTTGGGAGCATTGGAAGCAGTGGGAGGCTATCAACAGAAGAGTGTGAAGATGAGGAGATTTCAAAGATGGCCATTTCCACATTTCAATCTAAGGAAGAAGAGATTGAGAGGAAAAAGATGGAGGTGAGGGAGAAAGTTGAGCTTCAACTTGGTCGTGCTGAAGAAGAGACTAGGCGCTTGGCACACATTTGGGAAGTAAGTTTCATCACAAAGGACAACATTTTCTTTTTCAATGTTATAATCCGTTTGGATACAAGATTAAAAAGAGTTTTTAAGGGTTTTTCTACTTAAAAAATATCCTTATTTTTCAATAAAAAAAAAAACTCTTTTAAATTTATATCAAAACAGATTCTAAATAAAGTTATAAAACATAATAAGATAAAGTGAATGTAAAGTGATCTTCGTAGATTCTATCCCAAGATCAAACAATTCCCAAAGTAGCTTGGTGTTAAGCTGAAGTCCTTGGGCATGATCATCTTCTCTTTTTTTTTGTACAATGTAGACCTTTGTGTTATTTCTCAGAGTTCATATATAATTTGGTTCCTGAAAGTGACATCTTGTATTATCTTTAGTCCCTGAAAGTGTTAGTATATACAATTTGTTCCTTAAATGTGTTAACTTATAGTCTTAGAGGCAATTTAATTCTCAAAAGTGTGAATATATATGACCTCTGAATGTATTAATTTTTTTCACATTATGATTATATATTTGTGATGAAAGGACTATAATGTGAATAAGTTAACACATGTGAAAACTAAATTGTACAAATAAACACTTATAGGGACCAAAAATAAATAGAATCTCACTTTCCGGATCAAATTGTATATTATTACTATTACCATGCTGTTGTTGTATGCAGAATGCAGATAGCTTCAGTTCTTTAAGTTAAATTCTAACATCAGTTATGCTAACCATCTATGTAATGTGTTGTTTTTGTCATAAACTATACTAGGAGCTTGAAGTGCTGGACGATCCAATGAGGAAGGAAGTTGCAATGGTACGCAAGAAGATTGACTTGGCTAACAGAGATTTAAAGCCACTGGGACTTAACTACCAGAAAAAGGTATAATACTTTTGCCCACTAATTAAAGGCACAAGGTACACACAGAAATTATTACATGATATGATCTGAACCATCATAATGAAAACTAACCTTTGATAGTTTTTATAGGAGAAAGAGTATAAAGAAGCTTTGGAAGCTTTCAACGAAAAGAACAAAGAGAAGGCTCATCTAGTAGCCACTCTAGTTGAGGTATAGCACTTAACAGTTATCAGTTCGATTTCCATGTCTTGTTATCGTTTTTAACTGTCTTGGTAACAATGTATATTCTCTTTTCATGTTTGCAATTTTATTAATAGATGCTTACTGAGAGTGAGAGACTGAGGATGAAGAAACTGGAAGAGCTATGCAAGACCATAGAGTCTATGTCGCTCAAACCATAACCTCTGTGTGTGATGTGCTTATTACTAGCTTGGTTTATTCAATTTTCAGTGGCTTGGGTTTAAATGTACTTACATTCTTATTATTCAAAATGCCTTGTTGACGGAACCATAAGAATAAAAAAAAAAATCACATTGGATTAATTGAAAACAAAGAATCGATGCAGAGCCAGACATTGCTAGTTTACGTTTAGTCTAAATTATTCGTCGAAATTTAAAGTCAATATGTTATGCACATGAATCTACAAATGCTCGGGCGAAATTATTATGTAAGATTATAATTTAATTGATAGGGAAAAAAAAGTTTTGGTGTTAATGTTCAAATGTGCTTAGTTATTTACATTATAATCTTGACAAAAAGCAAAGTATTGCTCTTTGATGATCCACAAAATTTTAATATTATGATAAAAACTAGTAGTTTATTTAAAACTGACTCGCTATTTACAACTATTTTTTCATCTTATCTCCAACATTCGATTAACTTCATTTTTTTTGGGGTAATTTTAATATTTTTTTTAGATAATTCAAGCCAAATAAATTGTCTTGGAAACACATTTCACCTAATACATTCAAATATAAAACTCATCTCATATAATCAATTATACCTATATTGTTAATTATGAAAACAATCAATTTTTCATAACTAATGTAAACACACCGAAGTGAAAAGTATAAAATTTATCCCAAAAAAATCCCATTAATCGTTCGATCGTCCTGCACAAGATGAAGGAGCACCTATGTTCCCATTAATCAACATTACCAAGACTATAATAACTCAGATGAAGGAACAAGTATAATATTTATCCAAAAAATATTCCCATTAATCGCTAATGAACCTAGATTTAAGATTATGTTCATATGTCACATTAATTTTAAAGAACATTTTTTATAGCAAAAAATTATAATAGACGAGATATTTTAACACCTGTACAAAAAATTAATATATTATGTATTCTCAAAACAAATTTGAAAGTAAATATATTATAATGTTCAGTTAGCTAACATAATAGAGACTGAATGTACTAATCAATGAAAAAAAAAATATTGAAATTTTGAAAATAGAAAAGCTACATCTCAGGATATTAAACAAGGTCGATGTACAGTGAATCATGTAATATTTGGGAACCATGCTTAGCGTTTCTTATAAAGTAGAAACTATTTCACTATGGAATTCTTTTCTTTTTGGGTGGTGGGGGGATCATTTTCATCAAACATGGATTCATATAGGTAGCTGTTTGTACTCTGCCAAAAGTTTTGGAATATCATCTATCCGCAACTGCAATAGGATTAACGAGAGACAATGAGAGAACATTAAAGAGTGTTGTAATTAAACATGAAAAAGGAATGAGATGAATGATATAAATGGAGCACAAAGATAACTTCTGTATTCCATTTAATTTACTGATAAAATGATGAAGCCATTTTTCCTAATCTCAAGATAAAGTGGAAGCAATGGCAATTGCGTCACCAGATTAACTAATTAATTAAATTTGCATAACAAGAGTGTATCATTTGAAAACTATTATCTATCTCATATCTACCTACCTCTTGGAATTTTCTTGTAATAACTAAACATTATGAATATGTATTGTAAGAGCCAAAAATCTTACATCCATTGAGGGATAATACATGCCATGCAGCATATGATCATTAGATAATGGTATTGTTTAAAACAAAAAAGCTGAATCTAAAACAAGATTCCAATTTAGGTCAGAACTCACAAAAGCATCAACCGTACATATAAAATCAAATGAACATATGTTGCGCAGATATACCCCCAACAGAAAACAATCATAGCATCATCAAGTTAATTTTCCCAGAACAGGCACAACCAATATTTTATAATAAGGCACAGAGTGATAACATCTACACATAAATTGGTGTGCTCAAGGTCAAATGAATGCATGATTTTTTTATGTGCCTGATGGCATCAGAACTGTAGTATTTGAACTGTAACAACATATCTAGTACCAGTGCTCTGGAATTACTGGATGGATAGTTAGTATTTCTTTATTTACACTTCTTATAACTACCAGTGCTCTGTTTCATGAATTGCTTGTGTATAGGAATGACAAGTTCTCAAAAACAAAGTGCTAACTGCTTGTGTTAAGATGCACAAGTGGCTTCTTTGCCCACAGCTAACAACTAACAAGCCCTTCCTGCATCTATGGACCATAAATGCATTGGATCTTTCCTTAGGAAAAAGTGCACCTTCAACTATATAAAATTTGGGCCAAAAAGTAGTCACATAAATTATGCGAGTGATACCACAATATGATCTCCATACTCTGCGTTTTAATTTTTATTCTGACTCTATTTGTTGCCAGTATTTGCATGTGTAATAGATAAAATGCATTTAGGTTTCAATTAATAAACAGATAGTCTAGTTTCAATATTTTCAATTACACTCCCTCTGTTTTACCGACCCCATAACCAGTTAGCTACTACATCTACATGGACAAGTCGATTAGTAATTTCCAGGTGCAATTGATTTTAGGGAAAAAGATCCCCTCTTTGCATATCTCACAAGAAAAGGAAATGCATATAATAGAATGAGTTTATAGTAATTTGCTGGCTGTAAAGAATGTAATCAATCACAAACTTCAACCAAATTTAAATAAATTCTCTGCAACAATGGAAACCAAGAATGCAATACCAGACAACCTAATGTGCCTTTAGTTTTAATTTTCACCAAGTTGTAGCAATGGCATATAGTTTTGATAATATTTTCATAGGTACTCAGAAATTATCACTTTTACCAAATTATTTATATAGCATATCCAAGAAGAATATCTTTGATTTTAATATCAACTATATCCAAGGAGAATATCAAAACTATATGTCGGAATATCTTTTTTAAATGAAAAGGCATATGCAATGAGGGGAAAAAAAAACACAGACAAAAGTGAATATCCATTTAACCACAAAAGTATACCTGAGTAGCATTTTTGACATGATAAAACTGATGCATCACTTGTTCATCAAATCCAGGTTGCTGGGCAGATGTCCTCCTTTCTCTAATGAAGTTAGAAAAACAAGCAACATAAACCAAACTATTCACCAGTCAAGTTCATAAAGAAAACAATTATCCATAAATTAAAAAATATACATATGAAGCTTCTTCGGTCTAATAAAAATTCCTTTTCTATAAAAAAAATGTTTACCCTTAATTTCTTTCAAATCCCTCCAATTTAAAATAAATAAATAAAATGTTCGATCTTCTATAATTAATTGACATCTACCACAAGGTTCTAAACCTTCTGCTAAGATCTCCAAGTTCCACTCTCTTCAAAGATTCGCTCAAGAAAGCTAACAAAGATTGCCAAATTCCAGTGGATCTACAAATTTTAGAAAATGCTACCTAGCAACTTTGATGCAAACATATCAGGTACCAGATTAGGCCAGAAGGAAGGTGACATTAGATTGTGTGATTAACTGCATACTAGTACCCAAAATAAAAATAGTAACAAATGCATGCTTGCAAAACTAAAAGCCACAGCCACCCAAAACTTTGCTGAAATAGGAGGCTCGTCAAGTTTAGCAATTAAGAACAAACTTTAAAAGTGTTGTAAATACTATAGGGGAAAGCATAGAAAGAATTACTCCCTCCAATTCTGAATAAAAGCAACAAAAAACATGTTTGTTGGTCTCAGATATAAGCAAATCTCAACTAAATTTACTCTATTTTATGCTTCATTTAATTGAGATTGTATTTCCAATGATCCATTTTATTCTTAATATCAAGTTTCAAGAAAGGGTAATTTAGGAAATTGGGTTATTTTTTAAATGGAATTAGTGCAATTAAATGATATTAACAAACTTGCTTAGTTAGCATGAATTATTTGTTTTTTGCTTATATTCAGAACCAGAAAAAGTATATAAAAGTATAGTTCTTACAGATAGTGCCTGTATATTAGACGTTGGTAATCCCGAAGCAATGGTCCAAGCTCTTTGAGTTTAACCATATTTGATTCAGACTTTCTCCAATGCTCACGAAGTGCTTCAATTGCCTTCTTATTGGGAATTGAAAAGTATTTCAATTAAAATTACTATGATATGGACATATAGAAAAGTTTCAGGCAAGTAAAGGAATCTTACTGGTGAATTTGTAGAAACATTTTCACCTGCTAATCTTGATGCTAATTCAAGAAGCTCTTTATCTTCCAACTCGTTTACAATTTGAAGTTTAGAATTGGATGCTGAAACTGATATTTGCAGTCGTCTTTGAAATTCAGAGAAAGGAAATTTCTCTGTTTGGTTTTCCTGACAAAGGTATCAGCTCAGCAGTAAATTAATGTAAGACATGAAGATAAATCTATTAAATAAAGGAAAGATAGTACAGTGTGTTCAAATTGTACTTAGAATTAATATATGAAATTCAAGGTTGTCAAGGAAGCATAAAAGTACAGAGGTATGATGTTGGGCTAAGCATCAAAGTACAACTTTTTCTTTTTGGATAGCAAATGAGGACACAACTTGGAGAGGGAATAGGAAAAGGTTGACTAAGAGTGAATATTGAGAATCTGGGTACCAAACTCAATATCAGATGCCACTGCACTACAAGACATTGTCAAAAGAAAGACTTGGAAAATGATTAAAAGGTGAAGTGATGAACATTATAATATGCTATAAAATAGAAGATCACAACCAAAATAAATAAGCCATAAAAAAATAATAACTCATAACAAAAAGACAAGCAGCTTAGGTTAGGCAACCCTTGGTGGCTTGGTCCTTAATACCATATTACCATTACAACAAGACAAATCAATCCAAGAGTGCATCCACTGAGTCATCATCAGATTCAATTCCACAACTGTCAACACTTGATTTCCAGCCATTTTCAACTCCATTTGATTTCATCCAAATTAAGCTCTACAATTATCTGAAATTAGCCTTTTGATGATGACTTTGTATAACATTAGCCTTTGTGGTTTGGCTCCTAGTATTATTTTCACTTGTTTTTCCAATGCTAGCTGCCCTTGCCACTACCCCAGTGTACCCTTCATTGTCATCATCAAAGACCCAAATCTAATTATGAAATTATTTTGTTAGCATTACTGTTTCATTACTTACAATATCACAGTTAACAAATTAGATAGGCTGCAGTTTATTTTGTTTAGTACATCTATTAATACTTAAAATTGGACGCAGCATATATTATAATAAAGCACTAGAGGTGAGTGCCTCTTTAACTGACAAAGGGGTGCCAAAAGCACTAAAGGCATGCAACTCCTTTGAACGACAGCACCTCTTCTTGAGAGAGGCACTTATCCATTTTTGACATATGGTGCTCTTTCAATAAAAGTTTGGTGTATTTGGTTGAAAAAATTATTCCATGATCTGTTAGCATTAATGTTCTCCTCCATAAACATATGGTGCTCTTTCAATAAAAGTTTGGTGTATCTGGTTGAAAAATTATTCCATGATCTGTTAGCAACTTAGCATTAATGTACTCCATAATTTTTGCTGGATATGATTGTCTTCTTAGCCTCATTATGGGTTCCTGCTCATGGATTTTTAAGGGTGTTTCTATATCATATTTGGGAAGGACTGGGTTGCTCTTTTGAGTTGATGCGTTTTCTGGTTTCTTTCATCTACTTTTCATTGTAGCTTTAGGAAAACTCCTGATTCTACAAATCTAATCTATCCTCAATGATTTGTTATTTAATCAAAATCAAAATAAGAAAAGATTGTGATTAGCAAAACTATGTAACATGAATAAATTATAACCACATTATAGATTAAAACAAAAGATAAGAAATAGAAAGTGTTGATACTTGGGCACAGAAGCAGAATTAAGCATTTAGCAACAAAGTAGCAAAATTAAGCATTTAGAAATAGAAAGCATTAAGTGACTACTGAATGTTGACTATAACAATACTCCATTATATTTCAACAGAAATACTTAATACTATATCTACTAATTTTCTTATTTAACCTAAATTTTGAATATTCCCTTCAAATTAAAAGAAATATTAGGAAGAAACAAAAGCACCAAGGAGATAAGACATACTGTTTTCCATATTAAATACAGGTGTCAAAAATAAAGAGATTAAGCCAAATATGGGATGGGTCATAATAAAAGATATGGGTGCTGTAATAACGAGATTAGCCATACCTTGAATTGAGGTTGAAAATCATCATTAAGAGAAGCAACATTCTTACTTTCAGGAATATTTCTGGGTGGAGATGCAGTTAATCTATTTGCAATTGGGTCCTCTGTGAAACATGCAAAAAAAGCGAGAGAAATTTAGGGACGCATTTTTAGCATCTGAATTGTTTTCTTTTTACACTTTCCATATAAGCTTGAAAGGTTTCTCCTTACTGAATATTCCTCAATAAAAAAAGTATTTCTTGAAGGAGTATTCTTGATTTAGTATTTAAATTACAGTACAAGACAAAATAGAAAGTATAAAGAATAGAATATTCCTTCCATTCAACTCAAAAACAATACTCCAAGAAAGCATACTCGTACAGAAGATGCAGCAAATCATACACGCACCAAGTAGGAGAGAACAAAATTTTTCATGCAGCAAAACATTACTGTTTGACAGAGAATCTTGTCAGAGAAGAAGTCATTGGCATTGCCAAACAAAAAACAGTTAATTACCCTTATTAGCACAATTTTTCAGAGAAAATACCCAAGAGTTGGAAAAGGAGAATTTAACAACAATAGCTTTGCAGACCATGAAAGAACAATGAATACCTTGAGGGACTAACCACCATGGATCACCATAAGTTGATTTCCCATCAAAACCCCCAATAAGCAAATACCGTGAACCAATAAGTGACATAGAATGGTATGCTCTAGCAGGAGGCGGTTCATTGCCTATGGCGAGCCGTTTCCAATGTGCTGAAACTGTATACAACAAAAGAACAAAAAGAATAAATAACGCAACCCAACAAGTAACTGAATGTAGTATTGCCATATTTGCCACTTTTTCCAGTAAAAACTTTGATCTTTTGCATAACTTTGTCATAAAATAATTTTTTATCATCGGAATTACAATGATAGTACCAAAGTTCAAACCTAAGACCATTTACATACTATTCAAACCCCCTCACCACTAAGCTGACCCTTGTGGTTATTGACTGTCATAATTTAAATAAAAAAGAAAGCTACCATATACAATTTGTCTCGAAAATCATGCATCTGAATATCATACTTTACAGACTAGCCTCTTCAGCAAAAATTAAAGCAACGTGTAACACACACTAAATTTTCATTCAAGGACGCAGTTGTGCATCATTAGCTTATTGCTTCTATCTAAAATATGGTAAACTAATCCAAAAGCTCAAAATGAAAACTACTCTTCTTGAACCTTAAAATGAAATCTTCCATGGATTATCATTATGGTTCCAAAGAGCAATAAAGGATAATTTTGCTGCTCCCCAACTCATGAAGCTCATATCATAGGGAAAAATGTAATTTGTACGAGAATTTTAAGCTAACAGAAAACAAAAAAAAAATGAAAATAAGGGGAAAATCTCTCACAAATTCAGGGATGCTAAAGTAATGAGAAGAAAGCCAAATATTTGTTATTTGATAAATTTTAATTTTAATGTTTACAAATTAATCTTTAAAAATATTACAAATAAAATAAAAACAACAAAACTGCAGCTAATGAACCTCTTTGGATACTACAGGTTAACTTCATAAAACCAGAATCTCTTATTTCCATCCACAGAAAAAGAAAAATAGCAAAAGACTCATCATGCATGATGCAACTATCATACATCACCAATTTTTCTCCCTCAAAACATTTAGCAAAATCCCAGACTATATTCTGTACGTGAGAATGTATGTGCAAGGATGCCAGAGACTATTAACAAGTAGGCTTTAATTAGAATAGATTAACAAAGACATAGCAGTTATAATGGTTCCGAATATAACAACTGTAATAGATACATAGGTATGGTGAAAGTTCTCACCTCTGTCTAATACAATGCAATCATTATGATAGATATCATAACGACTCAACCATCCACCAGTCCCATGTCCTCCAAACATCAACAACTGTAAAATCCCCTCCAAAAGAAATAAATAAATAACAGGATTTCAGGCTAAAGTGGTAAATTTATACAATCCGTATTTGACACTAAAAAGCTAAAAGAAATCTACAAAAATAGCAAAATTAGAAAGAGAAGGATTTTGCAAATGAGATTACATAGTGTCCTCCAGATGTAACTGTATGGCCACATCGTGGAGAAGGTGCTTGACCTGGAAGCTTTAATTGAGTCCACCCAGGTGCTTCATTCTCTTCTCTCCACAACAAATACAAACTATAAGTGAATAACCCAGTTTAATATGAAGCTACCAAGATACAAATATTTCTTACATTAAGAAATTGTATTAAAGAGGAGAGAAACTAGACAAAACATAAGACTTTCTCAAAAGAAAATAAAAGGAGACAAAGAACCAAAAAGGATTGAACATGTTTCAATTCCATCTAATCACTTTGCATGTCAAAAATGTAAAATCCCTTGAAACAATAGGCACTGATATTAAGACTAATGATAGCCTATAGGTTGCAACTGAAAACATTACAAAATGGGGGCCTCTTGTGGTGCCCATTCATTAGTTTCCTTTCATAATACTTGTTCAATTCATAATCCTCACCCATTTATGCTTTTTAAACCATCTCTGTCTATCTTCCTTGCATTTTTCTGTCACCTCTATGTCCTCCATCTCTATTTATCTTGAGCATTGGCACATGCTATGTTGAATGAAATGGCAATGTTAGGTGGTCTTTCTACCAATAACCGCGCGTGAGAGCGCGTGAGACGGCGACTGACGGTGGCTCGCGACGGGGAGGCCGATCGGCGACCTCTGAGTGTGCAGGCGGTGTCAACTCCGGCAACCACGGACAAAACTCGAAAACCCTAGAAACCCTAGATGTTGGCTGCTGGATTAGGGTTCCTGGACCAGATTGCTCTGGTACCAACTTGAATATGAATAATTTCTTATTATTGAATCTGAATGAGTACAATAAAATAAATAGGCATAAAATATAATCAATCCCTAAAGTTTAGGGATTTAGATAAAACTGACTAAGGAAACTAAATTAGAACTTAGGAGAAGATAAACTAGTATATCTAAACAGAATTATCTTAACATATACAATAGCCTTTGTTGTATAATTGAGACACGTGGAATTCATCACATGTCTCTTTCTCTCTTTCTTAACAGAAATGAAAAAAGTGAGATGGTGCCATGCCAACAGCAAAAGCAAAATATTGAGTGAAACTAATAGTGTAAGAAGTTTCATACTGACAACAGATCAAATTTAAACTACAATAAAATAAATAAATCTCACAAGGAAGGTTTAGCACCTGGCATGAAGCAAAGGAATAAGACATGACAACAACACTTGCAGCTGACAACAAAGTAAATATTTGCATATAAACATGGTAAAAACTACATACCTTCTTCAATGAGGCCCTTCAATGCCCATAAATCACCCATAATTGGTCCTCCTCCTCCTGTTAAAGTCAGGCTATATCACTCATTTGAGTCATTTCAGCTAATAAATACTTCTGAAATTGACATTACAGCAATTAATATATATGCCCCCTCAATTCACAGAAGTTATTCATTTACATTTAAGTTGGAGAAATCAAAGTCCAGAAGAAAAATTGCAGATTCAGAAGTTAAGTTTAACATGTGTGTCAGTGAAAGAGGTTTATGATGTTTAGCAGAGTGCAATAGCAGTGTATCTTTGAATATAGAAAAAATTAACTAACACTTCAACAATTTGAATTTTATTCAATCTCGTTTAAGGGAATTGTGTATCTTCATAACTTCATGACCATCATGCTAATCTGAAACGTTACCAATCTTGCCCTTAAATTCAAACCCAAAAAAGAAGAGCCAAATCTTGCTCCCAAACTATTATATTAAAATTACTTGCTTAAAACTCAAATAAAGGTGAAAGTGATGAAATGCACCAAATGGCATTTGAACATTGTTTGAGAAATTAAGACATACTCTTTTAACACTGGAATTCACAAAGTATAAATAGAACCAAGTGAGGAACAAAATAAATAATTATGTGATAAATTACTCTTGACACATATGGACCAGTAACAATTGAGTGTATTCTCTCTATTTGGATAAAAGGACTGACATAAACTAATAAAAAGATCAACATCCAAGCAAATCAATTCTTAAATGAGGAGAACTGTCACTTCACCTCTTCCACCGTAAACAAGCAACCGTTTTTCAACCATTGTAGCAGTATGCCCGCATCTAGGGTGCGGCAATGTTCCAGAAACTGAGAGCTCCGTCCACTCGAGGGATACTATGAGAGGAAGAAGACGATGTTATAAACTTATAATATATTTCAAGTGCATAACCAGGCAATTACATTGTAGATATAAAATTTAGTCTTAGAGAAACATACTCGTGTCCAAGACATAAACATCAGATAACCACTTCTTTCCATCCCATCCACCATACCTGCATCACACAGAATCCACCTCATTATATGTTTCAATTTACTCTTACTCCAGCCAATCAGCATAAAAGGAAGCCAAATCAAACACTATGGATCTCACATAACAATTTTCCGATTTCCAACAGCTGAAGCTGCAGCAAAATCTCGTGGCGACGGCAAGTCACCAAACCCAGTCAGTTCAGACCATTGCCATATATCTGGAACAGCATCATTCATTCCAAGATCCAGCAAGCCAAAATAGCATCAGTCCCAAACATGTCAGAAAGTTCTCACAGAACATGAACTCAGCAAAGACTATACAAAATGGCATACATACCTGTATCCAAAACCCAAAAGTCCCCCAACCTGGAAAATTCAAACACCACGAAATGTAACATACATTATAGTTATGAAAGAAACAAAACACCAAGATGCAGCACAAACCTTTGACCCCCAAAACGACCACCAAAAATGAACATGTGACAATCAATGGCAACGGCAACATGGAAAGCCCGAGGGCTGGGACCCACATGCCCATCTGAGCCACTTCCGGTGCACTCAGGCTGAAACCATAGCTTGGCCTCTAAAATATGTTAAAGGAATAAGACGTTCAATTTTGAGTAAATAACATACACAAATAGTGTAAATAGTGTGTTTACACTGATCTAATCACAAACTAAAATGAAATATAGCATACAATAAATATAAGTCAAAGGCATATCAACAACAATTTCTGAATAGTTGGGAGTCTAAAATTTTTAACACTAAAAATCGAAGTCTTAAAACAATAAAAACACGAAAAGGGGTTCAATTACCGATATCATATACAGCGATGTCGCTGAGAAACTTCTTGTCGACAAGGCCTCCGAACACGACAACCTTGGATTTGCCGATGTTAACAGCGGAGTGACCACTGAAATTGATACAAAGTGAGATTATGAAAAGGAAGTGAATAAGACAGATGATGAATTGTTACCTGCGACGTTGGGGAGGGGTTCCGGCGAAATCAGAAGAGTTAGCTCGAACCCAGTAATGCATTTTTGTTTTGTTTCGTTTCTAAGTTCTTCGATTCAAATGAAAGCAACAATACAAATGAGGATCAATCCAACCCTGCTTCTACCAATTCACAAATTTATTCTTAACCCTGAGCGTGAAGTGAAGTTATTAATAAATCAGCTTAATTCTATTGTTCTGTCATTTTACGCGGTGAACCAATTCAGCGATATGGTTACTTTGTAATGGAACTGTAAAAATACTTAACAAATTATATTAGAGAAATATTTTTATTTCTTAAAATATTGAAATAAATATTTTTAAAAATAATAAATTTAATCAAATGTATAATAAGCAAGAATTTTTTTTTTATTTAGTAAATTAAATAATCTAAATTACATAATAAGATGAAAGGTCAACAAGAAACAGAAACATTGCATCATTTCTCAAGAATATTGATATGATTCATGATTCCTCTAGAAATGTACCCTTCACTGTATTATGAACTCGAACCACACAAATCTAAAAGCTATCAAAAACCCTCATCATCACTTGTAAAATTCAAAGTCAGTATCAGGCTTCTTCACATTAGTCCTATAACCCTTCTCGAAGTCCTTCGGCAATATGACATATCTATTCTTACGAACAGCATGCATTCCTGCTTCTTGACAAATGGCTGCTATCTCAGCAGCACTAATTTTGTCAGGACGAGATACGTAATCCTCCAGGTCTACTTCATCACTCAAGTTCATCTTGGCTGTGCAAACCTTAAATACAAGCTTATTTTGGCAGCGTTAAATCTTGGGCGTTAAATCTTGGGGTGAGCTATCCCACTCTTTGAGGTGCCTCCAACGTAGCGAGGATATTAGTCACTGCTATCGGCAATGATATTCCAGAGACGAACTAAAAGAAAAGGAAGAAATTGAGAAAAATATAATTAGAAAAAAATTATAAATGTTGAAAAAATAATTTACAGCTTTTTTATTCATATAACATTTAACTAATATTTTAATTTGTACATCATACTTAACATGTATTTATTTTTATTTTATAATATATAAAACATCTTAAATATAAAATATATTATAATTAAAATTCATTAAAAAAAATATCTCTATACACTAAAATATTTCCATTGAACATATAAAAATAATATTTTAACTTATACAGTTTATATAATAAATTTTTATTTCATATAACTAAAAAAATAATATTTTACCTTGTACAACATGTAATTATTTTATATAAATAAAATTTATAAAATATTTGTATATATACAAATTATATCATAATTGAAATTTATTTACATATAAATTATATTTAAAATTTATTATAAATATATTAAATTACGATATAAAATTATTTTTAACTATCAATAATTTAAAAAAAAATACTAAAATTAAATATAAAAAATGATATATCAAATGAGATAAAAATTTAAAAAAAATTATATTCTTTTTATTGAAAAAAAAAAAGTTGAATATAAGCATCCTAATTTATACGGGGAATGAATATTTTTGTATTGAACAATAAAGATAAAATTATATTTTTGTTAGGAGCATAATCAATAAACACACACTTTATTGCTCTAGGTTCAAGTTTACTTTGATTTGGCTCATAAGTATACACAAAAGCGGTGTATTTTAGGGATGACAAAAATATACGTACTTGCATATATTTGTAAGTAAAATCCGCTGCAGATAATAAATAGATATAGGCTAATTGGGTACCTATAGATAATGGGGATGAATAATTTTTTACCCATTTATAAACGGAGTGGGGGCTGGTATGATGATATTCATACCCGTGAGTACCCATTTAATAATATTTATTAAATATTCTAATTATCTTTGTACCACATAGCTCTAAAACTACATTTTCTCATCTTATTTTCTTACAAAAGTGAGGTTGATGAAGTTACCAACATGTGTTAAGCATGTTATAGAATATGTTAGATCAAATTTGATTAATTTTCTAGCTTTGATTGGAACAATAAGATTTATGTATTTTAAGCTGTTTACTTTCGTTTGGAATTATGAGATTGAATTATTGTAACTTGCTGATATGAGACTTTCACTTACTTGTGAGATTGATGTATTTTAAGTTATTGATTATCTTGTATTTTTATTATTATTTCAACAAAATTAACGTTAAATACAAGTTCAAAATTAATATTAAATTTTTTTTTTAATATTTCAATGACACTAAATATAAATTTAAAATTATTTGTAATATAATTTTTTTAATTTCTTAAAAAATTTATAAATATTCATGGATATCTGTGGGTATTCAATAAATTTATGGGTACCCGCTTAATGAATACGCGCACGAATATGGGATGGGTATAGGGCCAATTTTCATCCAGCAGGGCGGGGACGGATTTACTATTACCCACCGCCATGGGGCCATTGCCATCCCTAGTGCATCCAAATATTATTAGGCATAAAGTACAATAGAGTCTATATTTGGAAAAAGAAGTTGTGAAATCATCAAAAAGAGTTTTGAAGTTCAAAACTTTGCTTGCATCCTATTGATAAAAAAATGTTCTAGTTAAAATTACTTCACCTAAAGATATTTTGGTGCCATACTTTGAAATAATAAAGCTCAAACAACTTTAAGTATGTGCTTATTTTTTCCTTTCAGCCACTCCATTTTGTTAGAAAGTATCTATACAAGAGCTTTAATGAATAATGTCGTTTTCAAGAAAAAAATTCATTTAGGTATTTATTAAAATACTCCCTTCCATTTTCACTACAAAATACTTTGATCTTTTCAAGAAATTGAGTTTGTATCGTGGAATTTTTTTAAGTGTTCTTAACTTCATATTTTATTTTTATTAAGTAAACCCATGTTAATCTCATATGGTCATCTATAAATGTGATGAACCATTTTTTTTCTCATTTGGTGTTAGATCTCAATTATGTCCTCATACATCACTATGAATCAAAGTGAATGTACTAAATTTTTTATAAGATTGAGGAGAATAAGAAGAATGATGATGCTTTGCAAGTTGCCAAACTTCACAGGAAAATAGATTTGAATTTTTATTTTTAAAAAGTTAAGGAAATAATATTTTAAGAACAAAAACTCGGGGGACCTAGCCTACAATGCCATAGCATTATTTTTTCATTTTCCATGAATAGAAATTGAATCGAGCCAATTACCTTGAGTTTTTTTCTTTAACATTTGCTTCATTCTCAAAGAGATAAAGTGCATCAACCTCCTTAGTACTGCCAATCACCCCCTTGAACTCAACTCCTAAAATTTGCAAGTAACAAAGTCAAAAATAGTCAAACAATTTTGATCATGCGTCAATTTACTAATAGACAAAAGGTTACATAACAAATTTGAGATACGAAGGACATTGTGAAAGGTTAAAGATTTAGATATAGGAATGAAACCAACACTAGCTATAGTAGAAAATGTACCATCTACAATTCTAATCTTTTTATGACATGTAGAAGGACAACGTGTGGATAATAATTTTGAACAATTTGTCATGTGGTAAGTAGTTCCATAATTAATGATTTATGGAGCTTCAAATTTTTATTTGGTGCTAACAAGGGCAATAGAAAAAGGAAATACTATTTAGTGCTAGAGAAAAAGATGGCTTAATTGACATCTTAGATGAAAAGAAGTTGTATAAATACTCTAATTGTTCCTTAGTGAAAATGAGCAACTCAGCGTCACCCTTTTGCCTCATGTTTTCTCCATTTGATGATATAAATGATGATAATGTAGCTTCAACACATCTATAATTTGCAAATATCATGGTAGGCAAACACATGATTAGAGTTGAAGTTATGATACCATGTAATTTTAGAGAAGAAAAAGATTTTTATTTTTGTACATTGATCAAAATTATATGAGGAATATATAAACAAAGATGATAACAAAAAATCTTAATTGCCTTGATTAAATAATAAATATAAAGATAAAATAAGAAAGAATAAAATTAAGGAGAATAAAATCAAATGAGAGTAAGTATGATTTTGATCTTAACTATCCAAGTTTATAATTACATAAAATTATATTTAGGTGTAAACACTTATATTTTATAGTTTTGTGAGTTTTATCTTCTAAATTTTAAACTTGTTTAACTTTATAATTTCATAAATATTGTTATGTCATAAATTAACACTTTAATGATTGATATGATACATTAATAATTGTAATAACATATATATCACATCATTATTTATATGTAACAAAATCAATACATGTCAATAGTAAAAATATTATGTTAATTGTCAACTAACTAATAAAATGCAAAATTTGCGAAAAACAAGTTAGTCTAACAAACAAGTTAACAGAAGTGTAAACATACAAGTACTACCTTAATAATTATGCCATATTATTTTTATTTCTCTATTTAATATAATAAAAATTGTTGATTTTTAAATAATATATATAAATATTTCAAAAACATCTGTAATCTATCAAATACATTTTAATTTATAAAAAAAAATCAGTTTAATCACTCTTAAGAATCACATTAATTTTTTTAAAATAATAAAGTCCATACATGAGTTTTTAAAATATGTCATTAACAATCTCATTTAAAAAAATCATTTTTAAGCAAACATAATATTAATATAAACTGATTGACAATTTATATTTGTCTGATAATGCTAACAAATAAGTTTATTTATTTAACTCTTATTATTTATATATTTTCTATTAGTTGTATTATTATTTTTTAAAAATCATATTATCCTTTAAAATTTCATAAAATATTTTTAAATCTTATAAACTAATTCTTTATAAACTAATTCTTAAAGTTTATATTACAAAAATTTTGATTATGAAAGTCTATAAAAATATTAATAGTGATTACATTTTTATAAAAAAAATTAGAAAAACTTAAAAATTATTAAATTCTTACAAAAAAAAAAATCTTTTAAAATATACTAAAATAGTATTAAGAAATCTCAATTTAACACCACTCTAAAAATACATGATAGATATTGTGTGCAAATTAATTTTAAAAAAAAAAATAAAAAAAAAAAGGGAAAAGGATGGGGGAGATGGGGGCAATTATTCCGAGAAGGTGGGGGCCTTTGGGGTAATGGTGGTCGAGACAAGAACCTTCCTTCCTTACTTCCCACCATCTTCACTCTCACACACCCTTTCTTTTCACTCTCAATTTCACTATATTTCATTTTTCTCCTTCACCAGCTGACTTCTAAGAACCTGGACTAGCAACTTTCCTCATCATCATGCAAAACTCCCTGCTTGATCCACAAGATCAGAGGTTTTTTTCGATTTGCCCTATAATCATTTTCCCATTTAACTTTTCTTTGTAAATTTTGCTCCGCTTATCATATCGGTTTGTTTTATTTTGCTGCCTTTTTTGTGTGATTCGTTGTCGTACCATAATTGTTTCCATTTGTTTTCGGATTCAGTTGGAACCGACAATACCTTTTGGCTTCGGTTTTTGGACATGTTTTTACTGTTAAAAGTATTCCGGAGAGTGTAGAGTTAAAGATCTATTTGAGATTTGTGAATCTTACTACGAGATGTCTCTAGAGAGAGATATCATGTCTGTGTTTGAGAATAGTAATTCTCTAATTCTAGGACTATGACCTAGTTGGCGGCTTGGTATTCCACTTTTGTTTGCTCATCAACTAGTTAATTGTTACTGATAGATGAATGAGAATGCCCAATATGAAGGGACCCATTCCTCTAGTTAGTGCAGGAACTGTAGGATTAATTGACTCCATCTATCTTCAGAATTCAAGTTTTGATCCCAATTTTGTCTACACATATATTGTACGTATGACTTAAATCCATATTGGGTGTGGGACTGTCGCCGCTTCCCTGATTACCTATTTTGGGACTTAAAGTTACATATCCCTTCCAAATCTGGGATCCACAATGGCCAATTGTTGCTGCCCACTCTGCGGCTCTCACTCTGACCTTTTTGGCACAGTTAGTCTTTACCCTGGCCATTTCTTTGCAAGGTTGTCAAACTGGCATAGGACAAGGCTTCTAGATAGGGTTTTATCAAGGAGTAGAGAAGGACTGAGAGATGAGTATTTAAACAGTCAATGGGCTGGTTCTTCAGATGTAATAAACCAGGAAAAGAAAGTTATTGATAATTATGGATTTATGACTCAGGAAAAAGGTTAAATTGTTGAGGTTTTTCTTTTATAGTGCAAGCCAAGCCCTTTATGGTTACATGCATTCTACTTTCCATCCTGTCTCTTATGAATTTGCAATTACAATCATTAAAATACTTCTTAAGCACAACATGCCTATAGTGCATTGGTAGATAGATACGACATACGAGTATTAGATACGATATGTATACACCAATTCTTGAAAGTATATAGGATGTGGTACATTTAAGGTAGTATTAAAAAAAACTTAAAGTAAGAATATATCTATTAAACATTAATAAAAAATAAAAATAGATAAAATTATAAAACTATTGATTTTTTTTGCAAGATTAATTTTTACTTACATGATAATGATTAAATCAGTAATCAATCATAAAACTTTTAGTACTGATATGTATTTTTATAAATATTAGATAATAAAAATATGCAATACAGATTAAAAATGATACATATTAAAATATGAATATCACATTAAAAAATATGCAATACAAATTAATATTATGTACTCCCTCCTGTCCTTTTTATAAGGCCCAAATAAAAAGTGTTGCTTGGTCCTTTTTATAAGAATCAACCTAAAATGTTTCATGTATAATGTATTAATTATTTTTTTTACTAGAAATACCCTTAATTAATATCACTTCCCATAATTCAATAAGTAGTTAGTAGAGTAAGAGTTTTATTAATGTCAGAGGTAGTTTTGGAAAACAAAATATAAATTTAGGAAATAATTAATGTTATGAACTAAATTAACCAACTTTCTAAACCCTTATGAATTAGGTGATTGAGTCTTATAAAAAGGATCAAAAGCAATAATAAAGTGCAGCGGTCATTTGGGTGGTGGGCATTGCCAAAATATTAACAAGTTGATGGTTTGCAGAATCCCATACTTCAAATATGGGACTCAAGTCCCCTGCCTTGCAATTGGATCCTAACGCTGTTCCAGCTTTAAAAACATTAAGATAAACTACTAATAGTTTTTTACTTTTCTATTGCTCTTGCATCACAAGCCCATAAAGAGAGCTCATCCTCCAAAATGCTAGCCTATTGGGTGGGTTTTTCTAATGCTTAAGTGCCACATTAAGCTTTCTTATTTGCTAAATGTTCAGCATAACATATTCTAGGGCATCTATTGTTTCCCTTAAGAAAAATCCTCTTAAAATAAGTCAAAATTTTCTTGGATAGGGGGTCCAGATATGTTTTTCTTTCTTTCTTTTTAATATGTATGAACTCCTGTATTTCCGTTTTGTTATTGGAATTTATTCTTGTTTTCCTTTGCCGGGAGGGAGAGATTGGGGCAAGGTAAGGCAATGAGAGGGAAAAAAAAGGAAGAATATAATGAAGTTACCATGTAGGTCCTCCCTCCAAATTTGTCAACATAAATTAAGTGATAGTTGGATTTTTCCACTAACAAGTTAGCATTAGTATAATATTTCTTTCATTTTTCTCCCCTATCAGATCTCCTTTTGAGCTATATTAATTAGATATTGGTGTCACTTAGGATTACTTCCTGCATGGAGGATTCTACTGCAATGACTATTGAATTCCTGCGGGCAAGGTTGCTTTCTGAAAGGTCCATCTCAAGAAGTGCTAGACAGAGAGCTGATGAACTGGCAAAAAAGGCATGTTAAGTTAGGCTTGCTAGATTATGGAGTCAATCTTGCACGATCTTTCTTAATTTTCTCTTTTTAGCTCTAATTTTTCTCAAATAATGTCAATCAGGTCATGGAATTGGAGGAGCAACTAAGGATGGTGATTCTTCAGAGGAAGATGGCAGAGAAGGCCACTGCTGATGTTCTTGCCATTTTGGAGAGTCAAGGGATAAGTGATGTATCTGAAGAATTTGATTCAGGCTCAGACCTTGAAAACCCTTGTGATTCTAGTATGAGTAATGAGTGTGCAAAAGAGGGTGAGGAGCCTATGAACTCAAAAGGAAGACAGCATGGATCAGATGAAATGTCTGGTTCCAATGTAGATTCTTCGCCAGTATCCAGTAAAAATTTGTCTTGGAAAGGACGCCATGATTCTCCCCACTCTCTTGAAAAGTACAAGACCAAGACTTCTAATTTGAGGAGGCAAAACAGTTTTTCATCAATCAGTTCTTCACCAAAGCATCGCCTAGGAAAGTCATGTCGCAAGATAAGACATAGAACCAGGTAAGTCTGTAACCTATTTTTTCTCATAAATTTTGTTTTTATCCCCATTTATGTTACCAGTTTCCACAGGGAACAATGATCTTTTCCTTCTCGTTGTTTTTCTTATTCTTTCTATGCAAGGTAGCTACTAATTAACAAAAAATCTGCTCGTTTCTAGTTTGAACTTGGTTCCAACTTGTTGGAATTCAAGTGTGAAGCAAAGTCCCACATTGGTTAGAGTTGGGCATGTTGAGTAATATATAAATGAGAAAGACCCACCTACCTAATGCCTTAAGGTTTTAGGTTATGTTGTGGTGTCAAGCTCACTTGCATGACTTACTCA
Source organism: Cajanus cajan (assembly GCF_000230855.2). Classification (NCBI taxonomy): domain Eukaryota; kingdom Viridiplantae; phylum Streptophyta; class Magnoliopsida; order Fabales; family Fabaceae; genus Cajanus; species Cajanus cajan. Next base: position 49,410,243 of record NC_138523.1, on the reverse strand, counting down.
CTACCCATTGTGTGAAATGCTCCCCCGATGTTAAAAGACTCCCTAACATTGGTATCAGAGCCGATGGTTCGACCAAGTGACTGGTGATCGGCTCAAACGAGTATTGGCTAGATCCAAGAGTGGGATCCTAAATGGAATTGGCAGGAGATCCAAGAGTAGGATCATCCCTTGTACTGAAAGTCTCCCTAGAGATGTGGAGGACGTGTGTCGTTGAAGTGCAACGATAGTACAAGTAAGGCCACCATTGAATACTCGTGGACGAAAGAAAAAAAATTCTGCTTGAGGGAGAGCGTGACCATGTGGAAGGGATTCACACTTGAGGGGGAGTGTTGGAATTCAAGTGTGAAGCAAAGTCCCACATTGGTTAGAGTTGGGCATGTTGAGTAATATATAAATGAGAAAGACCCACCTACCTAATGCCTTAAGGTTTTAGGTTATGTTGTGGTGTCAAGCTCACTTGCATGACTTACTCACTACCCATTGTATGAAATGCTCCCCCGATGTTAAAAGACTACCCATTGGTTCCAACTATTAGGCTTAGGACCTCTGGAGTACCAAGGTTATGCCACTGGACTCTGGTTACTGACTCGCTGTTTTGCAATAAAATTTGAATAAAATAAAAGGTGTGCCTTAATTTCTTGAACATGTGGTAAATTCAATGTTGTTTGAGCATGTCACAAGTTTGTCCTTAGTCTGCTATCAATTATTTCCTAATTATGTCTTGATTTTATATTGTATCAAATCTGTTCAGAGTCAAATTTAAATAAAATCTGAATCATGATAAGATTGCTTCCTGATCTTTCCCCTTGATTGTGGCAGATTTGGTTTCTTTATTGAGACTAATTCTGTCTATAATTAGTGGCTGTATTATTAAAAAATAATCAGAGAAATAAAATAGTTTTTTTTCCTCTCTATTTTAATATAGTATCAAATCCTATCCTAAACCCATTATTTGGCTACCTACCATATTATGCACATACTAAGCCAATAAACCTGATAGTGTTGGGGTATAAGGAGGCGTATTAAGAAAAACTTAAATCTCACATTGACTTGACTAGAGATAATGCCCTTATAACAAGAGCTTATAAAGCTTAGGCACCCCTCATTTTTACAAACCAATTTTACAGGGATAAGTTAGACCCAAAATTGAAGAGAGCACATACTTTAATATATATAGAAATAGAATTGACGTTTCTTTTAATAAATTCTGGATGCCTCATTTTCCTTTTACATCTTCTGAGGAAGTGTTTCTCTCAGAAAATTATTAATGTTTGGCAAAAAGTAAGAATCTGGATAGATACTAATGAAATAAGTTTTTATGTTTCAGAATGGAGTGTTTTAATATTTTACTTTTCATTAGAGCTTGAAATGAGTTGAGCTGAGTCAAGCTCGGCTCGATAATATTTGGCTCAGCTCGCAGCTAGACTCGGGTTTAACATAAACCTTTTTTTTCAGTTTGAACTCAACTCATTCAAGTTCGCTAGTAGTTCAGTTCAGTTCGTTAGCTCAAATCACATGAACCAAAAGTCAATTTTTTTTAATGTTATACATTTCAAAATTTCAATTTAATAATAGATTTAGATAAAGTGATTGTTTATTTTTTTTAAAAGACAACATAACTTATTCTATTAATTTTGCAAGGTTACAAGGTATGATTCCAAAGAAACATAATTACAACTAAAGTCTATATAAATAAAAACCACTCTACCTTGCATAAAATAATAGAAAATCCAATCCATAACCATGAAGTTTTAAAGTGTTCACTTATTTTATTATTTTTAACTTATAACTAAGTTTTGAATGTTCTTTCAAATTTTAATAAGCTAAAATTAAATAGAAAGTTAATTATATAAATTATATATTTATATGTCAAATTGATTCATGAACCAAACGAGTCAAATTGTACGCAACTTAAGTTTGAATCATTTATTTATCAAGTTCAATCTTTAGTTCAAGTTTAACTCATTTGGTTCATAAACCAAATTCAACTAGTTAATTATCAAATCGAGTTTTGAACTATTTTCGAGTTGGTTTGATTCATTGTCACCCCTTACTTTTCATAGTCTTGTCCTATCTGCTCCAAATTTATGATATGCATAACCCCTGAAAGTAATTTGCATCTATCTTCCTCTTGTAACACTTAACTTCCTGATTGCTTGCGAAGTTGATAAATTAGTTGTGTTTTCCCAGGTCAGTAGTGGAGGAGTCTAGAGATAAGTTTGTTAAAGTCAACTGCCAAGAAAATGAACTTGCATCCTCTTCTGAAGGATTTCCAAATTTCTCAGATAGTGGGTCTAACATCCTGAAAATAGAAGCTAAAATTCAAGAAGAGGATGGATCAGAGGCAAACCTACATAACAAAAATCATCATGCAGATGTATATGGAAGAGAGAAGGACATGGAAAAGGCACTTGAACACCAAGCCCAACTTATTGACCGATATGAAGCTATGGAGAAGGCTCAAAGAGAATGGGAAGAGAAATTTAGAGAGAATAACAGCACAACACCAGTATGCTTCACCTAGACTTCTCATATTCTAAGTGTCTTTTCTTGAAACTTGATGTTTGGTTGTTGCATTTACGACAATGTCAGGAAGGTTGAAATGTGATCTTAGGCATAGTTTGATTTTAATTTTCAAGAAAATGTTTCTTTCATTAAACACAACAGGCAAGAGTTCTCTGAGAATCTTAAAATGTTACTGTTTCAGATTAGTAGGACTTTTCCAATATTATGTTTTCTTGCAACCTCATCTATTCTGCATAACAATGGTATGGAGGCAAAGGTTTGAAAAATTAAGGAGTTAGTTGAGCAAATAAAAAAGCAGATTTTCTTGAATCTGCAGTTAAGCTCTGTTTTGTTTTTGAAAAGCTATGTGTTTCATACTGCTTTGAGGGCACTATACTACCACTTTAGGTGGTGGTAGGTGACAGTAGGCAGAGACATGATGAAACTTAAGATGTTAGTTTGTTTGTTGCCTACTCATTCTTTTGTGTCACTGGAAGTGGGTAATCCTGCAATGAGATTCAGAAGGTGACTCTGATGTATTGATCCCTTAAACATAGCAAAAGGAACTATAAGAATGATAGTGCTGAGAGAGCATAAAACATGTTGCATGAAGCTGTCATTTAGAGTAAGCAGTGAAGCAACTTATTTGAGTAGAAAACTAGGATAATTGTTTTTTTATCCAAAGATTAAAGTTAGCTGACATGCAAGAATTTGTTATACCTTTCTTTCTTTTTCAAAAGGGAAGTAGATAATAAATTGAATGAAACACTTATTTGAGGTAGAGTATTTGTTTGTATTATATGTCAGCTTTTTAATCTATGCTTCCACTGTATTGAATAATTAATAATTACATTCTCTAGATGGTTCAGTTAATATAGTTCAGCTGTTCAGGTTATTTTTTCTATTAGCTCTGTACATCAAATAGTTTTATGATTCAAAATAGGTTCTATACTGCTTTCCTATAGAATAACCTGAAGTCTCAAACTTGGTTTTGGGTTATAAATTATCCAGGATTCGTGTGATCCGGGGAATCACTCAGATATGACTGAGGAAAAAGATGAATGCAAGGTTCAGATTCCATATGCTGCTAAGGTGGTCACCTCAAATGCTCAAGAGAGTAAAGGAGAACCCAAAGGTGTTTGCTTATCTGAAGAAAAATCCAAAGCCGAGGCCAGAGATATTATGCCAAAAACATATGATGACACAGGAGGTTACAGCAACCAGATGACAACTTTTACCACTTCTGATTTGCTTGGTCAAGAAAATTCACATTCCACACTGAAGGGAAACCAAAATGAGAGCTCAGTAAATGGTCACTTTCAGTCTTCTGATATGAACCATAAAGATCCAAGTAGGCATGATTACCCTGATTCCAGACCTACTTCTTCGTTTCCAACTGATATTCATGGTGTTCAGCACCAAAATGATGCTTCAAGAAGCAAAAATGATCTCTGTGCATTAGTTACTCATGAACAATCTCACAAGTTCAATGGTGTACTTGAATCACTTAAACAAGCTAGGATATCTCTACAGCAGGAGCTCAATAGGTTGCCGCTAGTAGAGGGTGGGTACACTGCTAAACCATCTGCTTCTGTTAGTAAAAGTGATGATAAGTTTGAAATTCCTGTTGGGTGTTCTGGTCTCTTCAGACTTCCGACAGATTTTTCTGATGGAGCATCTGCAAGATTCAATGTTCATGATCCAACTGCTGCATTTGGTCCAAACTTTCATCTTAATAGAGGCATATCTAGAGCTTCAGATGGTCAGTTTCTCAACGGTCCTCCTTACTCCGGCACAACGTTGAGCTTGACTGCTGATGATCAATCTCTTGTGACCCGATACTTGGAAAATGGGTCAAGATTGGATTCTGACAAGTCCTCTTTTGATCCTTTCTTAAATGGGGGTCCAATCTCTTCCGGTAAATACATGTATCCCTCGTTTCCCATCAATCCATCGTATCAAAATGCAACATCGCAGATGCCATTTGGTGATGAAGTTTCAAGACCCTTTTCAAGTAGCACAGTTGGGGTTCCTCATGCATATCGTTTCTCATTTAATGGTGATCATTTAAGGTGAAACATGTACATAGTTCCATTAGGTTGCTAGCTGCTATGTTTGGTGTAAAAGTAATGGTTTTTATTTGTCATGTACCTTGAGGTGATTCTCTGTATTCTCTCTAGTTGTGTTGGGAAGAGACTTTTATATGACAAAATACATTAGGTTGCCGCACTATCTACCGAACTGAACTATTTTTTGGTTATCAATTTATCTCGAGATTGATAGTTTGAAACTTTGAGATTGATTTTGATAATGTGAAACATGTTTCAGTGTGTTGTTAGTCTTAGGTAAATTGATAACAAAATATAAAAAAAAATGATTAATTATAATTGAATTTTCATTATTGAATGTAACTTGATTAAACACGTTTCAGTTTATCAAAAAAATATTATCTTAGTGTTTTCATTTGCTTTTAAATGTTATAATTGAATTTTAATTATTGAATGTAATTTGAGGTGTTTAAATTAATCTCAGTCACAATATTGGAACACACTCTACACTCTTTTTAAACACTTTTGGTTTTAATTTATTATAACTCAAAATTTTGTGGGTTCTACCAATTATTTAATGGGATTCAATTATGATTTTGTAATTTTAATAAATATTAACTAAAAGCATGTAAATCATAACATTTTGTGGCTTCTTATTTATATAATAGAGTAAATTGTAAAAATGGAGATTTTTATCTACTAAATATATGCATAGGATTCTTCACCTAAGGGAAATTTTGCGAGTGAATAATATAAAATTAACCTAAATATGTTTTTAATTTCTCAAATTTAAGATAAATTTATTTTTGATCCTTCAAATTTAAAATTGTTATTTCTAATCCTTATAATTTTCAAAAATCTTGTTTTAGTCCCTAAAATCATAATAATATATTTGAAAATGACAAATTAAGATGGCTATATAATATCAACTGGATTTAATATAATATTTTTAGTAATAAGAACACCAATTTAATGTAATATTTTCATTAATAGAGACACCAATAAGTAAGTTTTATATAATAATTTTTGATAAATTTCTTAACAAAATTTAAATATAAAGAATAAAATAAAATATTTAAAAATTACAAAGAGTAGAAATATATATCTCATTTGAAAAAATAAATACGTTAAATATATAATAAATATTTATTTCATTAAAGATTATGCTAAAAAGGACACTGGTTGACAAACATTTAATATATCTTCTTAAATGCTATCTAGTTATTTAACGTGTTTCGTCATCCATTCTTTTTAAACTTGTTTCCAACCCATATAAATTTAGCCTTCTTATTAACTCAACCCTTAAATTGATGTACTAAAAATATACAATTATAATAGTGAGAAATCAATTTTTTAAAAGAAAATAAAAGGACAAAGTTCGTGAAATTGAGAAAAATAAGAGGACAAAAAAGTACAATAGAGAGTAATTCCTAACATTACATTTTTTTTTAAAAGAATCTTCCCATTATTAAATTTAAACGTGATTCTCAAAAGATCACCGTTGTCATATTAAATTTTTTTTTAGAGGATGTTGTCATATTAAATTAATCAAATCGATCTTCACTTTCTAATCCATTTGCTAATTATTTAATCACAACCTTATGTGTGTGTTTGGTTTTAATTTTTAAACGCAAGTTCTCCATCTTTCTCCATGTCCAATTATTAATTTATGGTTATTATTTTTCTTTCCGGTTAAACGTGAAAAATCACGTTTTGACGCTGATACAAACACACGGTATGCCTTGTTTGGATCCTAAGAAGAGAAAGAAAGCAAAGAATAAATTCTCATTTTATTTGATCCAAAAAGTAAAGTGAAAAAAAACCATCAGAGTATACTACTAACTACTAAGAGTAAAAGGAAGATTTGAACACAATTTGATGAGTAAAATTTAAAATTATCATTTTTGTCTTCTAAGTTTTCCGATAATGAAAGGAAAAAAATCTCAATTTTTCGTATTCCTTTCAAAATTTTAAACCAATAAAATATTTATAATTTTCTATATATTTTTTAGTTTTTTGATCGGTGTGTATTTTGAGTTTCATAATAATTATTAATGAATTTAATAGATATGAGTTCAATAAAAATCCTATGTTTTTTTTCGTCAAAAAAAATTATTATACACTAACAATGTAAATTAATTGTATATTATCAATTAATTACAATTAATTGCTGATATCATCTTTTAATTATTTATTATAAAAATCAGCAAAATTATAAAAATTAACAAAGTAATCATATATGATAATTTATAATTGGATAACAATATAAAATAGACATGGTTTATTTTATCTACACATATATTATTAGTATAGGGAATTTTATATAATTATCAACTAATTCAAAATCAATTTTGGTCCACGGGTGCCACACTTTGCGAATGCATATAACTCCTTAGTTCAATAGTAATGTAATTTTTATTATAAAAATCAACAAAAGTCATAACACATGATAATTTATAATTGGATAAAAATATATAATAAACATGATCTATTTTATCTACACATAGATTATTAGTATAAAAAAATTTACATTATTATCAACTAATTCAAAATCAATTTTGGCCAACGGAAACCACACCTTATGAGTGTAAATTAATCTTTTAATTATGTCAACTTAAAATATTGTGGGGACTGCATCTATTAAAAAAAAAAAAAAACAACCAACTTATTAAGCATTATGTTTCCATTTCTAGGCCATATGTAGAACTATGTGATACAATCACATTTGAACTCAAAATTGTATACTCAAAACTCAAAATAACTAGTTAAACTGAAAAAATCTTGCGACATCTAATTTACACACTTAGTAATATTATATATAATGATTTGTAATTGAATTTTTTTATCTCATATATCTTCTTATACAATAATATATTATTAGGAAAAAAATTATATCAGAGGGATATAGTCGAAAGATAAGACTAAAGATAATTGATGAGGGATATGGTCGAAGGATAAAACTAAAGATAATTGATGAGCCTACCATGTGAATACATGTCTAATAAAATTAGTATAAATAGTAATAAATAGGAGAGAGAAGGTACATTATTAACATTTATTACAATATTAATTATCTTGAATTGTATGAGATCAAATACGAACTTGTGTGTTGAAATATCTTTTACAGGTATCTTTCACCTTCCCTCTTGGACAAGTATGGGACTACATGTAAGATAGATATTACTTATATATTTTTATTATGCCGATAAGTATAACTTAGATTTGTTAGAAGTTGCAAAGACCATGAAAATAAAGACTTATTGAGTAAAAACTTGACATAATTAGTTATCGATGTACCATTATAGAGATACAAAAGAAATTTATGTATTAATTATTTACATTGTCATCCAATCAAATAAATTATTATGTATAATAATTTTTTTTATATTTTATAAAAGTTACTTAAAAACTTACATATTACAATTTGTAATTATTGAAGTATAAAATAAATTTACATCATTAGTGTATATAACTATATTAGATGATAATCTACATTTATTCCATAAATACTTTATATTTATACATGGATAATGTAAATATATTTTTAAATTAGATTCATTATGTATGATAAATTTACTAATTTTATAAGGTTAAAAACTAATTAAAATACATGTATAATTTGTATGTAAATATGTTTTACTATATCCATGAAACTCAGTTTATATTATCACAATTCACAGCACTAATTAAATTGAAATAAAAATACAGCAAACCGAATAAAAGTCTCCTACTCCGGTGAGTTCTCATTCATCTTCTCTGTTCTATAGCCAAAATACAGTAATCACAACTTGATTCAGATCTCAAAAATCTTGATCATCACCATCATTACTCTTAGATCTTTGACCCCTCGGTCACACACACTCACTCACTCACCTACTATGCCTTCTAGGGTTTCCATTCTTTGTATCATTGGGGCAATACAACAGTCCCAATTCTCACCCTCTCACACCACCATTCTCTGATTCCCCAGACCCACCAGAAAAAGCATGCGTCTTTGGTGCCACCGCGTCAAACCCACTTCAGATTCTCCTCTGAAACCCACGGAGAGTGTTGCAGGCGGTGTCTGTTAGCATTCACTGTTCAATTGGGGCTTTTCTTCTGGAATCTCAAATTGGAGGCTGCTTTATCAATTTTGGAATTTTTTCACAAAATGATTTCTTCAGGGATTAACCTGGTGATGACTGTTATTGGGTTTGCGGTGAGCACCATGTTCATTGTTTTCGTCTGCACCAGACTCATCTGTGCTCGAATTCAATTGAATGCTTCAAGGAGATCCTTTCCCATTGCCTCCAGATCCAATCTCAGCATGGTGAACATTTGTTTTTCCGAGTAAATAGTCTATGTAGTGATACTGTAAACATTTCTACAATGAGTTTAAAGTAATTTTACACCGTTATCTAATCACATTTTGACCTATATAATAGGTTTATTTACTTTTACAAAAACTGTACAAGTTATATTTGGTGGAATTTGTGATTGGTGTGAAGATTTCTAGTCACTGTGTGTTTAGAAATTAAACTATTTTTACTCATGCAAATTGATGCAGTGCAAACTGTGTTATTTTCCAATTGAATGTGATGTCATTTTATTTTATTTGGATTGGATTAATCAATTGGACATTTTCCCGTGTTCAGATGGAGCGGGGTTGCCATGGTCTTGAACGCGTAGTTGTAGCTAAATTTCCAACAAAGAAGTACAGTGACAAGTTTTTTGCTGCTGCAGAAAATTCTCAGTATGTTCATATCTCTGTTTCTGATTTGTTTAATTTTTTTATCCATCCTGTCTATGGTGTTGATTTAATAATTCTATTGTTAATTACTGTACGAATACTCTTTTGGCAAAATATTATAATGTGGTTTGTGCGAAATTCGGTAGTTAAGTTGAAATGAATTGCATGGACAGGAATCTGTAATAAAGATGTGAACCCTAAAATATTTGAAGACATTTAAACTAAAGAAGGTTATGCACCTTATGGGGGGGTCATGGCCATTTGTTTTCGTGGGTTCAGATGGCATGTCTGGTCCCATGTTTAATTTGATAGTGTGTGTATCTTGCAGGAGTAAATCTTATGAATTATGCTTTTTGATATGTTCCATTGGCTTAGGACTAACCATTTCCAATATCTTGATTAGGTTGTGTTATCATCATATGTTTTGTTGATTTCTTGCTCCCAAGCTTATATTAGAGTGTAATTTATTTGCTGTGTATACAGGAGTGGGTCATCTCATGTTGTCAAATTTTAACATGACATGGTCATGTTCAAATTTTATGTCTATCTATTTCTTGGTAGACAATAAATAGGTGGGAACTTATCTAAATATTTGTTGGGAGAGAGAGACACACACAAATTTTAATATGACCTATCATATCATATACCGAGGATCCTTTAATGTTAGACATACCCCCTTCATTATGACCTTCTAGACATTGTTACAAGGAGGTAGTTATGTAGGCAAACCTTATGGGAGGTCAATGCAATTTATTCAGGTCATAAATATTTTTCTGTCTTGCTGCTTCTGTATCGATGAAGAAGCATCATTCATTCAAACCTTGTTCCTCTCATTGGAAATTTAAATATTGGTGGGGGAAGACGTTGGGTCCAATTGTTTCCTGTAATTCTTAAAGGATACAAAATATGAAGGTTTTGTGGTTTATGTTGTCAAGAACTTAATCTTGGGGAGTGCTTTAGGTATTTCAGTTTTTTCACGTGATCATTGACGGCACTTCTCATTCAGATGATTATTTCCTGGTTTTGAACTTCAATTTTTTCATTGTATTTGCAGGTGCACTGTCTGCCTCTCAGAATACCAAGGTGAAGATATGCTGCGTATCCTCCCTTATTGTGGACACTCCTTTCATGTAACCTGCATAGACTTATGGCTGCAGCAGAATTCCACTTGCCCTGTTTGTCGTATATCATTGCGCGAATTTTCTGAGAGAAAGCGGTTAATGCAGCCCTTGTTCAGCTCTGCTTTGCAACCTCATTATGATATACAATCCTTTGACACTCACCATTATCACTGTATGATAGCTGATAATGGATTATCACCAAGAACCCCTGACAACCATGGGGTGAATCCCATAGAAGATAATCATTTTCCATCTGAGGGTGGTGGAGCAGTTGCTATGGACAATATCACCTGTTTAAGTGAGGGTGACCTCATTAAAGATGAAGGGAAGAAGCATGTAGAGAGCCCATCAAATTTCCAGATTTGATTGGTGTCATGGAAATCGATGCTTCAAAATGACGCTTTCAAATCACAATTTGAGTCAAGTTAATGTTCCAAAATTGGAGTGAAAATGTGAAATGCATTAGCATGCTGAAGGATGGTTAATATCTTTTACTGTATATATAGCAGAGAACACCCTTACCCTCCCGGATAGTATTTGAATCTCTCTCTCTCTCTCTCTCTCTTCCCCTCCAAATCCCTTCAAATTGTAATTGCTGTAAGACTATAAGTAGTTGAAGATCAGCTGGAGCTATAGCTGTGGCCTTCCCCTTGCAAACATTTGTATTAATGCAATCCATACAGTACAGTTAATGTATCTTGGCTTTCTGTCCTACTATTATTTTTATGATTTATCTATGGAATCTAATTCAGTATAAGGAGTTTACAACACTTACGTAGTTTGTTCAAGACTGGTTGATCAAGAATTAGTTTTATATAACACTAGTTATTCTAACAAGGTTCCTTTATATAACACTTGGTATTCTAACAAGGTTCCTTTGGTGGGTTTTTTCCTTTCCTTTTTTTTTTTTTTTAAGGAAGATGCAATAATTATGGTTCTTAGGTTTTTTTTTTTTTTTTTTGTGGAAAGGTAGGGTGGTTATCTATTCGTGGCTGCGGGAAAAGGCAGCCTAGAAGAACGGTTTTGAAAAGAGGAATATAGAACCTTTTCATTTGTTTTCATCACCTTTGGGGTCCATTTCTCTCTGGTAGAGACAATCTTGTGTTACATCCCATTGTTGTTTCACTTTTCACTTTTGCACAACTCACAAGTCTTCCAATGTTTTAAAGTTAAAAAAGTGCGTTCTCATTTTATAATAAATAAACATGTATTCTAATGAAAAATATGCAATTCAGATTAATTTAACTACATATTTTAAGCTTTTATATATATATATATATATATATATATATATATATATATATATATATATATATATATATAAAGAGAGAGAACATATATTATAAAAATGTCATGTTTATGTAAGAATGAGAATGTTTAATTTTAACCCTTAAATTAAAATAAATAACATAAATTAAAAGATTATAAATAAATTTATTATGTTACCATCATAATTGTTTCTATCATTGTCATTGTATCATTATCATTGCAATTGTCATTTTCACCATCATCATTATTACTACTATTATTACTGTTATCATCACCGTAATTATTGTCACCATTGATGTCATTATTGTAGTTATCTTTTTCATTGTCACTGTCACAGTTGGTGTCACCATCATCAAATCACCACCATCATCATTATCGACGTCATTGTAATCATTGTTGATATTGTCATCGTTGTTATTGACGTTATTGTCACCACTAACATCATTACTGTCACCTCCACTATTGTCACTACTACCATCACAACCTTTGTTGCTGCTACCTTCATCAACACCAATATCGTCACTACCATGTTACAGTGACGACGATAATGATGATGATAGCGACAACAACAATAGTAATAACAACGATAATCATGAAGGCAACAATAGTAATAATCTTATACATGAGTGTTTATATTAAGTTTTAAAATCAACCGTTAATTATTTTATTTTTAATTTAATGACTATTATCTAGTTCTTTCATATCTTATAATAAAACATGTTTTCATTGGATGAGTTTCCTATATATGTTAAGAGAAATATTTTTTAAAAATAAAAAGAAACACAATTGACTGAATGGTTATTCTGAAAGATGGTTACTAAAAAAAAATGATTTTGACAATAAAAAAATGTTTTTTTTTCTTCTATTTTTTTCTTAATAATTGGTATAATAATCCAAAATTTGTAAAAATCAAGAAAATTATAGGAAAAAATAAATTTTTTATATATTAGTATAGATATAGATGTATAAAAGGGTATAAATAATAATTAATATTTCAAACTAAATATATTAATATTTTATAATTATTAAATTCTCTTTTTATCTATATATTCTAACCTTGAATATAGTACTAATCTTGGAGGTACCGAGGTAGTATATATAAGAAACTTTTGGATATGAAATTATTTGTAAATCATTATTGTTATTGTTAGAGAATATAGGGGAGTTAATGCTGCCAAAGTTGGGAGAATATGGTCCAGACATTTAATGAAAGAGGTTTCTTTTTATTAACTCTGATATGTGCAATGCATTAATTCATTGTTTAGTACCTCCCTAGACCATAGCTCACGATTGCTATCGCTCCAACCAACATGACAACATCAAAAGAAAACTTCACTGCACTTCCACGGCCCACAGGATTCATATTACTTCCATAATACTGTGTGCTCCATGAATGAATTACAATAACGATATTAACAACAATAATCTTCGATCTTATATATATTATTTTAATTTTTCGTTTCTAAATCAATTTAAGTAGTTCAGATCCTTATATATTCAATATTTTAAGGATATTGACAAGGGAAAATTGTTTTTTTTTTTTCATTTGAAATTTTTTTATCCCCCTATAACACTGTACCAAGATAAGTTTAGTGAGTTATGAGAGTCTTTGACTAAAAGTTTAATTGACTCCGAGAGAAAAGGTATATGAAATTTATGTTGAAAACTAAGTCTCATAAATATTTTTCTAAATTATAGAGAGAAATATTCTGAGTTCGTGAATTTTCTTTTTCTCCCTAAACCTTCTCTTGATCGGATGATTCTCACCTTGGAATCCCTAATCCTTGTTTGTATGTCATAATTCAGGTTCTTGAAACTTGAATCTAGTTCAAAGTCATACGGAATTCTTCAAAAAAAACTCATGATTCCTTTTTCTCTTCCTCTTTCTCGTTTCTTCTTTAGGTTGGCTAGGAATTGAAGAAAGTGAAGCTAAATTCGATTCTTGCTAAAATGTTGAGTTGTATGTGACTATAATTGCTTTAAATTCTTCGTTGTTTGACAAATCTAAGGTGGGGTTTGGTGCATGTTGAGTTATAAGTGTTTTGAATTCATGAAGTTGAGGTCAGGTGATTCACTTGATTTATGGTTGCATGTGGTTTTTGATGCCAAAAATGAGTTGTGGGTGTTGTAAATTTATGTTATGATGCTTTGCATGCTTTGGATTTTCTAAGTTTCAGGTACCTAGGGCATTTGCATGATCTGCATTGTGCAAAAATCACAGTCGCGCTGGACGCACCTTCATGGCGTCAGGCGTAGTTCCAATCAGAGAGCTTTGTCTCGGTCATGTTAAGAGTAGGATTGGTGGCATCGAGCATGAGAAAAAAGACTCGTCTTAGGTTGGGATGGCGTCAAGCACAATTAGAATGACATCAGACGTGAGTCAAGTAGAGACTTTCTACTTGAGATGGGGTCAAGTGTGAATTTTGCCACACCGGGCGTGAGATCCTATGGGATTCCCACCTCGGTCACGTCGTGTGTGGTTTGGATGGCATCGGGTCTGAACGAGGTAGAGATTAATGTGTTTTGGAAGGTCGTATGATGAACATGAATAAATGTTTTGAATTCTATTGTATGTTGTATAGTGTATGATGATTGTTCTATATATGTTGATTGAATATATCATATATAGATGATTGTATGGTGTTGGGTGATGGTGAGCATATACATTTTGTACATCTGTATAGGGTTGTTGATCTCTATATGCATTAACTATATGTGATGTATATAATTGATGTATGCATGAGGTGTGGATGTTGAAAATGCGGTATGACGTTAAGACATGATTGGCTAACTTAGGACTTAAGGAGACGAAATTGTCTTAAAAACTTAAGATTCCACATAGGGAATCTTGGAGTGGTTCTCTAGTAGGCCACTGTTTGGAAAACCCTCAGTGAGTATGTGAGTCTCTTAGAGTGGGTTTTCAGGTGTGTTGAGTCTCCTCTAATTCTTTAATTAATGGTTGAGTAAGGCAGGAGGTCGAGGGTTACAACCCTTAACTAAGTATCTAGAAAGGTTGCATGGTTATTTGAGAATGGTCAGTGAACTAAATCCATATGTGACTTGGTAATGCATGTCAAGGTTGTGATATGTACATACTCAGTTGTACCGCTCCTATCAGTGGAACCATACTTTTATAGTGTAAGTAGTGAAATTTGAGAAATCATGTTGGAATTGGTGATCCAATTTGATTGATGGGTCTATCTATTCTAGGGATGATTGTGTTGATGGGTTTATCTAATTTAGAGGTGAGTGGGTTGATTCGGTAGTATTAAACCACTTAGACTACTTAGTTGTTAGGAGATCTCTGTAGGTGAACGTATAATAACATATGCATTGTTGGATGTCTTGTGTGATATAGTTTGGATGAGATACATGTTAGCATTGGCACGTTTAGTTTTCATATATGTTTATGGTATGATGTTGTACGATATGGAATTTTTTTCTATACTTACATGTTTGCGAACTCTAGCTTACCCTTCTGTTTCTATTGTGATTTAGATTGCGATAATCATATATTGTATGAGAGCAAATTAAGGCTAGGCTGGAGGATTGTTGCTGCTTGAAGGCTGACGATGCCTTTTTGTTTGGTGTTGGTGTTACTGTGGTAGTTTGTATAATCATGTTCAACCGACACTAGGACATAAGATTATTTTGGGAGTATTGTATACATGTATATAACTTGTTTATATTAGTTCAAGTGTTTTACTTTTATACTTAATTAGGTTTTATATGTGTATGACATATTTTCTCCTTTAATCTTGTATATTTTAGTAGTTTAGCCTTTCTGCTAATTAATTATAGTGATTTTGTTTAGTGTAAGAATCACGGCGGGTCGTTAAACTCCTCATCTCACAATAACCACAATCTAAAGTTTCTCCTTGAAACATCTCTATTAGCGTTTTTTTTATAGAGTTTATCATTCATACACTATCAGTGTAAAGATTTTTATGCTGGCAACCAATCATATCTTTTAAATTATTTTATTTTATTTTTATTTAATTAAATAAGCAAATGACATGATACTATTGAAAGATATGATTGGTTACCTGTGTAAAAAAACTTTACACTAGCCGTGTATAGGTAATTAACTCTTTTTTATAAGTAACGTATTAGGATCCTTATTCTACTTTAAATGGGATCTATCATATCACATCATTGTTAAGTAACTCACTATATTTTTACAAATTTTGCTTCAATAGTGAAATCTTATAAGCAACCCACACTTTATTTTTATTTATTTAAATTTCACTTTTCGTCAACTTAAAAATTAATGTAATTATTATAATTAATTATTAATTTAATTAAACATGATAAATGATATTTTTATTTATGTTATAAGCAGTGTTACTTATTTTTAAATAATTTCTTGTATCATATCATCACACTATAATAGGAGTTGCTAATAAATACAATTGTTTATTACTAAGATACATCACAAGTATTATGCATCGGTGTTATTCTTACAAATTAAGGATAACAATAAATGTATCAATTTTTAACACAACTTATTGAAGTAGTTCTCTTTTGATAAATATATTATTTTTAATCGTGAGTGTTTTATAATTTATAAAGAGATAAATTAAAAAAAATTCATATTATATTAAAAAAAATATCATTCATTTTGAAACATTTTTTAAATATTATAAATGCAGTTATTGTCGAACGGATGAAATATTTAATATAAAATATAGTAAAACAAAGGTACATATTAATAATTTTTAACCACTTGTATTAACTTACATTGATACAGTTTTAGAAATTATAGAGAATATATAATAACATATTTTTTTTAAAACAATATATATTTATTTTTAATTCCTTAAGTAATGGTCCTAAGAAGACAGTTAATATTTACTTATAATAATACATTCCTCTGTTTTAATAAAAATAAAAGATATTAAGGAAAAACAAAACTTTAAAATTTAAATTGAAGAGAATATATACAATATTTTAAAAATAATTTTGATATATTTTCTTTTCATCCGAATAAAAAACTATAATCATCTTTTTCTTTTTTCATTCTCTTCCAAACTATTATTATATGCATTAAATTTGTAAGACACCAAGATGTGGTAACGTTTCATTTGAATATTATAAATATTTAATATTTTTTTTGTTCTCGTCACATTTCATTGACCTTTTCAACTATGGCTAGCTACAAGGTCAACATGTTGCAATTTGATCCCCTAATCCAGTTCTTCGAATTGATTTTGATGTGTTAATGTTTTGAAATTATACTTTGTGCATTTTAAAAACAGAGTTGGGTTATGTTTTGAGTATTTCAATTTGGTTTAATTAATTAGTGTCCTATATTCACTTCAAAACAATTTTCTTTTAGCAATTGTATATTAATTAATAATAATTTTTTGATTTAATAAATAATATTTCGTATGACATATATTATATTTATAATAATTTTATTTAATTTAAAATATATTATAAAATTAAATATGCTTTATTTTAAATTTAAATTTAAATTTTATTATTGTTTTACTATATATAATGGCTATATATTATATATAGTATTATTTAACTATATATAATACCTAGTAATGTCACATTTATCGTATCCTCCTCGATTGAAATTTAAGTTTAAATAAATGGTTATATCAAAATTTCAAGTCATGTAAAAAATTAAAAATGAACTTGTCAAAATTAGGTGAGCATCTCAAGTGTCACCTCAACAATCTTGATTACTTTGAGCATTTTTGTAGATTTATTTTATGAGTTGCTTAATAAAGATAAGGAATGTTAATTATATATTTTATCTTATCGGAGACTTAAGTATTAGATACACTATTAGAATAATATATATATATATATATATATATGATACAAGTGTTAAATCCAACTAAATCAATTTTTTTTGTTAATTTAGTTCAAGTTTAACTAATTAAATTTGTCAAAACTTAATTAAACTAAATCAAATAATTTTGGTTGTTCTAGTGTATATTCTATTCCAAAATGAAAAGATGAATCAAATAATTATTTTAAAGATTTTTATCTTAATTTCAATCTAATTGAGTAATTGAATCGATGAATAGTTCAACCAATTGTGAATGACAATCTTATATAAATAAGATATAATATTTTTATGTATATAATTAATATTTTGAGATGTCATTTAATTTAAGAAATATTTTTCATTGATTTCAAAGAAAAAAGATGTATAAGTTTTAATGTTATATTTGACATTAATGTGTAAACAATAAGTAATATGATGTCACCAAGATTAAAAGAAAAAATATTTATAATGGGTATTGTTTTTCTCAAAATTTGATTGAGAATGAAAATTTTCAATTATAATAAAATATTTTAAATATTAAAATTTATTGAAAAATAAAAACATTAATTTATAAATAAATGTAAATAAAATCTTTTGACCTGGTAAAAATAAACTTTTATTATGATAATTTATTATAAAGTTACAAAAAAAATCATAATATATAACTAAAAATATATTATTATTAAGAAAATTAATCAACAACACATTGATAATTTTTTTAAAAATCATTAAAATGAAAAAAAAAATCTTTATGTCAATTGCCACCGAACAGAAGAAAAACATTCATCAATTTTGTTTATCAACAAAGACAAAAATATATTAAACAAAGGTACAAGGACCCATATACAAAATACATACTCCTACTACAGGCTACTATATATTATATGGATTGTTGACCATTCATAACACATTTACAACATCTAGACTTTGAAAACAACAATGTTTCTTTGTAGCCATATGCTACAAATTACTGCGAGCCACACAAACCAGCCCAACATTCTGAATTTGGTTCCTGACAAACCATTCATGCTGTAAAAAGTGGCTCCTACTTCCTATACTGTAAAAAGCATTCATCAATTGCAATAGAAAAAAGTGATGACTGTATTTACTGTTATTTATTTCTCGTGTTTACTTTGGAATCAACTCTTACATTTGAATCATAATAATTTAGTACTATTACAGTATATGGCTCCACGTGATTGTCATAACAACGACACTTATTTTCCCATAACTTTTTCCACCTCTATGGCCACTTCTGTTCTGTGCTCCAAATGGATGAGGTTATATATGTCTGTCAGATTCTTCCATGTTTGGTGAGTTTTAATTTTCGACATGTGTTGTCTCTTTCCTAATCAACATGCTTCACTGGAATATAATATATATATATATATATATATATATATATATATATATATATATATATATATATTGATATTGATATTGATATTTCTGTCAACAAATCCGACTCATCATTGTTGATGACTTCTTTTTTACCATGTTTTTGAGCATAGAGTAGGATAAAATTTTGAGAAATGAGCAAAAATGAATAATGTGATGTAATTAAAAAAGAAAAATAGTGACTGCCAATCAAGATAAGGCATTAAGTGATATTGCGGTGGTGCATGTGGCGTGTGTATATTCGTACACAGTTAAGTACGTCACATCTCACTGCTTATGTTTAAGCCTGCCAGTTAGTTGTCCTCTTCAACCATTGCTATCTATCCCACTCCAGATTGTCTCTGTATTCTACTATATTGCTACTTGCACATCACTTTAATTATAGGCTCATGCACAAGTCATGTGATAATATATATTTTTTAAATATATATATATATATATAAAAGAAAGTGAATCATTGGATTGTTTTCTTATGTATTAAGGACTAATTAGATAATTTTTTCTAATAAAACTTCGAGAAGAAAAAGAAATATGTAGATGAAATAAATAAAAAATTATAAAATAAAATTAACTTAAATTTATTTGTGTTTTTAAAGAAATTATATGAGAAATTTTTTTCAAATTAGTTAATGCATAAGTTGAAAAAAAATATGATATTAACTAGAAATAATGTAACACTAATGTATATAAGTAGAAAATAGTTTTTATTACAAATCAATTTAAAAATATTGAATTACGATTCAACCTACTTTTTAAAATGGTATGAGAATTTATATTCCAGTGATTATTGATTATTGTTGAGTCTATTGTACATGTATCATCGATTGTTAAGTCATCTATAAATATTTAATTTTGTAAAAAAATTTATAATATCTAATTCTCAACATGAAAAAGTGTAATAAAAACTTCACATCAACTATAAACAAAATCATATTAATATATATAAGTGGAAATAGATATTCTCATCTTACATGTCAACTTATATATAAGTTAGTTTTAATATTATCTTATGGAGAAACATTTTATTTTTCCTGCTTCCAATTTTTTTCTTAAAAATGATGATGTAGAAGTTTATCTAACCATACCCAAGCATAACTAACTTTATCCAAATCAATATGCATAATTCGCCTTCCATTGCCATTTTTGTTCTTTATAGGCGGGGGAAAAAGCGTTCACTTCAAGAAGACAACAATGGGAAAAGAAATGTCTAGCACGAGATAAGGATTTCTTCAAAAAGGATGTTCACATAATAAGTTGACAGTAAAAATCCAATAATAAAATCCACTTTTGTGACAACTGCAGAACAAATTTCTCCAACAAATTAAACCAGACCAATTAAGACCACAATGATGAGATGAAACTTGCAGTTGTGTGCAAATCAACCTCAAACATGCTGGTGGTGATGATGATGAAGCTGTATATATATCATAATTAATATTAAATTATTGTCTGTATTAAAAAGCATGAAGCAGCAAAATTTTACAATTATAGCAGTTTCTCTCCTCTTGGCTTGATGGTTGCTCTAAGAGACTCCTTCATGACCACAGTAAATTCCCACTTGCCAGTGAAATCAAGCTTCTTGTCTGGAGGGTAAGCACCCCACTCAAACTCCTGCACCATCCTAGCCATCATGAGGTGAATGTGCACTGTGGCCATAGCCAAGCCAGGGCAAATCCTTCTCCCAACTCCAAATGGAATCATCTTCACTCCTCTCACCCCAGTTATGTCTGCTTCCTCTCCCCCAGAGATGAACCTGTCAGGGTCAAACTTCTCAGGGTTGGACCAATACTTTGGATCCTCACCAATTGCTGGAGTGTACACCTCAACATTTGCATCAACTGGTATGTCATACCCTCCCAAACTGGTAGGCTCAGTCACAGCATGTGTGAGCACAAAGTGTGTTGGAGGGTGCTTCCTCAAAAGCTCCTTCACCACAGCATGCAGGTAAGGCATTTTCTCAACGTCCTTTTCATCCACTTTCTTCTCTCCCACTGTCCTCTTGATTTCTTCATACAGCTTTTTCTGAATGTGAGGGTTGTCTATGAGCTGTGCAATCCCCCACTCAACCGCGGTTGCTGTTGTGTCGGTTCCACCATTGAGAAACTCTGAGCATAGGGAGACCAATTCAGCATCAGAAGGTGCTGATTTTTTTCCTTCAACTTTGAGGTCAAAGAGTGTGTCCAGGTAGGAGAATGTTGTGGCTGTGTGGTCTGAGCCAGGGTTTTGGATAGCCCTCCTTCTTTGCTCAATGATAGGGGCTAGAAACTCAACCTGTTCTCTACGAACCTCCAAGGCTCTCTTTCTTTGCTTTGAGAAAAATGGACTTAGAATTGGAAGATAGTCATCAATTCTGGGATCCAAAGTGATGAGAACATTCTTCATAACCTGATCTATCCTCTCAACAGTTTCCTCATCCATCTCAAGACCAAAACACATGGCCACAAGTATGCAAAACACAGCAAACCTGGCATCTTTGAGCACCCAAACCGCTCCGTTATTCTTCTCAGCCTCGTCTCTAAGCCTCTTGATGAGCCTGTCCATAGCGTTGTCCCTAACACTGCGAAACTCCTTCAGCCTGGTGGAGCTCAGCATGTTCTGCACCATGTTCCTCCTGAGAGACTTCCACACGGGGCCGTACAGTGCAGCATTCACAGTGAACTTGTTCTCACTGAAGATGGTCCTTGTGGGGTTCTCAGGAGGCCTTGTGGCATAAGTAGCACCCTTTTGGATCATAGCTTCATGGACCAGCTTTGCATCGGTGAGGATGATCATGGTCCTTGTCCCCATCTTGAGGGTGAAGATTGAACCATATTTGAGCCTCACATCGTTGACAAACTCAAAGAAAGGCTTGCCAGAGCGAGCTACTTGGAAGAGGTTCCCAACAATAGGCCACCCGGGGGGCCCTGGAGGGAGGTTGCACTTTTTGGACTTAGTTTTCTGAGTGAGGAAGAAAATTAGGGCTGATATGAAGATTGCTAGAGCAGTGAAGATGAGGTGGTCGTTGGAGGAAAGAGTGGCCATTTTTGGAGGATTGTTGGAAGAGATTGATGGTTACTATTAAGTTAAGTAAAGAGGGTGCACAGAGGGTATAAAAATGGAAGGGAGTGTGAAATTGTAGGTGAGGTTAATTAAAGCACTTTCAAAGGGTGGTTGTGGTGGTGTAATTGTGTTAGTAAGTACTGCCTTTTGGCTATGCTGCATTGTGTTAATTAGAGCAAGAGTGTGGCTAGCTTCTGATGCTGACTGCTACTTAATGGACTCACCTACTTTGGTTGAAGAACTTGGACATGGCATGATTTAAAGAGGTGACGAGAAATTTATGACTAACCACAAGAAAACAAATGGTGCGGCTCACAGTTAAGGGGTTAAAGGCATTTAATGCTTTCGGACTACAATAACTGCCATGCACTGAATATGAAAATTGAAGGTCAACGACAGCTCCTTGTTTAGGCACATTGCATGACATCGTCATGGCTGGTCCGTCAATTCCTATGTGTGGTTCAGTTTTTTAGTTTGGGAAAAATAATTAGAAATATTTAGCTCTGTAATACGTATACATTAACTAAATTATAGTAGTGTCAAATCTCATTATAACTTCTTGATATTCTGTGGGGACCATGGTCAACGATAAATTTTTACTAAAGCACGGTTCTTAAGATAAGCACACTCGTATGGTGGATTGGAGTTTGGAGGTAAAGTCCACGACATCTCATCACTCATGTTACGTAAGGTCTTGAGTTTAACAAGTCCTGAATCAAGATTATTTAGGTAAAAGTTAGGAATGTTTGGTTTTGAAAAATGTTGTTTGTAGACCTAAGGCCATGCATTTTCATATATATATATATATTCTTTCTAATGGAGAAATGTAAATTTCAAAAAATGTATGCTTGAAAATCTTTATATTAAAACATAAATATTTCGATCTTAGAGATATACAAGTATGTTAAAAATCAAAACTATGAAACATAAAGTTATTCCTACAAAAGGGATTTTAAAAGTAAAAAAAAAATTAAAATTAAAAAATTAAGTTTATATATAATAAATAAAAACTAAAAGTCAGTCTTTATTTTAGATTCTCTAAGTGGTGTTTAATTTGTAACATTTTGATTTAAAATAATGAAATGAAAGGTCTTAATAAATGAGTGCCCTACATGCACTAAAACAATTATATTCGACTTATGCATCACACTAATTCCATATTTGCTATATTTACATTGCAAACCCACCTTGTCTTGACTAATGATGATTCATTGGCTACACTTGACTCCCCTTCAACCACACCCTAATATCATTTCCATCCTCACATAGTACAATTCAGCATTTCATAAACTCTTTTGGATTACCACATTCCCTATCACATAACCATAGTATTTCTTTATTGTTAGATACCTCTCTCATCAAGGTGTGACCATATATATAGATACTCATTCAACTATTAGTTGGGATTGGGAATATTGTTAATGAGAACAACTCATTCTCTTCTCTAACCATTCATGTCAAAAAAAAGAGTGTCAATTGCAGTTGTGGATGCAAGAACTCTTAGATGAATTACACCATGTTTTATACTTTTCCAAGATGAATTTATATTCAACTTACCTCTAACTTTTTGTCCTTCTAAAGGATCGTCACAAATGTTTTTTTTGCACCCATCAAGACCGTTACAAGGGACTTGTAATGTCATTTGACTTGACCAACACCTTAACATCCTTTCAAACTCTCATGAATCATTTCAACCCTTCTTACATCGCTTTGTCTTTTTTAACTTTTGATGATATATTGATTTATGGTGCCTCTTGGTATGATCATTAACAAAATTTAGGGACTATTTTACATGTGATGGAGCAACATCAATTACATGCAAAAGCTTCCAAGTGCATGTTTAGGTTGCAGCAAATCTCATGTTTGGGGGATGTGGTTTCTTCTATATGGTGTTGTTATGGATCCAACTAAATTAAAGTTTTTGTTATTTTAGAATGGCCTATCCCAAGCTCTTTAAAGCAACTTCAAGGATTTTTAGGCTTGGTGGTTATTATTGTCGTTTCATCAAAGCCTATGCTTCCTTAGCTTTTCCTTTTACCAACTGTTGGAAAATGATGTGTTTTAGTGGGATGACTCTACTTCGCCGACTTTTACACAATTGCGACATGCTATTATTGAGGCTCTTATTTTGGCGTTACCAAAATTCTCTAAACCGGCTTGTAATTGAAATCGATGCATTCAACAGGTTCAAACAAGAGGTTTGTCAATACCTTTAGTAGTGTACCATATGTTGACAAGCCAAACCATCCCATTCTTTGCTCACTCCACTCTTGCAACCTTTATTGATTCTGCAACGTATTTGGGAGGATAATGTTGTGGATTTTATTACTTTAATTAACTTGTAGAAATAAATTATAAATTTCTAAAATAAGTTTGTGTACCAAATACACTAATTTTGGCTAAATTAACTTATAAACCGTTAAAAAAAAGTTTATAAATTTCTTAAAAAGTTAATTATCTATACACTGTCAGTGTAAATTTTTTTTACATTGACAACCGATGAGATCTTTTAAAGTTGTTTATTTCATTATTATTTCATTAAATAAGCAACTGACATGATACTGTTAAAAGATCTTATTGATTGTCAGTGTAAAAAATACACTGACAGTGTATAGGTGATTAATTTTTTCTTAAATACCTTATAACCATGTTTTATGTGAATTTATATCTACTATATATTTTGAACTTGTAAGAACACTCAAAAACACTTGTTGCTTATACACCAATTGCTCAAATAAGTGAATTATAGTTTCTTGGCTACATTACCAAATCTGTCGGCGAGCCTTAATTGATCCGTTAAAACCGTTTTATTTCATAATTGGTTTGATATCAGTCCCCCTCCATAGAATATGAGGACATAATTAAAGCCACCAAGTTTGTTTTGGTCCAACACAACACTTTGGAACTAAAATAAATAATAATGTGCATCGCCGCTAATCATTCGTTCATCTTTCCCTAATTCCATTCGCCAGCTTTTTCACTTCACTTCTGATGGGAAAAGTAATGTCTACCACTAGATATGGAAAAGGTTCTTTATTATGCACTCAATTCCGTATGAAAAACCTTTTAAAGAGATGCATTTAATCACGCTAGGTACCTAAAGATTACGAACCCATCAACCATGTCTCGATTATAACGAATTAGTTTTACATTTATATGTTAAGCCGAATAAATGTATTTTTAGTTGTTTATTTTATTTTATAGAATATTTTCTTTAAAATGATTTTTTTAACCAAAGTATTTTTTTAGGCAAAATTAAAGACTGATCTTTTAATGTAATGTTTTAAAAAAAAATGAGTTGTTAATAATAATCATTATTTGTTTGATTATAATTTTTTTTTTACAAATATAGACCTTTCATAATTATTTTTAAAAAAAAGTTGTTAGTAATGATTATAAAAAAGGAGAAAGAAAAAAATGAGTTTATATGTTATAATTTACCTTAATTAGTTTGTAAAATAAATTATAAACCCCAAAACTAAGTTATATGAATTTTCATACCAAACAAACTTATTTAATTTGATACAATTAATTTAGGGGAGTGTATTGGTTTAGGATTTCGTAGGATTTTAAAAGACTTTTTTTGAGTAAAAAAGTTCATTCGTATTCAATCAGGATTTTATGTCACTTAAAAACAATCCAGTGGTATTCAATATGGATTTTCAAGATTTTTTAAAGAGTCCATTAAAATCCACTGGTATTCATTTGAGATTTTTTACAACTTAAAAACAATCCATTGGTATTAAAAAATATAAGGATTTTAAAATATTGTTGTGTGAGAGGGATTTTGAAGGACTTTCTAGTGTTATCTATAAATACCAGATTCATAAAACAATCTCATCCAAACCCAACGGATTTTGAAGGATTGTTTGAAGTGATTTTTCAAGTGTTTCAATAAATTTCAAGTGAGTTTTTCATCTTTTTTTTTTCTATGCTCCTGTCTTCTCCATTTTTTCTCTACTAATAATATTACACTATTGTTCATTGCTCATATATAATATTGTAGTACTGTTCTCATCCCATTCTCCTATTTTGTGAAACTCTGATATGTAAATGATAGTGTCATTGACTTGCTCTATTTTTCTGTTCGTTCTCTTTAATTGACTTGCTTTATTTTATTCTATGTAGTTGAATTTGTTCCTTTATATAACAAAAAAAATGCTTGAAATTTCAACTTTTAAGTGGTAATTTTTTTATAACACACGTCAAGAAAAGAAAAATGTGAAAGATGAAATTGATATCATAATATCTATATATATATATATATATATATATATATATATATATATATATATATATAAGATGAATTTGTTAGGGTTTCTGTGAGTAGAATGAGATGAAAATGGATCTTAGTTGGGGGAAGAACCCTCTTAGCATAAAAACTGCGAACTCTCTCGTTCCCTTGAATTTGTTACTCTTATCCCTCCTTTTATGACTCAACAATTATTTTATTTTTTTTACTATGAATTTTTCTTTTTCTTTTTATATTGTGAAATTAAGATTTTTTTTATATTTTTAAAAAAGAAAATTAACATAAGACATTGCAATATCTAATTTTTTAGGGTTTAGGATTTATGCCTTCATTAGCTTATTTTTTAAAAAATGAAATATTGTTAAAATATTTGTTAGAATAATTTACATTTATAAATATCGTTAAAAATTATCATATAATATATAACTAAATATATATATATATATATATATATATATATATATATATTCTCTATATTTAAATACTTCCGTTTATATAAAAAGATTATATATCTAAATATTTTCTCAGTATCGAATATACTGATTTTTTTTATATAAAAAATTATCTTTTGTTTTTATATTTTCGTTTTTACATTTTTTTTATAATGATTGAGATATTTGATCCATTTGGATAGCCAAGATATATTCGATCTTGTATAATTGGTGTGTTTCTATAAATAATAATATAATTTTATTGATTTTGTCTCTTATCCATAATTATTTATATAACTAGTTTTCAACATATATTATTTTAGTAATTCAAATGGAGATTCACATAGAAATAATAAAGAAAAAGGAAAAGAGAAAGAAAACTATGAAGCTTGGACCAAGGAGGATTCCGATGAATTGTTACAATTGATAGTGGATGCTATAAAAAGATGATAGAATATTATGAAGAATTATTATTATTATTTATCTAGACATTATTATTTTTTTATTATGTTTTTATTTGACTCTTTTTAAATTTGAATGTATGAATTATTTTTTAAATCTTATCAAATGTCAAAACTCTACAAAATCTCACAGAATCCATTAAAATCATGATTTAAAAGTATTGTAGAATCCATTAAAATCCTGATTTTAAATCTTGTAGAATCCTACAAAATCTTAAAAGTCATGAAAATCTTGCAAAGTCTTTTAAAATCGGCAGAATATTTTTTCACTAAAAAAGTCCTTTAAAATCCTAATCCAATACACCCCCTTAGTTAAAGGAGCTTATAAACTTATAAAATGACTTGTTAAAACACATTCTATCACTATTGAAAATAATATTAAAAAATTACTAGAGATACCTCGAATTTTTTAAACTTGAATATAAATATGCTGCTAATTAAATTATCTTAAAATTAAATAGAAGAATGTTTGATTCTCGATATAAAAAAAAATATTTCTAAAAATACTTATGATTAATTAATATTTTTAAAAATTGTTCCTGTCCTATATTAATTACAATTTTAATATTTGAATGGGAAGACCAAAGTAGAAAATAAATTACATTTCTAGTATATGAGTGGGAAGACCGAAGGAGAGTGTATACTAATTCTCGGAATTTATAGTTTCATAATTTGATTAATTTCCGATTATTCGGTGAAAGCGTCGATAATCACGCTCGTTGACTTTTTGTTTGACCACAATTGGTACACTTGACTTATGTGTGGAAAAAATATCTTAACCATCATTTTCCTCATCTTTTTTTTAAAGTTATTATTTTCCTCGTGTTAATAAGCTCGTACTTAAATTTTTTTGACAAGGCCTTGTACCTCAATTATTGATTTTTTCATTTAAATATTAAAAAAACAAATTTACGAAAATATCAACCCTGAAATATATTTACCAAAGTGTTACATTTATTATTTATATTAAGAATTTAATCTTTCACCGATCAATTTCTCACCTAAAATTTTCAATTATTTTTTATTTATGTATTAAAAAATTAGTTAACCGGTAACCAATTTCTTAACTGCAATTTTTTTATAATATTATTATTTTTATAATATTTTTTTTATTTAATTTATTAGCTTGGAAAATTATTTAATATAAAAATAAATTCATTATTTTTATTTTATGATAGTATATTTGTTTCTATTGTAAATAAAATATTTTTAATGATGATTAAAAAAAATTGTAATATGTGTGTTTGATAATTTATTAGAAAAAAATTAAAAATATTATTTTTATAAATATTTTAAATATATTATAGTTAGTAAAAGCAAAATTTCAAACATATAAAACTGTTAAAATTGACTTTAAATCAAAATAATATCAAGAATAAAATAAAAAAGGTACAATATAAATAAAAATTACTATTATTGGTTGGAAGTTATCACTCGATAAAGGACATTTTTTCTTAGTATGATCATGATCTATACTCATGTAACATCTTTTCAGTTGACTAAGTTCTCTCATATTCATTTTTGTGCATATACACGAAGATCTTGGACAACCCTCTTTTATTTCTTTTCATGTTCGGATTGGGATAGTTTTGGGGTTCATTACATTGTGACCAATATTGTTCATTGTACAGGTCTTCAGACAATCTTTTGTACACAGTAAAAATGCATTCTAATGTATAAACAAAACGTATGCAAGACGTATAAACATGATGAACATGTGTTACAAATAGTAATGACATGTTAGCAAGACATGTGTAATTTTTAGACTTTGTCATAATCACACCATATTTCATTTAGACTCGTTATGCATTGCCCAATTAATCGTCCCTCTCTTGGATTAAGCATCTCTTGCACCAAGAAACATATATTTCATTTGTCGAACTCAAGCACATGGTGAGAGTTGTACTTTGTTTATGCATCAACTAAGGCCTTGTTTAATATTTATAAGTATACTTGCTCTAATTTCAATTTAGTCATGAACTGAATAAGTTGTTACACCTTTGGTAAGTCGACACAATCAACACTCTAATTGATAGGTTTTTGATTTTTCTATGTAATATGTTGATTGACTATGCTAGATTTGTGGTCATACGCCACTATCTTCGACCTCCATCCAATGCAATAATTCATTCATCTCGTGGAATTTGATAAGTTATTAAATGACATTTTCACTTTTTGATTCTTCCCTCATATTAGTAATTGAATATCGATTCAGTCATGTTATACGCTAGGAAATTTAAACCATACAAAATCATTAATTATTGTCCATAGATTTGATTTCGAAATATGTGTGAAAGTTAATTATCTATGTTTTCTATTTTGAATTATGAGTATTATGTGTTATAAATTTCATTTTGAAGCACATGCGAAATTTATTTTTTTTCACAATATAATTGATCTTTTAAAATCTTGTTTTCCATAATGTAAGTGTATTCTTTAATTTGTATAGATAATTAATTTATGCATCTTGAAATTATTTATAATTTCTTCTAACAAAACTTTAAAGTTATAAATAAAAATTATAAATTATAATTTCTTCTAACAAAACTTTAAAGTTATAAATAAAAATTATGAATTTATTTATATATTAACTAATTTTTCAAGCTAATAGAATAAATATAAAAATATAGATTATAAAAATAATATTATAAAAATAATATTATAAAAACAAAATTATAAAAAAAATTAAAAAAAATTGCAATTGAGAAACTGGCTACCTTCTCAACATAAATAGTAAATGTTACACTTTAATAAATATATTTCAAAAGATGACATTTTAGTAAAAAAAAAATTGTAATATTTAAATAAAAAATTAAAATTATTACGTACTAATAAAGTTCGTGAGACTTTGATTTTATACATTGCAAAATGCTAGCGTTACAAATTTCGGTGAATCTTACGTTTAATGAGTATTTCTCAAAAAGAAAAACTTATATTAAATATGTCAATAATAAAAGGCATGTTAGATAAAGTGTGGTAATATTTTTCTTATACTTCCACTATATTTGTCTTATAATAAGTGCTGTATCAGAAGATGAAAAAAATGAGTTTTAAATTAAGGTTTTATGTTAGTTTTTAATATAGTATAAAAAAAAATTTCATTTACAATCTAAATATAATATTTTAGAAAATGATTATTATATTGTATCATTTGTAATAAAAAAAAATCAATTATTAGATTAATTTTAAAAAAATATTACTTTCTTTAATTTATTCATTAATTTTTTTTAGTTCGTATAAACTAAGTAACATGTGACAACATTTATTATGGGATAGTACTTTGCTTAGAGATCCGATGCTGTAGCCACTTTCTCATTTCCATGCTCAAACTGTTTATGGCTTTGAAGTCCATCTTCTTCATTTGGCAGTTTATGTTGAAACAATAGGATTCCAGTAATGACGGAGGCTATTGGTTGGGGCTTGGACCATACGATTTGGGCTTGGAGAGTAGAAGTCGAAGAGAAACTATATAGTATAAATATATTTTTTTTAAATAAGATATTTTTATTAAAAAAGTGATATTTTTAAGTAGTCCATGGTAAATCACTTGAGGCGCCTTCGCCTACATTACATACCCCTTAAATTTTTTGAATAAACAATACTTTAGTCCTTGAGAAAAATAGCTAAAATACAGTAACTTAGTAAAACAAAAATATATTAAATAAGTCTCTAAAAATATAAATCAATAATTACATTAGTTTAAAATTTTTCAAAACGATTTTTTTTAAAGATAAAAATCATAGTAAGCAGTTAAAGCTAGAAATTTATTTAATATTTCAAAATTTATTTGATTTTTTTTTAAGTTTAGAGGCTAGTTTTTTTTAGCAATAGAAAAAAAAAAATAAAGCATAGAAAAGAAAAACAACTAAGGTCTAACATAACAGATACCCAAGACATATTTGATATGTGGGGATAAAGGTTGTCGATATATATATATATATTTCAAGTAACGATCTCTTCATTAATTTGTTGAGGAGGAATCATGTTTTGTTAGCTAGTCTATGCAAACATTGTCTTTTCTATAATTGTGTTGAATACTAACTTGCCAATTATATAAGAGATTAAGGGTATCTGACGAATCTCAGAGATGAAGGTTTTATATGATTTCTGCTTATAAATAGATTGTTTAACATATAATAAGTCATCAGCTTTACAAATGACATTGTCGAGACCTTTTTTCCAAGTGGTATGAAGATCTTGGTATAGGCCAAAGAGGGGTTGCATTGAGCTTTGTATAAATGTTATATGATCCTCGTAAAACCTATGAATCATTGGTTTAGGTGATTTTGAATGAGACCACCAAATCCCGATCTATCAGATTTTAGAGATTAATATACGATTTGTTTAACTATTTTTTTTTTCTTAAAATATTTTTTAATAAAATAAGTCATTTTACATCTTATTAAAGTGTTTATTTATTTTATTTTTTAAAATCAGCAATTTTATATAAATAATTTCTATATTTTTTTTAAAGAATTATTTTTTTTATAAACACTTGTTTAAAAACATTTTTTAAGTTTAAACAAAGGTTACCCTAATAATATCTTCTAATTTCAGCGATTAAAATAACGTTAATCTATTGACCAAAATAAAAATTCACCAAAAAAAAAGTAACGTTAATCAAACACTGAATTAAGGTTAATATTCCTTGAAGCAATAGTGGGTCTCTTCTTCTATTAAGGCGTGGGCTCTGAGCAGTTCATGACAGTGTGGATTGCGTATAATCCAAGGACATATACAAGGTTCATGTTTTTACCCTACGTGTAAATAAGGTTGTTGGATTGAGACCACATATGACAATTTTTGCATCTAGGTCACGAGACTTGTTTTCTTCTTACACGCCGAGAATATAGCACTCACATGCATGCTTCTCCCAATTCATATATCATACGTAACACACGAGAGTATAATGTTCAATGGATACAACAAAATAAAGTTACAAACCATGCATATGCCATGATTTTAAATATATCACCGTGAACTTTTAATTACTAAATCAAATCAACACTTTTTCTCTATCAATAAAACAAAACCTTTTTTTTTTTTTCTACATGTAATACTTGCTCCTCTTCTCAACAAATCGATTAGGATTCACATGCAAGTGTTATATGTAATTAATTTACTTTTTTTCCATATAAGGTTTAATTTTTTAATTGTTGACCTTCTTCGTGGCAAAATGGGGCAAAAATAATAAAGTTACCAACAGAATTGAGTTTCAGAGAGCAAAGAGCATTGGAATAAATTAGTACCCTTTCTCTGAAGATCATTAACCATTTCTTTCCTTGAACTCCATTAAGGTAGATTGTGACTTATGCATATTTCTACTAGCAATAGTTCCTCCCATGCGCTTCTTTTCGTTCTTTTTCTTTTTCCCCTTCTTGGGTGTTTGATAATATAAACTTCACCACATCTACCGTAGTTTTCAATGTACTTATATAATTAATGCATGTGATGAAAATCTATTGATTTCTTTTTGAGCAAATTTGGAATAAGCCTCCACTATGTCCTCTAATTAGATTGAGCTTTACATAGTACTTAATTGGAGGGAATGCATGAAATAAAGAAGAGGGAAGGAGAGTGATTTTTATAATTAGTTCTAATTTTTAAAAAGGAATTAGGAGGCACTATAAGAAAATTGTCATGACACATACTCTATAGATACACAATATGTGTCACTAAAAATTATTTTTATCCATATAATAAATATAATATGTTGATATATTGTTAAAAATTGTGGATATAAACTATAATAACATATAAAATATGTTGTTGAATTTCATTCAAAATCAACACTAGAATTATGCGTAGTAGTTATATGTCAAATAAATATATACTTATATATATTATATTTATAGTGACACTTTTTATATGTCATTGTATGTAACATTTTTTTTATAGAGAGAGAATTTAAATTTCTTTCCCGTTCAATTTTGACTCGTCTCAAAATGGGATAGTTTGAAATTGACATATATAAATTTTTACACTAATTAGACTTAATTTAGTAATTTTATTTGTCTATTTTAAAAATATAATGATAAATTAATTTATTTTTCTTTCTCGCTGAAAATAAAGTGATTTTATTTGTCTATTTTAAAAATATAATGATAAATTAATTTATTTTTCTTTCTCGCTGAAAATAAAGTGTTCCTATCAAAATAAAATTTCTTTCCTCCTCGATCTTCAATCTTCTTATTTCGATGCAAAGAGTGCATTAATGTTAGACGATAAAGGTATAGCTGTAGGCACCATAGTGATGTCATTTTACTCTTTTAGTGACAAAGAATTTCAGAAGGCTAATTTAGCAAGTAAATTGCAAAAAGTTTTAGCTTTAAATCGTATATGCCTTGAGTAGTTCATGTAAAAGTAAGACAGTAAGCATATCGTCATGCATTCAGTGTTTTTGCTTCTTTTTTTAATGTATATACACTTCATAATTCAATAAATAAAAAAAACTATGGATAGTATAAAACTTTCCCAATATATTTGATACATTTATTCTAAAATTCGAATTCAAGAATATTGATTCGGGTTTTTTTTAAGTCTCCCAAGCATTTGATTCAATTAAACATATATTAATTTTAAAAAGTAAGTAAACCAATTGCAATATACTACAGACGCTAATTTAACCCCCTCTGTATACCATCAAGAGACTATCTTATCAAATTGATGTATTGCCCTGGTTTATCATTAATTCCTCTATCTATTATATATATATATATATATATTTAACGTTTGGTCACATAGAATGTAACTGATATATATACCAGTTCTATGCATTAAAATGATCATACTGCTAAGTCTGAAACAACTGTGTAGGTGTACAAATTAGAATGTGTTTATTTAATATATAGTACGTCTGCAGAAAAAATTGACTAACTTATTAATGGTGGCAGACTTGTTTCATACGTCCTTTATTGTATACCATGAACTGATAACAAGTATAATTGCAAACATAAATGTGTATAGATAAGAAAAGTGCTGGCAATATTTTTTTTAACACTTATCTTATTAACTTATTGGTTAAACATTATCAAAAATTACAAAATTATGGAAGAATTTTATTAATATACTTTGAGACTCAAATTATGTAATTTCTGATAAACCAATAAGAGGAAATATATGTTGTGAAGAGTGTGTATCGTATTCATAACCTTTATCACGAAGATAAATATGTATTCAAGGATAAATTTTCATATAAATTGTAGTGACACGGTTTTGTAATTTCTAAGGTTTATTTCATTTGTGTGCTTCTTCTCATAAGCCTAAATTAAATCTGAGGTTATTTCCAATCTACATAAAGAAATTCTTTACCTGGTGGGAGAAAATGTACAAAAAGAGAAGGCGCAATGAAAATCTTCTAAACACGAAAATAATGAAAAAGATTTTGCAATAACCAAGTATTTTTATTTCTTCCATCTTCAATTCGATTTTCTCCTTTTCTTACAAGTCTAAAATCCTTGTCCAGATATATGATCATGAGCCTGTTAACAACAACTTGAAACTGCAAAACCAATACGTACGTATATATAGATGATAAAAAAATAAAATAAAAAATTTGGATTTTTTAGTCACCCAATAATTTGGAGAAACCCATCCATAAGACAAAAAAAAAAATTAGTCAAGCAATTTTTTTAAAAATTTATTAAAAATTAAAATCTTAAAGAGTATTGTGAGAGTATTTTTATCTAGTGAGTGTCTATAAAACATCTATTAAAAAATATAACAAAATTCATAATAAAAAAATTAAAAATTATTAAAGTAGACCTAATAATTAATGAAAGTTGAGATAGTATGAATAGAGTCTTAAATTTAAATTTTTATTGTGATTATGATGAATTAAAAAAAAACAAACAAACATAACAAAGAAAGTTGACCAATAATAATAACTTAATTAACTCTAGCATTTGATGCATGGATAAAATTACACAAAGTCAAATTCTTACACCGAAGCATGAGTCCTCATACGTTATATTAAATATATAAATATAGCTAAACACTTGGTCTAGGCGTCTAGCTAGCTAGAATTAAGAATACCTTGTGATTCGCAAATGAGCCAAACTTGCTACATCGATCCAAATTAACAACCCTTTCACGCCCTAGCTTGTTTCTCCCACAAGTTTCCCTTTCTCCACACTCAGAACTCAGAAGCAAATGTGATATACACTTAACCTCTCTGATATGCCTGCATGCGTTAGAACAAGAATGTGTCAAAGATCATCATCATCCGTCAGCTTAAGTCCCAAATACCAAGGCCTTCTTTTGACACCATCACACTCCACTGTCCTTCTTAGGGAAATGCTGATCTCATCCCATATTTGCTTGCACTCACTTGCACTCCTATCACACCCCAAACAAGCAAGTTTTTCTGCTATTTCATCCCAAAGCCCATTCTCCAAGCCCCCATTTTCCCTGAATCTTTGTTCAAAACCAGTCCTCAGCTGTATCAAATTTGAAATCTCCATTTCACTCCACCTACTACTTCCATGATCAGAGGCAAATTCATTGGCATCAATATGTTCTCCCTGGCTCTTGTTCTTATTTGGTATACCTTCATCGAATGGCAATGCTTCTACCCCTACCCCAATATGTTTCCTCACAACCTCTATCAATGCAGCATCTCTTGATTCGACCCATGCTTTCTCTTTAGCCCACAGTTCATGCACTTGTTGGTCAAACCACATTGACTCTTTCCTCTTCCTTTCTTCTTCCTTAGATGCCATCTCTTGCTCTCTTTGCTCAACAACACTCAACATTCTCTCCATCCAAGCATCTTGAGTCTCTAAGATCTTCCTCATGTGAGAATCCACAATCTCCTCCACTTTGGCTCTCCAGCTTCTTCTCACCCTCCTATGATCACTTTGTCTGTGATCTGACCCCTTCTGCTTCTCATCCCTTGACTGCTTCATCATGAATGCAATGGCTGAAAGATCCTCGTCGTTGTTTTCAGATGAGGATGTCTCCAATTCAGATGAGTTTGAGATGCTGAGGCTCTCTGAGCACTTGGGGTTGTTGCTAGATTCACCATTATGGTCTTGGTTGATTGTGAGGTTTGGTGTTTGAATACTAGCAGTGTTTCCACCAGCACGATTGGTTTTATCTGAAGGTGAGGCATGAGTAGTGTTCGATTGATCTCCACATATTGCTTCAAGCTGCCTGAAGAACCTGTAGTGCTTCCCATCTTGTCTACTAGCTTTACCTTCCTTGGTCTTCTTGTAATACTTGTACAAATTCTCAAACTTCTCTTTGCATTTCTTTCCACTTCTTTGGTACCCAAATTCCTCAGCCATTATCCTAAACGCGAAGATAACACACCTACTAATTATTATACATACTCACAAAACATGAAGGAGAAGAAGATTAATTAATTAGTACATTAATCACAATTCAAAAATCCCATGTTCTCTTTTTTTACCCCCACCCCTTTCTCTCGGATAAAATTTGCGGTGAGAGAAATAGGACAATATTACCTGGTTAAAAAATCTAACAAATAATAATACATAAGTTTTTATTTTTTTTGTCATGCATGCATGGAATTAACATTCGTATAATTATAAATCCTTGAAAGATTTCTCCATTAAGCATTTTTGTCATCATCATTCTCTCTTCTTTAATATCCGTATATTATCCATGTTGTGCTAAAGGATTAAAATAATGAAAACATTCTCTCTTCATTAAAGATGTCAGAAACATCAACACAAATATCCGAGTTTGAATCAACAAAATAAACACCAATACATAGCCCTAGCTAGCTGAGTAAAGTGGCTAGCTATATAGCTAGGTTTAATAGTACTACTACAAAACAAAGACAGGCTTTCAGGGTGAGAAATCCTTGCACCCATAATTACTTCCTCACAGAAAAACCAGTGCAAGTATACACACTGAGTCAGTGGAGTTTCATGGACAAAACTAGAAATAGATAATAACAATAGCCACATGGATCTCCCAGTTATCTGTAAGTAATGGCCTGTCATTTTCAAACCCAAAGAAAAAATTAGTCCCCCATCACTCTCCCTCCCCCCAAAATATTGCAAAACCAGCAAGACAAAAAGAAGAGACAGTAAGAACAACCATATTTTCCTCACTCCTCACTGGTCACCACCACCATACGTTTCCCCACTCATCCCGAGTCTGAAAATAAAACTAAAAAAACAGTAGGTCTTTTTCACTCTGCTAGGATATAAGCTTAGAAGAATATTTTTTTTTGCTAAAAGAAAATTCTTATTTCTAGCAGAGAAACTCTCGCAAACTCTTCTAAATTTGTATATACATGTAAAAATATATACCTAGAAATCTCATTCCACAAGGGTGCTTTCTGATTATTCTCTCTGAACTTGGAATCAAGACGAGATCTGATCTCAAGAAGCGAGAGAGTCTCCTGTCTAGGCCACCTGTTGTTCCCGGAGTCAAAGGCAAACCACCCTTTCTCTGCAGTCTCTATGCTGCAGAATGCAGCAGTGGCAGTGGCGTGATCCGAGGCAGTAGCAGTGGTTGTGGGGTTGAGAGCAGAGGTGGAAGAGTAGTCATGATGAGCGAAGTGAGTGAAGGGACGAGGGAAGAAAACGTCCCCAACCATGTTGGGGTCATAGCTGTTGGGTGGAGTGGTAACAGTGACAGCACTGAGAGTGTGGTGAAGACATAGTGGCTCCAGTAAGTGTGTGGTGTTGGAAGGGTTTAAATGGGTTCTGGATGATATCAGTCGCCGGAGATCCTCCGGGAGACCATATGGGTCAGCCATGTTCTTCACTCAGACAGTGAGAGAGAAAAGGGAAAAAAAAGGAAGAGAAAGTGTGCAGCAGACACAGGATGAGAGAAAGGGTCTCACTTGCTTCTGTCATACAAGAACTACTGAGATTTTTTTATTTATTACCTTTTAACCCTCCAATTTATCTTCCACAAATTTGACGGCAGACACGTTACTCCCTTACAATTGTGGAAACACTACAAGAAAAATGCTGATTTCCGACGGAAATTTCCGACGAAAATAGGTAAATTTCCGACGGATTTTGCTTTTTCCGACGGATTTCCGACGGATTTCAATCCGTTGGAAAAAGTGGCGTCGGAAAAAAAATCCGTCGAAAATAATTTTTCCGACGGAATTTTCCAACAGAAAATTCCGTCAAAAATTTCTGACGGAAAAATCCGTCGGAAATTGCTGTCAAAATTTCCGACGGAAAAATCCGTCAGAAATTGCTGTCAAATTTTCCGACGGAGAAATCCGTCGGAAATTATAATTTTTTTTTAATTTTAATAAATTTATTAATGTAACAACTCTCATATTTGGCTTCTCAAGGGTTCTATTTCACAATATTTCACTGTTTAGCGTGTTTTATTCTTACTTGTGCAATTTCTGGGAGACTTCCCAGAAGGTCACCCATCCCAGTACTACTCCAGGTCAAACACGCTTAACTGTGAAGTTCTGATGAATAAGCTACCGAAATGTCTATGTATGTTGTCAGTATAACTTGTACAAATTAATTCATTTAAGTCATCCTCAAATATACAATCTCATATTTGTACTATAATAATAATATATAATAATTTTATATTACGAATAATAATAATAATAATAATAATAATAATAATAATAATAATATATTTAATTATTCTTTATTTATATGTACTTACTTTTATAATTAACATCTACTTACTTTTATTTAAAATTATAATTTAAATTATTTAATTTTATAATTTATAATGATAATATAATTTATAAAATTATAAATATTTATTTATTACATACTTATAAATTAAATTTTAATATTTTAAATAAATTATTAATTAATTTAATATATTTATTTACCTTAAATCAAACATATAAAATTTAAAAAATGTATTTATCCTTTTTTTTTTCTAATTATCAACTATTAATAAAATACTAACTTAAAATCTTATCTAATTATATATAATATTTTCATATCAAATTTAAAACCAGATATTAGTTATACAAAAATATTAAGATCATATAGTAAATTGTCAATAAGATTTTAGTTAAATAATTTAAAATAATTAATATTTCAATTATATTGTTAATTAGCAAATAATTTATTCCAAAACTAATTAATTTTTTATATTAATTATTAGTAAAATTTAATAACTTTTAATTTAACAATTAATTGGATCGATGAAATTCAACACACCATGAGTTATTGAGCGGAATAACTTTACCAAGAGTTATTTTGTAAGTTATCTTAAATCAAACAAATAAAATTCAAATAATGTATTTATCCATGTTTTATTTTTTAATTATCAACCATTAATAAAATACTAACTTAAAATCTTATCTAATTATATCATAATATTTTCATATCAAATTTAAAACCAGTTCTTACATTTTCGACAAATATAAATTTGTCTGAAATATTCTATCAATAATATAACTTTTCTTACAAAAATTTTCTCATCAAAAATATAAATTTTTCGACAGATTTAATTTTATTTTATAAAAAATCATCTTCGATTAATATAACATTTTGTATATATGATTTAAGAGTAAAAGATTTTCAATTGAACGGTTAAATTTACAAAATTCACATTTAATATAAAGTTATTGAGCGGTGTAACACTTAGTAAAATTAATACCATTGTAATTATAGCTCCCCTCATGTATATATATATATATATATATATATATATATATATATATATATATATATGTGTGTGTGTGTGTGTGTGTGTGTGTGTCTATATATATATATATGATTTAAGAGTAAAATATTTTCAATTTAACGGTTGAATTTACAAAATTCACATTTAATATAAAGTTATTGAGCGGTGTAACACTTAGTAAAATTTATACCATTGTAATTATAACCCCCCTCATATATATATATATATATATATATATATATATATATATATATATATATATATATATATATATTAAATGCGACTTTTACAATGTATTACACCGCTCAATAACTTTATATTAAATGTGAATTTGGTAAATCCAACTGTTAGATTGAAAGTTCATATCTCTTATAGATTATATATACAAAACTTTATATTAATCCAAGATGATTTGATACTTCATTTTTATAAAACAAAATTGATGTAATATATTCATTTCAAAATACACTAAAATATGAACACTTGGATTATCTTCCAGTTGTTGTTCAATTTTAACAAAACTTGATATACACGTATAAAGTGATATGAACTTTCAATTTAACGGTTGGATTTACAAAATTCACATTTAATATAAAGTTATAGAGCGGCATAATACTTAGTAAAAGTTACACCGATATAATTATAACCCCTTATATTATATATATATATATATATATATATATATATATATATATATACACATACATATATATACAGCGACAGCTGCACGTTTGGAATAGTGAGGCACTTGCCCTCACTACTATTTGACATATACATAATTTTTTATCTAAAAAAATAATATATTTTAAAAAATAAAAATTATATTCTCATAAAATAAATATATAGATTCAGAAAAAATGTTTATTTATTTGATATCTGGCAAATTTTTGAAGGAAATTAATTCTCATGTGATAAAAAAAATTTCTTAATAATGAATTAATTTTTAAAAAAAGTTTAATTATAATATATATGTATATATATATGTCTTAATATTCACATATATAATGTAATATATTAAAACAAATAATTTTTTGATAAAATAAAATTTGTAGCATGCATGTTTTTCTTTTGTGTTTTTTATTTATTGTATACGTTGATTGAAAAAATCAAAATTGTAAAATTGTATACATTGATTAAAAAAATCAAAATAAGAAAAATCATAAGATTTATATTCTATTTAGAATTGTTATTATAAGATATATTTTAAAATAAATTATCATCTAAAAATATATATTAGATATTAAAAACAGATTTATATCATAAATAAATTAAACTTTATTTTTATAAATTTAACATATAGATTTTTATATTTTTAATAGTGTTAAATTATTATAAAATAAAAGTCTATATAATTGTAGTTCTACCCAAATATTTAAAAATTATCTATGATAGATAAATAAGTCACACTTAAAATATATATTTTTAAAGAAAGTTAGGTTTAAACCAAGTAAATTATAATAAAATATAGTATAACCTAATTTATTTTCATCTTTAATACTAATCGTAGATATAAAAAACTTGTAATAAATAATTGTAATATATATTTATACCTTTAAAAGATATATAAAATTTTTAATACTACAAATATATATAAGAAATTAAAAATAATAAATTAAAAATAAGAAATTAAAAAAATAAATTAAAAATAAATTAAAAATAAATTAAAAATAAATTTCCGACGGAATTTTCCGGCAGAAATTTCCGACGGATTTATTTTTCCGTCGGAAATTTCTGACGAAATTTTCCGTCGGAAAGTTTCTATCGGAAATTTCCGACGGATTTATATTTCCGTCGGAAATTTCCGACGGAAAATTTCTGACAGAAAATTCTGTCGGAAATTTCCGACGGAAATATAAATCCGTCGGAAATTTCCGACGGATCCATATCCGTCGGAAATTTACATTTTTCTTGTAGTGAAACTCCAATTCAGTCTCTCTTTTTTCAATATATATATTTCTTGGAGACTGAATATGATAATAAACACTTAAAAAGAAGAGGAAGAAAAATAGACGAGAGAAGTGAAAGATATAATTAAAATATCAAATAATAGGAGGGAAAGATAA
Source organism: Cajanus cajan (assembly GCF_000230855.2). Classification (NCBI taxonomy): domain Eukaryota; kingdom Viridiplantae; phylum Streptophyta; class Magnoliopsida; order Fabales; family Fabaceae; genus Cajanus; species Cajanus cajan. The sequence goes on along the minus strand of NC_138523.1, from coordinate 49,368,536 downwards.
TTAAGAGAAATATGAAGTAATGATGTTTTGTTTGGTAGAAAAGAAATCAGAAAGAAATGTGATGGAAAGAGTGAAAATATGGGAGTGAAAATAAAAGAGATTGTTTGATTGAGAAGAAAAAAAGTAGAAAAAAATTAATAAAAAAAAAAGTGATGAATTCTACATTTTTATTTATTTATTTTTATATATCTTATTTTTCACATATTCTTTTTCAACTAATTTTTTATTTTATTTTTTTATCTATTTTTCTTCACTTTTTATTTATTATTATTCTATTTTTCACATATTTCTTTCCTCTTTATCAAACACAAGTTAAGTGTTTAAAATATTTAGATGTTTAAATATTTTTTCTTTTTTCGTAAAAAACACTACAAGTTAGAGATTAATTTTTATTTTCAAAAGATAAACATTATTAAAATGAATTTTGTATAAGACAAAAATATTCGCCATACATACATAAAGGTCAAGGACTCAAAATCTAAAATATCGTCGAAACTTAATATGAATTTGAATATATATATATATATATATATATATATATATATATATACTTTGTCGATAAGAGACACTGCACTCAGTCTTTTAAGAATTATATTTTTAATATTAGTAGTAGAAGTATCTAAGAGCATCTGCAATGAGAATTGCTTATAAGCAACTCCTTGTGGCACATCACTGCCACATTAGCTCTAGCCCACTTTATGGGTTGCTTATATTTTAGCAAAGTTGCTTCTACAAGCAACTTTGCTAAAATTTAAACAATCCAAAAAGTGGGTCAGCTGATATGACAGTGATGTGGTACAGGAAGTTGCTTATAAGCAACTCCCATTGCAGATGCTCTAATGAATGTAAAGATTATTAATACTTGTTATTGTTTTGTATTAACGTATGGACTTTATACGGTTCTATTTTAACATATAGTCCATTTTGTGTTTAGGATTCGAACTTTAAATAACTTTATTAAATTTACCACGTGTGCTAACAAGGTGATAATTCCCTATATATCTTTCTTTCTATCTCGTTATAACACTTACTATACGTATATTTAGGGGTGTGCAAAAAATTCAAATTGATCCGAACCGATCCATAACCGATCTGATTCATATTGAAAAATCTGATCCATTTTATAAAAAAAATCCGATCGAACCACTTTATAAAACCGGTTCAGTTATCTGATCCATTTTTACAAAGTGGATCGGTTCGGTTCGGTTTAGTTTTTTAACAAAAACCGATCCATATATAAGTAAAAAGTGGATAACTGCACCGCACCGAACCGATCCAATTTTAAAAAAACCAATCTATTTAAAAAAAACCAAACTAATTCACTTTTATAAAATGGTTCGGTTCGGTTTGAATCGATTTTTTCAAAAAATCGATCTATGAACACCCCTACTTATATTTTTTCTCTCTTTCTTTTTTTTCTCTCATAAGGTGTTTAATAACATTAAGATGTCGAAAAACATTTTTTGTTCGGTTTAGTCCTATAACTACTTTTTAGAGCTATTTTCATAGTTAAGGAATAATAGGAGAGGGTGGGAAAATGAGATAAGTGATATGACGTGAAAAGAATGAGAAAAAATAATTTAAAAAAAAGTGTAGCATGAGCATTAATTGTGAAGGACGAATTGGAGGTTGATTCTTTGAGTTACTTATTATTATTATTTGGGAAGAGGAGGGGACAGGATCCGAGTCTACCGCAACTCTTAAAAGTTAGACTCACTAGCTCAGAGTATGAGAGAGAAGGAAAAATTAAAGAAGGTGATTTAAATAGTAAGGGTTGAAGTACTTGGTTGGAAAGCATAAATTACAATCTCCCCTTAAAGCCATCCTTTTTTTCTTGCATGCCTCGGAGATATAAAAGTACTATGTATATATCATGAAATGGAATAGCTTATTCTGTTCCTAGCTGGTTATCAATTTACAATATATATATATATATATAAGTGATGTAGTAGAGAGAATTTAGCATTGTTGTTAAATTCTCTTAAGAAAAAGTGATTGATCAGAATGCCATTAATGTATAATGCTATATGATAAGGAGCCAGTGAAAGAGGGACAAATGGCAGAGCATGAGACGATGAAATTCTACGCCTTCACTGGCTAAGTGACGGGTGCACAGTGCTTGAGACTTAACCTTTTTATTACTTTACTTGCTTTTTAGCAGCAGCATCTTTGTGGAGGGTAGCATAACTTAGCTTAAAGCCAAAACACCTATCTTAGTCATAGCACTTAGGTGAACGTGCTCCCATTTGTTCTCGATGTAACATCTTCATTTCTTTAAACAAATATTCCTTTGTTACCTATTTTCTGTTTTCTCAAGTATAAATATTATTAACAAGTGAGATCAATCCATCCAACAATGTGTATGTCTAGCTAGGGTTACCTATTTTTTTACATAAAATGATTGCATATTGGATACGGTACTAAGAGAATGGCTTCAGTTCACATTTTACAATAATATTTTAGATATAAAAATTGTTGTATATAATAAATAAATAAATAAAAATCAGTGAGGATAGATGTGAAAATGTGGGTAACACATATAGAATTCACTTGATAGATTGCAGGTTATTTTAATTATATATGTGTAAATTAAGGAGTGTGTGTTATAGTGAGACCAGAGTATCTATATATATTAAGCAACTTGATTAAATATCATAATTAAAGATGTTATAAAGAAGTCAACATCTTGCACTAGGTTTATACCTTTAATTTTACTTTTAGGGATGCGACTAATTAGAGAAAGAGAAATTGCATTTATATAATATTTTTATACAACAATATAAATATATATATATATATATATATATATATATATATATATATATATATATATATATAAAGAGAAAGATAGAAAAAATAAAGTGTGAAAATAATATGATGCATGCCCGTCTTTGAACTAACGTATATACATCCCTAACTACTAGTTTCAAATCCTTGCTTAGAAACTGATGATCATATATAACATGTTTTTAATCTATTATTCCATTTAAAATTGTTTATTAATTTATAAACAAAATATGATTTATTTTACATATTATTTTAAAATAAAACAAATTTATTTTACCCAAATTTTGCATAAGATTATAAATGAAATTCAATATTCGTATATGTGAGACTTAATATGTTTTTCAATTTTATAAATAGACCATTGGCTCCAGAGACCTGATTAAAAAAATCAACAAAAAAATAAAATAAATAAGGCTTAATTGCATTTTTATCCCTCAAGTATTGTAATTGTGCAGTTTTGATCATAATATTTTAATTAGGTAATTTTAGTCCCTAAAGAATTGTAATTGTGGGATTTTGGTCCTTCAATTTTTAATTGAACAATTTTAGTCCCTCGAATATCATAATAATCCGATTTTAGTCTCTTCCATTAAAAATTTAATAATTTTAATATATATATATATATATATATATATATAATGTTTTAAAATTAAACAATTATTTATCTATTCAAATTAACGTATATTATAATTTTTGATATTGTATCAAATGATATATATTTATTTTTATTAAATAAACAAAATTTATATATTATTATTTTTATAATATTATTGATAAATTAATATCAATAATATTATTAGTATATTTATAGATAAACTAATAATTTGATAAATATAACTTATTATATATTAATATACTTTTACAAAAATATAAGTATATTAATTAGAAATATATATCTAATCTTATATATTTAAATTTTTGTAAAAGTACATTAATATATAATAAGTTATATTTATCAAATTATTAGTTTATCTATAAATATAGTAAAAATATTATTGATATTAATTTATCAGTAATATTAAAATACTAATAATATATAAATTTTATTTATTTAGTAATAATAAATATATATCATTTGGTACATCAACAAAAATTATAATATATGTTAATTTAAATAAGCAAACAATTATATAGTTTTAAAACATTATATATATATATATATATTAAAATTATTAAATTATTAAATTTTTAATGGAAAAGACTAAAATTGCACAATTTTATGATATTTGAGGGATTAAAATTGTTCAATTAAAAATTGAGGGACTAAAATTATACAATTATAATCTTTTAAAGACTAAAATTACTCAATTAAATCTTTGGGGATCAAAATTGCACAATTACAATACTTTAGGGATCAAAAACACAATTAAGTTAATAAATAAATAAAGACGTATTTCAGAGATCTATGTAAAAAAAAAAATTAAGGACTAATAGATGTTGTATTCCATAAATAATATAGAATAACACTTATTTTAAAAATAATATAGTGTTAAAATTTAAATTATTGTTGCATCAAAATAATTTTAGAAGAACAACTATATTTAACGGTTTATTTTATTGAAATGCACAAAAAAATACCATTACATCAATAATAATATTTTATTTGCACAGCTAAAATTATACGATCATAATAATGAAAGAACAAAAGTAGAATTAATAATGAAAGAACAAAAGTGGAATTAAGTATAATCATAATAAATAATTTGATGAGAAAAAGGTGAAAACAAAATAAAGTTAAATGACATATAAAAAAGTGAGTGTATAATTATAAAAGAAAAAAGTTATACTAACACTTCAATTTTGAGATGTATGAGTAAAAGAAAGAGATAAAAATAGTATTAAAAAAAACCCGATAAATATTGTAACCAATAATGTGATTAAAAAAATTAAAAGAAAAAAATGAAATGAAAAAAATACCATACATATTAAATTATGATAATTATATCAAAGTATTTTTAAGAATTAATTATTACTAAGAGTTTTTTTTTTAACTTCTTATATTAAACAATAAATTTATCACAAAAATATATATCATTTTAATTTTTTAATTAAATTTAATATTATTTGAAAAAACTATTAATAGTAGTTATTTTATTTGGAGAGTATTTTTTAAAAAAGGAGTTTTAAACTTTTTCTAGTGATATAATTTTTAGTTATTATTTTTAATTGTAGTGATTTTAGAATTGTTTCTTATCTTTTTAGCTCTTATAATTAATACTTCTTACTTTTATTTATTCATTTGAATTTACTAATTTTATAAATATTAATAATTAAAATAATTTTATATCAAATAATAATTATAAATCTTTAGACATAGAGTCATCATTAAAGTACCACTTTAATCTTATATAAATTAATTAGGTGAGAAAAAATTATAGTTTCTTATAAAATAAAATATAGGCTAAAGTACAATTAAAAATAGGTTAAAATACAATTGTAATTCTTATAATTTTATTTATTTTATCTTTAAATCTCTATAGTTTAATTAAAATAGATCATTTTAATCTTATGTATTTATAACTTTTTAATTATTTTTAATTCTTATAACTTATGATTTTTTTTTTAGTCTTCATACTTATCTTTTTAAATATTTTTTAGTCCCTTCCTTTAATTTATTTGTAACGTCATCTATTTGATTTTAATGTGACAAAAGTCTTTATTTTTGTATTTTAATATTAAAATTATTTTTGTCAAAATTATCATAAATTTTGATTTATTAATATTTTATATCTCATTTTATCCTCACTTATAATACTCATTGTTAAGATATTCATTACCAAATTCTTTTCACAAATGATATTGTTGAAGTTAATTAACATAAGTATGAATTATCAAAATATGTGGCACTAATGAAAAAAATGGACGATAAGTTTCTCTATATTGGGCATCCCAAGTGACAGTTTAAAAAGAGACATGTTGTCAATTGACTTATTTTAAATATAATTGAAATTTTTTGTCACATTAACATAAAAGAGTAAAGAAATTAATGACAATGACTGAAAAAAGTTTACAAAAGTAAGTATAGAGATTAAAAATATTTATTTTTTATTATACGAACTATGAAAGATAAGTATAAAAACAAAAAATATATATATATATTTTAAACTATAAGAAAAAATAAAAAAATAAAAAGTAAAAAGTAAAGTAAGTGGGCAATTATAAAAAAAAAATTTAAAATTGCACTCACCTTCCCTAAATCTACTTAAATGACACACGCATTCCCTATAATTAAAAAAAATAATAAAGTCAATTTAAATGACACGTTATTTGTAAAAAAAATAAGAAAAAAATAAATTTAATCCATATTCCGTCAATCATGTGCATGTTTATCCTTTATTTTTGAATTACGTACAATGTTATTTTTATTTTATGAAATTTTTTATTGTTCTTTAATTTTGTAAATAATAATTTCTTAACCCATACTTTAAAAATGTTACTTGAAGTTGGTATATTTATTAAATCACAATATGTATTGTGTTTATTATATAATTTGGAGGGTAAATTTGAGTGAAAAATAAGTTTCATTTAATTGCTGACACTTGTATTAATAATTTATTTTATCTTAATAATGCATACATGATGTTATTTATATAAAAAGTTGTAAGTGTCATTTAGATTAATAAGAGAGATTAGTATTTACTTAAAAACTGAAAGGGAGATATGTGTTATTTAAAAGGACATCAAGGGAGGTCAGGACAATTTTCTTTTAATTTTAAAAAATTTAAATATATTTTTAGTCTTTTAAAATTAAAATAAAATTATTTTTAATTTCTCAAATTCAAAATTAATTATTTTAGTAATGTAATTTAAAAATATATATATTTTAGTCCTTATACACCAGTAATGTTATAAAATTTGTCAAATATTATCTCATAAAATTTATCTACCGATATCCATATTAATGAAAACATCACATTAAATCTAACTGATATTAAATAATTATCCCAATCTATCATTCTTAAATATATTATTGATAACTTGATGAACTAAAATTTTTTTTTAAAAAAAATATAGATTAAAAATACTATTTTTAAATTTAAGAGATTAAAAATAAATATATTTTAAATTTAATAAACTAAAAACATATTTAAATAATTTTAAAAATATGAATAACATTAGCTTTATAAAAGTCCCAAACTGTACCGTCCTTTTCACGTGTACACGTGAGAATCTTATTTTCTGATTTCCTTTCCTTTATATTATTATCTTCAATTAATTTTACTGTGCAGTCTTTGCCTCTGAATGCAATCATGAGCAAAAACAAAGTACTTAACACATGCTATTTCTATCTTGGGCTCTCTTTAATGCTTGTAGCCCATTATCAACATTTTTTCATTTTTTGAATTTCACCTATCCCTTATAATAACATTGCATACTTTAAATCAAATTAATACAATATTTAATGTAATATTCCATTACTAACTTATATCACAACTTGATGTAAAAAAAAATGTAATATCACAACTATTGAGTGTAAGATTTTTACTTAATTAGTAGTTTTAGTTAAGTTAAAATCTTAAATAAATAAAAGTATTGATTAAATATTTGAATAAAGAATTTTATCATTCAGTGTTACCCAAATTAAGTAACATTACCTCTTATAAAACATACTTGTGTACTGTAACAAAATTATCGATAAGGTTGATTACACATATATGAAGACAACGGAGATGACATTTTATTTGATGAGTTAATTAAAAACTTAAATGTAATAAAAATGTTGCTTAATTATTTTCAATAGAAACTTAAATTAATTTTTATACTAATATTTTTATATTAGTATATCACATTGTTTTATTAATTTATATAAATTTATAATAATATTTTATCAAATAAAAACTTTATTAATATTTACAGACACCAATAACTTTTTTCGTTGGTATCGCTACCTTAATTGAAACACACTGTACTACGTTTCTTTTTTTCTTTTTTAGTTGAAAAAACTATGTTTTAGCAACAAGCATTTTGTCGTCAAATTGAACGCGAAAAGAAAAGGTTAAACGCTGCTTTTTAAGAAAATAAGTATTAATATTTACATGGGTAAAACTAACATATATATAAAAGTATTTCTTCTTTTAATTTTCTTTTTTAAATATCGATCGAACTTTGAAATGACTTATAAGTAGAGATACAATTCAGTCAGCAAAAAAAGAGAAAAAAAAGTAGTGATACAAGATCGTTGACACTTAAAGTAATTAACTTAAATTGATTTAATTTCACATTAGTTCAATATAGTACTAATTAAACTTAAACCTATAGATTGAAAACGGGTGTTCCATTAATGATCCAACATATTTTTGTTTTTTCCAATTTATACAATTACGTAGTATTATCATTCGGTATTGTGGGTGCGTTTAATTTTTCTAACCATACAGAATCAACTTTATTACTATTATTATTACTATCTTTACAATTTACACCGGAATTATAGTTGATCTGACATTAATGGAACCTAGATGCAGCATAATGTTATAATGTTTTCGAGATCAAATATATTAAAGTCAACCTAACGTTGAAGTAGTATATACTGAATTTTAAGTTTAAACTTTAGAGTGATTTTTAATTATAATTCTATAGATTAAAAATATATATATATATTCAAGATCAAACGATCATGATAGTGATGCTTTTCTTTCATCATAATTAAAGATAGAGAGATTCCGAAATTAGTTTACTTATCAAATTGTTTTTACTTAAATATCAATAATTGTTTTGTGTTCAGCAAATGTGATAAAATTTTATTGGTGTGTGTGCCATGTAAAGGTGGGAAGTAATGCTATATTGAATGAGTGTAATTAGGTAGCCTCACTCAAACGATAGTGCAAAAGACATTCATGTGTCTGAATTAGTACGTACAGATTTGACAAAAGTGATAAACAATAAACATTTTTGTAAAACCCTAAGGTGTCTCAAAGAGATAAGATTATGTTATTTGACAGGGGTATGGTATTAGTATGAAGCTTGCACATTGCCTAGAAGACATGGATCCTTGGTTGATATAGCAATGATTGAGTTAAAAAAAAAAGGTGTATCTGAAAATGATAATTGGTGAAGGAGGGAAAAAGAGAAGAGATAGGGTTACATGAAGACAAATGCATTATGAGTTATGAGAGGTACGGGTAGAGGGGGGCCAGAATCGGGAATCGTGGTTGCTGGAGGCATTTACATGGAATAGACTACGTACCTAATATTTGACTTGTGCTTCACCACTTACTCACTTACATCACCTTCTCACTCTTCCATCACATGGCTCAAACTCCGAAGCACATGTTGTGACTTATTATTGTCAGTGCTGTAATTCACCCAGAACCCAATAATCATGCCCAAAAGACACACTAGGGGCACTTTTTTAACCCTTTTTTTCTAAAATACAAATCATCTATTCTGTGCCCCGAACTCCCATCTTATAGAATAGTACATCATATTTAATTGGGTTATAGTCTCAAAAAAAAAAATACAAAGATATGTGATTATATATATTTAATTAGGTTTAATCTTGAAATAGGTTAATTTCGACCGATCCGATGAAAATATCCTCCTCTTATACTCTTTATTATAAATTAAAAAAATTAGTTATGAACATTAAACTTTACTAATTACAAATATTTTTAAAAATTCTTATATTATAAATATTAAAAGAAGTAATACAACTAAAATGTTATACATTAAAGGATGAATATTTAAGGAGAATATTATTAAATGAGAAAAAAAATAATTGGAATTTGTTTATATTTAAAAATAAAAATTGTATTTTTTTATAAGAAAATACAAAAAAAGTATTTTTATTATTAGAGATAGTAGGGGTTTAAGTAGGTTGGATTGGGACAAATTTAGCTAAATTTGTTACCAAATCCAATCAACATTTAACGGATTGGTTAGGTCGATTTTGTGCAATTTTTTTTTATAAATATAATCCAATCTAACCCAACCCAATCACGAACTAATTGGGTTGGTTTGGTTGAGTTAATCGGGTCAACATAATTATATTTATTTATTTATTTATAAAAATTAAAATTTTTTAAAATAGATGTGAATCATTTGATACATTGTTGTAAATTTAATGTATCAACTTATAAAATAAACAATGATACAAATTAAATTCTAAAATAAATTTATTAATTTGTTACATAATTATCAACTCAAAAAATCAACATTAATTAATACAAAATAAAATTTAAGATAAATATATTATATTATTATAATGCTATCAACTTAAAACACAAAATTTGTTACTTAGTGAGAGTGACAATAAGTATTGTTTTGAGCAAATGATCTTTTAAATACTATTATTATTAATTTTAATATATGATCGGGTTGGGTCGAGTCATTGACGAGTTGGAAACACAAAATTCGTTACTCAACTCATACAGTATCAAATCTTGATCGGGTTTGATTGGGTCTGATCCAAACACTACAAAATTCGATCAAAATTCATTAGATTAATTTGTATCAATTCGGGTTCGTGGGTTATCCATACCCACTTACACCCCTAAAAGATAGCAAAATAGGTCACATTCCAACAAACGAAAATAGACACTCTAACTTGTCAACCTGCTTTATTCAACTCACCTAGCTTGTTATCCCATTAGATCAAAAGGTAAAGTAAGGTGGATTGGTTTGACAAGTTTTTAGTATTTAAATATTTATTTTGAAACTTATTTTATGATATAATAGTTTTATTTATATATATTTGTTTTGTAGAGTTTGTATTATGGTATAGTCTTACTATTAAATAATTATTAATTGTTGTATTGTGTCTCATGAGTTATTATAATTTTGTGTTGTTGAGTGATTTTGGGTGATAAAGAAAAAACTTAGTAATTTTTAATTAAATATTTGTGTGTTATGATTTAAAATTTAAAAGAAAAAACTATGTTATGGGTTTCTTAATTAAATTTGTCAATTATTGCTTAAAAAATTGTCAATTTAATTTAATAATAAAATATTTTTTTCTTTTAGTTTTATAAAGGATTAGCACTTAGCATGTTGACCCGCCAACTCACTTCTAAGTGAGATAGACTAATATTGCTGTCCCACTTTTAATAAGTAAATTAAGCTACCCACCCTGTCTATAGTACTAAGTGATGAGATGGGTTAAAACAAGTTGGACCAACCATTGTGCTACACCCTACACACCACTATAGCTAGTATATATCGAGAGCAAGAAAAACACCGACTTTTAACATATTGAAATCACATGAATGTTTATTTTGGTGGATATTTTTTCTTGTATTCTCAATTACAAAATGTAATTTCACTAAAAAAAAAAGAATATAATGTTGTTTAAATGTTTTCTTGTTATTGAAATGCTACTTTTTTAAGTGTGATGCAACAAAATTGTTTTTTTTATAAAGGTAAATTGAAGGCTATATATAATAATTTAATTAAGGGTGAAGAGTATAATTTAATTTAAAAAGAAATGTGACATTTAATGTCATATGTATTTTAATCAAGTTAATTATTAAAAAATGAGATTAAAGATATAATTGTATGCAAGAGAAATATGTTGAGTGAACTTTTTATTTTATGTGAAAAAGAAAAGGCAGGCAAATCTTTTTTAAGACACTTTTACACAAATTAATGGTGCATATTGCAAACGAAAATGTTACATAAAAAGTCATGCTCAAAAAAGTTGTACGAGTCAATTACAATCTTTTTTTAAAAAGTTTTTTTTTTTTTTTTTTATACACACGCACATATAAGTTGTATATAACGCGTGTGTATTATCTTTATTTTAAATATATAATTACATGACACATTTTTATTTAAAAATAAAATAAAATTTTCATATATGTATCATATGCGACTTATATAATTTATAATAACCAAAATTCAAACTACTTATGGAATGGTGTAAAATAATAGTAAAGAATAAAGGCACATGTGTGTGTGGAATTAGATATTGTAGAAGATGATGGCCTTCAGCTGCTAATTAACTAGGTAGGTTTTGGACTTGTCTCAATAGTTTGTAACATGTCAGTCAACCATAATGTAATCATTGCTTGGTAGAACATTAGCAAATATAAATACGTACATTTCATTTTCCGGACGAAAGATGATAATTAGTTATAATTGAAGCAGATTTAATTATTGTGTAATATTAGTCTTTAAATTAAATATTTAGTTTTTCACGTTATTAATTACTTTCATTATATTTATATTATTTTTTGCCTTTGGTGGTCCACATTATACAAATATATATGCAATTTTACAGAAAAAAAAATGTCCTACTTTTTTTAACCAACATTAGTAGTTGTAGCTACCGTGCGTTGGAAATAGTTGGATCTATATCATGAATTAAAATCACCCAAAAGAATAGCAAACACTAACAAATTACATATTAATTTAATATATATATATATATATCTTTTAGAGCAATTACGTGATATGTGCGTAAACATATATGTTAAGAGAAAAAAAGAATATTGATCTCTCTCTCATTTATTGCATGTTAACGCTCTTGGGATTGAATCATGGGTCATCAAAGAGCACGAAGTGACGTAATTAAAGATGTTATCATTCATTGAATGAACATGTAAGTTAATATAATATCCATTAATCATAAATATATAAATTGAGTCACTTACATATAAACATGTATATTAGGTAGTAAAGATACATAGTGCACATAGTCTCATCCAAAGATTGAATAGGTAGTAAAGATACATAGTGCACATAGTCTCATCCAAAGATTGAAAAGGAAGAGAAAAAAAAGAGTATGGTAATGGTATAGTGAGTGAATGAGTGTGGTTGGTTAGTTGAGAGGTTAGTGGGGCCAGTTGTTGCAGAGTGTAATAGGACACGTACTCCCTCATGCACATTGACGTAGCCGCGACCGCGATATAAGAAGAGAGAATCAAGGAATGCTTCATGCTTCTGTTGTGACCTGTCACCCTTCACTCACATCATCTCCGTCACGTGACTCTAATATTCCTGTCACCTCATCGCAAAAAAGTAAAAATAAAAATTATTCTCTAGAAAAAAAATATAAGAAACTATTTTTTCAAATAAAATAAGAGTTTAAATTATATTTTTTATAATTACATTTGTATCCTCATCTTATTTTTAATTAATTTTATTTAAAGTTTAATTATATAATCATTTATATTTTTTATGGGAGAAGAAATTATTGTAACGAAACAAGTGTATGGAATAACATAATTTATTCTGTTCATTGCATAATCAATTATGCTTTAGTAGATCATTGAGGGTAAAATGGAGAAAAATAAATATTCATTCTGACTTTTACACATATTTTCTCAATTTTGAGAGTGTGATTTTTTAGGTGGGACTCACCAAAATAATCCATACATTTTTATTCTACTCTTCTTTATTAAATAAATTTACCCTCTAATATGCACACCTCTCTCCTTCTCTTCCCCTCTTCCATTACAGCAAACTCGTTACTAATTAATACTAGTTTTTAATAACATTTTTTTTATATTTATATATATTATAATTAAAATTGTAATAAATATTTTTTATCATGTAAAATATATTTTGGTTTATGATAAATAATTTATATTGTTATACAGTGTTTTTTTTAATTACCAATAATTAATTATAAATTTTCAATTTAAAAATTAAAATAAACAAAAAAAATCTAAAAAATATTCTTAGAAAAGATTAAAAACATTTTTGTTGAATAATACCTCAAAAATATGAAACACTAGAGTCAAATATTTATAATCTTATTTTTAGGTGATACAGAGTTACATGTATTATCTTGTTATGTTAGTGCTCATGTCATCATTTAATTGGCTAGATTTTTAACGAAAGATGTAAGGTGCATCAAAATTATACAATTAGAATATTTGGAAGATTAAATTCACTCAATTAAAACTTAAGATAACAAAATCACATAATTTTCATACTTGAGAGACTAAAAGTATTATTAAATAAAATAAATATAATTTAATTAGTTATAATTTAATTGTATGTAATTAATCATGAATTACAACGGTTGGTAACCAGTAAATACGACTTTTTTCTTTGACGGTCGAAAAAATCTCCAATTTCCAATTGAGATGTTTTAGTTGAAAAACTTGTCGTATTGATGAGATCATAGTAGTTGAATCGGGATACAAATAGTGTATCGGAAAGCTTATATTTTGAATCGTGAATCGAATCGTATCGTGAATCGCATGATTCATGATCAATAAAAACATATATATATATATATATATAAACAAATATAAAAAAAATAAAATCATACATTAATATATAGTTAATAATATATAAACATATTCTTATTTATTTATTTTTACATATATATATAAATATTAAATAATTTATAATACATATAATTAATAATATACATATAAAAATAGAAACATAACTTAATTTATACATTAAATAATTTCAATAATTAAAATTTATAGTAGTTAAACAAAATAATAATAAAATTAAGAAAACAAAATATTTAAGGTTTTATATTAAATTTTTTATTACTTAAAATATTATCTGAATTATAATAATAATTAATAATAAAGAGAAGTTACCTTCTTAAAAAAAAATAGTGAAGGCCAAATCAAAAGATAAAATAAAATTTGGGCCCATTTGGCCCAACTTTTCTTTGAAGAAGACAGGTTGCATATGCTGGAGATGACAGAGTCACCGCCGGAGGAGACACAGTCGCTGTCAGAGAAGACAGATCGACGGAGATTCGTCGGAGAAGAAGACAGATTGGTGGAGGATCGGCACTTTCCCTCTCTTTTCTGCATTTTTTTTAGGGTTTCCAGAATCAGGTCGCGCGTGACTCGATCCAGTTTCGAGGCGTGACCCGCTGTTTCGAAATCGTGCGATTTCGTCCAGAATCGCGATTTTTCCGATTCACGCAATGATACGCACGATTCACATGCGATTCTTAATCAAAAACGAGACAACTTGCGATTCGTATCGCGGAAGCTCGGAATTGTATCGTATCGTACGATACGAATTGCGATACATCCGATACTTACTATCATGGATGAGATTATGATTATACTAACGATTTCAGACCCTGAAATAATTCTTATTTCTTACTCAACTGTCATAATTTATTCTTTTAATTTTTATGTTGAAGTTATTTTTATTAATAACAAATCCATTTTAATGATATATTTTTTACATAATTGTTATAAGATATGCTTTAAAATGCGGGAAGTCGATCTAATTAATGCTCACAAGTTTAATTTCATCTGTATTAAAATATTTTTTATCAACGAAATAATATTTAACTAATAAAAATTATATTCCATAAATATAAATTAGTCTTTGGTCATCAATTTTAAAATGCTATATTAATCAAGTCCATATAAAAAAAATTACTTTCATGACTTTTGTATTTTTCTCTTATAATATGAGATTAAAAATAATCAGACATACTATATTACGTATATCCTCATTCTCAGGAAAATTGATGTATTGAAGTTTATTGCATGTGCATGATTAAAAGGTTGAGAGATTGAGAAAAATTAAAATAAAATGGAATGTGTTCGTTTTGTGGTTTATGATGGGAAAGGTGGGTTTGTTCTTGCCTAAATAGGAAAGATGATTATAAAAGGCCAGCTGGAAAACATGGTTTGCTCATAATAATAATTGTACGGACACTTTGAGAAGGGTGGGACCATGATAGGGGAATGGAGGACTTTGATGGGATTGGATAATGATTATGTAAAATAAACAAAGTTTTGTGGCCTCTTTCTTTGTTCATCATTGGAGAATTTCCACACATCTATTTATTCTTCTCTTTCATCAACCTTCTCCCTTATTTCGGTTCCAATGTCAAAAAGTAAAGCCAAATGTTTATTTTTCTCTTTTACATACAACAGGTGTTTTGACTTAAAACAATGGTGTTCAAGTAGAGTATGATATTATACACATATAATTTTAATTTAAAACTACTAATTAAGCTAAAATAATCTCTATATTTAGGCGTTTGGTAATTAAAGCCAAAATTTTGGTGTCTGTCCTAAGTGGGATTGCATATGGGGCTGTGGTTTATGGCGTGGCAAACAGTTGTAGCTATTTTTTTAGTGATAGAGAGGAACTCATGATTCTAATTATGGGTCTCGCACGAAGTAAGAACCATGATTATCAATATTCGATGTGTACAAATTATGAGTTACTCTCCCTTTTTTATTCATAGTCGTTTAAGATTTTATACGGGACTTAAGAAAATGATTAAAATTTTAGTTTTCAAAAATATTTATTATTTACTTTCCTATTCTACCCTCTATTTTTTTAATAGTATTTCATTGAAAACATATTATCCTTTTAAATGCAACATTAATTTCATATAAGTAGTTAGAGAAAAAATAGGTAAACATTAAAAATAAATAAACACAATGTTTAGTAAACATACATTAATTATTAAAGATAAAAATGAAAAAAAATTAATAAAATCATTAATTTTAATAAAATGACAGTAAAAAAAAATAACAAATTCTGACAAAATGACTATGAATAAAAAGCGGAGGGAGTTATCTATTTCTTAGTCCGTATTAGTTAAAAATGACAATCAAACTAATTTGCCATCATGACCGATTCATACTTTCGGCTTATTATTTGCACCAAAACAGATATAACTTCCATTCTTTTGCTTATAGACATTCATTCAAATTATTCTACACCATGCATATATTAATTCATTATCTATTTTATAGTTTATTGAAATGGATTGATTGAAAACACTAAGGTCAATTTAGTAATAAAGTTGAGATAGTGTACAAGTTACTAATTTTTTATAATTTTTACCGATAAAAAGTAGTTTGATTGCATTTAGCGTGAGAGATGTATTATTTATTTATAAAGAATAAAAACGTATTTAATCTATTTTTTTATTTATCAATAATTTTTAATTATTGCTGTCAGCAAATTCATGACTTTGAAATTTGGTGACTCTATTGTCATCGTAGGAATCAACTCCTTTTAAACCCAAAAAAACAAGTAGGTCAATGGCACAAATTTTGTTAAAAAGTTTATATCCTCTTAATTTTTTTCTTAATTATTTAAAAAATAAAAACAAGCACATTTTAAACAAATATGCCATGATCTAAGTGGAATTAAGTTCAAATTTTTTAAATAAGTTTTTAAAATTTGAGTTATGGGTGAAAAAAATTGTTCTTAGAAAAAACTATTGAAAATGATCAATCAAGTTTTAGTTTATAACAAAGATTAGTTATTGATAAAGTCAACGAATATATTTCATCCTTAAGTTTTATTTAATTATCCTGTGTTTATCTTCCTTTAGAATACTATTCCTGATTTGGTTTCAACTACAAGAACTAAGAGGTACATAGACAGGAAATTATATATTATATTAGAAAAATTGAAATGTTCATATGTTGGAAGATGGGGGCAACCATGCTCCAATATATTTTAAGAGAAGATACTTTAATTACATCAGTTAATAGTTAATAGTTATAATGTCCCACGACTACATAGGCAAGTGGCTAAAATTAGGTAAGCCTATGAAAATGATATTGATGTAACCCAAAAGTTTAAAATATATCAAAGAGAAAGAATCTTGAGATATTGTTATAATGAAACATGATGAAGGAGAAAAAAAGGTTCAAGAAACAACCACTGGTAATTAAAGTTCGTTTAAAGTAATTAAATCGAACAATGTCGAACTGGATGATGGGAAAATAAATATATATATATATATATAAATTATTTTAAATGACCATTATTAGCATATTGGGACCGCATAGCGCAGTGGATTAGTGCGTTTGACTTCGGATCAAAAGGTCGTGGGTTCGACTCCCACTGTGGTCGTTTCTCTTTTTATTTTCGTTTTTGAAGGGTTCGTTTTCTTGAATAACCCACATAAGTCAATATAGGCCCAATAGCCCATTAAGACTCGGTGAAGGTCCGTTTTTCATAACCCACTTAAGTTAATTTAGATCCAGTTAGAATTTCTCTAACAATGTCTTAAGAATTTATAAATTGTTTTTGAAAGTATTAACATTTCAATTCTCCTAAAAACTAAATTTGGAAAGACAAAAATGTGTGAAAGAGTGTAGCAATCCTACAAATTTTTTTCTCATGTATGTGGATTATGGATACATTATCTCATAACATGATTATCCAATTATTGTCAAAGATGTGATAACAAGTATCAATGTGGGATGAGTATTTATAGATAGATAAAGGGAGTTCGGTTGATGTATTTTGCCATCAAGCTTATGGTCAAATACAGATTGGAAGAGAACAACCACAACCTCGTAAGAGTTACTTAGTAATAATCACATAATATAAGATCAAAACTTTAGTGTATTTATAAATGTTACTCATTGTGGGGATGAGGTGACAAATATAATTATCTCTGCTAAGTTTTTTTTTTTTTTTTTTTTTTTTTTTTTTTTTTTTGTGATAGATTGCCTATGCCAGTACAATGTTGTATTGGACTTGCCTTTACTAAATGATTCAAGGTAAACATTTTTACTAATAACCCTACTGTGAAGTTCTCTAAAGTAGGATCACAAGTGCAAAATATACATGATTTAGGTCTTTATATACATGTAACATGTTAATTTTTTTTTATATCAACGGAAAAATATATTTATATTGTTGTAAAACAATATATTTATATATTATAATTATCAATAATTATTAATCTATATCAATAATAATGATCATATTTATATTTGATTTGGTGTGAAAATTTTTTTTATAAGATTTTCCCCTCAATTATGACAATATTATTTTCTTAATCGTGTTTTATTTTAATTAAAAAACTCAACCACATAATTTAACTAATATATTAGTTTGTCTAATGCGTATATTAGATATTTATTATATATAATTAAAATTTATAATTAATTTATATATACAAATAAATATTTTATTTGAATATATAAATTATATTTACATATAACATTGATTTTTTTGACACTAATTTAAATTAAGTTAGTGTCAGAAAAGCTGGTGTTACATTTAAAGAATAATGTCGATTTTTTTTTATACTAAACTCAAATTAAATTTAATGTTGAAAAAACTGACACTACATCTTAAAATAGTGTTAATTTTTTCGATAATAATTGTGTTAGCTATTAGCAAACACTTATTTTCTACAGTTATTTCAATGTTTTCTTCTCTTGTAGTGATTATTTTATAAAAATCAAACAATTTTAATCCGAAAGTAAAAAATCAATCAAAGAGAAATACTAGTAAACTATTTATGTA
The DNA here is from genome assembly GCF_000230855.2 of Cajanus cajan. NCBI lineage: Eukaryota > Viridiplantae > Streptophyta > Magnoliopsida > Fabales > Fabaceae > Cajanus > Cajanus cajan. The sequence goes on along the minus strand of NC_138523.1, from coordinate 49,349,579 downwards.
TTTGATTTTGTTTATAGTGGGTATGGTTTGATTTATTGCTTATAAACAAATATTTTAAAGGATCACTCCTACAATTTTTTAGTGCATTTATATGAGTTGATTAATAATCGCATCTATTATGTTATGAATGAGATATCACACAAACATAAATATTAAGAGTAATATTTATTAACCCATTATGAGAAGACTATGTAATATTTATGCAAGTGTGGTAAACTCTTATCATGATGCTATAATACAGTAGTCATTTGATTTGAAGTTACTACAATTTTTACATAGAGTTACAAGCTTTGGTGCTATCAAACACTATTTGGAAGAAGATAATCATAATTTTATTGGGTTGCAAAAAAGGTAGATAGTGTAATACTTATATCTTTTAGGAGAAGAAAATATAATTGACATTAATACTGTTAAGTTAAATACGCTAAATTGGATATTTTATCATAAATAAATAAAAAATGTAATATTTTTATCTTTCATAAGATGATAATGTAGTTTACTCTACTATTTAATGTTAAATTTGATATGATATTTAAATATTATCGCTAATGAAGTAAAACTTATAGCGTCACAAACATAGAGTATAAACATGGAACATTTAATTTAATGGTTAATCAATTAAGTGTAATTTAAGTATTTGACAATAAATTTATGATTTAACTAAATTAGACATGTAATTGGGCTTGTATTGAGAAAACAAATTAGGTTAACCAATAGCCTATAAAATGATGAGTCAACCTTACTTTGCTAATTGCATAAAAATTAAAATTTTAGGTTGTCCTTCAAATCTCACTTATGTCCTCCCATGACTTGCATCAAAATTCCACTTCAATATTGTTTGTGTGGATTGAATAGATGCATCATTCCTTTTATGATTACGGATTGTTGATCTTTCATGCAAACAAAAATTACTCAGTACAAATTATTAAAGTGCACGCATTTAAACTTTTTGGTGTGGTTATTGTGTGATGCGTAAAAAATGAGTTATCCCATTCATAGATTCTTTAATAAAAAATATATATATTTAAATATTTTTACCTAATGATGTTGAATCATGCCTAAATAAAAAAATTTAATAATGACAACTGTTAGTTTCAAGTTTTAGTACAAAAAAGATTTCATTGTGTTGACAAGTTTGTTCAAGTATTTAAAATGGTTGTTTAAGTTTAACAGTTTAGAAGTTTAGCAATTTAGAAGCTTCACAGGATATCAATCAATCTAGACCTACCATTTAACATTAACGTTTATGTTTGTCCTAAACAAAAAGATAAGCACAATGTGTCTTTGTTCAATTAGGTTCAGGTTAACCATTTCCTTTTAAGAGAAATGACTTTAAGACTTGGCTTAGATGACCAAAATTTTGGGCCACCTATCATAAGACTTTAATTAAAACACAATTTCTCATAAGACATGTACTGAAGATTCCACTAATTTTTTTTGAATAGAATATCTACTCAAAAGGTACCTTATCTAAAGAAAAAGTTATCACTACCAAAAAAAGGCAAAGTAAAATGATGTCAACTTTGCTTAAAAGCTAAGCTAGTCACAGTGAATCTATTTCAACAACTATAAAAATTAAGACTAGGGCTACATTTTGAAAGCAAGTAAGATAAAAAAGATAAATGAAAATAGGAGCTATGAAGTTGTAATCCTTGTTTCATACTCTAATTCGTCTAAAGATCTCCACTTCTATATTCTGTATCACTCTTGTAATAGAAAAATAAATGTTGATCTTCCTTGGTGGAAGCTCCATAATAGGAGAACATATTGAAATCTTAGTTGTGTTTAAGGTTACAAAATCTATCTTTGTAAAACCTTTCTCACCTAGATTTGGGTGTGCAAAGGTGTAGGAAGGTAGAAAGGAATCGCAACAGGGGTTGTGTAATCTCATAACAAATAGACGCGAGGTTATTTTTCTCAACAAGTTGTTGAGTGTGAAAATATCAACAAGTGGCTGTTTAACAAAGTTCTTGTATCAACAAGTGGTTGAGTTGTTCTTGATTAATAGTTGTTTGTGATAGTGAAAATCCCACAAATTTGTGTAGGGACTAGATGTGACTCATATTAAGGGTGAGCTAGCATAAAAAATTAGCGTGGAATCTCTCTAACTCTATCTTTTTACTTATCTTATTGCATCTTGTATTCTATAATTGCATATCCTATTGTGAAAACAAGTTAACTCGTAAACTATTTTCAAAAGAATACTTTTAAGTCTAAATATTCAAAAGTGTACCTTATGGAGAACAAAGTTTCATAAAGAATTAATTTTCGAAGAATAAAACAATTCAACCTCTCATAGTCTAACATTCACTTCAAATGAAATTTCAACACCAATGATAACTAAACATATCAAAATTGACCAAATCAATTATATATATAAAGTTGTGTAACATAACATTTTTCATAAAAAGCCTTCTTCTAACAAAGTTAAAAGTCAAAATATAAAGTTACTACTTCCATACGAAATATATTAAATATCTTAATACATATATAATTTATGCTAAAAGGCATCAAAATTTCTTATTATTGATAATACTTTCATCCAAAGAACAATAAATATTTTTATGAAAGGAAGCCAACTATCCTCACTTACATTAAAATGAATTAATTGGTCTTAGCATCACAAATTTATTGGTTGTTTGAAATAAAACACCAACACAATTTACTATAGAAGGCATAATGTCAATTATTAAATAAAAAAATGACATTTCTTACACACAACACCTCATTATACTTTAATTCTTATGATTAAGGAAATCATAAAAAATTTTATAAATAGAAATTAAAACCCAATACACATTAATATGAAATAACAATATAATATAATTGTTTAAAGATAAAAATATAACAAATATTTTATAAAATTGTACAAATTTGTAACTCCAGAGAATAAATTACAAAAAATATAAAAAAATAAGAATCTAATTAATATTACTTTTTTGTGCTTATTTATACATTACAATATTTATTACATTCCAACTATTTTCTTTCTTTTAGTTGTACAAATTGTTGTAAAAATATTATATAACCAACATTTTCAGCACACATATGTTAATATTTTAAAAAAAATAATAATAAGATAGACATTCCTAGATTTTATAGTCTTTGAAGACTCTTTATTTTGGCTTTCATATAAAAAAAATATAAGTCATGCACTAATGATGCACATAAAAATATAAAGATTATTATTTGAGTGACATAATGATACAAATATAATTAGTTATCAATGAAAGATGACAAATTAATTCTATAAAAATATGTAATTCAAGTGATTGATCCAACTATGTGTATAAATTTTTGTAATTATTTAATATGGAGTACAATTTTGATATATTTTTTACATTGGATTAAGAAAACAATCCTGTGATTTATTGTAACTAAAAATAAAATAAAATAAAGAGTTTTTTTTTTTTGGTTGGTCCCTGGAGTATCCAGGACCGACAGCAGTGACTAATCTCCTCGCTACGTTGGAGGCACCTCAAAAGGTGGAATAGCTGGCCCCAAGATTTAACGCGGCTGCATACACAAGGCAGGATTCGAACTCCTGACCTTGCTTAAGCATGAATCAACCCCTACCGCTGAACCACACGGGTTAAAATAAAGAGTTTGTTAGTTGTTTCTTTGGTGCATGCATAAATCATAATGCATTTGACAACGAGTATTGTTTTGAAAAGTTAAGGAGGGAAATAACAAGTGGCGGCAAATGACACTTCTCTATCTCTCCTTCCCTTCATTTCTTCTTCCATTTTTAATTTCAAACCCTAATTCTTCCATTTCTTTTCTTTTATTTTATAACAACTATGTTCGGAACTTCGGATGCTAGAAAAATCTTCGCGACAAAGAAGCATAAAGTCTTCGGATGCCCTACAGTTAAACTTGCGCTCCCTTTCGTTCATTCTCTCTTCTTTGATTCCTTGTTTTTGTGTCTGTGTTTTTCTTTTTAATTTTTGTAAGGAGAGTCGTGGAATTCGTGACATGACTGTGGTTAATTAGGATCTATTTACTGAGATAACTGTTTTGTTCTATTTCTTAGGTTTTTTGGATTTTACTTTGGAATTTGTTAATCATTTAGGATTTTGATTGCAGATCATCTGAGTTTTAGGGTGTAATCATGCTTTATCACGGTCACTGCTTCTGTATTCTTGTTAATTGGAATGTAATAGAGGGTAAGGTCATTTGAGGTAAAAAAAAAAAAAAACTAATCGAGATTAGATAATTTGAATGTGCCGGAATATTGCATGAGTGCATGAAAATATGGCTGGTAATGATGCATCAGATGGGGAAAACCGGTGGGTCTTAGACAGTGGTACCTCACACCACCTGACCCCTTTTGTTATCACTTTTGAAGAGAGTACAGAAAATTAAAAAACATTTTTTTTATTACCGTACTCACTGGGAATGTTGTTTTGGTAGAAAAAATGGGAAGCCTTCATATTGATAATAATATTAAACTCGATAATGTGTTGTTTGTATTTGAGTTTAGTTGCATTGCAACTTGATCTCCATACACAAATTAACACATGATCTGGTGTGGTGACTTACTATCCAAATTGCTCAAGCAGGTGACACGAGGGAGCTCTCTTGCAGCAATTCAAAGCATACCACTGCCCTTTGGCACTCAAATGACCTTTACCGCTATTTAATTAGTAATAGAGGGTAAGGTCATTACCTCATTCTGTTTTTATCTCAAATGACCTTTACCCTTTATTAGAAAGTCGTTGATTGGTGACTGCATGAAAACAAAGCGAATAATGATCCTGTGAGTATCTACCTCCTCAGTCTGAATTATCTTCTGCTTTCCTCTCAACAATATAGAACTTAGGCTTGTGTTTTTCAGTTATGTTTGAATAGAAGCTGGCTTTGATATAGCAATTGAAAACGTGTCTTATTACCTTATGTGAACATATAATTGATTGCTGTTAGCTTGATTGGGTTTGCCATTTCTGCGCAAAATATTTCATTTATTATACTGTTGATCTAATGTTTTAGTCTTAGGTGCTGGTTGTACTGTTGTAACTGACATGTATGTGCAATTTTTCATTTGAAGAATTACAGCCATACATACTTATTTTCTTGTCATGACATCTTTTAGTAAAACGAAGATTCAGGGAAAGATTGATTAAAGGTTCAAGTAACCTGATAAGTATCCAAGCACTTGGGGAACCCTCCCTTAAAGTAGCAAGGAAAACATGTTAACTGTAGAGCAATTCAGTCGACCAACCACCACCATTTGATCCTCATCCACTTGACCTGGATTTGGCCATGTGAGTCTGTTGGTCATCAGCTGTGATGGAACTTGGGTTCATACATATGTTTGCCAAGCTCCCATTGCTTGAACTGCTAGATATTGGTGCTAATACAGTGGCCAACAATAAGCTAGTTGTCAAGGAGGGTGAGCCAAGCCACTTAAGTACTCCACCGAGCATCCCATACTACACAATGTAGGAGTTAGCCACCCCATAATAACCAAGTTCCTATCATAGCACTGTCCGGAGAACTGATGTTTGAGCATCCCATACTGCTTGATGTGGCACTTAGACACCCCATAATACCCAGATTCCTATCATAGCACTGAGAACTGATGTTTGAGCATCCCATACTGCTTGATGTGGGACTTAGACACCCCATAATACCCAGATTCCTATCATAGCACTGTCTTTCAGAGCTATGTTCAGGCAGTTGCTCTCTGCAACGATGCGTTTAACCTTTCTAGTTAGCCCAATTGCCTGTTGTGGGTATCTCTTTCCTTGAGACATTGACAACCGGCTTTGGTACCAATTGATAACTATCTAAACATTTTGGGAATCTTCCCTTAAAAGCTAGCTGTCATGGGGGAGAATTAAGCCACTTAAGTACTTCACCAAGCATCCCATACTACTTGATGTGGTACTTACGAATGCTATAATACCCAAGTCTTTATCACAAATTCATAATCCTTTTCATAATAATCTGTACGTTAATAAGTCCTAAAAATGTGAGGTTAGGTAAAAATTAGGTAATATAGTAAAGTTAATACCTTGGAGATGAGGCTTTATTGTTTTGAGATTAATCTATAAGTTAATAAGTGCTAATAATGGGATGCTATGTTAAATACCTGATTGATGAGAAAAAAACAGAATCCATTGCTTAACTCCATGCTAAGATTTTTCTTTTTGGTTATGAATATATATGGTAAAAAATTTAATCCCCTTGGATGAACTAGGTGTATTAATAATAGATTTGGAAATATAAAGTTAAAATTTGCTGGGCAATGGTAAATTTTCTACAGCAGGTACTAGTTTGATGTTTCAAACTTCTTACAATATATCAATTAAAGAAAAATATTTGTGAAGTATACAATATACAACTAGGACCTCCCTTGTCACTTTTGAGTAAAAGTGTTGAGATCTCACAGTGATTAGTGTTACGGCTAAAACTAAAATAGAATGTATGAGTGGAGACAATTCTTATTTTATAAGTTAATTTTGTAAGGTTGAGCTAGACTCCATTACACATTTTGATATGATATCAGAGTTTATCCTAATGATTGTTGTTGGGTCTATTGTACCCTTCACTATCAAATCAATGTCAGACCACTCGTAGATGTTCAATCATACAAATTTTACGTTTGAGATATCTAGTTTTAGGCATGAGGGATACGTGTTAGAGATCCTACATTGAGCAGTGGTATGACTAAAATAAAATATATAAATTGAGACAATTCCCATCTTATAAGTTGGTTATGAAGGATTGAGTTAGACTCAAATCTACATTCTTAAGAATAATTAGTTTACATTCGGTACTCTGTATTTTACAAAAATTAAAATTACTGTAGTTCCCTGGAAGGATTGTCTTAGACTCCTGAATTCAATTGCTTAATGTATTGGCTTGTACATTCTGTTATGATGGATCTTAAATTAAATAGGTTTGTGAAGTTAGGTTAATCAATTATGCTGTATTTTGGTAGGCTCTTTCTAATGTTTTCTTACCCTTGCCGCACTTAAAACCTTCCAGTTTTGAATAGAGATTTAATATGATAGCTCTGAAAAAACCAAAATAAACGAAGTTTTAGCCTTTTAGGTTAAAGTGAGATTGTGATTTGCATCTATTCTGACTTGCAACTTCTTTTATAGCAATAGACCCATAAACTTGTAGTTATGTCATATTCTTACAATAGCACTTTAATGCCTAGAGTTGTCAAAACGAGATGACTTGACTCATTGAAGTTAGCACTCACTACAGGATAAGCTCAAAAGTGAGCCAATCCAACCCTGATCACCTTTGTGGCAAGCCCAAAAAATGCCAAACAATTGGTGAGCTAAGCTGACTCAACTTCCCTAAATTAAAAAGTAGAACAGAGTAAAAATAAGACAATATCTAGAAAATAGGATAAAATGCCATAAAAATTCACCATTGCCATGTAGTAGTTGTGGGATGTTTATGGATGTAATGTTATATCATTGAAAGAAAAATAAAAAATGAAAATTTGTGTGTCTCAGGTTGACTGGATTTAACCTGCAGTTGGTTGAGCCATAACATGGGGTGCTTTCAAGTTGATTTTTTTGTTTTTGCTACTCAACCTGTCCATGAGTTGTGTTGTCTCATGGGTTGTAACTCATTTTGACAGCTATAATAATACCTGATGGAAAAGCACCGCTGTCCTGTTTTGTTTCCATTAATTTCCTTGTATTTTTTTTTGCACACTTTCAGACTGTGTAGTAAGGGGAGGGATGGATGGGAATGAAAACATTGGCTATGTATGTCAGTTAGTAATAGCTGCAGTATAATCAGAAGGAAATTTCTGTACTGTTGCTCTTGCATTACAAATTTGATTTGCTTTTGTTGTATCAAATCTTTGAATGGACCTGTCCATTGGTAATTTCTATGTAAAAATAAAACTCTGGTATGTTGAATGCTAATTGGAAGATTTATCTATCGATAATATTTCTTCTTAAAAATCCTGGTAGAATTATTGTTTGAAGGATTGGGTTTGGTATTTGTAAGACGACCTTTGGTTGTTGAATTGAATTCGTGCATAATTAAAATGAGCTGAATTTCTCATTATGTACTCGTGCTTAAAATTTTTCCTTGAATTATGAATCTCTCTCGAGTGGTTGTTTGGTTATTTAAATATGAGGTACATTTATTGTTCTGCTGCTTGTTATATTTTTGATCACATATATATATATATATATATATATAGCGTAGGAAAATAATCAAAACTACTTGACATAAAGTAATAAACTTTTGTGATTGATTTCTGAAATTTCTTTTCATTATCTTTGACTACTTCTATTGATTATAAAGCAATTGCTACAATTGATTTAATATAATGTCAACATGTTTTTAATGAATGACTGTTTCATGTTTGAATAGAGATGATTTACAGGTCAATCCCACTTGTTATGGGATTTCATATCCTAAACTGAAAACTCTTCTTCTTTATAACATGCTGTATATTTGTTTCATGTTAGAAAAAAGACTAGTTGAAGGTGTGAAGCATGCTAATCAATCCTGTCACTCAGGCAGCAATCATCTTAGGTCTTAGAAAGTTTGATCTTCAAGATTAGCTTTTTTCTGGTACGTATCTCTGCAACATGTCTCATTAATCTCGTCTTTTTTCTGTCTTTACTAACCTACTTGCTGTAAAATGAAATCGGGCCTGAAGGGGCCGGGGTGCGCGTTCCTTTTGATCAAATCCCCTGACACAAAGAAATCCTGAAATGAAGCATCAAATTGTTAATAGCCATTACAAGATTGAACACTGATACTTGTAGATGCAAATGGGAACTAATCATTGATTGAAACATGTATAGTGATGCTCAATATATTTCCGGAAACTATATTGGTTGACTAGTCTGATATTGGGTCACTCGGAAATGATGATACACACGGATGCATTTGGATTAATCTTTATATTGGAGAAGTTAATTACATGCTTTTGGAATTACTTGTAGGTGTATGGGATGGTTTAACATGGCAGTATAAATATTATGACAATTGCTTGTAATGTTATTTGTCATTTTCCTAAATTTTGATGTTTGACAGTTATGAAAATTTTGTTAAACCTAGAGTTCCTAGTTTTGCCCCATGGTGTATTGGCTTCTGATAATGATTTGTTGATCAGTTGTAAGAGGTAACTGGTGTATTACTCTTTTTATCATACCATTGCAAATCCATCGCTTTATTTCAATTGTGTGCTGAATATGTATGCTACTCGCAAATTGCAATTCTCAATGAGTTTATGTTTGGTAATTTAGATTTTAGTATACCACATTTCTTTTGAGACAAGTAGTTGAAAGGTTTTATACTTTTATTCCTTCCTATGTTATCAGAATGTCTATCATGGCAAAAGAAAATAAATATCTAGTCTTCATACCTCTCCAAAAGCAATGCTGAATTTCTTGGGTTGAGAGGCCTAGTAGACATGAGTATTTGTAGTGAGTACATTTTGCCTTATTTGATAAACTGGTCTAGAATAAAAATGTAGGTGAGCATATAGAGTTTTGTACCTCTGAAAATTGATGTTACAGAGGTCCCAAAATATACCGTCCTCCTTGGCAAATTCCATATCCATTCCCTAGGGATATCAATGGGTTGAACACTGGATGCATGATCCGCAAATAGCTTTCATCATGATAAAATGTTTATGAAACTTGGTGAGTACTGAAATTTAAAATGAGGGTAGACTTGCTATGATTATCAAATATTAACAAAGCCTTGATCACACATACCTCATTAACTTGAAAGTAAGTCCCATTCAATGGAAAGCTTCCCCTAGTTGCTGTCCTACAAGGTATCTATATGTGTAATGTCTGAGTTAGTTAAAGAAAAATGAAACTCAAGAAAATAATGTTTTCATCTTTCTGAATCCACAAATTAGTCTTTACCAGAAGTGTTCCTCTAACTGTTTGTGAACTGACTTCCCTAATGCTGTTGCATGAAAAGCATGTGTTGTCGCTGCACAAGTTGGTTGAGTCTTGGGATCCACACCTTCTTTCTGGTGGTTGAACAGAATTTGCAGTCTCACCTAGTGTTCAATGTCAATATATAGATGTGTGATTGATGGTGATGTTCTTTGACTTTTACCTAATATAAAAATAATAATAATAATCTTGCATGTGCTTAACATTCACTTTCTAATCTTTCTGTTATGAATTGATATTAGTAAAAAGGTAGTTTTTGGAGACTAATGCTGCTTGCTGTCATATGTTCACTAATTGATATTATTTCAAGTGTCTTTTGCTAACCTGGTGTCCATATTGCAAGAAGATATGGGCTTGGGTCATCAGGTTCCCGTTTATCCATCTGTAGAGTTTAGTAATCAAACCAACATAAGAAAAATTATGCAAGCTGATAACTGAATGTTTCATTTTAAAGAAAAAAATAACTGACGTTTTCCAAGAGAGGATGTGAATCTGGAAGTTCATATCTGCATCAACCAGGAAGGTGTTAGAAAGCATCATTTAGATTTCTAATTATGCCACAAGTTGATTTTTCTAGGCTGGTCACTTAAATAGTTTTCTCAACTTTAAAACAAAAATGAAGACTATTTTAAGTTTTTAGTTAGATTTGTTTTTCTGGCAAGATTTATGCTGTTACAAGCAATGACAAAATACTTAGTACTTACACTTGGTGTTCTGTTCTTAGCCTACTCACATTCTTCAGTTTTGGTGTAGGAATAGAAGCAGAATGTGAAGTCAAGGCAACAAGTGCCTTAGACATGTCACCTTCATGATGCTCATTGTATTCTTGCAAGAGGTTCTGTATATTTGTTGTTGACTCTTTGGTATTGAGCTCAATGGAAATAATTTCATCAGGATCCTCCCTAAAAAAGTCCTCAATGTCACTTTCTCCTGCCTCTGTCCACACTTGTTCTGGTGTTGCTGGTTCTTCAATAATTGGTTCACACTGCCCACTTTCCGGACTTACTTCTCTGCTCAAGTTGTTCTCAAGGAGAGGTAGGACCACAGGGTTCTTATTGACAAAATAGTTTCTCTCAGCTGCAATGGGAACATGCATACTTACGATGCCCTTCTCTTCTGGTCCAGGCAAGGCAAGCCGTGCACTGAGGAATAAAAAGGTTAGTTGGCTTATATAAAAATAAAATAAGTCCCTCATACACTATATGCTAGAACTATGCAGTTGAAAAAACATATGATTTCTTCTGTGAACTTTTGAATTTGAGGCACTAAATTTGACTCTGGCACATTGGATCTATTTTGGAGATGAGGAGATGACAAAATTCTGGATCTGTCATCCTTGTGATAGTAAATTGGTTTCATTCATTGGCTTGGCATCAAGAGTCCAGAACAAATTTCACTATAAAGGGATCAAACCATTGTGGGTTTGCAATTGATTTTCTAAACTGACTGCAACAGTATTCAAAATGTAGTGCTGAAATGAATAGTACGGGGTTCTATATCTGAGATTTAAATTGGAAACTGGAAACAACATTGAGAAGAAAAAGTTGGTAAAGGTACATGGAAATACATGTAAAGCACTTTTTTTTTTTTTGGGGGGGGGGGGGGGAGGGGGAGTAAAGGATGCACGATGGGGATTCTGGGCATTAAGAGGGGTTTAAATAAGTTTGTAAGAACTGAAAAATGTTTAGGAGTTGATTTGCATGATAATTGATATAAAATAACTAATTTCTCTGCTAATTTTGTTTTCAGATCTGCAATTGGACCTGCCAACTTATTAAACATCTGGATATGATTTTTAGTCCAGCTACATTATAAACTAAAAACCTTCGGCTTTGTTTGTCCTTGCTCTGTTTCCTTGATTTTTGATTCTTTCATTTAACAACGGTTTTTTTTTTATTTTTTTATTTTTTTTATTTTAGTTTTTACATGTTTGGTTGTATTTCTTTGAATTGGCTACGGATTTAAAGTCTCAATTGTAATTTTACTGACATTTGTGACTTGATTCTTGTGTCTCAAGAATCTAAATGGTTTGATATATAGCTTTGCATGCATTTTGTGTTGATGGAAGTGTATAGAGTAGCTAACCTTGCAAAAGCACTTGCAAAGTGCCTGCACTCTGCTCGCATTGGGCATGCATTGCAATTTGGTTTTTTCTTTGTGCAGAAAACCTGCATATTTAGAGCATGAATTACATTTAACCTCCTATTTCAGGCTCGTGAAGCAAAAACTAGTTCTAAAAATTTGTCATGCCTTTTTTCTGAATGTTGCACTAAATGTGAAAAGGAATTATGCATACCTTCCCAAACGTAATCATCTGGTAGTGTAGCTCATACCTGCATCCCATTTATATATCTGTTAGAGATTTAGCTATCATATTAAAGTAATAATTTCTAATGCAGATTTTGGGGGGTTATGATTTTACAAGGTTCTTTGATCGAGTTTACACAATCTGGGCCAAAGATACTTCTGAACTGATTCCAGCACTGGATACCTACATGGCACAGTGGTTAGCACTTCCTATCGATGATGACATGTTTATATCCTCTCAGGTTTGGGCAAAAGATACTTACAATTCAAGGAGGTGTAACTGAAGTGTTTCAGGAAGTGGTTGGAGAGGGACCCATCCAAGTCTAACGGCTATCCTTCCAACATTGGTGTCAACCTTGAAGACATGATTCATGGCAACATGTTATTGCAAGGATTTTTAGTGATTTGCATTGGTTATAATCAGTTAATGGAATCCAAATGAGCCTTACTGGGAAAGCCATATGATGAAGTGTCAGAAGCCGTACACATTCCACACTTTTTAGCCCTAATCCTCGAATGCTTAGCAGATACTCCCTGCATTTGAAAAACATAGAAACATGGTTAATTTACATTATATGCTGTCAGTTTCTGCTACCTGGTGACTTTGGGATAGGAATTAAGGACACTGATGAATGGTGATAGAAGAAATAAAACGGCTTACTTTACTTTGTCTTGGGGAACATGTCGTAACCATTCTAGATCAATGCTTCCATGGTCGGTAACCAATCTGTCCAGGAATTCCTGAAATATAACAGAATCCTTTTCTAAGCATATTTTGGCCAAAAATCAGTATTCCACATAAAGTTGCGTTGAACATACTTTGATTCGTTCTGCTAGCATGTTGTTCATCCCTCGTTCTTTGATAGTTTTTGATATCTCTTTAACAGAGGCACATCTTACTGCTTCATAGTCCAGTGAATCCATTGTATCTGTGCTTCTTTCTATCTCTGTCCCATTTACCTGTACCTCCTTTCTTAGTTTGTCCCAGTCGCATCCATGCTTTTTATCGGTCTCAGGTTTTGCTTTCCTTGCTTTTGAAACCTTGATTTTTCTCTTTTTATCACCAGGGTTGGATGAATGAACTTGCTTCTGTGGAATTGATTTGGCATTACTATTTTCGGAGCATCCTTTGCTGTTTGCTGCAGATATAATTTTTTCACTGTCAAGACCTTCTGCATACTTAGGAATATTGCAGCTGTCATAAACTACATCATCTTGACCTCTGCCCAATATGCGAGAACTATTTAATGACTTTGTAAATGCGCTGCTTTCTGATTCTAAGGATTTCTGACTGACAAGATGATGATTAGGTGATGCTTGATTATAGTTTATATGAGATCCAAATTGAGAAGTATCTTGTGGAATGACTAAATGCTTGCCTAATGGTCGATAAGGGCTGATTGTTGGCAACTCTAGAGACCCTAGTGTTTCACTTCCATACTGCATCTCTGGGGTTTTATCTGCTCTATCTCCCACTTTCCTATTGCCAAATATCCAACAATTGTTGTCCTGGAATTCACTGTGCACAGAAACAGTTTCAGTCCAAGAAAACTCTCCACCATTCATTTGAAAATTCTTCAACCCTTGTGTGTCTGAGTAATATAACCTGTAGTCAGTTGAAGGAACTACAGGTAGTTGCTTTGGTGGATAAGCATAGTTGCTAGGATGACTATATTCTGAGCAGACATAGGGACTATTGTTTCTGCCTGTTCTACAATTTTGTTTCACATGCTCTGCTGGATGCAGCTGTCCATCTTTATTTCTCTCCTCAAACAGTGACACACCATTTACACTGTTGTAAAATTCCTGGAACATTGTGGTCTTTCCTACCTGTAAAGAATTTGTTGACATTAAAAACTGAGTCTTTCTGGGTTCACACCTGCAGTCAAGTCCTTCTGATTCTGAATTGGATACTGAGGAGGATCTAATTCTGGCATCTTGAGTAATTGAGGAATCAAGAGAATCTTGGGATGATAAAAATTCTTCCTCTGAGCCCTGATTATTTGGCTTTATTAGGCTCCCTTTTGTCCTTGATGTTTCACTGTCTCTCCAAAGCTCTGTTGCATGATATGGTTTCTCAAAGCCAAGATGATAGGTTGGTTGATTTAATGTATGAAATCCATACGATGTTATTGTATCAGCTGGGTTTACTATGCAGAGTTCTGCTTCTTCAAGCAATGTTTTTGTGTCAACATCATATGATTTCTTGCTGCTTTTTGACTGAAGAGGAAACCTTGATGCTAGAGACATGAAGGCAGAGCTGCAAAGAAAGGAAAAAAAGCATAAATTTTTTGTTGGGTTGCACATCACCTTGTTCTAGCGTTGGCAATTTTGGTGAAGCATCCTAAGTGGGGAGAACACCTATCACTGATATTTATCTTACCTTGAAAGATGGTCTGAAACATTCTGAGTGAGGAAAACACCTATCACCGAGTCAACAACAGATCCTTTCCACTTTGAAAATCGTCTATCTCCTGCAAAGTAGATGTATAAATGATTTTGTAAATATATAGTGACAAGTGAATAATTTAGGAATCAATTGAATATTTTAATAAATCATTGATCTCTGTATGGCGAAGGTCTGTTACTAAAGAGGATTTTGTTGTCTATTTATAGCTGGGTACCTTTAGATGCTGTTAGAATGTTACAGTTATTAATCTTAATATAAGCAGGCTTGTGCTAGTAGTAGTAGTATTCAACCTAATTATTATTATGGCAGGAGTATTAAGCTAGGTATTGTACCACATTAGTCATTTTTTCTCTCTTCCCTACCTAAACTGTTAATTCCAACACATTTTAATATGTCCAAGAGCTTTATAATGAGTAGTTGACTCTTAATTGTTATTATTTTCAGAGTAACAGAAATGTTTTAGATATTATAGAAAGTAATAAAATGTCTGTCTTGAGTGCGTACAGTATCTGCATGTTTTGGGCTTGATGTTTGTGTATGATGTATTTTACCTTGAATAAGATGCATCCGTGCAATGAAGGAATCAACTCGTCCATGAAAAACATTTCTTTCTTCTTCCCACCACTTCTCTTTTTCCAAGTCAGTTCCTTCAGGGCCTTCACTTCCTCCTTTGCCCATCAATAGTTTCCAGGTTCTCTCTGTTTCTTGGTCAAGGTCCACTTTAGGCCTTGGTTTAAGTTTTTTAGCTAATTCAAATTCCTGGAAGGGTACAACTGACCGATCTCCATTATACGGGACAAGTGCCTTTTGTCCTTCCATCTTTGGTATGTTGCTCTCCCCAAGTTCGAGACCATTCAGTTGACAAATTATCTCATCTATCAGTGCAGAATATATCTGGTCTGGTTCCTCTGAAAATTAAGAAACAGATAACTATTACTATATGTTTACTGAAAACTTCATTTTTTTTATAAAACACGGATTACCTGAGATATCAATGCTGGTTCCTTTGTTTTGCTGCTCTACAAATCTATTACTTTCAATGCAGATATTTGGCATTTCTTCATTAGACTGTGATTGAAATCCTTTTTTACCTCTTTTTCGCGAGTTCTGTGGATTCTCTTTAGACATTTTTTGGCTGGAAGACCTTCGACTGACTTTTGCACTGCATCTATTTTGAGGTTTTTTAATCTTCTGCATTTTAATGACATCTTTGTCAGGAGCTGCATTTTTTAAATTTCCATCTGCTTGTAAAGTCTTTTGGCAGAAGGAAGTATGAAATGAGTTTGTGGCTGAGTCATGTTGGTTCTCAGTCCTCTTGCAATATTTTCTTTTGGAACCCTTTGCTTTATTGGAATTGGAGAGGATGTTAGGCACCAACTGAAGGGTATTCTGACAAATTGGTTCTCCAGTCTTCTGGGAGTTTTCAAAACATCTTTCTGATTGAAATAGGATGTTGTCAAATTCCTTGGCATGAACATATTGCTGCATACATCCATTATTTCCCTCCTGGTACAAATCACAATTTCCTTGAGCCTGACGATCATCAGTGACAGGAAAATTTTCTATCTGTGGTTCTTCTATAGTTACTGACAAGGCTGTGGTTGATTTCCTTTCTGACCAGTAATTATTAGTTGGTTTTTCATGCAGTAGAAGTGTATTATTGTCTGTGTTTCTGGGTCGTTGATTTTCTACTGCAAGTTCATCCCACGAGCTGATCAGTAAAACTGAGTTTGTACCATAGGTTATAGTTGCTCTACCCAGCATCCCTTTGGCCTTGTGGTCTGAAGTGGTATTGAAAGCTTTCTCAGTTTTATGGCAGATCTCCTGTGGGCAACCTATTCTGCTCTGGCTTTCATATTTACTATGTTCCAAGTCAAAATTTAGTGCTTTCCTGCAGGATTTTTTAGTTGCAACGGTAGAATCAACACTTTCTTCTATAACATCAGTCTGTGGTGTTGCTGCAGTTTTTGGGACATTCTTTCTCTTTTTCTTTGGTTTCTCCTTATTCTGTGTCTTCTGAGTTGCAGACTTTGGTGTTCTTTTGGGCTTGCCCTCTACAATTACTTTTGGCCTATGCTTTCTTCGTTGGGGTGCTTTCTGCTCAGGTGTCTTGTTGAGGTCAAAACCCAGGTCACTTACCTTGCCAAAGATGTCGTCAGAACCCTTTTGATCCCCGCATGCTGTAGAAATAACTGCAGATGATGAATCTACAATTTGCTGTAGAAGCCCATCGCCATATTCCTGAACTTCGTTCTCTGCGAAAGCAATAAAGTCTTTTTGTTTCTCTTTTTCCTGATTTGTGCTTTCAGCTATTATGTAATCTGGTATTGTACAAAACTGGTTGTCCACAAATTTGAGTTGATCCATCATTTTTGGTACTGATTGGAGAGTGTTGGTAAAACTAGCAGTGGCATCAGCTCCCGCCATTGGCACGTAGTTCAGATTATAATTAAGATATGATTCACCTGTAAAAGCAGTTTAAGTGATTCACCAATCAATTGCTGAAATCATAATGGGCGCAATAATGTATTGTTTAAACAGCCAAAAGAAATGGAGTTTATTTTGTGTTTGTAATCACAATCTTTATCATGGTCTCTTTGCTGCTTACTACATAACTTGTGTGAGGTGTATCAGCACCAGATATTAACAATGTAGAAAAATAAACCAACTAATTATTAAAGAAAACTATTGTCTACTCTCATTATCAATGTTATAAATTCATGTTTTTTTTAAAAGAACTATCACTCTCACTTTCTGAACATCCAATGTCTTTTGGGTTACTTTGAATAAACAGTACTGAAACTTTTCACCAATCTTCCATTGCATTGTTGCAAAAGTTTCAATTATTGGAGTAGAAATGAATTTGTGTTGAATTACTGGTATAATCCCTGGATATTAAATTATTTATGCAAACCATCTATTATGGGGCCTATAGATTCAGTTCATTATCAAATTTATTAATTAATTCAAGTTTGTGTGGCTAGACGTGACATGCAGTTGAATAGTAATGTGTTCCTGGTTCAGTTGTCTAAACTTCATTGTGTTTCAAACAGCTAGATAACATTAGAAAGGGATTATAATTGCCAAGATTTCTCTGAATTTGAATTGCAGAAAAAAGGAAGTTACCATAGGGTATCTCAAAGATGCCCTCCAGTTGGCTTGGGACTGAACAATGATTGTCATTGTTGAGCAAGCTGCTAGAGATACTGTCGCTGAATTCAGAATTCCTATTTGGAAACAGAAGTCGATTTGCTTCTTTAAACACAATGTCTGAAGCTGAATGGATATTGCGTCTTTGTGCACCTGCATAGGGATCACTAACATCACTGCTAGCCTGAGAATAAGAATTTGGTAGCAGTGGATTTCTTGCTGACATGTTAATGCTTGCATCCAAATTCCTGTCAGCAGAAGCTATATTAGTTGCGCTCTTCTTGAGCAATAGTTCCAAGGTATTACTGTTTGAACCATTGCTATCATAGTGCCACGGCTGAGTGTAGGAGCCTGGAATGTGATCAAGAACACTATTTCTATCTACCAAGTTGCTATCAAAAGTTTTGATCTCCCCAGTTCGGCCTGTTTGTCCTAGTAGATGGAGATTCTGATTTGGACCTTGGTAATGCTTTAGCTTCTCTTTCATGTAATCACTTCCAGGCACAGGATTTTCTTGATAATTTGCTCTTCTCATTTGGTTCACTGGCCAGTCTGATGGTGTATTAGATCTTAGTAGATCGAGCTTCTCAAGGGTGATGGGCACCCATGTATTCTTCATTTCAAATTGTTTCTCATCTTGACCCAAAAGTTGTTTTCCCATGTTCATTATTGAAAGCCTGAAATTACCGGGAAAGGTATATGATATGAATGTGATAGAAAACATATAACCCAATACGCTAATTATACTAATATTCTAGATAAGGTATATAAGTGTAACTTGTACAGGCCAATAAGACGATTCATACTCCTAATAATAACTAACACATTGTTAGGGTGAAAAGGCAAGGTGGCAACTGATCAACAAGCACAGATGGAATGGCCTAGAAAAAAAACAGGCAGGCTAGAAAAAAGACTTTGATTTTCCATTTCAATACATCGCTAACTCTGTTAATCTCAACTATATACGTGTTTCCTAAGCCAGTTTAGTATTGTCAACTACAATTCAACGAGCTATATCCAATACACTGAAATGATTAACATAGAAGAAAATGTTGAGCTTCATTCTCATCATCCTGAACTATATGCTATATACCACCACATCATGGCCTAGTTCCACATCTGAAGTAACACTTTAACTTGTCCAACAATTAGATGTTATTATCATGGATAAAATTTCATACATATATCAAATATTGCATATGCCGATGTTACTAGAAATGAAACATTGCGTGTAGAAAAGTCAATTGTGAAAGACCAAGAATGATATGCACAAAAATGAAGAGGATAAACAAGTAGAGGTAAGATTGGTTGATGCATATGCTGATGCGTGGTAGGATTGTAAATCAAGGGTGTTGAATGGTCATTTTAGGTTCTACATTAAGTAATTGATCAACAAGCAATGCCCTTAACACAAAAGCCAATAACCAACTCAAAAAACCCCAGAAGACAATTTCAACTCGCAGAACATTTCAAGCCTAAACAAATATTCATCAGGTGTTAACTACTAACAAGGTTATTTGTATTATTCCTAATTATATTCTGAACAGACTTTCAACATAATATGTAAGATATTCAAAGAAATGATTAATGATCACACCAACTGGCAAGTATTCAGCTATAGAGAATCAACAACTGCTGATGGATCTCAGAAAAAAAAAAAAAATGTAAAAAGTGAAATAAAGATCCCAATAGAGGACCTCACCTGCTATGTTGCTCACCTATCTGAAGAAATTTCAAAGCTTTATTATCTGAATTGTGTAGGCTAAAGCTACAAGTTATACAACTTCAGTAGTAACTGTATTCTACCTCTAAATTTGTCCCAGAATAATAGAAATCCGGATGTATTAATAGAATTTTCAGTTTTAACCCATTGTATAAAGCCAACCTTCCAACACATTCCTCACCATAGCTGCTGCAATATTACAACATAACAACATATTAAATAACAAAAATAAAAACTCCCCCAAGGCATGTTGGCCTGCTTTAATGCTGAAATGAATGTCTTGAACATGAAAACTAAAAGTTGAGGCACAGGTGTGTAGCACGCTATCAAAACAAGTATTTTATGAGTGATTCTGAATCTGACTATATTGACTGAGTAAAATCCGATTTAAATATATGGGATTTTGTCACAATTGACAATGATAAACCAGAATCTGCAGAATCTTTGAAATGAAGGATACACGTAAAAACATGTTTTAATTTTGTTAATTTTATACTAAGTAGAACATGAATGCAAAATGGGTATTAAAAAAGAATGTACTTTTGCACCTCACCGATCTGCCGTAGTGAGCACCTCAGAATACTTAAGGTATAGTCAATGTCTGATGGAAACATAGTGGTCTTTGAGAGAGAAACAAGGGTGGAGAAACATAAGAAAACGGTAGATTAAAATAATATTAAAAATAGAACATGTTAGTTTGGAACACCCTTTGTGTAAAAGAATCTTAATTGAGCACTCACACCCTCCATTAATGGTTTTTATCTTTTGCTTCTGCAAGGCTTTTGCTTCTGTTTTTATTCTCATACCCATTAATGACTTTACGAAACAGAGAATCGAGTTGTCCCTACCCTTTCAGGCCATATTTTATAACATTTACTACAGTGATCTCATCTCATGTTTTCAGAATTTGAGTTACTACAGTATTAATTGTTTTGCTCACTGGTTACAAAAATCTAATTTGGATGATACTACACTTGTATTCATATACTCGGTCAACATACATGAGTATAATTTTTGATTTTCGTATAGGGTTGAGATAATTTGCATGACTGTGTTCAATTTTCGTGCCACTATTTTTATTTATTTATTTATAAATTTATATTTTGAGAGTTATTTGATAATTTTTTTATTTTTAATTATTTTTCATTAATTAATTCTTCCTCTATCCTAAATTTATTATAATTTTAACATTTAAAAAACGTTTCAAAATGACTGATGTTCTGACTTTTAATATAATAATAATTTTTTTCTAATTTATTCTTTCATAGATTATTTAATTATTGCAACTAAAAATAATGTGTTATTTGAGAGAGTGAAATTATTTTAGTCAAATTGTATAAAAAGTGATACATTTATGGTTATTCTTAATTTGAGTGTAGAAACCTTAAATTGTAATTGTTGGATGAGAAGAGTAGTATCAAACAATTCTTTGAAACTTCTCTTATTTTGTTGTATTTATGATTTTTTTAATCTTCATACTTTAATTTTAAGTTATAGTTATTAGGTTTTTCTATACATTTTCAATATGGATTTAAGCTTTAGAAAAATGATGGTAAAAGTTTCTCTAACACTCACTTGTTAGTATTTCTTCTATTATTGATTAAAAATCATAAATTTTTAGTATATCATATCACTAAATCAGGAGAGACTCATTAAATAAGATGTGAGACCTATAAAATCTATAATTTTTATTAAATTTTGACCAATAATAAAAAAAACTTTAAAGAAAGAGTTGTTGGTATTTCTTTAGGTTGTAATACACAATGTTGTGTTTCATATTTTTTTCTTCTTGTTTTACAAAATTAATTTTACATCTTTATTTTTAGCTGACAGAAATATGATATTCATAAAAAAAAAATAAGGATCTAGTAAGATAGCCCAGTCGATGGAGGAAAAAGAAGTCTAAATTAGCGTGATTTTATTTGCATAGTTTGTTCTCTCCTCGCAACCTTCTGTTTTGTAACTTTTTATATTCAAATAATGTCTTTTATGTGTTTCATTTCAAAAATATAAAAATTATATTCAGATATTTGGAACTGTGAGACCCCATTCCCTTCTTTTCTTCTTCCTCACTACCTTCACTCTCACTCACTCTTATACTCCTTCTTCCCCAAATTCTTTACTCATTTGCTGATTTCTTGTGGTGATCTAGGTGCTGGATAGGGCTGGTTGAGTGTATCGAACGGATTTCCTTTCTTCCCCGTTGAGCTTCTTCTCCGTTCGTCCTTCTTCTCCATTGTCTTCTTCTCTTCTCGAAAGCTTGGATCTTCGTACCGAGGTAAGGGAAACTAGGTTTTTGCTGTTTTTGGCTGAAAATGAGTGTTAGGGGCTCGTTAGCTATTGGATGTTTGATGATTCTTGCTGAGATTGAAGAACTTGGGGTTTTCAGGTTTTTCGTGGTTCGGAGAAAATTTGGGGATTTTCATTGTTTATGGTTGCATGTGGGTAAAGATGAGATTTTTGGGTTGTTTGATGAAAATGTGATGTTTTGGGCCGATTGCATGTGTTTGGGAAGCTGATTATATGCAGGATTTGAAGAAAATTTTGAAGTTGGAGAGTTTCTGATTGAGAGCACGCCGAGCACAGTTCTTGGCACCGGGCGCGTGACCATCAGAGGGCTCCATTGGTCAAGCACGCCGGGCGCAAGGTTGAGTGCGTCGGGCGAGCTTGAGGATAGATACCCCTGGGTGGCTCACGCCGGGCGTGGCTGAACCACGCTAGGCGCGCTATCAGTCAGTAATCCACTCTTTTGTGGTTCTAGTGTGGCGCCGGGCGTGACCTTGTCTCGCCGGGCGTGGAGACTCCTTGGGAGTTTCTGCCAGAGGTGGCACCGGGCGCAATTGATATTGCGCCAGGCGTGAGACCTTGGGGAAGTCTCTGCTTACCCTACGCCAAGCGCGGGTTTGCGCGCCGGACGTATGAGACCTTTTGAGGTCTCTGCCTCCTAGCACGCCGGGCGCAATGGAAATTGCGTCGAGCGCGTTTGAGCCCTGATGCTCTCTGGTTGTGCCACGTCGGGCGCGACCATGAGTGCACCGGGCGCGGATGATATGCTGTCTTATATGCTGATAGATGTTATTATATGTTGAGCTGAGCTGTAAATGATGAATAGTGTTGTGCTGTTAGATGATAATGCTGAATTATAATATTGCCGTGCTATGAGCTGTTTAAGCTGTGTTGTTTATTATTTAGTTGTGCTTTATGCTGTTATTGATGTGCTGTGTTGTGCTGCATGCTAATATGAGTTGTTGTAGGCCGTAAGACTGAGTTGTTGTAGGTTGTAAGGCTGAGCTGTTGTAGGCCGTAAGGCTGAGCTGTTGTAGGCCGTAAGGCTGAGCTATTGATCACTAAGACTAGAGAATATTTTTCAAAATTTACCTCATCCCATTGTGTGGATTGAGCGGCTGTAGTGCTCTTAGAGCCCAATTTGTTGAAAACCTCCCTAGAAAGCTGACCCTTGGAGTGGTAACTTGCTGTTCTCCTCTAAGTTCTTAGTGGTCCCGTGTGTGGGCAAGGTCGAGGCACACGTGTACAAAGCGACCACGGTATAGGGGCCAGGTCGAGCTATACCGATTACAAGCGACCAATGCTAGCTGATATGCGTGACGACGCATTGTGTGTTTACTGCTGTTATTGCTGAATGATGTGAGATGTATGCTGTGATATATTATAAGCTGATGTTGTTAAGCTGGTTGATGTGTTGATAGCTGTAGCTGATTAACATTCATGTATTTATATATATGTATGTTGATTATTTTCACTAGCTTACCCTTTGTTGTTTCCATGTGGTTGGACTGCGATGATCATACTATGTATGAGAGCAGAGCAGGGTTAGGTTGGTGTGCTGAGGAGGGTCTGCAACTGACAGATGGAGTTTTATTCTTTTGTTGTATTTAGCTACTTAGTATAGCATTACTAGATGTATTTTGTACACTCTGACACCTTAGCCAGATTTGGACTTTGTATATAGGGGAATGCTAATGTATATAGGGGAATGCTAATGTACTCCCACCTGTTTTTTAGTGGGAGTATGTTAGCAACCTACACCAATTTTTTAGGACAAAAAAACCACTCATTTATTTTGATTTGGTTAATTCGTACAAAGGATATTATAGTAATTTAATTTAATTTTAAATGAAAATAAAAATATTTTCTCTCTCTTATTAATTTCATTCTCCAATTCATTTATTTTTTCTATTAATAAATTTTTATTTATTCAGAGAGAGAGGAGGGAGACATCATGAGAGATGAAAGAGAAATGAGTTAAAGAAAGAATTTAATAGAAGAGAGATAAATAAGTTAGAGAAAGAATTTAATAAGAAAGAGAAATGAGTTGGAGAAGAAATTTAATAAGAGAGAGAAATGATTTAGAGAATGAAATTAATAAGAGAGAGAAAATATTTTGTTTTCATTTAAAATTAAAATAAATTACTACAATATCCTTTGTACGAATTAACCAAATCAAAATAAATGAGTGATTTTTTTGTCCTAAAAAATTGGTGTAGGTTGCTAACATACTCCCACTAAAAAATAGGTGGGAGTACATTAGCATTCCCCATATATATATATATATATATATATATATATATATATATATATATATATATATATATTCTAGACGTTATATGTATATACTTGTTCTTTTCTGTATGGTGTGTTGTGCTGTGTGTAGAGACCAGTCGGGTCATTACAGGAACTATTAAAAAATACCCTTTTACAATTTAATTTCAAAGCTCAATTTGTTTTAGATTCCAAAAGTTTATTTCCGAAATACACTTTGAATAATAGAAAATAAGTTTTCAAAATAGAAAATGCTTGAGGGAAGATAGTCAAGCAGTGAAATATAAGGATTAGAGATGAGAAAATGAGTTTGGTTTGATGAGTTGATATGTGCGAACAACTTGTAAATAAGGTTGGGTTGAACTAGAACCCAAATGAATTGGGTTAATTTATTTTAAATCATAGATTTACAAATTATAAAAAATTCTCTTATCAAATTAATTTTCTTTTTAATTAAATATTATGTTTTGAGATGTTGTGAACCTGTAAAGAAATAATGCTGGTGCTTTCAGATTTTTTTTAAAAAATAATAGATAAATTAAAAAAATAATCCATATTTTTAAAACTAGTATTTTAAAAATTAGTATTTTTAATGAAAGAAAATACAAGAACGCAAAGGACGTACGAAGAAAAAGAAGAGGTGGAAATAAAATACCGCTAAACTAATTAAATAATTAGGACAAATTTAGTTTTCTTAATTTTCATAGGTTAATTTGAATATAATTTTGTTTATATTAAATTAGTGGAATTGAGATATTTTATGTCTTTATATTTTTATTTAATAAAAATATTTAAAAATGTAAAATATTTATTAAACCGACTAATGTTACATTTGATCTTTAAATTTTAGAGTTTCAAATTTGAATTTTTTATTTGTTAAAATAATTAACTTTTAATATTATATTTTATTATTTAAATTTTAAAAATAAAAATATTTAAAAAAATATACACTAAATTATACTATTACTTTTATATTATATTATAGATTATAGATAAAATTAATTTAAAATTTTCATAGGTTAATTTCGAATAAGTTTTAAAATATAAAATCATTATAAACTTTTCTATTTGAATTCCAATAGTTAAAAATAAATTAAAAAATATTGTATTAATCTTGAAACAAAATTAAGTTTTACTTAACATCACTTTGCTATTAGTAATCTTAATATTTTTTTCCTACATTAAAGTTAGGAAAAATATTAAAAAAAATTAATGTTCTATTAATAATATTAATTTATATTAAAAAATCTTGTTGAGTGCATTAATATTTATTAAATATATTTAAATATACTTTTTATTTCTCAATAATTGTTGAGTTCATTTGTCAGTTTTTTTTTAAGATACTAACAATGGACATGATAAATAATGTAGTAGATGATGTAGAACTTGATTATATGTCAATGACATAATGTAATGATGTGACGTATGAAATTAAAGAAAAAAAATGTCAAATATTTAATTAATAATATGACTAAATTTTCCTAACCTTAAACTTCAACAACTATATTTAATCAATAGGCTAATAAATTTTTTGAGATATATAAATGTAAGTTATGATTCATGTACTTTCATTTAGAACTAAAAATGTAAGTATATTTATTACTACTAATAAAAAAATTATATATACTATATGTTATTAGTATTATGTCAATGATGAAATAATATATATATATATATATATATATATATATATATTATAAATAGAAATTACAATGATAATAATAAAGTTTAAACTTATGACTATTAAAAGAAGGTGAATTGAAATTAAATGGTAAGTATTGATTATGTAATTTACATATTCTAGTGAAAAAATATAAATTTATATCACATATTTCTAATCAACCTTCTAATTGTATATTTATATTATGTATAATATATTATATTATTGTATATTAATATATAATAACATATTTAGAATAAAAAATAAGACAAATAAAAAATAATAACTTATATTTATTAATTATTATTTTACTAAAAAATATATTAATAATGTTATTGATATTAGTTTATCAAAAATACCAATAATATATAAAATTTTACTTATATATGTACTTTAATAATTGAATGAAAATAATATATATATATATATATATATATATATATATATATATATATATATATATATATTATATGTATGTATATATAGACATGACAATGGGACGGGGGACAGGTTTTACGTTCTCTGCCTCCGCCCCCGAAGATTTAAACTGTCCCTACCTCCCATGCTTGTTGGGGTAAAATCTAGGTACTTATTCCCGTCCCCAACGGGGTTTGGTTTCCCCGCCCCGCCCTTGCTCCTATTTTTTCGTCTTTTTTTTTAAATAAATATGAACAATTTTTTTAAAAATAAAAGAAAATTCAAATAATATAAATTTTTATATATAAATATTTCTAATTTTGATTTATATATATATATATATATATATATATATAATTTTTTTAATTATATTATTAAGCGAAGCGATGACAGGGGCGGGGCGGGTATTAACATCCCAGTCCCCGCCCCTGATTTTATCAAATTGAGGAAAACCTGAACCCGATAAACACAGGTTTTTCCCGTCTAAATAGGGGCGAATACCCACGGGGACGAGTTAGATTGTCATGCCTATATATATATATATATATATATATATATATATATATATATATATAAATAGATAGATAGATAGAGAAATGACCAAGTTATTCAAAAAGTAACTTTTGATAAAATTATTCCACTCAATAACTCATTGTATAGGTTAAGTTTTAACAATTCAACCATTAAATTAAAATTTTTTAATGTATAAATCAAGTTTAATTTTTTTTTAAATTTAAAAATTACATGATACTTTGTCATGTATATTCAAATTAATGTATAAAATACTTTTATAATTATCTATCAATTTGAATTAATGAAATAAAAAATCAAATAATTTTCAAAATTTTGTAAACTTGATATTTGCATTAAAAACTTTTAATTTAACAGTTGAATCGTTAAAATTCAACATATATAATAAATTATTGAGTGAAGTAACTTTATCCAAATATATATACCATAAAGTAATTCGATCATCTTTGGTGTATATATATATATATATATATATATATATATATAACTTAAATAAGTTAACAAATTATATAATTTTTAAATATTATAAAAATAATAATATATTAAATATATTAATAATATTATTAGTATTAATTTATCATTAATAGCATTATAATTATATATTTACGTAATATAATATTAATTTTTATTTGGTAATAATAAATTTATACCAAATTTTGAATTTCCATTCACGGTATATATATTATAATTTTTATTTAAATATTAAAATACACCATTAAGCTCTTAACAATTGTCATTAAAAATTCAAATTTTAAGAGTTGAAATTATCTTTGACATTTTCTTCTCCTATTTCACATGTCACGTCATCACGTGTCAATCTTATATTAACAAAAATTGTCAATTTTTTAACTAAAATTTAGAGAATTAAAAATATATTTAAACTTATAAAATATTATTAATAATATTGCTTGTAATTATTCTCGTTGTTAAGAAAGTGATTCAGAATTAAAAATATATATTCAATTTCAGATCAACTGTATTGTGAATTACCCTAATGTGAAATACTTTGTTTAATCATTAAATTTGTTTATAATTTACAATTCAAAATATTAGAAGAATAAAATAAATAAGTTATATAAAAATATGAATAAAAAATATGTCTAAACTTTTACAAATTACCATGATATGAACTTTTAGATAATGAGTTTCGATATAACTCAACCCTATAAAATTAATTTATAAGGTGAGTGTTGTCTTTCACTTATTTACTCTTTAGTTGTGTTATCTCTAGTTGAGGTGAGTCTTGAATTTTTCTCAATACATCTTTTTACATTCAATATTATTAGACTTGGTATATGGATAAATCTATAAATGGTGGATAACCCATTTTAATGATTTAGGATAGGTGAAACTTGGATTATTTTTTTTTCCATCTCCTCATGTCCAATATTATTGGACTTGGTGTGTATTAAATGATAAGTAGCCATTTTAATTTTTTAAAGTATATTTTAGATAGTAGGTTTGTACATAACTCAACCTTATAAAATCGACTTATAAGATGAGAATTACCTCTCATTTATGTACTCTTTAAATATTTTATATCTAATCGATGTAAGATTTAAATTTTTTTCAGTAATTAAAAAATAAACTCACATTCTTCTTAGGTCGAGGCTCTATAACTTTTAAATATAGCAAAACATGATCGGTAGAAGTTATCCCCTACCTTGATCATTATAAAAATTAAAGAGAATTTATTATTTTGTTTTGACAATATGTTCTGCTAATGAATGTAAATTTACCTATACATCTTCACTTGGCCAACAAGTAGCAACATCTTGTGCCATACTTGTAACTACTAACCATCCATTGCAGCCCCTAAACTAAATCAAGTAATAAAATGAGTTTGAAATGGTATGAATTTTGAAGGAAAAAACTCGTTCGTTGGCAATTTTTATTTTTATTGTTGTGGAAAAGTCAGCATATTATATTTAATTTTTCTAGAATGCAGCATTATTTAAGTATCACGTATTCTTTCAGCCAATTAGTTTTTAAATTAGGGAACGTGGATTATAGGTGACATCCCACAAGGAATTAATTTTATCATAGCCCCAAAGGCATGAAATAGAAATACCCACTAAACTTTCTATACTTAGTCATGCCTTGTGCTTAGGGAATAACCCTCTTATATACTAGTTTGTACAAAACTTTTAAATATCATAAAAAGGAATTAACTACATATATACTTGGCTTGCATGGCAACCATGCATTATCATGTACGTACAAACTCCCCTTAATTAGTTCTTTGTACAAGACTCAACATACATGTACGGACATACTTCGATTAGTTCTTTGTATAAGAATTAATTATTTAATTCATTCATATTTAAATGTTTGTTAATTTAATTGATAATATTGAATTTATCCTCACAATAACTACATTTTAAAGTTTTTATATATGGATTAAGAATTATAATAAATGTATCTTTTTTACACATTTTTACCAAAATAACATACTCTATCAATAAATGCATTTTTTAATTATGAGGATTGAATAATTTATGAAGAGATAAATAAATATTATTTTACACAAATAAATTAATAAATAGATGAGAGATAATAATAATTTTACAAATTTAACCTCATGATTAATCTTTGTTATTAGAAACGATGTAATATAATAATTACTTTTAAAATAATATTATGAGAGTAAAAATAGAAAAGAGGTCATTTATGCTACATTAAAAAAATTAACATGATACTTATTTTGGGACTTTTTTTTTTCCAAATGCAATACTTCTTCTGAAGCTGTAGACAAAAAAAAAATCAATTTCACATAAATTAAGAAAGTTAATTATATAGATTTAATTTTTACAATTTTATATAAAATATACATTACATTTTCTAAAATATTCTTAACCATACTTACAGTAAAATAGTGCTCTCATTGACTATCTTAGGAGTATTTTTAAATAAAGAGCATTAAATAAAATTTATTTAATTGAAATTTATTTATATTTTAGTCTAACTTTTTTTTTCTTATATAGTTTAAGAAGGAATAATTAGTATTATATTGAATAGCGAAAACATAATTATTTTTGGAACATTTTTTCAAATGTTAAAACACCAATAATTGTGAAATGGAGGGAATATTTTTTTTTCCAAAAGTATCTCAAACATTAACAAGACCCTTGATTTTCTACTTAGTAAATTAAGGAGCATTTGTCACATGATTTTTATTTTAATTTTCTATAAATTTGAAGTTAAAAATGTTAATTTTTTATGTTTAATTTAATTTTAAAAATTAATATTACTAATAAATATTATTTTATGAGAATGGTTTTATATAGATTTCTCACGCAATATTCATGTGAGAGAGGAGGAAATACAACTTTCCCAACTTAAAAAGAAAAGTTTACATTGCTCAAAAAATATCACATTACCTTTACTCTCTAATTTAATGATAAACTCTTTTATTAAATAGATAAACAAAATTGATTCTTAAGTAACATATAGATATACCTACAAACATTTATGATAAACCAAATATATGTTAGTATATGTTATCATTTCTAGAAATTATGATTTCTTTGAACATTTTATATACCACACGACTCCTAAGATAAATGATTTTAGCTAATAATATTTTTTTATAATAATAATTAATACAACACGCATTTTAGATAGATTTTTCATTAAAAAAACTGAATATCTTTTATTTGGGTATTGTAAAATGGACCAGGGAAGAAGTATATAGATATATAGAAAGATCGAAAGAACAAATTTTATGAAAATGAAAATAATACTTTTTTAATATTTTTTTGTTGTTGCAAATAGTAGCAACACTACATTAAAAACTGATTTTTTAAAATTTTTTTAAGGAATCAAATTCATAAAAAAAAATGTAAGGGTAAGTAAGGAACTGTGGGGAACACAATAACAGTGACATAGCATCTATGGTTTATCCGTTTGATGCCGTAAGAATTCGGGCTGACTAAAAAAACAAACATAGCATATATATTTTTTAAGGACACATCAGAAATTTTACATGCCATTTCTAAATAAAAATAAGGTAACTTTTGTAATGCTGTGAGTTTTATTAGTAATTTTTGTTTTATTAAAATATATGTTATTGTATTTGTAATATATTTTTTAAAATAAATTAATAGAAAAGTTTTAATTAATTAACTGGAGTTATGTTATATGATGAGTGATATTTTTATAATATTGTTTTATATTATTGTTCTAAACAGTGAGGAGTAATTAATTGAACTTTTTTTGACGGACTACGCATATGGTAGGATTAATATTTTATATAAAAATATTAGTAAGATTAAGATTGTTTCTTATAAATCATTAACACATGCATCTTATGACTTAAAGAGGAAGGTGAATCAGAGACTGTCGGAGGCTATTTGGAGATTTTAATTAAGAGTTTGTCATCTATTAAGGGGGAGTGAAAACCTCCTTCTAGGTATGTTATTTGTAGGGTAGTGAGATTGGTCCCTAAGCTCTTTGTTTGTATTGTTTGCACGAGGGATTAAACCCAAAATTGAATGTAATTATATAGTGAATCTGTAGTTCATTTTCCTCCTATTGTGATATAATTGTGTTATGATCTATGATATTGCTTATGTTATAATTCTACATTGTTTGTGAATTCCCTAGCAGTTTGAATGTGTTAATAAATTGTAATTATGTTTCTGATCCCTAGAATTGTCTGAGTGTAAATCTATAAGTGCACGTGGGTTCCTATGGAACCTTAAAGATTAGAATACAAAGTAAATCATTAGAGAAACAATTATGAATAGGAAATCCTTAGAATAAAAATAAATTAATTAGACTATAAATATCCTCTATTTAACATGAATTCACACAAGTTGTAAGGTTTAATATTAAAGTGATTCATAAATCATAAATATCCTTTGTGATGATCACATCGGGCTTGGGTTGGTGCACGCCAAGTGTGAAAGCCACAAAATGTTTGTGATGTTGTTGATGTCAAACGTGAACTTAGTCATGTTAGGTGCAAGATTGTTGAAAGACTCTGTTGATAATTCATTGGGCATAAGAGGACCATGCTAGGTGTGATTTGTCTAGAGGCTCTCGACCTCGACCATGTTAGGTATGATTTGGATGAATATTGAGATGTGTGGAACAAACCTTATTACATCATGTGATTAAGTATATATGATGCTTAATATGCTTTGATTATTGAGAAATTATGTATATGATTAATATTATTGTTGTTGTTTTATATGCTTAATTGTTATTATGTATGTGTGTGGCTACCTAACTATTTTTTACATCGATAGTCAGAATAAGATGTTTCTCACTCTTCTTTATTACATCATATTATTAAGTATGTTGCTTAATATGCTTCGATTATTGAGAAATTATGTATATGATTAATATTATTATTGTTGTTTTATATGCCTAATTGTTATTATGTATGTGTATGGCTACTAACCATTTCTTACACCGATAGTCGGAGTAAGATGTTTCTCACTCCTTTTTTCTTTTGGTGTTTTGTTTTGTGGTGCTTATACATGTGAATTTGATAATATTGGAGAAGTTTAAGTTTTGTGCTGGGAAAGTTCTGATAAAATATGACATCGAGACTTAGTTAGAAAAGTTTTTTGTTAGCTTTTAAATTATAGATCTAAACTTATTTAGTTGAAATTGTTTTAATGCCCAGTTTTAATTCTTGTAATTGTTTTCAGATTCAGTTTTGTTTAACGTTGAGTTTCGTTTAATGTGATACATATATCTTGAGTTTAGTTTATTTGGAGAATTAGTATTATATTACTTAATTGGTGCATATGGGATAAAGTGTGTCACATTTAGTGGTATCAGAACCTAGTTGATTCAAATTGAACTTGTGTGTTGTGTGTTATAATTGTGATTCCCTGTGTACTTTGATAAATTTTATGTGATTGACTTGACTTTTAATTTATTAATTGCTTTGTGTATCATCTCTATGACTGATAAAAATGATCATGCTATCGTTAATGCTTTTCAAGTGTTAGCACAAGCAATAAGAATTGATAAAGATGGTGTTACACCTACGTGGTTGGAAAGGTTTCAACGTCATAATTCACCTATGTTTGAGGGAGGGTACGATCTTGATGCAGCCTAGAAAGTGAACCTTGCAACTTTCATGTTGACTAGTGATACATTCTACTAGTGGGAAAATGCCTTGCAACAACTCTTGGTTGTCAGTACATTCCTCAATTGGGATAATTTCAAGCTAACCTTCTTGGAGAAGTATTTTTTGGATGATGTGAGGGGTCAAAAGGAGGTGGAATTCATGGAGTTGAGACAAGAGATATCATGGTGGTTGAATATGTTGCAAAGTTCAATAATTTGGTTCGATATTGTTATGACTATGATGGTGAGGGCAGTGAGCAAGCCAAATGCAAAAAGTTCGTGAATGGTCTTCATTCTAAAGTAAAGACGACAATAAGCTACTAGGAGATCTATCATTACCCAATATTGGCCAACAAGTGTCGAATCTACAATGGAGACAACCGAGCACACACTGCTTACTACAAAAGTATGGGTCCTACAAGAACTTTGAGGTTTTAAGGCCATGTTAGGAGTGGACTATGTTCTGCTCCTACAAGTCTTCTATTGGATCTTTCTTTGTAAATGCAAGTAAGTTAACTATAGGATCTTTAACTAGAAGTGGAGTTGCTAGTGTAGAAGGACCTATTCCTACACTCTTGTAAAGGTGTAAGAAGTGTGGATGCTAAGGACATGATTTCACAAAGTGCTTAGACTAGTAGGTGACCTGTTTCAACTACCAAGAGCAGGGCCACATTAATACTCAATGTTCACATCCCAAAAAAACCAAAATTATTGGAGCAAGTTTCTAATTTGAATGACCAAAAGCTACTGGGAAAGTCTTTGTTTTTAGTGGTGCTGAAGCAACTCAATTAGAGAATTTGATACAAGGTACTTGTTTCATAGTTGAGAATCCTCGTGACATCATTTACTGCACATACTAACATAGGCGTATAAAATAATGAAAATGAAAAAAGTTTGAAAATAAACTTTACTAGTTAAACAAAGGTTCATAAATCCCCTTGGGTAGAGGTATCACATAATAACATGTCACCAAAAAGAACTAAAACAATTATCCAGTATAGCAATTATAAAATAAAATCTAACATGAAGTCTTAAACATAAAGAAACCAACAAAATGAAAAGCCTAACTAAACCTCAAGGTCACATTCTATTAGAGCACAAATTCCAACACAAGGTATACGCCTCATCTTTGGCCTCATCATCCACATGATGATCCTTACCTGCAACACATACACAAGAGCACCAACAAAAGAAAATGAAAGTGAAAAATATCTCACTTTGACTCACAACGTTGAATAAGGCCGGATAGTCAAACATACAATATCAAAATATCATATACACACATAATTAAATCAATATCAGCAAGGTACAATTAGATCAATCACAATTCAATACATAGGATCTACACACAGGATTTGCCAATTTGCACAACCCTCACAGGATCTATACACAACGATTTGCCAATATGCATATGATACATGTCACACGAGACTTAATGCAATATATGTTATGATGGTGCATATTCACAATTTGTCAATTTGCCATTGCATGACGCTCACATGATCCACCCATAACGATTTTCTAACACTAATACCATCCGACATTATTTAATCATACATAACTCACAATTAGATAAATACATATTCAACACATATATCATTCCTTAAATAAAGTAACCAATACATGCATTAATCGATTGATCACAATTATTCCACAAGAGTCACATGTTCATAATTCAAACATATAATTACACGATATCATTTAATACACCTCAAGATAGAATCATTATGAAATCATCTAACCACATATTAACACCTCAACCGTAGTCACTAAGAGATTAACATCAAACTAAACATTTCAATTAACAACTTATTAGTCTCACAACATTATTATCACACATTAATTCCTTAGGCATTTCATCAAAATACCTCAAGTCGTTAGCAATTAACTCATGTTAGGTCAAAAGACAATTTCGGATCCTTTAGGATATAAGGTTTTATGATAACAAACTTAAACATTTTTCAAAAGAAAAGTTTTTCAAATCATATTATAAAACAAATAGTGATAGACAATTGATAATTTTGACATCAAATCTCTTAGACGAATTACTTTGTCTATAAGGTAAAAGTATTTTAGTATGTATCCAAAATAAAACTAAACTACTAGAAAAGAATACATTTGTATAAGTATTCTTATGATATTTTTTAATTCTTTTATTTGCCAAAAATGTACTAAATATTTTATTTTTTTATCTAAAATAACATTTAATTATCATAAATTCTTTAACATTTTAAATTAATTATTCTTTCTAGAAAAACTAAAATTAATAGATTTTGACTCTGATGAGTGAAATTATATTTTTGTTGACCTAACGTGATCTGCACGAGCTATATGAATATAGTTTTAGTTTATTATATAAAAAGCAAATAAATTAAATAAAAACCGTTAAATGGATGCCAAGAAATGCCCGAAAAAACTAAACTAAAACAATATTTGAAAAAACTTGAGACACTATTTTTTTTAGGTGTAATTGATGTTGTTTTTTAATAAGAGTTAAAGTCTTATCTTATATCATTATTAATGAAAGCATCTTATTTTTAAGTTGTTTTCATAAAAGTCTTACAAAGAAACACTAAAATATTTTTCTTGTGTTTTTATTTTAAAAGGTCATTTTATTATTATTATTATTATTTTTAAAGTTGGTTTGATATATATATATATAAAAAAAAGTCTTAAAAAACTTATCGAGTGAAATGACTTTATGTTCATTTATATTTTTCGGCCTAATGTGGGCTACAACACTATAGTCTATATCAATTAGAAACCGTATACACGACGTGTCAGACCGGTGTGCCCCAAATCACTAAACTGCATCGAAATAACACTTTGCTACGAAATTGTTTAATAACAAACTTATTTATATTTATCTTTAGTTTGGTAAAACTTAAAATAACTTATTTGAATTTGTCTTTAGTATGGAAAACTTTATAAACAATTTTTTTTTTCTTTTATACGTATGCGTGAGAATGTTTAGAAAAAGTAATAAAAATAACATGTAAA
Source organism: Cajanus cajan (assembly GCF_000230855.2). Classification (NCBI taxonomy): domain Eukaryota; kingdom Viridiplantae; phylum Streptophyta; class Magnoliopsida; order Fabales; family Fabaceae; genus Cajanus; species Cajanus cajan. Next base: position 49,313,829 of record NC_138523.1, on the reverse strand, counting down.
TTTATCCTTATTACTGAAAAACTTATTTTTATTCTTCGTTTATAAGTATTTTTGAGAATATTTAAAAAATTAATAAAAATGACTTGTTTAAGTTTTTATTTAGTACAAAAAAAACTTATAAACAACCTCTTATTCTTTTATGAGTATTTGTGAAAATGTTTAGAAAAAGTAATAAAATTACCTTAAATTTTTAGTATAGAAAAATTATAAATATTTTTTTTAAATTTTGTGTTCAGTAAAATTAGTTTATAAATTAGTTGAAAGTTTAGAAGTTATAAACTCCATTGCAATGACCGATGGATTATTACACTAGTTTTTGAACAACTACTGTGTAGTAAAAGACTAAATAACATATATCAAAATTGGAGTTTATAATATAATCAATGACTATTATCCTTTACACGCCAATTATATAAATATAGTAATCGGAGTAAAATAAACCTAAGTACCGGTTGATATCTATAAAAAATCTGACTACATAAGAGCAGCCTACAACAGAAACAAAACTATCCACTCCTAGCGTGACTATCCTTTAACTATACAAATCATCTAGCTAATCCTTTATTGTTCCCATACCGAGTACGATCATTGTAGTTCCAACCATAAGGAAAACACAGGGTAAGCTAGTGAAAAGAATTTAACATAACAGCTTATGAAAACATCATCACATAGAAACAATTCAACTTAAAATAGGACATCATCATTATAACAACTTAACATTCCACAACATATTCATCATATCAACATATATACATACACATTATCTAATGCATCGTCACGCATATCAACTACAAAAATCTCCTACAACTTAGAGTGAGTAGTTTGAGTGGTTTGACCCCATCGAATCACAATGAATGATATAATACCAGAAAAAAGGTTGACATTAAGGCTAGAAACAATGACTAGCACAAGGCTAGACACAACGACTAACATAAGCTAGATTGATTTCTCAGATTTTACCATTTAAACAAGGAAGTATGGTACTATATTAGGATATAATAGTTTAAGTATGAGCCTACCATGACATTGCAACACTGTCACCTATGAAATTGGTTCACCGACTACCCTCCAAATACCATAACCTTTCGATACTAGGTTAGAGACTAAGTCTGCGACCCGATACATTACTCAATTGGTCGCTTTATACATGTATACCTCAACCTTGTCTACACACAGATATTACATGGAAACTAGAGGAAACAATTGAAAAGTAACTTATTTAGAGGCCAACTTACCTGTTAAAGGATTTCAAATGGGCTCTTGAAGCATCGTAACATATATCCACACAATGGGATATTAAGTTCAAAAACATCTTTAACTCCCATTTAGTTTCTACATATCATAGCTAAGATATGTACCTAATCCACACACCTATAGCTTATTAACTTCACAACTTTATTAACTTTCAACATTCAACTTATCAGCTTTAACAACATACAACTTACACAACATTCAACTTTCAACTTTACAACTTGGTAACTTAAACAATATAACACTAGTACATAATACACCTTTTACGTCGGTCATTTTAGGGGTTTTTACGTCAGAAAAACTTCTGACGTTGAAGCGGTAGACGTAAATTTACGTCGGGGCGCGAAAATTGACGTAAATTTACGTCAGACGTGCCAAGGTCCGACGTAAAAAGTTATAAAAAAGTTATAAAAAAAAATTTGAGTGCAAGGAGAACGGCCCGTTCTGCTGCAGATCCACCCACGCGCAAAGAATTTTCTACCTGTGAAGAAACGAGAGGGTGCAGCAGTGAAGAAAAATACATACAAAAGGGAACTTGTACATGGGAAAAGGAAACGTGACCTTTCTCTTGTTGCCATGCATCTACAATGTTGGTGTGGATGAAGAAAAAAACACCTCTCTTCCACAGCTTTCGAAGGCTTGAAGTCCTGTTTCAGCGGAGAGCATCGGGCACCTCTCTTCCACAGCTTAGCATCTGGCACCTCTACCTAGTTAATCCCAAAGGAAGTTTCTGTGAGAGAGCTACGTTCCCCTACCCAGTTATATCGAAATGGCTCAATTTAAAACCTACCGAAATGGTTCTTGAGGCGGGAAAATTTGGAGAGATTTTTTACGTCGGGTACAATAAACTCCAACGTAAAATTTAAAATTTACGTCGGTCATTAAATACGTGCGACGTAGATTTTACATTTTACGTCGGACCCTATTAAGTCCGACGTAAAAAAGTTCACAAAATTTACAAAAATGCCACCGCGTCTTTTCTACGTCGTTTTCTGTTTTGACCGACGTAAAAATAGTGACGTAAAAGACTATTTTTCTACTAGTGTAAACATCATACATCTTTACAATATTCACATCTTCAGTAAACAACATCAAAAATCAACTTTGCAATGTATTCAACTTACCACTCATTAACAAATATACCATCTTACTTACACAACTTGATCATCATTCATCAATTGTAAAACAACATTTGACAACCAACTTTTCATCATACAACTTATTCACCATTAATCAATTGTAAAACCTCATTAAATAACAACTTATAATCATTCAATCCGTGCATGATATCATTCACTGGACGCTTAACGTTATTAAGACAAGGAGCTCTTTGTCTCACTCACACCCAATGTCACACCACTTTTTCCTAGTGCGATTAAGGCAAAGAGTGCCCGACACTCTCATGCCTAGCATGGAAACATCCACGCTCAACCCCGATCAAGTAGAAAAATCTCTACTTGACCCATGCTTGGCGCCATAAATTCTAGCGCTAGATGTGAACCCAAGTAGAGACGAGTCTCTCTCCTCACGTTCGACATCATTCAACCCATGTTTTGGCTTGATTCCAACCTGAGATGAGTCTTTCTTCTCACGTTCGATGCCACCAATCTTGCGCCCAACATGAATTAGGCAGAGGCCTCTTTATGGAACCACGATCGATGCCTTGAAGGCGCGCTTAATGCGACATCAGTTTTTGCATTTTTGCAAAAACTGATTTCAACCACTCCCTTGAAACTCGAAAATCCCAACAATATGCCATGCATAAAGCAAAAATTATATAACCTATACAACACAATTTTATCATTAGAAACAACATGCAACTCCAATCAATTAAGAATCAACATGAACCTCCATGAACACCTTTGAACCACAAAACCCATGGAAACTCCTTTCAACTTCATCATCAAATCAATCAATAGAAATAAATAATTCACTCCAATCATCACAACCATAGAATGCATCCTTAATTCGAAACCATAGCTTTCCTTACCTCTTGTAGACTTCAATCCGCAAGAGGAGAAGAAGAGAAACAACTCTACACACCATTGGCTTAAGGTTTTCTGACCCCAAAGCTCGGACTTCCTCACTACCTCTTACGATCAACTACAAAATGGTAGAGAAGGAAGGATGCAAGTGAAAAATGAAGAAAGGGAGGAAGAAAGAATATGAAGTAATCTTTTCTCTAGCTAGCTTCTCTCTAAAGTTCTTAAAAATTGAGTTATGAATTTTCTTTGAAAAATCTTCTTTTTATATCTTTTATGAGTTGACTCCACTTATCTCTAATCCAACCCTCCAGAGATTAACATGTCCTTACTCCTTAGGGCCTCCTAACCCCAAAGCTCTCAACAACAATTGTCAAATCGAATAACATGATTATGAAATGATAATATTACATCCATAATCTTATATGCTAACTCATTGAGTTGAAAGCGTTTGGTAAAATTAGCTGATAAACTAATTGATTGATATAAAATGATATGACATATTTATTTAGCAAAGAAAATAAGAAACTAACATGTAAAAAATTATTTTAAAATTAAAAAGAGTAAAAGAAGATTTCAAGTAAATTAATGATGATAAAAAAATAGAAAGAAAAAGACTTATGAACTATAAGTTAGTTCAATTAATTTATGAAAATAAATTATAAAATTTTAAAACAAGTTCACATAAAAAAAATATTTTAGCTAAATAAACTTATAAATTGATTAAAAGGGTTTGTAAATTCTTTAAATATCTTGTCATACACGCTATGTATATATTAAAATATTTTTTAAAAAGTGATAAAATAAACTTAGTTAAATTTATCTTTAGTACATAAAAAAAACTTATAAACAATTCACTTATAATTTTCATTTATATGTGTGTATACAAATATTTAGAAAAAAGTAATAAAAATAAGATCTTGCTAAGCATTAGTTTAAGATATTGATTAAAGAATCAATATATAATATTTTAGTAATAAATTATATTAAAGTTACACAGAAAAGTTTGATGTTACATTTTTCAATAAATAAATTGACTTTTAATTTTTTAAGGCATTAGTTAGCGTTTACAAATATTTCATGGGTGATTATGTAAAATGTTTTGAAGTTATTTTAATAAATCATTCAATTTATTTAGATTCATCTTTTATAACTGTTTATGAATAATGTTAAGAAAAAATAATAATAAAATATTTGATGAATGATCTATAAATATTTTAAATTTATTTTAATAAACTGCTCAAACAGCTTACTGTACTGGCTTACCCGACACTTTTAACAAAGTCAAAGTTCTTACTTTTTAATTTTAAATTTTGTTCATTATTTTTCATTTGCCCCCTTTATTTTGCTATTATTAGACCCATATTAACAATTTTATTTTTAATTTTTTTGGTTCTTTAGCTTTTATCTAGATCTGGATTATGGCTTTATTTAAATTTAATGGTTCTTAAAGGTTAAACAACTATCTAACTTTTTTTAATAATAATAAATCCATGGATTATAACAGTATGTTCTTGCAGTTTTTTTTTTTAACCACTGGGAACTCTGATATCAGTTTTTGTATTCTTTTATAAAGGGATTGTTAATCTAACGTTACAACTTACACGATAAGAATAAAAAATAAATTATTCTATTAAAAAAAATTTATGTCAATTTCAATATATGAAACACAAAAAAAAATTTATTTAACCCAAAAATATTTTTAGAATTTTTTTTATGAGAAGATTTATAATTTTTTTAATTTATTAATTTTAATTTTAATTTATCATAATTATTTATTAATTAAATATTAATAATTTAAAATAAATTATTAATAAAAAATTATTTTTTATGATGCAAATTATTTATCATAAATCTAAAATATAATTTATACACTTAAAAATATTTATGTATGTTTATTAAAAATATACTTTATATATTCAAATATAGCATTTTTATATAAGTTTAAATATATTTTTAGTTCTTGAAATTTAGGATAAATTTATTTTTGGTCTTTCAAATTTAAAACTGTTATTTTTAATCTTTATTTTCAAAATATTATTTTAATCATTCACATCACTCATAATATGTATAAAAGTAATAAGTTGAAACAATTATGTAATATTAATTGAGTTTAATATGATATTTTCATTGATAAAATCATTGGTAGGTAGATTTTATATAATAATATTTGACAGATTTTCTAACAAAATTTAAGTATAAGAACTAAAATGAATATTTTTAAAATTACAAAGATTAAAAAAATTAATTTTAAATTTGAGAGACCAAAAATAAACTTATCTTTAATTTAGAAGACTAAGAACATATTTAAATCAATATAATTTATTATGAATTTTAATCATGTTATATATAATAAACATATATGTGCATTGTATATACTAAAATACTAGTTATAGAAAAACAACAAAATTTATTTAATGCTTTAATTAAAACATTTAATAAATATATTTAATATTTTCAGTCTACCTATACATAGACACTAAAAAAATCCCATAAATACTTAATTCGAATTAATCATAATTCATAAGACAAACGCCTAGCAATAGCATAACTAGAAAGCGTACCAAACAGGTAATCATAAACATATGACACCATTAAATTCATCCACATATGTGAAAGAAAAATCTGCACATACAACTCCTCACTCATAACTCTAATAAATATAATTAAAGCAAGATTCTTAGAGATCATTAATTAATAATTATGAACAACTTTTAGTGATAACAATGGAAGTATAGGTATCATTAATTAATAATTATGAACAACTTTTAGTGATAACAATGGAAGTATAGGTAAAAAAATTAATACTAAGAATAACTCAAATGATATACATGTAGGATGTGTTTAGTAGGACAAAAAAAGCGAGAAATAGGAATAAAAGTTAAAGTTTTTTTATTTTTTGGTGTCAAAGTGTTTGATCTAGGAGAGATATATAAGAAATAGAAAAAAAAAATATCTAAAACATTAATAATGAAGATATCCTATTTTGATATTCACATTTCTTTAAATAATTTTATCTCTCAATTATATTACAATTATCCACCCTCTTTCAATTACACATGTTTCATTTAAAGGAAAACATAAAAATAAAATTTTGTGAACACGATGGTTAAACTAAAGAAAAAATTGTTACTTCTCTCTTTTCAATTTCTACATCTACATAATTTCACATATTCGCAGTCTTATTTTTTCATTTCTTCTTTCTATTTTGTTTTTGTTATTTTTTATTTTTTTAATATGAGAGCATGAAGTGTCTCTTTCTAATTTAAATTAATTTTTAACTATTTTTTATTTATTGTAATGAATTAACTCGAAAAATTTAATCTATTACCTAAACTAGTAACAGATTAATAGTGGTGGTTTATTCACATAATCACTTTTTCAACACATAATATTAAAATTTAATTGATTAAATTTTATATAGCAACTTTTTTCCTCATTTTTTTAGATTTCATTTACTTTTCTTGTCCCACATTTTCACTCAATCAAACATACACACACTTTTCTATTTCTTATATTTACTTTTTTTTTATTCATTTCATGTTTAACAAATATTATATGGTCTCACGGTCTCTATGACACCATCTACTCCACGTGTTATAACATTAAATAATAAAATTTGAATAATATTTTTTTATATAAAATAAGATCAAACGTGTTTGGATAGAAAACATCACATTCTTAACTTAAATAAAATAACATAATCAAACAAAAATTACAAAAGAAATAAAACTAATATTTCCAAAATAATTCAACAAGAATAATATCTTATTCTAGTCTTAATTACACCCTGATGTTATATGTTCTATCAAAGCAAAACCTAACACAAGCGTAAGCCTTATCACCAACATTTTCAGTCTCATGCTAATGATCACCTACGTAACAATCAATGGAAAACAACACAAAGAAAAGGAGTGAGAAACATCTCACTTTAACTCACTGTACATAAATGCAAATTGGATAGTCAAACACAAATAAGACATACAACAAAACATAACATAACATACATAGATAAACATGATCATCACACTTATTTCAGTCATAGCATAATAAACAATACCAAATACATTATAATGCATTATATAATGGACATGGACTACATGTTATCATGCATGTAGACTAGACTAAGTACATGTTGGACCACATCCTTTACGTATTCTCACTAGGAGAACATACTATCAAGGTCTAGTCGGGATAACTATGTTGTGCAAGATACATCTCATACACACGAGGGCAAGATTGAGACTTCCCAAATTAAACTACCCCCAAGGTTGGTTCTCGAGCTTTTGCGCAAAAGATCTTCTCTAGTGGTGTATTCCATATTGTATCCCAAAAACACATTTTATGCTAATGTTGAATGTTAAATAGACTCAATGCACTACATTCACATGATCTCACTTCACATATCACATATTCCTCATATAACATCATATATCCCATGTACATTCTCAAATACATTAGCTAGTCATTAGTAAAATGTAGTATCAAGATTACAAGGTATTGCATCAACCAATTCATACATGTTCATACACAAGTATCATACATTGTATCTCAAATTGATACATATGGCTCATCTCAAGTAATAGAGGTATAAAAGGAAGAAAAACACAAGAAAATAATGAAAAAATAAGCATCAACATGAGTCACGACACAGTCGTGACCCCGATCATGCATGTGATTGACTCGACAAAATCTAAAGGGTCAAGATCTAAACAAGTCACGTCTATGACTCGTCAATCATGCCTATGACTAACTAGTCACACGTGTGACAGAATCTGATAGTGCGATACTAGAATTCGTCAAAAAGAGACTATCCAATCAGTAGAAACCTTATAAATCATGTAATAAACATTTTAAACAACACAATTCATGCATACAATTACATAATCAATTAATCTTCTCATACAACTATCAATACATTCCCTTAAAGTCTTCTACAGTAACCTACAGGAGTAGCAAAACATGTAATTACAAGATAAGAATTTGAAATTATCAACATATACATATAATTAACATTAATCAAAACATACAAGAAGAAACAAAGAAGATAACAACACATTTGGGAAAAACTTTTCATACATAGACATGTAATCTCACACTAAGAGCAACGTTTCTCACTCCTTCTTTAGCTGAATAAGCACTAGACAATGGTTTTACAACTCTAGGATGGTTTCTTTCTCTTTTCGATTCTCTAAGAAAAGCCTAGTAATGTAAAATGAAAAATTGATTAAAACTTCTCTTTTAAAAACATAACTCCCCCTAACCCCTTAGTTTAAAAAAATTAACTATAGTCTGTAACGACCCAGCTGGTCACTACACACCACACAGCACACTAGAAACACCACACAGAAAGGAACAAGTGTATACATATAGGGTCTATAATATATACATATACAAGGTCCAAGTCTGGATAGAGTTAAAGTGTACAAAATACATCAAATGCTACTACACCAAGTAGCTAAAACAACCAAACATCCTAAAAGATCAGCTTCATCTACCAGCTGCAGACTCACCACCAACCACCAACCTATCCCTGCTCTGCTCCCATACATAGTATGATCACCGCAGTCCAAACATCATGGAGACAACAAAGGGTAAGCTAGTGAAAAGAAATCAGCATATATATATATAACAATATGATTAGTAAACAGCTACAGCTATCATCACACCAGCACAGCTTATACTACACCACAACATTCAACAATATCAGCACCGCAAAGCGGCAATATCAGCACTGCGTAGCAGCAATAACAGCACCACTCAAGTGACTATACAGCACCGCAAAGCGGCAATAACAGCATCGACTTAGCGGCTACAATAACACCACAATAGTGGCTAATAACAGCACCGACATAGCGGCTAGAACAGTACCACAATAGTGGCTAATGATCAATATACAGCTCAGCTAACACAGCTCACAACACAGCACAGCATATCAACATACAGCATAGCTAAGTAGTATTCAACACAGCTTACTACTCACAACTCAGTTCAACATTCTATAGTACAACATTTAAAATCATCAATCACAGCCCAGCTCAGCACAACAATATACCTCTATTACAGCTCAACATCATTTCTCAGCACTATCATCTAGTCAGCACAGCATATTCATCAATTACAGCTTAGTTCAGCATAAAATAACATCTATCAATAATTTCAGCAAAATTTAACAGCTAGCAGCATGTAAGTCAACATCATCATACTCGCCCGACGCAATCATGGTCGCGCCCAACGCGGCTCCACCAGAGAGCACCAGGGGCCAGCGCGCCCGGCGCAAGGGTACTCGCGCCCGGCGTGACCCAACCAGAGAGCCCAAGGCTTTCACGCGCCTGACACAATTCGGATTGCGCCCAGCGTATGCCCAGGCAGAGACTCTAAGGAGTTTCACACGCCCGGCGTGGCCTAACCCGCGCCCAGCGCAGGGAAGGCAGAGACCTCCCAAGGTCTCGCACCCAGCGCAATTTAAATTGCGCCCAACGCCCCTCTGGCAGAGACCCCCAAGGAGTCTCCACGCCCGGCGCGACAGAGTCGCGCCCGGCGCCGTACCAGAAACCCCAAAACATGCCACATACTGATATCGCGCCCGGCACTGTCCATATCACGCCCGGCGTGGGCCAACCAGAGGCTCACATTCTCAAGCTCGCCCGGTGCACACACCTTTGCGCCCGACAGGCTTACTTAAATGGAGCCCCCTGGTGGTCTCACGCCCGGCGCGAAGAACTACGCCCAGCGCGAAGCTCAGTAGCAACTCCCCCAAGTTCGAAAATCTCTTCAAAAATCTACAAAGACTGCCAGGAAATCCACATGGAAACGATCCAATAGTTCACATTTACATCAAATAGTTCAAAAACACCATCTTTCTACACATGCAACCATGAATCAAGGAAAACCCAAATTTTTCCCATCACCCTATCAACCCCGAAAACATTTTCACCAATATCAACCATCAATCTTCACGAAATCAGCCACAAAATGAGCTTATGGACTCATTTTCAACAGAACACAACCAAAAACTAGCTTCACTTACCTCGATACAAGGATGCCGAGCTCCGGGAAGAAGAAATAGAGGGGAAAGACGAAGGAGAGCTTGAACGAACACGGAAGAAGAAGAGAGAGCTCCGAAAACCAGCTAGCAACCCGAGCTCACTCAGCACCACCTTGAGACAACAAGAAAAGAAAGGTCCAAGGGAAAAAAGTGAAAATTGAGAGTGAGGCAAGAGAAATGAGAGTGAGAATGAGTGAAAGTGATGAAGGTTGGGGAAGAAAAGGAAAACGGAGGTGGGGGTCTCACATAGTCAACAAAAACCCTTTCCTCGATTAATTAAATAAAGCATTTAGTTAAAATCTTTAATTAAGATACCTTATATTATATTTCAAAGCATATTAAATAATTAAAATATATTAAATAATTTTATTAATAAAAACAAAAATATCAATATTATTAATTAATTACTTATATTATATTTTATAAAAAATAAAATATTATAATCCTCAATATATCATATAAATAAATATTATATAGACTCACATCTATATGATGATTAGTTACATTCGTATATATATCATAGTTATATAACAGAATAAAAAAAAATGACATAATGTTAAAATAAAAAAAATCAAGATTCCACAACAGGTGTAGCAATCTCGTTTTTTAGCTCTTTTTTTTTTTTTTTTGTCAAAATCTGTTTCGGCCATAAATTTAGAGTGAGAAAATAAATAAAAAATAGGCAGATGATAAACACACCTCCACTCTCATATAAACACACCTCCTTTTAAAAAATATATATAAAATACCTAAATTACCCTTAAAAAAAATTGCTAAATTTACACCTCCTTCTCTGCACCCGCACCCCAAGTATTTCAAATACAAACCCTCGCAGCAATCCGCGGCGTTCAATTCCTGCGTGAAGGAGAGGGTTATCAGGATGGTGGAGATGCCGGTGGATCCTCTGGAGCCTCCGAAGTTCAAGCATAACCGTGTTCCGAAGGCCTCGGGGTCGCCGTCGGTGCCGGTGATGCACTCTTCGGCGCGGCCGGTGACGGTGAAGGACCAGCAAGATTGGAAGATTCCTCCGTGTATTTCGAATTGGAAGAATCCGAAGGGTTACACTATTCCTCTTGATAAGAGGCTTGCTGCTGATGGGAGAGGCCTTCAGGATGTTCAGATTAACGACAACTTCGCGAAATTGTCGGAGTCTTTGTATGTGGCGGAGCAGAAGGCGAGGGAGGCGGTGGCAATGAGGTCTAAGGTTCAGAAGGAGATGATGTTGAAGGAGAAGGAGAGGAAGGAGCAGGAATTGAGAGCCTTGGCACAGAAGGCGCGGTCGGAGAGGATTGGAGGGGAGAGAATTGGGGTGTCTGTGGCTGCGACAGCCCTCCGGCGGGTTGCTGCTCTTATTTATTATATATTGCGGGGAAGGGGTGTGGGATGAGGGGAAGGGGGTGCGGGGAACGGAGAATGGAGTACGGAAAGGGAGCGTAAATTTAAAAATTTTATTGTAATTTAGATATTTTATATATATTTTTTTAAAAGGAGGTGTGTTTATACGAGAGTGGAGGTGTGTTTATCATCTGCCTAAAAAATATTAAGGTAGACCCAACTTGCGTATTTTATTTCTTGTGGGCTTAGTAACGTAACTTTGACGAAAAAAAAAACAGAAATCTATGTAGAAAACGAAATCTCGAACACTTTGCACTGTTTAGTTGTCATTGTTATGCACTTTTCAATGCACAAAAGTTTTTGAAATTGAGACAATGGCCTTTAGATCGTTATAACATATTATCGTCAAAAATGTTAAGTTACCAAGTACCGTCAAAGAATAAAAAATTACATTTAATACGACTTTATAATATTTATTGTTAAAGTTAACAAATTTACATAAATGTTACTCCTTATGATCCTATTATACAGCATTTTTAATCGAATTATAGATATATTACTTAATTTTATTGAGATTAATAAATAAATAAATAATTATTAATTTTACTCTTTTTAATTATTATTAAATTTTTATGAGAGGTTAATATATTATTTTATATAAAAATTTACACACCAATATCAATCAATTTTTGTATATTAAACACATTTTTTTTATGTGAGAGTACTTTTAAGAGTTTTATTTCGATAATAGAGTTTTGAGATATTCTTTTAACTTTTTATTTAATTCAGTTTTTTTTATCATAATTATATATAAATTTTTAATTTTTTTAAAATAAATTATTGATAAATAAAAAATATTGTGTTATAATATAAATTATTTATCATAAATTTAAAATATAATTTATAAACTCAAACATAATATTTTTTTGTATATATAATTTATTATAAATTTTAGTTATATATAATAAACATTTAATATGTGTATTGCACAAGTTAAAATACTAGTAAAAATACTAGTAAAAATGATAAATGAGAACCAGAGATACGGATGTTTAAAATCGATCTAATTTAATGTAAACCGCATAAATCAAATCAAGAAAAACCAAAATTTGACAATAAAAAAACCAATTTTTTTAATTAGATTGAATTGATTTTCGATTCCAATGAAAAAATTAATCCAACCCAAACGAAATTGAACACTTTTCTCTCTCTCTCTCTCTCTCTCTCTCTATATATATATATATATATATATATATATATATATATATATATATATATATATATATATATCCAATTGTTAGTTTTTTGATTTTGTACTTAAAAATCTACTAGTTTGCTTATTTATTTTAAGGTAGTAATTTTATCATGTTATTAAATATTGACAGATTATCTTAATTTGTAATTTTGTATATTATGACATATTATTATTAATATAATTAATTAATTATATTAATAATTTCTTTACACAAAAATAATATAGTTTTTTTTGGCACATAAAAGCATCATAGCTTTGTTTGAAAAATTGAAAACCTATCCAATACAAACCAAAATATATTTTGATTGAACTAGGATTTGATTTTTAAACCAAACTGATTGGATCAGATAGTTTTCTCCATCAAAACCTATTCAATCCAATATGTGAATATCCCTAATCGAAGAGTCTAATGTAACGTCCGATTCTAACGCCCAATTTATATAATAATAATTATATATTTTCTTATATAATATTTTCACAATTATATCGTTAACAATATTTTTTTTCATAATAAAGATAAAGGTATAATGTATTATTTTACACAATATATTTTTCTTTCACTTTTATTACAATATTTACATTGATTGTGAAAATAAATTTACAAAAATTGTAATAGATTCATCAAATAGCCTCCACATTCCAATTCATTCCAAGGAATACCACAGCTATATCAACTGCAAAATGATCTGGAATCCAAAGTAGATCCATTTATTTTGTAATATATTTAATTTATAAAAACAAAGAAAAGAGAGGAGTAAGAACAATATCCAATAAATACAATAATTCAAAAGAATAAACAGAATTATTTGTAATCAATATTAAACATATATATATGTATATATATAAATATAAATATATATACAACTCATATATTAGATTTTCATGATACAATAAAATTTGAATTATACTTGTAGTGACTAGTCAGGATAAATGAGCATCATCATAACATCAACCAATAAAAGGATATTTCACCTTAATCAACAATAAGATATTTCACCTTCATTTCTTACTCATTTAAATCCCCAAGGTCAAACCTCCAGCTACAAATAATTCAAACTTTATCTTCTATGGCCATAGAACAATATTTATCTTTATAAATCCATGAAAAATAATAACAAGACGAGTCCAAGATATCACAATTATATCATAGTTGATTATAAATATATTTATAATATATTTACGTAACAAGAATATATTAATAGTACCAATAACATAAATAAAAATGACGATCATTATAAAATAATAAAACAATATAAAATATGAACACCTTAATAATTATTATAGACAAAAATAATCAAAGGTTAAGCAAATAAATGAGGTTAGGGACACCCCACTAAATAAATGTATCAAGAAAATAACATAAATAAATAACATAGTAGTATATAAAATTTTAAAGAGATAAGGTTCTCCTCCCCCTTACCTGGATAAGTAGGAGCTAAAACTTGAGCAGAATCTCCCCCCTCTGGATTCCCTCTTTCTTTCCCTCTTTCTTTCTCTTTCTCTTTCTCTTTCTCTCTCTCTCTCTCTCTCTCTCTCTCTCTCTCTCTCTCTTTCTCTTTCTCTCTCTAAATTTCCACTTCTGGCTGTATGATTTTTCATAGCCCCCTGCCTCCTATTTATAGGCAATCTGACGCACCCGGAACGGCCCGTACTGATTTCGGAACGGCCCGTTCCGGAACGTTCAAATATGCGTAAAATTCTCAACTGGAACGGCCCGTTCTAATATCGGAACGACCCGTTTTCAAAAAGCAGAACGGCCCGTTCTGAAACTTGAACGACCCGTTCTCAATCTCAGCAGAACGGCCCGTTCTCCCTCCGGAACGGCCCGTTCTCCTTGTTGGAACGGCCCGTTCTGGGCCCGTTCTCAACTTGAAATTTCAGTATATTTTTATTGCTTGGAACGGCCCGTTCCAAGTTACCCTTTTACCCCTCAAACTTTAATAAAATTGCGAAAATGCCATTAATAATAAAATTACAAAAATACCCTTATTCCTTTATTAAAATTACAAAATGCCATTAATTACAAAAATACCTTTTAAAAAATTGGAGTGTTACAATTCTCCCCTCCTTTTAGAAATTTCGTCCCCGAAATTTACCTGAAAACAGAAATGGATAAGCTTATCGCATCTTGCTTTCTAATTCCCATGTAGCACTTTTTACCTTATTGATGCACAAATCTATCAATCTCTCTATCTAATGTTCATAAGTACAAGATGCGCAAACTCGGTAAGTCTATCCATAAGATCAAATTTCTTAAGAATATCATACATAACTACAACTAAGTCCATGGATACAGAATCTTATTTCCAAATTAGGACGTCTAAAGACTGTAAAAATATTAAAGACTCTAGTGTTTCACCTCAAACTTTTGGCATATTATATACTAGTATCCAAATTCCTCTACTTCTCTTTTCTCCTTAGGCCATGCTTCCGCTGCACAACTCTGATACATTTTAGTATCTCCTAAATGAATACTAAAAGTACTTTTATGTCCTTCTTCTAAGATCATCTTCCTTAATTCGAGATTACTAAGCACATAGATTCTATCTTTGAATCTCAAAACATCATCAACTTTCAAGCGTAAAGGGCTATTTATACCTCTACCAATCTTTTCCACTTAGCTCACTAAAAAAAAGATTTAACTCCTTAGTCCTCTAATCACATCTATTAATCTATTAGTCCTTTCAACATACTCAATTCAATGTTCCTAAGGGTGAGCTTACACATCACGCTTAAGTTTCTAAATTCTTCAATCAAATCCAATCCTTAAATAATCAAAAATAATATATCAGTGATCATCATAATCAAGGCATCTGTCACAATATTGGTTTAAATTTTGTGAGTCTTTCCACAACCTTTCCAAAGATCAAACACTTAAGCATAAGTTCACTAGGTACACATACCAGATCTCTAATTTCACCATTCCATCTACACCCAAGTCAAACTTAAATTTCTAATGTGAGCAAAGATACATCCCTTTAACCATAAGAGGAGATATATACAGAGCTTTCGTACTCAAAGTATCGATTACCACATTGGCTTTTTCCAAATAACAACTAAAATTAAAATATTAATCATTAACAGTTTTGAACTATCTCTTTGTCTCATATTCAACTCCTTTTGATCAATTAAATGTGTAAGATTCTTATGATCACTAAATATCTCAAACTTAGAATCATACCAGTAATGTCTCCAAAATCTTAAGTGTAAATATTACAATCTCTAATTCAAGGTTATGGGTAAGGTAATTTTTTTTTCATGAATTTTTTCTTCATACCTAGATACCTAGAAATATAAGCTACTACCTTTCCTTCTTACATCAACGATCCACTCAAACCCGTTTTCGAAGCATCACTATATAACACATAACACTTACTAAAATCCGATAATCTTAACACTAAGCAATATTTCCTTAAGAGTTTGAAAACTACCTTCACTTACTATTCCATAAAGGCAACTCTCTCTTTTTGGTGAATCCAAACAAAAGTAATGATATCTTAGAAATTTCCTCAATAAATCTCCTATATTAATAAGTTAATGCAAGAAAGCTCTTAACCTCACTAATTGACTTAGGTATCTCCCACTTAAATACAATTTCTAGATAGATCTATATCATATCTCCACTAGAAATTACAAGACCTAGAAAATTCACTTTATACAATAAAAATTCATACTTAGATAACTTAGCGTAATGTTGTCTTGGATATATCTTCACCCTTAACTCCAATATGATGATATCACATCCTAAGGTCAATCTCACTAAACACACAAATATTCATTACTTGATCCCTAAAGTTATCTATCCACATATCAACATACATGCATATCAAATCATATCAAAATACTTACTTTAATCCTTCATATATACCATCCTTAAGCATGTATGAATCAATTACCGTTTACTACGTATGACCTGTACATGAACAACCTTTTTCCCCATAACATCATACAACCTTAAAGAAACTTTTTATCCACAATACAACACCTCAGAATATCAGAATAAAATTGATTTCCTAATAACTCACAAACATCATATGATAACATATATATCCCTTTAACAACTATCAACGAAAATGATACATAGAAAATTATAATCATCCAAATGATCTCAAACCTATCACCAAAAGAAAGCTAACAGGATAAGCTATCACTCTTATGAAGACTTGAAATTCTAAAATGATCATATACTTAGCTAAAATTTTCAAAAATTGTAATAGATATAATCAGCGCTAACAGCTAGACCTTTGTTTACTAAAATAGTCATAACGAAAGTTCTAATCTCCATTGTACCTGATTTTGGTGCCCTTTAAAAGTTAACATCCAAGACTACAACTTTATGAAGATCATAAAATCCAACTCTATCAATATAATACTTGTACTGGCACAACAAAACTGCAGTTAAGACATTCCCTGTATTGATCAGCCAAAAGAGCGCACCAAAGTCTAAAGCCACAAAAATACCTTAAAACACTTTCAAACCATTATTTAAGCTTCTTCCTACAATCCTAAACCAAAATAACTTGCATATTTAGCACAAAGAACTTAGAAACTAAAATAAAACCCTTATTCAACCTAACCCATAAAAAATCAATATATAAGCATCAAATATAATAAATCATATAATAAGATTTTAAAAGTAATAAAGGAAATATAAATTGATTCCAGTAAAGGTGGCAGTGCCTCCTAGTTAGGAATAATTTATAACTTCCAAATCATGTAAAATAAAATAACAGAGATGTACACTTGAGCCTTTTATCAAAACATTCAAAACCTTCTTGGATTCATTTGCTAAAACTATAAACTCTACCAAATGAGCACGGTAAACTCATAACTCACGGCCGATTGAATCGACCTGCTCTGATACCACTTAATGTAACGCCCGATTCTAACGCCCAATTTATATAATAATAATTATATATTTTCTTATATAATATTTTCACAATTATATCGTTAACAATATTTTTTTTCATAATAAAGATAAAGGTATAATGTATTATTTTACACAATATATTTTTCTTTCACTTTTATTACAATATTTACATTGATTGTGAAAATAAATTTACAAAAATTGTAATAGATTCATCAAATAGTCTCCACATTCCAATTCCTTCAAAGGAATACCACAGCTATATCAACTGCAAAATGATCTGGAATCCAAAGTAGATCCATCTATTTTGTAATATATTTAATTTATAAAAACAAAGAAAAGAGAGGAGTAAGAACAATATCCAATAAATACAATAATTCAAAAGAATAAACAGAATTATTTGTAATCAATATTAAACATATATATATGTATATATATAAATATAAATATATATACAACTCATATATTAGATTTTCATGATAAAATAAAATTTGAATTATACTTATAGTGACTAGTCAGGATAAATGAGCATCATCATAACATCAACCAATAAAAGGATATTTCACCTTAATCAACAATAGGATATTTCACCTTCATTTCTTACTCATTTAAATCCCCAAGGTCAAACATCCAGCTACAAATAATTCAAACTTTATCTTCTATGGCCATAGAACATTATTTATCTTTATAAATCCATGAAAAATAATAACAAGACGAGTCCAAGATATCACAATTATATCATAGTTGATTATAAATATATTTATAATATATTTACGTAACAAGAATATATTAATAGTACCAATAACATAAATAAAAATGACGATCATTATAAAATAATAAAACAATATAAAATATGAACACCTTAATAATTATTATAGACAAAAATAATCAAAGGTTAAGCAAATAAATGAGGTTAGGGACACCCCACTAAATAAATGTATCAAGAAAATAACATAAATAAATAACATAGTAGTATATAAAATTTTAAAGAGATAAGGTTCTCCTCCCCCTTACCTGGATAAGTAGGAGCTAAAACTTGAGCAGAATCTCCCCCCTCTGGATTCCCTCTTTCTTTCCCTCTTTCTTTCTCTTTCTCTTTCTCTTTCTCTCTCTCTCTCTCTCTCTCTCTCTCTCTCTCTCTCTCTCTCTCTTTCTCTTTCTCTCTCTAAATTTCCACTTCTGGCTGTATGATTTTTCACAGCCCCCTGCCTCCTATTTATAGGCAATCTGACGCACCCGGAACGGCCCGTACTGATTTCGGAACGGCCCGTTCCGGAACGTTCAAATATGCGTAAAATTCTCAACTGGAACGACCCGTTTTCAAAAAGCAGAACGGCCCGTTCTGAAACCAGAACGGCCCGTTCTCAATCTCAGCAGAACAGCCCGTTCTCCCTCCGGAACGACCCGTTCTCCTTGTTGGAACGGCCCGTTCTGGGCCCGTTCTCAACTTGAAATTTCAGTATATTTTTATTGCTTGGAACGACCCGTTCCAATTTTGGAACAGCCCGTTCCAAGTTACCCTTTTACCCCTCAAACTTTAATAAAATTGCGAAAATGCCATTAATAATAAAATTACAAAAATACCCTTATTCCTTTATTAAAATTACAAAATGTCATTAATTACAAAAATACCTTTTAAAAAAATTGGAGTGTTACATCTAATAGTTGTGAGGGAGAAGCACATACTTTCACAATCTTTAATAGAGGTAATGAAGCGAATGTTAACATACAAAAAGTGAATGTAATAGTGAATGTAGTAACATTAAACAAACTAGTTCCTTTATAAAAATTAGTCTCTCTAATTTAAGAAATATAGAATTTTAGTCATTTTATCAAATTAACATGATTGTATTTTAATATTTACTCGTACATAAGTCATATGACATTTAGTAATATAATATTTAGAAATAAAAAATTAAAAAAATATAAATAAAATTTTTATTAATAAAATAAATATCAATCATTCATAAAAATAAATATAAAGAGAGATCTTTTGTATGTTATTATATATTTTTTTTAATTTTTAATCTCTATACGCCATGTCACCAAATATGACATTATTTTAAGTGGTGACAGATTATAAAAAATATTAAAATTTAACGATTAATAAACATCAAATTAATGAAAGGATCAAAATTTTATATTTTATAAAATAAAAAATAAAAAATATAATATAATTTAATTTTTTATGAGAATTTATTTTGATTGACTCGGATAACATTATTATAAAAAAAATTGTTATTCATAATATTTAAAGTTTGTACTAAGGATTGAAGTTCAAAAGTTTGCAAATTATTAAACTATTTGATGATAATTTTAAATGTTCTTTGCTAGTAGTGAAAATATCTATTTATTTAAAAGCAATGCCTTTTGTTTACTGAAGCATATGACTACATGACTGGTTTTAGAATTTTCAAAGTTCAATTGCCAATTGAATCTCACATGCAATCTTTGTGAAGTATTGGAGAAAATATTTGTACAAGTTTAGATTATATTATCATTCATTTCATCATTCACATGATTAAATCCGAACCAGTCATTTTTTATCCTACTAAATCAATGGTTAATAACAGCATCAATTTTTATAATTTATGTAGCTTAAAATGAATGAAAATAAAAGTGGGAGTGCAAAGAAAAGAAGCAAATGAGAACCTTTTCTTTTTCTTTTGTTTTTGGGTCTTTAAACTCTTTATAGTTTATTCTTATCGTGTCTTTTTCTTTTCTTTTCACACGTCGATGCTTTTCTTCCCAACTCGAAGATGCTTTTCAGTTTTCACGCTTCTGTTCACTGTTTAACCCGTTTCATTGGTATGCCTTAAGGGGTTTTCACAGTCTTTTTTTTTTTTTTTAGAAACTCTGAAAGTTACAAATTAATGAATTATCCATCAATAAAGTCTTTGGGTTATCGCAAATCAAATCCTACGTCCATGTGAGAAATGAGTTCAATCTTATTAACTAAGGATTCAATTTTATTTTTTTTTGAGAGTTTGATAGAATTTTTGCTTTAAATTTTTGAAATGCAAGTTGTTGCTGTTGTTGTTATGATATTATTATTAATGGGTCGTTGTACAGAAACTGGACTACAGTAGTAGCGTTGTTCAAAATGAGTGAAGTTATGTTAACCTTTGAATTGACTTTATTACACAAGTTTTGTTATAAGCACTATAAGTTAAATTTAAGAGATTTATTTAATAATTTTTTTTATAAAATTTAATTATTGAAATAAGTTATAAAAACATAACAAATAATCATAAACCATTTACATAAGTTTAAATAAATTCCATTAAAGTTCTTTTACATTCCTTGAATAATTTTTTACGGAAAAATATTTTCTTACAAAAAAAAAAGAGTAAGTTTAAGACATTCTAACTTTGTCATGCAGTATTTTGCAAAGGTTTTGTTCTCGAATACCAAATGATAGGTAGTGGTCTTAGTGGATATGAATAATTCGTAAACTCGAACGGATTTAAATCGATTAAATGAATTTTAGTCGAATCAACGACAATAATAATAAATTAGAGTGTTCACTTGTTTAAAATAATATTCTTTGTCACTCTTGTTCAATAGTAAGTATCATGTTTTTAGGTTGATAATATTATAACAATACAACATATTTATTTTAAAATTTATTTTGTATTAATGTTAATTGTTTAAGTTGATAAATATAGTAAATCAATAAGTTTATTTTAAAATTTAGTTTATATTGTTATTTTTTTTATCCGTTGATAAAATTGCATTTATAATAATGATTTATATTTGTTATAAAATATTCAAATTTTTATAAAAATAAATGTATTTAATTTTGTTAATTTAATTAACTCAATCTAATCTAACCTGTTGAGTTTGTTAAATTTTTTATATAAAAAAATATAGAAATTCAACCTAATACGATTCAATCCGTTAAATTTTTATCAAATCAAATAATAAATTAATCCAAATCCAACTCAATGTAAGCCTTTTATACCCCTTGACAGGGTTTCACTATTTTGTGGGCTCAAATCAACTTTAGCGGGTAACGTGGTTAAACTTAAAGATGTTCGTAGGTTCTTATTTATGAGACATGTACTTAGTTATGGGAACCTTTCAAACCTACTTATTAGATATGCCTAATTTCTGCTACAATGGTGCATCTCTTTGGTCGTAGCAAGGGAATAGATGCTTATCTTTCAGTTCACAAAAAAACAATGGTTATACTGGACCTTGTTGGTAAAGGTACGTAAGAAATTGTATCAATTATTTTGTGTTATTAAATTGCCTTTTCTACTTATGATTCAGAAAATTTGATGCTGTAGGTAACACCAGAAAAATAAATTTGTACAGTATGGTCTGAACCATTACTAGGCCCAACAAAACACCCAGTTATTCAGCCCAACACATGAGTAGTATTAGTATATCCTTTAGATTTGCATTCCAACCCAGAACACTCCGGTCACACCTATATGACACTTAGGCGATCAACTCTCACTTAACCTTACATTACATTCTTCTTTTAGGTACGTTTTCTTCTTTCAACTCTACACTTTCTTATTCAGCAAATATTTACTCCGACATCAAAATACTTGCAGGTGACTATTCTCATTGAACACTGAATAACCATTGCCATTTCTGCGCCTCTCTTTACTTTCACCCTCTGTTTTAGCAAAAACAGAGTACATTTTTCCTGCTTACCGTATTCAGCATCTAGAGCGCTATGCATATTTGTTAACAAAACAAAACATTCTATCTTCAACACACCCAGAAGGAATGAGAGAAAAAAAATATAAAATCCCCTACTATTAAATTTTTGAGACTATTTTTAGGACTTGAGAGGGAAAAAATGCAATGTTAACTTAATACATTTTTTCATTCTATTTGCTTGGATGTATAAAAACCCTCCAAATTTGGAGAATTTTAAAATGTACATATGAAGAATTTGTAAGACCAAATGATAATCCCTAATGCTGAGAAACCTCCTAAAATTAAAATGATTACATAACCTCTCGTTTTTTTCACATTCATCAAAATATATAATTAAGTAAAATGAATGCCATATAAAAATCCACCTTTCACTCACTAAAGCCAGTCACAAATCCCAAATTATTATTGTAGCAAATTATTATCATTTTCTTCCTATGATAATTCTGGTATATTAAATTATTAACATCAGATGAAAAAAAAACTACAAAATTTCCACCAGCATGTTGCTTGAATTGAATCGAAGTTCCCTGCAGCCGAACTACAGTCGCAAAAAGTTACTAAATTCACTGAAACACTTCCAAAATGGCCCCAAAAAAAGCTGTTTATGAGAAGTCTTAAACCTTACGATCAAGGCAAATGAGTTTTGTGCTGTGCTAGGTGTTTATTTTCAGGCAACCTTGGTCACAGGGTCTCTAGTATGTCATAGTGACCATACCCATGAAACAGCACATCGATGGAAATCTCCTTTTGGTTCCTATATTCTTCGCCATATTTTGCTATGTTTACCAAATCAAGCGAGCCTGTGTCTCTCATGAAAACAGATATCGGTGTCCTGACAAGTTATGAAGCTGTGTTAGATACAGAGCAATGTGAAAATTGAAAAGAAAATAATCAACACCAAAGCAGACATACAGTTATGATCACATAAAATGAACTAGAGATTTGTTTCTAAAAAGCAATTTAAGCTTTAACATTGCGATCAGGGTTTTCATTCTATGATTCAAGTGTATATATATATATCCATCAATTCTCCATCTTTTCCAGCTCCTTTAACATGTAACACATGTTTAAAAGGTTAATCGACTTACTTCTTATAATACATTCATCGTTATAACAATTTGAACTTTCACATTGTGAATGGTAATTCGAGTTTATGTAGACGACAACGCTGCTTCACAGCCTGTAACTGTATTCGCAATAAATGCGTTTCTTTATCTTTTCCCTCTTTCAAACAAAAAGTTATTAAATGATCTTGGGTCACATAGTCTCTAACTACTTTCTGTATGATATAATCAAGTGTTATTAAAATTTTTTAGTAAATTAAAAAACTTAAATGTAAGTCATATAGTGATTGACTAAGACCATAGATACTCTATGGCCCAAGATTATCTAATAATTTCTCCAAATGAAATATACATGATAACTCCCCCAACTTAGTAGATGTTAAGACAACAATTCAAATGTGCTAAAACTAATAATTAATATACATCAACAAACATTTAATGCCTCTCGTCAAATGAATGGAAGTTAAAACTATAAAACAACCATAAGCAACACATAAATTCAATTCTAAAACTCACTTCAAAACATGAGAAGCCATCAACAGCTCTGGTTCTCCACCCCATACATAAGGTTGTTGAATTCTCTTCACATAAGTATCAAAATCACCTTCTATAAACCTATAGATACACGAGACATAACAGATAACCAAGTCAAGAAAAGCACAACCAAAAAGAATTGTATATCTTCAAATTACCAAGCTTACCACTCTGTTTCCTCCCGCCGTTTAAGCAGCTCATCTACTACCTAAATTGGCACATAAAAGATTGTTAAAAAAATGGAAATAACATAAAACATGTTCTCTTTTTTGCTTTTTAGAGCACAATGATCATACTTTTGCTCTTAATTCATCAGCCAATTCCCTCTGACGATTCTCATCAGGTGCTTTTTCTCCATTTCTCAAGCAAGCTCCATGAGCTATTGCTCTAAACAAACACCGTCCATCAGCAGGCACTCCTGCACCATTCAAACCAATCCAGAGATTAATTCATACACAATTTATAACTCTTTTTATTTTTTTTATTTTTTTTATTTTTATCTCCAAGCTAAACAAAACATTACCAACACACCAAAAACGGCACCAATTCAAAAACCTTTTAATTTCTTCATCCTGCTTATTTGGCTACCGAAAGACCATCAATAAGAACAATTTTTAATCTAAAAAGAAAAAAAAAACGCTAATCCTATCAAAACAAAATTAGCACAAAATATCATGAAGGACAAACTTAAGAAATACAATTCCTTAAGTATGATTATCAAAATTGAAGTGATACCTCAGTAATATATATAAATATATATTAATAAACTCTGCATTAAATATAAATACATACAAGACTCTATCTAAGTTTTGTCGTATCATGAAACTTAAAACCGAGCAAAATCAACTAATTTCTGCTCTGTAAAAACAATTTCATTTTCCATAAAGTGGTTAAAAAAGCGTTTCTCCACCGAATGCAAAAACAAAAGCATCATTCACCTTTACATAAATCACACCTTTCTATAAACACGAAAACCATATATTACATGCAATTTCATCCAACTAAACAACCTAACGTTACATATTATAGATAAATAAAAATAAAGAAAAAATAACAAACCAGTGATTCTATAATCGGCAGAAACCTCATCCTCCACTTTCCCATCGAGAGGAAGGCGAGGACCGCAAGTCTCGTCCGGCGAAAACGCGTCGGCGTCGGCGTCGGCGCAGGCAGGCGGCGCGAGGCAGGCGCAGACGCCGAAGAGGAGCCAGGCCGAATCGGAGCGGTGGAGCCAGCGCGCCGGTCTGGCGTCCCAGGCGACATTCCACGATCCCTCTCCCTTGGGATCATGAACGGCGAGGCGGAATCCGTGGGCGCCACGTGGCCTGATGGCGTGCCATATGGAGGCGGCGCCGCCGGCGTGGGCGAGGAGCTTGCAGGCGGTGGAGTGGTGGCGACGCGGGGGCGAGGCGGAGAGGGAGAGGGAGAGGGAGAGGGAGAGGGAGGCGGCGGCGAGGCGAGGGAGGGAGGCGTGGACGAGGGAGAGGAGCCAAGGCTTGGGGCGAGTGGCGCAGAGTACTCCGAGCATGGGTGAGGCGAGGGCTATCGTGCGCCGTGGTTGGTGTTATCCTACGCAGCCGCGCACGTAGTACTAGTAGGTTCGATGTGTGACGCCATGGCAATTACAATACAACAACTCACAGCAGTAGTGTGGTCTGCGGTCTGTGGTCTGTGGTGCGGACGCAGTGTTGGAATCATCACCTTTTAAACGTACACATGCCCCCCCTGGGTGGGCCCCACTCTCCTCCTTTCTTCTTTCTTCCAACCAAACACCCTTCTTCTTTTTTTTTTTTTTTTTTTTAATTATCCTAGTTCACCATACGAATATTCCTTTTGCTGCCTCTAGTTAGTTTCTTGCCATTTTAGCACAAAACATAAAATGTATTATTATTCTTTATCATTTTGTATCTTTAAGAAACTTGTTTTCTAGGTACACTATGTGTGTACATGTATATGTGTAAGAGTAGCACAAGCATACTTAAAAAATTAGAAATCAAGAAAGAAAAAACCAAATTTCATTAATTAAGAATGCTATGTGTGTGCAGTTT
Source organism: Cajanus cajan (assembly GCF_000230855.2). NCBI lineage: Eukaryota > Viridiplantae > Streptophyta > Magnoliopsida > Fabales > Fabaceae > Cajanus > Cajanus cajan. The sequence continues at coordinate 49,287,768 of NC_138523.1, read as the reverse complement.
ATAAAAGATTTTACGTTCATGTTATAATCTCGTTACCAACGTATACCAAAAGAATGTATGTTTCTATTCCTAAGGTTAATATAGTAATTTTAGTATTGGTGGGGTCGGCAGCAAAGAAGGTATCGACACTCTGGACTTTGAACCCAACTTCAACAATTTAAAAATTTGATCCCAATCCAAGTGATTTTTTCATTAAAGTTGTGGAAAATTCGAGTGAATACCCCTGAAACAAGTACATTTGTCATGCATAAACAATAAGAATAGAGACTAAAAAAATAAAAACTCAACATGAGTGATGTTTTATAATTTAAAAATAATTGGTCTAGCGTATCTCATGATTTATTAAAGGCCATTTTTTCGGTCTTATCATATTTTTTAATATATACTTTTTGAGTATGGAACTGATTTTTTATTTTTATTTTGTTTAGTAGAGACGTACAATTTAGTTATATATCTTTTTTTATTATATTAATTTATCTCCCACTTTCCTAGTTCCTACAATAGGTAACACGTTATTACGACAAATATTAATTAGCTTAATTGACTAAGCAAATATTGAATAATTAGTCATGCTTCGTCAACGATTGGTGTGCATATCTTTGGTGGATGAAACATCTACGTGGAAGATTTTGAACAACTATTTTGAAAACAAAAGATAACAAACCAAAATCGATTTTAGTTCATTGTGGAGTTTGGGCACTACCATTACAATTGAATCATTAGCCTTCAAATTTCAATACTTAAATTGTTACATAATTATGTTGTCACAATTCTCTATGCTTTCCTTATTAAACACCTCAAACTAAAATGAACATTTATATCAAAATTTGAAGAGGTGTAACTTATTTTTAAAACTATTTTCCTGCACTCCCTTGTTCTCCACGTATTTTTCTTATTTTCTTGTTGGCTTTTGAGCTTGAGCCTTGAGGTTTATCTCCCTCTCCTAATAAAGACATTTTCTTCCAAATTTATAGAATTTTCACTGACGTCATTGTCTTCCAATAGAATTCTTTTTTAGACAAAAGCAGAAATTGTTGGTATTGTTTGATTTGTAGTTGGCATTTGTAAGTTTGTAATGACATAACATGTTACTTGTTCCTTCCACTTGGTCTAGGGCATCAACATGAACTTGCTAGTCCTAAAGAGTCGTGCAAGCAACATTAATTTCACTTTGGCCTCCTAATATTTTCATAACCATACTTTTATGAGCATACAAACTTAATTTTTTTAAAAAGATTTTTAAGAATTTTTCTACTAAAAATAATAAAAATAATAGAGAAATTTTAAAAAATATTCATCAATTGTATCATACTCGTCTTTATCAAGTAAACTTACAAATTTTGTAAAACTAGAAGATGAAAATATGTGGAATCAAAATTATAAACCTGTTAGGCGTACTCGAAAATCATGTGACTCGAAAAGATTGATAGCGCTGCCTGAGAAGTAAAATCAACACATGCTGAATACTTGTGACTAATCTCATGTGGGGTGTGAGAGCACTCGAAATTATGGGACTCGAAAAAACAAGTGTTGCTCGAGAATAGTTGAAAAGTTGAGACTCTCAGAACATGGAGGTTAAGCCAAAACGGTTACTAAAAAATCAATCGAGGAAACAAGGAACGTGGGAAGAGCGGTTAAAGGAAGTTGTGAGTCAAGACCACGTAGCAAATATAGTGGATAGCGATTATGAGTCAAAAGCGTACATGTACAGAATTAACCGCCCTTGATTGCTCTATAAATACAAGGAGTACGGACCTTTACGGAGGTCGGAAAACTCATACTCTAACGAAATTCCGAAGCATTCTCTGCCTGCACATATGGCTTCCATGCGAGGAATCATCTTTGGGTATGATTACTTCTCGGCCACTTGTCTTTTCTCTTTTTAGGAGTAGGATTAGTGTAGTCTTTCTTTTCTCTTCTCTCCTTTTAATTACGTAGTTATAGACTTTAATCTTGTAATGCTTGAACATTATGTAATTTGAACATGATTTGTATTGCGAATGTATACATTGTTCATTCTATTCATATTGTTATTTGCATGCAGGAACATTGCTTGTTTGTTTTAATTGAAGAACATTTTGAGACAAGTAGTTGCTAAGACTTTTTCATCCTACTCTCCATTCGCGGTAACACGATAACACAATAAAACGCCTAAATTGAAATACGTTCGTATGCTAGTCTAAATAAAAAGAACCCAGGATTTGATGGTTAATTCCACCGTAAACAAATTGGCACGCCCGGTGGGACCCGTTTAATTTAGAACATAATTGGACTAGATTTAGGTGTGTGAATTGCATGAGATTAAGGAGTGGAAGAACTATGTCTACGTCTGATAACATGAACGTAAACCATAATAATGTAGATGTAGAACAACCTAACTCCAATCTTGATAATGCCACCAATGTGACCAGGGGGGCAAAATCTCCTCCTGTGTTGCTTGAAAACCATGCTAGGCATAATAATACCACTCAAGAGTTAGTAAATGTTACTAGAGAGTACCCTTGGGGTATGCCACCTAATTGGCGAAATACCCAGCCTGCGTATGTCGAAATGTCAATGCCTTTTATAGGGCCAAATTCACAAATGAATATATCCCCACAGGGATATAATCCTGGGCCAAGTGGACTGGGTTTTGTTATGCAAGACCCGTATCAACATGTAGGAACAAGTCAGGAGGGTTCATTAATTCGACAAGGTAGTTACATGCCCACGGGTATTAGTAATCAAGCAATGATGGCCCTTCGACAACAAATGGACCATAGTAATCATGACATGGTCAATTTGTTGTCTACTCAGATGCACAACATCATGACACCCCTTTACGAGCTAATAAACAAAATAGGAGATAAGTTGGGTAATGGGCCTCCTTCGAGAGCAATGAGTGTGAATTTGAACGATACAGAAAACCCTGGGGGGCATGGAAATTTGCAAAACATAGTTCGACCTAACAGGAACCCTAATGATAATTTAGATCAAATGGTAGAAAGGATATTGAATAGACATGGATTCGATGTAGGTCGAAATGAACGCCCATACTTTGTGTCAGCCTTTCCAGATTATATTACACAAGTAGAATTACCCCGTGGAGTGAAAGTCCCAAAATTCTCGAAATTTGCAGGAGAATTAACTGAGTCAACAGTTGAACACATAGCTAGGTATGGGGTCGAATGTGGGGATTTGGCTAATAATGAATACTTGAAAATGAAATATTTCCCAAGTTCGTTGACTAAACATGCTTTTACCTGGTTTACTACCTTGCCTCCTAATTCGATACATACTTGGGTACAGCTAGAGGGTAGCTTTCATGAGCATTTCTTTCGAGAGGAAACAAAGGTTAGTATAGTCGATCTAATGAATATCAAAAGGCAAAGTAATGAAACATTAGATGACTATTTAAATAGGTTTAGGCAATTAAAATCTCGATGCTATACTAATATTCCAGAACATGAATTGGTTAGAATCGTCGCAACAGGTTTAGACTTCTCAATACGCAAAAAATTAGTAAACGAACAATTGAGGGACATGGCTCAACTCGCTGAGAAAGTGAGGAGGATTGAACAAATTAAATTAGAAAAGGAAAAGTTGATGAAATTCGACAAGTTCGTTCGAAAAGAAAAGATAGCGTATTTAGAAAGTTCTGAGTTAAATGAGGATTCTAATTATGAAGTTGTAAGTGAAGATTTCGAGATTAATTTGGCAGAATTACGCCCTGGACCTACGTACCAATGTCAAATGCTAAAACCAGGAGGTAATATAGAAGGGAATTCGACTAAGAAATATAGTTTTGACGTTAGTAAGGCAGAAAAGATATTCGATACCTTGTTAAAAGATAAACAGATTATACTCCCAGAGAATCATAAAATTCCACCTTTCGAGCAAAGAAAAGGAAAGAAATTCTGCAAATATCATAATATGTATGGACATTGGACTAACAGTTGTGTGCGTTTCAGGGATTTCATCGAGAAGGCGATTACTGATGGTCGCCTGGCTTTTGAAGAGAAGGAAATGAAAGTAGATGTTGATCCATTTGCTGCCCATACTGGCTATGTCGAACCAGTTTCGATGTCCATCAACATGGTGGAAGTTGCTGCTGAGGACGATGATAGCATTGAGCCCATTTCTGACGAGAAGCTCGAAGAGTTAATGGAGGATTTTGCTAAAGAGCAAGAACCCATATACCCAAAGGAAGGGGATAGTCTGGTGGAGTTTTTATCGAAGAAAAAAGAAGCTGATAAAGAGGTCATGTTGTGTCCTCGATGCAGTGCTGTCTTCGACAGAGCAGCGGCTAAGGCTTTCGAGGAGTCTGAAATAATGAAGAATTACAAAGCTGAGAAGCTACGTGAAAAAATGAAGCCCAATGCTAGGTCGAATGCTGGTTTGACTATGAGGCAAGTTCATATGCCTCAATATAATGCCCCGGTTGGGAAGATGGAGATGTATAACTCGTCTAGGTTCGGCAATACTTTTGTGCCGAACGCGAATGTACCTGTCGGGAGATGGAACGCACCACCTAGGCCTATGATGGGTCGAGGTAAACAAGTAATGACTAGCATGGGAAACCCGGTACAGAGAAATGCAGGAAAATTTTCGAATTTGACTACAGGGAATGTTGGAATTCCAGCTGGGGGATATGGACGTGGCTTTCGACAGCCATTTAACAACTTAACCAAAACCCAATGGAGGAGGCAGCAAAGGATGCGCAAAGCAACCTTTGAAGGTATGGGAGGAAATCGTTTTTCGATCCCAGTTCCTCAAAAAGGGGAGTCTTCTGGAAAGTTCATCGAAGACGATGAAGACATGATAACAGACTGCTTCGAGAGCGGTTTCGAGGATTCTTTGGAAGATATTTGCGGGGTAGTTTCCATTTTACCTTCGGAGTATGCTGGTGCTATGGAATCCGTGAATGAACAAGAGGATATCAACAGGGAAGACGTTTTCGAGGACCCCAATTATGAGTCCAAAATCATATGGGTCAATCAAATCTCGAGGGTTATCCCTAAGTTCAACTCTGCTGTCTTCGACTCTCCCACAGAGGAAATGAAAGGACATCTCAAACCCCTATTGTTAACACTGATGATTGAGGGGCAAGAGGTAAACAAGGTCTTGGTCGATGGAGGCGCAGCTGTGAATATCTTGCCTAAGACAATGCTGAAAAGGTTTGGGAAATCCTTGGCTGATCTGAAACCCCATAACATCATGATCTCCGACTATGCAGGCAAGTCTTCACATCCTGAAGGTATGATTCTGCTCGATGTACAGATCGGAAGTGTGAAGAGGACTACCATGTTTATAGTAACACCTTCCAAGGCAAACTTCAACGTGTTGCTAGGTCGGGAGTGGATCCATGGTGTAGGTGTTGTTCCTTCGACCGTACACCAGAAGGTTTTCTTCTGGAACGATGATGAAGGTTTAGAGGTTCTCGAAGCTGATCAGAAGACTTATGAAGTTGGCATGTATTTTGCTGATCAACAACTGACAGCATTTGCCAAGACCAAACCTTTCGACGCTTATAACTCTGGGGTGATGGATGAAGAGGAAGGTGTCAAGAAAACCTTTTGTTGGGATGTAAAGAGAGGATTCGTGATTCGAGCCGAAAAAAATTCGGCTCCATTGGATGCATGAAGGACGAAGATCCTTACTCGAGCTTCTTAGCTCGAATATCGGCCTACGTGGCCGATCAAACGGCCAACTTGGCCGATAAAGATCAATTTGACAATGAGGTTAGCACGGCCATGTTGGCCGAAGAAAAACAAAAAAAAAAAAGAAGAGATGGATTTCGAATCAATAGAGAAAAAAGAAAAACAACAAAAAGAAAAGGAGTTCGAAATCGGGAAAAAGAGGGAAGAAAAGCAAAAAACAGAAAATCAAAGGGACGAAGGAGTCTCAGATAAAAATGAAAAGCAAAAAGAAAAAGCAGAGCTAGAACTCAAACTGGACTGCATTTTTGATGATTCACCTTTGGGTTTCGAGAGGGCCGCTAATGAAGAGCATAAGTTAGAATCCCAAGATCCGCTCGAAGAGGTTAATCTGGGAACTATCGAAAATAAGCGGATCACTTACATTAGCAAGTTCTTGCAAGGGGAGCTGAAAGGGGAGATAATTCAAGTTTTGCATGAATACAAAAATTGCTTCGCATGGGATTATGATGAAATGCCAGGTCTGGATCGAGAATTGGTGGAACATAGGCTACCAATGATCCCAGGAAGGAAGCCCGTGAAACAAAGTCCTCGAAGATTTGCTCCTGAAGTGATTGAGAAAATCAAGGGGGAAATTGAGAGATTGCTGAAGGCAAAGTTCATCAGAACTTCGAGATATCCTGACTGGATCTCGAATATAGTGCCGGTTATAAAGAAAAATGGGAAACTCAGAGTTTGCATTGACTTTCGAGATCTCAACATGGCAACTCCCAAGGATGAGTACCCTATGCCCATTGCTGAAAATATGATAGATGTCGCTGCAGGTAACGAGATTATGAGTTTGTTAGATGGTTATTCTGGATATAATCAAATTTATATTGCAGCTAATGACGTGTCAAAAACTGCCTTTCGATGCCCAGGTGCCTTAGGCGTCTACGAATGGGTGATGATGCCATTTGGTCTTAAAAACGCTGGTGCGACTTATCAAAGAGCGATGAATTTAATCTTTCATGATTTGATTGGTAAGTTCGTGCAAGTTTATATTGATGACATAATTGTTGGCTCAAAACAAAAGAAAGACCATTTATATCATTTGAAACTAGCCTTCGAGAGAATGAGGAAATATGGTTTGAAAATGAATCCACTGAAATGTGTTTTTGGTGTCATAGCAGGCGAATTTCTGGGATTTATTATACACCAGAAGGGGATCGAGGTAGACAAGAACAAAACCAAGGCTATCATGGAGACCAAGCCTCCATCGAACAAGAAAGAGCTTCAATCTCTCTTAGGTAAGGTAAATTTTTTGAGGAGATTTATTTCGAATTTGTCTGGTAAAACTAAAGCATTCTCTCCTTTGTTGCGTTTAAGAAAGGAGCAAGAATTTCGATGGAATGAAGAGCACCAGAGAGCATTCGAAGAAATTAAAGCTTACTTGGCTCATCCTCCAGTGCTTGTACCAATCTCTGAAGGGAAGCAACTGAAGTTGTACATTTCAGCTAATGATTCGACTATTGCGGGCATGCTGGCGCAAGATGATGAAAATGGCATCGAAAGAGTCATTTACTATTTAAGTCGAATGTTAGTAGGAGCAGAACTTAGATATACCCCTTTAGAGAAATTATGTTTAAGTCTTTATGTTGCGTGTACTAAGTTGAAGTACTATATTAGGACTCGTAATGTTGTAATACTTTGTCGAAGTAATGTGATAAAATATATGTTGTGTAAACCTGTGTTACATTCTCGAGTCGGCAAATGGGCACTCGCCTTAACCGAATACCCATTAACTTTCGAGCCGCTAAAAGCAACTAAAGGACAAATAATTGCAGATTTTCTTGCAGAACATTCGAATGAAACTGAAGAAGTTAATTACATAACCACCAAGCCTTGACAATTATATTTCGATGGCTCGAAACACGAGTTAGGCGCCGGAATAGGTCTTTTAATCATCTCTCCCAAAGGGGTCCCGACGAAGTTATCATTCAAAACAAATACAGGATACTCGAATAATGAAACTGAATACCAAGCACTGATCACTGGACTTGAGATTCTTAAAGAATTAGGCGCTAAAAATGTGGTAATTCGAGGAGATTCACAACTGGTCATCAAACAATTAACTCGAGAGTATAAGTGTTTAAATGAAAAATTAATTGAATTCAAAACTCGAGCTACACAACTACTTGACACGTTTGGTGAAGTAGAGTTACAACACATTCCTCGGGACTCAAATCTTATTGCAAATAAATTGGCCCAAATAGCCTCTGGATATAAAATCAGTAAAGAGTATCTCGAATATATGATTCATACAGAGAGTGAAGTGTTAGACTATCGAGCAATTCTAAGTATAGGTTCAGCAAGTCAACAAGATTGGAGGAGCGAATTGATCGAATACTTGCGAAATCCTAACATAAAGGTCGAAAGGAAGATTAAACTCCAAGCTCTTAATTATCTCTTACTAAATGATGAATTGTACAAAAGAGGCTTCGACGGAGTTTTGTTCAAATGTTTGGGAGACCATGAAGGTTATATAGCAATGGCAGAAATTCATGAAGGCATTTGTGGAGCACATCAAGCTGGAAAGAAGATGAAATGGGTTTTGTCAAGGAAAGGCTTATATTGGCCTACTATGATTAAAGATTGTATCGAATTCGCAAAAAGTTGTGTGGAATGTCAAAAACATGGACCAATACAAAAGGTACCGGCAAGTGAGTTGCATTCGATCATCAAACCTTGGCCATTTCGGGGTTGGGCAATGGATTTAATCGGACAAATACACCCACCTTCCTCGAAGAACCACAGGTATATACTAGTTGCCATAGACTATTTTACAAAATGGGTTGAAGCTATTCCTTTAAAAGAAGTTGAGCAAAAAGATATAATTGATTTTATCAAAGACCATATTATTACAAGGTTTGGAATTCCTCAAACAATCACTACTGATCAGGGTACGGTTTTCACGGGTCGAAACATTGCTCGATATGCAGAATCAAGAGGAATTAAGTTGGTAACTTCAACACCATATTATGCCCAAGCTAATGGTCAAGTTGAGGCTGCTAATAAAGTGGTAATTGGTTTAATCAAAAAACACATATCAAATAAACCTCGAAGTTGGCATGAAACTCTCGTCCAAATACTATGGGCATATAGGAACTTACCTCGAGATGCCACGAAAACAACCCCATATAAATTAGTATATGGCCATGAGGCTATTCTTCCTATCGATATTAACTTACAATCAATTCATATACAAAAACAAAATGAATTACCCGTGGAGGATTATTGGAACTTGATGTATGATGAGTTGATCTCTTTAGAGGAAGAACGATTAATTGCGTTATAGAATATTGTTCGACAGAAAGAAAGAGTCGAGAAAACTTATAATAAGAGAGTGAATATGCAACGTTTTCGAGTCGGAGAATTGGTATTAAAAGTTATACTTCCCATGGACCAAAAATCTCGATGTTTGGGGAAGTGGTCATATAATTGGGAAGGCCCATTTCTAGTCGAGCAAGTATATTCAAAGAACGCATATGTAATTAAGGAGATAAATAATTCAAGTGCAAGCAAAGTCATAAATGGGAAATATTTAAAACATTTCCATAAAAGAGCAGAAGAATAATTGTTCAATACAAGGCAAATATAAACTGAAAGGTTGGAAAAATAGACAAGAAGAATGAATTATTGCAAAAATTGCTTCTTGAAATCCTCGAAAGCTTTGTAAGCCTCGTCCAGATTCTTTTTGCGAGACGCACATTGAGCTTCTAAATGCCTCTTCTGCTCCAAAGTCTTTGCTAATCGAGAAGAAATGGCTTTGCCCTCTTCCTTAAGCCCTGTTTGATGTTGCTTGATCTCTTGACTCTTAACTTTCACTCCATCCTTCTTCGAGCGAGTTCTGTCAAGCTCGTGTTTTAAGGCTTCGATAACATGTTCGATATCAGCCTCCTCCTTTTGCAATGCTTGTAAAGCAGAAATCATTTCTTCCGTTGATTTCTTGATAGAAACCAACTCGTCTCGGAGTTTCTCGAGCTTAGCACGGTCTCCTTCAGTTTCGACCTCAATTTGGGTCACTTCTTGATATGCAGTAGACCACTGAGTTCGAAGTTCCCAGGCGCGGCTAAAGGGCTTGATAAATGCTTGAAGCTCTAAAGAAATATCAGAAGGAAGGTCCGAATAACTGAGCAACTCATCAATCATTTGTTGCACTTCCGTTTTGAATTCAGGAATGAGGAAGGCTTGATCGAGATCTTCAACGTATGCCTTCGAGCGAAAAGAGTCGAGTAGGGGTTGGTAAGAAGGTGTTTCAGAAGCTGGCTCAACAACCTTCAATTTGTCTTTCTCTAACCCAGAGGGACCACTCGTCCAGTTGTCCAACACCTCGAAGATAGTATTGATATCTTCGTCCTCGTCATTAAAGAAACTCATCAAATCCAAATCTGGAGAAGGAATCAAGGAGAGGCCTTGGACAGAAGAAGTAGCACCGCCCTCGGTTGAAGGAGAAGTGGTAAAAGGTCTAGGGGACTCCGTTGAACCTGCACAAAAGTAAATACATAAGAAACTTCCATTAACAAGGTATCATATCGAAGATTAAAGTCGAAAGAAATATACCCTGGTTCGGATCCAAGGGAGGTTGTAATTCGAAAGAAGGTTCACCTTGAGCGGAGTCTTGCCGCGTCTCCGTATTAGTCAAAGGTTGGGGTTGGGGAATCTTACCCTCTTCGACAGGAGGGGGAACTTCTATCGAAGCCATGGCAGAGGCAAGCGTCGCAACATCCACTTGAGGGGTAGACAACTGAGGAAATGAAGAAGTCAGGCTAAACATCAAGAGGAAATTTGAGTCACAAGGTATAACAAGATGAACATGTTGGGTTACCTCAGTGGCAAAGGGTACGCTTTTCTGCACCTCTTGAGACACCCCTTGAGAAGAATCCAGTGAGATAATCTCAATATCCTATTAATAGGATTTTAGAACGGTTAAAGGCATAAGAGAAATATAAATGAAGAAAGACGTCGAAATTGAGATACCTTAGGAGCGGACTTCATGGCGTCTTTGAGCAACTTCTCGCCAGAGGATTGTTGAGGTTTCTTGGGAAGAGGCAAGACCATCTTACCTTTCCCCTTGTCTTGCTTTTTTGTGGTCGAGACCTGAATTGGAGAATAATTGATTAGGTATGAAACACGAGCAAGAAAATAACCTTAATATTTGAGTTAATTTACTTACAGTTTTGGTACTGTCTGAACCTATTCTTTGTTTCTTCGAGTTTCCAATACTCTGTAGAGTAGAATTTCGAGAAGGTAAGATAAAATATTAGTTTCGAGAAAAATTGCAATCCAAACAAGCTATACCTTAGAACGTAAAGAAACCTTGTCAGCAGCGGTCTTTCTCTTTCGACCCTTTTTAGATGTCTCTTTATCCTCGTCATCGTCACTCTCCCAATCAGGAGTTGGATCAACATGTCGAGGAACACGCTGAGGGATGGCAGCTACAAGGTTCGAGCAAAGAAGTGAGACAAGTTTAAGGTATACTCGAAGAAGAAGGAGGTGAAAAATATTTACCAGGAGGAGGGTTAATGTTATTGACCCAACATAATGGCCACCATTTGTTTCGAGGAAAATCGTACACGGAACATCTCGCGTAGGTAACTTTATTCTTTACAGGAACTTCTTTGCGCTCAAGGTAAAACGGGTCGAGTGTTTTCACCCAAGGAGGATGAGATACATGTTTAACTAGACCAAAAAGGGCATTTGGAAGAGGAGGTATATGCTTTGGACAAAATTTTTCGAAATCAGTTTTACCTTGAGGATTTATTACCTTTTTTGAGCGAATGTTTCGTTGTACCATTTTCGATAATGAGACAGAAGCGTCAAAAATGGTTCGGTGCGCATTGTCAGGTCGATAACAAACCTTAAAAAATTGTTCGAATTGATAAATGATAAGTTGATTCTTGAAAGTACCTGGTTGTTTAGGCCCCTGCGAACAAGAAAGAGGAGAACTAATCAGCTTTTTCAGAAAGCCATCAAAATCGGTGAGTTTATCTACAATATAGTAACACCACCATCGAAGGTAGCATTTTGAGACTAAGAAGGAAGGAGAAAAGGTGGTCGGTGTAAGCCTAAGTTCTTTATCAGGGCGAAGGATGAAGTCAAGGACTTCTTCATAATTCCCTTTTTCGACACAAATATCCGCATCAATGCCTTCTTTACATCGAAGGGGAAGAGGTTTCATTTGGCAAAGCCCAAACTGTCGAGCAAAAAGTTGGGGCTGATAAGGATAAAGTCTGACATCTTTTTGCCTCATACCCGACATGATCACATCCCAAGACAAGAATCCAAACCACAGGTCAGTTGAAGCTGGACTTATGCTACCAACTTGATTATTTTGACGCAACCATGTAGGACCTATCAAATTCGGTCGAATGAAAGGGGCTAAGTCTTCAGTGAAGTCAGTGAAGCTAAGGATGGCTCTAATATATTTCTCGAAATTGTCTACCAGACGCTTTCGAGGGGTAAGGGTTGTTAAACGAGCTCCTTCGAGTTCACATATGGGAATGGGTTTTGAGGGCAAATGAAGTTTCTTCTCCAATAGCGCGTTGAGCCAAAGTTGAAGTAGCCATAACGGGCCAGAGAGATTTCGAGGCCCAGATTCTCGAGCAAGACTTTCGGAAGCTTCATCAAGACAAGTATAAAGAGAGGCCAGAAGTAGTTTGCTTAAGCAGATTTTCCTTTGCAAATGAAGAGCCTGAGCTAAATTGTAATAATATTTTGGGACTTGAAGCGAAGGGGTGCAAAAGACACAGGCGGACAACCAGTACATAAGAAAGGCAATATGCTCTGAAGGTGAGACAGGCGTGTCAGGTTGTCCCATATGCGCGTTAATAAAGGCCAAATAGGTCTTCTTATCCCAAGAAATTGAAGTATCCTTGATCGAAATTTCCTCTTCAAAGGCGTCAGGATAAAACCTATCTCCAATAGGCTTTAACCCTGTTATAGCAGCAACATCAAGTAACGTCGGGCAAATGAAGCCACAAGGAAACTCGAAAGCCCGAGTCTCTCTATTCCAGAAGAAGATAGCAGAAAGGAGCATTTGAGGGTCGAAAAGGTGGAGGTCGAACTTAGCTAGTTGGATAAATTCAAAAATACCTGTTTCTTTCCATTCTGAGGACATAGAAGCCTCTACACGAGCTAACCAAGAGAGGTGCCTTTCTTTAACGGGGGAAACGCTCTAAAAATTTTGGTAGTATCCCCAAAAAGGTTTAGGTCTATTTCTGGGGAATAAATGAAAGGTAGGGTGGTGGAGTCCTCAGGCAAAAGGGTATTACCATATCTCTTGGTATTTTGACCAGCAAAAGGACCAAGGAAAGCATGAACAGAACCATCTGCTAGAGAAAAAGGAAGAAGTACCTGAGATTGGTATATTTTCAAACTAGCCTCCTCCATGCCTGGAATTGGAATGAAAGTGTCATCACCTTCTTTGACCTTTTGAACTTGAGCACCAGTCATTAGCAGAGGAGTGTCCTGGGTAGTAGTTGCGGTGGCCATAGTGGTTACCGGAGTGGTGGTCATAGCAGCAGAAGTAGTAGCAATCAAAATAGGGGAAGAAGTGGTGGCAGTAGGAGACATTGAAGAAGCTACGGCAGCGGAAGTGGACGCAGCAGAAGAAGCCATAACGAACAAAAGCAAGAACAGAGAGAACAATCTGAGAAGAAGATCAAGAACCAGAGCAAAAAAGAAACAGTGAGCAAGAAAACTTGGGCACGAAGGAAGAGAATGGTGAAAACAATTTAACCCTAGGGTGAAAAAGGGGTTTTAAACGAGGTAAATGGGCCTAGGTTGAAACGGGTTAGGTTAGGCAAGATTATTTGAAATATTAAATTGAATTTCCAAAACAACCGCCAAAACGTTTCATATCAGAAGACAAATTTATGGAAAAATAGAAGTATGCGCCGTCAGAGCTATCAATGTCACATCCAAATGGTCAGTACCTTACAAGAATAGGTTTTCATCGAAAGAAAGATTAAGTTAACGTCAAGAAAAGTGAACATCAAGAAACAAATCGAGGAAGTATCGAAGAACAACCTTGATAGGAATTTAGTTTTCTCCTAAGATGCTCATCGAAACCAAATTCCTAGGGGGGCATTTGTTAGGCGTACTCGAAAATCATGTGACTCGAAAAGATTGATAGCGCTGCCTGAGAAGTAAAATCAACACATGCTGAATACTTGTGACTAATCTCATGTGGGGCGTGAGAGCACTCGAAATTATGGGACTCGAAAAAACAAGTGTTGCTCGAGAATAGTTGAAAAGTTAAGACTCTCAGAACATGGAGGTTAAGCCAAAACGGTTACTAAAAAATCAATCGAGGAAACAAGGAACGTGGGAAGAGCGGTTAAAGGAAGTTGTGAGTCAAGACCACGTAGCAAATATAGTGGATAGCGGTTATGAATCAAAAGCGTACATGTACAGAATTAACCGCCCTTGATTGCTCTATAAATACAAGGAGTACGGACCTTTACGGAGGTCGGAAAACTCATACTCTAACCAAATTCCGAAGCATTCTCTGCTTGCACATATGGCTTCCATGCGAGGAATCATCTTTGGGTATGATTACTTCTCGGCCACTTGTCTTTTCTCTTTTTAGGAGTAGGATTAGTGTAGTCTTTCTTTTCTCTTCTCTCCTTTTAATTACGTAGTTATAGACTTTAATCTTGTAATGCTTGAACATTATGTAATTTGAACATGATTTGTATGTTCATTCTATTCATATTGTTATTTGCATGCGGGAACATTGCTTGTTTGTTTTAATCGAAGAACATTTTGAGACAAGTAGTTGCTAAGACTTTTTCATCCTACTCTCCATTCGCGGTAACACGATAACACAGTAAAGCGCCTAAATTGAAATACGTTCGTATGCTAGTCTAAATAAAAAGAACCCAGGATTTGATGGTTAATTCCACCGTAAACAAAACCGGATATTATGGAAAGGGTAGAAGTACGATTTAATCTTTTTTTTTTTTAAATTAAAGCTAACAATATGTTACCTATAGTGAAATTATAATTAAAAATAAATATATAAAACATAAAATTATGTTTTAATTTTGTTTGGAAAATTATACTCGAGCCTAAACATCTCTTAAATTTATACGATATTATATTTAATAACTATTTTTTTTTCAATCTTAATTTTTTCTTCTTCTTAATTTGTCATCACCGCATGACTTGTCTTGTGTGGAATACTTTTTATATTTTAAAGATATTAAATATACTTATTTTTTTTATATAATATTTTGTATAAAGTATTAAGAAGATTAAAAAATATAACGTTATCATATAAAATGAAACAATCTTAATAAAGTCAAAATAAATGAAAAAAAAACATTAAATGAGATAGAACTGAACTTTAAAAATATGAGTGTGATGAATTAACTTATTTTTTTATTATATAATTAAAACAATCTTTATTTTTTATTTATTAATTCATAGTTATAAAAACAAATGGTACTATACAGTTCATATAATTCTAGAATTATATACGTGAGAAGTAACTATTCTATCTAGGTTAAAATTATTATAATATTATTAAATAAATTTTATTCAATAATTTTGTTATTTATATATAAAAATAACAAATACAAAAAATTATACACATATCTTACATTAACCCATTTAAAGCTGAATTCTATAACATCACACAAGAAAAATTTAGGTCGTGTTAAGGTTAAGTTTGATGTGGGTCACGCACTAAAATACAGCAAACTATATCGACATTTTAATAGCAAAATATATATTTATTTAAAAAAATTAAAATCCACGAACCCTTATAAAAATAATTGTGACACCTTCTTATAGAGAAAATTGACTAACAAAAGGTACAGCTCTTGGAATTTCTAAGTTATCAACTTGTTCTAAAACTCATGCACTTCACGATTCTCGTCAAAAGGTATAACATTCGTTTTTTTTCTACATATTCAACACACTCAACTGTTTCTTGCCAACCAATCACTCAAATGAAAATTTCTTTTATTATTGCTCTTATCTCTATTACTATCGCCTCATCAACCATACCATTTAATTATCCTCTACGAATAGAAACAACAAATCAAAAATATTGTAAAACTTTATTGTGGGTGTTCACAAAAATAGAGACTATCCCATCAAGAATATAAAATAGAACAAGTTTGAACAAAGGCAATTAAAATTAAATTATCTGCTACTATTGCCATTACCAAACTATTTATCATCATTATGAAAATAAATGATGGCAAATATATTATACAGTTCTATTCAAAATGGTTAAAAAAAAACGTTGATATAGCCAAAAGATTCCAAGCATATCATCCATGGATAGAAATTAAGGGGAAGGAATATACTGCAAGCTTCAAATAAACAGAAACATAATTATATTCCATCAGTTCAAATTAGGAGATTAATATAAAAATAACAACATTAATAAATAAATTTTCAACTTAAAATAATAAAAATTGATATATATATATATATATAAGTTAATATTTAGTATTAATTCTTTTTAAAAAAATTGTCTTAAGCCTCAAAATTGTTTTCCACATTCCTGCTAGTGGTGCAAAATTATGAAACTCTTCTAAACATCGAGAAAGTAAATAATTTGAATAAATAAATAAATGATAACTTACTAGGGCTTCTATTACATAACGAGCAAGTTCGGTCCACTGCAGGTGGATAGAATGGGATATGGAAGAAAAAAAGTGAAAAAAAAAGCCCAGATAGAAAAAAAAGGTAATAGATTCTTAGAAAATAGAAAAAGAAAGAGGGATATATATTTCTATGCTCATGTTCTTATGAAATGTGATTATGTGACAATAACTACATTGAGAGTTCAGCCTCACGTCCAGTGCCGCCAAACTCTGCACCACAATTTAGAGTGACGGATTGAGTTAATTCTGAAACTTGACACAGGAATTAAGGGAGAAATGTTAAGACTGAAAGAGATAACGAAACCTAAATTACAATTTTCAATCAACTAGTTATTCTTCACTTAATTGATGACAAGTAAATAATCACAACCATTCATTATAATATTATTATATCAGACAATATAATATTATGCTAAGGATTATCAGAACCAAACCGGTTATCAAGTTGTTTAAAGTACTGTGTTAATAGATTATTGGTGGAATCGCTAAGTTATAATTAAACTACATGTATCACTGGATATAACATAATGTTTAAATATATATATATATATATATATATATATATATATATATTATTTATATCATATTTTAAAATAAACAACTATAGTTGTTTAGTGGCAACTTGTAAGTTTTGTATTGGTTAAAAGTTTGAGGTCATGGCTCATGATACGATTACTGTCAATGTAATTTTATAATTTATAACTTTAATCATGTAATTCCTTTTATATTTTTATGACTTTATCCATGTAATTCTGTATGACCTATGCATTTAGTTGTTTCGTATGATAGAATGATATGCATTTAGTTGTTTCCTATGATAGAATGAAAAGAAAGAAATAAATACATTTATAAAAGACATAAATAACTAATAAAAATCAGATGTATTAAGATATAGTAATTTTGTTTGTATGAGGTGTAGTTATAACGAGTGTAATAATAATTTTGTTTTTCTCTCTTAATTTGTTCTCTCTTCAAATAAGAGAGAATCAATAAGTGTGGAGCCCACAAGTTTTCTTTTTCTTTCTTTCTGTCCTCTCTTATTTTCATATGTATCCAAGGAAAGAAAGATTTTTATTTGAAAATGTGTATCCATCTTCCCCTCTCCATTCCTTCCTCTTTGTCTCCGATCCAAACAACGCATAAAAGTTCAATATAAATTTAACCGTATATTGGTTTATGCTATGCTGTATTTGGCGATAGCCAATAGGTACATTTACCAAAATAACAATACAAATAAATAAACTACCACTTATTTATATGAATTCAATTCATTGAATAAGTATCTTAAAATACAGTGTTACATTGTAATGAGAACATTAAAAAAATCTAACAAGATAATTTGATTGAATTTATGCAACAACTATAGACATACACCAAAAATTTAGTTTCACGCAATACAGTAGCCACGAATTATTGCAGCTCTCAACTCTGACATTAGCAAAATTCCATTTCAGTTTCCTTGTCCCAAATGACGAGCGAACTTGAATCTGCCATCAACACTAATTTTGCTCATTAATCTGTTGTCAAGTATCCTCATGCTTACAATTTGGGCATATTTATATTCACAACCGTTTCCAAGCCGAATGATAAAATGAAGTTAACCACGGCAGTCAACATTAAGAATCCTCATCCCATAGTTTATTTGAAAGAATCCATTTGCTCCTTATGTTTAGAATATTTGGAATTGGGGGCTGCCATGTACGACTCTAATGTTGCCCTATATAAAGTGGAGTGGAGGGTAGGGAAAGTTTTCATGAGATGTCACACTTTATGGTAACGAGACTTTGAAAAGAGCAACTGGGATGCCTTTCAATCATGAATCTGATCTGGGAGCGGTAAAAGATGAAAGAAGACCAGCTGCATGAGCAGGTAAAATATCTCCAAATGAGGACATGGCAGCTGCAGATCTATCCTTAAAAATGCCAACTTGTCCATCGGTTAGTATGGATCCCAGTTTAAAAGTACTCTCCCCGAACCTGCTTCCAACCTAGAATAAAAATCAAATAGTATGAAATACCCACAGAACTGTAATCAAACAACAAATTCCAAATCAGATTTCTGATATACAAGAATGGAGAAGTATCAGTATACAAATGCATGTAAGTATCAGTATTGTACATAATATACATTGAAATCTACTTGGTCAAAATATATGACATTATATGCTCAAACACATTAACACAACATGAAAAAAAATCATTACCTACTATTATAGAGAATTTGTTCAACAATCAAGGAACCAATTATAATTGAATGAATAACCTTTTCCCGGGTAGAGCAACACATAATACAAGAACTAGGAGTACAAGATAAAGTTTAATGTGGTTGAAGAATATGAAATGACACAGTATTAATTCTATCAAAACTGCAGGATAGCAGTCCAAATATAATAACCGCGGTATTCTTTAGATTTTGGCCTAATAATCCCATTCGACTTAGGTATTGTAATTTCATTAAACAGTTGTCCAGAGTGTATAAAGAAAACTTGCCTTTAGAAAGAAAAAAATACATTTTGTATGGATGCACTTGAAAAAATGGATAGAGTTCACTGCAGCGGCAGTGCCATAGATGTGTATCAATATGATATGCAAATGCATGACATTATGGTGCATCGACATCTCATAATTTCTTAATTAATGAATATGACAATGTTTAAAATTAAATTGCAATAAGGCAACAAATAGAACCAAATTTTGATAAGGGCCTACCTGCATAAAAGACTTCAGTAATGGTGCTGCCACCCCCAGACTTGAATTGTCATCCAAATTTATCTTCTGAGAAAGTTCTCCATTTGTAATTGAATTCCATGAACTTCTTGAAGAGATTTCATTTGACGATGGAGTAAATGCCTTCTTAGTCCCTCTAGAGGACAATGCTGGAGCACTGGATTTACCAAGAGGTTTGTGAATAAGATATGACATATAGAGTATTAATCACTAACTTTGGAGCATACATCAGTAGATTTACAAAACTACCCATAAAAAATAGTCATTGAATAAATCATTGGCTTTAAGCTAATTTAAATTAAATAAATAGAATGATAGTAAAAGAGACAAGCACAGAACTACGCATTATGAAATGACAGACAAAACATATATAAAATACAAGATGAGACTAACCTGATCGGGAGGTATTTAAACCGAGGAACTGTAGAGCACCTCAGAATATTAGATTCTGAATTAGTAGGCAGTTTCTGAACAGTATCTGTGTAGATACGGTTAAGTTGCACAAAGAATCCAAATAGGACAGCATGTCGCAGGTATGATTGTCTCTCATTCTCCCAGAGATATGGCTCATACCTTTAACATAAAACAAAGAAGATTTGAGATGACAGTACAAAAATTACTAGAAGTACAAGTCATAAGTCATTACATGCTACCAATTTAACCCTGTCCAAGAAATACATGCCACAGATTCCCTCTAACCATGAATTTTGCAGGAAAAAGAAGAAAGAAACAATGTCTCAACATCCCATATAGAAAAAATATGCAAAGTAGGTTATCCGGATCTGCTCCTGCATGAACATGCAATAAGCAATGGTTGTTGCTTGAAATGAATTGCGCATCTTTGAAATCCATGATCAGTACACAGCCTTGAGATATCATTCATTTTAGTAATCTATTTCATTCACTCTTTGGAAGATTTTGTGCTTTAGAGAGCACTTTGCCTTTTCTTCTACTTCTATTTTCTTCTAAATTTATCTTATTTGGTTCCTGGATTGCACATCCCATGCCCCTTCAACATAATAAAACATAGAAAGGAGAACTTGAACGGAAGAATAAGACTCACGTAAGCCAGTCTATGGGATCCAGTTTCTGAGAAAGACGATTTAACAATTGATCTGAACGTTCTCTAATGGCTGAGGTTGTAGAACTTTGCTCCTGCTTCCGTCTGACAGGCACCTTTGCCTTTGGGTTACTAGAAGGTATCCCAACCACGTTTGAATCACCACCAGAGAGAACATCAACAGCAAATTTGACATCTAACAAAACCTGCAAGACTCCTTTTTCTGACACTTGATGAACACCACCCTCTGCAGTGGAAAGGAAGTCCTCAAAGATTCCAATTACCTGTGTAATAAGATACAGTCATTGTAATGTACATGCAGTCAAGAACATAGCAACACAATCATCAAAACAATAATATGTGATAACTTGATAAGCCACTTCCTAGAAAACTGCATCAAAACTCTTTTTTATATCATTTTTAGGATACATTATCCTTAATGTTATCTACTCTTTTTCTTTTCAATGCAATCTCATTTTCTATAAATAACCAAAAGGAAAGATGGGAAATAAATTAAAGAGATAAATAGTCACGTTAGTAGACATGAAGATCAAGCAGACCAACACATCCTAACAGGAAAACCTACCTTTTCCAGTAGCCTTGATGCAAGTTTATGCAAAATCTTCTTGTCAAGTACATGACCTCCAACTCTGTGAACTTCTTCACAAGCTCTAAATAGAAATGAGATGATATACAGAGAAGGCATAGATGGAAGAGATATTTTCATCTCTGATTGATTCTCATCAGACTGATCTTGCTTGACAACGATATCCTCCCAGCCCTGTTCAGACAAGCAAAAATTGAACAACCTTCAAGATTAAAAGCAAAAACCCTAAACCCTATAACTTAGTCATGATATCACCAATACAAGGTCCCACTAAAGAAATAACAATATCCGACGAAGACAATGCTTGAGTTTGATGACACCTACTATCCTTTCAAGACAAACAGAAGTTAAGCTGGCTGGCTCTATATTCAAAGGCCACTAGTTTTCCTTTGGCATGTCACCAATGGTTGAAGATTGAAGACTCAATACCCACGAGATCCATTAATATATTAGTTGCAAAGTAAAAGATCACTGCGAACAAGTACTTTTTCAAAATTTCAATTTATTTTAGTTCTCTGAGTCTCAACTAACTAGACAACAATAATTTGATTACTGACTGCTTAAATAAAAGAAATCTAAGCAGATAAATACTATCTTCTTGGTATTTCCATTACTATGTAATACCAACACTTAAGGAAGCCTCTTGACTGAAGCACATCACTGCAAGGTTAAGAGCATTTGAAGTTTGAAAGGATAGAGAAATAGCATACTAAATGCTACCAATTCATTTAAATTAAGGTGAAAAACCTCACCATCACAGTCCACAGATTTGTCAAACCATTCCTAGTAGGAAACTAGGAATAAAGCAGTGGTCTTAGAAAACAGCCAATATTTTCAAGAACATGGAGATCTTGAAGTAAACAGAGGACAACACATATAAATAAGGCAATTATTCTCAACTAATTCCAAACAAATTTGACAATACTGGACCGAAATATTTGGATTTTATGTTTGCTCAATTCATTGTTAGCACCCTCAAAGGGCTAGGGCTTGCCTAGTTCTGGGGAGGAATCTGGAAAGGAAATATTAAACTAGAACAGTCTTTTAACATATAGCTTTTTTGGCAAGACTTTTGGGCAATTTGCTAAACAAAAATTAGCACAGTAATGGTTTATGGAATAGTGCTTCCTCCAGGATGTTAGCTTCAATCCTACAATATACACTAGTATGACATCTGTTTTGGACATGTTATGTTAATAAAAAATTTGGAACCTTTATAAAGTTATCAAATTTTCACAAGATCCATATCATAACTCAGATTTCTTATAGTTGCTCACATATCTATTTTGGTAGACAATTTATGATGTTAGACTACAATCACATGGTATGCTGTGCTATAAATGTCCAAGCAGGAATCAAGAACAAGTCTTGACACAAGTCTGTTAAGTGGTTTTTTTCCTTCTGCTGATATACAAATAGGAGGAATGGCTTAACTTTATTGACTTCCTCTATTTTTTTTATATTTATTTTACCCTATATTTGTAAAGAATTTCTAATCCTCATTCTTATGCTTTCTTTATCCATTTCTTTGGACCTAAAAGGAACAAACAAGTATTATTGTAAAATGTAAAGGTTCATAAAAAAAAATAAAGGATCACAAGTAGAATATTAATAAATCAAGTTTAAACCATCACAAGTCATGGAAAAACAAAGAAAACAAATTTAGGGGAGGTGAATAACACTTACCCTCCAGGGTGTGCTCAAAGATAAAGCATCATCTTGTTTAAGATCCCGAGAGACCATGGCAGAAAGTTCATCTGAGAGCCATAATATCCACAAGTTGTAAGCTCTAATGCAAAGATCCCCTATAGTCTTATTTAGTTCTTCCAATTCATGGCTTGCACCTTCTCTCATGCCAAGCAAAGCAGCTGCAGCAGATGAATTTTGTCTTTTAGAGCCAAGGCTTGCTTGTCTTCCCGGACTATCACAGATAGCAGAATCAGATCCAAAACGAGATTGTTTCACCAGACTTGGTAATTTCCCAACCGCAGATGCATTCCCAGTGGCCCAAAATCTGGGAGAACCAAGTATCAAGGGTATATGTTTAGAATGATTTTGGAATGCAAACAATAATCGTCCAATGAAAAGAGATTTTTCAACAGTAACAGCTGTTGGAACCTCGTCATTTTCCATTGAAGCATATAAACTATCAAGCTCTATTTTCAGTGTCGTCAATATAGAGGACACACTTTCATAACATTTACTTTGCAAATACGGTGCCAGATCCTTCAATCTTCGGGAAGCCTTTGGAGATTCTAAGAAACTTAAAAGATCCTCTAGGATGCTTTGAAAAGATACATCAACTGCATCCCTGATTCGACTTACTTCAGGACCAAAATAGGCATTAAGACAAGACTGAAATTCACTCTCTTCAGGCTGGACTTTAAACCCAGAAACAACTCCAGTTTTTCTGGCATTTGATTCTAGAAACCAAACACCACCAGCTGTAGAACATTTGTTCAAGTACCCCTGAACATCATCCAACTTGGTAAACAAGTCACCTACAGCAGAAACTGAGTTCACCACGTCAACAGCACTAGTTAGCTCCCTAAATCTCAACTCAATGATTGCTTTCATCCTGCCAACAAAAGCATCCTCAAATATCTCATCCCAAAGATCCGAATCATCTTCCAAAACAAGTTCCCGAATCCTACTCCATGGCAACTCAATCTCTGAGCCGAAAACACTCTTGAGCCACTCTAGACTCCCCTGCAGAACTTGTTTGCTTTCCATTGTCTCCCTAATCGATTTCTCAGCAGAAGCAAGATCCTGGCCACTGCCAACGGCATCAATCAAATTCCTTCCACTTATCTTGCTCACACATTCCCTCAACCAAGTAAAACAAGTATCAGCAATGTAACGCTTATCAAGCATTACCATAACCGACTCTAGTTTATCTCTAAACGACTTCCAAAGCCTAACCTCCTCATCAGGATTGGGAATCCCACCAAACAATTGAGACGCTGGAGGAGATCCCAGAATAACTTTGTAAAAAAGTGGCATATCATTCAACACTTGCAAAAACAACTCCCCCACCTGACCCACACTGACCTGAATTATACCCAACACATCACACAAAACCGAAACCACCAAGGAGGAAGCATCACCAGGACCAGCATTACCCAAAACCTGCGATATCCACAACTTCCTCGACTCCAAAAACAGGCTCAGCACCTGTTTTTCATCCACAAATCAGTTTAAACCAAATCCAGCAACTATCCAAATCTCAAATCTCAAATCAGTTAAATCTACAAACCATAAGCAATCCATTTCTCATCAACTAATCATCACTTCACAGTCGAAACACGTAAATCCAGGCAGAAATCGAGAATTCAAAGTGGAGAAGCGAAAATACCTGCTTAGGTTGGAGCTCGTCGATGACAGCGACGGCGGCGAGGGCGTCGGAGTAAGCGGCGATGGCGAGGCCGCGGTCGAGAAGGCGGTCGCGGCTGCGCTGGGAGATCTGCGCCCTGAAGCTCTCGACGATCTGCCACTGGTGCTGGAGCATTGCGAAATTGGACAAGATGTTCTTCCTGTGGTCGTCGGAATCAGAGAACAAGTGGTGGTGCACGTGCTTGGCACGGACGTAGCGCGAGGCTGCCTCGAGGAACATGCCTTCGTCGAGGCAGCCCCAAATGTTCTCAGGCGTGTCCACGAGGTACTTCACGCGGCACGCCACGCCGTAGGTCCAGGCTCGGGACTGGGAATGGAGCTTGCTTTGGGATTGGGACTGCGATTGGGATTGGGACTGGGAGAGGGACCGGATGCGGCCGTGCACGGCGGCGATGTTGCCGGAGATGCCGTCGCAGGAGGCCTTCATGCGGACGATGGAGTCGGCCGAGTCGATCAGGTCGCGGTACCGGGTGCCGACCAGTTGCCGGAGCTCCTCCTTCTTGTCCTCGATCTGCCTCCGCATCGCCGCCTCCGTTTTGCGGATCTCGGCGATCGGCTTCGAGCGGAAGAGGGACTCGGCATCGCGGCTGCCGAGGGTGGAGATGCGGTGCTCGTCGGCGTGCGGCGACGGCGCCGCCGCGGGAGATGAGACTCGCATGGCGGTGGCGGTGGGTTTGGGGGTTTAGTGGTTTGGCATTGATGGCTCCGGCGGAGGATGGAAGGAAGGAGAGTGGAAAATTTGGCGAACGGTCACTTGGAAGAGGAGAAAGAGAGAAATTCAAGGACAATTTTGTCTCACAGTCATCTAAACGGCGTCGTTTTCATTGATCCAAGACAAATAGTAGTGTTTAATTATTTTTAACATTCAGCTTTATATTTAGAACTTGCTAAAACAAATTAAAGGTTTATTTTCAAGTTTATAGTGCATGATATGATATAATATATTCATTTTTCCTTTCATATTAAAATATATTGAATAATTAAATTAATTAAGGGAAGATTAATCAAGCTCGTAACAAATAATTACGAGTAATGACACAAATTTATTAAAAAAAACCTTTTTTTATCAGTTTTCCTTTGAAATAAGTAGTAAAAACTTGCTATTTTCATCGTGTCTCACTTCTTTCATGGGACTGCAGTGCACTTTTAGATGGACTTGTAAATTTGGGCTTCAGATTTAACTGGATTGAGTAGCCCATTGGGTTCGAAAGCGAGTCCAGCTCAAACCCAACCCACTGAATCTACGGTGTAAAGGCCCAATGTTGGCTGAGCTAGAGGGAAAGAAACTATTGACCGGAGAAAGCACCACTGCGACACCGTTTCGTTCAACCCTTTCTTACTACCAATAATTATTCTTATCTCTCAGTATGACTACTACCTTTCACCAATTTTCCTCCGCATTTTATCCTCAAAGTTCTCTTACAGTTCCCACATTATTTTTGCATTTTCTATTTTCGTCACATAAATATGCATCACGCTTAGGTCCTTTTTTGTTTGTTTGTTATTTTAAATTATTTGTAGCTGCCATGATTGTGGGTTCCTCTTTTCTTATGGTAAAAATTTGAATTGCCTTTTGTTTAGTTAGTCTTTACGATAAAATAAAATGAGATGGGTTGTAGTTATATGCTTACACTGATTGAAAGGATTATACTCTTATTAAATTGTTATGAGTATGGGTTGACATCTTGTTGTCTGAACTAATTATTTTTAATTTTAATTTTTAAATTTGAAATTTTTTGGACAGAATGTGAAAGCATAATGATGGTAAACCAAAGGGTTGAACAACATGCTATGAAAGAAGGGCAAAGGAAAAAGAAGAGGAAGAAGGAAGTTTTGGTTCCTCGTCCTGCATGCTCATGGGTGTATTTTAGGTTATTTCTTTTAATTTCTTATAAGTGAAATTACATTTATTATTAGAATAAATAGTGTATGCACTCACGTACACAGAAAGTGCGTAGAAATTAAACTATTATTAATATTATTGTGTGTGTTATGATTCTGTGAGGTACTTAGTTTTAAATCAATTGTTGCAGTAAGGAGTTTATCAAAGAGTACATTGCTTCCCATCCTGAGACACCAGGCCTTAAAGCTGTGAGCATCTATTTTGACTTTTGAAATTGCTAGGTTTGTACCTCATTTGTAGGTGAAAAACTTTTTATGGCAATAATTTAAGTAGAAGTTTTTTGTTGTGCAGGCAACAAAGGCTGCCTCGAATGCATGGAAGTTGATGTCTCTTGAAGACAAGGAAAAATATGCTAGGCGTGCGCGTGAAGTGTGGGATGGCTACTTGAGTTCTGGTGCTGCCCCTGCCCCCAAGCCAAGGAAACAGGTAAATTCCAAGTACTTGGGAGATGGTTGATGTGTTTATTCATGTCCGAAGTTAATGAATCTTGAAGCTGAAGATTAAATAATGCAGACTAAACTGGTAACAAGATGCTCTCCTGGTCGCTTATTCAATGTGTTACAACACCTCACACCTGAACAGAAGGAGGCAGTTAAGAGCATGGGCTTTGGAAACCTCCTTGGTCTTAGATGTCGAACACTTCGACGCAGTTTGTGTCTTTGGTTACTGGATAGGTTTGACACTACTAATTGCAGCTTGGAGATCTGCAATGTGCGCATGCCATTGACTCCAAAAGATGTAGAGTCAGTATTGGGATTAGCGGCCAGTGGCAAAGAAGTGGTAAATTCTGGTCCAGAAGACTTAATTTCAGATTTACGCATAGTAGTCAATCCCGGATAGCGGCGCGGAGCGGCCGACCCCAAAACTGGGATAGCGGGATGACGCGGAGCGGGATAACCGCTATTTAAATATTAATTTATATATATTAAATAATTAATAATATATATATAAAAGCTAAAAAAAACAAAAATTAAAAATAAAATTAGCTGAATTAAATTTAATCAGAAATTAAAAATAAAATTAGCTGAATTAAATTTAATCAGAAATTAAAAATAAAATTTGTTGAATTAAATTTATTCAGAAATTAAAAATAAAATTAACTGAATTAAATTTAATCAGAAATTAAAAATAAATTTTTCTGAATTAAATTTAATCAGAATTTAAAAATTAAATATGTTGAATTAAATTTTATCAGAATTTAAAAATAAAATTTGTTCAATTAAATTTAATCAAAAATTAAAAAAAAATCAGTGGAAATAATTTAATAAATAATTAAAAAAGATATGTTGCATGTTGCATAAAAGAGTAAAAGACACAATAGAATAGGGGAACAGACAACAGAGGGCAAACGTTAGTCGGAGGAAGGAGAAGACAAACGCGCGTCTGAGCTTGCGGCCACGTCGGAGCTGCGTCGGACCTGGAGGCTCGTCGGAGTCGGAGGTGCGTCGGAGCTGGAGGCGCGTCGCCGATGGAGGTGCGTCGGAGCCGGACTTCGTCGGAGCTGCACGCGATTGCCAGAGAAGAAGAAAATATGAGAGGGAGAGACGAGCGGAGGGGTTTGGTTTCGAGGAGTCTGAAATCGCGAATGGGAAAGGGATGATTAGGGCAAAAAAACCCCATTGAAAAGACGGACTTACCCTTAATGAAGGGTAAGTCTGAAATCGCGCTCGCGAATCCGCGATTTCGGCCGCTCCGCTACGCCTCCGACGCGGCCGCTCCGGCCGCTACAGAAATCCGCCACGCGACAGCAGCCACGTTGCGGGGTGACGCCGCTCCGCTCCGGAGCGCCGCGATAGCGACCGCTCCGGCCGCTATTGACTACTATGGATTTACGTAACAGTTACAATGCAATAAATCATGGAATTTCAGTGCGACTTTTAGAGGAGCGGTTGGCAACTGCAGAGGCTGGAGATGATTTTAAGAGGTCATTTGTTCTCTACGTGCTGGGAACGCTTCTTTCACCAACAGCTAGGCTGGATGTTAGCCCATCATTTCTCCACTTTCTGACAAATATGGATCTCGTCCATCAGTATAACTGGGGTAAATTCTTGCTTGATAGGCTGGTTCGAGAGGTATCACGCTTCCATCAAGGGAAGCAGAGAGCTGTTGGTGGTTGTCTCTTATTTTTGCAGGTAAATTTTTTTTTCATCAATTTTTATTTAACTAATAATTTTTAACTCCTCTTTCTTTTTCAGCTTTTCTACTATGAGAGCATATCACTTGAAGGGTCTTCTGCTTCAGTTCCAACTATTGTTCCATATCTGTTTTCTTGGGGAGAGGAGGAGATTGCTGAGAGAGAAAAACGAGAAAAGGAACTTGGCGGCTATGGTTCTGGGGAGGTAGATGTCAAAATGTTAAAAATGATTAAAATGATGAAAGTGCTTTCTGTGAAATTAATTTTTAACTTTCCAGAAACATACGATTTTGATATTTTCTGCTAAACTAGTGAATCCCAAGTTTGTTCAGATATTAAAGTATGCTTTTATTTTGCAGCTAGCAAGTAAGAAGAAATGCCATCAGATGGAGTTTTCCGAGCATAGAGATCATCTAGATGGCCCACCAATCACCACAGGAAGCATTAGGATTGGACATGGTCTTCTTAGACCTGAATCAAATGAGGTATTGATACCATTGCCATTCATTACTAGCCTCGTTGCATGTCCGCAAGAACATTTCAAAAGGCACTCTTTTATATATATATTTTTTCTATAATCATGAAACCCAAGTTTTTTCTTTTCTTTTATGAAGAAAAATGGCTAATGGATATTTGAGTTTCTTTTCGACCTTGCAATAATTGAAGTGGAGAAACAAGTGGAGTAAGGCAGTCTTAAAAGTTTTACAAGTTTGCTTGAAAGAAAAAGATGAGTGACCAGGAGATGTGTTTTCTTTAATAAAAGATGACTATATATTTTGGTGGAGCTTTAAAAAAAATAAAATTGGTGCATTACATGAAAGAACTTAGCACATGACCCTTGCTGTTACAGTTAATCAAGCAAATGGCTTTTAGTCTCTTTGGTGATGTTGGGTTTTGAACTATAGTGATTTTGTTGTGCTATAACACCCAAAAGTTGCTATATAGTTAATGAGTGCATAATTGGAAGGCTGTCCATCAGCATTTTAGCTGATGCAACTACTTTACCAATTGTGGTCTGCACATTCAACATGTTTTTATTTCATCAAGCTTTAAAAATACGCAGAAAAAAGATAATTCTGGAACCAAGCAAAAAATGTAATCATGGACGCATAGATCATTGGAAGCTGCTTATACTATAACTTTTCTCTTATAGATTTTCTAAACATGATCTTTTCCTGACCATGATAGCTAGTTGAATTTATATCTGAATGAATGATGGTGTTTTCAACAAGCTATTAGTGGAAGCTCTATTTCTATTCAAAAAATGCATGTGCACACTTTTAAACTTACCCATGCCTGGATGGCATATGCACCAACATACGAATTCTGCAGCTTGAGAATGTTTACCCTCTGAGTAACTAAATTGTTTCTACAGGAAGGATTCCTTGGTTATCCTGAGACTAGAACAGTGTTTAGTGCAGATGTGGGTTTAGTAGTTGAATCAATCGCAGCACCTTGTCAGAACAGAGAATATGGTTGCAATGAAATTGTGGATTACATGACCAGTAATGACCATGAAGTGACATGCATCTATTCTCCATGTACCTGCCCACTTCAAGACTGCAACTATGTTGGGTCATTTGAACAGTTGGCATTGCATTTCAGCAGTAAACACTGGGATTCTGGAAGACGATTCAAATATAATCGTCCATTGGCTATCTCTTTACACATGGATGAGAAATTCCTTGTTCTCCAGGAAGAAGAAGACGGGGTTCTATTTCTCCTCAACAAGGGCACAGAAACTAATGGGAGTACTGTGATGATAACCTGTATTGGTCCAAGCTCATCAAAAGAGAGGTTTATTTATGAGATTGTTTCATGTAGGGGAAGAAGTTCTCTCAGATTAAAGTCTGTAGCTGAGAATTTTCCTGGTCGAATGGAGGATTTTCCCCCTGTAGATTTTCTTTTGATTCCTTTCAATTTTCTTGTTTCTTATGGGGAGCTCAATATAGATATTTGTATATGGAATTCTACTGAGCATAATGTAGATTGCTCTTGATTTGTGACCTAGATTATAGATAATTTATTCAGTGAAAATGATGTCAATCGGCATTTATAAGATTTTTCTGGTATTTCTTTACAATATTCCTGCTCATTCTCAATGTTTGTGGCTTCTGTTATACTGGAAAAGCCACCTACCTACTCACACCCCCCCCCCCCCCTTTTTTTTTTTTTTTTCCTTCTCATTGCGACATCTCTTTTACGGTTCTTAAAATTTTTTGTCTATAGTATTTTTAATAAATTGTAGAACTTATTTGCTGCTACTGATGTAATAACTCCTTGCAGCCAAGTACATGATAGATATAAAAAACATTCGTCAATTTTCATCTAATTGCACTAGTTCTTGGAGAAATTGGTTGACAAAATTTATTCTAGTGAAAAATCCTAAATGGACAAATTTTATGAACAAAAGTATATAATTAATGAACAGAATTGTTAGTTGGTATATGATTGCACCAAACGGAAAATATATGGTACTGAGTTGAGATATGAAATTTCGTTTCTCTAATTATGCTAATGCCAAGTAAACAACTTTAGACTCGTTAAAAAAAAAAAAAAAAAAAAAAAAAAAAAAAACTAAACATAGTTGCATGTTATCTATGTATAAAAAAAAAGTCATCGTATGTCTCTACTATCTAAGTTGAACTTCATATCATATTTTTTATATCCCTATTGAGACCTTATTACCTTGGGCTTTCTCACGATTAAGGATTCTCTCTATTTTCAGGCTTGCACTAAAAGGTTTTCTCTTTACAATAAGAATTAAATGAGATGAAATTTCATTATAATATCTGATTCTATCCCAGGTGTTATATGGATTTGGCCAGGCAATAATTTTTTTTTTATAATAATT
The DNA here is from genome assembly GCF_000230855.2 of Cajanus cajan. Classification (NCBI taxonomy): domain Eukaryota; kingdom Viridiplantae; phylum Streptophyta; class Magnoliopsida; order Fabales; family Fabaceae; genus Cajanus; species Cajanus cajan. Next base: position 49,256,791 of record NC_138523.1, on the reverse strand, counting down.
GAAATTTGGAACAATTGAAATTCTTTATTTGAGGCTGTCTTTAGGTGCATTTGCCCCATCAGAAGAGTTTCATGTCTTTAGTATACTATTCTATATTTATCTATTTATATCGATATAGATTCTATATATATCGATATAGATAAATCTAATATTTATAATATAATATAAAAAAAATATATAGAATGAAAATAAAATTCAATTGAATATAAATAATTAAAACAAAATTAATAAATTCATTAAAAAATTTACAAATAGCTCTTAAACATGCATGTTAGGCCATTGCTCAAACCTAAAGGTTCCACTCCCACTTACAATGCATTCGATTGAAACACGTAGATTCAAAAACAATATTGGTCCCTTCTTGATATTATGAGTTCCGCTTAAAGTTTAATCTAAAAGTGTCAAGACATCATTAAATATCAACTGATGGCTGCTTAGAACAACACGTTAATGTTCATCACAAGTCCTAAAAAAGTTGTAAGATGCTGGAATTTCTGGATTTACATACTTTTTAGCAGTTTAGGTTTTATGGTAATTCTATTTATTTTTTTTAAAAACAAAAACTTTTAAGCAAACCTCGTACAGAATGCGCAAGTTGTGATTTCTTAATTATAATTAAGACTCCTATTTGAGGTTTATTCATTTCACAGCTATTAATAAATTGTGGGGTTTAAATTAAATAAAGCCATGTATGAAAGAGAAGATCGAGAAAACATACATTTGTAACACAGCTTAATTTTCAGGTTAGAGAAGGGAAGGACGGAAACAGAAGCTGTGCCAACTTGCTTCTATATTTCAAATTTCCAATTTATTGATTATTCTTTCCAAGGCATTTCAAGTAATACATCAAAGTGTGACAAATAATGGTTGTAAAATAATATATGGTTCTAAAACAAATTGAATGGTTGCTACCAGCAGAAGAAACTGCATTTGTTCCTTCTTGTAGTGAAAAAAATGCCAGCCAAATGACAGACACTTGAAATAATTCTGGTGAAGGAGTTCCTCTATGGATTGGGAATAAAGGTGCCAACATAGCCAATCCCCACAACAAAGAAGGCAATAGATTGCAGGAAGAGATATATGAAGTAGTGGTTCTTCCCATAGGTAAGATCATAGCATCCACAGAAAAAGAGGTAGGCCCCCACTATAAGTTCCAGGAAATTAAGCCTGTTAATCATCAACAAACAAGTAGTAAAGGTAAAATCATTAGTACTAGTTATGAAATGTAGACACCAAAGTTCCAACTTGAGGGAATCAACTGAACTCATGTCTATGTTGTTCATTCTATTTTGTTATAAATGATAACAAGTTAATAAAAACAAGAGTATTCTCCTTATCTTTGTGTACCTCTCACCGATCCTGATACGAGGCTTCCTAGCTGCTCTGCCTCCTGATTTTGTTTTAAGTGCATCTCCCAATTTCTCAGTAACGACCCATTCATTTACTCTCCCTGCCTCTAGCAAACCTGTAAGTGTTGCCTTGGTCCTATGCATTGACATAACATTTTCAAAAAGTATCCAGAATACAAGTAAGTGGATTGACCTGCACAAGATATACATGACTAGTTACTCACAAATGAACACAAGAAAACCTTTTCAGCAAAGTCTTGCAATGCTTACCTAGGAGTTCCCACTGCATTGAGGAGTGTGATGATAGAAGGTATATACACAGCGCCCCACTTGGGGACTTCCACTTCTGGAACTAGAACAGTTGCTGGCATAACCACACAGTAGAATACAAATGTGACCACATGAGCTACGATTTTCCGGACAAAGAAAAAACTATAAATCACATAAAACTTCTTCCACATGGAGACTTTCTGCATGATATGGTCAAAAAAGGAATCAGTAGAGAAGATGGATACTACTAGTTTGACTTCTTCAATGACTACAAGGAAACTGATACCTTGTTTCTCATGATTTCCATTGCCATTTTCTTGAACAGATTAGCCGGGCCACATGACCATCGGTGCTGCTGATAACGATAGGCCTTGAAGGTACTTGGCAATTCACTTTTCACCTAAATTTGTTTAGGTAAATTGTTATATAAAATAAACAATTCAGTATATGATAAAAGACTAAACAGAAACTTGATGTATAACTGAGATGGTTTTTTGTACGATCTTCTTTGCTAAATAACTCATTGAACAAACTCGAGTACAAGCCCTGCAATTAAATGCAGTGTGATTGAATGATACCTTGAGATCACTAAGATATACAAATTTTCCGCCTTTGAGACCTGCTCGGACAGCTAGATCCATATCTTCCACTGTTGTGCGGTCCTTCCATCCACCAGCTCCATTTAATGCTGAAATTCTCCACACACCAGCTGTGCCTGCAACATATCATCTACATTGACATGACTGTTTCTACTACTCAACGAAACATATTGTTTGATTATTAAGGAAATGATTTACCATTGAAACCAAAAAAGGCATAGGTTGAGGACCCAACTTCCTGCTCCACAAGGAAATGATAGTCCAATGACATCTCTTGCATTCTTGTCATCAAGCATTCATCAGCATTAACTGCCATACACAAGGTATATTACTATCACACCTTACTGCCAAAGGCAAATAACTACATTCTACATTGTGATAAATTTTTGTCATGTAAATTGGAAATGATTTATTTTGTTTGTAGCTAAGACACTGATGTCAGTACTTTCTTTCTTTTTCTAACTGTTGATGTAACTTTTGTTCTTTAAAGCACCGACACTAAAAATGGAGTTGTGTAGATATCAAAATATTTTAAACCTTAAAGAATTAAGAGTGGTATTGTGTGCTGAGTGAAACTATCTTATCTGAGCTTCTTAGCTTCCATTGGACAATTTGATCTTAATGTAGATCTTAATTTTGAGTCCATTGGCTAAGCTTGGCCATGATGCTCTAAGTCTAAAAATAGTAATAAAGTGAAACAGCTAAAAAATAAATCAGTTCAGTTGTAACTAAAAACTGTATTTTGACACCAGATCGTTTGTTGGAGAACAGTTTTTGTTCTAGTTTCTAAAGCAAGCACGGAAAAAGGAGTTTCAGGAGAAAAAAAAATACCGAATTTCCATCGAGCTTGGACTAGTGAAACTTCTGGGTTGTGAGCAAGGAATGGTATGGTGCGCCAAAGGAAGTTAGGCTCAGGTTGGAAATCAGCATCAAAGATGGCCACATAGTCACACAAGTTCACATAGCCATGCTTCATGCCTTCTTTGAGAGCCCCAGCTTTGTAACCATTTCTGTTCTCTCTGATCTCATACTTTATGTTTATGCCTTTACTGGCCCATCTGTGGCACTCCACCTCCACCATATTCTGTCATTAAAAAAAAAAGTTTATGTGATAATTAATTAGACTCTGATCAGAGAATTAGGCTATATTGTATGAATGTAATGTATTAGTTTTTACAAGGTCTGTAGCCACAATAGATAATCCAGAATCTTGTTTTTTTGGCCAAATTGATGGTCACCGTTTTTCTTTACCATCTAAATGTTCAGAAACATGACATGCACAATTGTGTTTTGGGTTGAAACCTTGGACTTTCTGACACTGTAATTTTGTTCTTAAATGTTGTTTTTCCATGCAATTTGACGTAGATTATGAACTAATGAGTAAAGTTACTTTAAGTATCCCCTAGAGTGTATAAAAGATCTCGAAAGGAGCTTTTGTTGACTAAGGGAAAAAGAAATGGAAATGTTTACATTGTTTAATTATAGGAAGATTTAGGAGCAACTTGTCAGTTAACTTTATTAGTAGGGATGATTTCAACCTTAATGATTGGATCAGTGGAATCATCAAGAACTTGAATAATGATCCTATCAGAGGGCCATGATAGCCCACATGCAGCTCCAATTGATAATTGATACACCTGCAACCAATGAAACAGTACCCCAAAAGCCTTTACTTCAGTGAAAAAATAATTCTATTTCAAGAAACAATCTATGTCATAACAAATTTTCCTTTTAGAAAAACAGGGGTCTATTAAATGGGATAACTTAACAACATTACCTCTTTCTCATTGTACATAGGAATTTGCACCAAGACCATAGGGTATGCAGAATTTCCATGCTCAAGGTCATCCCTGAGTGGCTCCCATTTGTACTTCTTTTCTGGCTTGAACCTAAACAACTTCACAAAGATTATGACTACCCCCATATAAACTCTCTCCACAAATAACATAACTGACATGGCTAGGCACAAAGCCACTAGCAATTTCAGCAATGGAACCACAAGGGGTGCCCTAGCTTGCTGCCAAATCAAACCCACTTGGCTTGCACTGCCATAATGCATGCTTTCAAACGTAGCTACTGATGAAAGCCGATCCATTTGGTGGCTTTCTTGGTTTCCTTTGGAGAGACAAAGAACACTTGTAAAATGGTGTGACTATATAAAACAATGTGATATCACTCACTATTTGTGCTTGGTCTTGGTGGCTTGTTGGCTTTGCGAAAAGAACACGAATTGTTTCTAGTTTTTTTCACTTTTGGTCACTCACTCTCTGACTTTTCCGTAGGAGTTACGTCAAGGAAGAACTGGCGTCAGAAGGAACTATTATAACACTGCTAACAAAGTAACAATGCATTCACACGAACTAGCTAGTTCAGCTCCATGTGCAACATTTTGTGTGACACCAAATGGACCTAACGTGTGTTGCAATGCTTTTCAAGTTCTCCCTCCCTCTCTCTCTCTGGTCTCTCTTCTCGATTATGATTAATGAGAGAGAGACTCTGTGGTATTTTGATGCCTTGAGTAAGAACAGAACAATGTGTAAAGTATTTATATATAAGAGATTGCAGTGTTTGTATCAAAGGAAAAGAGAAAAAATTGCAAAAGCAATAATTATGATAAGATTATAGATAGCTGGCTTGAGAGTTGAAACCAGAAAAGAGTGTCATAATCCAGTAGCGTTTGTAGACATGTATCTAACAGAACATTAAAATATGAAGCAGTGGTTTCCACAAAGCAAGTCACTATTATTTCCTATCAGCAAGATTGAGATTTTGTGCAAGGAAAAGGTTTAGTACATCAAGATGTATGCAACCTCATTTTAGTCATTAAAATTGTTTTGCGTATGAATAAAAAATACACTAATAAAGTTCTAATTTAAATATCAAGTTAACGTGGAGTTATTTCAGCTTAATTAGTATATTCAAGTTCAAATATATAATGTTAAAATATTTTGAAAGAAAAGCTTGATTATTTAACATGATTATATCGGTTTAAACATAATTGTCTCCAATAAAATCGAATTAGTATCGTTTTGTACCCTTAAATAAACTAAAATAAGCATATATTCAACTTTTTTATGTTTAAGAGAGTTTTTAAACTGGATTAAATTAATGTGGAAAAGAGTTCTTTTGTTCAGTGCTTTTGGCAAAGAAGTTTGAAATTTCAGATTTGATTTTGGTTCCTTTGAGATATCTTACAAAGGATGTGATGGATCATGTGTTGCTAAGTTAGACAAAGAACAGCCAACAAAGGAAGCATACTTGGCGGTTGACATGTCGATATATTTTACAGGTCTTAAGTAATACTCACCTTAATTTTACATCGAGAATTTTGAAACTCGAAAAGTATATATAAATTGACACATATAATAATATTGGTGCTTTACAAGCATAATAATCAAATTATATGATTAATCATAATTAATATCATCAATTTTCTCCAAATAAATTTAATGGAACTTGACAAATTATTATGATATCATAATTGGCATTGAATGGCCAGTTTAATATCATCATAAACATATATTAATACGGTGATTTAATTCTTTTAATTAAAATGAGAAACATGTGTAAAGTGGAAATAGAAAAATATGTTTATCGTTAATTAAATTAAACTAATTAACTTATAAAATATTCTAACTAATTTAAATCAATTGTAAATAATTTTTTACTATGGTTAGAATACTTTTTTCTAATGAGATTTAAATACGTTGTAATAGACTAATATATCTCCTCAATTATTAAAGTTGACCTAATAAAAAGTTCAAAATAATATATATAATTATTAATGAGATTTAACTAAGTAATTTATTTATTATTTCACAATAAATAAATAATTACATATCTATAATTGATTTTTAACATATTGAGAATAATAATTTTAAATATTTTTCTTTTTAATTTACCAATTTAATTAAATGAATACAATTTTACTTTTAGTATATTATTATTTATATTTTAAATTCATTAACTTTGACGTGCTAACGTGGGAGTTGATTGTTTATTGCTTATTGTATAATGGAAATTGTTTGTTTGATTGTAACTGTTGACCACCGCAATAGGAATTATTTTAGAAAAGGTGAGTTTGGTTATGATCCATTATGATATGATATCAGTAACAAAATTAAATTTTGCTTTACGATATTGATGCATGGAGATCCACGGGGCAATATAATTCAGCATGCACATGCACACTGTTCAAGAAGAGTAATCAAAAAGTATATATATATATATGATATATCAACTAATATTTCCATTAATAAACCATGCAATGCAATCACTTTGTACAATCTCCCTTTTCAACAATATATGTATATATGCAATTCAAATGACGCACACAGACTCAAACCCTTCTCAACAATGTATACAACCTGGTGTTTCCTTTAGCATCCATAAACCATGCAATAACGATCCACGTTAGAAATGCTTCAATACCCACTTACTTACTATATGACATAGATTAATCACGATCGTGATACTGTAAATTTTGTTTAACTATCTTAATTTTAGTTATTTTCATTTTGTTCATCCGAAATTTTAATTATTTTTGCTTTATACTCTTATCTAATTTTAGTTGTTTTTATCCTCTTAAATTTTGGTTCTTATAATTTTCTAACTTTTATATTTTGGTCTCCATAGTTTTTAAGATTTTTTGGTTAAATTTAGCAGTCAATTTAACAGTAAAGATAAAAATGAGGCAAACTTTTTTATAGGGGTAAAATTGAAAAGAAAATTATAAAGAATTAAAATAAATAAAAAAATATATCTTATTTTACAAGCACAAAAAAATTATTTAACCCTATAGATTTTTAAATAATAATAAATAATTACTTTTTTATCACAAAATAATAAATTTTTGAATTAGCTAAAAGTTTTGAATTTTCTCATTCATACTTCCCAAAGAATATGAAGACCTACTATTTTACTAATTCCATTTGAAATGTTTTTATTTTTAGTCAATCAAAAATGCATCAAGAGTACAAGCCCAAACAGGCCCAAATCCAGTTCTCTGAAAAGCTTAAAGCATGCAAACTACACCAAAGGATTGACCTAATCTAAAGATCAAAATAGACCCCTAAAAAGTACCTTAACCAAAAAAATAATCTCAAGTACGAAGAGCATAGCCAAAAGAGAGACCCAATAAAATACTTTTTCTTAAACAAAAATAATATTTAGAACATATTTAGTTTGAGAAGTTTTTATCTAGTATAATTTTATTAATAATTATGGAATAACAACTTTTTTTTTCGTTTGTTTCCTATTATTTAAATAAGAGTTAATCACCTATACACTAATAATGTAAAGTTTTTTTATACTGATAACTAATTATATCTTTTAATTATGTCATGTCATTATAAACACATTTACTTTTAACAGTGACATGACATAATTAAAAGATATAATTGGCTGTCAGTGAAAAAAATTTACACTAACAGTGTATAGATGATTAACTCTTCAAATAATCATATAAAAAATAGTGGACAAAGTATCAAGCTGACCTGTCTGTCTGATTTAAATATTGGTTTATTAGTTTGTTTATTTCAATTAACTTATGGTTTCTTACACCTAAGCAAATATTCGAGAAACTTAGAAACCAAAATAGTTATTAGTGATTATAAAAAAAAATGAAGAGCTCTTGCTACTATAAGAAAAAGAATCTAAAAAGCCTCGAACTCTAAAAAAGAATAAAATCTTATTGTACTAGATGAGTCGAATGAGATGACACAATGAAGTGTATATAGTCAAGGTCAATAATCTATGGATACTCCGAAAAATCAAAAAAAAAAAAAAAAAAACGAGATAAATTATTCACAAGGAACAACTTAGACAAGTCATAACTCATAAGCCAACTCAAGGCATGAAATATTGAATTTGAAGAACATCATTTACGGACAAAAATATGTACACAAATTTTAATTTTTTGTCCCTGTTTGATGGTTTATTCTCACTTAATTTACTCCTCCTATGTCTTTTGTCAACATGCATAATATCTGTCTTTTTGATTTTTTAATTATAACTGCGTCTATGTCTTTTGCGTAAGCATTTAGCAATAAATGAATTTGCTTGAGTTGGCATGTCTTTCATATATAATATATAATTCTCACCATCTTTTCATTTTGTTTTTTCTGTCTTTCCGATATTCCAAACAGTCCAAAGCTAAATATTGACATATGTAGGATAAACCTATTGATAAAAGAAAAAGAAAATAACTTTCTCCTGTAAATAAAAATTAGCTTCTAGAAATCTATAAATAAGTTTTAAACAAAAACTATTTAGCGAATAAAATACTGTTATAAATTAACCTATGGATATTATAATTATTAGAAATTTCACATCAACTAATTGTATAATTTATAATTTATATAATATATATAAATGAAAAATAATTCTAACATTACAAGTTGATTTTGTAAGATTGAGTTAATTTTTAATATACCTTCTTAATATGATATTATAGTTTATTTCAATAATTGTTGAATTTATTAAGTCATTTACTACCGAATCATTATTGGATCACTTATAAATGTTCAATCTTACAAATTTCATGTTCGAAATGTTTAGTTTTTGACAAAAGAAGAGTATGTTGAAAATCTTACACCATCCAATGAGATGACTAATATATTATATAATTAGAAAACAATTTTTATCTTACAATGTGATTTTGTAAAGTAAAATTAACTCCAAAATCATTTTTTAAGATATATTATCTACATAATAAGAAATTTATTTATCTATGAATATTGAGAAATTTATATCAAATAAAATCAATATGAGAATTGAAGCACCATCTTAATTCAAATGTTTAATTTTCCTGATTAAATCAAACCTAATACTAAACTGGGTTGCATCAGAAAATCCCTGAGGACATGGATTACTTGTCCTACTTATGTAAGCTGGAAACAAAATTGGCATCACAATAACTCAAACAACTCAATTTTGTTCTTTTGGTTAACTACCTTCTCTATGAGGAGAATTAGTCAACATCATATAATGAGCACATAAGCACTTTTTTGGTCTGTTCATCCACAACAAGCACTTTTGTTCTTTGTGGACCATTACATGTTAAGGGAAGCTTCCATAGTTACCTTTTTTAATTACAAGACAAATTGAACTAATCCAGATACCTAGCAAAGAACAACATAGTAATGCATATAATGTCAAGAAACATGATGTCTTTAGTGGTTAATTGGTTAGAAAAGTGTAACACAAGCCTTTCAGTGATTTCTTTAGGGAGAAGCTTCTGCTAGTGAAAAAATTTCCTCTTGTTCTCTACCAAAACGTATTTGATCCTTTCATTTTAATTAACTTAGAAAATAATAGAGCATCTTACTTTAATTGGGCTAACCGCAGACATATGCATGTGTGAAAAAGATGTGAGAAGCAAAAGAAGAAGGAATAGTATAAAAAATTCCAAAAATGAGAGAATTCGAATATAGTCAGGTTCAAAGTATGAATGAAAAAATGTTTTATTTGGATTAGGAATAAAATAAAGAATAAAGAAACAAAAAGAAAAAGAAAAACTGGTAAAAAAAAAAATAGAATGATCATGAAAAGGATGTGATTAGATGAATCTAAGAAAGAGTGAAAAAAACTAAATGGATAAAGAGAAAAGAGAGTGAAAAAAAAATTAAATGAATTACTTGACAGATAAAGTTTATAATAATTACAAATATAACTTTTTTAATCAAATGTCTTTTTTTATATAAACTTATTTATTTTAAAAAAACTATATTATAAATTTTTATAAATAAAAAAAAAGTGTTACCAATATACTATTTTTATTGTCATTGATTAGAATTTATTGAAGATTACAAAATTAAAAGAAAAAATTATTAAATAAGATATAAGATCTACTAAAATTTGTATTTTTCAATAATTGTTTGAAAGACTCTGGTGTTAGCATTTCTCGATTAAAAATTAAATAGAGAAAAAGATAAATTATTTCCCTCCCATTCATTAAATTTAGAAGGAAATATTTTCTAGTAAGTTTCATAAAAATAATTTCCCCTTTTCCCTTCCTATTTATTTTCATTCCATTTATATCAAAGCAATGAATATATTTAGACGAATACAAATCTAACACAAATTACTTATTTATAAATACAACTTTTAAATTATTAAGAACATATTTGCTTTATCGTTAAGTTCCATTAAACGGAAAAATTACAAATTCCAAAACACTAAATTTGGGAAGTAATTTTTTTTCCCTCTTTTTCGTTGAACATAATTTTATAAGTTTTTAATCATAAGTCAAACACGCACTAATAAACATGAATTTTCCTGCATGTATTTTGGAAGATTTCTTTCCCCAAAAATATCTCAGCGATTAGAGCTCTGCATATATTATACTGTTTTTGGTCTAAGTTTCATACTGCCATATTGAACAAAATCCATAAAGATAATAATTTTGGTGACATAGAGGATCACTCTTATTTGTCCTCATAAAGTCAAAGTATAGTGTGTCTAATAAATATTAATAGTTGTTCGACTTTTCAAAGACGTTAATTAATTATATTGTTGATGAGTGAAAACTATGCGTGCATGCATGAGTGTGAGATTATTGATTATTAGTTTTAGTTTCAATGGTTTAATTTGAAACGATTTGGAATATGATGCAATTTAGGTAAAGATCGAACATAGATTGTTGAGTGGACTTGTAGCCGTCACAAAAGAAAATTCAACTCCTTAGCCACTTTGGCCGGTTCTTCCTTTTCTTCTATTAATTCCATCGACAAAATATGCAACAATTTGTTTTGACGTTTCAACTTAAAACTTCAAAAATAAAATAAAATAAAATAAAATCTACCCCTTATCCTAATATAAATAAAAGAAATAAAAAATAATTTAAAACATTTTTATGATGAAGGTAAAATTTATATGGGATTAGGTAAATAGTCTCATTTCTAATTTAATATAAGTCACACGTACTTGATCTTATTGAATAAGTTTATTTAATAATAAATTAGTAATGTGTTAGTAAGAGGGTATACATTTCTCAATTCTCATCAATAAATAAATTTATTTTGATTTAGATATTTATACAAAGAATAGCGCACTATGTTCACACGTGTATTGTTATCCACATCACCACATGTACATTGTCCACATGTAAATGTTTGTATATGCCTAGTACGGGTTTGGCCCGAATTTAAGTATTACCGAAATGTTTTGAATTTTATCAAGGTGAAATTTTACCAATTTTTCAATCGAGTGAATTAATATCTACATTAAATTAACTAATTTAAGATTACGGTAAAGATTAGTCAAATATTTTCACTTATAATAGTATGGTAAAAAAATATGATTCAAGGCATTTGAGATTCCCAAAACCATTCCAATCAAACATGTAACACTATATTTTTTTTTTAGTGTTTAATTTAATTATATTATTAATTATAAGTTGTTATTAGTGTTATTGTTTGAGAATTCTTGAGTTAAAAGACTTTGAGAGTTAGTTATCTATGAGGTCATGAAGGTAGAATTAAGTTGGTTTAGTTTCGATAAGGGGATCTAAAAAGATTTTAAGACATGAATCTTTTCATAAATTCATATTTTAAGAAATTTTAGAGAGTTTCTTTGAATTCAAACTTCTTTTTCCATATAAACCGAAAGCCTTTCCTTCCTTCCTCTTTATAGTTAATTCACTTGACTAGTTAGAAATTTCAGAATTTCGGAGTTAGAAATATCAAGCCAAAGGTTGTAGAAAATTCGTTTCTTTTCTTCTCTTTTTCTAAGTTTGGATCAATAAGAGGTAAGAAAAATTTGTTTTAAAATTATTTTTAATGTTGCCTAAAATCATTGATCTATAGTTGTTGTTGGTTGAAATCCATGAGATGATTACTTACGAAGTTGGGGTTTCTCTTTAAGTTATTATGAATCCAATGTGTTGATTCTTGATCCATGATGAATGCATATTGTTTCTATTGATAGAAATGAGTTCTTTAGGATGGTTACATGTTGTATATTTCAATGTATGTTGGATTTTTGTTGAGTTTTAGGTAGATTGGGCAATCTAGTTTTTGCATAAGTGTAACTTCAGGATGTCGATTGTGGCTTCAACTATGGGGTCTTTGTCTTACTTGCATCAAACTCAAGATTGGTGGCGTTGAGTGTGGGGAGAGTGAATTGTATCTGCCTGAATTGATGTTTATCACCAATGGAGTAACATTGTACATGAGTTAGGCAAAGACTCTCTACCTGATTGGGGTTAGATGTGAACTTTTGCCATGCTAGGCAATGAGATATTAGGCATGTGGTATAGATACATATCTTTACTAATATGCATAAAATTAGAGGAGAGTAAAAGATGTTTTAGAAATTAAAATATCTCATTGTGTGATATAAATTGTGGTGCTCTGCAAGCTTAGTTGATAACCTTTAAGTAAGTAAGTTAACTTTTGAATAGGCAGTTATTTTAAGTTGTCCCTTCCAGGTTTTATGTGAAATCCGTATATGGACAAGGTCGATACATACATGTATAAAGTAATCAATTGAGTAAAGTACAAGGTCGATGACTTAATTCCTAACTAGTATTGAAAGGATGTAATATTTGGAGGGTAGTCAGTGAGTTAATCTCATAAGAGGCTTAATGTTGTAAGCTAATACTATGGTAGGTTCATACCTAAGTTGTTTTATCCTAACAATAGTACTAAACTTCTTAATTTAAGTGACAACACCTGAAAAGTCAAATTAAGTTATTAAACAAGTTCTCTAAGAGACCTAAAACTGTCTATACTTGACCTAATTAAGATAGGTCAGACGATGTGGTTCAATCAGGTCTAACTACTTAAATTACTCACTTTTGTTGTAGGAGATTTTCATAGCTGACATACTTGGCGACATATTAATTATATATTGTTGATGTGTTGAACATTTTGTTGAGCTAAAGTTGTTAAGTTGTCCTATGTTGCAAGGAGTGTGTTGTATTGTTGATAAGCTGAAAGTTGTTATGATAAGTTGCAATAAGTATCAATTAAGTTGTATATGTTGTATTATTGTAAGTTGTTTACTTGTAAGTTGTATGTTGATTATTTTCATAAGCTTACTTTTATTTGTTTTTCTTATGGTTGGAATGGTAATGATCATACTTGGTACATGAGTAGGGCAAGATTAACAAGATGCTTGAATGGTTGGTGGTGAGTCATGTTGGGGATAACTCTTTTGTGTTGTTGCTACTCTAATGTAACATAATTATGTATAGACACTTGCTAGATGAGTAAGGTTTATTTTGTATACAACTATGTGTTTAATGTAGATTGTATATGTTTACAGGGTACGTACATAGCCCCGTAAAGGGATTTATGATTTCTATATTATGTCTTCTATCTATACATGTATAGATTACATGATTATCTATATAATTGTTGCATGTGAACCATATATTAGTTGCGTTGCGTATGCTTTACTTGTTCGATGCATACTAGCTGAATTATATTAAATGTAATCATTTGTCAAGTTGTTCCAAAAACACGATATATTATTAAAAACAGTTGTCATTTAATACTCTCATAGTCACCCTTTGTTAATGTCCTTGTTTCTCTTATCATCTATACCTATATTTAAAAGTGATTCTCTATTTTCATGTACATAATTTATAAATTATTTTACTCTTAAACTTTTAAATAATAAAAAAATATTAAAAATTAACTATTTTTATAAACCAAATACTCGAATTCAAGACCTTGAAATTTGAGAATTGAGCACAACATCAATTAATTTAACAATATTGATAATTTTTAAATACATTTAAATAAGTATAAAAAGACAGAGTTCTTCGACTCTACCAGTACAAATAATTATAATATAACTTCTTTAAAATTATCAAAATAGTATTATGGAGATATAAAATTACTCTCGTGATCTTTTTTATGATTACGTATTCTGGTAGATATTAAAAGAAATGTTTTCTTTGTATAAGCTTATAATATATAGTATTAGTTGAATTATACATCATCTTTTGTTTTGGGGGAGGGGTACCAACTTACAGTTATGGTGTTTGACAGAGAAAAAAAAAATTGCGACAGGTGTTTAAAAATCAAATGAAGAGAAAGGAAAGAGAGTAAAAATAATCTTTATTTAATTGAACAAAAGAATTAAGTGAAAGTTAACCTTTTAAAAGATTATTTAGCTTAAAATATAATAAATAAAAAATATTTTGTTTATTATTTTTATTGCAACCAGTGACGGGAACTTGAAAAAAAAAATTGAAAGTGTCGAATTATTTTTTTATTTATATAAAATTATAAATTAATTTTTTATTAGTTAAAAAAATAATAGAATTTTTTTTTACTTAATGTTTTTAGTTTTATTATAATTAATAATATGATAATATATAAATATAATATATATATATATATAATTTATAAAAATTTGAAGAAGTCGTGACTCTTCCTATCAAGGTCCGCTACTAATTGTAACTATTCTAATATTACCATGATGATGTTGGTTAAACTATTATAATTATTATTCTTTCTGTTGTCACATTTCACAACTTTATTATTATTGTTATAATCATTTAAATTTTTTTCTCCTTATTTATACAGATATTATCATCTTTATTATTAAACAAGCTTGAGTTATAAGAAGCAAAAAATTATTTATATAATTTGAATTTGAGAATTTTAGTATTAAGAAATGAAAACTGAAAAAATTTGAAACTTAAAAATTACAAAACTGAAAAGTGCTTTTTGTTCTTAATTTCAAAACTGAGTTGACAACTATATCTAATCATGATCATGAAAATTAATGAAGTTCCCACTTCCGACCAATTTTATCTAAATGACGGAGAAATTGGAAAATCTATGGTACGTTTTGGTTTCACTATTTTTTATTTTTACTTTTGAAAAAAAAATAGAAAATAAGTACAATTTACTTTTAATTTTAGAAAATATTTTCTTTAAAATTGTTTTTAAAAAATTTCAAAATTAAAAATAAAAAAATGTCATTTTTATTATTTTCTACACGTTTAAATAAAATAATTTTATATTATAATATAAATTATTTATACTTATCTCAAATATAATTTATATATTCAAATATCATATTTATTTATATATAAATTATTATAAAATTTTAATTACATATGATCGTATGTGTATTGTACAAATAAAATGCTAATATATTAATTAATTATAAAATAAATCATTTTTATCTTGATAAGGATTTTTTTAATAATTATTATAAAAAAAATTGTAATTAAATTACTTTACACTACTAGAATTTCTCTTATTACATGCGACTTTTCCTACGAATTTTTATGAAAAATTCGCAGAAAGCGTTGTTCCTATAAATTTTTCTGCGAAATTTTATCTGCAGGTAATGCCTTCGTGGATAATATATTTTTGCGAATTTTAAAATTCGCAAGAAATTTTCCTGCGAATTTTAAAGTTTCCTGTGAATTTTTTAGCAAGAAATTCTGCAAGAATATTTTTTACGAAAAAATTAAAGAAATTACTATAAATTCTATCAATAATTCTTCAACTTTCAAATGCTCACAATGAATTCATCCGAAACATTTGTTTTCATGCCTCCAACATGTGATAGATAATCTTTTAAATTCTAAGATTGTAGATTATAAGCCTAACACTCAACTATACAAATCAACTTGTAAGATAAGTGTTGCCCCAACTTATATACTCTTTAATTTTTTTATTTTCAATCGATGTGGGACTTGAAGTTTTTTTAAAATATTAAACTTATAAATTTAAATATTTTTTTATTTTTCTTGCGGATTAAAATTTGCATGAAAATTCGCAGGAAAAGTTACTTGCAAAATTTTTCTACCATTCAGTAAACATTACTTGCGAATTTATTTTTGCAAGAAAATTTGCAAGAAACAAAATAAAATTCTTACAATATTTTTTGCAAATTTTTACCATGGAAAAAAATTTCTATGATCATTAAAATTGTAGCAAAATTTGCAAAAATTTCATAGAAATTATTTTTTGTAAAAAAATTTGTAAGAAATATATGTAAATTATTTTTCGCAAATAAATTCGTAAAAAAATTTTGCGAAATTATTATTGCAAGAAAATTCGCAAAAAAATTTCTGCGAATATTTTTTTATAGGAAAATTCGTAAGAAAATGACATTTTTCTATGAGTGTTAAAAAATTGTATTCCAATTAGAAAAATAAATTAAATTATATTTTTGGTCTCTCTATTTTTGTCAATCTGAAATTTTGGTTTTCCTATTTTAAATTAGAGACAATTAATCCCTTTATTTAAAAAAAAACAAAATTTTGATGTTTGTTAATAATTAAATTTTAACTTTCTTTAATGATATATCATCACTTAAGTGATATGATATTTAATAATAACGTAGTATATAAGTATAAAAATTAAAATAATAACTTACAAAGATTTTCGTTTCTATTTATTTTAATAAGTGGTGAATACTTATTTTATTAATTAATTAATTTTTATTTTTCTAAATATCTTGTCACTAAATCTTATATCATTTAAGAACTAGTAAATGTTAAAATTAACAATTAACATGTGTCTATTTGACAAGAGAACTAAAATTTCATATTTTTAAAATTAGGAGACTAAATCTTTCTATTTTAAAATAGAAGACTAAAATTGTGAGTGAATGAAAATAAAGAGATTAAAAATGTAATTTAGCAAAAATTACTATTGTTCACATAGATCAAATGTTGTGTAATTGTTTTAACTAAATTAGTGGTAGTCTCTTGGTTAAAAAAAAAGTTTAGATTAAGACAAGGTATCATCACATATAATTACAAAACTAACCATTAACCTTTATGAAATTTTTCAATAAAATTACGAATCATCAACTTTATATACAATACAAGTCTGTATGAAAAGATATAAAATACGAGAAAAATTGAATTAGATCACATATTTTAACTATTGAGTTTTAAATATCAACTATAAAAACATAACAAAAATTGAAAACATACTCTATTTTTTAGTTTTTTAATTTTTCCTACCAAAAAAGGTAACACAACATATATAGGAGAAAACAAAAAAGAAAGCTATGAAAATCTTTCTCAAAAATTGTTTTTTAATTAAGTTTCTTACTAAAAATTTCGCCATGGAATGAGGCTGGAAATCCAAAATGTCCATAGGGAAAATTTTCTTATAAGTATGTCTTTTTTTCCCAGAAATATTTTAGACATACTAAACGTATTTATGATATTCCTAATAAATACATTTTCTAAACATATAGTTTTCAAGAAACATAATTTTTAAGAATGAAAAAGATTTTTGCACAGTAAAGGCCCCTTAAAGTAAAAAGCAAAAAAAGAAAAAATCTTAAAAGAGTTTACTTTAGACTCAAAAGTGAATATGTGTTGCGGGTTATTTTACAAAATCCAATCTAAATTTTGTTAAAATTTTCAAAATCAATCTAGAAGGATATCCTTCTTTTGGTTTAGATGTTCTAATCTATTTGAATGGTTTGTTTTGACTAGATGCAGCATGATTACGTACATAAAATACTATAATACCGTTAAGGCTTGTTTGTCTGTGTTTTCCAAAGAAGAAAAAAACAAAAGCTGTTTTTTTTTTTTTTTACAAAACAATAAAATAAAATCTGTTATAAATTAATAACAATTATTATGTTATTTAGAAAAATATACAAAAATATACTTTAGTTATTTTTTTGTCTCTATAGTTTAATAAATTTTACTTTTTAATTTCTATAATTAAAATTATTTCATTTTAATATTTATGCATATAATTTTTTTTAATCTTTTTAAGTTCTTACTGATGTATAACCTTTATTTTATAGTTTTCATCTAAATAGACGACAAGACTAAAAGGATAAAAATAATATTTATAAAAATGAAAATAGAAATATTTTAACTATAAGAACTAAGAAGTAAAGTTTATAAAACTATAGAAACTAAAAATATAATTAAAAAAAAAACTAGTTGGTTTTTCAAAAGTTTAAAACAATAAGTTAATTTTTTTAATATATTGTTTTTAAAAATTAAAGAAAGGAGTCCTAAGTAAACAAATTAAATTAAAATCATGAATTATTAATAAATAATATAACCACTTAAAATTGTTGCCTTCATATTTAACCACGATTGCTCTCACTTTAACTAAAACCACGTAGGCAAAGTGAGATAATGAGTTGTGGCATGTGTGAAATGTTTGTATGGGGACAGGCTGGATCTGGTCAACTTTTCTTGCAAAATATACATAGAATGTGGAATATCATAATAATATAATACAGCTGATTAAATTGACTTCAATATTCATGTTGGATGAGCCACCTTGGTGCTTGCTTTATTACCCCACATTGGTATAAAACTCTAAGAACTCCTAATAAACTAATTATGAACCAAGTTGTTACACATGTTTATGTACATGTCACTGTCGCATATACCATTCAAAATTATTAGTTTCCAACGCACTGTGGCTATGCTTCTTTGACCACCCTCACTCAATCAATCATGTTTCTTCCCCTAAACTAATTTCAGTCTTTTTCAAGCTTCATGTCAACTTGCGTTCCTTCTTATTTATATATCTCTGTGTCAGATCATATGTTATTCTTATCATTATTATTAGCTCAAGGTACATATATGAAATTAGAAAAATAGCTGCAGAAAAAGAAAAAAAATAAGAAACAGCAGAGAAGAAAGAAAGAACAAAGGAAGTGGCATCAAAGATGGGAACTGTTACTCGCAGCTCCTCAGAAGTGTATACAAGTGACAGTGAAAAGGGGTTTGCGATCAACCACTCTACTCCGCCAGAGCTAGATGCAGGGGCAAAGTTTGTTCTTGTGTCTCGAGGTGAGCCTGATTTTCCTTCTACGAACCAAAGCAAAAACAAGAACCAGCTTTGATTCTTGATGAGAAAAGGGTGTTGATGAATTGTTGTGTTGTGTGCAGGATCATGGTTGCACTGTGGGTATCATTTGACTACATCTATTGTGGCTCCGGTGCTTCTTACTCTTCCTTTCGCCTTCACTTTGTTGGGTTGGGTTGGAGGAGTGCTTTGGTTGACTCTTGCGGCTGTTGTCACATTCTATTCATATAACCTTTTATCTGTGGTCTTGGAGCATCATGCACAGCTTGGCCGTCGCCAGCTTCGATTCAGGGATATGGCTAGAGATATTTTAGGTGATTTTTCACCCTCTTTTGCTTCCTTCCTTGAATTAAAACACCCCATTTTTCACAGAATTATACTGCTTTTCGGGGGAGGGGGGGCATCAAAGGGGGGTCAACCTGTACTTCCAGGATCCATTTCAGTCACTGATAAAATAACGTTTGCTCAATGGAATTCATATTTTGCAAGCACAGATTACTCCTTAATTGTTAGCTTTGAACAGTGTAAATCTGTCCATGGACTAAAAAAAAATCATTTTGTATTTTCATTGTCCAAATTTTTATCCGAAGCTTTCTTTCATTTTCAATCCAAAAATGGTACTAAGTTTTAAGAGTTGAAACTGTAGCTTTTCCAGAATTGGTGTAATTGCTTTGGCCTCCTTGTTTTGTGTTTGTAAAATTGAGGAGCACAAGCAACACTCTCTGTGACAGGTGAGTGTGAGACTTAGAAAATTTTGTAATTTCTGATAAATTTCGGTCAATTATAAAAAATGTATCCCAAAGATTATATTTAAGAGTGTATTGTTAGTATTTCTTTAGAAAAATTAGAGACAAACTCTGTAGTCTGTAGCATATAAACAATAGCTACCAGTCATCTACAGAAACTTTTTTAACTGCCAGTGTTATCCACTACTTTAGTTGGAATTGAACTACTGTCAGATTTTTCAATGTTTTCATTCGATTACCTGGAGGATGTTTGTGCCTGAAATGGGTTAGAGGCATTCATAGTTAATGGTATAATTGAAATGCAAATGTTGTGGCAGGACCTGGATGGGCTAAATACTATGTAGGGCCGCTTCAATTTGCCATATGCTTTGGCACAGTGATTGGTGGTCCTCTAGTGGGAGGAAAGAGCCTCAAGGTAATTAATTACTAGTGTCATTTACATTAGTTCATGAAATTTCTCATCTACATGTTTCTGTGTTTTATTGAGAAGCTACATTTTGTTCTTCTTTGCAGTTCATTTACCAGCTCTACCACCCAGATGGAGCAATGAAGCTTTATCAATTTATCAGTATATCTGGTGTGGTAACACTGCTTTTGGCTCAACTTCCATCCTTTCACTCCCTGAGGCATGTTAATCTGATTTCTCTGGTTCTTAGTGTGCTGTATGCCACATGTGTCGCAGTCGGTTCTATATACATTGGTAAGGAAAGGAAAACACAATGGCATTGGCAGCCTAAGCAGAAACCTGTACTCAACTTGATGTCTTGCTTGTATCTACCACAGGTCACTCAAAAGATGCACCACCTAGGCATTATTCTGTAAGAGGTTCTGATGTAGATCAACTTTTTGGTGTCTTCAATGGTATTTCTATCATTGCTACTGCATATGCTAGTGGAATCATTCCAGAAATACAGGTTAGTTGAGCAATGAGCATCTTGGTATTATTCATTTATGGACAAAATTTAGATGCAGTTCTGTAGGTGATTTTAGTGTTGTTTCTTATCAGAATTGAAGTTTCATCATGGTAATCCACATTGACATTTAATGAAAATATTTATTACATGGATTACTGAGATAAAATTCAAATTCTAATTGAAGAACAAACATAGAACTGCATCTAGGTTTTATCCTTCATTTTTCTAAGAAACAAATATTAGATATGCAACCAAGAAAATTTAAATATGGAAATATACTTATATTTAGTTCTAACAAAATAAGCATCAATTAGACATCATGTCAAGTCACTAAGTAGAATTGTTCGGCAATTTACAGGCAACTTTGGCCCCTCCTGTGAAGGGAAAAATGTTGAAAGGACTATGTGTCTGTTACTCTGTTATAGCCACCACCTATTATAGTGTTGCCATCTCAGGTTATTGGGCATTTGGTAATGATTCCGGTGCAACAATTCTTGCTAACTTTATTGGCAAGACTAAGCTTTTGCTTCCCAAATGGTTTTTCTTGATGACCAATATATTCATCCTTCTACAAGTGATGGCAATGACAGCGGTAAGAACAGCTTCTTGGAATACTTTTTGTCAATTTTGCATTGACAACATTTCCTTTTCATGATGAATAACCATAGAATGGTTATTGTGTTTCAGGTTTATCTGCAGCCAACAAATGAATTATTTGAAGCAACTTTTGGAGACCCAAAAATGGGACAATTCTCCATTCGCAATGTTGTTCCAAGGGTGCTGTCTAGGTCACTATCAGTGGCAGCAGCCACGGTTTTAGCAGCAATGTTGCCATTCTTTCCAGATATAATGGCCTTGTTTGGGGCATTTGGATGCATCCCTCTTGATTTCATTTTGCCTATGATTTTTTACAATGTGACTTTCAAGCCCTCAAAATACAGCATAATGTTTTGGGTCAACACATTGATTATTGTAGCATCCTCAATTTTAGTTGTAATTGGAGGAATAGCATCAATTAGACAAATAGTACTTGATGCCAAAACATATCATTTATTTTCAGATATGTAAAAATTATAGCAATACATACAAACACCAGTGCTAAGTTTCATTGCAGTTCTATTGGTCATCTCAAATCAAGCAATTCTTTCAACAGTGTGGATTTTCTGACCCATTAATCAATTCTTTAATAATTTATCAAGACAGAACTGTGAGGTATTAGGACTTTAAGGTAAATTTTTTTTTGATGTCTAAGCATACTATAACCCATCAAGTCTGATTTTATAACTATAAATTTTAAGTTCAAAAATTATTTTTCAAAAGTTTGTATGCAAGTAATTCTAATATTTTCTAATAGATAAAATAACTAGTCCATTTAATAAATTTTAGTACATAATTTATTTAATTTTGAAAAAATTAGTTTTGGTGGCAGTAACATCTACATTATGGTCTGTCAAAAAAAATATATACATTAGGGCGAATATTATTTTACAAGTAATGTTCATATTTGAAAAAGAATACAATTTTCTTATAAAATTTATTGGCAGAGAAAAATTAAATTAGAATATTGAATAGTTAAAAAAGTTGTAGAAAAAATAGTTATGAAAAAACAATTATTTGTAGATTATCCTGTATTAAAAATAAAATATTATAAAATAAAAGTAACTCATTTTTGATGAATTTTTGGTGCATACTCAATTTTTTAAGAATTAAAAACATATTTAAAATTATGGAGAAATAAAAATAAAAGATTTTTGAGACATTAAAACTAGCCGTTACTAACAACGTACACTGTTCCAAAATCCAAATGGAAGGAACCTCGTATACTATATATATGTTAGTGTTTGAATTTGATGCAGCTTCTGATTACATTGCTATTGCTTACGTTTAAACAACACCAGAAACACAATGAGCAAGAAGAGTGAAATGAAAGAACACACACGCAATCTCTTTTATTTTCAACACCCACTCAAACCTCAACCTTCAAGGAATTTCACTATGCTTCATCCCAAGCCCAACATCGTACGCCTTCCCAAAACCGAAGTTGTAGTGCCACCTCTGCAGGTGCAGGCTGAGCCAAACGTTGATCTCTCTTTCTCCACCATCACATCCAATCCTACTATAATCTCCCAGGTATATTCTTGTTCTTTTTTATATATAATTTGAACCTTTAATGGTTACACTTTTGGTTGTCATTTCTTGAATCAAATATTGCATTCATATTCCATCGATGTTATCTTTTGTTTATGAAAACATCAAACGGTCAAATCAATGATTAAAATCTAATTTGATCATTCTTCTTGCCTTGGATGGGTTGGAAATTGGAATCCTACTTGTATGATGCTTCTCGAGTTTTGAGGGTCCAATTATTTCTTTTTTAATCTTTTTGTCTTGTGTTTCTACAACCTTCATTACGAGCATGTATATGAAATAGCTAACATACCAAGAATGAATATTTTTTACAAGCACCGATCATAATGTCATTATAAGCACAGAACCTGATAGTTTTCACTGGTGCTGAAATTATGATTCAGAGAATATTTTTTGAAACTTGTGGTTAACGACAGACAGTCAACATATAAGAAGGTTAGATTAAAGAGTTATCCATTCCAACCCGATTGGTAGTTTCCACAAGATACTAATAAGTGCTAACTGCTAATCTTGTTATTGCTATTCTACATAAAAGAGAGAGAGAGAGAGAGAGAGTTATTGATCCCTATCCAGTATTTACACATTTTGGTAGCTTCCATTTCTAGCATAGTCACCAATAACTTATGTGATGTGTCATGTTATTTGAACATACGTTGACATTGGTGCTGGAAGAGGAAAGGAGTGTATTTATGGATATACTGAAAGATGCCAGCATGTGTCAGATAAAGACCTTTCCCTCTGATTTTCACTTTTATTAAGTGGACAGCTTGATGGTGAAGTTTGAAAGAAGTCCATGCAAATGATTACATGAATGCTTCTCCTTTCTCCCTCTCTAACTAGAGTCTACACATTTCAGTTTTATGAATTCTTTACCCTGTTTCTGATATCTTCCCTGTAAAGTTACTTTTTATTTTCCTCAATTTCTTATATTATCTTCATATTTCTCATTCTTGAGGTATGTTGTAACTTGGAATATTGCATTTTTATTTTAACGTCTTTTGGGGTGTGAGAGTAATGAATTCGCATTTAATTCGATGATCGTTTTGCAAAATATGACAGTTCTAAGCTGATGATTTTTTTATATTAAGAACTACATTGGAGGTTTGCATTGTATATATGTAATTGGTGTGTATGACGGTATGAGCTTTCCAAAGATCTAGTAATTTGTCTATTAATGTGACCAAGTGGGATGATATTCCATATTGAGCAAGACAAGATATTAATTCATGCAAGTGTTGCTTATGCTTAGTCTTGTTATACTTCATGTGTATTTTCTCACAATGTTACTTTGTTGGATTCCAGGCTTATATATTAGGAGGGTTGATCGTATCAAAATGGATTTGGGCAAGGTGGAATGAGAGGAACCACGGAGGGAGGTTGATCTTATCAACTGAACGGGATGAGATGTCTTCTAGGAATGTTATTGGCATGGAGGATATTAGTAGAGAGGTGATATGGAAGGAAGATGTGTTTTTGAAGATTGACAGTGTAGGATTAGAGATTAAAATGTCGAAGCAATTTGCAATTGTTCTGTTTGCATTAGTATTAGTATTAGTATTAGTTTTCATGGTGTTATGGTAGGGAGTCATAATGCATCATAGCCTTGGTTCTTTGGTCTTTTTTCCCCTTCTGTCTTGTAATGGAGATTATGACTCGTGTAATGATTTTTCGATTAATTGAAATTTTTTCTTCATTGATCTCTTTTGAGTTAACCAATTTTTGTTGTTCATTACTTTATTTCTTCATTTTTTTATTAATGATAAATATGTAATTGAAGTTAAACAATCATGTTTTTGTTTTGATTAAGTAAAAAATACGGTGCAGTAAAAGGAACCCACAAATGGAGAATAATAATGAACTTTCAAAATAGTCATTATATTATGTTAATGATATACAGAAGAAAAAGTTCCAAAATGTGATATCACTAAATTACAGTACCCATGATACCATGTGATTGTGATGCATTTAAAATTTGAAGTAACACATGATTTTGATTGCATTGCACACACAAAAAGTACATATGCAAATTAACCATACATGATCTCCAAAAATTACATGAATTGTAATTTAAAAGAGGTTCAAATATGCAGTAGCTACTACATTCATTGGCAAGCCTTTAACTTCATGGGTAAAATTATCAGATCATTATTTCAATATAATATGGGATATTCAATCATATCTAGCTTATAGTTATTGCTGATCTAGAATAGTTGTTGCTAATGGTGATTGGTTTGGAGAAGTAGGTTGTGTGTTATTGGTGGTTGGTTTGAATTAGTAGGTGTAACCTATTAATTACGGAATCGGATAAGACACGGGACATAACATGAATATCCAAATATTGAAAAATTAAAGAATATACGACACATAAATACAACATATATAATATATAATATGAATAATATAACAAAAAAATTATATATTAATATGATAATAACTTACTAAATTTTAAAAATAAATTATTCAGAGACACCATAATCTATAATAAAATATCTTTAAATTATTTTCGATTTTACAATTTTGATTCTATTATGTGAAGGTTAAATAAGAAAAAGATAAGAATCAATCTCTTTCTTCTTTATGTTTTTATTAGGATTTTTTTCAAGAAAAAATTCTCGAAGCCCCCTTTTTTGTTTTTATTTTTATTGAAAAATTTCTTTTTAAAAAAAATCTCAAATCTGCTGATTGGAGAGGTGAGTTGTGTGGGTTGAGATGGAAAGGTGTCATTTTATAGGGGTTCGAGATGGAGACATGTATGGTTTGTGAGGATGCAGTCCGCCACTCTGTCAATGACATGCTTGCTTCATAAAAGTGTCGGACACTGAGACTCTAGTTTCACGCCTTGTCTATGCATCATAGGGTGTATCTACATTTGTTGGTTGGCCTAGAATAGTATCATCTTCTTCTTTAGGTGGTGGCTTTTAATTTTTTAGTGTGACTTTTAATTTTTTAGCATTGGAATTGTCTCGTCATATTTGCATCTCTTAATGTTATGTCCATGAACTTCATAGAGCATTTCACTAGTGTGTATGAACTCTTGAGCTTGTTATTGTTAACTATTGTTTCATTCCCAACTTTTTCCCATTATTTCTTAGGTCTTCTAGGGGATTTTTTAACATGTGGTGGAGTGGGGTTTTGATACCCAATCCTCTGTCAATAATCAACTTCACGTTTTGGCTGAATAAAATATTTATTTTGCATTATATGAACTCATTGTTAGCCAACCATCACATTAGTTCTCTGGTTTTTCATTCTTGAGTCTAGATGTTCTTAATTTTTTCCTTCTTCAACCTACTTTGTCGTATTTAGGGATGGGTATACGGACCGGTCCGGCCCGTTTAAGGCCCGGTCCGTAAAACCTGCGTTTTATACGGGCCGGATAAGTCCGGTCCGTAAAATAAGTGGACTTATTTTTTAAGTCCGTATCCGGCCCGCCAAAATCCGCGGATAACAGACCGGTCCGCGGGCCGAAATAATGGTTCAAAAAATTAAATTTTTAAAAAATAAAAATACATAAAATTAGAAGAAAAAAATATTTTATTTATAAGCTAAATTTTATCATACTAAAATTTATCAATAGTTAAAATGGTTTAAAATACTAAATATTAAAATATTAAAATAAAAATAATTACAAATACTTAAATAATAGTACCAAACTTTCAATAATAAAAGCATCAAAATGTCATAAAAGTAATTCAAATGACAAATACCTACCAACTAAACATAATTTTAATGTCATAATAATTTAAAAAATTAAATACACAACTTAATATTAAAATCATAATATTTAAAAATATTAATTAGTGAAGTCCGCGGACTAGCCCGCGAGCCCGCGAATTAAATCCGTTAAGTCCGCGAACTTCACGGGCCGGGCTCAAAAATTAGACATAGTCATACGAATTTGAAAAAAACGGGTCCGTTATCCGCGAAATCCGCAGACTTGCGGACCCGGGTCCGTCTACCCTTCCCTAGTCGTATTAGAGTCAAAGGACCTAACCAACCTATCAATTTCAATTTATTTTTATTCACAGCCTTCAAGATATAGCATCTAACTTCCTTTGCATAAGTTAGAATATGTTACCCATATATTTGACAATATTGGCATTAAACACTTCACATGTATGTTGCATATGTTATCCACCTTGGGCCAGTTATTGAAATATGCCTTGGTTCATGACCTTATGGGCCACTTGGCTAGGTAGTATACTTCATTGTTTTGTCAATTTCCTTCACAAGTGCATAACACAATATATGTAACACACTAGGTATCACCTCTTCGGTTGTTTTGTTATTATCATCAACATAAACTCCAAATTTTATTTTCAAATAATCGAACACCTCATAAGTTATTAAAGATGAGTGTATCTTCAATTTCCCTTATCTTCTCAATAGTCAATTTCTTAGGCTAAACGACCATTGTGGGGCAGTTTTAGAAACTTATTATCAAAATGGGGCTGTTTTGAAACATTTAACACCTTTGGAGCTCTTTTATTGGGTGTCGCTATGGGTCATAGCGACACCCATGACACGTAACTTTTTTTTTTTTGCTTGGTTGGGCTGGACCAGTGTCGCTATAGGCTGGCCCACCACAGCTGATGGGCTTAAAACAATTATGTAGCCCATAGCGACACTGGGTAAAGAAAAAAAAATAATAATAATGTAAAATAAATATAATAAACTGAACTATTTATTATATAATTATAAATAAAAAATTAAATTTTTAAAAAACGTAATTTTAAAATAAAAAAAATGTATTTTTTTAACAAAGGCGCTGTGGCCCATAGCGCCTGAGTGGAGCTATGGGCCATAGCGCCCCAATTTAAATTTTTTTTTTCGTTTTTAAATTCTTTTTTACATTTTATTACTTATTTTTTAAAATTAATATTTTTCTTATTTCAATCCTTTTTTTTCCTTTTACCCGTTATTTTTTTATAAATTTGTAAAAAAAATTATATTTGAAAAAATATTAGATATGTTTTTATAACTGGCACTATGAGACATAGCGCCTGAGTGGAGCTATGGGCCATAGCTCCCCAATATTTTTTTTTTCGTTTTTAAATTATTTTTTATATTATATTACTTATTTTTTAAAATTTACATTTTTTTCTTATTTCAATGTTTTTTTCCTTTTTATCCGTTATTTTTTTTATAAATTTCTAAATACATTAAAAAGTGGAAAAATGAAATACATAAAAGGAAAAAAAATATTTAAAAATAAAATGGAATAAAACATAAATTTAAAAAAAATTGAAAAAATTTAATAATATAAATAAGAATAAAAGAAAAGAAAATAAATAATTTATTGAAATTAAATAAATTTTTATAATAACAGAAATATAAAATTAATATTTTAAATAAATTAATAATATAAAATTTGAAAAGAAAAAAAAAAAAAACAGAAGACAGGTCGCTATGGCCTATAGCGAATTTTTGGCGCTATAGGCCATAGCGCCTCGTGAGGAAAGGAAATATTCCATGATTCCGTCTCTGCTCCGTGTTCCACACTGCACGTTTTTTTTTAACTTCAAATGTATCTTCTTTTCTTATACGAAATGCTTACTTCCAATTTCATTCTTATATAAAAGTAATTTAATTATATAATAGAGTTTTACTTATCATCGTTTACATCACTGTTACAACCAGAAAATTAGATTAAATGAAAGTACTGTACGTAATAATGCCACCAGAGGCGCTATGGGCCATAGCGCCCCAATTTTTTTTTTCTTTTCCTTTTTAAATTATTTTCATATTGTATAACTAAATTTTTAAAAATTTTATTTTTTCTTATTTTAATTCCCTTTTTCACTTTTATCTGACATTTTTTTTTATTTTTAAACAAATATTATATTTATAAAATAATACATATATTTTTTAAACTGGCGCTATGGGTCATAGCGCCCCAGTGGAGGCATGGGCCATAGCGCCCCATTTTTATATTTTTCAATACTTATTTTAGTTATTATTTTTTAACAAAATTTATTTTTTTTTAGCCGGATTGAGTCGCTGTAGCCTATAGCACCTTGTTTTGAGACTCCACCAGCTACAATGACTCTACTAATATGGCTTTCATGGCTTATAATCAGACCTAGAATTGCCACGTGTCATGGGTGTCGCTATGGCTCATAGCGACACCCAAGAAAATAGCCCCAAAGGTGTTAAATGTTTCAAAACAGCCCCATTTTGGTAATAAGTTTCTAAAACTGCCCCACAATGGTCGTTTAGCCCAATTTCTTATCATCTTTCTTGTTTAGAAACACCTTGTAACATAAATGATCTTGTACAAATATTTTCAACTAAAAACTTTTGTTCATCTCACTCCATTCACAAAAAATATTTCATTCACAATCTTTCACAAAACATTTTTCTCTTGCCTTGACTTTATAATTTTTCACTTATTTGATTTGCCTCCCATGGTATATAGTGAAATTCTTAACAATTTGTTTAAATGTTCTCAACTTGTCAAATTCCATACCAATTTTCAAGTGAACTATCTCAAATTGTGACCCTTCTATAAATTTTGGGAATGTGGGTTTATCACTTTGGACACCTTCATCATTTATGCTAACATGTGTTTTCAGTTCTTCTAAATGATAATTTGGTGATTTAGTCCTTTCATCAACATTAGTCCTTACTACATGGCACATCTTCAATGAAAAACCATTTTTAGATTGTTTTAAAAATTTGTTATTAATTTTATTTATGTCTCTACCATGTCTTATAAAAGAAGTATAAGAAGTTTTAGCACAAGAATTTTCACCTTTTGATTTTGATGTCCCACCATTACCACCTTGATTTTCCATGTCAACATTTGAACTAGTATCATTTTCATACTCAGGTGGAGGTGACTTGTACAAATTGTCTTTAGTACTCTATAGTAATCTAATTCATCACTTGTATCCTTATTTGATTCATCAACTTCACACCTATTACCTTTATCATCACCTTCATTTTGTTCTTCTACTTTCACTATAATAGATTCCAAATATTCAGTAGTGCTCCCAAGTAGGAGATTAGCGCACACACACATGTGTTTATATATATATATATATATATATAGGGTTATAATAATATCGGTGTAACTTTTACTAAGTATTACATCACTCAATAACTTTATATTAAATGTGAATTTTGTAAATCTAACTGTTAGATTAAAAGTTCATATCACGTTATATATATATATATATATATAATAGGGATTAACTTTTTAATTTTTTATTGTTCTTTTAATGTTGCTATCCTTGGATGGGGGATCAATTATTTTTATTTTTATTTTGTATAATTAGTGTTGCTATCTCTCAATGAGAGACTAGCTTTTTTTTTATTATCCTTTCAATGTTGTTGTCCCAAGTGGATTTCAATTTTTTTTTTTAAATGTGTCATTATTCCGCAATAGAAGACTAGTTTTTTTTTTTTTTTTTTTCTAGTGTCGCTATCTCAAGTAAGAAACCAATTTATATATATATGGTGCCACTATCCCCAATGGGGAACTAACTTTTAAAATTTTTTAATTTTTCTGCAATGACATTGTACCCAATAGCATAATATGTTTATTTAAAGAAAATTTATAGTCACACTGTGGAGGACTTTGTTTTTTATTTTTAAAGTGACCGTTGTGGTCTTTTATATAGATTTTTTATTAAAATTAATTATTATTAATAGTTTTAATTTGTTTACTATTTTTTTTATTTTACATATACATTATTAGAATATTATGGATCAAATTGTGACTTATATTTATATTAAAAATTTTGAAGGACTGGAGGGTATTATATTTAATGGTCCAAACTCCAAAGAAAGGAATGTATATTAAACACAATATATCTTTGGATATTTTGAGTGAAAAAAAAATATTCAAATAAATTTTGTCTTGGAGATGATCAAGTTATATTAACTTTACAATATTGTTTTTTAGTTGAAAATGAATATGAAACAATGAAATTGAGTGATGATGAAGTTTAATGCATGATAGACGCATTTCAGAGCCAAACAACTATGTTAATAATGAAATTATATATTGAAATTGGTGTCAAAGGTATATCTTTAATTCTGTTAAAAAAATTTGGCATTTTGTCTAGTTAATGAGCAACAGTTTCAATGTTTGACAAATATGCCATGAGAAAAAGATGACGATTCCTTCATTTCAAAGTGGAAACGAATTAAGTAAAGATCAAATAAATGATTATACATCATTTGATGACGTTGTTGTTGAACCTATTTTTGTGACTCATTTTAATGAATTTAATAATTTAAATAAAAGTTGTAGTCATTATTAATCTTTTAATTTTTTTAATTATTGTTGGTTGTAACAGGTAGAAGTCAATTTTTGGATAATTTATCTCATTATACAAACATAAATTGGAATTACTTAGATCTAGAAGAAATTTCAGAGAATGAACTGTTAAGTACTTGGTCAATTAGTAATGATTATATGTTGATATTGAGTTTAAAAATAAAGGTGTTATCAAAAATGTTGTTAAGCAAAATGATGAAAATACATCAAAGTTTTTATGTAATTAAATGTTGAATCTTTAATTAACATCGCTGTATAAAGCATGTTATTGATAATGAGACATTGATGGAGACCTTCTCATGTTTATCACAAATATTGTACATATCATGAGGGAAAAAATAACAAGTGGCTAGGTGGGAATGGAGAAGAAAATGACATAAATGAAGAGGGAGCTGAATGCATATGCCGTTGTTTGTAGCAACACATGTGCCGCTACATGCAAGAACACCACATGCAACATGTATATGCAGCTACTCACAATAACACAATTTGCAAAAAGAAATTGCCATACATGTGTGCCTACTTACAATAACATTTTAAAAAAATGAAAATAAAAAGTTCATGCATGTCAACTCACAAAAAACTAATAAAATATGTTAAATATTAAAATTGTAATTAATAAAAAATTAGCTAAATATGTATATACGTGTAATTAATTTATAAGTAATAATATTTTACATTAAAACATTTTATAATTTTATTTAAATTTTAAATTAAAAATAATCTGTAAATATTTTTTTTAATTTAATTTAATAAATAAACTAATTAAAATTAAAATTTATTAGTAAAGTATAATTTATTAAATATTAAAATCCAAATTAATAATATATAATTAAGTTAATATATATACAAGTCTAATTAATTAATAAGTATTAATTACATCAAAAAAATTAAGTAACATTACTTAAATTTTAGGGTTTAAGTTTTATAGTTTATTTTTATTTAAATTATAAATAGATCTATAATAATTATTTAATTTAAATTACATTTAAAAAATAAAAATAAAATTTAATATAATAAATAAAATATTACTATTATTCAACAAACATTAATGTTATGGATCAAATAAATTAGTTGATAAATCATCATCTTACATACTTTCACCTAAACAACTACTTTGGTCTACAAGCTATGGTGGATGCAAACATCGCAAAATATATTTTGTAGTTCTCTCAATGTTAATATATAATTCAATTGGACATACTTTATAAAATTCTCTATACACAGAAAACATGTAACTAAAAGTAACTTAGGAGTATTACATTCATATATGATTCCTCTTAGATCACTTATAATTTTTCCTTTGTAAAAAACAACAAAAAGTATAAAACACATTTTTTTAAGAAACAAACTAAAATAACTCATTCAAATTTGATAACTAAAGCAAGCAACATTCAACATGTGAGTGGATAGTATATGTATACATATGACAATAAAATATATATAAATTAAACAATCCCCTAGTTGAAGACAAAGACACATGAAAAATAAAAATTAATCTCTCATTGGGGTGCAATGGCACCTTTGAAATAAAAAAATAAAAAGAAAACTATGAATCTTGTCCTTTACTCAGGACAATGACTCGGGAAAAATAATTAATAAAAAAATTAAAGCAAGTCCTCCATTGGGAACATCGACATCACTTATAAAAAAAATTAAAATTATTAGTGCATCATTTGAGTCGTATGTACTAATAATAATTATGCATGAGACTCCAACGACATTATTTTGGCATCATGTGTCATTCTTTAAGTTGATTTTTTTAAAAGAAAAAAATACATAACATTGGATAATGTTATGTTGATTAGTGTATCATTGAAGTCGTATGTACTAATATTAATTATGCATGAGATTTCAACGACATTATTTTGGCATTATGTGTCATTCTTTAAGTTAATTTTTTTAAAAGAAAAAAATACATGACATTGAATAACATTGTGTTGATCAACAACATCTACATTAACCCTTCTAAAGAGGGAAAAAGTTTCAAAACAACTCCATTCATATAATTTGTTTACACAAAAAAAACCTATAAGTCATATATTTTTATTATTTTACGTTTAACTTTTTAAAATATTTATAATACTTTTTCTAATACTATAAAGTGAAATTTAGGAAAAATTAAAATTTTTAATAAGTCTTATATTTCATTTAATAAGTCTATCATAATTTAGTGGTAACACTTTAGAGTTTATAAATTTCGACAATAATGAAAAATATTAAAAAGTTAAGTGTTGTTAACATTTTGTTCCTTTTTCATATTTTACTGTGCATTGTATCTGTTTTTATTGTTGTCTTGTATCTTTATTTACGGTGTTAAGACATTTGTTGGCTAAAAGGTATGTATTTTTCAAAAATAGAAGAGAAATAAATAGCAGAAAGGAAAAAAATAGATATTAATTTTAAAGAAATAGGAGACAATGGAAAAAAGTTAATCGGAGGATTTTTTTTTAATCTTAAAAGGATATTTTTTTAATTTTTTTTTTACCAAAAACAGGTTGATTTTGAAAAGTACTTTAATTGGGATAAGCAGTACATAAAGACAGGGTTTCAAAATGAAAGACATTCATTCATCATGTACAATTGTGAATTTTATTATTGTTTATAATTTTTCTTTTGGAAAAGTGAACACAACTTCATTATTTTTTCTTACAATGGGGGGAATTGATACACGACTTCAATTGATTTTTATTTTGTAAAACTGAAAATGATATAAACTTTGAATATATTATTTTTCTATAGAAATTGTAACGGGATCATGACTTTTGGTTTTTTTAATTAATTTTTTTTTATTAAAGTTGCGAAACGACTTCAGTTTTTTAATATTTTCTTACGTTGAAGTCATGAAATGTAGCAAGACTTTCGTTGGAGGTTGTTTCACGCGCTTCTGCAGGTCCGTGCATTCAACGCTGTCGGAAAATGTTTATGGTCATCATTGGTTGGTACGTGCAATATATCAGTGACACGTGTTGCATCTCTATATGCCAAGTCAACTTTTTTTAAAATAAAAAATAAAAAAGTGGAATCGTATTTGGAATGCAAGCATGTAATGTAACATGGATTATGGATAGAGTGAAGGAGGAAGCGAGCAGGGACGGAGCCAGGATTTCAATACTGGGGGGCCGAGAATAAATAATATATAATTTATAATAAATGAAAATTAAAGTATCAAAAGCATATAAAAAAAAATATAAAAAAAAATTAAAATTGTTGGGGGGCCGTGGCACCCGTAACTCCCCCCTTGGCTCCGTCCTTGGAAGCGAGTGACGTAACCGAAGCTCAAGCTACACACGATTCTCGTTTCATTTTCTCTATATAAACGCGTTAGGGTTTCAATTTAAACCAGCTTTTGAATTTTGATATTTCCGCCGCTACACGATGACTGGAAACACTGAAATCGCGGTGACTAAAGAAGAACCACCCAAACACTCCCTACCTAACCTCTTCTCTTTCTTCCCTAAATTCGATTTTCAACTACCTTTCCTCCCTCCCAAACCCAAACCCAAACCCAAGCCTAAATCCGAACCGCAAGCAGCGAAACCCGAGCACGAGCCTCCGAAGCCGATCGTTGTACGCTTCCCGAAAAGCCAGGGTGCGGTGGTTTCTTCTTCGTCTCTGCAGGTTGAGTCCGACCACTCTTCCGCCGCCAAAACATCCAATCCTTTTGTGATTTGGCAGGTATTCTCCTCTATTAGGGTTTTCTTTTTCCCTTTCGTGAACCCTAGATTGCATTCCTGTGTACGAAGTTAGGGTTTCTGGTCGATTTTACGCTTTCATGTTCATGAATTAGAATTTGGATGATCTCGGATGGTTTGAGAGGTTTCCCATTTCTTGAGGGTTCGACTGTATTTTTGTCTTTTGTTACAACGTATGAAATAAATAATTATGAAGAGTGAAAATATTTTTTCGCAACTAGCAATCGTAATGATATTATAAGCACAAGCGGAAGAAGCGTCGTGGTTGTCTAGTCGGAGTGTGGTTTGGTGAATATTGTCGGGAAACTTTATAGTTATTGATAGTGACTGATCTGATTAAGGTTTTATTAGTTCTGAATATGATTTGGGTGTATAGGTTAAGACCAATTTTGCTTATAAAGAATGGCGTTAAACAGCCACCCAAGAAGAATACAGGGCATTGAAAGACCTGGCTTCACAAGTTACTTGGATCAAGTCCCTTCTACAAGAAATTCTGCTGCGTCTACCAAGGACATCATTCTTATGGTGTGACAATTTTAGTGACAAAGTCTCGGGCATCCAATTCGATACTTCCTGCGAGGTCAAAATATTTTGAGGTTGATGTTCATTACATTGGAGACAGTTTCTATAACTTATGTGCCCTTTGACTGTCTTACCAAGTTGCACTCTCTCGGTTCAACAAACTTAGGGACAACACTTGGAGTGGTTGTTACACCACCTACTTGTTTGAGGAGGGTAGTTAAGAAATGATACTAGAAGCTTCTGTTAGAAGCTGATATTCTGTTCTGATTTCCCAAGAAATAGTCCAGTTTTACCTAATGATATTGTTATCAAAACCACCTTAGATAGTGTCATCTTATCACAACTGATTTACATATTTTAAATATCCCTGGATTCCAAGAGTTAAATGCACTCAGATTATTATTCCCCTAAATCTCTTTCTTTGACATTGTCAAGAAGGCTGACAGACAGTCAAAAAGTCTTGGAATAAGATGTTATTGGTTTCAAATTCCTTTCACCCTCTCTAACTAGAGTTGCACAAATGGGCATTCTTCACCAATCTTGCTTGTATAGTTAGCTATTCCTGAGGTATTTTGAAAGATTGCTTTTCAATTTTAATCTTAATACGACTTTTGGGGTGAGAGTAACGAATTCATATAATCTAATTAGGATATTCCATGATGAGCTGGCCAGAGACAATATATTCGTGAAGAGGCTGCATTGTCTTGTTATACTTCTAAAATATAATGTCGAGTCCATTTGCATTTTCTCACAATACTTTATTTGATTTCAGGTTTATGCGGTAGGAGCGATCATGATTTCAACATGGATTTGGGCAAGGTGGAATGAGAGGAAGGGTCGAGGAGGGTCTTCCAATGATGAGCGGGCTGAAGGAAGTCATTCTAATGATGATAATCATTGATCTTCAGGCGATGAATAGAAATTTTCTATAGCTGTATAAAGTGCTATGTCCAATACTCACATTCACAGTATGAATGTAAATTTGTTTCATTTGCTTTAAACAGCAATGGAAATCTGTTTCTTTACCAACAGTTGCTGAATTGGTACATATTCTCTTTAGTATCAAATGAATTCCTTCTCATTTCTGTTATCAAATTCTCTGTCGCCACGTCATTAGTCAGCATCTAAATAATCTGTCAATGCATTTTTTCTTCAACTGGCGTGGTGCAATTCAAATTTTCATTGTTTTATGTTGAACGTTTATTTTTTGTTTTTAATTATTTTACGCAGAAAGTGGTGGTCGTGGCTTGTGATAGATGAAAAACGTTTCGTCTTCGGAATGATTTTCTAAGCCACAAACTCGTGCAGTATGCAGTGTTAAGATCATTCGCCATGTCGTTAAATGTTGTCCTAGCCATGACATTATTATCCATTTTATTAGGTGTGTGCTTATAAATAAATGCTCATAAATTTGATTTTGGATGATTTTAATTTTGTAAAATTTAGTAAAAAAATCGAGTTTAAATTGAATTGATAATATTTAAGAACTTGTATAAGTACAAGTTTACAATACACTTTAATATGAATCTAACACAAAAAGATATCATTATTTATATTATAACATACTGTTAACAGTTGATGTTAACTTTGTTCAATTAAAAATAATTTAATTTTATAAAATTAATTTAATTTCTAAAATTAATATAATTTTATTGTTTAGTTGATAGAGTATTTTTTTCGAGTTCTACGTTTGCTTTTTAATAAAGTTAATTTTAAAAGAAGTAAATATAACGATTTTGTTAACTAAAACTAATTGAGTACATAATTATATGGACACTTATTTATAAAAATAAAATATTTCTTTTAAAATCATCTTAAAATAATAATAACATGTATAACAATTTGTATATATTCTTTTTTTGAGTTTATATCTCTATGTCACTTTATTTGTTACCTTTATTAATAATGAAGAGATAAATTCACAAATAATGTCATTGTATAATTTGTTATAAAAATATTATTTACTTTTTAGAATAATGTTGCACTTATAATAAGTTATACACTATTTTGTGTTTCTTTTTTATTTTTTTCATCATTAATAAATATCCTAAATGATAGGATGGATGGAGATAGAATCAGAAAAAGGTTTTTTTTTTTGCTCTCCATTTTTTTATTAGATATAAAAATATAAATATAATATTATTTCACCCTTAGTAAAAATAATTGATAATTAACTATTAAAGAGAATAATATTAAGTAAGAGTGTTAGGTGGAAATGTAAATTTTGATAAAATCAATAATTATTTTTGTTTACTTATCATTTTAAAATTCAAATATGATAAAGTTATACATAAAAAATATAAATGATATATAAAGACATATAAATAATTTAAAAATTAATTTTTGATAAACTAAATAATAGGAATAATGAATATCTTACAAATAAAATTAAAAAAAAAAAAAAAAAAAAACTATTTTGTGGTGGCTGAGTCTTTTGGTTTGTACCTGAGTAACAACTTGGTTTCAGTTTGATCTGTTAACACACAAGAAGAAGAAGGAAGCACGTTTGATGACGGAAATCGTTACATCCTCCGTCATAACGTCGTCTCTGATCTTCCGTCACAAACCCTAACCCCTCTTTAATGCCCACTCAAGACTCTCCCTCCCACGCGCCCACGCGCCACCACTTCCCTTACTCCTCCTCCACTCCCTACTACTACCGGAAGGACCGAGAGGAATGGAACGACACGGCGATCGCGTGTCTGTTGGAGGCGTACACGGAGAAGTTGAACGAGCTGAAGCGCGGCAACCTCCGCGGGCGCGACTGGGAGGAGGTGGCTTGGGCGGTGGCGGAGCGGTGCGGCGGTGGCGGAGAGGGGAAGCATGAGAAGAGCGTGGAACAGTGTAAGAATAAGATTGATAATCTGAAGAAGAGGTATAAGGTGGAGCTTCAGAGAATTGGGAGTGGTGGCATTGCCACTAGTCACTGGCATTGGTTTAAGAAGATTGAAACTATTGTTGGCGACTCTCTCTCTGTTAAAACTGTTTCTGATGATGACAAGGCTGGTGCTAGTGGTGGTGGTGGTGGTGGTGCCAATTCCTCTTTTATGGCTAGACAAACCAAGAACGGGTATTAGTTTGTTGTGATTGTGCATTGTGTTTGTAAATGTTGTATAATGGATTGGTGATGTGGATTTACATAACTTATTGGAGAAATACTAGCAATACACTCGTTGAATAGGTTTGTTTATTGTTGGTTGAAATTTATTGAAAATCACAGTATTTGTAGTTTTTAATAAATTTCAACCAATTAATAAGAGTGTTTGAAAGGAGTTATAATATGTTTTGATTTGGCTCTGATTAATAGTTCAGTTTTTTGTTTTACTGGAAATTTGGCTTTTGATGCCAGTGAGCGTTGTCTGTCCACTTTGAATGTTTTGTATTTGATTTTTGCTTATAATTCTTCTTTAGTAGGTCGTTTGTTTGCTAGTTGCTGTTGCTGTTTGGTATGTGCAGCTAACTCCACCTACCAAGACAAGTATACTTGGTATAGTTCAGTCTCTTGTTCATGATGGTGTGACAGAACATGCTTTTTAGTTGTTGATAGCTTCTTGTTGCTGGCTTTAATAGTTTGTTGTTAATGGGATATGTCATGATGTAAGAGATATTGGGAAGGTCTTCTGACCGTTAGTGATGAATCTGTCAGCAGATATGCACCTAGCAATGCTGTCATGGCAAACCACCTAAAGACGAAACCAGCATCGAATGTAAAATGGCGCAGAGTTTTGTTTAAAATTAGTGGCTCTGCATTGGCTGGAAACTTCCGGAACATTGACCCCAAGGTGCCTATTTTGTTATTAGTTCTATTAAACATTCATGGATATTGGTTTTTGAGGATATTTGAATGAATAGATTGTGCTTGCTACTCTTAGAGACTTAACTGGAAACTGCAATTCAACTGCTTCCTTCCATCATTAGGTGGCAATGCAGATTGCTGGGGAAGTGGCAACAGCTTGCCGCCTTGGTGTGGAGGTATTCGATTTCCTTCTTTATAGTCTTTTTTGTAAACTGGAGGCTAGTTTATGTTAGCAGTGCCTAATCCTCAATTTATATATAGGTGGCCATTGTTGTTGGTGGTCGTAACTTCTTTTGTGGAGATACATGGGTGTCTGCTACTGGGCTGGATAGACCTACAGCATACCAAATAGGGTAAGTGATTTTAGTGCTTTGGTGGTATATAACACATGTAGTCCTTGATTGGTTATTTATGAAATTATTTATACTGATTGTGCCAGTTTTCTCTATTGATGATTGCACTTTGTGAGGCTCTATATGTCAAGTATAGGATGATATTTTGGGAAAATACAGTAGGATTATTAAAAGTAGGGCAAAGATTTTGACTTTGAGCTTTTCATTGTTAATAAGGTTATGCTAAGTAGTAAATATATATTTATGTAATGGGTTCAGTATGTGATATCTGAAGTGCAACCAGCTTTCCTTGTTTGTTTTCTAGAGTCATATTCTTTATTTATTAATGTTAACTTGAAATTAGTAATAGATCAATGGAGTAATAGTCACTCCTCCCCCCACATTATTGATTACATTTGCATCCTGACGATATGTTATTCTCTGTAAAACAAGTATGATGGCAACAGTTATGAATTCTATTTTGCTTCAATCTGCTTTGGAGAAGTTGGGTATTCAAGCACGTGTTCAGAGTGCATTCTCAATGCCAGAGGTTGCTGAACCATATAGCAGGCAACGAGCTGTTAGACATCTTGAGAAGGGAAGGGTTGTCATATTTGGTGGCATTGGTGCTGGCACCGGAAATCCACTTTTTACGACAGATACAGCTGCAGCTCTCAGAGCTTCTGAACGTATGACATTGCACTTCCACTTTAGCATCTTATCTTTAGTTTTCTTGTTTTTACGTCAGTTAGGCTTGTTCACACTTAGGATTATTCAAAATCCGAACTGAACCAACTGAACCGTTTTTTATAAAGTGATTCAGTATGTTTTGTCTAAAATTGGATCAGACTTTTTTTAAGTGGAACAGTTCAGTTAATTGAGCTGTTTTTATGAAGTGAATTAATTTAGTTTTTTCTCAAAATGGATTGGCTTTTATAATTTGTATTTGGATCAGTTTGCTTTTGGATCGGTTCTGTTCCATATGGAATTTTAGCATACCCCATTGTCAGTTCTAATCATGTGTTCTAAATTCTAATATTAGCAGCCATGCTCACATGATGCGAGTCACATCTATATAGATTTCTTGATGCTTGAATATGATTGAATTTTGAGTGTCTTCCAATAATGTTTTTTGTTCCAGTTAATGCTGATGCGGTTCTGAAAGGTACTAATGTGAATGGTGTTTTTGACTGCCATCCCGATAATGATAATGTAACACTTGATCACATTTCCTTTAGGGAAGTTGTTTCTAAGTCCATGGATATGATGGCACTGACATATTGTGAAGAGAATGGCATACCTGGTTGGTATTTTGTCACTGTTTTCATTCAATGTGTTAAGCCCATTTTCTTTCAGCCAGCTAATGCTATAACCTATTCGTTCTCTGCAGTTGTAGTCTTCAACATGCTTGAACCCGGCAATGTTTCAAGAGCATTATGTGGAGATCAAGTTGGCACTTTGATCGGTCAAACTGATGGCTAATCGTGTACGATTGCTTGTATTTAGTTACTGGAATAATCATTTTGTCATTTAAACATATGAAAACCGATTAAATTATAGAACCTACCGCTTCTCCAAGCCTTTCTTGTTCGTTTAAACACGAGCTAATAATGCGGCTTAGAACATCCACCTTCTGGTGTACTCATTCAACCCATTTCATCAGTCAAGTCTAGGATGACAATGGGTGTAATCAGAATACTACTAGGACACTTTACTTTCATTTAAAAGCAATGTATATATTTAAAGAATAATATAATTTTTTATAAATGATTTAATATCTCTAGGGAATTATGAATCATTTTTAAAGTTGAATCAACTATTTAAAGTATGAACTAATTTCTTGTGCCAAAAGCATGTTTAGGAGGATTTGCCTTTGAGGGTTCTTAAGAATTTTTCTAACATCTTAAGCGTTTTTTGTTTATAATTTAAAAAATTATATTGATTATATTTTTTTTATAAAAAAAACGTATAATCAAGAACAGAGTATATTAAAATAATAGGTTAAATTGCCGCCTACCAAATCTCGACCTTTCCCGGTACTATTTTAGGGAAATATAATGCTCTGAAATCACCAACTCCTGCAATTAACTGGCACAAAGAAATACAAAATATTTCAGGTCTCCTTCAACAAATGTTGAACTCAGTAATATCGCTTCGTTAAGTATTCTTGCTATATACATTGATCCCTCAAAATGTAAAGTAGAAAACACTTGATCATCTGTACAAAATTGATCTTATTCAAGAACAATTATGATGTAATCAGGGAACTATAATTGTCCCCAAATTTACAATTATACACAGCATATAACGATGTGGACCAAGATGATGAATGCATCTACACCAAAATGATCTCCAGCCAACTCTTATAGCCTGTACAATTCCCGAGACCCAATAAAAATGACTGGGTGCAATTTTTGATCCAAAGAATTAACAACTATTCTCATTGCAAAAAGAAACCAAAATTCCCTGTTCACTCAGACTTGAAATAACTATCATTAATTGACATTTGGTCAAATGCATCAAAATTTGCCTTCAGACCAACATACTGGCTACCAAATTGAGCGCAATCACCATTTGGCCATCTGCAGCCTCCATCTCCAGAGCGAAATGGGCACAAATATTCACATACCCGACCAATTGCATTATTACATCTATCATCATCATCGGCAGTAACCACTACCGAAACAGACACGTCCTTTTTCTCATCTCGCACGTTACTATTTGATTCTTTCCTATAGGAACAACACAGAATGTCTGGGTTGCTTTCGATGTCAACAGTGCATTCACCACTACTAGAGACATGAACCTTGCACCCCATTGACTGAATTGCACGCTTTATGGCCATATTTTCTTTGCTTGCACTCTTGGCCATGTTCATAGCTGAGCTGTTTATCTGCTTCTCACGCCGTAATTCTACATTCAATGACTCCATCGAATTTGTAACTTCTTTAGCTTTCCTTTCTGCCATTTCTTTAGCCTGTTAAAAGGATAAACCAAACAGATCAACAGTTTCATTCAGGACATTGTAAAGAAAATGGAGGGAAATAACTACCTACCTTTTGCATCTCAGAGTATTTCATAACTATCTTCCTGCATTTTGCTTCAATCTCCCCAGATTGTGCTTCTTCTGGGCAGGCCCAACGAAGGTGAAATTGGGGCCACAATGTAGGGGCTAAGGCTGCTGCTGGGGGCAGAAGAGGACCATTATGCTTCAGTGAATCATAAAAGGGATTGTAATGCACATGGGAACCTCCTTCTGATGTCCGCAAATCAGCCAAGTATAACCACAGACATCCACATGCCTCATAAACATTGCATAGCTTCCTTTCCTTCTCACTAAAAAATTGCAATCAGAACAAATACAATAACGGCATCAGGACAAAATGCAATTCGTCCAATACTTATTTCACATATACTGTAATTTAATCCTTGTACATATATCATGTAATAGACACTTTCCCAGATGCATGGCCTTTTTTATTTCTAATCTTAACACATAAAGGGGAATGCCCTTAGACTAACCATAATAATGACGAGTATTTCAGGTTCTAAATTGAAATCATAAAAAACCAGTATTACGTGCTAGTACTGCATGGGCTATATCACCGTGTAGGTTGGGGAATAGATATATAGCCTTTGAATAAAAATTAAAAAGGTTAGGTGTTAAAGAGCTTATTAAAGCAAATGAAGAAATTATTGAGTATACATCTTACAAAATGTGAATGCAATTAATGACAACAAAACGATGACTGAGTCAGTAAGCAGGGCATCAAATCATATAATGTGAGTATAACAAGATGCAGTTTGATATACCGATAGAGAGAGTAAATGATTTGAGAATTCGCTGGAACTATCTTGTGTTGCTAGGAGGTGATGGTAGTAAATTAGCAACCATACACCAAGAATACTTTGGTCCCAATGAAATAAATTTTCAAGCGATAAAAAATGAGAAATTTTCATCACTATTAACTATACCAGCTTATCAGCAAAAATTCCATATGGCTATATAATATATCCTTAAATCCTGAATTACGTCTTAAATGAAACCTACTCGACTGTCACGTTGGTATCTTCAACTACATTCCATGTGAGAAATGTCAAAAAAAGCATGCCAATGACCACATCCATTCCACAGAGAAGACAAGTTGCAAACAAAGGAAGTACCTGTTACATAAGAAGTTTCCAAAACGACAAGAAATCATGCAGTCTACAAAGTCCACCAGGAAAGCCTGGATCATGGAGAAGTAGAAGTTAGTAGAAACAAAGGTACTAGAAAGAAAACCACGCAACAAAATGTATAAAATATTCAAGGATACATACCGCAGAAAACTCAAAAGCAAAAGGATACATCCGCATTAATTGTGAAACACAATCAACCCACTGAAAAATGAAAACATATACAAGACAGTAAGTTCACAATAAACACACCCTGAACATAACTGTAATACAAAATGTAGATTCGAATCCAAGTAAATCTTCAATTCTTAAAAGCATGCAAACAGAACAAAATAGCCATCAAGACTACCAGCTGTCTAAAATCAACAAGCAACTCTCCATATAGTATGTAAAGACAAGCCGATACAGGTAGAAAATTATATTTGATGCATGCGTAACAATGTCATTATATGGGTTCGTGTACAAGATCACTAGTAGTAATGAATATTGAACCCCCCACAAAAAATAAAATGAATGAATGAACCACCACTATTAAAGGTGATTAATACAAATCACCCTCAAAACTGAAGAACATCCCCATATAGAAATGTAAATTTTAAAAACAGGAAAAAAAAAAACTATAATAACTGTTGTCCAACATGTCATACAAGTATATCAGAGTTGGAAATAGGTCTACCAATTTGACACTTAAAAGCAAGAGAGGTGTGTGTGATTCATAGCTTACAATAGTACGTATCATCAAATTTGTAGTGATATCAACATTCAAAGAATTAGCTTAAGCCATGAAAAAACAATGTAGCATGTACTGAAGCCTCAGTTTGAAGGTGAGACTTCTAGGAAGGAAAAATGTAGAGAGATGATATAATCCAGTTGATTAATTATAAACTGTCTCGATTAAATGATTCCTAGAGGTTAATCAATAAACAACAGTAACCTTTTTTCCTACTAGGTAAAGTTTCCTAATGATCAATTGACACCACAGTATCCTATAATAATCATAAATCATGTCTACAAACCATAATAAGT
Organism: Cajanus cajan; assembly: GCF_000230855.2. NCBI lineage: Eukaryota > Viridiplantae > Streptophyta > Magnoliopsida > Fabales > Fabaceae > Cajanus > Cajanus cajan. Next base: position 49,212,156 of record NC_138523.1, on the reverse strand, counting down.
AACCAACCTGCAAAAAAATGGGAGAATAGTTGTTGGAGTTATTTGAGTGAGATGAAGCTTGAGTTTGTGATGAGAATGTTCCTGATGACTGGCGCATGGGTGATGCTGGGAAACTACCAGCTGAAGATTGTCTAGATAACTCAAAAGGCATGTTACCAGTCCCAGAGACAGATGGCATTCCCACCCTATCAGAAAATGGATGACCAAAAGCAAGCCAGTCTTTTTCAACGAGTGCCTGCATAAGGAAGATAAATGTGAAGCAAAATTAAATAGCACATACATTGATTCATTTTCAACGCGTTAAAAACTTATAAATGGTTGTTGAATAGTGTGGAATGAGTTTAACCGTGATTTCAAATATTCAATAACATTGACAAGTCATGACACCATCAACATATGCTGATAATTAACCATATTTATATATGCAATTAACCATGTATCCAGGTGGACATCAGGTGTAAACATTCTGGATATATGCTCATCTTTTCTGGGCATTGAAATAAAAGATATTCAACTAGTTGAGTAATTTCAATTCCTTACCTGAAACCCTGTGAATGTCCGATAATATGGATCAAGCAACAAATTAGCAAGTGAAACCAATTGGCTTGTCCTATCCCACCCATCACTACAAAAATAATAAAAAAAAGTGGAGGGGGGTAAGGTGCAATTCAAGATACCTAACAAACTTGAATATCATATGAAGGTATAAATTAAAAATTTTCAATATAGATTTCACAGTTTTAGACTAGTGGGAAAAGACATCATCATAGCACCTGCAATGTACAAGAACTGAGGCATGTTCCATTGCAACACGAGCAGCAATCCAAGCTGCACCAGCCAACACACTTTGAACATGCAGCAACCATCCACTGTCCCCAAGCGTTGATACTGAAGCAGACATGCTACTTAAATTGCCACCACCCCACGTTGACCCACCTTGTCTCTAAATAAAACTCATAGTAATACAATTCACTTAAAATTAGAACCAAAGACTCTGTTAATTGATATGATCAGAACAAAGTTAATCTAGCCACTCATAAAACTAACGGTGTTCATGAATTGGAATAAATCGGTTTTGAAGAGAAGAATCATTTGATTCAATCACTTCAGTATGCTTAATTCACCATTCAATTGGTTTAGTTTAAAATTTAAATCCAATCCAATTTAGAACGGTTTAAATTGGATTTTAGTTTTGGTCTTTTATTTTTCTTTGGAGGACGTATTAAATAAGTATTCAGATATATAATATACATAATAAAAAATAACAAAGGAAATCAATTATCTCATTTACAGTCATTATATAACTAATAGTAGTAATGTAGTATAACTCTTCAAATATATACTATAAAAAATAAGTTTATACAACTTGAAAGTATCACTTATATACTTTTACTCAAGTACTTACTTAAATATTATCTTTATTTAAATATGTTTTTCATGAATAAGTACAAGTTATGAGATAATTTTACAAATATATAAAAATAAAAATGTAAGTGAGTGATATCACAAATTTATAAATAAAAATATATAGATATGTATAAGTTTGGTTTGGATTGAATTGTATCAGTTTTCAAAATTAAATATGAAATCTGAATCCAATCCAGTAGAAAAGAAATCATTTTTTTTATCAGTTGAGTTTATGAACTCATACATGATACATAAAAATATATTAAAAATGTCATTAACTCAAAATTCTTTCCAAATTAAACAGTCTTTTACATCAATTTTGGCAACAAATTACAACCAAACAATCATTTTTACCAAAGTCCTTTAAGGGTCAACCATGCTGGATGATTTGTAGAATAATAGAAGCATTTTTATCAAATATGCCATGGTACACATTCAACTTTTCAAAATCAACCAAAAATCTTCAAAACAATAATTATCATAACAGAATTTACCAACAGTTCCAAATCATGCCATTTTTAGCCTACTCAATACATCCAAAGACAAAATATATAAAACCTTAAACATTCATAGACTAACCAAAAAAGAGGACATTCCATCTGATGACGCTTTGCCATGAGTGTCCATGTATTCTCGGAGCCGAACAAAGCTCTCTCTCATAGCATGGATGTTATCTATCCCCAAAAAGACTACCTAATAATATAAAATAACAATTTATATACTTGGAAAATAAAGTCAAATTTATCATTACAACTGGGACAGTTTAAGCTTAGTAGACCTCAGATTGAAAATAGTTTGATGATGATTCTGAACCACCTCCCATGGCTCCATTAGCCAATGCATTTTTCCTTGGCCGAGCATCAGCAATATATAGCTTTCTGAATTACAATTTTGAAAAATATTTCAAAAAATGAGCAGGATTACACCAAATTAACCTCCCCCCCCCCTAAAAAAACAGATACATAACTGCCTGAGGATAGCATTATATATACACAAATGAAAATGACTCTAGTCATCTTCTTAATCAATATATAAATATCTTTATATTTTTAATATAATTTAATATATTCTTTTTTTATAATTTTTGAAATATTTTAAGAATGTATTATTATTTATTTTACAATGTCAGAGATACCCCAGGAAAAAATGATCCGGAAATGCCATCCTAATCCTTGGTATGATATAAACCACTACAAACAAATGATGCAGAATTCAATCCGCACCACCCATTCTTCATAATTAAGTTCAAATTCAACAAAAGGTAAAATGGGCATCTACACATTTCCACATATGACATACCACAATACAAGAGTATAACATTAACATACAAATCTTACCTTCTCGAGCCATTCTCTAGTTTGCTGCAAAGGGCAGCCACAAGTTTTTCATCCAGATTGCTGCAGGAAAATACATGAAAAAACTTGTCAGTATTTTGTTCATTTCAATATTTCATTTCTTACAAAAGAACTTATTCAAAGAAGTCACCATACAAAAGAAAACACATTAACTAAACAGAGTCAGTTGTGCAAAATTTCAGAAGTTCTATTTATCTTTTCTCTCAAATTCTCAATCTTATAAAGAGAATATATTTGATGAAATAGTTAGCATTACCTCCTCATATTCATCATAAGACCAACTAAGGGTTGAGAAGATCGTGCAACAACTGCTCCAGTCACTATAGTCATCAGTTCCATTTAGTTAGAAAATCATCCTCATATTACAATAATAAAATGCAAAAGACAGAAGTGAAAGAAATTAAAAATAAGAAACATAGAAAGGTGCTACTAATTAAAGAAATGAAACCTAGATTCTACACATACAAGGATGACACCATGAAACTACAGGTAGTCGACATCTTGCCCGGAAGCTGCAAGCCTGGAGCACTTCATCGTCACTAGTATGAAGACAATGCAATGAAACAAATAATGATTCACCAGTCTCAACCATTAATATAATAGACAAAAGTCACAACTACTGTAAAAGCGGAAAGTTTGGCCTCAATAAATTACCTAATGATTTTTGGAACGACCAAAGCAAATGGATAACTCTGGCACATTGCATAATTGGCATTCACGCCACTTATTCTCCATAGGTCATTTGACAAGGTGAAGGACCCATTTTCAATTATATCGATTGATGCACGATAAGAATCTAGGCAAAGAAGCCGAAAATATTCATCCAATAAGCGAACCAGTGGAGAAGTGTTCTGAAACCTAGAAGGTCCTGCTGCAAAAGCATAAAGATCCCATAGTCTTGATGGCTTTGTACACCTATGTAGTGCATCAAATACCACACGTCTCTGAAAGATTTTCATAATCAACATTAGATCCCAAACATGTTACAACATTTTTGTATGCCAAACATGTTAGAATATTTTTCATAATCAAATACCACACCTCAATGTATGTACCTCCTTAATTTTTGTATAAAAGAAAAAACTTTTAATTAAGTTAATAGAATCCTAAATACAGTCAGCAAGAAGAAATGGAATTGCTCTACATGCAAACCATGCTTTAATGAATGACTGTTGAAAACTCCAAGACCAAAATCCGACCTTAAATCCAGTGATAAGGAGTTTAGATAGTATATACATTAGAAATGGATGGTATGTACCTACCATTTTACCAAAAAATAAAAAAGAAACTTGCATGCTGAAGATCAAAAAGTTTATAGTAAGTGCAAAAGCACCATTCCAGAATGAATACATTAAGAAATATTAGAGAATAAATAATAAATACTTTTATTAGTTGTATTGAGTTAGTTTTTCTGTTTAGGCTTGGTTATTCTCTTTGTTGTAATTCTCTATAAATGTAACCATACCGCACAATGTGCAGTTTACCTTTTCAATAATATTCACTTCAAATATTCAGTTTCTTCTATTTCTCCTATATGGTATCATCGTGAGCTCGGTGCGATCTTGGATTTCTTCCCGTTTCTCTTGCGCTCTTCTTGTCGCTGTTTTCTCGCGCTGCCGTGTTGCGTCGCTGTGTTGTGCCTCTGTGTCGCGCCTTCAGTGTTGTGCGTTTCTTTCGCATCTCTTCGCCGTTGCTGTTTCTTGACGGAGCGTGTGTTGCACCTCCGCTTTGCGCCTCCGTGTCGCGCCTTCGTGTTGTGCATTTCTTTCGCTGTCGCGTTGCATCTCTTGTTGTCGTGTTCTCTCGACAAAACGTTTGCTTTTGTTTTCGTCGTTGTTTTCTCTCGTCACTGCGTTGTGTGTTTGTTGTTGCTTTCTTACGCCGTCAAGTTGCGCCTCTGTCGTCTTCTTCATCGCAGCAATTCTCTCGTCGTCGTGTTTGGTGTTGTTTTCTCCGTCCTTTCATTTGATTCTTGAAATCAATTTCCATGGCTTCCGCTTCTGCAACCTCCACTCAAGCTTCTGCTAGTATCAATAATACCTTCTCTCAACAGGTCATTGCTGTCATTCGTGCTCATGATCTTGAGCGTTTTGTTGTCAATCCAAAGATTCCGATGAAGTATCTCACCAGTGAGGATCGTGATGAAAATTCTGTGAATCCTGAGTACCCTACATGGGATCGCAAGGACTCACTTCTGTTCTCCTGGCTTCTAACCACACTTTCATATTCGATTCAAGCGCGTGTCGTGTGCCGCCATTCATATCAGATTTGGGATATGGTTTTTCAACATTTTCACTCTCTTACCAAAATCAAGGCTACACAACTTCGTTTGGAACTTTGCACTATAAAGAAGGGCACAAGGACTTGCTCTGACTATTTGCTTCGCATCAATACTATTGTTGAGATTCTTGCTTCCATTAGAAGTCCTGTGTCCACTAGAGAACATGCTGAATGTATCATTGGAGGCCTTCCACCTGAATATGATTCACTCATCTCCACAATCACTGCCTTTGTTAGTCGTGATGATGTTCTTTCTCCTGCTGAACTTGAAACCATGATTCTTTCTCAAGAAGCACGACTAGAACAGGCTAGAACGGCGATCATTCAAGAACCTGTGACTATTAATGTAGCTCAAACTACTTCCGTTGCAAATGGAGCTCCAAATGTGAATTTAGCATTTCAGCAACCACAAATGCCAAATTCACAGCCCAACACCTTTCAACATTCCTCTTTTCCTTCACAAGGTGGATTCAATATCTTTTCTGGTCAGAATCGTGATGGAGGTTGTGGTCGAGGTGGTGCACGTGGTGGCAGAAATCGTTCATCTGTTCAGTGTCAAATTTGTCACAAACGAGGACATGAGGCGTCTACTTGTTACCAACGAACCAATGGGCTGCCATTTGCTGGATATGGGATGCCTTTTGGTTCAATGTTTTCCTCTTATCCTACTGCTGGTTTTGGCTCTCAGAATGGTTACGGGACTCAGAACTTTGGCTTCAGCCCATCCTTTCTTCCCAATCCTGGTCCTGTTCCTTATTCTGGGTCTGTTAACATGTCTGGAGCATCAGGATTGGCACAGTGGCCTACCCCTATGATGAATGGTCCTTTTGGGTCCACTTTATCTGGTCTTGGTTTTTCTCCACCTGGCTTCATTTTTCCTGCACCCTATTCCAACCAGCCAGCACATCAGAGTACTGCCTCTTCTACTCAACGCCCTGTTCCCACTCTAAATACTGCTACAGCTTGGATTCCTGATTCAGGAGCTTCTCATCATGCCACTGCTGATCCACAAAACCTTCTACAAAGTGCTCAGTTTACAGGGGCAGAGCATATTGTCATGGCCAATGGCCAAGGTACATCCATTACCTCAATTGGTTCTAATATGTTTAGGTCCCCTGTTTGTCCCTCCACCTTTTTGTCACTAAAAGACCTTTTGCTTGTTCCCACCTTATCCAAAAATTTAATGAGTGTCTCCAAGTTTGCTAAAGACAATAATGTCTATTTTGTTTTCAATCGTCATTCCTGTTTTGTCAAATCACAGGATTTGAACGAGACACTTCTTGAAGGCAAACTTGGAGAAGATGGTCTCTACCGTTTTCATCCATCCTTGATGAAGAATGAAATAAACAAAGATGTTCACAAGAAGAATTCAATTTCTGTTCTGACTGAACCTTGTACTTTTCTTTCTGCAACTTGTACAAACACTGTTCCTAGTGTCTATAGACAGTGGCACTTGCGGTTAGGGCATCCACATCATGATGCTCTAACTAAGGCCTTAAAAATTTGTAACATTCACATTCCTACTGTTAATAAAATTTCAGATTTTTGTGACTCTTGTTGTATTGCAAAATCTCACAGACTTCCTTCCCAACCTTCTTCTTCTGTTTACTCTAAACCACTTGAGCTTGTCTTTCTAGATGTATGGGGACCAGCATCATTAGAATCTAGTTGGGGTTATATGTACTTCTTAACGTGTGTTGATGCATGCACTCGATATATGTGGATTTATCTTCTTCACAGGAAATCTGATGTTTTTTCTCATTTCCTGAACTTTAAGACGCTAGCGGAAAAACAGTTTCAGACCCTCTTAAAGTCTGTTCAAACTGATGGTGGTGGTGAATTTCGTCCTCTAACTTCTTTTCTACAACAGCATGGGATTATTCACAGACTTACTTGTCCACATACGCATCATCAAAATGGCATAGTTGAGAGGAGACACATACATGTTGTTGAGCTTGGTTTAGCCATGCTACATCATGCTTCATTGCCATTAAAGTTTTGGGATCATGGCTTCCTAACTGCTACCTATCTTATCAATAGGTTACCATCCTCATCAATTGGCCATCAATCACCCTATCAGCTACTTCATCATAAGGATCCTGACTATAAATTTCTGAAAGTCTTTGGCTGTTCCTGTTTTCCTTTACTTAGGCCTTATAATCAACACAAAATTCAGCCCAGATCAGAGGAGTGTATATTTTTGGGATACTCTCCTAGTCATAAAGGCTATAAGTGCTTAAGTAAAGCTGGAAGGATTTATGTGAGCAAGGATGTTGTTTTCAATGAAAGCAGATTTCCCTACAATGATCTATTTGTTCCAAAATCAGATTTTTCTACCTCTGCAACTTCGGTATCTGTGATTCCCACTGTTCCTCATCTTCTGTACCAGTTCAGATTCCTAGCTCCTCCAGTTCAGAATCATTAGAACTCAGCCCCTTCAATTCTGAATCTGCTGCTGCACCTGCTGGTTCTCTTACTGATCACTCTTTTTCGTCTTCACCTTCTGCCTCTCAACATCATTCTCCTGTTACAACGCTCAATGTTCATCCCATGACTACTCGATCCAAAAATGGAATTGTCAAATCTAGAATAAATCCTACAATCCTACTTTCTAGTGCTGAACCAAAATCAGTGAAAATTGCTCTCACTGATCCTAACTGGCTTGCTGCTATGCAAGCTGAGATTCAAGCTTTACATGCAAATAATACATGGCAGCTGGTTGACTTACCCTCGGGCAGGAAACCCATTGGATGCAGGTGGGTTTTTCGAGTCAAAGAAAATCCTGATGGCTCAATTAATAAATACAAGGCCAGACTTGTTGCTAAGGGGTTTCATCAACAACCTGGTCTTGATTTCTCTGTATTAGAGAAAAGAATAGAATAATAAATACTTTTATTTTATTATCTTATTTCTGTGTATTTCAAATATATTTTTCTGATTGTATTTCAGCTTATATCTTTAGGTTAGTTAGTTAGACTACTTGGGTTAGTTAAGTCAGTCAAGTATATATACGGATACATCTCTCATGTATTGAGTGTGTGATAATAATCAATAATATTCTTCTTCTGAGAATCGCTTCTCTTATATGGTATCATCGTAAGCCCGTTCGATTCGTTTCTCTGCCTCACGCTGCCCACCGTCGTGTTGCTTGCGTTCTTGCGCGCAATCTCTCTGTGTTGTTCGCGCAATTGGCGCGCCTCTTCCTGTCCACTCGCGCCGCCGTCGTTCACTATTGTTTGTGCTCTTGTGCGCAAATCTCTCGCTGCTGTTCGCGCCAATCTCTCGCTGCTGTTCGCGCGATCTTTTCCGTGCGCAATTGACGAATCTCTTTCTTGCTGATTCTTGCGTCCTTGCTGGAGTATCAACTCTTACCTTCCCTGATCCAATGGCTTCTTCTGCTTCGCTCTCTGATCATTCTGTTTCGCACACCTTCTCTCAGTCTGTCACGTGCAAATTGGACGACCGAAATTTCATGACCTGGCAACAACAGGTCACTGCTGTAATTCGAGCTCATGATCTCGAACGCTTTGTCGTCAATCCAAAAATTCCACTCAAGTGTTTAACCGCTGACGATCGTGAATCCAACACCATCAACCCTGAGTATACGGTCTGGGACCGCAAAGACTCACTGCTTTTTTCTTGGTTGCTCTCGACGCTTTCCGAGTCTATTCAGGCTCGCGTGGTTTCCTGTCGGCATTCCTACCAAATTTGGGATCTTGTCTTTCAGCATTTTCACTCGCTCACTAAGGTCAAGGCTGCTCAACTGCGTCTTGAACTTCGTACAATCAAGAAAGGCACTCGATCGTGTTCTGACTATCTTCTTCGCATCAGTACCATCATTGAAATGCTTGCTTCAATTGGTAGCCCTGTTTCTTCCCGTGAGCATGCTGAGTGTATTATTGGTGGCCTTCCTCCTGAATATGACTCGTTAATTTCTGCCGTCACTGCCTTTGCCAGCAGGGATGATACCTTCTCTCCTGCAGAACTTGAGAATGTCATTCTTGCTCAAGAAGCTCGCCTTGACCAAGCAAAAACCACTATCCTTCAAGAACCCGCCACAATTAATCTCGCCCAATCTGTTCCTGTTCCTCAAGTGTCCCACAATGCCAATCTAGCCTTCCAACAGCCTCAGATGTCTCATTCTCAAACCAACGCGTTCCAGAATTTCCCTACTCAGACCCGAGAAGGTAGTCGCGGTCGTCGTGGTGGCAGAAACCGCAATTCTCAAGTTCAATGCCAAATTTGTCACAAACGTGGACACGAAGCCTCCACGTGTTATCAGAGATTCACTCCTGTGCTTACTCCTTATCCTACTTTTGGCTCAAGTCCTGCTTATCCTCCTCGTTCTGGTGCTGCTCCACAGTTTGGCGTCACAAACATGCCTGGTTTCTCAAGTCACGCCTCGCTACCTCCTTACACCGTTGGTGGTCCCCTTGGACCTCCTTCTTATATGCCACCACCTGGCTTTACCTTTCCCACTCAGCAAGGCTATTCTGGTGCTTCCTCCTCTGCTCCAAGAGCTGCGCCAACCCTGAATACTGCCACAGCCTGGATCCCTGACTCTGGTGCATCTCATCATGCCACCCCGGATCCTCAACACCTGCTTCAGAGTGCTCAGTTTACCGGAACTGAGCATATTGCCATGGCCAATGGTCAAGGTACCTCTATTACTGCAATTGGTTCTAATATGTTTCGGTCCCCACTCAAACCTTCCACTGTTCTATGTCTTAAAAATCTCTTACTTGTCCCTACTTTGACAAAAAATCTGATTAGTGTCTCTAAATTTGCCAAAGATAACAATGTTTATTTTGTTTTCTACCCTCATTCCTGCTTTGTCAAATCACAGGATTTGAACGAAACTCTTCTTGAGGGCAAGCTTGGTGAAGATGGTCTCTATCATTTTCATCCAGTTTTTGCAAAGACTAATTCCAAATCTGATGACAATCTCAAGCAACTTACTGTTCTTAATTCTGTACCTTGTGTATTCGTTTCTGAACAATGTAATATTGCTGTTTCAAATACTTACAAACAATGGCATTTACGATTAGGGCATCCTCATCATGATGCACTAATCAAAGCTTTACAATTGTGTAACATTCGTATTCCTCACGTTAATAAAATGTCCAATTTTTGTGATTCATGTTGTGTGGCAAAAGCTCATAAACTTCCCTCTAAAACCTCTACTACTGTTTATTCTAAACCGCTTGAACTTGTTTTCCTTGATGTCTGGGGACCTGCATCATTAGATTCCAGTTGTGGTTACTCGTATTTTTTGACGTGTGTTGATGCTTGCACTAGATATGTATGGATTTATCTTCTTCACCGGAAATCAGATGTTTTCTCTCATTTCCTCAACTTCAAGGCACTTGCTGAAAAACAGTTTCAAGCTCCACTCAAGGCTGTTCAAACTGATGGTGGGGGTGAATTTCGTCCCTTACTCCCATTTTTACAACAAGAAGGCATCGTTCATCGCCTTACATGTCCATACACTCATCACCAAAATGGCATGGTTGAAAGGCGCCATCGGCACATCATTGAACTGGGGCTAGCCATGCTTCATCATGCTTCATTGCCACTCAAATTCTGGGATCATGCCTTTTTGACTGCTGTTTATCTCATAAACAGGCTCCCTTCCTCCTCTATTGGTCATCAGTCACCCTACCACCTTATTCATCACAAAGAACCTGATTATCAATTCCTTAAAATTTTTGGCTGCTCTTGTTTTCCATTACTTAGACCCTATAATCAGCATAAGATTCAACCTCGGTCTGAGGAATGTCTCTTCTTGGGGTATTCTCCTACTCACAAAGGCTACAAATGTCTTAGTAAATCTGGTCGCATCTACATCAGCAAAGATGTAGTATTTAATGAAAGCAGGTTTCCCTACCAGGATCTCTTTGTCTCCAAGTCTGTCTCGTCTACTCCAGCCACCTCTGTGTCCAACATTCCATCTCTTATCCATTCCCCTTCTCAATTCAACTCACCTGAGAGCTCTACTCACTCAGATCCTGATTTCTTACACTCTCAGCCTGCGCCTGCTGATTCTCAACTTTCCTCCTTCAATTCATCACCCAACATCTCTGCTGCCTCTGGTTCAATTTCTGAAACTGCCAGACCCCTTAATCTTCATCCCATGACCACGCGTTCCAAAAATGGTATTGTGCAGCCTAGACTCAACCCCACACTTCTTCTTTCTCATGTTGTGCCCAAGACCGTCAAAACTGCTCTAGCTGACCCTCATTGGCTTGCTGCCATGCAAACTGAAATCACCGCCCTCCATAACAATCACACCTGGACATTAACCACTCTTCCTCCTGGCCGAAAGCCCATTGGCTGCAAATGGGTTTTTCGTGTAAAGGAGAACCCTGATGGCTCCATAAATAAATACAAAGCTCGACTAGTTGCAAAAGGCTTCCATCAACAACCCGGTTTGGATTTTTCTGAAACCTTTTCTCCTGTTGTCAAACCTGTCACAATTCGCATTGTTCTTTCCCTTGCTGTCTCCTTTCAGTGGCCTCTTAGACAGCTTGATATCAATAATGCCTTTCTCAATGGCATGCTTGAAGAGGACATCTATATGTCTCAACCTCCAGGCTTTATTGACTCTGCAAATAAAAGTCTTGTTTGTAAATTACATAAATCTCTCTATGGTCTCAAACAGGCTCCTCGTGCCTGGTTTGACAAACTCACATCTGTCCTACTCACGCTTGGCTTCAGCAAAAGCAAGTGTGACCCTAGCCTCTTCACTTTCTCCATCTCCAATGTCACTGTGTTCATGCTTGTCTATGTTGATGATATCATTCTTACTGGCAACTCCTCCTCCCTGATACAAAAATTTGTCACTCAACTCAATGCTATTTTTTCTCTTAAAGACCTTGGCACTCTGGACTACTTCTTAGGCATTGAAGTTAAGTCTCTTCCTCACGGACAGTTACTACTCTCCCAAGATAAATATATCATTGATCTCCTCACTAAGGTCAAAATGGAAGATGCAAAAGGCATCTCTACTCCTATGATTGGTGGCCAACAGCTTGCTAAAGATGGTACTCTATTTGATGACCCTACGCTGTACAGGTCCGTCGTTGGTGCACTTCAGTATGCCACAATCACGCGGCCTGAAATTGCCTTCAGTGTCAACAAGGTAAGTCAGTTCATGTGTTCTCCCATGGAAGAACATTGGAAAGTTGTCAAACGTATTCTTCGCTATCTCAAAGGCACTGTCAATCATGGACTTGTTTTCTCGCCTGCCAAGCACACTGCTCCCTTCAATCTTACTGCCTTCACTGATGCTGACTGGGCATCTGATCCAAATGACAGAAGATCCACTTCAGCAGCATGCATCTATCTTGGTCCTAATCTTGTGTCTTGGTGGTCCAAGAAACAACTACTTGTTGCCAGATCCAGCACTGAAGCTGAATACAGAGCCTTAGCTCAAGCTGTAACTGAAGTTTTATGGATTCAGTCACTGCTAAAGGAATTAACTGTTCCTCTAAACACTCCTACTGTACTCTGTGACAATCAAAGCACTGTTGCACTCTCACACAACCCAGTTTTACATGCAAGATCCAAGCATATGGAACTTGATATCTTCTTTGTTCGTGAAAAAGTGCTCAACAAGTCTCTTGTTGTATCACATATACCTGCCCAACATCAGTTTGCCGATGTTCTGACAAAGGCTCTATCTCCTAAGCGGTTTCTTCTTCTTCGCTCCAAGCTCAATGTTGCTGATCCATCCACTTTGCTTCATCCTCCTTGAGCTTGTGGGGGGTGTATTAGAGAAAAGAATAGAATAATAAATACTTTTATTTTATTATCTTATTTCTGTGTATTTCAAATATATTTTTCTGATTGTATTTCAGCTTATATCTTTAGGTTAGTTAGTTAGACTACTTGGGTTAGTTAAGTCAGTCAAGTATATATACGGATACATCTCTCATGTATTGAGTGTGTGATAATAATCAATAATATTCTTCTTCTGAGAATCGCTTCTCTTATACTCTGAAACGTTTTCTCCTGTAGTTAAACCTGTTACCATTCGGGTTGTTCTTTCTCTTGCTATTTCCTTTAACTGGTCTATTCGACAGCTGGATATTAATAATGCATTCCTTAATGGAATGCTTGAGGAAGACATTTATATGTCTCAACCTCTTGGTTTTGTTAAACCTGGGACTAAACATCTGGTTTGCAAATTGCAAAAAGCCCTTTATGGTCTGAAACAGGCCCCTCGTGCTTGGTTTGAAAGATTAACCTCTGTCCTACTCATGCTTGGGTTCAGTAAAAGCAAATGTGATCCTAGTCTATTCATCTTATCTGATTCAACAGTCACTATTTACATGCTTGTTTATGTGGATGATATTATTCTTACTAGCAATTCTCCTTCCTTATTGCAAAAATTAATTGATCAGCTTCATAAGCATTTTTCTCTTAAAGATCTTGGTACCGTGGATTATTTCTTGGGTATTGAAGTTAAATTTCTTTCTCAAGGAAGACTATTTTTATCTCAAGACAAATACATCACTGATCTGCTTACTAGAGTTAAAATGGATGACTCTAGAGGGATATCTACTCCTATGGTTGGAGGTCAACAACTTGCTAAGGAGGGTACATTGTTTGATGATCCAACCTTATACAGATCTGTTGTTGGTGCCTTGCAATATGCTACAATCACACGACCAGAGATTGCTTTTAGTGTAATAAAGTGAGTCAGTTTATGTGTGCTCCAATGGAGGAACATTGGAAAGCTGTTAAAAGAATACTTAGGTATCTTAAAGGCACTATTGGACATGGAATACTTTTCACCCCTGCCACTTCTACTTCCTCTTTTAATCTTACTGCCTTTACTGATGCTGATTGGGCGTCTGATCCTAATGACCGACGATCTACTTCAGCAGCCTGCATCTATCTCGGTCCTAAAGGAATTAAAAGTCAAAATAAATACTCCTACAGTGCTCTGTGACAATCAGAGTACAGTTGCTTTATCTCACAATCCTGTCCTACACTCAAGATCCAAACATATGGAACTAGACATCTTTTTTGTTCGAGAAAAGGTGCCAAGTAAAACTCTGGTTGTTTCACATGTACCTGCTCAACATCAATATGTAGACATTTTGACAAAGGCTCTATCACCAAGAAGATTTTTGTTTCTCCGTTCCAAGCTCAATGTGGTGAACCCATCTGTTGTGTTTCATCCTCCTTGAGCTTGTGGGGGGTGTATTAGAGAATAAATAATAAATACTTTTATTAGTTGTATTGAGTTAGTTTTTCTGTTTAGGCTTGGTTATTCTCTTTGTTGTAATTCTCTATATATGTAACCATACCGCACAATGTGCAGTTTACCTTTTCAATAATATTCACTTCAAATATTCAGTTTCTTCTATTTCTCCTATAAGAAAACTAACATAAAAGGTTAAAACATCTCTCCATCTTTGGGGACTATCCACAAAGACCTGCTGTGAATAGCTTTGTGATTTATCCTATCCATGTATGATGAAATTGTGTATATGTCTCGGACTCATTTCTAGCAGCTCATAGAATTCTTAAGGAAAATGAAGAATTCTTGCAACTTTGTGAGCTGTTTTCTTCTAAGATGAAGAAATGAAGGGAAAAGGGGAACCAAATAGATAAATTAGGAGTATTCACAAACAGACATTCAGATGAGAGAAAGTCAATGACATTTGAAAATTTTATAAAGATGGAATCCAAAAGTATTAAATATCTGCACAGTAAGTATTTAATAAATCCAAGCTAAAACTGAGAATTACCTGTTTTGTGCGTGGCCTGAAACTGAAGACTAAAATTCTCATATCTTTTCCTGCATATGTGAATAAAAATAGTATTTTCTTTTATTAAAAAATTATTAAGATTTAAGATAATGACAAAAATACCACAAATTAAAAGGATATGGAATCCCCCTTAATAAAAAGGGAGAAAAGCAACATAAAAAAATAAATCAATGCAGAAAGCTGCCCAGTTTATATTATAAAGTAAATCCCTTGAAAAGACCATGTGCTTTACACCAAATAGAAGCAGCATACAATGCACACTTTTTAATATTAAGTATTAAAAAATAAAATAAATACATGAATATTAAAATAAATAGAAAGCTGCTAGCTAGTAAGACCTCCAAATTCAAAGTTACACCCAGTTCTAGCCCAATCTCAAAACAACATTATTTAAAATTAAAGTTTCTTATTTTACGATATAACAATAAAAGGTTTCAGACTATAACTACAGCTAATACATATACTAAAAAAGCAACTAATTTAAGGTTCTAATTAATCTGCAATACTTTAGTATTTCTTGGAAATATAAAATCAACTTTGTTCCTTCACCTAACAACTAAAATTTCTAGGACCCTTTTGTATATCTTTGTTTGAAATGCAAAAGATTGAATAGCTATTTTAATGTGATGTATATTAAAATTTCTAGTATTTTAATGTGATGTATATTTCTAGGACCCTCTTGCATTATTATTTTTTGCAACCCATTTATGTTCTTCTCTTCCAATAAAGTCTTCATTTATACAAGGCAGGCAAGAAAAATAAAATAGAAATAAACATAAACTACATATCAAACTTGATGGAAAACATACCATTCAATCGAAATAAATCCTTGAAATACCTAAACAATCAGTAAGTCCCCTGCTACTAGCAAAAGTTCTAAATTGATCAAGCAAGGGTCCTCATCAACTTTACCATATTCTATCCGTGTACATAACCTTGAAGCAGATTAGGTTAAACAAGAGGAAGGGGAAGAGACAGAAGTTACAAAGACTACAAGGATTCCACCTAGTTTGGCAATATGACAACAATCACTCTTCATCAAATAAAATCATAGGAAGGACCCATATATCTTGACAAACACCATTGCCTATGGCCAAAATACCCATCCATAGTTTGGACCAAAATGAGATAATAGTAGTCGAATTCAATATACAGTAAAAAGTCATAGTATTTCATGGTATTAAACCTCCAATCAGCAGCAAGATTTATCCTCCATCTAATAATTTATCAGAAATATCTACAAATCTTGCATGGTAATTTCATTAGTTACATATTTAAAAGAAAACAACGATCAAGGGGAGTTTATGCATACCAATCACCTGGAGCAGTCTCTGTGTTGGTGTTTTGTCAACATTGCGAGTATTTGACTGGACCTTTACAGCCTATGGATTTAAAAGAGAGCTATGCATGAGGTTCCAAATAATCGTGACAAAAGTAGGAACCAGAATCAAGACAAAAAAATTACACTTAATTGTCGATAACACACCATACAGATATAATTCAAATTTTTTACAACATTAATAGATATGTGAAAGAATACAGATATTCATTTATGTGGCTGTGCTGATACCAGCGCATGAACTAATGGCAGAAATCCATCTAATGGGCAAGTCAATCAAAGTAAAAAATTCAGGCCATTCAAGATATGTTTTTATAGAAGAAACCAATTAAAATATCAAAGTCCTATTTCCCCTTCATGAATCAGTCTAGGTTCACACTGTGGGTATTCCAATGTTCTATTGGTGGTAACCCCAAGAATTAGTAATTATTTGAAGACTTCCAATATTCTACAACCTATGACTAAATTCTAACATAAAATAATATGGGAGTGTGTGTGCATGCCCAAGTGTGCATTGTAAAGGGAAGCAAAAAAATAAAATAAGCAAAAAAAAAAGATGGGATTAAAAAAGAGGCTGACCAAACTTGTACAAAAGGGATATGCATGGTCACTCCAAAATCATTATTTGAATTTTATTTCACGTATATCTGATTATAGTATGTCAAAAACATTTGTCAACATATATGTGAGGCAGACACAGAAGGTTCAGATCAATCTAATACAACATAACCAAATTAAATAACAATATACACAACACAAGCAAATAGTTTGCAGAAACCATTGCATGAACTTACTATCTTGTTATACTTCTCAATGGTTGCTAGTGGTATTGTTCCGAGGGCAATAACTTTTCTAGTTCCCTCACTCTAGAAAATGCAATAAAGGAAATCAGAAAGTAAATACAGATTATTTACAGATAAATAGGCAAAAAAAATTCCCAGACAAACAGCTGAAAGTAGATGCATTAAAATGCACATTAACTAGCATGATGATTGGATGAATGTGAGGCAACTAATTGCCAGCAAGCATATTCACTTACAGAAACAAAGAAATTGGAACAAGAGGATAATGTACTGTGAACTAATTATATATTTCACATTCCATACAATTACAGATGTCAATGTTTGGACTATAGTATATAAATCAAATGCTAGATTCTGTAAGTGCAAGCCATAAGGTAGCTACAAGACAAGAAAGTTACCAAAGCTATCAGATTTTAAGTTTGTTTAGGTAAACTTCTCCTGAAACACTTTTATAAGAGAAAAATATGAAGGAAAAATGAAATGAGTGCCTCCATAAGCTAAAATTAGCTTATGCAAAGCAAATTTATAAAAACTCTTTCCTATTAGCTTTCCCAAAATCTTATTTTAACTTGTGCATAAGCTAATTTTAGCTTAGAGAGAAGTTTATCCAAACAGACACTTTAAATAGTTAATCAAGTGATACCTTACCACCATGATACTAACCACAATCAAAATAAGAACACTTCCCTTTTCAATCATTTTTTTATTATTCCTGTCGGTCCTTATTATAAGGCACACTTTAGAAGTGAATAATGATCCTTTTTATAAGACAATTTACAATTTATATAAAGCATTAATTTTATTTTTCATTTTTTGTCCCTATTAAAAATTGTGAGAATATATTTTTTTTGTTGGATAATTGTTGGATAATGAGAAGAAAATTTGAGAACTAAATGTTCTCTCTCGCCTTTTAAACTCTTCAATTGTCATTTATCAATTTCATTGCCATTGGAACATAAGCTTTGACATGGAGTAGTATCTTCACCTCTCATGAAAATTTAATGATAAATAAGACGGGTAAAATTAATATATTATGATTTTATTTTATCTATACTTCTATACTACATATAAAGGGGATACCTCCTTTGGTTTCCACATTTTTTTAGACATTTATACCCCTCTATTACATTTAATTTTTTCCATCATCATATCTCTTAAAGATAAAATAGAAAGAAAAAAAATGCATAAAAAAATTAAATGTCCATTCTATCAATAATAATTATCCTTTTTATTTTGTAACCACTTATCGTCTCCATCTTGATTTAAGATTATTTTATTTTTTTATAATTATACATCATTTCACGATTTACATGTTGCAACCTTTATTATTTATATTTTATATTATTTTTAAATGAAATACAAAGAGACACGAAATGCCTAAAATAAACTTATATTAGCATGTGTGATTCAGTTAGAAATGTCTTAAAATAATGACTAGAGGAGGTATTTTTTTCCTTTCTCTCTCCATTTAAAGTAACACACCATTTAATTTTGTCAAGAATGGTTGTCTTTTAATGGCAGCTTCTTACTTCTTAGTTTTTATCTTCGTTTAACATCATAATACCCCAAAAGCCAGGTCCTTTCTTTGTGGATCTCCTCTTCTCTCCTCAACTCAGCACACTTCTCATTCTACTGCCCCTCCTCTTTTTTTTTTTCATACATGTTCTTTTTTTTTTTCCCACACTCTATGCAATAAGCCTCTTTTTTTGGGATTTTGGTGAAAACTTAAAAATATTATTTGTCCCTTTTTCTCTTCTACAGCTTCTCAAGGGGTGATTCTCTTAAGTGAGAGAATGCCCTATGAGTAGAGTGGATGTTAACCTCTGCTTTAAAATTGCTTATTTGGCTCTTTGAGAATGATTTATGGAATCTCCAGGTTTACGTTGCAAATTTTAGTGGAAAGACCTTTTAGAAATTGAGTGGTTTCTACATATAATATTTCTATTTGAACCTTCTCAAATTTTTAAATTGCTTTCAACTTTCCAGCACTGAATTTGGAATATTAGAGCCATATGGACCTAAAGGAGAAGCTGTTAAGAACCAATTGTAAGGTATGACACTCAAGAGTCCCACAATGGAAGCATGGGATCCTAGCATGGGGTTGGATAAGGCTTTGGACTCTCCAGCTACAATGCCTAGTTTTTCTGATGTGAATCTCCCAAGGTTCTTATCATAAGCAAAATTTTAGAAACTCAATATTGGCTGAGCGTGATTATCAGAACATTTTTGTGAGCATACAAGTTGATTATTTTAAAATATTTTGACATTGGTTTCAAACCAAAAATGGTAATGAGAAAGGCAACAATTTTGTAACAACTATGGCATTTGACTTATTATACATATTGGTTAGGGACAATAACAATAGTTTTTACAAGTGATTGTTATGCTCATGGAAATCAAGTTTGAAATTGAGTAATTTTTTTCATGTTAGCAAATCTGCGAATGCTCTTGAAATAAATTTCGAAATATCAGAATCTATTTCTGATCATTTGACAAATTTCATACAATTGTTGCTGTATTTTTTTAGTTTTTATTTTATTTTATTTTGAAGAAGCAAAAGATGAACTTCTCAGAACACTACATATTTAAGTCTAACACCAATGAATATTAATATTGGTTCACTTAAGATTGGAATAGGCCTAGAAGCATAGCTAGCATGGTATTCACCAACTTTTTTAGGCTAAACACGTGCATTGGGTATGGTTTCAAGCTTGATGGGTGTCAGGTGCTATGAACCGATGGATTTTAGGGAAAATATAAGGAATGATCAACAAACATACACTTCAGTGAGGTGAATTTTAAATCGCAGCAAAGGATATTAGATTTGGGTGATATGGAAATTCAAAAATGCAACTTTTTCCAACATATTTAAGACTTGATCAAGTGTTTCCACAACTTCCTGATCAGTCAAGTGGTAAAGCCCAAATCAAAATTAAAATATTCTTCAAACAGTTGCATGCAATGATTTTTCAACCAAACACTAGTATACATTTATATTGTCCTTCCTATGGGTATTCAGTCACCTTTCTAGGTTGTGGATATTTCCTAAATTCTAATCACATATTCAAGACTGCTCCTACATCATAGTAACCTCATAATAAAAAATAATTCAGAAGTTGTTTAGAAAAATATTACATAAATGAACTTACCAAAAAAATAAGACGAAAATTTGTTACCATCAGTGTGCCTGCATCATCTGTATTAACAAGAACAACACCATGTCCCTGAAAATAAACACCAATACCAACTGAATTTCATACAATAGACTCAAACAGGATAAATGTGAATTTAAAATATTCAGACTTGTATTAGTAGTAAAAGTTAGCAAAAGCCAAAAAGGTTCACACTGAAGAGAAATTTCATGGAGCATTTGCCTTCCTAGGCATATTTGCATCCTGTTTTATTGCTAGAGGTTCACAATGGAGAGGAATCAGAGCACTTGATTTCCTGAGTATATTTTGTTGTAGTCCGTACAAGTCAGGATTTCTCAACAAATTAAATAAAATAAAATAAAATAAAATAATAAAAAATCTGTATTTATCAGTTCCAAATTTCTGGATTCTCTTTCTCTCTCTGCTTTCCAAAATAACTTCTAAGAAAACCCACTTCCAGAGCAATCTCAACCAAATACTACCTCCATTACTATATACATAATACCCAAATACCTGATTTACAAAGATTAAGAAAAGTAGTTAGTATAGTTTATAATAATAAATTTGTCAAACTTTTATATTCTTTTTTAAACAACTCTATTACTATTTTTCTCTCCTAATTAAACTTGTACTTTTCTTTCTCTTAACCAATTAAAGTGTATGTCTTATACTGCTTCTCTCTCTTAATTAATATTGCTCTCTCTCCTAACCTATTAGAGTCTTTTAAAGAGAATATAATTGATGTATATCACCAAATTAAGAGAACATATCTTAATTAGGAGTATTTTAGTCTAAAAATAATTAATACATAAAATAGTATGGATTGGGTTCTAAGTTGAGTCTTACAAATAGGAACAGAGGTCCTCCTTCTGTTTTCTATTACAAGCAAAAAAAAAAAAAAAAAAAAAGATCTCGTGCATATTAAAGAAATTAGTTAACTGCATTAAATATTACCAATCTCATCATATTCTTCCGAAATTGTTCTTATTATAATTGTTTTTATGCAGTAAAGGACGGACATTTTAGAGAAAATATCATTAAATAAGGTAAAAATAATTGAAATTTACTTATATTTAATAGAGTTGTGCCTATAATAGAGAACACAGGGAGTAGTATTTCATAAAAGTATCTCCATGTAAACAGGAAACTATAATGGACATTTGCCAATGCATAACAAAGCGTTGCAAGTCAATATCAGTACTATCTTAGACTTAACCCTAATGAAGTTTTCAATAAACTCAGCACGGTAACTGTTCTCTGCCCTATCATCATTCCTCACATTCCACGCACTTTCGCAGACTCAGAACACACGATCAAAACCAGACTAATTAATTCGGAAAGAAAACTATTAAAAAAAATATATAAAAAAAAAAAACCATAACCGCTCCACAAATCACACAATACACAACCTAGATTACCAAAACAGAAGGAACAAACGGCGAATTTTCTAGATTCCTCAAAATGAATTAATAACAGTGAGAATTAAAGGTGTTACTGCGTACTTCGGCTGCAACTTGCTCCGACTCGAGCAAGAAATCGAGATTCGCGTGCGAGACGAAGCGCGGAATTGGCTGCAAATATAATAAGGAGAAAGGCAAATAGATTGAATCAAGAAATGAATAATGTTAAATAAAACAAAAGGAAAATAATAAGAAGAAGAAAAATGAGAACAGAACCTCAATCTTGGTCCATTCGATAGCGTCCCAGCTACCGGTGCCTTCCATTTTGGAGGAGTCGGAGGCGTCTCTGAGAGACGTAGTTCGAGTGGAGCGGTGTTTCGGCACATCCATGCCGGCGAGGGTGGAGGAGCTAAGACTCCGGCGAACGATGAAAGAGAGAAAGGGTTACGCTACGTCGCTATGTTGTGTCGAAACCAAGAATACCTAACGTCCAAGCGGGGAAGTGTGTGTGTGTGAGGTGTGGTGCGCTAACTATCGTGCTCCCGCGTCACATTAGCGACCAATATTAATAAGTTTGTGCCCGCCCCACTCTTCCAACCCAAGCTATCGTTATCTCTATTCTCTCCCTTCATATTTCAATTTCTCTACTAGCCACTATATTATTTTTGTTTAAATAACATCAATTCTTAATATTTATATATATATTTCATGCATTCTTAAAGTCATTTTCATAAGTTTAAATACATACATATATAATTTTGATTATATGATTTATCGTACATTCTAATATAGAAATGAAATTGATAATTAATTTTTATAGAAAAACTTGTTTCAAATAAAATTATCTCATGTAGAAAATTTTTGTGATTTGTATTAAAAATGATTGAAAATTTAGGAAAAAAAAGAAAATGATACTTACATATTTTTTTTACACTTTCGTGACCAAAAACATTTTTTACATTTTGTTTCTATTTTAAAAACATTTTATAGTACATTTTTCTCTTTATACATGTATATAATCAATGTTTAATAAAAAAATATTTTAAATATTTTGTTTTAAATTTATTGTGTTCATTCTAATATTTTTTATTGGTAAAAAAATCTATATAATCAATGCCATAACACGCATTTCGTATATTTCAATTAATTGTTGAACAAAAGTTATGCCCAGAAATTTAATTTCAATGATGACACGTTATAAAAATTAAATGTGAAAAACTAAGAATGTTGTACTAAAACACAAAAGTTGAGACTGTAATTAAGTCTGAGATAAAGTAGAATGCATTTCATATATTTCAATTAATTGTTGAAATAAAATTATGCCGACAAATTTAATTTCAATGATTCAACATTATGAAAATTAAATGTGAAAAATTAAGAATATCACACTAAAATACAAAAAGAAAAGTGTAATTAAGTAAGTCTGAAATAAAGTAAAATATTGCTTTAAAATATCAATATATATATATATATATAATAATATGTTACTCCCTTGTATTATGTCGTTGGCTTCAATAAAATAAATAGAAAAAAAATAATATAAAAAAAAAGACTGAGTCTCATTATCCCAAATATGACCCAAGCTTTAATGCTGACAGCACCTCCTCATTCTAATTTGCTTCCATCATCACCTTTGCCCTATTCTTCTTCATCTCTATCAGTCTTCTTTGATCAAAGACTTTTATTTTCTTTTTGTCTCTAATGATACTTCTCTAGTTTTCTTCTATCCTTGTGGGTGCTACTTTCCTCAACCTTACACAATTTGTTGCCTAGACTTCACTATGACTTCATTGTCTATGCCCGCAACACCATTATCCTTGCACTAGTGTCTCAACTCAATAGATCGACACACTTTATATTAGTTCTATAGAATCACGTTGTGGAGTCTAAAATGTTAAAAGAGTATAATAATTCTATCATAAAATATTCTTTTTATCAAGGTTATTAGAACTGAATTAGTAGTTAGCTTAGTGAAAATATTGAGTCAGTATAAATCAATATATTATTAAATATATATATTTATATTAATGATATATTATGAAAATGAATTTAATCATATATAATCAATAAACAGGTAAGTAGTGATTGAGTTGTCTTTTAATAACTTAAGAGCTCTAGTTCTACCAAAGTCAAAACTTTCATTTTTATGTAATTTTTTGTTAATTACTATATTTTTTTTGACAATTATGAATCAATTGGTATTTAATGGCAACACCGTTCAACAATCCAATCAACATGCATAGACATGACATAGGACATTTATCATTGATACACTAATCAAATCTATTAGTGTTAAGTATGAGGGGGTATATTAAAAAAAACTCAAGTCTTGCATATCTTAAATTATTAAAATTGTCACTCATCATTTATTAAGGCATCATACTCAATAGAATATGAGAATGTATTGGAAAAAAATAAAATTTCACATCGACTAGAAATATTGCAATCAAACATTTTATAAG
The DNA here is from genome assembly GCF_000230855.2 of Cajanus cajan. NCBI lineage: Eukaryota > Viridiplantae > Streptophyta > Magnoliopsida > Fabales > Fabaceae > Cajanus > Cajanus cajan. Next base: position 49,188,176 of record NC_138523.1, on the reverse strand, counting down.
TATAAGATAATTCTTACCTTACAAGTCGATTTTATAAAATTTACTAAGGTGCATAATCCATTGTGACATGGAACAAAGTGATAGAACGAAGAGCAAATATAACTTTTATAAATAAAAAAATAATATATTTAATCATCGATGAATTATCAAATTAAAATAGTTAGTTCAAGTCAAATTTAATAATATTATTATTTATTCACTAACACAATAAATTGCTTTATAATACCAACCATTCATACTACATTAGACAATCAAAAATGGGACTTTGCAAAGCACCTTGACACTATTTAAAAGTGAGTTTTTTTTTTTTTTTTCCTTTCTTCATGTTTCACTTCTTATCTCGTCATTGGTTTCTACTTCACTTCTAAGTACAAGTCTCTTGCCCGTTTTTATAACCCCAAATCGGGTTAATACATTCATACACATTTTCTTTTCTTTCATCTCACTTTTATTTTAATTTTCTTTTATCCGCTCATTTTATATTTACATCCCAAATTTAGGGTGTACATTTAATTTTTCCCTCAAATCCACCCCCTAATATAAAGGACTACCAGATTTCCTTTGTTTAAATATAACAAACCATATATTTTAATTACGAAAAATAATACTTAAGAACTCAAAATAAAAATTATAAAATACTATTAATATATTTCTGTTGCAATTTCTAATACATACTCTTGCGGTAAGTTTTAGTAAAAACATTATATTTATTGATTTCTTGATCAGTATTCTTAAAAAAGTTGTCAATAACATCTTTAATAAATGTTTTGAATTTGTAGATTTTATTATACAAATGACAACTTGAGGTACTTTACACATGAACTTTTTTGCCCCAAAAGTTCTTCCCTTGAGAACTTTTTCACGTTTTTCGCGTAACTTTTTACCTAACATTAACACAGTACTTTAATCCGAAATAAAATATAACTAAAAGTTTTTTCGTTTTAGTTCGTAAAATGATTAGTTGTCAAGCTAATTCAACCAAAAATCTACCAACATTCCGGAAATTAATTATAGCACCAGTCCATCAATAAATTAAATTAAAAATGGGTAGTTGGTATGCTCTAATGCCATTAACTTGAGTTGTGCTCCTCGTAAAAGGTCATCATTATTCAATGAAACCTTTGATGCAAAAGGAGATAATGCTCCATGGCAACAAAACTTTGTTTACCTCCTTGTTTGTATAGAATTACTTATGCCTCAAATTATCGCGTCCTAATGGAACTTTTTTATCCAGCAGAAGTGCCACAATACTTTAAAAAACTATTCTAATTGATAATTGACTAACAATTTTTAAAAATACCACTTCATTTTTTTTATGCATTTAGATTTTTTTTTCACAAATAATCAAAAAGCCATTATATTCATTATTTTCTGCACAATTTTTCAAAAAAATAAATAAAATGAAAATAATATAAATTTTTAATTAAAATTATTAATAAAAACAGAAAATACTTTTACATACCAAACGTATACAGCATTTTGAAATCATTATGTCCTACCGTGCAAAAGATATCAATACAGAAATATCCAGGTAGATAAAAGCTATACAATTTAAATATATATAGTGCTCATAAATATGCATCAATAGGGCAAGTTTTCAAAGAAGAGGCCTGCGATCCAAGTTAAATCAGCTAGGATCTCCTCAAAGAAAACCAATGCTAAATATTTAAAAATAACAGTCCTCACCAAGAATGCATTCTGACACCGAAAAATTCATATCAGTGTGAATATTTCTCTCATGCTCCATCTAGCACTTGATTCACATTCATTGGGATTTAAGAAGCCAGAAGTTTGGTGTCTCTGAAGATCTTCATCCCAATCAATAATTGCCGGGGACTGAACTTTTGTTGAAAAATGAAAACTGCCATGAAAATTGCTTAATTATCCATTCAGTTGAGAATATCCATTATCTACACCACCACTGCCAGAGTCTAGCAGAGCTTTTTTGTTGAGCTCCCTAGCATATCTCCACACATAATTCAGACCCACAAGAAGCTCAGTGATTATTATTTCTGTTTTTTCTTGATTTGCAAAGTAAAGGGTTTGCACCAGCAACACATTTGTCCTGGAAACAAAGCAATGTTGCTCATAACTTCTCTCAGATTGCCATCTTAGCATGTTGTGAGCAAGTGGAGCTAACCATTCTAGTATACCCGTCATTGCTTCCGTCCATTCTTCTGCTAAAACCACATCGTAGACTGCTGAGGCCATGGCCTTGGTATACGGCTTTAGCTTGGTCCTAAGAGCAGCTCTTACACGTCTGGGTAACATGTTGTACAGATCATCTTTTGCATCAAGACCAATCAAGTATGGAGATGTTGCTAGCTTCTCTATCATGATGATAACATTTGCATAGTGCAAGGCTAAAGAAGCAGCACCAAGGGATTCAGATGGAGCCTTTAGCCTGCATAGGTAACTGAAAGTAGATCGAGTGCGAAGAACCTCTTTTCCTGGAGTAACATGGTTTGCACCAGCATCATTGACATTCTGTGTTGCTAATCCTTTGAAAGGTTCTACTTGAGTCAGTCGATTATGTCTTGTGTTACTTTCCTTTGAGGGGCCATGAAAGCTCCAAATCTTGCTGTTTTTATTTGTTCCATTATCTGGGACTGGCTTTTTTGAGTTTCTTCCAAGAGGACCTGAGAAAAAATTGAAGCCTCTATTCTTTGCTGAAATTAGGCCCGACTTTGTGGATGAGTCTCCACCATCTGAAGGAAACATGCTAGCTTTATTTGTTAGAGCATTTGGACGAGATTTAGCAGCAAAAGCACCGAGGGGTCCCGAAGCAAACCTGGCACGCACTTTGCTGGAGGGTTGGACTGAAGGTTGCAATAATTCAGAAACCGATCGACTGCCATGAGCATGATCAGAAACTGATCCATTCTTGGTTTTACGAACATCTATAATCTCTTGAATTCCAAATACGTTGTTGATCCTGCTGAATATTGTAAATAAAGATCTTGCTAAGAAATGTACCGTGTAATCATAAGTCCTATTCCACAGAGAATTAGCCTTTAAGTTCTTCACCTCCAGCCTCTTCCATGCAACCTTCTTTTGATAGTCAATTAAATTTAGTTCATCAGCCTCAGTGTAAGCCTTCATTCTTCCTAGAGTTTGCTCAAGATCAGCAAGCATTTCCATCTCTTGATACAAAGTTGCATTAGTTGATATGAACTTTTCCATCCTTTTTACCTTCTTTTCCATTTTCTTGAAAGTGAATCCCCATCGATATGGATCAAAACCAAATGTGATAAATTCATCAAACGCATTCTCAAAATCTTTCAAACTTGGATCACTGCATTTCTTTGCAAGCCTAGCCACAGATGCAGCCACATGTGCCATATTCTCAAGCATCTCTAGACTGATTAAACGTACAATTAAATTCTCATCGTCAGACACAAGCTTTCTGATACCCACTGAATTTGTTATCTCTTCTCTCAACTTAGCAACCTGTTTATCACTCGAAGACTGCCACAAATTAACAAGTTTGGACATCAGGTTTGCAACCTCAAATGCTAATACTCCAATCACTGCATTCTCAGACTTAGCATCATCCTTCCGTTGAGTCTTCCATAGAGTTCGAAACCATGATGCACCAACCATTGCTTACCTAATAATGGTAAAAAAATGTTCTTTAAGACAAGTCCTTGGTCATAGCTCTGTACTACTCAGAAAATCACACAAAATAAGATTGTCAAAATGGGCATTAAGTATCCAGCTACCAGATAAAATTCAACCTGAATCAAATATTTTATGACACAGTATAAAATGTCATCTCAAAAGTTTAATATCAAACATTTTTAATATCATTATTGTCAGTTAAAAATAAAACAACATAATATGTACTCGATCTTTTAACAAGCTTATTTTTACTATTCTGTCCCATGGCAATGGAAGGAGGGGTGCAAAGATTGAGCTTGAAGTAATTAAATTTGGCCTAGTGCATACTGCTTAGTTTCTATTATTTGCTACATGTTGCATACAGTGTACCATTCTAACATCTTCCAACCATGCCAAACTATTTCCAACCGTATCATCTTCTGCAGTTTCAAAAATTTTACATGTTTCAAGTACAACAATGGTTTATTTGAGAATTAAAAATCACCTTTTTCCCCTTCCAAGACAATCTATTTTTTCTCTTTCACTGCTTAATTCAAACCTTACTTAACTCATGAGACCTATTGGTTGCTCCTAGTTTTATACGGTGCAAATTTATCCCCCGTGTTATAGCATTTTGATGCAATAGATTGATGGGCCAAAGGTAAATCACTTCATCTTGTAGCTTAATGATTTAATTACCAATTTTCCTTGTATTGGAATGTTTGGCAAAATCTAGCAAAAGCAAACTATAAAATATTTGAAATGGATATCTTAAGATTGAAAAGGTGATATACATACCAAAAGCAATTATATCCTGGATTTAATAAAATGGTGATATAATGCTCAGCAAATTCATAATTTTGACTTCAAATTGTAGTTAAAAATCTTAGACTTGACCGGGAATTAATCACAAACTTGTATAGTTTCTAACCATGGTATATCTCACACCGATAAACCCAAAATTAAAAATTAAAAAATGCACGGATTTTTCAACAAATATAAAAGGAAAATAAAACAAAAAGAGGAAATAGGGGCAACAAAAGATTTTTTTTTTCCCTATTTTACATGATTTTTCCTTAGCATATTATTCTGAAAAAGAAAAAAAAAATCTATTAACTTCTTGCACCAACTCCACAATTGCAAAAAATTGGTGAAGAATATTTAGTAGTTAAAGAAAAAGGGCAATATAAATCTGGAGATTCTAGTGTTTTTCCATTCCCCTTTGCTTACTTTATTAACAAACAGTAACTAACCAAAATCCCAAACCGAAAGGAATATACTTTCCGATTCCGACTGCAGTTAGAAAGGAAAATGACACAGACCCATAAATAAAAAATAAAATCACAAGTTAATATTCAGTTTGCAACTTCTGAAGCATAAAATTTACACAAAAAACATATAGTGACATAGAAGCACGTGTAGCAGGCCCAGAAACTCACCGATCAGGAAAATCCTTGAGCTGAGACGAAACAGTGGAAAATGGTAACAAAGAGAAGAAGAGAGAGAGAGAGAGAAAGGGAAGTATATGGGAGTTGTGCAGTGAAAGGAAAAGAATGCGAAATTGCAGAGAAAGCGAGTGTATGGAATTAAAGACATGTCATTTTTTTTTTCTGCTTATTTTTCTATGCCCCCATTCACACGCTCCGACAATCATTTACCAAAATTAATAACTTTTATAATTTTTTCTATACTTTTTTCTTTTGTCAGTATCATTTATTTTGTCAATGAATTTTTTTTTTTTTATCGTAAACTAATTAATTACCTTTAATGAAATATATTATTCAAGATTCAAACTTCAAATTTTATTTATAGAAATCGACTTCAATTCTACTATGATCTTCATGTTACCCCCCCTTTATAGTTTAATAGTAGTTTTCTACTTTTACTATACAACATGAGAGAAGAAGAAAAAAATAGCAGCTTTGACTATCATAAACTTTGGTCTACTTTTTTAATTCATGAATTTGAATCTTGTGTGAATGCTTTGTTTTGTTTATCAACTTGTGTGAAGTGGGAACCCTTGTAAGTTGCTATATATTTACTTTTTAATTTTTATATAATAAATTAATATTTTTACATTTTTTTAGTAAAGATAGAAAAAATTACAAAAATGGTTGAAACGAGAGTTGAACTTAGGTCTCCATGTTTCTAACTATCTCAATCCTTAGTAGTTAATATTTTTAAATTTAAAACAATGCAATTTAATTATTATAATATTAATTAATTCTTATTTAAATTAAATTATTAAATTTTAACACATTATATTGATATATTATGTTTTAAATGATTCATTGTGCAATTCCTTTCAATCTTAAACTTTTATCTATTTTATTTAAAATTATAAAATATTCAATAATATTATATTTTTAATTTCTTAATAAAAGAATTTAGCACAAAGTTTATTCCAACCCTCGGGCTCCGCCTCATAAGAGAGAGCCCACATAAATTTGGACTTTTCAATATTTTTGTGTTATAATTGTTTTGCCATGAAATTCACTATCATATAACAAAAATCTACATCTTCATTTTAAAAGAATATGATATATTTATGCAGCTGCGTGATATATGTTTTTTAAATGTAATTAATATTTTGAAATTAATTTTGTAAATAATTAAATTTTGTTAATGAATGTTTGACATAATTAGACATGAAAACAGAATTTTATTGCTTGGAGTAATTTTAATATAAAAGTTGAAAAAGCTATTTTTGAATGCTTTAGAAGTCTTAAAAGTAAAAATAGTTGGATGGTAGAATTGGCAATGGAACTAATTGAATGGGGGAGATAAGACTTAAGAGTGTTGAATTCCATCACAAATCACAATCATCCTAGACATGACTTTGAGTGCCAATTACGCGCAATTCTGCCCTTTTACCGATATGGCCTCCACGTAATCCTCATCTCCACCCAAAACGCTTGCATTAAAATATTTTTTTAAACAATGACTTTGATTTATATTAGCAGCTACAAAGTTTAATATTATCCGATCACGATTAATTATCACATTGGAAATAGCTTGACTTGTCAACAAGTTAGTCGTGGCTTTTGTTTTCAAGGTCAAATTGTAGAGGACACGTTTTAATTATGTATTTATGGGAAATTATCCGACAATTAATTGCAACTTTATTGGATATCTGTTTAAGAATTGGTATCTAGTTAATGAATTATGCTACTTGTTGAGCCCGAACTGAATGTGAGGGACATAATCACGTACTTGGAGTAATGACGTGTCTCGTGCATCAGAATTTGGATACAATAACATTCATATATTACCAATAACAAGTTATTTATGAATATTATTAGGAATGTTGAACATGTTCGATTCAGTCTCTTTTTACGTTTTGAAAAAATCAAGAGAAAATAAACATTTATTATTCTCTTTCTATGTGTTCTTGGTCCTCTTCGTAAACCTGCACTAGTAACAACATCTTGTATGTCCTTTGCAAACAACCTAAATTTTAGTGACCTAAATTTATTTTAGTGTCCTTATAAAAATATAACCGTTTTTTATGTTTATTCTACAAATATACTGATCTTTGTTTTTAGTTTATGTCATTATGACCCTATAATACATTTCTTTAATTTTTTTTGTCATAATGAAAATCAAAATAAATAATAAACAAATATTGTAAAGATAATAAATAAATAAATAAATAATTACATGAACTAGAAATAAAAGTTATATTTATGATAAGAGTGTAGTTTTTTATGTGCTAGAATAATTTATTAAAATTTAAATAAGTTAATTGCCTAAATCAAGAATTGTGAAAATGAGTTATAGAAGTTTGAAAGTAAAGTAAGTAGTTTATCGGTACCTCAATAGTCAATAATATAGCAAAATATAACTATATGTGTGTGTAGATAACTACACTTACTTTGATTCAACTACTACGCATCGACATAAAATTAACAATTATCAATTAATATAGGATTATTGTACAGTGAGCATCTCATTTTATTCATGTAAATATCTCGTACATACATACTATATACACACCATAAAATATATACAATTGTGCATATTAATCATAATCATCGATCAAATGATTATATAAGACCCGACTACTATTGAGTAGCCTCAACAAAATGAGTCACTACTAGCATGACTCGCCACCAAAACATCCAACAAATCTTGTTAATCCTAACCTACTTTAAAACCAATGTATGATCATAACAGTTTCCACTACAAGGGGAACATGCGGTAAGATTGTGAAAATAATCAACATAATTACACAACTAATAAACATCTTTCAATAATTATAGCATAGTCAGCTTTATAGAAAATAACATACAACTCATCAACCAACATACTCATACAATTCACAACTTAAAGTAGCATACCAACTTCATCTCACATCATAAGCAACACAACAACAATATACAACTAATGCATCGCCAAACATGTTAACTATGAATATTTCTTAAAAAAAAAGGTAGACAGTTTAAGTGGTTAGACCTTACTGAATCACAACGTGTGACCTATCTTAATTAAGTAAATTATCAGCCCTCTCAGGGAACCTATTTAACAACTCAATTTGATTTAACAAGTTTTATCACTTAAACTAGGAAGTCTAGTACTATTGTTAGGATAAAACAACTTGGATATAAGTCTACCACGATATTAACTTGTAACAGTAAGTCACCTATGAGATTAACCAACTAAGAATTCTCCAAATACTATGCCATTCCAATATTCGATTAGAGACTAAATCCTCGACTTTGTACTTTACTCATTTGGTCTCTCTTTTACATGTATGCATCAACCTTATCCACATGTGAAAGTCACATAAAACCTAAAGGAAATAACTTAAAAAAACTACTCATTCAGAAATTAACTTACTTACTGAAAGGTTTCAACTTGAGCTCTTAAAGCATCACAACATATACCCACACAATGAGATATTTAAATTTCTAAAACAACATTTAATTTCCCTTTAGCTTTTACAACATATAGATTCATCATCATATATCATCATTCATACAATTTATTCATCAACATTAAACTACAAAATAACTTAAAAAAACAAGTTTTCATCATGCAATTTGCGTTCGATGCCACTCACAAGACATCGACACCATTGAGATAAGGGGCTCCCTGTCTCACCCACGCCCGATGCTAAACTACTCGCGTTCGACATGGTTAAGGCAAAAAGTTTCCCATGCTCTCACTCCTAGTGTGACAAGAACGCATGTTTGATCCTAATCAAGTGGAGAGTCTTTACCTGACTCACGCTCGATGCCACTTCACTAACACCCGATGTGGATCTAGGTAGAGACGATTTTCTCTCCTCATATTCAAACCACACCTGATGTGATTCCAACCTGAGATGAATCTCTATTCTCGCACCCAATGACACCAATCTTGTGCCCGATGTGAGCAAGATTGAAACCCCTCGTTGAAGTCACACTTGACGCCTTGAAAGCGTGCTCGATGCGATATAAGTTCATGCACTTATGCAAACATTGATTTCACTCAATCCACCTTAAAAGCAATAATACAACAACATGCAACCAGGAAAATCACTTATATACAACATGTAAAACTCACTTCCAACTACCAAAACAACATGCAACCACTACATTTCAATAGTCATCGTCATCAACTCATGAGCAACTTCAAACAACCAAAAGAACCTAAGTACCTTATCATTTCATCTTCATCAAATCAAAGAATTCAACAACTATATGAACTTCAACAACAAAATCAACATGAAATTCAACAAATAACACAAAAATCAACAAGTCACTAGCTTTCCTCACCTCTTATTGATCTGAACCAAAAAGAGGCAAGGAGAAGGAAGTTTTGCACATCATAAGGCTTAAGATTCATGGTTTCACAAGCTTGAATCAACAATCAATCCACCTGATCAACTGTAAGGGAGTGGAAGATGAGTTAGAGAAGTGAGGAGGGGAAAAGTTTTTCTCAAGTTCTAAAGAACTTCTCTCTAGGATTTTCTAAAACATGAACTTACAAGTTTCACACCCTAAGAAATCTCATACTCTTTTTGAAGCTGACCCAATTTATCTTTAACTCAACTACCTCAAATACCAACTTAACCCTCAAAATTTTTTGACTCTAAAGTTCTATGATAACAATAATTATATAATTAAATTAAAACATTTAAAACTTATAGTGTTACAATTTCAAGTTTGTCATCTGTAAATCATATTCATTACTAGCTTTGAAACTTATTGATAAAGATGTACATGATGTTCACCCACATAATCATGTAATCAACCTAATTTGAGAGTTCAAGAATTTTCATTGGACATTATGGTTTTGCCACACTCTTCATGAAATGAATTTGTGTGCTGATTGGTTGGCTAAATATGGAATAAACCATAAAGACACCTTATTAGTTTAGAATGAGTATCCTCTTTACTAACACCTTTTCCTATTAGTTGATATGATGGAAGTAACCCATATTTGCTCCTAATTCTTTCCTTTCTTTGGTTTCCTATGTTAGATGCATAAAAAAAAACAAATTAATTGTTTTTGTAGTTATTGAAAAGTCATCAACAAATATATAGTCGGTCTATTTAAAATTTAAAAAAAGTAATTCTAAAAAATAATTTTAAAAAGTGATTTTTAAACAAACATATAATATATTGTTTATTAAGGTAAATAGAATTTATTTTAAGCAGTTTAGAGAAATACATAAAAAAAAATACTTATCTTATTAAAAAAATAAAGAAAGCTTAAACAAACAAGTCCATAAACTATTTATGATTATTATGCACAATATATACATTAGCCACATAAAACATTCCTATACAGAATTATTAATTCTATATCATCACCAAAACAAAATCAGAATTAAGTAAACGCAAAAATTCCTTCAACTTAAAGGCTAAAAAAAGTAAACAAACAGCTTTGATTAAAGATTGTCTCGTGCGTGACTTTCTTTGTCTGTTCAGTTTCGGTAATTTTTTATTTTGAAAAAAAGGAAAACAGTGTTGGGCCTAGAATCAATTGATTGATGTCTCGCTCTAGTTGGTCGTTGCCTTTAAAAATAGATTTCGTATTTTTCTACTTATTTTTTAAAATGAAATGGAAAATCATGTGTTCAAATTGACTGTGTTTATCAACGAGATGTAACATAATTGCTAAATAATCCTGTCTTTTTAAATATGTATTCAGTAGTTTGGTGGTTTTACTTCTTATTATAACACTTTATCTTATAATAACTATACATTATTAGTGTAGAATCTTTTGTATTATCAATTAATAAAAAATACTATTAATATAATTATTATAAAAGTCGATAAACATATACCATATAAAATGATTTATAATTAAATAATAGTGTAAATTTATTTTAGCCTAGGGTAACCTTAACACGTACAAGAATTGATTGAATTGTAAAAATTAAATTAAAATACGTGGGGTATTAGATGTTGAAGTTATTATTAATATATTTGGTGTTTGAATGAAGAAAAGTAGCGTAGAAAGAGTTGATGGTGTGGAAGAATAGGTGGTTAGTGGTTTGAGCTAACAGTCGCTACCTGTTTCTGAAGCAGCCGTTGTTTAGTGAAGTCAGTCTAATATCGTGTTCTGCGCTACCACAGATCCTTTTCAGTCCTTTCTTTCTTTTTCACTTTCATTTACCTATTATTTTTATCAAACCAAACTATACGTATAATTCATATTTTTCTTTGCTCCTTGTATAAAAAAATATCTTTTAAGTTAGGTGTAATATTATTAAATGTAACCACTATTGAAACTATTTGATTGTTTTTGAAATAAAATCTAGCTTTGTGAAATTATTAATGAAAATTAATTATTGTAATTAGTTTGGTTAATTTTTATGAATTAATTTATGTGGTTTTAGTTGCCATGCATCCCCACGTGATGACTTTGGTAACTTCAATTCCACGACGCGTGTCGCACTGTGAAAAGCCCCACTTTTCTTTCTAGCACACTGTTATTGCCACTTCAATCATTCGCGAAACTTGAAGCACACATACAATGACACATAGACATACACTTCCTGTTTATACTTACAATTGTCAATTGAGTTTACTAACTTTCGTTCTTACATTTGACCGTACAACACATTCTATATTTATTGGCCTTTCTCTCTCATTCGTTCTACAATTGTTTCTTGCTTTGCTTTGTTTTGCTTTGCTTTGGTCGGTTTCATTGATCACAAAATGCAGTCCAGCCCTTTGCTTCTTGAGGAACCCATTAGGATGGCATCTGTCCTTGAGCCATCCAAGCCTGTTAGTATTTCCTTCTCTCTCTCTCTGTCTTTCATTCTGGTTTTCAAGTTTGATGTGTTCTGGTTGTTATGTTAATATGGTTTTTCCTTGTGTTGTGACTTGTAAAGTTGCAAGCCGGTGATCATGAGAAAGCAATCAACTTTTGGCGACCCTTTTGTGCTGTTGTTAGTTGGAGTGAGTGTGTTGTGTGGTGTTGGTGATGAGGCTTTTGATCGCCAAATGCTGAGGAATTTGGCGGATCAAGTTGAAAATGACTGTGGTTGATGAAAACAAAGCCGTTTGTAGTCTGACAAATGGTGCAATTCATGTGGGGTTGTGCTGGTTTTGTTATTCTTGTCTTCTTTTAAGCACTGTGATACTGAGAAACTAATCTTTAAGATTGTTGCTAAGGAATTTAGTAGATCGATTAGTAAAATGACTGTCATAGATGAATTGAAAGACACTTTTATCCTGACTTGAGTTTGGATTTGCTAGTCTATTTGATTTGGAGTCTGATTTGAAATATTATTTGTGCTTGTTTGTATGACAAGGATTTGAAAGCTCTCACCAAACGGATAACTTGTTTATTTATTTAATGGAGGGTACTGTCGCTTTAGATTACTTGATTGTTTCACAAATTCTTCTTCTATAAAAAAGAGAAAATGTTGGTCTTTAAATTGTGAAAATTAAGTAGAAATTAAGTTTTAAGATCTTAAGAGAAAGGATCAATGGGTCGCATGCTATTTCCTGGAGAATTTTTAGTACATGCCATATTTAATGAAGAATTTCAGTGTCTGTCAATTTTGGATTTTGATTGAAGTGTTTGGAATACGTTATGCAGACTTTCTTTCCAGCTATGACAAAAATTGTTGGCACACTTGGTCCAAAGTCGCGATCAATTGATATAATTTCCCGTTGCCTGGATGCAGGAATGTCTGGTATTTTCCCATTTCAACCTTTGATTACTTGTGAACCTTTTTTAAAAATTGATGTGTTTTATTTTCCCCATATTGATCTCACTGATTCTCCTCTTTTAGTAAAGGATATTAAGAATGTAAGATGTGAGATTTTTCGTTATATTGGAAGAAAGTTAGAATATCTCAATCAATTAGAATCAACTGTGTTTGACCAAGAGTCTGTATGGATATAACTTCAACTGAATTTTTCTTTTTTTAGTAAAGAAGCTCTCAAAAATACTCCTAACTTGTATCCAAACAGGTTTCAAGTTGGAAAGCCTAATAGTTTTCCAAAACGGAAAGACTTCTTTAATAAACTATTGCCATCTAGCTTGTCACAATTATTTTTATTTTGACTATCACAAATAAACTGAACAATTGTGTTTTGTTTGTTCTTTCATTGTAGTTTGGAATGGCCCTTTCATGTCTATAACCTGCTTCTGAGTTATCTGTTTTGTCATCTCATTCTTCTTTTCTTCCCATGTGCTAGTGGCAAGGTTTGACTTCTCATGGGGTGATCCAGAATACCATCAAGAGACATTGGAAAATTTGAGAGTTGCTATCAAAAGTACCAAGAAACTTTGTGCGGTATGCTTGTCATATGTTTGCTATTTATTTATTTATGGTACGTATACATGTATATAAATTCTGAAGGGTAATTGATGTAAAAAACATACGTGCATTTTGGTCCAACTCCAGATTATGGTAGATACTGTGGGTCCAGAATTACAGGTTGAGAATAAGACTGATCATCCAATCACCCTTGAAGTAGACACATTAGTTGTCTTAACTCCAGATCAGAACAAGGATGCAAGTTCAAATCTCTTACCAATAAATTTTAGTGGGTTATCAAAGGTCAGTGTACCTTTTCCAATTACTTTGTATTTTTGGGGTTTGCTATATTATTCTATTGAATAAGGTTTACTTGGATAAACTTCTCTAGAAACACTTCTATGATGTAAAAATAAAAAGGAAAATAAAAATAAGTTTCTTCATAAGTTAAAACTAACTTATGCATTAATGCATGGATTAAAAATAAGTTTTTAGATAAGATAATAGGAGAAAACTTCTACAAATTAGTTTATACACAAGTTAATTTTAGTTTATGGAGAAACTCATTTTATTGTTCATTCCTATTTTTCTCTCCTAGAAGTGCTTTTGGAAAAACTTATCCAAACAGGTCCCAATTATCTTTGTTTGTAGCTATTTTTGTGTATAGTCACTGCATACTTGTTATGGTGAGGAAATTTTTTAAAGCTCAACAGACTCTTTATTTTCTCTTAACTTTTGATCCTATTTTTGCATGTGGTTCTAAGTGGGTTCTACAGGTGTACTTTGATTGTGTACAATGTGGTGTCTCCTTTCTAATGTGGCCATACTTATGCAGGCTGTGAAGAAGGGTGATATTATTTTTATCGGCAAATACCTGTGTACAGGAAGTGAAACAGCTTCTGTATGGATGGAGGTAATGCAATATTGGATTGACTAATACAATCTCAATGCACATACACACATTTTATTCCGATTAAGTGATTATTTTAATGAATTCTGTGTGTAAGTTATTGGAATACCTTTCTTTTGACCTCCTTAGGGTATGTAATTAAGTTATAGGCTAGTTATTACTTATTATACTATTTGCAAAAGTTATAAGTAGACTCTGTCACAATTGCAGTTCAGTAGGATATTATTATGATTGACGATGTAATACAATTCTTTATCTTAATGCTTCTATTAGTCTATAATAGTGTTGTATTAAAGAAAATTTGTTCTACATCAAATAATAGACTTGGCACATGTATGCTGCTTTTCTGCACTTAGCTCTGTAGGAAGCATTGTATGATAGAGTGCGGAAAGTAGAATATTGCCAATACAAAGTCAGAATTATTCAGTTTTGTTACTGTCACTCAAGCAGTTTTGGTTTCACAATGCAGGTCAGTGAGGTGGATGGTGATGATGTCACTTGTCTTGTAAAAAACACTGCTACACTCTCTGGATCGTTGTTTACTGTACATGTCTCTCAGACTCATATTGATCTTCCTACTCTTACAGATAAGGATAAAGAGGTAACTAACAAGAACTATGAATGAAAAGTAGTGAGACTGTCGTAATGTGATCAAGTAGCCAGTGTCATAATGTGGTTGAGAAGGAATGCTTTATTTTTTATCTATATTCATGGGGAGTTGGATTGCATTTTGTTTTTGAAATTATAGCTTGTGTTGATCAAAGGTTGAAACTACTTGATTTTTTTGTACAATGGCTTATCATTCTGTTAGTCTGTCAAAATGGAAAATGGATCATTTATTTGATAATCCAAAAGATCAAATGTATGTATACAGTTTGTACTACATAATAGATGTTGTGAATTCTTTTATCTGCAATAATAACTAAAAGCATAACTGGTTTGAGACTTGAGAGTCCTCTTTTATAGTCATGAATGGCAAATACCTTTTTGTTATATTATCTTGTAGTTCTGTAAATCTAAATGTTCCTTTTTTCATTTTACTCTCTTAACTCAGGTAATAAGCACATGGGGTGTTCAGAACAATATAGACTTCCTCGCATTATATACCCGTCACGTTGAAGATATTCGCTATGTAAGAATATTCCTGATAAATTTTATCATATCATTCCCTTTCCTCTAATATTCTTCCTGATTTTATTTCCAACTTCTGAGTTTTCTTAGTTTTGGTACCACTTGTGATTCAGTGAATCATTTTCTCCTTAGCATTATAAATAAATAAACAAATGCAAGAATTTTTCACTTTGCAGGCACGTGAATTTCTCTCTAAACTCGGGGACCTTAAGCAGACACATATTTATGCAAAGATTGAAAATATAGAGGTAAGAAACTTGAAATCTTTTGAATAATAAACTCTCCTCTTGTATGACAGTAAAATGCTGTGGTTCAAGATCTTTAGCTGAGTGCTGAATTGTGATCCTAAAATGCTTCTTTCTCCTGTAAAATTATTATAGGGACTTAAACATTTTGATGAGATATTGAGAGAAGCAGATGGTATCATCCTTGCTCGTGGAAATTTAGGGATAGATCTCCCACCCGAGAAGGTCAGCATTTATTTCTGGACAGAAAAATCCAATGTTATATATGAGATGTTTCCATTTTGTTTAGTTGTATTTTTCTGCATGAGGGAAGATTTGTGTCTACTTTTTTGTGACTTTTACAGCCTTTCTTACTCTCTTCAATACAAAACTTTACTAGAATCTTCCATATATTTATGAATTTGACAGGTGTTTTTATTCCAAAAAGCTGCTATTTACAAGTGCAACATGGCTGGAAAGCCAGTTGTTGTCACACGTGTTGTGGACTCTATGACTGACAATCTAAGACCTACTCGTGCTGAAGCAACCGATGTTGCAAATGCAGTGTTGGATGGTAAATTCCTTTTTGTTATATTTGGTGAATCCGGTTTGATTACAGAACTGTATAAACTCTAGCATTTAATACATGTGCATGTTTCTGCTATTCATTAATATTCCTTTAGTTTGTTATGTTCACATTATGCATAAGTATGATTTGCACCTTTCATCTCTAATTTTGTTTTCCTCTTTCTTTTTGATCAGGCAGTGATGCAATTCTCCTTGGGGCAGAGACCCTGCGGGGACTATACCCTGTAGAGACCATTTCCATAGTTGGAAAAATATGTGCCGAGGTAAGTTTGTGCTTTTCATTTAAACAAATTCCTATAACATTTTTTATCATATATATTTATTTATTTGTGTCACTCTTGTTAGATAATTGTCACTCTTATGATTGTGGGTTAATTTCCTTGTGTATATTTTGATCATTTATGGCTATGCCATGTATGCCTCACAAAACCACTTACGCAGATTAATCTTCATTGTTTTTCAATATGCTGCCTAAATGGGTTTTATAGAGTTTGCTCTGCGATCATTGCTTCTTACAATGTTTGAAGGGGGTTTCACGGTTTCCTTCTTGCCAACTTGTTTTGTACTTCTTGTTAGAATGGTAATTGCTGGTATCCAAAAAAAATTGATTTAATTTTTTTTACTAATTTGTTCAGATGTACTTTAGCTATAGAAGTTTTCTCACTACCATATTGTCTACAGAAATGATTTGTCTTGGCTATTCATGTATATCAAAATCTGAGCAAACAAGTTGAAACAATCTTCATTTTCCTCTCTTGCTTTTGCCTTGTGTTTCTGATGATTATCTATAAAACAGTTTAGTTTGAAATTACGTTATGGTTAATTTAAATTCATTCATTATACAATGATTACTATTTGCCCTGAAGAGTCAAGATTATTTCCCCACTAATAGCTGCTGTGTGCAGGCAGAGAAAGTTCATAATCAAGATTTGTATTTTAAGAAGGCTGTCAAATATGTGGGAGAGCCAATGAGCCACTTGGAATCAATTGCTTCCTCTGCGGTACGGTTCTTGGTTACACTGCTAAAGCTTTTTGGATTGTTTTTATGATTCTTTTTCCACCAACATTCTTCTATTAGCTTGTTCAAAATATTATGTACTTATTTATAGTAGTACACATTGTGAAGTAAATTTCTTTTTGCTGAAACATATAGGTTCGAGCAGCTATCAAGGTTAAGGCCTCTGTTATTATTTGCTTCACTTCATCTGGAAGAGCTGCAAGGTTTCATTTTATCTCCTTATTTTTGGGATTATTGGTGCCAAATTTTACATTTATTAAATTCTTTATATCAGTAATTTTGTTTCACGTTGAATCTAAGTTACTGGCACTCAATACTCAGTTATATTCTGTTCTGTTGCAATTTAATGTCAAGCTGAAATATTATTAATTATTTGTTTATTGTAACACAATTTGTGTATCTATGTAGATTGATTGCTAAGTACAGACCAACCATGCCTGTGATATCTGTTGTTGTTCCTCAGTTAAAGACAAATCAACTCCGATGGACATTCACCGGTGCTTTTGAGGTATATAATTGACATAGATGCTAGGAATGAATCTTGATACTATTCAACCCTTTGAGTCAGCTTTATCATTAAACCCATACATATTGAGTTAGCTGGTCTTTAACTTGACCAATTCAAATTATTCAAAAAAATATTTGCTATTGTATTAGCTTCTTTCACCATTGAGAACTTCATTAGTCCCCACAAGATCATTAGTTAGTTTTCTGTCAATATATTTTAACATATTTTGGTTTCATTGTTCAAAAAACAAATGGTCAATTTGAATTTTTCTTATGGGAAAATTTGCTTGCTAGCTTTTACAACCAAGTGAAGAAAAACATCTCTTGTGCCAATACTTGGTTTGATAGTAAAAATGGTTTGAAAATTATGCTGCTGTTCTATGCCTATATGTATATTTCTTTTGTTGCTTGTATTTACCTTTTAGGCTTTGTTTGGATTAGCAATGAAATATAAAGAAGAAAAAAAAGGATAGAAATGAAAGAGAAATATAGTAAAAAAATGTTTTCTTCTTTCAACTACACTGAAAATGACATTGAAACTTAATGTTTCCTTTTATGGCAGGCAAGGCAATCACTTATTGTGAGAGGTCTTTTCCCTATGCTGGCAGATCCACGACACCCGGTAAGAATTGTTCAACGTCGTTTGATATAATAAAATGATGTAACCAAGGAACAATACAAAAACACTCAAATTTCTATTCTTGTTAAACAAATTTAATATATGTATATAAAAAAAATAAAAAAATAAAAAAAGTAATCTGTGAACAGATAACGTAGGTACCTTGTATGATTAGGCAAATCAAATAAACGCATTTCTACTAGCATAACTCAAGAAATCCAAATTTAGAGTAGGACGTAGAATGCTAATCCAACCAGAAATAAGATATTTCAAGGCCCAAAACATTTACATTATAAACACCAACTAAAATTAAAATCCCTCATTCCTGGATTGAAACATATCATAAATTCAATTTCATTCTAAATATCATATTATATCCTTTCTTCTTCTTCTTCTTCTGTTTTTTTTTTTTGCATGATAGGACCATTGGCACATCCAGTTATTCATTTACACTCCCACTAACTCCTTTTAGTTTTAATTACCCTCAATTAAATGTCTTTAACTCTTTATTAAAGTCAATCCTTGAATTGTTAGGTATTTGTGTGACCTTGCACTGTTATTAAAGTTGGTGATTTTGTGGCTTGAGTGCAGGCGGGGTCTAAAAGTGGAACAAATGAATCAATTTTGAAGGTTGCTTTAGACCATGGCAAGGCTTTTGGCATCGTAAAGCCACATGACCGAGTTGTTGTTTGCCAGAAAGTGGGTGACTCGTCAGTTGTGAAGATTATTGAGCTCGAAGATTGATTAGAACTTTTGAGGGATCCATAATAAAACTTTTTCCGAACCTTTTCATTCTAGCGTTTTGTGTTTCATTAAAGTAACAGCAATGAACACACGAGATGCATATTATAGAGTTTGCCCCACTCATTTTGTTGAATTGAGTCATGTAGTCTAGTTCTACTAATTGTCGAGTGATTTAGAGTGGGAAATAAACTTTGTAGTTTGATTGTTTTTATAGGCAAACACAGTTGAGATATGATGGTACCAAAATTGGAAAATGTTACAACGAAGTAGTTTATTCTTTATTTTACTTTTTCCTCTGATGCCTGGAAAAAATGTTTTTCTCTAATTCCATTTTTGTTAACAGGTAACGATATGCATACTTATGCTGTCAAAAGAATAAACGATGTGCATATTTATAATCATACTGCGTGACGTACATGGTGCAATACTACTACTATTACTCCTATTAAGTTAATGAACTTCAGACTAAAAAAAAAGGATGATCATTAATCACTTCGTGGAAATCCTTTTCTATTTCAAAGATTTTTTTCCCAAGACAATGGGCATGCTAACGTCAAATCTATTGCTATAATCTGCTAATAGCCAAGTTCGTGCAGCTACTAATCAAGTTAAATGAATCAAATACCAAAGACTTCATCTTTGCAGGTGGCTATTCAATGATTAAACGGAAGGTGTTGCAATAAATTGAATAACCATATTCATCAACGTGTACTCGGTCCATTATTGACTTAGATGGGAGATTTAGCCAAATTCCCCATAATCAATACAACCGCTAGGCCAAATCCTGATACAAAAATTAAAGATGAAATGCTAGGGAGGAAGAGCCAGAATAGGCTGATAGATGAACATTGAACCAAGAGTACCATTGTGACAAATCATGCCATCACTTAAGTCGGATGACAGACATGCAGCACGTGAAAATAATTTTTATTCATCCAGATGTCGGTATTTTAATGGCTGTCTATACAAAGCTCTTCATACAAAATTAAACAACAAAGGGCAGCAAAGTGCCTAATGAACAAAATTTCCAACATGCTTGAATCTCAATTGTTGGAAACCTAATTTTAGAAGGATGGTACCTTGTTGGGTATTTTCTCAGGATAATTAGTAATTAGACCCAAGATATTATTATACAAAACTGATGAGGCACAACAATCGGAAACTGTTTCAGATTAAGAGATAAAAATCTAAAGGACAAAAATGGGTATGCTATGCAAGTTTGATCCAGGTTGTGGGGGATCCACATGATTGGTCGTGAGAAGCCCAATCAAATGACAGGAAAAATTGTTGTACATCATAATAAAAGAAGCCGTCTTATATCACTGAAGTTTGATTGCAAAGCAGAGAGAAATGCACCTGCAAAATAAAGTTTAATCACTTAAGCCACCATTTAAAACAGTGTACCTTGGTTGATTGCTGCAACATTTGTTCATAGGTGCTATTCAATATGTTTCGCACCCAAGATCTCTTTTATAGTCAATTATTAATGGCAAAATGACATTTTATATGGCTAGGTGAATTATTCCATTTCAGTTTGTGTATATTAACAAATAAAATATCAAATATAAAACAAATTTAACCAATAATTTACCTACAATTAACCACGTATCGTAGGAATGTAACTATATTATTGGTTACTATCTGTAGATTTAAGGTTAAATAATTTGATACTGGGCTAGTCAAGATATGAACTGAAATAGAAACTTTTTTACTAGTAGTTAATATGTTTATTTTGAGTTAAATTATGTTATTTGGTTAAAAAAATAATATGAATTAAATGGAACCTTCTTAGTGGGTCATTTTCTCATTATCAATCCAAGAAACAATTTTCAGAACTCTGTTCATTGTACTAAATATACGGCAATTTGATTTTGTGATATTTTAGCTGCTTTGATCCTAATCAACGTAGCAACTTCGCAAACTAGAAGGTATGAAAGTAACAGTAATCAAACTTCTTCGGTTCTTCCTACTTTCAATTGGCCGACTAAAGTGTTCCAGTAACACATACCTCCAACTTTGCCATCAAATACACGATGATCAGCAGACAATGTTAAGTTCAACTTATTGGCAATTGATGGTTTCTCAATTCCTATCAAATAAACATCAATGTTAAAACAACTTAAAATTTTAGCATTTAGGGGGCACATACAGAACATCCATAAATTTATACCATCAGCTCCAATAACTGGTTCCACAACTTTGTTGCCTCTCCCTACAGCAAGAATGCAAGCCTGCAGCAAATGATAAACAAAATAATAAAATCCCTTACAGCCTCGGTAACAAGAAGCAACAAAAACTTCAAAAATTTTACAATTCCACCCACAAGGCTGACAACTTGGGAAGTGAGGCTGGTAAATTAAATCAGGCACGCTGAAAACTCATTCAAAATAGCATGTTTTCATCAAATATATGTTTTGAAACCAAGAATGGCAAACTTGAATTCCAATGAACCTGTTTCCAGGGTTTTACCATCTTCTATAATTAATCATGTTAGAAATGAGCTGTCCTTGGTTCACTATGATGGTATGATTCTTTATTGCCGTAGTATGAAACTATAAATTACAGTACATAAAATAGATTTTGCTTTGTCTTAACCAAACAAATAAAATAGGGGAGGGAATTCAAAGAATGGGAAAATTTCCATGAAGGATCTACGACTAAAGGGATTATTAAGAACATCTATAAACCTGAAATCTCCAGTTCTCTTTCATTTTTCTTTCTTCTAAAGAAAATCAAATTAGGTAAACTCATGCTTGGTTCACCATGATAGTTTGCTTCTTCATTGATATAGTAAATAGCAGAATAGAAAAAGTATGAGTGGGTTTTTCATCTATACAAGGTAATAAAATATTAGGACTACGTTGAGGAACAGTAGCAATTAACTGTGCTCACAAGCAAAAAAATAAAATAAAATTACTAATTTTAAGAAAAGTTATATATCTTTATTATTCTATTTATGGGTGAGTAACTGGTATTGGGCCAGTACATGGTAGATTCACAACCTACTTGGCCACATCCACCCCTATACTAATTTTAAGAAAAGTTATATATCTTTATTATTCTATTTATGGGTGAGTAACTGGTATTGGGCCGGTACATGGTAGATTCACTACCCACTTGGCCACATCCACCCCTATACTAACTAAAAATTAAATAGATTTGTCAAGCAATTTTGCTCTTACATGAGGCTAGTAATTAGATGCTTTAAGTGCAGGTGTTGTGTGTGTTAGAGAGAGAGAGAGAGAGAGAGAGAGAGAGAGAGAGAGAGAGAGAGAGAGAGAGAGAGAGAGAACCTGAGGGGGGTTTATAATAGCACAAAATTTATCCACAGGAAACATTCCCAAGTTTGAAATGCTGCAATAAGGCATTGTGCAAAGTTCAGAATTATTTACTTTTGACATAGTAAATATTTCTTAAGAAACATTATAGTTTCCAAGGTTGCGTGACAATATAAGTAGAAAACTCACCTAAAAGTCCCCCCTTGGAATTCATGCGGCATCAACTTGCCAGCACGCGCCTTTGCAGCTAGTTCCTTAACCTAAAGTGCCAACAAACTATCAAAGTTGTTCAAGAAGCAAAGAAGAACCCTACTTTCCTTTCTTTCCAATATTTAAATTTACTAGAACTCTGTTGTTAGAGGAATCTTCCTCAGCCATAAGGAGCCTTGCTCCCCAAGTACCCAGTAAATAGCATTCAGTATATTCCAGTTTCTATCAAAAAGTCATTAACCAGAACTCGAAACCTACATAAATAAGATAAAATTACCTCTGAGGAGATAGCAGATATTGTCTTCTGATCGGCATTTTTTATTATTGGAGTCATCAAGCCCTGTAATCAAACCAAAGGTTTGAGTGCCTTATACAATGATACTATCATAATGGCAGTTAAAAACACCATCAGTTACCTTCTCAGTGGCAACTGCTACACATATGTCAACAGAATCACATAAAATGACCTCACCCTTCTCAACATTCCAGTATGCTGCCATAATGAAAATTAGATTTCAGCACTAGAAACTCTCATGAAAACAATTCAGTTTAAGAGTGGGTATGCAAATGGGGGAAAAAGCAGAAACCAAGAATATAACATATCACAGAATTATTGGTAACAAGATTCCATTGCTTTCTATACTGCCAAAACAAAATACTATATTTACTTAATTGATGAACAATAAGGAGGAAAGGAAATCCACAGCTATATTAAATAAATATTTCGTGATTTGAATCCCTACTAGGCTACTACCCCAGACAATTACAGGCAACGAGAATGGATAGAATAATACAATGAAATTATTTACCGTTTGCTTCAGGTACATTTCTGAGAGCAGCAGCTACAACTTTGATAATAATGTCATTCACAGAAACTTTAACATCATACTGCTCTGCAATCAAGGAACAAATGAAAAATATATCAGAGTGCAAAAATAACATGACCAAGTGTATCAACATTTGACACATCAATAACAACAATAATAACAACAACAAAAGCCTTATCTCACTAGGTGAGGATAACATAAGACATATATGCCAAGAAAAATTTATTACTGGTTCATACCTTTAAGATCCTTTCGAAGGGAAAGAAGAGGATCTAGTATGACATCTGAAACATCACAATGAAAATATATATTAAATAGTCTCTTCAAACATAAATTAGTTTGCATTTTGCAATAATATGCAAGGTATGGGGAATCAAAAACCTGATGATAAATACAAGTGTGGTGTATTTTGTTTTGATTCCAATAACCTCTTGGCGATCACCTATAAAACAGTCAAAAATATTTAGAGACAAGTCATCATAAATTAAGGGGACAAGAATCAGAGTTGAAATTTTCCCAAGTATTCATAAGTTGAGAGATGTAAATAAAAAAGATTGGACATCCAGAAACAATCAAAAACGTTAAAATGAGATCAGCATCTCTGCATGTATACCAACAGCCAAGGACATTTTGTTGGGAGGAAAATGTGCCAAACACACTCAATAGAGACCACAAAAACAGCTGAGTCTTCTGACCCATATTAGGTCTAATGACAAACATTTCCCTTCATATATTTGAGTAATCAACTCCCGGCCAGAAATACCAAACAATGGCTGCTCAGAGTCCTTTTTGTATACTGTTCATATATCTTTATTTGGCAAGATAACTCTAATTACCGTGCAACATGCATCCTGAAAGAATAAAATAACCTTATTCATAAACATGAAATATTTGATGGACCTACCTTGCGAATTTGACTATTAGGAAAATCTTCATAAGCGTCTGACTGCTTTAAGTCAGACTTTGACTCTTGGGAAGCTGCAATTGGTTGACGACTTTGAGATGATGACACCTTTTCTTTAGATGAAGCAGGTTTTGGAGACAATTTTCCTGACTTAATTGCAGAAAGAACATCCCCTTTTAGTAGGGTGCCATGAGGACCAGTTGCATTCAATGTCGATGTATCCAATCCATACTCTGTAATTAGCAACTTTGCCGCTGGACTGATTCGTGCTATATTGTTTTTCAGAGCTTTGACCTCGCTTTTAGTATCGCGTTGGGTGGCCTTCTGTTGGTTTGTTGAGCTGCTGCTAACAGAATTCTTTATAGCTTCAATATCACTTGCATCTTCAACCTTGTAA
This sequence comes from Cajanus cajan, assembly GCF_000230855.2. Classification (NCBI taxonomy): domain Eukaryota; kingdom Viridiplantae; phylum Streptophyta; class Magnoliopsida; order Fabales; family Fabaceae; genus Cajanus; species Cajanus cajan. Next base: position 49,163,510 of record NC_138523.1, on the reverse strand, counting down.
AACAGCAGATAGCATAAATAATTTTATATACTCCAGTGCTCTTCATAATAAAAACAAGGGATAGTAATTTGGTAAACCAACCAATAAATATATGATTTTGTTAGACTGTTACTTCTAATTTCAAAAGAAGATGCATATATTGTTAGACCTCAAACCTCAACCTGACACATTTCATACAGCATCGTAGGAAAATTACAAAATTGCAGAAAACATTATTCATACTTACTGTTATTGCAATAGGGTATCCCACTGCCACATCTTTTGAACCTTCTGGAGCAAGTATCTTGGCCAGGTACCTAGTACCGACCACCCCATTCAGATAAAAATTAGTCAGGAAGAAGGAGGAGTGCAAATAAAGCTCATCTGCAAAATAAATCAACTAGAATGCTGGCATTGTACTAAAAAATTGGGTCAGAAATTTGAGATCAATAAATAGTAAGATTATAAAACAAAAAAGATTGCAACCTACCACAAATTGAGACAATAAAAGACACCATTCTCAGGTGTTACTTCTAGAGTTCTAGTGGAACTTTAATGCCCAATGGAAACTAATCAGTACTAGTCATGTCTATAAACACTTTAGTAAGACATCAGACATGTAATGAATATGATTCCTAATCACATGACATGGCCAAAGTCTTTGCATCATTCAAAAAATAGTTAGGATGAAACATCATGGCCAAATAATTCTTTGTCTGGCAATAACTCTGTTGCAATGTAGATAGTAGACAACCATACCAAACAAACAGTAACATTCACAATGAATGGCTTTTAGAATAAGGAAAAGACTGTTACCCCTCTTCAAGAGTTTCAAATTCAAGTGTAGCTTTGTCTGTCTCTATCTCACATAATATGTCACCCACTTCAATCTATTAGATAAATTAGATGTCATTCCATATCAGACAAAAAAAAGGGCATTAATGACTCACTTTGTTCATATTTTAAAATAATAAAAAATTTATGAAAATTGTATTTATTATAACCTTAGGTTAAAACATAACTAACCTTGTCTCCTTCCTGCTTCCTCCATTTAGCAATGTTTCCTTGGTTCTGTGCAGTACAAAAGAAAAAAGAAAAAAATGAATGCCTCCATGGAAGGAAAGAAAATTTATGTCAGTAAGCAATAGTTATAATGAATAGCATCTCTCACCATTGTAGGTGACAAAGCTGGCATTTCAAGAAGGATATGAGGTGGAAGTTCTGATGCATTAATCATAGTAGAAGTTGATTCTGGTTTGCTCTCATCTTTAACATCCTGATGTGTTGGTTTCTTCTCTTCAACCCCGGTCTCACCCCCCACGGAAGCAGGAACATTTTGGATGTCCTTTTCATCCTCAACCTAGTCAATTCCCATATATAGGGCTTACATTAATCAAATATTCAAAATTCAGAAATTAATTGAATTCCACAAATTAACAGTTTAAAATTAAAAGTTAATGACTGTCAAAAAAAAATAATAGTTAATGCTTATATATGATTTACCAAAACCACAACATTTAAATTGTATATTTTTTAAATGGAACATTGGAAACTGAAAACTGAAATAAACTTCTTATGTCCAATTTGCAAGTAAATTTCATTATGTTATTTAAGCCATTAATAGTGCGTGTAACATTTTTTTATTAAATTGGTGCAAAGAGCTAAAGGCAAATAATGTTTTAGATCGTGTGAGGCAAAGGATAAATTGAGAAGTTTCTAAGAGCAATAGCACCTTAGAAATCAGAAAAGCACAAATTTGGACATGCAAGGAAAACAATTATGAAAGACATTATTATAAAAGAGATGAAATACATCCGATGGGCCTAAGAAATCCTGAAGGAAAAAGAATTACAAATTAGTTTGTCCATAAAAGCTACTTTCATTTGCAAAATGCAATAATGTTGGAAGTTAACATTGTGATGGAATCCATATAAAAGTAAAAGTGCAAGAATTGGAAATTAATGATGGCTTACTGTTATTGCAATTGGTTTTCCAACAGGCACGTCCTTTGAACCTTCAGGTACCAATATCTTAGCCAGAAATCTGTAGCAATAATTCAATTACAACAACAGACATTTTATTGGTGCACTAAAATTTACATGCCTCATATGATCTACACTCATCAGTCAAGTACATTAAACCCTCAAAAAATATTGAAGGCCAAAATGCACAACAAATTAACAATGAGAGAAAAAAACTAAGATAAATAACTTGTACACTTCTTGGTCTAAAATGGACATTTATGCATTAGACATGCATAAAAAGATAGAAGACAGCTAAGTGGAGAAACAATTAACGACTACAACAACTCATGGGGTGGTTTCTCCATATTTACTGTTAAGGATTAACTGAGTATTGTGTTTGACAGCTACCAAAGTAAAGAAAATTTTCTTGGTTTCTTCCTCCTATAAAATGTAAAGTTTTATCTGACAGTGGTTTCAGAGCACCAAGTTATCTTTTTAAACTTTGACCTTCACCATTTTCATAAAGTGCACGTGTAGCTATCAGCAGTTAGTAGGGCAGAGTTCAAGCTGTGTTTATACTCCAATAGGCTTCGACTGAAAGTGTATACTAAAATTATTAAGGACATTATTGGTCCCCCTAATAGTGCATTTGAGACACATATTTCAATGCATTAATTTGGGATGATTTGGCATTTAATAGTGTAAATAATTGATATACTAGATGTGATTTGTATTAGTGGGTTTAGTTAGTGATGATTGAAAATTCTTATTAGTTTTCGCAATTTGACCTACTTTTACACTCTGTTCTTATGCATGCCATATTTGGAGATCTCAACATCAGATTTGCACATTCTTGATGTCATTGGAAAGATAAGAGAGAGTTCTACAACTTCTTTGGGACCAAAGGCCAGTTCTGATGTTAAGTGACCCAAAATGCATTGCAAAGTTGTGGTCCTGCACAGTATTTTCTTTATATTTTTATCATGTAATGTTAAGATTTGTTTAGTGATGTAATTCGTTGATTTAGTAGGTTGAGCCTTTAATTACTCTGATTAGGCCCACTAGTGTAGTCCATAAATAAGTGTTACACATGTACATTTAATATAATATACCTCATTTTTTAGAAATTGAATTTCTTCTCTTAGAAATCTCTCAAAATTCTCTCTCTCTCTCTCCCCCTCCCGAAATTCTCTCTTTCGTTTCTGTTTCTCTGTCCGAATTTTATGCTTTGTTCTACACTACACAAATTTTTGTAGCATCTTGATGAAGTTGTTCGGCTAAATTCATTCTACCGATTCAAAAATTCAATAGTTATGGTAACTTTTCTTCTATCCGAATTTTAATTTCATTTTCTGTTTTTAAATATGAATATCTTAAAACAGTGAATTATATTCAATTCGGATTGAATTTCACAGAGAATTGCAAATTGCGATTGCATTTGCATTTTCGGTAAAATTTCATAAAATACAATTGTGTTCTTCGTTTCTTTGTTCAAATTAGTTTTCAAATGGTGAAATTCAGATTATTCTTTGAAACTGCAACGATTATATTCTTGAATTGGTATTTCTCCAATTGGAATTCAATTTTATTTTGTAATTTTCATACATTTTAGCGCTGCATTTAAAATGTTTGTTAAAAATCTCCTTGCTAATTTGTATTGTAAAATTCGTGTTTAATGATTTGTTTCTCTAGATTCTGACCTAGGGTTCCCTATATTGCAAAATTTAAGGGAAAACTAGTTTAATTTGATAGCATATCAACAGCGCTCAACACCCCCCCCCCCCCACTCACCCATTTAAATTCTAACAAAACGACTCATAATTTCCTGAAGACCTTTACTGGGGAGATCCTTAGCTGCTGGTATCTCCAGAAATATTCACCAACAATGCTTCTGAGTAGTTAGTTGCCACTCAGAAAAAAGTGGTGGAACATACTAATTTTCTAGATGGTAAGAAACTAAAGTGCATACAGCCTATATTACTGGTCATCCGAAACATGGGAAGAAAAAATTGAAAGGAAGAAAAAGAAAATTACCCCTCTTCAAGACTTTCAAATTCTAGTGTAGCTTTGTCAGTTTCAATTTCACATAGTATATCCCCCACTTCTATCTGTTAGATAAATCATTACCAATGTGAAAATGATTAATTGATTCAAAGAAGTCAATCTCCAAAATAAAAGCATCAACACAAACAGAATTATGATCTACAACCATCAATATGAGAACTATATACTGACTGACCTTTTCTCCTTCTTTCTTCCTCCATTTTGCAATATTACCTTGTGTCTAAATCCAAGAGACGATGTCAACAACAATCCCTAGAAGCCCTAAATGGAATAGAAATAAGACAAAGAGAGAAATATGTTTCCCCAAGCTTACCATTGTTGGAGATAAAGCTGGCATCCCAAGGACTTCGTGTGTAAAATCTATCAAGGGGGAAAATGATTAGAACATAACCCGATGCACATGATTTAATACATGCAGATTATCCTCTTTAAACACTAAAATTTAGTTAAAATAGCAAACAATAAAAAAAATGATAAAAGAAGAAAGCTATTGAAATGAAGAGAATGAACTACAAAGAGAACAAAGGATAAAGAACCCTCTTAACCAAAAAGAGAGAGGGAGAGAGAGAGGGAGATGGCATGGGATGGGAGAGTCTTGCGTGACAGCATGACAATGATTTCATGGGTGTGAGGCTCAAGAAGACACTGATCCCATGGATTTTCTAATAATCCTGACATTCCTACTCTGATACCACAAACGGGCAATCCTGGGGGGATAGGATCACACACAATCTTGGTAACAATGATTTAGTCAGAGATTAACAGCTGTACAATGCATTCAGTTACTGCCACCTGTCAGTGACAGCTAGATTTAGTTAGGATGTTGTTCAGTTATATATATCTGCAGTGTACATTCAGTTCACAGACTTAGTTGTGTAATGACAAAATATAGTTAGATTCATCAGCAAGTTTTCAACCCTCCATTCTCTCTCTTTCCCCTTACTTTCTATCAGCTTCTCTTGGTTTCTTGATAACTAATACAGCTTAATAATCACTTTGCATTGAGACTGGGGTCTCAGTTCCCTTGAAAAAACCATGACCAGACCACCTAAGAAAAATTCTTGACAGTAGACACATCAACAGTTTGACTGCCAAACACAACATGCTGCATCCTCCTCTCCCAGCTCCATCTCTTCTTGTATATGAACAAATTCAGCCAATTTCTCTCACAGCCACTTGAATAGAGCATTGGAAGGTGGTTAAAAGAATTCTTAGATGCCTGAAAGAGTCTATACACCATGGTCTTCTTCAGCCAGCACCATCAAACTATCCAATCCCCCTACTCACCTGTTATGTGGTAATAACTGATGGGTAACCCATTATTACGCTTATTTACTGGGCCTGCAGTTAGGAGCTACTGGGCCTGCAGTTAGGAGCTAACAAATAAAAAGGAGGAGTGCTAAGAGTAGGATGGGGATTGGAGGGAAACAAAAGAGTCAGAGGGAGAAGGAGAGCATAACAGAATGGAAAGCTGGCATAAGGAGAGTGGGGGAGGGAGATGCAAGGATCGTGCTAGGGGGGAGAAAGAATGATTATTTGAGGGAGGGTAGTGGAATGAGAGAGCTATGGGGATTCTTGAGTGAAAAATATCTGGCTAGGCTGAGTGAAGAAGGGGTTTTCCTCAGGAAAGGGATTATTCATTTATTCTTATTTCAGTTTTTGTCATTTTCATTCTGCAAGGAGCTCTGCCCCAGCTACGGTCTAGTTTTCATTAATTCTATACAGTAACAGAAGTTTCCCCTCTGATAAGTCATATTTCAGTATCAATACTATTTCAGTTTTCCTATTCAGGTTGAGACCAAAATGCAGATATTCTCACTAAAGCTAATATCCCCTCAAAGATTCACTACCTTTAGTGACAAGCTCAGAGTGTTTAAGTCCACAATGACTTTGATGTGGGGATTTTAAGAGTATATAAAAATATAGGGTAGTTAAGTATCTAAAAATATAGGAAAGTTTGTAAAGCCTTTGTGATCTTAGTTCTATAACACAATTCAGTTTCTGTTGTAATGATCACTAAATGTTAGAATGTTAGTTGGCTGTTTAACTATGTTGTAACAGACAGTTACAGACTCACTGCCAGCTGGCACTTCCAACTGCAGAGAAATTATTAGAACTCTGATATACAGCTAACTCTATGTAGAAGACTCACTTTTGTAATCTCTCTTCTCTCGATAGTAAGTTCGCATCACAGATTTCACTAAGATTTTCCTTTGCTTTCAGTCATTTTCTATGTCCATTATTTTACAATAATCTGCATCATCCTTCTGTCTCACCCCCACTAAATATCCATCTCTTCCTGTATATGAACACATTACCATAATCTCTTAACTTACTATATATAAGGTTCGCTAATATTTAGTTTTATAAGACATTTGAGTATAAATTACAAGGCTAAAAATTGCAACACATGATGTTACCTCTTGGATTTTATCACTGACACACATATAATGTCACTAAAAAAAACAAATAGACATCCAACACAAATATGCCATAATCTTTCAACTTAAAAAGCTAACACAGCATAGCATAATTCACATGAAATCTTCAAAATGGGAGCTTCCATAAACAGCCGTGGAAAAAAAATACATTGTAAATAAGAGAAGCACACAAGCATGAGTTTGTTTGGATACAAGTTTAAAAGAGTTTCTCTGCTAGAAAAACTCTTCATTTTCACTAAAGAGGCTCTCATTTTTTTAAGTTTGTATTCAAACAAACTCCATGTCAAGTGAAGCCAAAAAAATTAAAACTCTAAATTCTAACATTAGGTACCTGAAGATGAAAAGTATTTAACATCAGTCCACTGCCAAAAAGAAGTTGAAAGTTGTCAGACAACATCATAGTGACGATTGGAATTTTCATCCATTTAAATGCTAACCTTTGACTTCAAAGATCTATCACGAACTCCAGTAAGCCTGGACCACGATGCAGGCCTGATAAACATCAACATTAGTAAACTACCACGATGAAAATGCAGAAGACCGCAAAGAATGATGTGACAATTATATGACAATGGAGTTCAAACTGAACCACCTGACACTAATACAATACTCAAGTTAATAATTCTATAAGTCTGTTTGAATACAAACTTATAAAAACTCTTGAGAGTTTCTCTACTTCTGATAGAGTAGTTCTCAAAAACTCTTCAAACTTATATTCAATCAGGCTCTGTGCTTGTCTGGTTTCACAATTTTATTTCAGCGTCTCAAGCCAGGTAATCTGATTCACACACGTGATTAGGTGGTCAAAACTCAAAAGGTGAACAACTTCAACCCTAATAGTGATAATAAGATATTCTCACTTTTTTGTTTAAACTAAAACTCCATATCTCTAAAGCTCAAACTAATTCCTCTCATAAGTAAGAATGGAAACAAGACTAGAATAAATCTAAATTCACAGATAATGAGGAGAAAAAAAAAACAAAAAACAAAAAACAAAGAAGCAGGGCAATGGATGCAAACCTTATATTGCTGTCACCTCCCAAGGTAAAAATCGTTGAAGTAGAAGTTCTGTGGGAAAAATATAAGCCGAAATTGTACGTCAGAAGCAGCATTATGAAATTAAAACAAGAAAAGCAGGAAATCTCGGAATTAAGATAGTAAAAGCGAGGCAAGTGAGAAATGAGATGGCAAAAGTAAACGATGATGTATTTATGCAGATGGATGAAATAACCAAATACGAAAAGGAATAAAATGAGATTGAAGAGTTGAGGAAGTGATTGCAATACCGAGAGATGGATCTGGCGGGAGAAGAAAGGAGGCGAAAGGAACGAGAGAAGAGAGGGTGACGAACGCGCCAGAGTGCCATGTCGTTGCGTCGATTTGATTCGATTCGGAAGAAAAGAGAAGAGAAAATGGGACTCTTCTCTGGTTAGTTACTTTTCTCCACGACGGGTAGGTAAGCCAGGTTATTGCTGCAAGTCTTTGTAAGCACACGTGACAGCCACCGTAAGCGGCGTTTTCCACACCGGCTACTTTATAAATAACTTCTTTTTTTTTTAGATTATTCTCGGTTTCTCATTATTTTTATGGAAGTTCATACAATTTTTTATAAAACAAATATTTTTATATTAATTATTATTTTAATGCATAAAAAATTGAACATAAAAATATTTGATCGACACCATAATTTATAATTATTGAACTAAGAGATTTAATTATTTAAATATATCTAATTTTCAAGTTATTTATAAAATTATGCATTTACTCTAATATTTCTTCCTTGATCTTAATTGCAATTTTTAGTTGTTGTAGATTGACATAAAAGATACAATATTTGATACACTTTATATATTTTTCATGATTTAAGTTCGACATCTCTTGCAATCATAAAATTTTAATTTGATAAGCATACTTGTTCAAAGAAATTTTTTAGTATTAAAGGTGAAATTTCTCTAATAAATATATGTTAGCTCTTAATTCGACAAATAAAGTACTAAATCAAATTAAACACTAAGTTTTCATTAACCACTAAGTCGATATTAGTATTTGATATGAGAATTTTTAACATGTCATTAATTATTTATTTGATAATCATGAAATGTCATCCCCAAACTACCATTTTATTCATAAAAAAATATAACCTATTATTTTACATACCACTTTCTCTCTTTGAAAAAAAAGGGAGTATTATATTTATTTATATTTTAAAAAATACTACTTCATACATCTAACAACCATTGTAATTTTAGTAAGAAGATATTTCAAAACGAATGATGTTCTCAAATTTTAATATAATATTAATTATCCTTTTCATAATTTGATTATTCATAAATAATTTAATCACCACAGATAAAAGTAATACATTTATTAAAAAGTGCATTATTTTAGTAAAATATAAAGAAGTAATATATGAATTTTTTTCTTTAATCTGCATGTAAAAACTAAATTATAATTATTGTGAGACAAAGGAAATATAAAATATTATTTTATAAAAAAATATATTATATGAAGACACAACTTCATATCAAAATCAATTATTAACTTTTAAAGATTTTTAATGGGATTATGGGTCACTTACTTCATTTCCGACACAAATCTGCATGGAATGATGTAAAATATGAGAGAATTCAAATTCAATACAGTTCAAACTAAGGGGAGTGTATTGGTTTAGGATTTCGTAGGATTTTAAAAGACTTTTTTTGAGTAAAAAAGTCCATTGGTATTCAATCAGGATTTTATGTCACTTAAAAACAATCCAGTGGTATTCAATATGGATTTTCAGGATTTTTTAAAGAGTCCATTAAAATCCACTGGTATTCATTTGAGATTTTTTACAACTTAAAAACAATCCATTGGTATTCAAAAATTTAAGGATTTTAAAGGATTGTTGTGTGAGAGGGATTTTGAAAGACTTTCTAGTGTTATCTATAAATACCAGATTCATAAAACAATCCCATCCAAACCCATCGGATTTTGAAGGATTGTTTGAAATGATTTTTCAAGTGTTTTAAGAATTTTCAAGTGAGTTTTTCATCTTTTTTTTCTATACTCCTGTCTTCTCCATTTTTTCTCTACTAATAATATTACACTATTGTTCATTGCTCATATATAATACTATTCTCATACCATTCTCCTATTTTGTGAAACTCTAATATGTAAATGATAGTGTCATTGACTTGTTTTATTTTTCTGTTCGTTCTCTTTAATTGACTTACTTTATTTTATTCTATGTAGTTGAATTTGTTCCTTTATATAACACAAAAAAATACTTGAAATTTTAACTTTTAAGTGGTAATTTTTTTTATGACACACGTTAAGAAAAGAAAAAGGTGAAAGATGAAATTGATATCATAATCTCAACAATATATATATATATATATATATATATATATATATATATATAAAAGATGAATTTGTTAGGGTTTTTGTGAGTAGAATGAGATAAAAATGGATCTTAGTAGGGGGAAGAACCCTCTTAGCATAAAAATTGTGAATTCTCTCTTTCCCTTGAATTTGTTACTCTTATCCCTCCTCCTTTTATGACTCAACAATTATTTTATTTTTTTTACTATGAATTTTTCTTTTTTATTTTTATATTATGAAATTAAGATTTTTTATATTTTAAAAAAAGAAAATTAACATAAGACATTGCAATATCTAATTTTTTAGGGTTTAGGATTTATGCCTTCATTAACTTATTTTTTAAAAAAGAAAATATTGTTAAAATATTTGTTAGAATAATTTATATTTATAAATATCGTTAAAAATTATCATATATATATATATATATATATATATTCTCTATATCTAAATACTTCTGTTTATATAAAAAAAAATTATATATCTAAATATTTTTTCAGTATCGAATATACTAATTTTTTTATATAAAAAATTATCTTATGTTTCTATATTTTCGTTTTTACATTTTTTTTATAATAACTGAGGTATTTGATCCATTTGGATAGCAAAAATATATTCGATCTTGTATGATGGTGTGCTTCTAAAAATAATAATATAATTTTATTGATTTTGTCTATTATCCGTAATTATTTATATAACTATTTTTTAACATATATTGTTTTAGTAATTCAAATGGGAGATTCACAAGGAAATAATAAAGAAAAATGAAAAGAGAAAGAAAACTATGAAGCTTGGATTAAGGATGATTCCGATGAATTGTTACAATTGATAGTGGATGCTATAAAAAGAGGATAGAATATTATAGAGAATTATTATTATTATTTATCTAGACATTATTTTTTTATTTATTATTTTTATCTTTGACGCTTTTTAAATTTGAATGTATAATTTTTTTTAAATCTTATCAAATGTCAAAACTCCACAAAATCCCACAGAACCCATTAAAATCATAATTTAAAAGTCTTGCAGAATCCATTAAAATCCTGATTTTAAGTCTTGTAGAATCTTGCAAAATCTTAAAAGTCATGAAAATCCTGCAAAGTCTTTTAAAATTCGCAGGATTTTTTTTAACTAAAAAAGTCCTTTAAAATCCTAATCCAATACACCCCCCTAAATTTATCAAGTACAAAAATATCCAAATTCTAAAAAGTGATAAAAGAGAAATTCCTGAATTAGTCGAGATTTAAGAACGTAGGCAGATTCCAATACCCAAATCGGTGAATCCTATAATCAAACCCAAAGCCCATATTGTTGAATGGTATATTGGCATGCTACCTCGTGGGTCAACGCCTTTACCATATTTTTCAAACACCAAACAATGGACTTGGTTACAGTGTCCAGTGACCTCCTAATATTATTGGGCTTAAGAATCGGGCACGCACAAACAGAATAGGCTCATGATATATATACCTCCTTCTTTTTATAAGTACACCTCCTTTTTTTTAAAAAAATTATAAAATATTATAATTTTTTTTATAAAAAAATTAATTTTACACTTTCAACTTTCAATTTGTTACTTTCTTCTTCTTATTCACACACATTTTTTTTCTCTTTCAATTTTCACATGCTACTAAAATAAGTGGGGTGAAGGAAAAATAAGGGGGTACATGTAAAAATTGAAAAAAGGAGGAAAGATATGTGAAAAAAAAAGTACTAAATTAAATGTTGTGGATGTAAAATTAAAAAATTTAAACCAAAAAATTAAGAATATTTTAAAATTTTAATTATTTTTTTTAAAAGGAGGTGTACTTATAAAAAAAAAGGAGGTGTATATATCATGAACCAACAGAATATGCTCATGATATATATAATTTTTTTAATAAGTACATCTCATTTTAAAAAAAATCTAAATACTTTTTTCTTTTTCTACACTTCTTCTCTCGTCTTTTCGATTTTCACATGTACCTTTTTACTTTTTCCTTACTCTCACTTATTTTAGTAGTTAATTTTAATTCTCTTGATTTTATATTATTCTCTTTTCCCCTCCTCTTTCCCTTTTCACATTATTGTCCTCTCCCTCTCCTTTTTTAAGTTTTTACACGCATTCGAGACGTAAAATCAATTTTTGATAATATTATAGATGTGTGTGGCTTCCTCGATAATATAAAAAATGTTGAGTCAAATGTACATTTTTTCTTCAAGCACTTCCTCCCATTTACATGTTTAAAAACACAATATCAAATAATTTTAATGGTCCAGAAAGATAATTTCCATAATAGTAAAATTAGTATTTCCAAAAATAATTTTCATAATTGTGCTTTTAACATACTTTTGAAAAGTACTTTATGAAACATTAAATTTACTATTTCAAAAATTACTTTTCAAAATTATGTAAAACAACACACTTCTCGAAAGTAATTTTCAGAACATTAATTTTATTATTCCAAAAAGTACTTTCTAGAAGTGTGTTGTTTTACATAATTTTAGAAATATATATCATCCTAAATCAATATACATAAAACAAATATCATTTATCAACATATAACATGCAATAAAATTCATCTAACTTATCTATGTTCACCAATTTATTTGAGTAAAGAACAAGTTATTATAAGGCAACATGTGCTCAACACTATCCAACATGCACTTGTTGCCATTGAGGCAGGGAGCCCTCTACCTTGACCACATCTAATGTCATACCACCTGCACCTGATGTGGATTAGGTAGATACCCTTGGGTTCTCAAGCTTGGCATGACAAAATCTAATGCCCGGTCCCAATTCAGGCAAAGATAATTATCTCTCTTCACACTCAATGCCACTCTTTTTGTGTTAAACGTCAATCCATGTTGGATCCATTTTCTTATCTCATGTTTGACACTATTTAGACAATGTTTATGTAACACCATGATTTTTATAAAATTGTATTAATAATACACAATATTTATTTTAATGTTTTAATGTGTTTATTAGAAGAATTTTTTTAAATATTATTTAGCTATTTGATACGAGCTTTATTTTATTTATTTTTTGTATATAAGACATGTGTTATTTTTATTAAAAAGGAGGAAGTGTATTTGATTATTTTTAATTATTTTATAAAAGGGAGAAGACATGTTTAATATTATTATTATTATTTATGAGAAGGAAAGGAAGGGCGTGATAGTCTTTTGTTTATTATTATTATTACTATTATTATTATTATTATTATTAAGTAAAAAGGGATTGTCAGGAGTTACTTTTCACGCTTTTCATTTCTCTTGACTCTACTCTCTCATTTATTTTTTACTTGCTTTGAAGACTCAGGACTCAGGAGAACCAAGGAGGGAAGACTACCAGGAGACGACTCACACTTCACCTTCGCTTCATCCAAGTAAGGGGAGAGTGAGAGTCTCACTCAGGGATGTGAAAATAATTGTTGAGTAGTTGGATTGACCCCAAATCCTTTGTCTGATGTATGCGTATAGGAACAAACACTTTATAAAAGTTTTCTATTTTACTTTCTGATTATTTTATTGCATTCCTTGTGCGATTTTGAGTGTTGTGTGATTTTGAGTGTTAATATGTGTTCAATTTCAACAATGGATATGTTTGGTAGTGGGACTGGCCTCAATCCCTTGCCTGATGCATGCTCTTAGGAATAAACACTTTTTAAATATTTTTTGTTTTCATGTTTGAGTTTTCTGTTGTGTTATTTGATATTTGCTGAGTGTGAATATGTGTCAATTTCGAGAAAAGATAAATTTTGATATGAATTATAGTGCTCTGTAGATTCTTGTGGGAAACAAGCAAATTTCAATTGTTTTCTATTTTGACTTATGAGTTTTCTATTGTGTTTCTTGATGATTATTGAGTATGAATGTAGTTTAATTTTGAGTTTGGATATGTTTTGATATAGATTAAAGTGTTCTATGGGTTCCTACAGGAAACAAGCATCATATGCATTTATGTGACGGGGTACGATATGGAGTACACCGTTAGGGAAGGCTTGTCGAGTGAAACATCTTGAAGGAGTCTTAGGGGATAGTGCGATTTGGAAGGCCCAGTTCTACCTGTTTGTGTGCATAGGACGTATCTTGCGTGACTTTGCTATCTTAACGAGATCTTAACAGTACATGCTTCTAGTTGAGAATGCACGGTTGAGTCTACATGTACTCTTAGACTACTCCAGGTATGTTGCTTCGACAACATACCACGTGATATGTGATTATGAGATACGTGACTGGCGCCACATGCATGCATTTATGAGTCAAGTCCATGGCATCGTTGCATGATAAATGATTGTGCATGTGTTACTGGTTTATGTATGGCTTGTATGTGTGCCTTGTTTGTGATTACTTTGTGTGTGTGTTATCTGACAATTGTTTTTGCTCCTAAACCCGAGTAAGACATTTTTCACTCCCTTATTTGTTCTTGTATGTGTTTCCTTTTATGCTTGCAGGTGTCTTTCAACCTGACACCGATGAATTCCATGATGATGCTTAGGTGGGAAGCTCTTATTAGGATTTGTGATACCATGGGATAGATTAAGACATCAATCTTATGCTTGACATAAACAAGATGAAGAACCATTGATTAAAACCATGCTCAATGCCATGAATGTGCATCCGACACGACGATGTGTTCTGGACTTGCAGACTCACAATTTTTACTCAAGCCACCTAAACATGCAACACAAGCACACACACACATATACATCATCAACAACTTAACCAGCACCAATATGCAACCGCGTATGAGCTAGAATCATCAAGATCACCTCAATGTGCATCTCTCACCCAAAACTCATTAAGAATAATAGTTTCATCACTCAATCACACATATAGCCATGGATTAAGTGCAATACCACAACATACAACAACAAAATCAACCAACAATCAACCAAACCACTTAATAAGAACCATGAATCTAGCTTTCCTTACCTCAAAGTCGAACTGAACTGAGAAAGGGGAAGAAGAAAGGAACGCCTTGGAGTTATCACTGAAGCTCCGCTCCAACACCACCTTGATTCTCAGCTTTCGGACTTCAAACCAACAATCCTAATTTACTTGAGGAGTCTAGAAAGAAAGAGAGGAATCGGAATCTCAAAACTCTTGTCTCTAGATTATCTTTATAAGGTTTTTTAAAAACTAAACTTATAAAACTCAATTCTTAAAAAAAAATTTATATATCTCCCATAGTCAAATTGGATTTTTACTCAGAGAAATCCTCTAAAATACCTAATAATTTTTCAAGAGTTTCTTAATTTTCAGTGTCTTTCAACACTATACTTCTGAATACCATAATATATAATTATTGCTAAATTCAAAAAATTTACAATGTTATAAATATAGTGGAGGAAAAAAATAGAAGAAAAATGAAAAATGAAAAATATCTAATACAATGAACATAAGGTAGGGAGAAATTTAAAATAAAAAGTGTGTCCCGTACTTCTCTATTTCCACATTCAATCAAGTGAAAAATTAATCTTAATAATATCTAATGGAAATTTTATGGAATTTTTTTTGTCGGTTTAAAAACCATGGTTTAAAAACCATATATAGAAATCATTTGACTTGAAGTATATATCTTGCATAAATATATACAACGAGAAATATTTTATCTTTAAAAATAAGGATTTTTGGCCCAAATAAATTTAAAAAAAACAATTTAACATTTTAGTTGGTTTTTGTCACGTGACAGTATAGTTAAATGGCGCAGGAAGATAAGCGTTTTGTGAATGGACAAAATGATGAATGGATGGCGCACAAGGCCTTTTGCTCCATCTGTTTTCTGATACACTGTCGCACCTGTCACGTTTGTATCAGCCTTTGACTGGTGTTGCGCAAGGGGTCCCCTATGCTTTGCATGTCTTTTAGATGACACAGGGGGTTGGTCACTCCATCCATGCTCCATCTATGATTGTTTTTTTGTTATATATTGTTCCTCTTCCCTCCCCCCTCTCACTCTCCCATAAAATCCCCACTTCCCCTCACCTCTTGCTCTTCCTCAATTTTCACTTGCTCTTCCTCAATTTTCATCTTCATTATTGTGGTAGTTTTTTTTTTAATTTTTGTTTATATAAATAAATTTATTTATTTAATATATTTATGTTGTTGATTTTTTTGTTTACATTTTGCAAGCTTACAAATTAATTGTTATTTATGAAAATTATTATGTATTAACAAGTAAGTATTTTGTTCAACTTTGTAATTGTTAACAATTTTCAATGTAGTATATTTAATTTGATTGTATGGATTTTTTTATAGAAAGTTTTGACTTGAGAAATATTAGATTGAGAAATATGTTTAATCGGTTTGCAAAAATATATTTGAAGTGATTATTAATTTTTTTTAGAAAATTTATTAATAAATGTGTTGTATTTAATAGTTGAAATTATTTTATATGTTATTATGCACATGAAATAAATATAAAAATTTCTTCATGACATGATTTTTTTTTAAATATTTACATTTAAGATTTTAAAAATTTTAAATGTAAAGATAATTTAATTTTATAATCATCTTGTTGTAATATAAATTTTCAAGGAACATTTAGTATATAGTTTAAATTTAATAATAAAAAATATATATTTAATTAAATATTATAAATGTGATTAATTTACTTGAAAATGTGTATATATATGATTTAGTTATTTAATTGTTAAAAAGATGAAATAAAATTTTATAAATTAATATGGATATTTTGGTAATCATTATGAATTTAAATTATCTTTTAAATTTGAAAAATATAAAATCTTAAATGTAAAAATTATATAGTTTAAATTTAATAATTAAATATATGTATTTAATTAAATATTATAAATATACCTATTTTACTTGAATATGTGTATACGTGATTTAGTTATTTAATTATTAAAATGATGAAAGACAATTTTATAAATTAATGTGTATAATTTGGTAATCATTATGAAATTAAATTATCTTTAAATTTTAAAAATTTAAAAACTTAAATCTATAAATTATATAGTTTAAATTTAATAATTAAATATATATTTAATTAAATTGTATAAATGTGACTATTTTACTTGAAAATCTATATATATATATATATATATATATATATGATTTAGTTATTCAATTTTTAAAACGATGAAAGATAATTTTATAAATTAATATGGATATTTTTGTAATCATTATGAAATTAAATTATCTTTAAATTGTAAAAAAATTAAAATCTTAAATGTAAAAATTATATAGTTTAAATTTAATAATTATATATATAATTAAATATTATAAATGTGATTATTTTATTGAATATTATAAATGTGAATAATTCGAATAATATTAATAAAATTTAATTTTCTTTATATTAACATTGTAAAAAAAAGTACACTAAACTAATTAGAGCTCGTAAAAAATGGCTTTTAAAAATAATCTATTTTCTGTCAATCAAAAAATTTATTTACCGATAAAAAAATCAAATAGTTTATTTTATTCATTTAAATATTATAGTTAATATCCTAATTATACCTGATATTAATTTCACCATATATTTAATACTTAAAATATTTTATTTTTATATCATATTTTAAATGCATATATTCAGTTGTTATGTTAAAAATATATTTTAATTTAACCACTAGGGTTAGTCAAGTGGTTGGGTGGGGAGGGGTTGGGGTAATTAGAATCACGAAGACCTAAGTTCAATCATCATTGCGACCATTCTTGTAATCGTTTCCATCTTACCAAAAAATATATATTTTAAATTAATTCTTATAATATATATTTACAAACATCTATCAAAATCAAAACAATTACACATTCTATTAATTCCAACATTTTAATTTTTAACAACTCTTAAAATTATTTAAAATAGTTAAATTGAATTTTTAACAATTAATTTTTAAAATAGTTAAATTTAATTTTTAACAATTATTCTATCCATTAAATTCTAATAGTTAAATTTTTACAAACAATTCAATTCTAATAATAAAAAAACTATACAATTTAATCAAAAAAATTAAATTACCCATACCCAAATAATATACATTAATTTTATCAAAAATTATTATTATATTATTTAACTAATCCAAATAATTCAATAGTTCAAAAATTTTTATTAAAAATATTGTACAACTAATTTTAAAATAATTATAACATCGCACAATATTTAAAGCAAGAACACTTAAAATTTTTTTTAGGAACATATAAACATAAGGAAACCTTTATTTTTTTGAAAATTTATCTACTTTTTATTTCATAACTTACTACAAATTTAATCAAACTATATTAACTAACTTATTTAAACTAAATAAAATCTACATATATTTTAAAATATTTTAACAATTAATTTTAAATTAATAAATAATTATTTAATATTTATATGTCGCTCAATTATTATAAAAAATTATATTTTTATCAAATTTTAAACACATATATTATATTTCTTGAATTTACAATATATAATGAATTTTAAAAAATAAAATTTATATACTAACTTGTAACCAATTTGCAACAACAAATAGAGAATTAAATTTAGTTATTTAACCGGCAAAATAACACAAAAAAATTAATCAAAAAAATAAATAATTAAACAAAAAATTATAAATAAAAAAATAATAATTTACAAGAGTAAGGGAAAAAAGAGATTAGGAATGAGAGAAGAGGGTAAGAATAAATTTGTAGAGGAGAAGGAGGATCAGGGGCATGGAGGAGGGGAATTCGCATGTCCTTGCATCCCTGACACGTTATAGACGAAGAGTTGCCATATGGATGGAGCAGAAGCCCCCATGCGTCATTTAAAAGGCACACAAAGCTGGTTGAGCATCAGAAAACAAATGAAGTAAGATATTTTGTGCGTCATCCATTTATCTTTTTGTTCATGCACAAAATGTTTGTACCTTACGCCATTTGATTACATTGTCACATGGCAGAAATCACATAAAACGGTAAAAAAAAATAAAGTATTTTTTAAAATTTATTTGTGCCTAAAATCCAAATCAAGTTATTTAAGTAGAGATGTTGTGAAAAAAAATTTATAGAACAATTTTTTTTCAAATAAAGTTACACAAATGGACCCACACTTAGTTTATGTACCAAAATGAAACTGTTTATTCTTCACATTCAGAATTCGGTTTCCCGGGAACCAAATTTTGAACTGATTTGAATACTTTGGCGAGTGATGGTGGTTGCTGGAATTCGATTATTATGGAGCCGAATTCTGAGCAGCCTTTACCTTATTTTTTTTGTTTTCATTTTTATTAAATTGTATTTTTTTAAAAGAATTAAATTTTTTAAACAATTTAAAAATATGCATTAATTAAATAGAATTTGTTTATTAATATTTTAAATAAGTAATTTAATTTTTTTAAAATAAATTAAAAATGTAATAAGTTATAATGTTAATAAATAATAATTTTAATAAGTTATATTTATAATAAATTTCAAATTTAATAAATAATAATTTTAATAAGTTTATTTTTATAAAGGTGCGATCATACTAGCACTAATGCTCCAGATCCCATCAGAACTCCCAGTTAAGCGTACTTGGACGAGAATAGTACTAGGATGGGTGACCTCTTGGGAAGTCCTCGTGTTGCCCCTCTTTTTTTAAACAACACCAAAATAAAATTTATTTTTATAATAAATTATAAATTTAATAAATAATATTTTTGATAAGTTATATTTATAATAAATTAAAAATGTAATAAATAATAAATATAATAATATATACAATTTAAATATCTTTATAATTACTAAATTTAATAAATTAGTATTAAATATATTAATTATATTTACAATGAAAATTACATTTATTAGACTAAAAATTCATTACAACAATAAAGATCAATGGTGGCGGAAACTAAATGCATGACCAATATTTGGACATGTCTTCCTAATGTGACGAGGGGTGTGACAATAGGAGCAATTTTTTTACATGATTATGTTGTTCTCTAATGTCCATCTCTATTCTAATTATGTTGGACTTGGGTCGACCCTTTAAAGTTCTCTTGAGTTTCGAATTTGGCTACAAAGTTTAACCAGTGTATGTACTAAGTAGGCCAATAATCTTCATGTCGGAGCACTCAATTGTCCTTCGTCGACCTTTGCAACTTGTTGTAAGGTATATATGGGAGATATGTAGCTTTCATAGTCGTGGTGTGCATGTAAGCATGAAGTTAGTACATGAAAGCAATGAATATGAACTTTCTGGAACTTGCCATAATCACACCACATCTCATCTAACCTTATTATAAATTTCTCAATGAGTCAAAATTCTCTCGGATATTGTGTTTCTTCCACTATAAATCTAGTGCTTAATCTGTCAAAGGTAATAACTCTATGAGTGTTTGCCTTTGATTGTCCATCTTGAATAATTTTACTTTTAATTTTCGAGTAGACATATCCAACATTAATCATTACATCCACTTCCCTGCCTCTTTGAACGAAGAACTTGTTGCAACGAGTGTATGTCGCCATTACCATGGAACGAATTGGCAAATTTCATATTTTCTTCAATACCGAATTAATAGACTCTACTAGGTTTGTTGTCATGTGTCCCCAACATCGTCCATTGCCCCATGCTAGTGTTTATTTTTCCTTAGGAATGTTGTCTAACCATTGTGTTGGTTCAACATTATTATCTATTACTATGTTGTAATAATAAAAAAATTTAGGTTCAGTCATCCCATATGTTGGAGAAAGAAAAATTAAATGATAAAAACTAAGTAACAAAGTTTTAAAAAAAAGTAATGATAAAATTACCCATGTTGACGACATCCTTCTTTAGTGCTGCATTTTTGAATTGTCGCATGAAATTTTGTGCAATGTGTTTATAGACATGAACATAATTGTTTTTTGTCCAACCACTTCCATTTTTGGAGTATGCACTTCGAATAGCCTCGTGACGATCCGAAATAAGGAACAACCCGTCTTGCGATGTTACATACCACCTTAAGTTCTTTAGAAAAAAAATCATGCATCGCTAGTTTCACCTTCAACAATATCAAACACAATAGGAATTATGTTGTTGCGTCCGTCTTGTGCAACTGTGACCAATAGCGTACCTTTGTATTTGCAGTATAAAAATATTCCAACCACTTGAACAATTGGTTTGCAAAAGGACAAACCATCAATGTATGGTTTAAAAGTCCAAAATAACCTTTTAAATAAAACACTCTCATCGTCTAATAAGCCACATTGGTATGCTAGTTGCGTATTTAATTTTCAGATAAAGCCTGGAACATACATTTGCATTACTTGCAACATACTTAGTAAGTAGGCAACCACCATCACTCGCCAAAGCAAATAAATCAGTTTAGAATTTCGGAAAACCGAATTCTGAATGTGAACAGTAAACAATTTCTTTTTAGTAAATAAACTGAGTGTGAGTCCCAATTTTATTTTAAAAAAATTATTCCAGAAAAAAATTCATGCTGCGGACATGTCACAATTTATAAATTTTATTTTATGGCTATTTACACGTTGGTACTTGTTTGTTTTTTATTAGTGAAGACTAAAGACATAATTTTGGTAGTCTCTTCCACCGAAGGAAGAATTGACAAATTTTGTACCTTCCTTATTCCTATTAATGGACGATGATTCGGTGGATTTACCGATTTTCTCCGTTCAGTCAATTCAGTGTCTGTCATGCACGTGTTTACCGATTTTCATTGCATTAATTTTAATATGATATTCACTTAATTACTTAAATATATATTTATTTGTAATTGAGATGTTAATCGTATACACAACTATTCATATTTGAATTGATAGTGCTCTTATATATATATATATATATATATATATATATGTATATATAAACCAGGGATTTAATCAAAGTAAAACAAGCTAATTTTAATTTTTGCCTCTGTAAATAAACGTTTTATTTTTAATTATTTACAAATATTATTTTAAATTTTTGTAAATGAGGAAATTTTTATTTTGCTGGTTTATGTAAAATATTTTTTATATTTATTTTCATCTCTTTAAAATTTAAGAGAATTTAATAATATGTATAAGGTCTTAAATTTAAATTTTGATAATATAATTTTAATGGATAAAAATAGTTACTAATTTTATTCTTTAATGATCTTTTCCAAGTAGATAAATAACTTTTATAATTATATATATATTTTTAAAGTATTACACACTAATAAGATATTATACACAGTTGTAACTATCATATAGAATGACCACTTCACCTAATAAGTACATTTGTAGTTAAAATTGATTAAAAAGTAATTAAAATTGTTCACATAAGAATAAAATTATAAATAATAATTTTTAATTTCAAAAAACAAATAATTTAAAAATCAATATAAAATTTATTTTATAATAACTAAAAATATATGTAATCTTATATTGAATATATATATATATATATATATATATATATATATATATGTGTGTGTGTGTGTGTGTTAATTTAGAGAGTTTAATTGTCACGTAATAACTGTGGAAATATTTTCACTCTCACTCTCTGAAATAATTTTCAAATTGAATTTTAAGGTAGTATATTTAAATATTAATTAAATATATATTGAACCCAAAAAAATAGGCAGACTAATTCTATAAAACGTTTTAATCTTTCTATATTAAACCTTGAACCTAGTAAAAAACCAAACATACCATTTTGTTTGTTAAATCTTATGACTAAATAATAGTTTGTACTTTGTAACTCTGTGTACATATGTAATCCATATTCCAACATGCATTTAATTAAGATGGCAGCAGAAACCTTTGAGAGGCATTGATGCATGTAACTCAGCAACTTCCATTTCGATGGCTATTCAATATTTGCCTGGTAAATATGTATTAACAAAAAACATATTTTGGGCTCAACTAACGTGTTTTATAGTACTTATTCCTATAGTCAAAACTTTTATTTATTTATTTATAATAATAATAATAATTATTATTATTATTTTTAAGATAAAAAAGGCACGAAAGCTATCAGAAAAGAGAATATGTGACAACCATTTCTTACAATAGTGTATGCGGTTATTTAAATGTAGTAAAATAAATATCAACACTAAATAGAGTTATTTTTTTATTATTAATATAGATTATTAAATTATAATATTTTAAAATTATGTTTATTTATTTATTTAATATTAAGCACTTTAAACTTATAAGTTTATTGGAAAATAAATTTGTGTTGTGTTTATTAGAGGTATTAAATAAAAGAAATCGAATTAAGTGAACCTGTGTGGACTAGTATGCATGTTTGTTAGGTCATGAAATCGGTGAAATTAACTCATTTTATTTATTTATTTTTCTTTGTGAAACACGAGGATAAGATAGGCATAATTTTGATTTAGACATGGAAAATGATGTTACACGCGAGTGAAGGAACTTACATGAGAAAAAATTGGCGTGGATTCCGAAATAGGAAGGGTCTTGGATGGACTCATAAGCCAAACGTAACTATCTAACTACGACACATGATAAAAAAGTGACGAGCATTTAGATTTAAATTTAATATACTAACTTCGTGATTCAATTAATCAACGGTGGGATCTGAAGATGCTCCCGAGGTACAAACAAGTCAAGAGCCAATCACGTCCCACTGGACCTCTGTACCCACTGAATAAGTCTAATTAGTTAAGAGAAAGATAAGTCTTAATTTAAATAGATAAATAGTGTATGAGATTAATTAAAGTGAATTTTATTAATTTAGTAAAATACATTAATATATTGATGATTATACGAGGAGATAATATGGATACGTATATAATTGGTGCTTTTAAGAAGAATAACATGACTTTTAGAATGTTTTTATATTGAATTCATTGATGACTTCTCTAAATATGTTATGTATACTTGATTATTCATAAAAGTGAGTTATTCGAAAAATTCAAGGTTTATAAAGCAGAAGTTGAAAATCAATTAGAAAGGAGTATTAAAATTCTTTGTTCTGATAGAGGAGGGAAATATTCTTCTAATGAAATGGGTGAATTTTTTGAAACACATGGCATAATTTATGAAGTCACTCCTCCCTATGCTCCTCAATCTAATGGAATTGCTGAAAGAAAAAATTGTACTTTATTAGACATGATTAACGCTATGCTTATAAGTTCTGGTTTGCCTGATAATTTGTGGGGGGAAGCTTTGTTTACTGCATGTCACATTTTGAATAAAATTCCTTATAAAAATTTTGATAAAACCCCTTATGAACTTTGGAAAAATAGAAAACCAAATTTGAAATATCTCAAAGTGTGGGGGTGTCTTGCAAATTAAAGGTGAATATTCCTATTAATAAGAAAAGAAAAATTGGTCCCAAGACGGTTGATTGTGTTTTTCTAGGATACTCTTTACATAGTACTACTTATAGATTTTTAGTTATTAAATCTGAAGTTTCTGAAATTTCTAATAATATAATTATGGAATCTAGAGATGTTGTTTTCTTTGAAAATATTTTTCCTTTGAAGAATAAATTGTCTAAACCTGTTTATGATACTTCTAGCTCTGTTTTATCTTCTAGTAGTACTGCTAACAAGGATTTTGAACCTAGAATTAGTAAAATAATTAGAAAAGCTAAAGATTTTGGTCATGAATTTTATTCTTTCTTACTTGAAAATGATCCTAAAACTTATAGTGAAGCTATGAGATCTGTTGATGCACCTTTTTGGAAACCCCCAACCGAACCCCCTCAGTCGCGCGCGCTCCCCCCGACCAGCCCCCAGCCACCAGCCACGGCCAACACCCACTAGCCACCAACCACAAGAGAGAATGAGAGACGAGAGAGAGATTGAGAGAAAGAAAAAAGAGAGCTTGAGAGAAAGAGAGAAAGAGAGACGTTTATTTTTTATTTTTATGTTTTATTTTTTATATTTTATAGTAAAAAAAATAAATTTTGTAAAATTTTATTAAAAATAATTAAATCAAACACATTTTTAGTATTTCTATTTTCTAAATAGAATGAAAACAAGAACTCAAACTAAACAAGTTTTCTAAATCTAAAAATTTAAAAATAAAAATTATTTTTAAAGATAAAAATAGAAAATATTTTCTCAAATAAAATAGTCTTTTAATTTTTTATTGTAGAATATACTAAGCTACTTCTTTTTATTATTGTAATTTTTTTATTATGTAATTTCTTTTATTTGTTATTCATATTTATATATTATTTATAATAATTAATTTTTTAAAAATTTATAATAAAGTGTAGTGTGAGGTGTCAAAAAGTGTAGTATGAGTTGTAAACAAGTAGGGGTGCTTATAAGCAACTTTTATTAGAGAAAATTATAAAAATATAGTATGAGTTGCTTAAGAATGATGTGGCATACTAAGACTCATTTAAAGTGGTTGAGAGCAACTCCCATTATAGGTGCTCTAACTATGACACATGAAAAAAAAAAGTGACGGGCATTTAGATTTAAATTTAATGTACTAACTTCGTGATTCAATTAATCAACGGTGGGATCTGAAGATGCTCCCAAGGTACAAACAGCAATAGACAATCACGTGCCCCCGGCCCTGAAGATGCTCCCTAGGTACAAACTGTTGAAAAATAATATTAGAATTTAAAATTTAAATTAAATATTTAATATAATTAATCTTTTTTTATAACGTTTCAAAACAAAAAAACAGTTTTTTAATTGTGCCCCTTTTGACCAAGTCTCACGGGTTTTTCTCCAATCAGTTAGCACGTGTACAGTACATCCTTTGTTACCAAAATGCTCGCAGAAACAAATTCTTAAAAGTGGGTGCACGTATGGTTGATGTGAAAAAAAAAGGTGCATAGTGTGCCTATATATATTGTACCGTCCAGGTCGGATTCTGACCTAGACTTCTCGGAGATAGGGGGACAACCACCCTCACTCGGTAATCGACCGACCCTAGGGGCTCAGTACAGTCCTACTCGACCGTATACCGACTAGGCTCCTTAAGTTCGGCTCTGCTCGCCTACAAGGGGACTACTCGGCATTCGCCTTACTGGACCCTCGGTTCAGGGCCGTTCGGTCGGATTCCGATCAAGATCGTTCCCACTAACCAAGAGTCATCGTGGCAAGAGCGGTTCAGAAAATCCCTTGATCCTCGGGGCCCAAGCGGCCCATGAACGACGTACTATAAGACCTAAAACCCTAGAGTTGAGGGGGCAGATTACACTTTTGAATGCTCTGGCTTTGAGGCACAATCTAGGAAAAAACCCTAGCGCACCTCGTGGCCGGAACATTTTGGCGCCCACCGTGGGGCTACAGTGAAACTTTTCCTACGCCCCAAGAAGCACAAAGAACCTACCCTCTACCATGGCGAGGGGTGGCAATAATAACAACAACTCGCAACCACCAACCATGGAGGAGATGATGGCCATGATCAACGGTTTAAGGGAGGAGAACGCACGATCCAGGGAGAGAGAGGACGCCATGCAACGTGAAAACGAAGAGATCAGGAGACGAGCAGATGAGATACAGGCTAGGATAGAAGCCAGCACCAGAACGGTGGAGGAGGATCTCATGTTGGAAGTCCCTAGGGATTTTCGGCCTTTCTCGGAAGCTATAGAAGCCGAGGCCATCCCAGGGATCATCGGATACCGCAAGTCGAACCCTTCGACGGAACGCAGGATCCCAGTCAACATCTAATGGATTTTCGAGCTCAAATGCTAATATGTGGGGGAAGCATGGAAGTCCGTTGTAAGCTATTCATGGGGACGCTCAAAAAGGCGGCTCTCGACTGGTTTAGCGGTCTGCCCGACCGGTCCATTACCGACTTTGACGTCTTCAGTCGGCTCTTCATGGCACAGTTTGCTGCTAACAAGAAGAAGCCACCGATCACGTCGGACTTGTTCGATCTCAAGCAGCAGAGGGAGGAGTCGCTGAAGGATTTTCTGCAACGATTCAATGAAGTCGCCTTAAGGATAGCATCCCTGGACGAGAGGATGGCAGTCATTGCGTTTCAGAAGGGCCTGAGGTCTGGAGCTTTCGACATCGCTTTGGAGAGAGCAAATTGCCAGACCATGTCGGAGGTACGAGCCTTCGCATTGAGTCACATTAAGACGGAGGAAGGACAAATCAGCAAAAGGGCGGCGGAGAATCGCGAGATTGGGGGCAGCAATAAGCAGGGAAGTAAGCATCTCCGACCGCGATCAGACTGGAGTAAACGACATGACCGGTACAACGTGAAGGAGGGCAATTACAGGCAAGTCGATCATGGTGGTCGGTCAAGGGGCGAGTGGAGGCGCAACAATGAAGAAGAGAAGTTTACTCCGCTCAATGTTTCCAGGCGACAGATACTTCACGATGTTAATAGTGCATCGTTGTTTGAATTTCCAGCAGCGACGGAGCGTCAGTTGGGGCCCTTCGAAACCAATTGGTGTGAGTTCCATAGGGCTCATGGGCATTCCACTGAAAATTGCTTCGTCTTAGGAAGGCAGATTGAGCGTTTAATCAAGGAGGGTCGACTGAAGGAGTTTGTGGCAAGAAAACAGGAAGAAGGCCCGTCGGATAGGCGACCGAGACGCACACAGGATGACACCAGGAGGGATAGGCGTAGGGGGAGAACCCCTCCTAGAGACGCGCCAGCAAAGATTGCTGAGACCCATCAGCAGCCCATCCACGGGGATTTCAATACCGTGGCAGGGGGGTTCGCCGGCGGGGGAGCCACTTCTGCTGCCCGAAAGAGGTACACTCGTTCGGTTTTAATGGTATCGGAATTAAGGCGACCACCTTAGCCCGAGATTTCATTTTCCGACTCGGATTACGAAGGAGTAGCTCCTCATGAGGACGACCCCGTCGTCGTGTCGGCGATTGTCATGGGGTACAATGTGAAACGCGTGTTGATCGATCAGGGAAGCTCCGCAGACATTTTATTCTGGGAAACTTTCGAGGGGATGAAAATACCTAATGACCGATTAATTCCTTATGCAGGGACTCTAGTAGGTTTCGCGGGAGACCAGGTCATCGCAAGGGGATATGCCGATTTGGAGACGACCTTCGGCTAGGGTGCTCAAATGAAGACAGTGGTCGTTCGGTATTTGGTGGTCGACGCTCAGTCGTCCTACAGTATACTTATCGGCAGACCGACCCTGAACAAGCTAGGAGCGGTGGTATCTACTTCCCATCTGAAGGTGAAGTACCCGTTGCCGAACGGAGCTGTAGGGACCCTCAGAGTGGACCAGGAGGTAGCTCGGAAATGCTATGGGGATAGTTTAAAGGCGCGAAGGCGACTTTACACCAAGTGGGTAGAGAAGGAAGTCCACTCCGTCGAACTGGATCCTAGAATGGGTCAGTTCGACCACCGACCTGCCCCAGCAGAAGACCTCAAGGAAGTGGAGGTAATGGAAGGCAGAAATGTGAAGATAGGTACCTCGTTGACCCCCCAGGACGAGGAGAAATTGGTGAGTGTTCTAAAGGACAATGTGTCGGCGTTTGCATGGAATTCCAGCGACATGCCTGGGATTGACCCAAATTTCTTGTGCCACAAGTTGGCCTTAGACCCAAGCGCGAAGGCGGTAATCCAGAAGAGAAGGAAGTTTGGCGAGGAAAAACGAAGAGCTATCGCTGAAGAGACGCAGAAGTTAGTGATGGCAGGACATGTCCGTGAAATCCAATATCCAACCTGGTTGGCAAACGTAGTCATGGTGCGCAAGAGCAGCGGAAAGTGGAGAATGTGTACAGATTTCACCGACCTTAACAAGGCCTGCCCAAAAGATTCGTATCCGCTTCCGAACATAGATTGCCTGGTGGATGGGGCATCGGGATACGAGTTATTAAGCTTCATGGATGCCTACTCGGGGTACAACCAAATCCGAATGCATCCCGCAGATGAGGACAAGACTGCCTTTATAGCCGACCAAGCCAATTTTTGCTACAGGGTCATGCCTTTCGGTCTGAAGAACGCAGGGGCGACTTATCAACGACTGATGGACAGAGTCCTTGTGAATCAACTGGGTCGAAATGTGGAAGCCTACGTAGATGACATGGTGGTGAAGTCGGAAAGCATAAATCGGTATTTTGCTGACTTACAGGAACTGTTCGACACCATTGGAAAATACCAGCTCAAACTGAATCCTGAGAAGTGCTCTTTCGGTGTCCAGGCCGGAAAGTACCTGGGTTTCCTGTTAACTCACCGCGGTATTGAAGCCAATCCCGACAAGTGTTCGGCGATCATCAACATGAGGAGCCCATCTACGGTGAAAGAGGTACAGCAATTGACGGGAAGGATGGCTTCCCTTTCCCGATTCCTATCAAGAGCGGCGGATAAGGCGTTGCCCCTTTTTCAATGTCTGAGGAAGAACGACCGGTTTACTTGGACGGTCGAGTGTGAAGAAGCCTTCTCGGAACTCAAGAAGTTGTTGGCATCCCCGCCGATCCTGACAAAACCACGATCAAACTTGCCCATGTTGGTATACATCTCGGCATCCGACCGAGCTGTCAGTTCGGTTCTGGTGCAAGAGCAGGAGACCTCTCAAGTCCCTATTTACTTCGTAAGTAGGGTCTTACAGGGAGCAGAGACAAGATACCAGAGAATGGAAAAGCTGGCCCTTGCAATTTTGATAACTGCGAGGAAGTTGAGACATTACTTCCAGAGTTACGAGGTAATAATCCGCACGGACTACCCGATTCGCCAAGTTCTGCAGAAACCCGATCTGGCTGGCAGAATGATGAAGTGGTCAGTCGAGTTATCGGAATTCTCCATCAAATATAAGCCACGATGAGCAATCAAAGCTCAGGCATTAGCCGACTTTGTCATGAAACTGACCCCTCCAGCCGAGGAGGATACGGTCGGCGAAGCTCAGTGGATCTTATCGGTTGATGGTGCTTCAAATCTAGGAGGAAGCGGAGCGGGAATTGTCTTGGAAGGCCCAGGGGGAATACTGCTAGAGCAGTCTTTGCGATTCGATTTTCGAGCAAGTAACAACCAAGCCGAATACGAGGCATTGCTAGCAGGGATGAGTTTGGCAAAGGAAATGGGGGCGACGAGCTTATCAGCAAGAAGCGACTCCCAGCTGGTCACCGGGCAAGTGGCTGGAACCTTCCAAGCGAAGGATCCTCAATTGGCTAAATATTTGGAAAAGGTTAAACTCTTGTCAAAAAATTTCCGAGAATTCACGCTTAACCACGTTCCACGAGAACAAAATTCGGGGGCCGATCTACTCTCCAAGCTCGCGAGCACAAAGAAGCCGGGAGCAACTCGGTCCGTCATCCAGGAAACTTTGACTCAGCCGAGCATCAACACTCCACAGGGAAGTATTCTCTTCATTCAAGAAGAGCTTGATTCATGGATGGGGCCGTACATTGCATACTTGACTCGGGGGGAGTTACCAGAAGATAAGAGGGAAGCATCATTGATACAAAGAGAATCGGCTAGGTTTGTAGTCATCAACGAAAGGCTGTACCGAAGGGGTTTTAGCTCTCCCTCTTAAGGTGTTTGACCATACCACAAGCCTGGAGAGTGATGGATGAAGTGCATAGTGGAATGTGTGGAAGCCACATAGGAGGCCGAGCTCTGGTGTACAAAGTAGCAAGGGCAGGTTATTTTTGGCCAAGTTTGAAGAATGACTGCGTCAATTGGGTTCAAAAATGCGATGGATGTCAACGGCATGCAACCTTGCACCACTCCCCAGCCGAACGACTCCACTCGATCTTGTCTCCTTGGCCATTCAACAAGTGGGGTATTGACATTCTCGGTCCATTTCCGACCGCGATGAGACAGTTGAAGTTCTTGATAGTAGTTGTGGACTACTTCAGCAAATGGATTGAGGCGGAACCTGTAGCAACCATTTATGCGGAGAGAGTACGGACATTTTTATGGAAGAATGTAGTATGCAGGTATGGCGTTCCTCAGGTGCTCGTGTCGGATAATGGGACACAATTCGCAAGTGCGAAAGTCCGAGAACTCTGTCAAGGGATCGGGATCCGGATGAGATTTACCTCCGTCGAACATCCCCAGTCTAACGGCCAGGCGGAGTCGGCCAACAAGGTAGTTCTCTCAGGATTGAAAAAGCGTGTCCAAGACTCAGGCGCTTCATGGGTGGAGGAGCTTCCCCAGGTGCTATGGTCATATCACACGACGGTCCATTCATCGACTCAGAACACTCCTTTCAACCTATTATACGGGACTGACGCCATGATTCCAATTGAAATTGCCGAACCGTCAACACGGGCCATAACTTTTGCTGAGGAGGAATCCGACCAAGGAAGACGGGTGGACCTGGACTTGATAACAGAAACAAGGGAGAAAGCGAGGATAAATCAAGTAGCAGCCCAGAGAAGAGCAGCCTTCAAGTACAACACAAAGGTAAATCCAAGAAACTTCGTCGTGGGCGACCTAGTTTTGAGACGTGCTCAGCTGACGCAGATAAGGAACAAGCTCTCGCCCAAATGGGTTGGCCCATACAAGATTGATGATGTGGTCGGCAACAGAGCTTACCGACTAAGGACCCTGGATGGAGGGCTAATACCGAGGACGTGGAACGCTGCAAGTTTGCGTTTTTACTATAGCTAATCAGTTTATCCATATGTATTAGGTGCACTTTTTTCCTAACTCAGTATTTTGTCCCTGTAAAAATATGAGGGGTTTTTGCTGAGAAGGTTTTTAACGAGGCACCACCTTTTTACCTCTAATAAATGTCATCTCATTGATTTTTTCTATGATTCTTAACACGCTTTACTTTATTTTAAAGACTCGAAGAACTCGTGATTGATCGGTCAAATTCTGACTGGGCGAGTATAAATAACTCGAAGACTGAAACTCGTGATTGATCGGTTAAATTCCGACTGGGCGAGTATAAATAACTCGAAGACTGAAACTCGTGATTGATCGGTCAAATTCCGACTGGGCGAGTATAAATAACTCGAAGAACTCGTGATTGATCGGTTAAATTCCGACTGGGCGAGTATAAACAACTCGAAGATTGAAACTCGTGATTGATCGGTCAAATTCCGACTGGGCGAGTATAAATAACTCGAAGAACTCGTGATTGATCGGTTAAATTCCGATTGGGCGAGTATAAATAACTCGAAGACTGAAACTCGTGATTGATCGGTTAAATTCCGACTGTGCGAGTATAAACAACTCGAAGACTGAAACTCGTGATTGATCGGTCAAATTCCGACTGGGCGAGTATAAATAACTCGAAGAACTCGTGATTGATCGGTTAAATTCCGACTGGGCGAGTATAAATAACTCGAAGACTGAAACTCGTGATTGATCGGTTAAATTCCGACTGGGCGAGTATAAACAACTCGAAGATTGAAACTCGTGATTGATCGGTCAAATTCCGACTGGGCGAGTATAAAGAACTCGAAGAACTCGTGATTGATCGGTTAAATTCCGACTGGGCGAGTATAAATAACTCGAAGATTGAAACTCGTGATTGATCGGTCAAATTCCGACTGGGCGAGTATAAATAACTCGAAGACTGAAACTCGTGATTGATCGGTCAAATTCCGAATGGGCGAGTATAAATAACTCGAAGAACTCGTGATTGATCGGTTAAATTCCGACTGGGCGAGTATAAACAACTCGAAGATTGAAACTCGTGATTGATCGGTCAAATTCCGACTGGGCGAGTATAAATAACTCGAAGAACTCGTGATTGATCGGTTAAATTCTGACTGGGCGAGTATAAATAACTCGAAGACTGAAACTCGTGATTGATCGGTTAAATTCTGACTGGGCGAGTATAAATAACTCGAAGACTGAAACTCGTGATTGATCGGTCAAATTCCGACTGGGCGAGTATAAATAACTCGAAGAACTCGTGATTGATCGGTTAAATTCCGACTGGGCGAGTATAAACAACTCGAAGACTGAAACTCGTGATTGATCGGTCAAATTCCGACTGGGCGAGTATAAATAACTCGAAGACTGAAACTCGTGATTGATCGGTCAAATTTCGACTGGGCGAGTATGAATAACTCGAAGAACTCGTGTAGCAAGATAAGATACTAATCAACCACCGACTGCAAATCGTTTGTTTCCATATAGTGAAAACCATAGTTCGGTTCACCAGATCTAGAGCTTTTGATGATCTCAACCTTCCAGACCAATTTGTTTTAAGCATTTTAAGCAGATCGTTTGTTTCCATATAGTGAAAACCATAGTTCGGTTCACCAGATCTAGAGCTTTTGATGATCTCAACCTTCCCGACCAATTTGTTTTAAGCATTTTAAGCAGACCCGGCTCGGTATCCGCTTCAATTCCTAACGCGACTAGGATATATTGGAACTGGTGGCTCAATGTATCCAAAGTGACCCTCATATTTTTCCTACTTCAGAGGTACCACAAGATGCCCACTGACCGAGTGAAGAAGCGTTCATCATATTTCTTGATGGGAATTTGGCCGATTAGAAATCATGTTTAACTTGAAAAATTTCTTCATCTTTACAAATTAGAAACGGGTGGTCGCGTGATCATGTTGTAAGTCGGATTTTTGCCGAGTATGCTTGCTTTTAAACTTAGAAAAAATTCCCTAGGAAAAAGTTTACTCATCGGGAAGGTCGGATTTTTGCCGAGTATGCTTGCTTTTAAACTTAGAAACAATTTCCTAGGAAAAAGTTTATTCATCGGGAAAGTCGGATTTTTGCCGAGTAGGCTTGCTTTTAAACTTAGAAAAAATTTCCTAGGAAAAAGTTTACTCATCGGGAAGGTCGGATTTTTGCCGAGTATGCTTGCTTTTAAACTTAGAAAAAATTTCCTAGGAAAAAGTTTATTCATCGGGGAAAGTCGGATTTTTGCCGAGTATGCTTGCTTTTAAACTTACAAAAAATTCCCGTTCATTCCAACTACTTCTAAGAGGCAAGAATCATATGCGAAGATAACAAAGCACGATATTGCACACAAGGAGAAAAGTTTCATAAGCGACCCAACAGCAAGACAATAAAAGTTCTCAAAGGAAAATGCAATAAAAGCTACAAAATGTAAAGGCGAGACAAGATCCTAAAAACAAATTCAATCGTCTTCGGGAGGATCCACGAGCTCGCCGTTTACAATCTCCTTGAAATACCCGAGTCCCCCAAGGTCGACATCGGCATAGAGAAACTTCACTTGGTTAGCGGCAGCATCGAAACCTTCAGTAAACTTTTTCAGTGAGTCCATCTTCGCGGCATGAATATCACTTTGCAACCGCTCGACCTCCAATTTCACCAAGGTCAATTCACTCTCGAAGACTTGAGCCGCATCGGCGCTTTTGTCGCGAGCAAGTCGGACCTCCACCAACTCTTTCTCAAGGGGTGCCTTCTCGGAAGTCCAAATCTTCCTCTCCTCATCAAAGCCACGTCGCCCTTCGAGCAAGTTATCTCGCTCATTAGCTAACCAATTAAAATCAGCTTTGCTCTTAGCTAAGCCCTCCTCAAGGGACGGAATCTTTTTCCCTTAAAGTTTAGTTTCCCGCACCAGCCCTCGGATCTTATCCTCATTGACCAACGAGAGAGCAGAAAGGCGATTAGTAAGGGACTCGATCCCCTTAGCAATGGAGAAAGGGCTCATTTTTTCCAAGTCACTTCTATCACCTTCGAGCAGGTCGGTACCCCGAATATGTGCGGAGTGATTAAACTTCTCATCCCAAAATGAAACGGTGCCGACAGGGTTGGCGTCATGATCCACAGGTTCCCAATTTTCCCCAAGGCAAGCGCTAACGGTCCTTTCTACAGATTGGACCTCGGCATCGCCCTTGTCGGACTCGAGAACTACCACAGTCTCCAAATTCACCACGGACACGGACTTCTCGCCTTCGCGTCGCCGCTTGTGGGAAGATTCACCAGTTCCTTTTGCCACGGTGACTGGATTGGCGATCTCCGCGCCTTTCTCGGTCGCCGATGCGTCGATCCCAGCAGCTTGGGAGGCTCTCTGCTGCTTCCAAAGTTTGGCCAACTCCCGATTGCTCATACTCGCCATCCTATCTGCATGGTGATCAAGTAAACATTACATTAACATAAAAAAATAAAGCATCACAAAGAAACGACAAGATACAAAGGGTGATCGGTGAGAAACCGATTACCTATATATATTTTCAATTCATAGGGCCTATTTTCTAAGTCTAACAGTTTGGCGGTGTTGAAAACCGTTTTCATTTCCTCGAGTTTCCTAACATCCTCTTGATCTCGGGAACCTTCTCAGGACTTAACCCTCCACAGGAGTTTGTTTTCTCGTTCCAGTACAAGGGATACCCCCTAAGTAAGCTCTCGTTGCCAGGCGTACAACGAACTCGGAAATAGTATTTCTTGAAGTCCTTGTAGGACGACTGAAAAAGGGTCAACATTCCCCGACCTGATACCCCGTGAATGGACAACCAACCACTGCGTTTGTTGACACGACATTCAAAAAAATAAAAAAACTTTTCTACAGTCGGCATTATACCGAGACCCCTGCACAAAATTTCGAAGGCTCGGACAAACGCCCAACTATTAGGGTGCAATTGCGTAGGTGCCACATTCAAGGCGTTCAGGACCCCCTTTTTGAAAGTCGGACAGTGGCCACCTAACTTTAAGCTTAGAGATTAAAGTGGCATAGCAAAATGTAAAGCTCTCCACACTACCACCACTAATACACACGGGTTCCCCGTCCACACAAGGCTCACAAATAAGCGCATTATCACCCCCGATGCACACTACATGCTCCCTACAGAAACTGTCCATTTTAGCCCACGAATTCATTAGAGATGTACAACGAAGCACGTCCTCTTTAACCCACTTATACGAATCTTTATAACTTATGGTTTCCATGGTATAATCAAGTTCGAACTTACAGGGGAAACTAAGGGTCCTCTATAATGAAGTAAGGCTAAAAGGGTTTAGATAAGCGTACCTAAACACACAAAAAAGACTCTTTTTCACTCAACAACTGCCACCGGAACGCCGTACACCACCGTGGTTCAAAGCGGAGCAAAGGCCTTCGACGGAGGGGCGAGAACGCAGAAAGGGAAAAAGCAAAAAGGTTACAAATGATGAAGACCACCCCTATTTATAAGAGGCCAAAGGTCGCACGTGGAGGGGGGAACCCAAGGGTTGCACCGCGCGTGGAACGTAGCGACCTAAAACCTAAGGGGCAAAAGGGGGGGGACCCACACCATTAACTTTAGCAACACGCTTGACCACGTGGCATCCCCGTTATTCGCACCCCTGCCACGCCGGTTTTGCATTGAATGCACGTCTCTCTCTGCTCGAGTGAGGTGAAGAGACACACCTTTTCATGCCTCGGAAATTCACAGCTCAGGTGATGATTCGAGTTTCACATCACTTTCGGCGATAGGACGATAAAATCCTCTCACTCGGTAATCGACCGACCGGAATTGCATGACCTAAGCCCTATCGCCTTGACAGGCTCAGGGCTGGAAGGCAAGTGTACCGTCCAGGTCGGATTCCGACCTAGACTTCTCGGAAATAGGGGGACAACCACCCTCACTCGGTAATCGACCGACCGGAATTGCATGACCTAAGCCCTATCGCCTTGACACGCTCAGGGCTGGAAGGCAAGTGTACCGTCCAGGTCGGATTCCGACCTAGACTTCTCGGAGATAGGGGGACAACCACCCTCACTCGGTAATCGACCGACCCTAGGGGCTCAGTACAGTCCTAGTCGACCGTATACCGACTAGGCTCCTTAAGTTCGGCTCTGCTTGCCTACAAGGGGGTCACTCGGCATTCGCCTTACTAGACCCTCGGTTCAGGGCCGTTCGGTCGGATTCCGATCAAGATCGTTCCCACTAACCAAGAGTCATCGTGGCAAGAGCGGTTCGGAAAATCCCTTGATCCTCAGGGCCCAAGCGGCCCATGAACGACGTACTATAAGACCTAAAACCCTAGAGTTGAGGGGGCAGATTACACTTTTGAATGCTCTGGCTTTGAGGCACAATCTAGGAAAAAACCCTAGCGCACCTCGTGGCCGGAACATATATATATATTTATATACGTGAGAAATGGTATCAAAAATCAGAAAACACACGGCAAGTTTTTTTTATCTCTATCCCTCAATATTATTTTTACTACAAAATTCTAATTTTGGAGCGGTGTTCTTTGGTTCGGGGATCTTTTGCTGCACTTAAACGGTCTAACAGGTTGATGTATCTTGGGAGAGGAGGACACTTTAAGACTCTAAATTACCAGTGCAGTGGGGGCGTTTTCTCTTTAAGGATAGCACTCTGCGTGCTTCAACTCAAGCTACTCTAAACCTATTATTTAATATTATAATTTGCTCTTTGTGTTTAATTAGTTGTTACTGATTGTTCTTAATTTTATAATATTCATTGTGTTGTTGATATTGGTTTTATTGATAAATCTAAATATTTATTTTTATTGTGCTATATCAAAATTATTTCTCTAACAATCTTAGAGAGAAAATTTTTTCTTTTCTTGTTCAATATCAACATGTCTGCAATGGATATTTTAAATTCTTTGAGTAGTAAGCCAAAAAAATTTACTGGTGAAAATTTTTTATGTTGGCAACAATAGATGAAATTTTGGCTTACAGAGTTGAATTTATTTTCTGTTATTTTAAATGGAAAATCTGAAAAATCTTTTGAATGTGCCTTGGTTGAAGCTGGTTCTTCCATTGATAAAGATATTTTGTGTCATGGTCGTATTTTGAGTGCTCTATCTGATAATATTTATAAAATATTTTGTCATACAAAAAATGCTTTGGAGTTATGGGACGCTCTTGAACTAAAGTATGGTTTTGCTGAAAAGGGTTTAAGAAAATAATCTTGTGAAATGATGATTTATTTTCAAATGGAAGATGGAAAACCTTTCTCTGACCAAGTTCATGAATTTGAAAATATTATTTATGATATGAAAATGAAAGAAATTACTTTGCCTAACATAATGCTTGTTAGTTTGTTAATTTCTAAATTGCCTCCTTCTTGGTCTGAATTTGCAAGAAGCCTTAAACATAAACCCGATCATTTCACTTTATCTGATTTATTGGTTACCTTGCGAATTGAAGATAAACATCGTATTTCACAAAAGGTTTCTAATAAAACCCCTTTTCAGGCTAAGGCTCATTTAGTGGAAAACGCTAATAAGCCTAAACAAAAATTTTTCAAAAAATCTGGTTTTTCCAATAATAATAAATTTGGTCAGAGCTCTCATTTCTCTAAAAATAAAAACAAAGCGTTTAATAACAACTACAAACCAAAGAGTAAAAATCAAGGAAATGAGTCCTTTTGCTTTGTTTGTGGAAGAAACAATCATTTTGCTAAAGATTGTTTTCATCGTCGTCGTCAACCAAAAGACATTACATCTGATCCCAAATCTTTGTCTCGGCCTCAAGCCAATGTTATTATCGCTAATGCTAGCTCGGATTCCCCATCTAACAAATATCATGTCACTAGCCCAGAGTTAAATTTTATTTATAACTCAAATGATTGGTGGATTGACTCGGGAGCTAATGTTCATGTGTGTGCTGATAAAAAATTATTTTCTTCATATCAGGAATGTGGCACACGTACTGAAAGCATGAGGAATGGGAGCCTAGCGCGCGTCATTAGTCTAGGCCGAGAAGAATTATAATTATCTTCTGGAAATTGTCTTGTTTTAGATGAAGTTTTTCATGTTTCTGAAATTAGAAAAAAATTGATTAGTGCTGCTTTGTTAGTTCAACAAGGTTTTAAAGTTGTTTTTGAATCCAATAAAGTTGTAATTTCTCGACATGGTTCTTTTGGTTGGAAAGGATATATCTGTGGTGGTTTATTTAAACTTAGTATCATGTCTTCCTTTATTAATAAAAATTCTAGCATTTCTTCATCTTCTATTTCAAATGTTGAATGTTGTGACATTTGGCATGGTAGACTTGGACATGTTAACTTGAATTCTATTAAAAGAATGATGACACTTGATCTTATTCCTAAATCTTTTAATGAATTGAAACAAAAATGTGAAGTTTGTGTTCAAGCCAAACAACCTAGAAAATCTTTTCAAAATTCTGTCCAAAAGGAAACTTGTGTGCTTGAACTCATTCATAGTGATATATGTGATAGTAATGGTGTTATTACTCGTGGTGGAAAGAAATACTTTATTTCCTTCATTGATGACTTCTCTAAATATTGTTATGTATACTTGATTATTCATAAAAGTGAGTTATTCGAAAAATTCAAGGTTTATAAAGCAGAAGTTGAAAATCAATTAGAAAGGAGTATTAAAATTCTTTGTTCTGATAGAGGAGGGGAATATTCTTCTAATGAAATGGGTGAATTTTTTGAAACACATGGCATAATTCATGAAGTCACTCCTCCCTATGCTCCTCAATCTAATGGAATTGCTGAAAGAAAAAATTGTACTTTATTAGACATGATTAACGCTATGCTTATAAGTTCTGGTTTGCCTGATAATTTGTGGGGGGAAGCTTTGTTTACTGCATGTCACATTTTGAATAAAATTCCTTATAAAAATTTTGATAAAACCCCTTATGAACTTTGGAAAAATAGAAAACCAAATTTGAAATATCTCAAAGTGTGGGGGTGTCTTGCAAATTAAAGGTGAATATTCCTATTAATAAGAAAAGAAAAATTGGTCCCAAGACGGTTGATTGTGTTTTTCTAGGATACTCTTTACATAGTACTACTTATAGATTTTTAGTTATTAAATCTGAAGTTTCTGAAATTTCTAATAATATAATTATGGAATCTAGAGATGTTGTTTTCTTTGAAAATATTTTTCCTTTGAAGAATAAATTGTCTAAACCTGTTTATGATACTTCTAGCTCTGTTTTATCTTCTAGTAGTACTGCTAACAAGGATTTTGAACCTAGAATTAGTAAAATAATTAGAAAAGCTAAAGATTTTGGTCATGAATTTTATTCTTTCTTACTTGAAAATGATCCTAAAACTTATAGTGAAGCTATGAGATCTGTTGATGCACCTTTTTGGAAACCCCCAACCGAACCCCCTCAGTCGCGCGCGCTCCCCCCGACCAGCCCCCAGCCACCAGCCACGGCCAACACCCACTAGCCACCAACCACAAGAGAGAATGAGAGACGAGAGAGAGATTGAGAGAAAGAAAAAAGAGAGCTTGAGAGAAAGAGAGAAAGAGAGACGTTTATTTTTTATTTTTATGTTTTATTTTTTATATTTTATAGTAAAAAAAATAAATTTTGTAAAATTTTATTAAAAATAATTAAATCAAACACATTTTTAGTATTTCTATTTTCTAAATAGAATGAAAACAAGAACTCAAAGTAAACAAGTTTTCTAAATCTAAAAATTTAAAAATAAAAATTATTTTTAAAGATAAAAATAGAAAATATTTTCTCAAATAAAATAGTCTTTTAATTTTTCATTGTAGAATATACTAAGTTACTTCTTTTTATTATTGTAATTTTTTTATTATGTAATTTCTTTTATTTGTTATTCATATTTATATATTATTTATAATAATTAATTTTTTAAAAATTTATAATAAAGTGTAGTGTGAGGTGTCAAAAAGTGTAGTATGAGTTGTAAAAAAATGGGGATGCTTATAAGCAACTTTCATTAGAGAAAATTATAAAAATATAGTATGAGTTGCTTAAGAATGATGTGGCATACTGAGACTCATTTAAAGTGGTTAAGAGCAACTCCCATTATAGGTGCTCTTACACATGAAAAAAAAAAGTGACGGGCATTTAGATTTAAATTTAATGTACTAACTTCGTGATTCAATTAATCAACGGTGGGATCTGAAGATGCTCCCAAGGTACAAACAGCAATAGACAATCACGTGCCCCCGGCCCTGAAGATGCTCCCTAGGTACAAACTGTTGAAAAATAATATTATAATTTAAAATTTAAATAAAAGAAATCGAATTAAGTGAACCTGTGTGGACTAGTATGCATGTTTGTTAGGTCATGAAATCGGTGAAATTAACTCATTTTATTTATTTATTTTTCTTTGTGAAACACGAGGATAAGATAGGCATAATTTTGATTTAGACATGGAAAATGATGTTACACGCGAGTGAAGGAACTTACATGAGAAAAAATTGGCGTGGATTCCGAAATAGGAAGGGTCTTGGATGGACTCATAAGCCAAACGTAACTATCTAACTACGACACATGATAAAAAAGTGACGAGCATTTAGATTTAAATTTAATATACTAACTTCGTGATTCAATTAATCAACGGTGGGATCTGAAGATGCTCCCGAGGTACAAACAAGTCAAGAGCCAATCACGTCCCACTGGACCTCTGTACCCACTGAATAAGTCTAATTAGTTAAGAGAAAGATAAGTCTTAATTTAAATAGATAAATAGTGTATGAGATTAATTTAAAAAGTTCACAATAAATAAATACTATAAATATATAAATCATATTTTAAATTTATAATAAATAATTTGTTCTACAATATAAATTATTTTTAATTATTATTAGTATTTTAGTATGTGTAATATGTACATGTTAAATATTTATTATATATAACTAAAAAATGAAAATAAAACATGTATATAAATGAATACTATATTTAAATGTATAAATTATATTTTAAATTTATGATAAATAATTTATATTATAGTACAATATTATTTTATGGTTGTTAAAACTTAACACTAAAACAGGATGTTAGTTAGACCAAATTAATTAAGGGTAGAGGACACACAGATGGTGGTTAAGAATTGACACTGACACTAAAATTCGATAACAATGTCATTCCAAATTTAAAATAATACCTAATTAGTTCCTCACTCGTTTCATATTCGTATAATAAATTCTGAACCATATATATACTTATCCTCTAGTCAAATATTCAAACTCATCAAACCAATTTTCTGTTTTCTTAGTCTTCTTGGCGGCTTGTCTTTCTTTCACGTGAATATACATGATTTTTCTGGGTTTACAAAAATAATAAAAATAAATCACATCCTGAATGTTCATTATCTAACACACACAGTTTGGAGAGTGAACTTTTGATTTCCTACTTCTTTAATAATTCATATACATGTGGATTTCGCACTAAGTACTTTCATAACTAGTACAATAATTTACCCCTCTCAATCGTTTATCTGTATCTATATATTAATTTTATTTTCTTAATCATTCATATTTATTCCTTCTCTAAAATAATTTTAATATTTTTTAAAAATTAATAATAATTACAAAATAAATTATATAATTTTTTTAAGTATTCATTATAAATCTAAAATATAATCTATATATTTAAAAATATATTTAATCGCATAAAAATAAATATTTATATTGTACATATACTGAAAACTAGTTCTAGAACGAAGGAAAATGGTGTATAGATTAAAAGGTTAAAGCTCATAGTTGACTAATTAAAAATAAATAAATGAGAGGGATGAGGTCGAAGTCTCACTCTGCATACATATGCATATTCACTAACCCAAAACTTAGTTTCTTGCAAATAATGACGTATTTGCGGGACACGTCATGGCAGAGAAATTCACTGCGTTTTAGATGCTCTAATTTCTCAACACGTGTTTATTAACACGTAGTGTATCATCTATTATTACTCTCTATATCATATATAATTACATGTTATTAATTTTTATTATCGTAAATTAACAAAAAAAATTAAATATTATGTAGAGTTTAATCGAGACCTGACGATCTTAAAATGTCTAATAACATTCCCATTAATAAAGAATTATTAGACGGTTCATGACAATATATGTATATTCCCAAATGTTTTTTATTTTAATTTTATTTTACATGATATATTATTAACTTGATATCAATAGTTTTTTTTTTTTTATAAAAAAATAAATACTACTATAGACTGATTAGGATACATTTGATAGTCATAAAGTCATAATTTCTTTCTCTGTATTAATTTTAATTAATTTTTTTTTGTAATAATAAGAAAGATTACAAAGAGGGTCTCAATGAAGATTGAACTAGATCCTCATGCTTTTAACTATTCTAATCCTTTCTCACCCAACTATTATAATAACCCTAGTGTTATTAATTTTAATTAGTTAAGTACTATTTGTGTAGCTCAAATGAGTGTAGCGAGGTTGGTTCCTACATTATGTTGTTAATAGATAGTATTGTAAATATAATATTTAATGTTTAGAGATTAGGGTTTAATTTGTTTGGTATCCTTGTTCTGCCACGTGACGGTAGAAACACACTTGTACCCAGTTACGAAAGTTACGTTGTGGTTTACATTCTTCGAATAGCTAGCGCAGTCAACGTGCAAGGACAAGTCTAAAACCGCGTAAAGCAACGGTAGATGAATCATTAATAAACGGTTTAAATATTTATTGTAAAAGAAAACATGATTTTGATGGTGAAAATATATAGTAGAGTTAGTTCAATCCATCTATAAAAGGAGGAGAAGAAGAAAGCAGGTGGCAGGAATTGTTTGAGTGAGTTTCTTCTTACAAACAGCTTATTAAATTAATTGAGAGAGGTATGTATAACGAAGTCCTTACTCCTCTAGTTTCACTTTTCAGATATATAGATATGTATGTTAATATTAATGAATAATGATGAATGCATTAATATATTAATTCTTACGTAAATTTGATTGTGTTTATTGGCTCAGAAATATAGATGGATAGTGTGGTAAGCACAGTGATGGTGGTGTTGGCAATGGCAATGGCATTGGCATGCAGCCTCATGCAAATGCATGCAAGAAGAAGAAAATCGAACTACAAGCTTCCACCGGGACCCTCCCTAGTGAGCATAATCAGAAACTCGTTGGAACTGTACAAGAAGCCACAGCAGACAATGGCGAAGCTAGCCAAGGTGTACGGCCCAATAATGCGTTTCAAGATAGGCCAATCAACGACAGTAATAATCTCTTCCACAGACGCAGCCAAAGAGATTCTCCAAACCCACGACACGTTATTCTCGGACAGAACAAACCCCGACATCACCACAGCCTACAACCACAACCATTACAGCTTGGTCTTTCTCCCCGTTTCACCCCTCTGGCAAGAACTCAGAAAAATCTGCCACGGAAACTTGTTTTCCACCAAAACCCTCGACGCTAGCCAAGACCTTAGACGCAAGAAACTGCAGGAACTCCTGGCTGATATCCGCCATAGCAGCCTCAATGAAGAAACTGTGGACGTTGGAAGAGCAGCTTTCATGGCCTGCATTAACTTTCTGTCTTACGCCTTTGTCTCTCAGGATTTTGTTCCCTCTGTAGGTGATGGCGAGTACAAGCACATAGTGGGGACTCTCTTGAAAGCAACTGGTACACCAAACTTGGTGGATTACTTCCCCATGTTGAGGATTTTCGATCCACAAGGCATCAGAAGGCACACCACCAATTACATTGACAAGCTGTTCGACGTGTTGGAACCCTTAATTGACCAACGCATGAAGATGAGGCGAGAGAAGAAGGATTATGTCACAAACCACGACATGTTAGATATCTTG
Organism: Cajanus cajan; assembly: GCF_000230855.2. Classification (NCBI taxonomy): domain Eukaryota; kingdom Viridiplantae; phylum Streptophyta; class Magnoliopsida; order Fabales; family Fabaceae; genus Cajanus; species Cajanus cajan. The sequence continues at coordinate 49,119,497 of NC_138523.1, read as the reverse complement.
TTGGAAGTTTCTGAAAGGAGCAGCGACAAGATACATAAGAAGCAGATCAAACATTTGTTCCTTGTATGTATATACTTAATTTTCCACATGCAGATAATGAGCTTTTTTAATTACTAATTATATATGTTTAATTTGTAATAATATATATATAGGATCTTTTGGTTGCGGGAACTGACACAACAGCGTATGGATTAGAAAGGACAATGAGTGAACTGATGCACAACCCTGAGGCGATGTCAAAGGTGAAAAAGGAGTTAGCAGAAACCATTGGAGTAGGCAAAGCTGTTGAGGAATCGGACGTGGCAAGGCTTCCTTACTTACAAGCAGTGATCAAAGAGAGTTTACGTATGCACCCACCAGCACCACTGTTACTGCCACGTAGAGCCAAGAGAGACGTTCAAGTGTGTGGATACACCGTCCCAAAGGGTGCCCAAGTCCTGGTCAACGAGTGGGCCATTGGTAGGAACCCACAGGTATGGGATAACGCTCATGTTTTCTCCCCAGAAAGATTTTTAGACTCTGATATTGACGTCAAGGGTCGACATTTTAAGCTCACACCATTTGGCAGTGGAAGACGCATATGCCCTGGCTCTCCTCTTGCGCTCAGAATGTTGCATCTCATGTTGGGTTCTTTGATCAACTGTTTTGACTGGAAACTCCAAAACAACATGGATCCTAAGGATATGGATTTGGATCTCTCCCTCACAGCTCTTCCTGTTATCGTAAACACCAACTAATTCATTACTTATACCTCGCTCTATAACAACATAAATAATAAGCACCCTTTCAGTTCAATGCAGAAACCCTAGGATTTTATGTATTTCTGTAACGTTCTTCTACTTTCATTTTATTTTCTATCCATATGTAAAATAGTGCCGGCTTGAAAAAACTCAATATTGCTCTCTAAATTTTTTCCATCTTGTCCAATTATTATTTTATTTTATTTTCTCGCTTGCTTTGTCGTTTGGTTTAATTAAATTTTAATCATCCTACATAATTAACTAGGATTAGTCTTAACTATAATTTTATATTATAGAATTTGTACTTTTGCTAAAAGTTGATCTTGTACAATGTTAAAATATCTTATCCATACGTGAGGAAAATATCTTATCCTATACGTTGTGGCCCAAAAGTGAGGAAGACTAGACTGCATGCTCACACTCACTTCATTTGTCATTATTAGACACACAAGCTAATCAATTGATGTCCACATATTACTTCGGTGCATGTTTTACACGATATCTTGGTCCTCTCCATTATTTTCTTTATATATATAAGTAAAAAATATTTAAATTCTTTTAACTAAAATATAAATAAATTTTCATCAAAATAATTTTATTTAATGTTCTTAATTCAAAAATATTCTTAAAATAATAAATAAGAGCATTATTCACTATGTATGATTATGAATACTATAAAATAAAACTGTGTACAAAGCAATTAATATAGTGTGAAATTTTATATTAGACATAAATATAATTCATATTTATAATTTATTGCAATGTCAAAATGATCGTTTTACTTCTAGTAAAAATTATTTTTTTAAACAATGCACAATATGATACAAATATTCTATGCAATTAGATAAATGAGTTATAAAAACTGTCCACAAAAAATTAAAATCATATTAATACAGATAATATTGTATTCTTCAATTAATTATTTTGAATATTAAACTATAAAAAAAATATGAAATATTAATTTTATGCGATTAAATACATCTTAAAATATATATTATATTTTATATTTATAATGAATACTTAAAAAAAATTAAATAAATAAGACCTACCAAAATCCTTCTTTGATTTGAACTTATCGAGTTTAAAATCTTGACCAAAATGTTGTAATGTAATTCAAAAAATAAAAATAAAAATTCATAACATATCATAAATTCAAAGACAGAAACATGGTTCAGAAACGGAAAACAAAAATTCATAACATAACATATACTAAAAAAGTTCAAAGAAATCCAAATATTTCTTTCACGATGTCAACCTTTCTATTTCTTGTTAATCACTTTGTTGAAGTGTTTGCGGGTTACTTTTCAATGTGCAATGGGAAATCCAAATATTTCTTTAGATTATAAGTGAACTTAATTAATATCAATAATCTCTACAATCTTCTGCATCTTTCGACTTATAACTCAGGTTGAGACAAAAGCTTTAAAAAAACAGGTCTAAGATTGTAGGCCTGTGTCTTGTGACCTTGAAAGGTTTCCAAGAACCTTCCTTCGCAACTAATCTTATCATGTTGCCCAATTTCTCCATGTAGAAGACAAAGGTATGGAGAAAGGGGATCCCCTTTCCTCAGACCCGCATAATAGGAAAGTAATTGTTTTATTTGCATTTCAGAGAAGAGTAATAATCATGACCGAGGAAATGAAAGAAAAAATACAAATTATAATATCTTTTTTGATGCATTAAAATTACAATGATAACTTCAAATTTTGAACCTAGAATCGTGAGCAATTAGAAACACTACAAGAAAAAATGATTTTTATGATGATAATATTTGTCACTATAACCTTAAAAAATCGTCACTACATATATCTTGTGACGAAATTTTGATTTGTCACCAGTCGTCACTAATATGCGAGTCACTATTTCATTAGTGACTATTTTCTAGATGTCACAAATAAAATATTTATTGTGATAAAAATATCGTCACTAGTACTCATACACAATAATGACAAACTCATGTTGTCACAAGTATACGAGACTATATAGTGATAATTTAATCGTCACTACTAAAAATTAATAATGATAATAATAATAATAATAACAAATTATTATTATTATTATGCTATTAAATGTCAATTTTTTGTCACTGATTATTAATTTTAATCGATAGAATTTTATGACAATTTTTTTATAATAATTTATATTGTTTGATTATCACTATTTATTTAATTTAAAAATAATGCACTCGTCACTTTTTTAAATGTTAAATTGAAAATGAATTAAAGTAAATACATGATTAAATAATTCAAATATAACATTAATATATATATATATATATATATATATATATATATATATATATAATGCAGTACATGTACAATAATGAACTAAAATACAAAAATATTTATTAGAGTAAATGCATCAGTATTGGACACAAGTTAAAACACTAAATCACTAAATATAAATGAACCATTACATGTTTAATAACAAAAATTGAAACATAATAACAACAAAATTTTAAATCCAAAATATCGTATATTAAACTATTACAACTACTAACATTTCATAAATTTTAAATTAAATAGACTATTCTCCAAGTAAAAAGGCAACATCTTCATGAATTTCCAGTCCTGCAAATAAATATAAGAAATAATAATAATTATGTAGAAAAATAAAATAATTGGTGTTTTTTTAAAATTTAATCATATATAAGTTATTATAAAATATTAATTAATAAAATATTTCAAAAAAAAACTTACATTTTTAACTTAAGCACTTGAGTCAGTAGAGTCTATGGCATCACATTTCTCCTAACAAGTTAGTTATGTGACGCTTCACTTCATTCTCAACATTTTACTTCATTTGCTCTTGTTGAGCATCAATCAATTCTCTTTGAGATTGCAATTCAATTTGTAGTTGAATATTGGTCTCCTCTTGCTTTTTAGTAATATCAGTCAGTTTTTGCACTTTTAAATCTAAATTATTTGCTCGATTTTGAACATTCTCAAGTTGATTTTGAAAAAATTGTTTTTGTGAAAATTTCTTAGTTATTCCTGAACTGCCAACACCTATAGAGTGATTTGGTTTTCTTCCTAAAACAATGGCAAAGTCTTCCACAAATGGTACACGGGCCTTTGAAATATTTTCCTGATATGTATCACTTACATTCTTCAAATCTTCCTATAAAAAATATAAAAAAAATTATGATGTCATTAAAGTTTCACTATACTAGTTCACAAATAGATATTAAAAAATTGCATAAAAGCATTATTACTAACTATCAACACATAAAGAAAATTGCAACTATATATAATATGTCACATACAACATATATAATTAATGTTTTATATTTAATAACAACATAAATTCTATAAAATATCTTTTTACTTACCATAATTTGTTCTCCATTTGGAATGCACCAAGTCCTATTAGATCTCATACGTGTTGCTTTCCAAACTTCCATAGCGTTTGACCATTCATCAGCTTTGGATTCTTGTTTCTATTAAAATAAAATAATAAAATAATACAAGTAAATTAATGATTAAATTATCAAAAATAAAATTTAGTGTTGAATGACTTTATAAATTTGCAAACCTTACATTTATTGATATCTTATTCTAATGAAAATAAAAAGGGCAATTGTTTTATATAATGTACAAAGAATTTTACATGAAATATTACCATTTCAAATGCCTTTTGCACAATTGATTTTGTACCGGTAATTGATTTCATCTCTTGCTTGCTTCGATTAACTTTATTTTTTAAGCTCATTTCTTGCATATGAATAAAAATTATTTATAATCTTATAAATATAAAATTATAACAAATAAATTTAAACTCAAAATATTTAAGTAATTTTACCTGAAATTTTAAATCACTCCACTTATTATTGATTAACCAATTCCAATCATCAGGAGATACATTTTTTGGCCTTCCCTTCTTTTTGAGATATAGTTGATGTAAATGATAAAGCATATTTTTGTATTGAGATTGAATTTGCTTCATTGCATATTCCTTAACCTCATCAGATAAACTTAATGCATCCTATGTCACATGAATATTATAAGAGAAACAAAAACAAAACATTATCAAATGAAGTTTAAAAATATAAATTATGTTGAATGAAAGTAGTAACCATACTAACCTTCATATGTTTCCACATTTCATCTACATCATCTTTAGCTATTTCACTCCAACTATTAACTTGCAAAGGAGCTTTCTGGCGTATACAAACTTGTGCCTCTGACTTAAAATATATTGCATGTTTTCCACATATCTTATAAAATGGTGGAGGAAATTGAATATCAATATTTTTTCCTTTTGCCATAGGCCTTTCTTTTTTCTTTTTAAATTTTGCATTAATTGTATGTCCATGTCCTTTCCTTATGGTATGATCACCTAAAATAAATAAGATAAATTAATAGTATTTTATAATAATATTATTTTATTTTCTCCTAAAAAAGTGTCATAAAAGTACCTGAATTAAATTCAACTTGTTCTACATTCATAGTTTCTGAGGCTTGAGCTGTCCTATTGAGTTGAGACTCATTCACTTGTTTTTCAACGTGTGTAAATGGACCATTAGAGACTCTTTTAGAATTCAATCTCAATGGTCTTATCACCTATCAATTAGAATAATTAATTATAAAAATTAAAGGTAAATACAAATTACATTATTAAATAAGTAAAAAAGAATGTCATATCAAATTGATGAATTGTCTGTGCATTTCAAGTATCAATCTAAAATGATAAGATTTGTCTAAAATTGGTGTTCTCTAAGAACTACAAAGTGACTATCTATACAAAGGTTTTTAAAAAATTTTGTATGAGCATATAAGATTATGAGACACCATGCTTGGTTGAAAGACTATCATCAATAAACTTGTAAACTATAAATTTTAGGGATTAGTAATATTTGATAGGAAAAGTTTTTCCTAAATGCATATGTTATTAACTTAAATGATTAACAAAATAAATTACTCTAATACAATCTACCATAATTCAATAACAAAATAATGCATATTAGAATTACAATGAAAAAAAATTTCAACACTTGCCTTTCTTTTTCGTGACCCAAAAGCATTTTCAACAGTAAAATCATTATCGTTGTTATCCTCACTAGAAAAATTTGATCCAAGTTCTTCTTCACCTTCAAGTATGTAGTCTTCATCATCCTTTTCAACTTTCTCTTTATCTCTCTTCTTAGAATTTTGAATCAGACCCTTAAAAATGGAGGAGATTTGGGGCAACCCAAGAGCCTCTAATCTTGCTCTATTTTCTGCAATTTTTTTCATCCTCTGCTCCTCATACTTGAAAGTTTCAAGCTTTGACATTGTTTTTCTCTTCTTCACTACAAATAATAAACCTTTCAATATTAGATATATTAAGTTTATATTAGCATTTAAGAATCCAATTGGAACAGTAAAAAAAAATCAATCTTTGAAATTATTGATTCTTCTTTTTCCAATTGTACATTTTTTTAATCATATATCACAATCTTTGTTTATCATTTTGTGATAGGGTTTAGTTATTAGTTTACTGTCCAGAGAAACTTATTACAACAATCAATAGAATGGAAATTGATGATGACCTAATTACAATAATCAAGAGAATTGAATTGGGAAAGAGAGAATGATGATATAAAGAAAATAAAAATACCGTACAATGTTTCTGATTGCAAAAGGCGAACCAAACTTTCTTGACAAGAGGAAAAAGAGAATAAAGTTGGAATGTTACCTTAGATTTTTCCACGCTCTTCGTTTTCTTCAACGTTCTTGATGAGAGAGAAAATAAAAAGAAAAGAGGGAGGTTACCTAAAATCTTTTTCCTTCTCGCTAGTTTATCAGTGTGTCTCCTGAAAAATAAGAAAGTGGGAGGTTACCTATTCACGCTTGTTTATCAGTGTGCAGTGTGCCTCGTGAATTTGTTTTAGGTTAAGTAAAAAAGTTAAACAATAAATAAATAAAATAATAAAAAAATTATAAATAAAAAAATAAATTTTAATTCCTTAAAATAAGGATATTATTTATTATTGTTTTTATTAAATAATTCAAGATTATGTTATATAAATTAAATTTTCATAAAAAAAAAAATAAGCTACGCATTTTTTCAAAGACCTAAGATTACAAATTTCAATAATTAATTTTATGTCATTAATATTTTTTGTTATTATTATAAAAGTTGATAGAAAGATTAATAGTAGTTGAAATAAAAAACATTTATTAGTGTGTCTCAAAAGGTATAAATTTTAAAATTTTTATAAAATATTTGCAAGTTTGTCATATTGTAAAAGTTAATAATTAATTTTTTAATTCTCAAAACAATATAATTCAAACACTAAAAATATTATTGTATTACATATATTAAATAACATATTATCTACTAATAATATGAAGAGAATAAGTTGTGCAGTAAGTACTTCCTTCCAACATATTTCTATATACAAATTTTATAAAATAAAATTAAAACTCTATTTTTTATAAAAATTATATAATAGAATAACTTATTAATACTATACTGGTATCATAATACATTAATCATATTAATTTTAAATTATTGTAATTAAGTAATTAAAAATTAATATAAAAATATTTATAATTATATGCTAAAATATAATGAATATTAACGGTAAAAATATCACATTAACATAGTGAACAACTTTTGTAACAATTTTTTCCCTAAAATATCATAAATAGTAGTTATAAAAACTATTATTTATTTTTTTTAATATAAGAAATGTAATTAAACATAAATTTATATAAAAGTATTAATTATTCCAGTTTTAAATTATTTTTAAAAAATAATATATATATATATATATATATATATATATATATATATAATATAACATTAGTAAATATACAAGAAATAACTTCTTCTGCAATTATTTTTCTCAAAAATTCATTAGTTACATTAATTTTAAATTATTATAGTTTTTAAAGTAAAAACAATTATAAAATTTACATAAAAATTAATTATTAAAAACAATTACGGTTATATGCTAAAACTAATGAATATTAACGAACAAAATAACACACATTCATAAAGTGAACAATTTCAGGAATAACTATTTTTTCTTTAAAATATCAAAAAAAATAATTATAAAAATTATTATGTATTATGTTAATATAAGGAATATAATCTATTAATTTAACAATATAAAGGAAAGATGTTCTTCAACAACTTCCTCAAAAACTCTCAAAAAAAAACTTTTTTATATAAATTTTAATTATAAAAATAAAATAAAATAATACAAAAAGTATCATAAAACATTAATTACATTATTTTTAAATTATCGTCATTTTAAAGTAAAAGTAATTATAAAATTTACATAAGAATAATAATTATTATTACTATTATATACTAAAAAATAATGAATATATGCAAGAAACAACTTCTGCAACAATTCTTTTTCTTTAAAATATCAAAAGAATAATTATAAAAATTTCTATTACTAATATATTACTATTAGGAAAAATATGTTTTAGAAAGAAAAGTCATGTCAAGTAGTCAAATTGATGTCAAGATATGTATATACTTAGGTTATCATTATCTCCTTCATATGCTAACATTTCATTCAAATATAGGCTATAATTTATATATAAAAAAATGTTCAATAATTTATAACAAGTTAATTTATATTTATTTTTTAATATTAGTTTTTACTTATTCTTAATATAATTATACTTTGCATATATTTTTGTTGTCAATTTTTATTTACAAAATTAATTATATATCATTTTATCTAATTTACTAAAATAAATTGTCCATAGCATGAGGATTAACATAATATATTAAAAAAATTAGAAGGTGCAAAATGATAGGGGCCAGGATTCTCCTTAACTTTCAAGTAGGTCCTTCCTTATACACAACAATAATAAAGTAACACCATGAGGGCAACACATTCAGATGCTCCAACCTTAAAAAAAAAATCTAGTTGCATATTAAAAGAAAGAATGTATGATTTATAAAAGAAAATAAAACACAAAAAAGGTATGTTTTGTAACAAAAAAAAAGAGAATGAAAAGTGTGTTTTGTAACAAAATAAAACATGAAAGGTTTGTTTGGTAACTAAAAATATACGGAAGGTATGCAAATTTCTAAAATTTTAATTTAAGAAAATCATTTTAAAATGTAAAATAATTTTAAAAATATTTATTCTAAAATATCCTAAAAATATTCTCATCACTTCCATTCAAGATAATTATTTTAGTTATACAGAGAAAATAAACTAGTTTAATTTTATTTGATATTTTTTTAGAGTTAGGTAATAAATTTTAAAATATTTATTTATTATAATATTTTAATTCATAATATAAATATTATGTGCAATGGACAAACTTAAATGTTATTAAGTAAATAAATGAAAAAGACTATTTAATTAACAACTAAAATAATCTTATTTAAATTATTTGATTTAATTATCATTTAGATAATATTTGTTATATTTTAACATTTTTTATTAATAGAGATAATGTTATTATCTTAATTTGGATAATGTTATCATCATAGATAATTTGTTAATAAAAGTTTTTTTTTTTCAGGTTTGAATGTTCTATATATAGTCATGATAAGTACATGAGAATGCATAATATTTTCCTTTACTATAATTTCAAGTCTGAGTCATTGATATGCAGTTGGATTGAGTACTTGAAAAAAGATATCTATCACAAGAGGAAGATTGTTTTAATTGTGGATTCTACAAAAAAATATATATATATACAAAGGTTAGTAAATTTTTTATTAAATTTGACATTTTAAATTGATAATATATGTGTTATTTGATCTAGCTTTTTTGCTATATGGTGTGATGCATATTGACATGTTTCTCTTTGTTCATTGTCTTAGATGATTTGGTAATTTAAAAATAAAACAAAAAATCAATTTTCTAAAAGAAGTATTGTGTCTTGATTTAATTTTGAATTTTATTTTTGAAAATAGGTGATAATAAATAATAAAAAAAATTAAATATATTTCTTTTGGATTTAAATAAATTATTCTTAGAGAATAAAAGTAAAATAACATTTTATTTTATTTTAAATTAATTTTGTAAGGATTGGTTAACAAATCTTTTTTTTCATTAGAATTTTGAAACAAACTTACAAAATAAAAAATTTGAAAAGATAAAAAAGCTTTTAATCTTCGTAAGAAGAAAATGTTTTGATTCACATCAAACTCTTTACCTTAATAGTTTTAAATTTTGTTGTATGAGATAATAAAATAAAATATTTTAAAAAAATGTTAGTTTAATTTTTTAGGATCAAGTTAACTAGTACAGCATAATGAATGGAAAAGAGTGTTATAGATACCAAAGATTCTAATTGGCTAGTTGTTGTGAACACAAAGCCTCGAGATTTGTATGACATGCTCGAGGAAGCCATAGATGAGGCTTGTCAAGAAAATGAAGATATGGACTTGATCCCCTTTACATCTAATGCTCTAGATAATGAACAAGGGTTGTCTTTAAGTAGGAATGACTTAGCTCAATCCACATCTAATGGAAAACCAATAGTACCTGGAGAAGTTGTTGACAATATTGATGAAGAAAGTGACGACGAGAATATTCATTTAATAGAAGATGAAGAAAGTATTGATATTGAGGAAGATGATACTGATGATGATTATTATGTTTAGTATTTTTTTAATTACAAATTATGTTTATTGTATTGCAAATTTTTGCATATATACGAGTCTAGCATTATAATTCAATTATTTTGTTTTGGGTATAGATTAGATTTAAATTTTTATATATAATATTATAAATCTTCTAGAAGTATTTATTTTGAAAAACTTTTAATAAAATTAAAAATTTAAACTATTTAATTTATATTTATAACAATGAATTGATAGAGATGATAAATCAAAAATTTAATTTGATATATAAATATTAAGAGATAAATAGCTTGGATATAATTAATATGCTAAATTTATATTTATAACAATGAATTGATAGACATAATAAATTAAATATTTAATTTGATATATAAATATTAGGAGATAAATACCTTGAATATAAATAATATACTAATATATCAAGATAACTATAATTTTAACTATGTATGCAATCATAAAATAGTACTTATAGTATAATGATATTATATAATAACAAAAAATATATTAAGTATAAAAATAATGTTTTAAAATTTAAATAAATATTCTAAGAAATAATATATAATTTAATTTTTACTAATAATTAATATAGAGGAAAATTGATTAGAACTAGAATAAATTATTTGATAAGAATTTAGTTGATAAATTAAGTATTTTAAATTATCTAACTATAATCTTATCAAAAATTTACAATATGATCTTAATATTTTTGTATAGTTAATAATTGACTTTAAATTTGATATGAAAATATTATGATATAATTAGTTAAGATTTTAAATTATTATTTTATGAATATTTGATAATTAGAAAATAAAATAAGGAAAATACAATTTTTTTAAATTTTATACTAATTTTTTTTTATAATTTAAAACTTTCACTTAAAAATATAAAATTAACTTTAGTTTAGTGGTTATTTTCTTCTTTTAACTTTATAATAAATTATATAAATAAATAATTTTAAATATATTAATTATATTTTAAATTAAGATAAATAAATATATTAAGCTAATTATTAATAATTTATTTAAAATATTAAAATTTAATTTATAAATAAATATGACTAATATTTTATCACGGCTGCATACACAAGGCAGGATTCGAACCCTTGACCTTGTTTAAACATGGATCAACCCCTATCGCTGAACCACACGCTTGGGGTTCAATTATAAGTATTTATATATAAATAAGATTTAATATGTAATAAACAAGCATTTATAATTTTATAAATTATATTATTAAAAATTATAAAATAAATATTTTAAAATATATAAATTATTATTTAAAGTTTTAAATTTATTAAAAATAATTTAAATTATGTCATAATATTAATTTTAAATAGAAATCAATAGATTATTAATTATAAAAGTAAGTATATAGACAAATAAATATTCAAAACATAAATCAATGATGATAGTAAGTGAAAAAGGTCATGTTCAAACCATGATTTATAGACGATATATTTTTTTAATATTTATCTATTTGGTCAATTCAATTTGTGTTTCTCTATTTTTATATTAGTTGAGTTAATTTTTGAGGGCTAGAAGGTTAATTGGCCACTAAATGAGTATATTATAGAACTAACTATTTTAATTTGATTTTTATAACTTGCTAATACAATAACAATAAATATTCATAGAAACACTTCATATTTTTTATGAATAATTTGTCACTTGTAATTAAAAATAAGTCATAATTTTTATAATAATCAATCATGAATTAAAATATTTGTGACAAAGTTAACTTTTTGTGACAAAAACATTTATATATATAATAAAATTTGTATTAGTGACGATTTTAAGTTAAGAAAACAAAATTTATAGATATTAGTGTCAAATTTTTGTGACAAAGATATTTTAGTCACTATTAATAATATTATAGTGACAACTTATTTTTTTTGTCGCTATTGTAAATAACACTAGTGACAAAATAAAATTTAGTCACTAATAATATATTATTAGTGACAAGTTTTACTTTCATCACTAACAATAGTAAAAAAAAATCACATTTCTTGTAGTGAAAAAATACGAATTATATAATATAAAATTATGGTTAAGATTAATTCTAATTATGTTGGATGATTAAAATTTAATGATGTCAATTAAATCAATCGACTAACCAAGCGAGAAAATAAAATAAAATAATAATTAGATAAAGATAGAAAAAATTTAGAGAGCAATATTGAGTTTTTTCAAGCCGGCAGTATTTTACATGCATGGATAGAAAGGGTTGAAACTTGTAAGCTAAATAAAATTCGTTTTTCATCCAAACCTGTTTCTCGACAGGAAAACAAAAGTAGTTGTCAATTGATGCCTGACATGAAATTCAAATAGTTTCCCATCCGAAAAAAAATGTGTTATGTTCTTACCGGAAATCGGTCGTAGGGGACGATCTGTTGGGTAAGATCGGTGAGTCTCCTTCGCTGGTACGCTTGCTGCTCCAAGATGGGGGTGGTACCTGCAAAAGAGACGTTGATGCTAAAGTTAGGGTTTGTGTGAGTATATGTCTCGTATAAGTAATGCACGTACCTTTATGTGTATTAGGGTTTTGTTGGGCCTTGGGCCCGAGATCAGTTTATGACCTAATTGGATAGCGAGCCGATGTCGCCTAGCGCGTGTCCGAGGTCACTCCGCGTTGTGATGCCGAGCTCGAGCTTGACATAGCGGTACAGATAGTACACTAGCCCCCCGAGCTCCGAAGACCGTAGGTCGAGGAGTTAAGACCGAGCTCGACAAGGGGTCGTGACTTTTCGCGTACGCCTATTTGTCATGACGCCATGTGTCATAACTGTCACCTCGTTCCCATAACGCGTGGGCGGCGCGGTGACAAGATTGTATTTTTATTTGTTTGATGACGTGACCTCTTTGGGCCGATGTGGTATTCCGATGTCCTTGTTTCATGGTCGGGCTGAGGAGCTCGACAATAATGAGCTTACTACTTGGTTAGGCTGGTAAACCTTTGACCGAGTCAACAGATTGGTGAGGGACAAGTCGGCAACTCGGCTGGCCAGTACACTTGCCCCCCAAGCACCGAGTGATGTAAGAGCAAAGGGGCTTCTGAGGAGTTCCCAAATTTGTTGTTTGAAGGTTCAAATTCGACCTTGTTAAGTAGATTTGATCTCAAGGTTCGGACTCGACCTTGACATATCAAGGTTCGAACTTGACCTTGGTTAAGAAAATGTGATCTCAAGGTTCGGACTCAACCTTGGCATATCAAGGTTCAAACTCGACCTTGGTTAAGAAAATGTGATCTCAAGGTTCGGACTCGACCTTGGCATATCAAGGTTCGAACTCGACCTTGGTTAAGAAAATGTGATCTCAAGGTTCGAACTCGACCTTGGCATCAAGGTTCGGATTCGACCTTGGCAACAAAATTTGTATTTGAAGGTTCGAACCCGAATTTAACGTCAAGGTTCGAACTCGATCTTGGCAAGTCGTCATGGTTAATGTGCCAATCCCGAAAATGTATGGGAATGGAGTTGCTTTGTTGATTTATTTCTGAGGTGTGCCTCGTTAAAACCTTCATTGGCCAAAAACCCTTTTCTTTAGTGGGAAAAAAGGCTGAGGAGGAAAAAGAGTACATCACCTGAATTTACAAGTTAAGAGAAATAAAATTTGAGGTGGGTGGAATTCCAAGTTCCAAATTTTCCTTTGGATGGGTCTGTTCTTGCTTCTCCCCGTAATCGCTAAACAAGGTCGCCAACTTTAAATGTTCGTGGCCTGACCTTGGTCTTGCTTTCCTTGTGGTTTGTCGCGAATTGCCTTGCGGAACTCGGCATGCTCCTCCATCTGGATGTACCCAACAGCTCGAGCTCGGAGCTCGTCCACATTGGGAGGAGGTTGTCGGCAAAGGCTGTCGACGAAAGGTCCTGGCTTTAACGCCATGAGCATGGAGTGCAGTGCGACCTCGGGGTTTAAGTTACGAATTTTGACAGAGACGCTAGTGAAGCGCTCCATGAATGTCCTTAATGGTTCGTCGTTGCCCTGTCTGAGGCTGGCCAAGGCGGCGGATGTGATGTGATGAGGTCGGCTCGTTGCGTATTGCGCCGTGAATCACCTCACCAGAGTGTCGAAGCTATCGACTTATCCCATTGGCAATTGGGTATACTAGGCGAGTGCCGATCCCTTGAGCGAGGTTTGAAAAACCCCACACAGAATAGCATCTTCATTAGTGTATAGGTTTACCTGTGTGACGTATAAGTCAATGTGTTCATCGGTTAAGGGGGCTGATCAGAAAGGCACCGAGGAAGCTGGGCGCGGATACGCTCGTTCTCGGCGCGCGACGCCGCTAGGTCAACCTCATTCGCGGTACGCAGCACCGCTAGGTCAGTTTCGTGCTTGGCACGAATGTTTTACAGATCGGCGGTGTGTTGTTGCCTCATCTGCTCGACTTGTTCGATCAGCCTTCTCAATGCTGCTTCGTTGACCATGCTTGTTGTGCGATCTGCGCCATCTGTTGCGCGTCTACTATGACTTCGGGTGAATACCATAAGCGTGGCCGATAAGAGCTGTCTTGATCGGCCCCACGGTGGGCGCCAAATGTTCTTACCGGAGATCGGTCGTAGGGGACAATCTATTGGGTATGATCGGTGAGCCTCCTTCATTGGTACGCTTGCTGCTCCAAGACGGGGGTGGTACCTGCAAAAGAGACTCCGATGCTAAAGTTAGGGTTTGTGTGAGTATATGTCTCGTATAAGTAACGCACGTACCTTTGTGTGTATTAGGGTTTTGTTGGGCCTTGGGCCCGAGATCAGTTTATGACCTAATTGGATAGCGAGTCGATGTCGCCTAGCGTGTGTCCGAGGTCACTCCACGTTGTGATGCCGAGCTCGAGCTCGACATAGCGGTATGGATAGTACATGTTCCATTTACAAAAAATATCGGTTAAAACCTTTATTTGGTCCCTTATAATATTTTTTTGTTTCAATTTAATCTCACTTTAATTTTTGGTTTTAATTTGGTCCCTAATAATTTAAATTATTGCAATTTGGGACTTCCGTCCAAATGATTTCAACAGAATTAACTGGTGACCATGTGGATGTCACATGGATGCCACGTAGATGGATCTAAAATGTCTTGAATACACCTGGAATCAGAACGGCCCGTTCTGAAACCAGAACGACCCGTTCTAGTTGTATTCTTGGTGTGTAAATTTTGTATATCAAGCACTAGATTTGGTAATATTGTCAATGGGGATTGATAACTTCAATTGTTAAACATTTAGGCTATACAGTATATCATTAAGGACGATGCAACTAAGAACAATGGTAGCAGATTTTATTTCATTGTTAGTCAAACTGGAGTGAACCACTTACTACCAAATTGACACTATACAGTCAAGGATGAATTTTTGAACTTTTTCAGTATATGTTATTTCATGTGCATTCTCAGTAATTTCTTTGAACTTTTTTAGTATATGTTATGCTATGAATTTTTGTTTTCAGTTTCTGAACCATGTTTCTGTCTTTGAATTTATGATATGTTATGAATTTTTATTTTAATTTTTGAATTACATTACATCATTTTGGTCAAGATTTTGAACTCGATAAGTTCAAATCAAAGAAGAATTTTGGAAGGTCTTATTTATTTAATTTTTTTAAGTATTCATTATAAATATAAAATATAATATATGTTAAGATATATTTAATCGCATAAAATTAATATTTCATATATTTTTTTATAGTTTAATATTCAAAATAATTAA
Source organism: Cajanus cajan (assembly GCF_000230855.2). Classification (NCBI taxonomy): domain Eukaryota; kingdom Viridiplantae; phylum Streptophyta; class Magnoliopsida; order Fabales; family Fabaceae; genus Cajanus; species Cajanus cajan. Next base: position 49,103,508 of record NC_138523.1, on the reverse strand, counting down.
TTGAAGAATACAATATTATCTGTATTAATATGATTTTAATTTTTTTGTGGACAGTTTTTACAACTCATTTATCTAATTGCATAGAATATTTGTATGATATTGTGCATTGTTTAAAAAAATAATTTTTACTAGAAGTAAAAAAATCATTTTGACATTGCAATAAATTATAAATATGAATTATATTTATGTCTAATATAAAATTTCACACTATATTAATTGCTTTGTACACAGTTTTATTTTATAGTATTCATAATCATACATAGTGAATAATGCTCTTATTTATTATTTTAAGAATATTTTTGAATTAAGAACATTAAATAAAATTATTTTGATGAAAATTTATTTATATTTTAGTTAAAAGAATTTAAATATTTTTTACTTATATATATAAAGAAAATAATGGAGAGGACCAAGATATCGTGTAAAACATGCACCGAAGTAATATGTGGACATCAATTGATTAGCTTGTGTGTCTAATAATGACAAATGAAGTGAGTGTGAGCATGCAGTCTAGTCTTCCTCACTTTTGGGCCACAACGTATAGGATAAGATATTTTCCTCACGTATGGATAAGATATTTTAACATTGTACAAGATCAACTTTTAGCAAAAGTACAAATTCTATAATATAAAATTATAGTTAAGACTAATCCTAGTTAATTATGTAGGATGATTAAAATTTAATTAAACCAAACGACAAAGCAAGCGAGAAAATAAAATAAAATAATAATTGGACAAGATGGAAAAAATTTAGAGAGCAATATTGAGTTTTTTCAAGCCGGCACTATTTTACATATGGATAGAAAATAAAATGAAAGTAGAAGAACGTTACAGAAATACATAAAATCCTAGGGTTTCTGCATTGAACTGAAAGGGTGCTTATTATTTATGTTGTTATAGAGCGAGGTATAAGTAATGAATTAGTTGGTGTTTACGATAACAGGAAGAGCTGTGAGGGAGAGATCCAAATCCATATCCTTAGGATCCATGTTGTTTTGGAGTTTCCAGTCAAAACAGTTGATCAAAGAACCCAACATGAGATGCAACATTCTGAGCGCAAGAGGAGAGCCAGGGCATATGCGTCTTCCACTGCCAAATGGTGTGAGCTTAAAATGTCGACCCTTGACGTCAATATCAGAGTCTAAAAATCTTTCTGGGGAGAAAACATGAGCGTTATCCCATACCTGTGGGTTCCTACCAATGGCCCACTCGTTGATCAGGACTTGGGCACCCTTTGGGACGGTGTATCCACACACTTGAACGTCTCTCTTGGCTCTACGTGGCAGTAACAGTGGTGCTGGTGGGTGCATACGTAAACTCTCTTTGATCACTGCTTGTAAGTAAGGAAGCCTTGCCACGTCCGATTCCTCAACAGCTTTGCCTACTCCAATGGTTTCTGCTAACTCCTTTTTCACCTTTGACATCGCCTCAGGGTTGTGCATCAGTTCACTCATTGTCCTTTCTAATCCATACGCTGTTGTGTCAGTTCCCGCAACCAAAAGATCCTATATATATATTATTACAAATTAAACATATATAATTAGTAATTAAAAAAGCTCATTATCTGCATGTGGAAAATTAAGTATATACATACAAGGAACAAATGTTTGATCTGCTTCTTATGTATCTTGTCGCTGCTCCTTTCAGAAACTTCCAACAAGATATCTAACATGTCGTGGTTTGTGACATAATCCTTCTTCTCTCGCCTCATCTTCATGCGTTGGTCAATTAAGGGTTCCAACACGTCGAACAGCTTGTCAATGTAATTGGTGGTGTGCCTTCTGATGCCTTGTGGATCGAAAATCCTCAACATGGGGAAGTAATCCACCAAGTTTGGTGTACCAGTTGCTTTCAAGAGAGTCCCCACTATGTGCTTGTACTCGCCATCACCTACAGAGGGAACAAAATCCTGAGAGACAAAGGCGTAAGACAGAAAGTTAATGCAGGCCATGAAAGCTGCTCTTCCAACGTCCACAGTTTCTTCATTGAGGCTGCTATGGCGGATATCAGCCAGGAGTTCCTGCAGTTTCTTGCGTCTAAGGTCTTGGCTAGCGTCGAGGGTTTTGGTGGAAAACAAGTTTCCGTGGCAGATTTTTCTGAGTTCTTGCCAGAGGGGTGAAACGGGGAGAAAGACCAAGCTGTAATGGTTGTGGTTGTAGGCTGTGGTGATGTCGGGGTTTGTTCTGTCCGAGAATAACGTGTCGTGGGTTTGGAGAATCTCTTTGGCTGCGTCTGTGGAAGAGATTATTACTGTCGTTGATTGGCCTATCTTGAAACGCATTATTGGGCCGTACACCTTGGCTAGCTTCGCCATTGTCTGCTGTGGCTTCTTGTACAGTTCCAACGAGTTTCTGATTATGCTCACTAGGGAGGGTCCCGGTGGAAGCTTGTAGTTCGATTTTCTTCTTCTTGCATGCATTTGCATGAGGCTGCATGCCAATGCCATTGCCATTGCCAACACCACCATCACTGTGCTTACCACACTATCCATCTATATTTCTGAGCCAATAAACACAATCAAATTTACGTAAGAATTAATATATTAATGCATTCATCATTATTCATTAATATTAACATACATATCTATATATCTGAAAAGTGAAACTAGAGGAGTAAGGACTTCGTTATACATACCTCTCTCAATTAATTTAATAAGCTGTTTGTAAGAAGAAACTCACTCAAACAATTCCTGCCACCTGCTTTCTTCTTCTCCTCCTTTTATAGATGGATTGAACTAACTCTACTATATATTTTCACCATCAAAATCATGTTTTCTTTTACAATAAATATTTAAACCGTTTATTAATGATTCATCTACCGTTGCTTTACGCGGTTTTAGACTTGTCCTTGCACGTTGACTGCGCTAGCTATTCGAAGAATGTAAACCACAACGTAACTTTCGTAACTGGGTACAAGTGTGTTTCTACCGTCACGTGGCAGAACAAGGATACCAAACAAATTAAACCCTAATCTCTAAACATTAAATATTATATTTACAATACTATCTATTAACAACATAATGTAGGAACCAACCTCGCTACACTCATTTGAGCTACACAAATAGTACTTAACTAATTAAAATTAATAACACTAGGGTTATCATAATAGTTAGGTGAGAAAGGATTAGAATAGTTAAAAGCACGAGGATCTAGTTCAATTTTCATTGAGACCATCTTTGTAATCTTTCTTATTATTACAAAAAAAAATTAATTAAAATTAATACAGAGAAAGAAATTATGACTTTATGACTATCAAATGTATCCTAATCAGTCTATAGTAGTATTTAATTTTTTATATAAAAAAAATAAAACTATTGATATCAAGTTAATAATATATGATGTAAAATAAAATTAAAATAAAAAACATTTGGGAATATACATATATTGTCATGAACCGTCTAATAATTCTTTATTAATGAGAATGTTATTAGACATTTTAAGATCGTCAGGTCTCGATTAAACTCTACATAATATTTAATTTTTTTTGTTAATTTACGATAATAAAAATTAATAACATGTAATTATATATGATATAGAGAGTAATAATAGATGATACACTACGTGTTAATAAACACGTGTTGAGAAATTAGAGCATCTAAAACGCAGTGAATTTCTCTGCCATGACGTGTCCCGCAAATACGTCATTATTTGCGAGAAACCCTTTTTTGGGTTAGTGAATATGCATATGTATGCAGAGTGAGACTTCGACCTCATCCCTCTCATTTATTTATTTTTAATTAGTCAACTATGAGCTTTAACCTTTTAATCTATACACCATTTTCCTTCGTTCTAGAACTAGTTTTCAGTATATGTACAATATAAATATTTATTTTTATGCGATTAAATATATTTTTAAATATATAGATTATATTTTAGATTTATAATGAATACTTAAAAAAATTATATAATTTTTTTTGTAATTATTATTAATTTTTAAAAAATATTAAAATTATTTTAGAGAAGGAATAAAATATGAATGATTAAGAAAATAAAATTAATATATAGATACAGATAAACGATTGAGAGGGGTAAATTATTGTACTAGTTATGAAAGTACTTAGTGCGAAATCCACATGTATATGAATTATTAAAGAAGTAGGAAATCAAAAGTTCACTCTCCAAACTGTGTGTGTTAGATAATGAACATTCAGGATGTGATTTATTTTTATTATTTTTGTAAACCCAGAAAAATCATGTATATTCACGTGAAAGAAAGACAAGCCGCCAAGAAGACTAAGAAAACAGAAAATTGGTTTGATGAGTTTGAATATTTGACTAGAGGATAAGTATATATATGGTTCAGAATTTATTATACGAATATGAAACGAGTGAGGAACTAATTAGGTATTATTTTAAATTTGGAATGACATTGTTATCGAATTTTAGTGTCAGTGTCAATTCTTAACCACCATCTGTGTGTCCTCTACCCTTAATTAATTTGGTCTAACTAACATCCTGTTTTAGTGTTAAGTTTTAACAACCATAAAATAATATTGTACTATAATATAAATTATTTATCATAAATTTAAAATATAATTTATACATTTAAATATAGTATTCATTTATATACATGTTTTATTTTCATTTTTTAGTTATATATAATAAATATTTAACATGTACATATTACACATACTAAAATACTAATAATAATTAAAAATAATTTATATTGTAGAACAAATTATTTATTATAAATTTAAAATATGATTTATATATTTGTAGTATTTATTTATTGTGAACTTTTTAATTATAATATAATTTATATATTTGGAAGTATTTATTTATTATGAATTTTATTTATATTAAATAATCTTTGTTTTATGCATTAATTGCACAGTAAATATATTTTAATCTATAACATTGATATAAAATATAAACTGTGATTGATTATTCTGAAATTCATAGAAATTCTTGCGAAACCCGTTCATACTATTATGATATTGAAAAATTTCGTGTAATACGAATTACTCTATAATATATAACTAATCATCCATCATTTTCGCTGATTATAAAAAAAATGGTGGGAACGGGACGCTACACATTTTTGACTAGACAGTTTTTAAATACTTAAAGACTTATTATATAATTGTTTTGAATTACAATAATAGTTGTAACAAGTTTAAACTCGTTAATTATACAATCGTTTCTTATCATGTAGTTATTTTAAACTAGCTTTGACGATGCATGCATGTGAACAAATATCTTTGAAGATTTCCTTGCTTTATTCTGATTACTATAACTGTCTTGTTTTTATACACGTTACGTTTCGTACGTTAATTTCTCACTCACTCGGTGACTCCGTGTGTATATTAAAGAAGATTAAAATAGAAGGAAAAGGAAAAGTGTTAATTTCCTTCAAAATTAAGTTGAGTTGAGGTTTGTTACATGGGGAAAAAAGAGCCACGTAGCAAGGACAACTATCTTAGCATGTGAATATGAGATTTTTGTGAATAATAAATGTTAATAATTAATTTTGATGTAGCAGAATTTTGTTGTTGGTGATGAATCTAAGACATTTTTCTCTGTAAATATTAATACTTAAGGTATATTGTGATTTATTTAAGAAACTAAATTCTTCCAACAAGTATTATTATATACACATGAATTTAGGGATCAAAACTTGAAAACATAATGCTTAATTTTGTTAGCGAAATTAATTAAGACTGAACCTTATTCACGATTCAAATAATCTCTGATAAACATGTTATTACCTTTTCTTTTATTTTTTGTTAGTGAACTGTCAATCCTGTTGAATGTGTTAAACAAATTCTTATGGACAAGTTGTGATTAGAATATTTCCTCTATTCATTTATTAATAATAGTTTTAGTCTTTGAAGTTATTTTAGAGGTGAAAGATTTAATTTTAAAATGTAATGATGGAAAAATTTATACATTTTTTATATTAAAAAGATTGCAAAGAGAAAAATAAGACAAAAAGTTTTGTGCTTTATTTATATTAAAAAAAACTGTTTATTTATATAATTATTTTATGAAATGACTAATAAATGATAATGTTTTTTTAATTTTATTATTATGTATGTTTATTTTAAGTATAAAAAATGAAAAAATTTATTATTTTTTAATTAATAAAACATTTAATTTATATATAAAAAGATTAATTTAGCATTTCCAAATTTTTTATCCAAGTTCTGCTATTGTCTAAACTTGATTATTTCTTATCATGAAATCAATCCAAACACATCGTAAGATATAGGGATTATATGTTAAAACTATGTGTTATATTACATATAAATATTAAAAATTATATATAATATAACATTAATGATATATATGTGAAAAACTATAAGACAATGAGATTTAAAATAAAAAAAACAAAAAAAAAAACAAGAAAGACAAAAGAGATTACATATATGGTTATATTTTATTGTGTGAATATATTACATTAAATGATAAATTATATAATTTATTATAAAATATTTGTATTTCTATTATATAAACGTATTATTTTTTACTTGTAAAATAAATTTAATATTAAGTATTTCAAAAATGAAATTAATTCACAAATAATATATTTTATAATATATTGTTTGTATTATAATGTAAATATGCTAATAAATCTTTCGTAGCAAACTAAGGTTATATCTCATCTGTCTCAACTAATTATGGTTACTTCTGAAAGAAAATATATAAGAAAAGCAAAAATACTATCAAACAAAACAATTATTATATACACCAAAATATAATTATTATGGACCAATTTTATGTGACATATTTATGGGAAGACTCTTTTGATAATATTTGATTATTATGAAAAATACTTGTAAGAATATTTGATTATTGTGAAAAATAAAGCTATAATTTTGGATATATATTGTTCTCTGTGAACAAATATTTGATCATGGTAAACAATAAAAAAGAAACTATAACAATAAATCTATATCATAAATAAACGTTAATAGATGGTCATCAATATCACATACACAAAATATAAATTATAAATCTGGATTTATATATAGGGAAACTCTTGAAAAACATTTGATTACTGCGAACATATGTTTTTTTTTACGCCATGTGAACATATGTTATATACAGAGAAACTCTTATAAAAATATTTGATTATCGTGAATGAATATAGCGACTCTGTTATGAAAACATTTGATTATTATAAAAAGTAAAAATTTAGATCATCCATGCTGTCAAAAAAAAAAAATTATCCAACGATATTCACATATTATGTTAGATTATATATATATATATATATATATATATATATATATATATATATATATATATATAATTTAACATAAATGAAAATTATAGTATATGAAACTTAAATAAATTAAAAGTTGTATAATTACCATATTTTAAGAACTAAAATCACACACTTATAATATTTAAAATGTTAAAAATTATTTATTTAAAATTTAATGATTAAAATTGCATAATTATAATATTTTATAAACCAAAATTATTTAATTAAAAATTTGAAGAATAAAATGAAAAAATTATATTACTTGACAAACATAGTTATCGTGTATAATAGAGTAGTTGCAAGGAAGCAGCCTCTTCTTCCCCTACCTCGAAAATTAAAGTGGTGGGCCCTCCTCATGTTTACTACCAGCCAGACAACAACATAAGCCATCGGTGGCTCTGTTCCTTAATTCATTTGCATTGCAAATGGGCAATGGCAACTATCAACCACGCAAATTCTTCAATTGACCAAACACTTCATATATCATGGACTCAAAATTATACAAAAACAAGCCTAGTGAATTATTAAGAACTAGTTGCAAAATTATATATATAACTCAAATTTAGCTTTCTTTCAATACTAGACATTTATTAAAAATTCATTTCGAGAAGATATTTTTTCCCAAGTGAATTGGATTCACAAAACAAAAATGAATAATATAATTTAGTTCCCAAAAATGTGTAAATATTTTAGAAGAGTTATTTGTGTTGGCTGTCTTATAAAAGAATTTGTTTTCAAAATATATAATTAATCGATTCTCGATTATTTTATTTTTTAAAAAAAATTGCCTTATTTTTAAGGTTCTACTTCACTGGTAGTGGATATATGAGCAAAATCCTTCATTATCAATCTATGATTAAGATTTTAAAATAAAAAAAAATTAAGCTTCTTTAATTCTAAATTTTAAACTTAAAAAATAATGTCATTCATTCGAAAATCAATATTTTCATGAACTTTTTAATTTTTCTTATGAGTTCATTTCTTTCTTGTCAAAATGAAATTCTCATTATATATTTCCTTTATTTACTTTTAAATTAAAAATAAATTCACCTCTTTTATTTCAAAAGTAGCCTGGTACCTTGTGCCCTACAAATATTAAGTTTACAGTTTATAATTTTTATATTATTGTATTTTAATTTATTTATTATTATTTAATAGTATTTTAAGGTGCACAATGCACAAGATAAGTTCTTATTCATATAACTAAAATTTATTTAATATATAAATTATATTATTAATAAAATTCGTGATAAATAAATAATTTTAAACATAAATAATATTTTTATTTTTTATATATAATATTTATTTTAATTGTTAATAATTTATTTTAAAAAAATTAAGATTTAATTTATAAAATAAAAATTATAAATAAGAAATATAAGATTAAAATAAATCCTACAAACACTTTCCTTGGAAAAAATTTCATGAAAATGTTTTCATTCAATAACCCTTTTTTTTCTTCTTATTTATAGATAAAGAGTATTATATATTAAAACTATGCCCAAAAAAAATATCGTGGAGTGTGGACCAGCTTTTGTTGCCTAGTTAACCATCGTGGGGTACGAGCCAAGCTCCAAGTTGTTCAACATAGCTGTTCAGTTCATTTATTTATTTATTTACTTATTTTTATAAAGAGTGATAACTCATTTTCATTGAATTGACTTTCATAAAGAGTTATAAGCAGAGTGGTATTTCCGTATTCCAATTGTAACTTTATATATTCAACTTAAAAATTAAACTATGATCTCTAGTTAAAGATTCTAAATGTGAAACTACTTAAACTACAATAAAGTTATTATCTTAAAGTTCTATAAAAACAATTTTTGGGTCCATCACAAAAGATAAAAAAAAAAATACCAATAAAAAGTTGAAAGCAATGCATGTTTAGGTTGTGTAGTTGGATGACTCACAACTTTATGACATGAACCTATGACTTCTTTTGGTATAACTTGTGTTCTAACATATTCTTATGTTTTTCCAGAAATGCTGAAGCATGGGTGCCAGGTGCCATGCAACATGTTGATTCAATATTATTTAATAATAACTGAACGGTGCAACCATGGTGAATTGTAGGAGAGAGATTTTTTTATGTTTAAAAAACATATATGGACGATTTGGTTAGTTATAGTGTTTGCTTTCTTCAGGTTAATGAGTTTTCATAGACAAGATAAACATCATAGCATATGAAAGTGAGAAAATTGTTTTTAACTAATTAAAAGAACTCACAAATTATTTCACTAATATTTTTGCGGAATTCATTAATTTAACATCAAGCAAATATTGTAAACGAAATTAAGTGAATGAAACGAACAGTATGAATTTAAGAATACATAATTAATATGATTAAATGTTAGTACAATTTATGTTAAATGTTATATTTATTTGAGTTAACTTTTATGTGATATGATGTGATAAATTATGTGTGGCAGAAATATGTTGTAATATTTAAAAGATATTTTATATTTAAATTTTAAAATAAAAACAATTTAATATTTATATTATAATTGAATTGTAAGTTATCAATAACTATTTTCTTTTCATATATTAAATAATATAAATAAATTAAAACAATTGTCAACAATATTTTTAAAGGACATATGTAAATAAGAATCACACGCATCAATTTTCACAAAATTATTATGTTTTTTTTACAATTATATTGATAACATGAGACTTTGTCCATTTACTCATAACCTCAATCAAAATTCCTCAATTTGATGGAGAGCCACCAATTCACACGAGCAACAAACGCGTGTCAATTTAATTTTAAAAAAAATATCAGAAAATAATTGATCACTAAACTCAAAAAATCAAGAAAAATAAAAGTAGTGATTAAAAAAAACTGAAGAGTTGCTGCAAGAATAAAAACTGAAGAATAAAACGACATTGTGAATAAAACCATCACGCCGAAACACAAAATTGAAACCCCTACAAACAATACTACAAGAAATGTTACATACAGACAAAAATACAATATATATATATATTTTACATAAAGTTACACACAATTTTAGTGTTGATTTTAAATGAGATTTAACAATATATTTCGTGTATGCCTATACTCACACTTTTTAATAATTTATCAACATATATTATAATTATTGTGTGGGTAAAAGTAATTTTTAGTGACATGTATAGTCTCACTACAAGGTGTGTGTCATGACAATCTTCTAGTGATAATAATCATAAATAAATAATGCAGTCATTAATGTACCTTATTAAATAAGAATCGGTTTTTCTAATGTATGTTGCTGGCACACTTTAATAATTATTAAAATCTAATATTCAATGTCATTTTTAGTATATTTATTATGCGTGAGAGAAAACAATAATTAATAGTATTAATTCTAGTTTTAAAATTAATATGATGTCATTTTTAATTCTGTCATTCCATTTATTTTTTTCACTCCTAATCAAAATAATAATAAAATAAATTTTAACAATATTTCACTTAAAGTATTAGACATTATTTTATATTTTTTACGGTTTTTCTAACATATAACCTATGGCACACTTTAACAATTATTAAAATCTACTATCCAATCTCTTTTATTAGTATATTTATTATGTGAAAGAGTAAACATTAATAAATAGTATTAACTCTGAACTTTAAAACTAATTTGATGTCAATTTTAATCCTGTCCTTCTATTTATTTTTTTTACTCCGAATCAAAATAATAATAAAACATATTTTAACAATATTTCACTTAAAGTATTTGACATAATTTTATTTTTTTAAACTCTATTATGTTTTTGTTGCTACTGATTTTTTCTATTACCATTGCTATGAGGTATGTTTCAAATTATATTGGTATTATAGTACAGTGTGTTATGTTCCTCATTTTCTAGTATTATACTGGAGTCTATGAATAATTTTATAAAAATTATTTTTCTGTTTTGATGAAAATAAAAATTAAAAATTTAAAAAGAATAAATAACATGTAAAAAAAAAAATTGATTTAAATATATTTTTTACTCCAGATAAAATAAAGTGTTTTAATTATTTGTACAATTTTTTTTATTTATTTTTATTCTTTTAAAATTTAAAGTTATTATTTTTTTAACAATCATTTTAAGATATATAACACATTTTAAATTTTATAAAAAAATTTACATATATCACATACAAATAAAATATTACATATAATATAAGTATTACTTGAGATAATCATATTAGTTTTTGATGAAATTTAAATATATTTTTAATCATTTAAATTTAAAATAACTTTTTTCAGTCTTTCAAATTTTAAATTAATATTTTTTATTTTTATAATTTTAAAAAATATTTATTTTAATTCTTATATTCAAATTTTAATTTAATTAAAAAAAATTATTAAATATTATCACATAATATTTTATTTATTAATATAAAATATTATTAAACCAACAACAACAAAAACATAACAAAGTTTAAAAAAATATAAAATAATGTTTAATACTTTAAGTAAAATATTGTTAAAATCTATTTCATTATTGTTTTGATTGGAAGTGAAAAGAGCAAACGGAAGGGAAAGGTTAAAAATGACATCAAATTAATTTTAAAAATCAGAGTTAATATTATTTATTATTATTTATTCTCTCACATAATAAATATATTAAAAAAAACATTAAATAGTGGATTTTAATAATTATTAAAGTGTGTCTCAGATACACATTAAAAAAAATCAAATAAGAATTGAGTCACGCAAATGTTTTTACTTTCCATGAATTTCGACTGAAATTAAATAGGGTTTAAGAAATTTTATTAAAGAGTATGTTGGGAAGCAGGAAGAGGGAGAGATAGAGGATTCTAAAGCTAATTGAAATTTAAAGTGGGCTGTTTGGGCCAATTGGCTCTTTTGAGCCAGTCTTTTAAGGATTATGATATATATACCTTTTTTTTTTAATAAGTATATTCTCTCTTTTAAAATAAAATAATTAAAATTTTAAAATATTTTTATTTTTTATTTTTTATTTTTTAATTTTATACTCCTAACATTTAATTTAGTACTTTTTTTACATATATCTTTCCCTTATTTTCATATGCACTTCCTTAATTTTTCTTTGCCCTCACTTATTTTGATAAGTAATTTTAATTATTTTAATTTTGTATTATTCTTTTTTCTTTTCTCTTTTAGTTTTCTCATTGATTTTACTACTTTTATAGTACTCTAAAATAGTGAAAATGTTTTTTTTATAACACTAAACTTAATGTTAAGGTTTTTGGAGGGGTGAAAGGAAAGAAAGTGTTGGAAGAAAAAATGCGTGTCTAATTTGATATAAACTGTCAAGGAAGCTATAAGTACCTACAATATTGTCGCCTTCCAGTTCTATGATTTGGGTGCATGTGAAAAAGTGAAAAAGGTAAGAAAATAAGAGAGTAATATAAAAATCGAGAATTAAAACTACTCACTGAAATATGTGATGAATTAGAAAAAGACAAGATGGTGCATGTAAAAAAAAAAAAAGATGTGTGAAAAGAAAAAATAATAAATTAAAAGTTAAAGATGTAAAATTAAAAATTTTAAAAATAAAAATAATTATGAATATTTTAGAATTTTTTTTATAAAGAGGTGTACTTATATAAAAAAAGAAAAAGGAGTGTATATATCATTATCCATCTTTTAAATGTTTAGTCTGCGCTTAAGTTCAGCGGCCAGTTTAACCCGAATTTCGTGTTGGACAATTTTTTTTCGACTGTGGACTTATGTTTTATTCGCTACTCGCCGTTGAGCTTTTGCTATTTACACCCCCACTTACACCCCCTATGTACTTAATACACACCTATTATATTACTTTTTTTAATACAATACTTAAAATATATTTTTTATTCGAATAACCCCTCTCTTTCATGTGTAAAAACTGTTTCGTTTCACCCAAAAGTACATTTCTAAGAAGTAGCTTTCAAAACAATATTTTAACAAGATAAATAGTTCTAGAAAATAATTTTTAGGATTATGATTTAATAAATTATACGTAGTTTCAAAAATTGCTTTATGAAATAATATATATTATATATATATATATATATATATATATATATATATATATGCATCACTGTATTTTTTTTAATTATATATTAATGACATATATAATTAAGAGTGATAATTTATGCTATTTTTATCTTATGTAGAATGAAAGTTAGAGTTGATCAAAGGAATATTGAATGTATATAATATGGATTCTAAAAAATGAATGAAAATTTTATAATTCTAAAATTTTAAAGAGAAGTTAGATAAAGGTGCTCTAAATCCAACAGAGTTTGATCCTTCGTCCAATTTTGCCAAAACATCTATTTCCTTCTCCTGATCAACATAGTTAGTTTAGTAGAAGCCACAATTCAAGCTGAGAAGCTAAGAATCTAAGAGGGAAGTCATCATATAAAAGGTTATAGGATTTCTCTTTTTCGTCCTACCTTTCCTTGATTCAAGAACAATTTAGGTAAAAGAAGCTTGTAGTTTAACATTCTTATAATGAATATGATGAATTTTTGTGTTGAATTCATGCTTAATTGATGTTATTATGTTGAATTTTGAAGGGTTGAATCCTAAGTGTTTTGTTCTCGTGGTTTTCTCGATGAAAGAAGAAGAATGAATGATCTTAGATCATGTTGTTGTTGCATTTTGTTTATATAATTATTTCGGTGAATCTAAGTTGTAGAAGTCGTGAAAATGTTAAAAATTGATGATTGCATGTTGAGTTTATATGATTTTGATGGTTTAGATTGTTGTTTTTGAGTGAAAGAGATAAGGATTTGGGGCTTTGAAAATCCTTAGATAAAAAGTTTTATGGGTTTGTTAGCTTGGCTAAAAAGTTTGACTTAGCTAATGTTGGCATTTGTTATGTTTTTGTTACATTGACTTAGTTAGACAAGTTTGACTTATCTAATTTTGGCCTCTTGTGTATTTCTCTTAAATTGGTTTAGCAAGACGAGTTTGACTTAACCAATTTTCACCTCAACTGTGTTATTGTAGAATTTAAAGATAAACTATGTCAAGTTGTTTAAGTTGAATATTTCGATGTACTTGGTGTTGTAAGTTGAATAATTGGGAAGTGGTGTTGTATCGTGTTGTTTATAATGAAAGATTATGTTGTAAAATATTTATATGAAGCAAGTTGAGATGATTTGTGTTGAATTGAATAATATTACCAAGTGTTGTGAATGTTGTGTTGTGTTGAGAATACATGATGCATGTTGTTGAGATGAGTTGTGTTGTATAACTATGTTGTTGAACTATGTTATATAGTTATGTTGTTCAGTTGTGTTGTATAACTATGTTATTCAGTTGTGTTGTGAACTTAAAACTAGAGGGGAGAGTGTTGTTTTTAAAAGGTGAGATATCTCATTGTGTGGATGTGTTATGGTGTTCTAGGAGTCCAATTTTATTTATAAAAAAATCTTAGGTATATTGTCTCTTGAAGTGGAGTGTTGAGTCTCCTCTAAATTCTTAGTTGATATTATATGGTAAACAAGTTGAGCCATACTAGCTTATAAGTAACCAAATTGAGTAAGATATAAATTTGAGGGGTGAAATCCTTAACTAATTACTAGAAGAGTGCATGGTATCGATAGGATAATTAGCAGTTTATACCCATATGTGACTTAGTTAATGCATGTCAATATCGTGATGGACCCACATCCAAACTACGTTATACCTGAAACCTAGTACTAAACATTTCTAGTGAAAGTGACGAAATTTGAGAAATCATGTTATATTGAAAATGGATTGGTATCCAACTTAGTTGTTGACCTAACAAGCCAAAAGGGTGAGACTGTATTATTTCGATAAGATCAAACCACTTAAACTATTCACATATGTTGTAAGAGATCCTTAAGTTGAAATGTGTGATAACCACTACTATTATTCTTGTTGCAATGACGATGATGATAGTTGTGGTTATGGCAGTTGCACCACTATTGTTGTTGCAACTAGTAGTGGTGGTGGTAGCGATGACAACGACAACGACAAAGGGAAGTATGGTGGTAACGACAACAATGATTTTGATGACGATGATGGTAATGATGATTGCAATAATAGTGATGACAAAGGCAATGGTGATGATAGTGGCAAAGATTACAACAGTGGTAGCAACAACAACAATAATAATTATGATGATGGTAGTGGTGGTAATGGTGTAGTAGAGACAATAATGGTTATTGTGACAATGAAAGTTGTAATGACAATTATTTAATAATATGATAGTACATGATAATTTTGTTTTTTTTCCTTTTAATGTGACCTTTCTATTTTAATCCAATGATTATTATCAATAGTTTTCATTTCTTATATTAAGAGGTTTCTACTTAAACATCCCACACACACACACACACATATATATATATATATATATATATATATATATATATATATATCAAAACAGTTTTCAATATTTTAATAACTTTGTAGACTTGATATATGAATTAAGAATTCTTATTTCAATGATTAGATCGTTAAAATTTGATATAAAGTATGAGTTGTTGAGTAAATTAAGTTTAAATAGACTTATTTTTAGCATAAGTGAATCCCTCCTCTTTCTCTCACTCTCAAAAATATATAAGAAGATTCAAATGACATTGATGTAACTTTTTATTATTTTATATCGTTCAATAATTTTATATTAAATGTGAATTTTGTCAATTTAACAATTGAATTATAACTTTATATTACATTGTATGTTTTTGTCAAATTTTGTTAAAATTGAACAATAATTTAAAAATAATTAAATTATTTAAATTTTAGTATATTTTGAATATATATATATATATATTTGTAATTACTTAATTGTTATAATTATATATCAATATTTCTTTTAATTAAAAGAATAATAATATAATAACATATTTTAGGAAAATTTCGGTGAAAAAAAATGAAAGCAGTATTTACATGTAATGTAACTAACATGGAAAACCTTCTTGGTGGCACTATGCACATTAAGAAAAAATCAAATGGCGATGAAATAAAAATTTGGAGAGAGGAGAAGCTGAGAGAAAAACAAAGTGAAAACTCTGCGTTTATTTTGTGTGGGCAGAGGGAAATCACTTCTCAAGTCAGGTTCTCTCTTTCTCCTCCTTCTATGTTTAGGTATTCAATGTATGAAATTCGCGTTCTATGTTTAGGAATCGAATCAATGAAATTCGTCCTCCTATGTTTAGCTATCACTATGATTTCATATGCATTAGTTTTAAGTTCTGTTTTTCTGTTAATTAAACTTGCTTATATCATATTTGAGGATACCATGTTTCGATTCAAGGTATCTTTACAATTCACATACAGTAAGTTTTGGAAAACCTTACACTACTAAAACCTGTCTCTATCAATCTTTTTTCTTCATCATTGAAAATTTCGGTGACACTTTGGAAAACCTAATAGTGTGTTTCAATATTTGATCAAATGTCCAAAGAATTTGATCTAGGAAGATGAGCCACGTGTTACCAACATTGACGAAGAAGATAGAGGTGGATACCATCATCAGAGACACCCTCGATGAGGTCCTGGTTCTCCGCTTTGGTCGTGCTACTGAAACACTTTGTCTCCAGCTAGATCACATTGTATGATTTTCATTCATCATCTGTTTCTCATTCATTTCAAATTTATTTATTTTTTTCACACTTCCCCGCAATAACGATTATTTCTTTTCATTTCTCGTGGCTTGTTGATACAGCTTTCGAAAGCAGCAAGGGAGGTCTCTAAGTTTGCAACTGTGGCATTGGTTGATGTTGACTCCGAGGAGATTCAAGTCTATATCAAGTATTTTGACATCACTTTGATACCATCTACAGTGTTTTTTTTCAATGCCCATCACATGAAAATGGATTATGGGTATGGTCTCTGCTTTGTTTTTTAGCTTCAATTTATCGCATACTATTGCAGCTTCATGTGTGATTGTTTCATTTCAGTGTGTTTGTTTAAGTGGTAGATTTTGTGTTAGATTAAAAGTGTTGCTGGATACAGGAAAAAATGATAATTTCCAAAAGTGATGAGATTTTCATTCTATTGTTGTTGTTGTTGTTCTTTGAGAGAGTAATGGATAGTGAGTTTTTGCAAGACATGGATTAGCTAGTGTGCTCTATTCATAGAAACCCACAATATCGAAAACATGCACACGTAAGGAAAAAAAAAATTTACTGGCAGGGGAGAGCTAGTTCCACACTGTTGCGCCATACAATTTGTCATGCCACACAGCATGCTGATAGGAGAGTTTTATTGGTGTAAAAACATAATATTGCCTTTTTATTTTCTAATCTCTTATTTTGTAAAATTTGAAAAAGAATTGTATTGGTAAAGTGTTGTGATAGGAGACCAATGATTAAGAGGGTGTATGTAAGGCATAGAGGGAGAAATTCAATTGTAACTGAATAGTCTTTAAATAGGGAATGGAAAGAGTGTTAGTGGGGGTAGAAAGTTATAACAAAAGTTGTAGGAGAGGAGAGGTCTCTCGAATACCTCATTGTATTTACTTTGGTTGTTTTGATTAGGAGGATTACTCAATAATACAGAAAGGCTCGTGCTTAAATTCTTTTCAATAATTTCAATCTTTCTATCATATCAGTTGGAACCTATCATGTTGTAATCTTGTCAGCACTGTTTTACAGAAAAGATACCCCCACCCAATTTTTGAGCTGTGTCTATCTTGTATTCTTTTCTGACTTGTATGAATAAATTTACAGAGCAAGTCTTTGACATTTTTGCTACTGTATGTAGGACTGCTGATCATACTAAATGGGTTGGTTCTTTTTACACAAAGCAAGACTTCATAGATGTTGTAGAGGTATCTATTTTGGTTTGTTTGACTAATAATATTATTCATGTAGATCTTTGATCCAATTGGTATGATCATAAATTACTTTTAACTGCTAATTATTTATTATTTAGCACTAAATTTATTCTTAAAGCAGTAACTAAGACTGTGAAGTAAAAGCATAAAGCTATGCTTTTAGTCTTGTAGATACTAAAATTAGCAATAAGAAGATATAAAGTGAACTTACTAACTTTTCCCTACTTTTTTGTCAGCATTTGCTTCTTTTTTCTCTGATTTTTGTTTCATAAATCTTTTTTTTATCTAAACATCATAGTATAATCAAGAGGCCTTTTGAAATATTCAATCAGAAAAATCTTTGTTTGATTGCTAGTTTTAATTTTGTCAAGAGGACACAGCAGACCCTTTTGGTTGGTGGATAAAATCAAGAATGCTTAAAAATGACTTACTGGCTTGTGGGAGCACTGCTATTTGCTAGGATGTTTTCCCTTTTTATTAATTGTATTTATTTTTACTGGCTTCACAATTTGCAAACTGATTTCAATATTCAAGTATTTGATTTTTTTTTTGTTCTTTCCTTTTCTTTTCTCATTTGCCTTGATAATTGGATAGGGGATGGGATGAATAATTGAATATCTGGAGTTTATTTATTTGGTGTTAGGTTAGCTTTTACATAACTTTACCTTATTTTAGTGTTGTATCGTAATAACTGCAAGGGGAACTCCGGGAAGATATTTTGTTATAACTGCTGTTATAGATCAATTTTCTGTTCCTTTTCATTCTAAATCCTTCAATATATAGGAGTCCTTGCTACGGAGCAGAGCCATCCTTGTCTTTCATTTCTAATTTCTAATG
Source organism: Cajanus cajan (assembly GCF_000230855.2). Lineage (NCBI taxonomy): Eukaryota > Viridiplantae > Streptophyta > Magnoliopsida > Fabales > Fabaceae > Cajanus > Cajanus cajan. The sequence continues at coordinate 49,084,708 of NC_138523.1, read as the reverse complement.
AAAATGAATAATAAAAGTTAATACAGAAAAAATCCTAAAGTTTTAATCTAAGTAAACCCACTAGACTAGTAGAAAAGGAGAAAGTGGTTCACTCAATAGATAAACTAAGGGAATTTTGCTCTGTCATCATTTCACATAAATATTTAAAATTTTAGTTTTTCTTTTTTAAAACACAATAACTAGATCCGTCCCTTGATATATTGAGAACATCTTTCTTTGGCAATATTTAAATTTCAGTATTTTAAATGTTTTTTTTTGTTTTACTAATTATTTGTAAAATTCCCCAGTATTCTAATTGAATTGTCTACTTCCAAGGTATTTATTATCAGTATTCATGAAATTTCTGCAGACAATATTTAGAGGAGCAATGAAGGGAAAGCTTATTGTGAAATGTCCTCTCCCGCCTGAACGTGTACCAAAATACCAGATACTGTACAAGGATGTTTAAAAAATAAATTCAATCTCTGCTTCCTTTTTTATTTTCATAGGGGTGGGGATAATTAACTTGAAAATACTCCAATGGTAAATATTGTTCTGTTTTTGTTCTTCTCTTCCTTTTTGCTTAGTATGTGCTTGACTCATTGAGTTGAGTTCTTTTGTATATATTGAATTTTTCATATTATGTTGCTTTCATGAAATAAGAGTTGGTCATTCTTTTATTTATTTATTTTTTCTTTAGAAAGAAAAATATGTACCTGTATTTGTTGGATTGTAGGTCCAGGATCTGTATGCTGACCTGCGAGCGTGATATATTATATATATTTATCTGATTTGGATAAGCTTGCATGAAATTGGTGTTAGAACTGTGGAATTGCATTGTGAAAAATAATATTTACATAGCTTTTCAGCAAACCGTATATCACGCAAAATCAAAATAGAAAGCGATGATCATTACGAGTTTATGACAAAATCAAACAAACACAGCTTAAAAATCCGGACCAACAACTGATACCCATTGGCTCAGAGCATGTCTCACTCATTCATCTCAGTCGTTGGTTTAACCCCAAGCTTCATGTGTATAACAAAAAGCTTGTACTGTTTTTGATGATCTGAATCTGAATGGTACAACTGATTCCATAATCTAGTGTTTGATACATAAATGTTGTGTGTGTGTGTGTCCACGACAGGGAACAATTGGGTCAGGGAACATTCTTGCTCTGTACCGTGTTATAGTTTCCTTGTAGATTCTATTTTGTCTTGTCACGTTGTGGGTGTCATGACTAAGAATAGAATTTGAAACACATGATTGATTCTAATGTAGATGGAACGTGTAATAAGATGGATATTACTGATGAAATTGTGTTACGTGTAAAACTTGTTAAAATATTAGGTGTATCTTTATTGTGCTTTTACAGAATCTATTTCAAGGCATGTTCATTTGTAATCAAAACAGTTGTTTCACTTGTTTATTTGTGCTGATAATTTCCCGATTGTTTATAGTTTCAATTCGATTGACAAGTAATAGTTAGTTTTGATAAAATAGATATGGAATCCAAATCTTGGAAGTCTACGTCAATTCCTTGTCTTGCTTTGCTTAATTGCTTGGGTAGTTCTTTTAGATGTTTGTAAAATTCCAAATTTGCAAAATGAATTCAATTAAAAGGAAAAGGTTGGACTATGATTAGTTACCTTAAGAGTTTTTTCAATGAACAATTTTTGTATTCTTTTAATTAGATTTCACTTGATTTTTTATGGGATTTTTTTGTAAAAAATATAACATTACAAATTCAACTTGGACCTCATTATTTTCAAGCTGGGCTATTTTATCTAGAATATGGCTTTAAAGCCTCAAGGCCTTCACCTTGGGATACCCAAAAGTTTTAAAGATGAATGAATTTTAACAACTATGAATTTCTCCTTCCGTTTTTTTTTTTTTAAGTTATGTACAAGAATTAAGAAAATGATTGATATTTTAGTTTTTCAAAGTATTTATTATTTATTTTCCTGTTATACTATTTAAGTGGTTGGGGAAGAAATAAGTATATTAAAAAATAAATAGACACATTATTCAGTTAAATCATTGATTTTAGAAAAATAACAATAAAAAAGAAAAAAAATAATGCGAAAACGACTATGAATAAAAAACGAAAGAAGTAATTTAAAATTCGTTTAATTTTATAATTAAATCTTTTTTCAAAATATTTTGTGTTTAATATTTTATTATTTAAGAATTGTACATTCTTTTGAGTATTTCTTTTAATTTTGCTCAATTTAAGATTGAACATCGAATGATATCATTTCTTCAATAAAAAAGTTGAACTATAATTCATCCCTGTGTGGGAGAGTAGCCCTTTTCTTTAGATCCAATCCTTGATATTTTTTCTTTTAAGAACTTGTGAATCATTTTGTTTTAAATGAATTATTTTCAAGCACAAAAATGAAATGTTCTATGCATAGGGCAAAGATACACATTCAAAATGCTTGACATGGCTCCTTGAAGAGCTCAAAATTGTTTGGTTTGATAAACAAAAGACCCAAGGTTCATACAGCCTGGAATATTATTTATAAAATGAGGACAACCCAGCCATGAGATAAGAATATATCATTATTAAAATTATAAAAGGAAAAGTTAAACGATAAATGACTAACATACCAACTTATGCTTTACAAGAACCAGCTCTACGTATTTGGATATCTGGCACGAGACAATATCATGGCCACAAATGTCAATTATATATTTCAATAAATACGGTTCTCTAAAAGCTCTTTTACTTAATTTAATTGGTGATTAATTATGTTGGTTGGGGATACATAATGTAACGTCGGATAGGGAGTTGAAACGAATTATTATATATTTTTTATTTCATTTCTCTTTGTGGTGTGGTGGAGGGAGAATATGGACAGTGTTTACACTGAGGGGGGAAAAGGTTCTTTATCTTGTTTTTTTTCCCCTTTCCATTATATTATTCTAATTAATATTTTTTGTCATTAAATATATATCCAAAATGATCTAATAAGAGATAACCATTGTTCTCTCGTAGCCCCTCCTACTTTGTGTGCTTAAGAGGCAAAGAGTTACATAAATACAAAACAGCCTTAAAAAGTTCCAATTAAAAAAAGACAAGAAGCTAGCAATGAAATTGCAAGGTATACCAGATATGAAATATGGGACCATACTTGTTTATTTGTTGAACCCCACAGGACAACTCGGTTCCAACCAAGAAGTTTCAGAATAAAGTCAGGTCTTTTTCACTTTCACACTTCCCAATTCCAATTTGAATGCTTTCTATTAAAAAAAAATTAACATTGATTTATCTAGTTAGTAACATAATATAATTAAAAAATATAAATGTAAATATAATTAAAAAATATAATTAATTGTCAATGTAAATAAATTTTACACATATAAGTGATTAACTCAAATAAGAAAGTTAAGATTATCAAGAGAATTGGACAAAATTATTCAAAACATGAATACTTAATACTTAAGTTTCTTTTTATTTCTATTTGTAAATCATGTGTATTACTTGCGATAAATAATTATGTTCGAGTGAAATATAATCATTATAATCGATAAAGTTTTTTATCCAAATATTTAAAACACTTGCATGTATATTCGATGATTTACAATTATAACTATTAATTAAATTAGAATAATACATGGATGTGTTCGTAGTAATCCTTGATATTCAAGTTGACAGAGAGATGGAGAAGGGCAATTGATAATTGGTCTCCAAGCACGAATATTCAAAACTCAAAAGGCATGGTTTTTATCAACTCAACTTGTTTGTCAAACCTTTTAAGTTAAGCTTCTAGTAATAAATCAAAGAAATTACATAAATATTTATTGGCAGATATAGTGCCCACATAATAAACCTTCCCCAGCAAAATCTTCTACAATCGGCTGCCAAATTTCAATGGAAGCGTTCGGGAAAATAAAATACAATAAATCATGTTCCAAAACTAATAAATTATTAGTCACATTGTCAGAAATGATCTGTAGAATAAACAAAATTTAATTGGGGTATTAACTACTACAGAAAATCGTTGTATATATCTTGTTCAAAGTTTTAGATGAAATAAAATACAATAAATCATGTTCCAAAACTAATACATTATTAGTCTCATTGTCAGAAATGATCAGAAGAATAAACAAAATTTAATTGGGGTATTAACTACTGCAGAAAATCGTTGTATATATCTTGTTCAAAGTTTTAGATGCTTAGATTATGACTGTATCTACAGTTCTTCTCGAAATGTGTATTCGTGATCCTTTCAACCGAATCAAACTGCACTCTGGTCTTTGCCTATTGGAATTGACCCTTAGCTAACTCATGTTAATCGAAAGAATGATGCTGCAAGATTTTAAAAAAAGTCAAAGTTTTGATCAAATTTACATTGTTATCGGATGAAATGAAAAATATAAAATTACTCATCCTTTTTGAAAGAAAAAAAAAGGCATATAAACTTTAGGGTCAGGGTTTAAGGTATATAAAAAAAAGTTATATATATATATATATATATAATACCATATTTTTTAATTATGTATATTTAAAATATATGTAATTAAATATTTTATTTCGTGCTATTTTATTATTGTAGTTTAAATGTGTAAGAATTGATTTAGGGAGGCTGAAGTATATAAGGTAGATTTTGATAAGTAAATTTTATAAGTTTATCATTCTAGAATTTTAGAGAGAAGTTACAGACAAGTGTTTTGAGGCCATCGAAGTCAATCCGATTTCACTGGAAGATTCCTTTTATTCCCCTATTGGCTAGCTGGCATAGTAGAAGTTGAGATTTAAGCTGAGAAGTTGAGAATTTAAGTTGGTGCAAAGCTTTCGAGGTTAACTTGAAGTTGTTTTTTCTTCTTCTTCTCCTATTTTCTCATTCTCTCTGAATTGATATAAAGAAAGCTAGAACCTGGATCTTTAACGGATTGATGAGTTGTATGTGCCTTGAATTTGTTTAATGCATGATTGTATGAATGATTCGGAGGTGTAGATTGTTGTTTGTTGAACTTGGGTGGTTTGAGTTCATGGAGGTGAATCTTGGTGATTTATTTGAGTTGTTATTGCATGTAGCCATTTTGGTGCGAATTGAGTTATGGATAATATATATAGGTGTTATCTTGTTTAACATGCTTGGAATCTTTTTGTCTTTCAAGTAGTTTGAGCTAAATTCGTGAGTATGCAAGTGCAAAACTCATCATTGCACTAGGTGTACCTTCGTGGCTTAAATCAAGGGCCTCTGTCTTGCTCATGTTGGATGCATGATTGGTGACGTTAATTGTGAGGTGAGAGAATAGTTTTTGACTTGGTCACGTCAGGTATTGTTTGAATGACATCGAGTGTGAGACGAAAAGAATTGACTATACTTAGATTGACATTGGGCATGGAACCTTGCCACACTAGGCGCAAGGGCCAAGGGGGTATCCACTTAATCCACGTCAAGCATGGGTTGTGGGACGCTAGGAGTGGGCAAGGCAAAAAGCTCCTGCCTTAATGGCGTCAGGCTTTGGATTTGTGGTGTTGAGCACGAGTTGCTTGATGATATATTGTTGTTTGATGAATTAAATGGTGAACATAAATAAGTTAGGTGAATCTATTGCATGTTATATGTTGATTGGTGGTAATTGTTCTATATATGTTGATCAAGGATAGCATAAATAGATGATTGTATGGTTCGATTGTTGAGATGTATTGATATGCCACAAATTGATTTATGTTGATAATTCTATATACATTGACCTAGGTAATCCATATAAATGTATGTTGTTGAGGTGTGATGCTGAGAATGTTATAGACATTAAGAATGTTGATTGACTTAGGACTAAAATATTGAATGTTTTTGAAAGTTAGATCACATTGTAAGAATATTGGTGTGACACTTTGGAATATCAGTTGTTGAAAAATCCTCATTAAATAAGTGTTAAACCATTTGAAAAAATAATGAACAACATATTAATTATAACATACTTATTATAAAATTTATACTTAAAAAATAAAAATAAAAAATACTAAATCAATGAATTTATTAACTTTTTTTTTTCTCTTACAAACATAAATCTGATGATTTTTTTTATTTCATTTTGCATAAAATTAATATAATGTATTCCTAATTTTGGAAATATTATTGCCATTAATCACTTAAAAAACCATTTTTTATTCCTAATATTGTAATCGAATAAGTTAATCTCTATGATCTTGTCTGAATAATTTTTTTATTAAAAAAAATTAAATGAATTGAGTTTATTGCATAAGATAAAGCCTACTAATTATATATGCACTTACATTTATAGAAATTATTTTCATTTAACTTCCCAAAAATTAACATACATAAGTTAACTTATGGAAAAGCTTAATACATTGTACCTTATCAATTTTTTATTTTATTTTTTAAACATTTATGAAAGAAATTTATTTAAATAATAGTTTTATCTATAATCATTAATAAAGAAAATATATTTTTAAATAACCATCTTTTTCTATTTTTTTTGTTGGACTTTTTTGTAAGTTCTATGATTTTCTAATACATCAATTATAGAAAAATTAAAGGATCTTTGAAATTCATGATACTCACATAATAATAATAAGAAAGTGTGTACCTTTCTCCATAGTAGAAAACTCATTTGATCTTTAGAGTGCTTTGATCTTCTTGAAGAGAAACAAGATTTCACTTCCTTTGATTTTTCTTTCTACTCTCTCTATCTTTCGTGATGGCTAGGGTTTGAGAGAATACTTTCTGTCAGGGGTGTGGACCTTGTCTCACATTAGTGGATATTTATAATCCCTAAATATTGTTATTTCCATCAAATAACAATTATTCTCATAAATGCTCCATTAAACCCATTTATGATTTAGTCTTTAATTATTTAATTATTTATTTATTAGTCCCTTTATATATTACATATTTTCCACATGAAACATAATTATCTTACATTTTTCCATTCAATTTTACAATAACTCCATCTAAATAGAGGATAAAATAGAGAATATATATTGTATTTAATTATTATTACTCTCGATCCAAGTTTATCATTTCTCATAATCTTAAAATCCTTTAACTTGAATCATAGAGAAACCAATGTTACCCACAAATAGATGTAAGGATTTAAAAAGAAAGGGAAAATAAAATATTTTAACGGAAATTATGTATGTTTGATAAAAAAAATAAAAAATATTACAATGAACATGTTGACCGTGTTCTACGCGTCAGCCAAACCTTAAATGAATTCGAATTCGCCACTTCTTTTCACATGTAAGCTGATTGGTACCACATTCTCTAAATATTTCATTAATTAGTCAAATGTTGGTAAATAGTTTATCAGTTATGATTTGGTTCTCATGCATTAGGTTAAAAATAAAATAAAAAATAAAAAATCAACAACCACTCCTAACTCCCGACCAACTCCTGATTAAACTTTAAAATAAATCTGAAATAATAAACAATTTTACTGACATATATGTTGCTAGCCAAAGATTGCATTGCGCAATTTAAATTGAATCGAGGTTTTCTATGCAAAACATTTTATTCATTACTTGTCTGACTAAACAAGCTTAATTATAGGGTCTATTTGGATCGGTTCAAAAGAGATTTTTTTAAAAAAAAAATCGGAAAAAAATATTTTTTAATAGAGACATTCTTAAAAATCTTTTTAAACCTGTGTCCAAACGATTATTACAATAATTTTAAATTAGAAAAAAAAAATAGCCGGTGTAATCTAAGTGGCTCCTTTATCTCACAATTGAACCCCAACCATAAATAAGACCATTTTATTCACAATCAGATCATGAAAAATAAGGGCATAATTAACACTTAAAGTGAGCTGTTACATATATATAAATGTGGGCAAAGTGCTCATAATGAATGGGTTTAGGATTTGAGCTTGAAGCTTGGCATGCATTATTGATGATTAATCAAATTGATTAAGTAACATCCTAACCCAAAGAGAATCAAATTAGAATGACCTTCCATGCAAACCAAACCTTACTTTTATATTTGTTTAATGTAAAGAGCCATATAAGCCTACTTTATTCTCGTTTGATAAAGAAACATGTTTTTTTTAATCAAATAGAGAAACATGTTATTCCCATCATTGTTGGATAAATATTAGGCAAAAACCAAAAGTACTCACTTAACCCTTAAACTAAGGACATATTCATAGTAACGTTTGTACAACGATGACAATTAGATTATTTGAGTATCCGATTATATACATAATTAGTTATTGTTATAATTATTGATATTAAAATTAATTTTTGTTTGAGTAAATTTATTAAAAAAATATATGATATTTAATTTTGTTTAGATTAAAAAAAATCAATTTTAACACAGTAAATTAATTTTAGAAAAACATGTTAGGAAATAATCATAAAATTTAAATTTTCATACGTAGAAAATGCAAATTTCTTGTGTTGAAAATGCAAATTAAATTCTAAACTGTCTTAAAATTTTTTTTGTAACTTTGTTGATACACCTTTTTTCTTCTTAACATTATTTTTGTCGGACTTTATTAAGGAAATAACTATAATTATTTATTTTCAAATTGATCTACTCATATTTATTTATTGATCAACCCAGGAAACATATGATCAATAAGTATACAGTAGAATTTGTAAACTTAAACGTGTATTTGAAAATCTAGCTATAAGTTGTCCTTCAATTTCTCATGCTAAAACTTAAATTGACATTTATCTTTCCCTTACTAAATTTTTGAAAATTTATTTGTAAGAATAAAAGAATAATTTAATATAATTTGTATTTATTATTTAATATTTATTCGTGTCTACATTATAATCTAACAAACTATGCTATTATTCTTTTCCTAATCTATCTAAAATATTATTATTCTTATTGCTAGGCTGTATCAAATTGGACCGCAACATAGCTTTTTATTATTATTATTATTATTATTATTAATATTGTATAGAAAACAATTATAAAGAGGAATTTTTCTGTATTCGTCGCATGGTGGTGTGCCAATGAAATCCTATAAAGAATGGAGAAGAAACAAAATAGAGATTAAAAAATCAGTATGAAGAGAGATTCAGCATGATCCGAATCTGTAAAACGAAGAGCATTTCGCCTTTTTGAGTTTTCACTAATCTTTGCTACTGCCTGGAATGTGGTGTTCATGAGATTTGATCATACCCACAAGATATATATATATATATAATAATAGTAATAATAAACTTCATGTAAGTTAGAGACATAAGGAAAATATAAATAAATAAATTATTTATTTTTATCCTGTCAGATATATTTCCAGTCTATTGGTACAAAGACAAATTCTATTCGCAGTAATGTGCTCTCGATGACCTGAAAAGTTTTCAATGTGACAACAATCGAACACATTTTTTATTAATATTTTTTATATAATTTATATTATATTAAGTAAATTTGTTATTAATAATACACATTGTTATATTTTATTAAAATTTAAATTTAAATATTATAAAATTTTATATATACAATAAATATTAAAAATTCATAAATAATATTTATTTTAATTTTTAATGTATAGGTGTAACGACTCAGACAGTCATACACTTATTATAATTTAGCTACTATGTAATAAAAAGGTTAAACAACATACAACTTACAATATAGGGTTATCAAGTTAATAATTACCAAGTTATTTATGCAATCTGCACATGTATAAGACATTAAATAAAATAACTGAAACATAAATCTTTGTTTAGAGCTATACATATACCATGTACACATATATCATTCACATAATTACACAATTATAAGAAAAATAATCCTATCACTGGTTGGCACCTCTATATAACATCCTAATGCAAAACTCAAAATTGCCCAATTCACCTGAAAATCAACAATCCACCAACATACAACACATCATACAACATCTAAGTACCACAAACAACCTTATTTGCAACATACAACCACCATAAATCATAAGTCACCACATCTTTTTCAAAACACAATCAAAGGCCCCAACATCATTATTCATCATCTCATTCAAATTTTCAATCCAAAACGGTCATCAATAATGAAATCAAACACCAAATCACCAAATACAATACAAAAAAATTAAATACAAAGTTTCTCTTACCTCTTGTCGATCCAATCAAGAAAATGAGGAAAAGAATAAAGAAATGAGCTTCGTACGATCTTTGACATGAGGTTTTTGGCTCCACAAGCTTCAAATTTCCAACTCAGTTAAGTGATTCAACTACAGGAAAGAAAAGAGAAAGAATTTTAGAAAAATGAAAGAATGCTTCACCTAATCAATACACACCTATAAACATGTCATTAGGTTTAATATCGAAGAGCCTATTGACAAGGACGGAGCCAAGGGGGGACCTACGGGTGCCACGGCCCCCCCAACAATTTTAATTTTTTTTTATATACATATATATTACTATATGGCACCCCCTATTTTTAATATAAACTCATATTTTTAATATAAACTCATATGTATATTACTATATGGCACCCCCTATATGGCACCCCCAGTATTGAAATCCTGGCTCCGTCCCTGCCTATTGAGTATATCTACTTCTCCTCACTCTCAACCAACTTCAAAATTTCATATTTGTTGATTCTACTATATCTATCAACTTATTCTATTTATCTTGGAACACTATGACATTTTGAGGTTTCCGCAAAGCCCACAGGACAACAAACCAAATTCTCCTCCATCATTCCGTGTTTATATCCTTGTTATCCACCAAACTCATGAATTGATAAAATTAAACTTGAGTCTCTTTATGTAAAACAGATTTGCAATTCACCCAATTTAAACAAAGTGATCAAACATGGAAGAACTATAAGAACTCATGGAACAAATTATCTTAATTGATTCCACTTCATTTTTGCATCTCACACACCACATGTCTTCCTCCCTCTAAATAGTCCTTTGATAGAAATTGACTTTAGTAGGTAATTAATTTGTTTTATAACAATCTTTATGTAAATATTGTAATATTTAAGAGCATTACTTTATTTCACCCTTTTACTCAATTTACTTCTACATTAAACATTTTCTTCTAAGTATAACACATTAGGATTTTGTATGTTGAACGAATAATACGAAGAGTTAATCATTTATACATTGTCAGTGTAAAGTTTTTTACACTGGCAACCAATCATATATTTTAAAGTTGCTTATTTTATTATTATTTCATTAAATAAGCAACTAACATGATATTAGTAAAAGATATGATTAGTTGCCAGTATAAAAAAACTTTACATTGACAATATATAGATGATTAACTCTATATTTGTCCAATACTACTTATTTTTTAAAGAGGTAGAAAAAAACAATAGTGATATAATAGGTGGAGATCCCTTATAAGTTATGAATTTAAATAATCAGATTGAAGATGATAAAAGTAAGTTAGTTAGGAGCGAGCAACTGATTTTGTGAACCAATTCACAAAGTTTAATTTTGATACACGTGTATCATTTAATTGCATAACATTTTAAAAGTAAGAATTCAATTATAATGTGTTAATAATATAAACTTGTTTACACAATTATTTAATTATGAGTTGTCATTTGTGATAAAAAAAAACTTTTTTAATAATTGATTTAAAAATCATATCTATAATATTTTTAATTAATTAAGAATGTTAAAAAAAATATATTCACAGTGCATAATTATCATGAAAATTAATTATTTTCAACGATATTACAACTTAATTAACGTTGGTTAGAACTTAGAAGTATAAAACTATATATTTCATTTAAATTGGAAAAAAAATATTAGTCATCCTCTTTTTATATGTTTGGTTTGCATTGAACAACAACAACAACAAAATCTAACTTAATAATACATAATTTATTTTCTTATGTTCGATTTATTGGTTTATTTTTGTGTTACACGATCCAATTTGGCTCTTCAACAGTCAAAAGAAACAAGTTGACGACCATGCCGTGTGAACTCTCTAACTAAAAAATTGATGGTTTTGCTTGCAACTTGATTAAGTATATTCCAAGCAGATGGCATGCCAGTGATAGAGGCTTAAAATCAATCAAGAATAAGACAAGAATGTGAAGGGAAAATTAAAAGTGACACACGTATAAAACCATATTTTCGATAAATTTATAATTTATGATAATAAAATAATAATGTAATTTGATATTCGGTCTCTTAAGTATGTTTATCAAAATAATCATATCCTAAATCGTATGTGTATATTAAAAATAACTTTACTGAAAAAATGATTTTTTTTTTTTTTGATGATTTCAACACAAAAATTGAATTTTCACTATTTTTGGTGCACAAACTACAACAATAATTTAAGTATATTATTACAATAGTAAATTAATTTTTTTTCATTGTTCTATATACTTCAAACTAATATTATGATTATAAAAAAAATATTTTTCATTGTCTATACATCATTATTAAGTTTTGTTGAACATTTTTTTTATTATTGTATTAATTAACAATGGGCTAATACCTTTATTTGACAATTTAAGTGCTTATGAAAAGTTTCTTCAAATAAGCCCTTAACCTCAAACATGCAGTGCCTTATTTGGCTTCCAAGATGACGAAAACTTTATGTAAATTCACACAACTTGCCTAATAAGTCGATTAATTTCACATTTGTTTACAATTTATATGGAAAAGAAATTAATTTTGTAATCTTCATAAATATAAAAAAAAAAAAATATTTATTTAAAATTAATCAATTTGAACATGCGCATTAATTAAAGTTTGACACGTAGTCATTTACATTAAATAAAAAACAAATTTTTGCGTCACACCGTTTCAAGTATTCTAGTTAAAAATGGATTTAATTAAAATACTTATAGTGTAATTATTTCACACTATTATTTAATTACATATTAGTATTTGTGTGATAAATTTGGTAATTTTTATAATAACTATTTTAAAAATTACATCTATAATAATCTTTAATTAATTCAAGTTAAAAAAAATTATACTAAAAGTTTGTTTAAGAGAGTGGAAACCCCTTAAATATTTATTATTAATTTTTATAAAACAAAAAAGACATATGTTAATAAAATTAAATAATGATTCCATTAATTTGGTTGTGGTCTTGACCCATTCGTCATTATGACACTTCCTCTTCCATATATGAGTCATTGTATTTGTATGTCTCTTTCCTTGTCTTCAATATAAACCACTCCTAATTTTTATTAAAAAACTTCCAACCCTCAAGTCAATACTCCTTCTCCTAGTCTCTTTCTTATGCCACTGCCCCACCACAACTTCACCATAGTTGGACTTTAGACTAATATCAGTTTCATCCATCGTATATCACAATCACCCATACAATATTTTCCACAATAACTATCTTTTCTGATCGATAATAAAAGACAAATTCATTTCCAAGTATATATATTATATATAAATAAGCCATGCTTTCTCGCTCTCACTTGAGTTGCTTTCTTTAGTTGTGTATATAAAGAAGACTTTATTAAAATAGATAAACACTTATTTTAGTAATTTCTTTATTTTAAAAAGAATTAATATCTAACAACAGGTTGCATGAAAGGTATTCTTGTTTGATACCAAGAATATCAAGGAGATATGCAGACAAGAAATTCAATAAGGGAGGTTTAAAATTCTGAAAGATGATATTACAGTTATTATATATTCTCCACTAAGTTGATTTAAGTTATACAGCTATATTGAAATTCCATGAATCGAATATACGTGAGGAAGCCACAACATTATGGTTGATCTTATCGTAATTTGTTGCGTGGTCCTATCAAACATTTTGGACGAGATTACTTTATTGGAGCATGACATATGCATCACACGGTTGACTTGTGAAGCGTTAGCCATATTATTTCTCTCTTTTAGAAATTAATAATTGATATATAAATATTTGGTTTTTGAAGTTCATGTTAATTGAGATATTAAAAACACGTTACCTGGAGTTGATTTAAACATTATAGTAGCAAATAGAGGATTTTCAGAGTTCTTGTTTTCCATTTTTGTTTTCTTATATCATGGTAAAATATTTAAAACATATATTATATATAATGACATACAAAAGGTATTATTATAAATTATATATATATATATATTTATTTATTTATTTTGATATATAATTATACATAATTTTAATATATATTTTAAAGAAAATTTAATATATTTTTTAAATAAAAATACTTTTTAGTAATAAATATTGTATTTTTATAGAGTACATGTTATTATATGATAATTTTTATGTTAGTATATGAGGTTTTTTTTTTGTTTTTTTAAGTGAAGTGAGATTTGAAGTTTGAACATACGAATTATTTAATCTTAACGTTCATGTTTTTCAATTTATAACTCCTTAGTTATTTAAAAATATTACATTATAAAACTGTATAAAAAATATTACTTTTAAAATAATAAAAAAGTATTTGTCCAATTTCATAAAATTTCGGTGTGATTTACTGCTTAAAAAAAACAACATTGATATCACACACAATGAATCGAATTTATGCTCAAAAAACGACTTTTTATTTAAATATTAAAAATTTTTCCCAAAATATTATACCTAAAAATATATTTATCTAATTGTTACATTGATTATTCATGTTTAAATTTTGGTCTCCTACTAACCAATTTTTTATCTCTCTCTCTCTCTCTCTCTCTCTCTCTCTCTCTCTCTCTCTCTCTCTCTCTCTCTCTCTCTCTCTCTCTCTCTCTCTCTCTCTCTCTCTCTCTCTCTATATATATATATATATATATATATATATATATATATATATATATATATATATTTGTATTTATGCATTGAGAAATTAGTTAACTAACCAATTTCTAAACTGCAATTTTTTTATAATTTTATTTGTTATAATATTATTATTTTGATAATATATATTTTTCTATTTAATTTATTAGTTTAAAAATTAGTTAATATAAAATAAGTTTATAATTTTTATTTGATTTAAATATTTTTTTAATCTCTCAAATTTAGGATAAATTTGTTTTTGTTCTTACAAATTTTATTAACTATTACACTACTAAATAACTTTATATTAAAAATAAATTTTATTGATCTAATTATTGACTTATAAGTTCATCTCAACTTACATATTTATATTAAATTTTGTTACTTGGGGCCAGCTATCCCACCCTTTGAGGTGCCTCCAACATAGCGAGGAGATTAGTCACTGCTGTCGGCGGTGGATACTCCAGAGACGAACCAAAAAAATATTAAATTTTGTTAAAATTAAACAAGTATTTAAAGGTAATCAAAATATTTAAATTTTAGTATACTTTAAAATGTATATATTACCTTAATTTTGTTCTATATGAATGAGATATAAAATTATCTTAAATTAATATAAATTATATATATATTATTCATGAGTGCGAAATTTTCAATATATTATTTAAGGGCTAACGTGTCCACTTTTTTTTTTTTTTTTTTTTCTAAATTCAAATCAAACTTTTACTCTATTTTTTGTTTTAAAATAATTTTTGAAAAAATAAAAAGACTTAAATATAAATATGTTTTTAGTCATTCAAATTTAAGAATTTTTTTTTTTTAGTTTTTCAAATTTAAAATTATTATTTTTAGTTCCTATAATTTTTAATTTTTTAGATCACAATTAAATACATATTGAGACAGTTATACACATTAGTTTTTAATGTGATGTTTTTATTAATAAAAATATCAATAAATAAATTTTATAAAATAATATTTAACAATTTTTTTAACAAAATTTGAGTTTAAAAAATAAAATAATTTTTTTTAAGATTATAAAAAAAATAATTTTAAATTTAAGAGACTTAAAATAAATTTATCTTAAATTCAAGAAAGAAAAAAAAGGATGTATTTAAATCAAAGGTTTATTTCCTTGGACAAGTTATACCATGCATGTGCCTCGTAGATCCGATCAATTCCATAATAACTGTTTCTTATTTACTTTTTTGGATTAGAATATTCTTTCTAAATTTTTCCCCGTAATGAGATGAATACTTATTTTTCTGTCATAACTAAAATTAGATTAAGTGGATGAGCATTATGTCACTTATTAGGCATCTTTTGGTTCTAGTAAGAAGCAAACAAGGAATATTTTTACTATAAAGGAGCAATTGGGAGATATTAGACATAAACTTCATCATAAATGTTAAATTTAAAGATAATATTAAAGTTTAAATTTTTTAAACACAAAAGTTTCTTTGCTAACTGAAGAGTGTGTGATTGGTGCACTATTGTTTTCAAATTAATTAGAAATTTTAAATATGTAATTATTTTAAATATTTAAAAAGAGGAGTTTTGTAATTCATGATAGTCTTATTCGAGTTAATAAGATTATCATTGGATGGTATATGTACCTGTTAGAGGGCACACTCAATCTTCTGTGGGGAAGGGCCGAACGAGATCTTCTAATGCACTCTTCGGAGGAGGAGGGAGGTATTTGCAAAAGGCACTCCGACGCTCAAGTTAGGGCAAGCATTATTTTCTAGGGTAATTAAATGAACAGTGACATACCTCGCTACAAGCGACCTATTTATAACACCTGACATGGACCTGAGCGTGGTGGGACTACTCTGACACTTACCAAATTAGGTAATACGATGTTAATCGGCAGGTTATGCCTTAATTGTGCTTTGTCCCTTGTTAACCATGATCGCTATTCTAGTTACTCAATGTTGACTTTTGGCCGAGCCGATACAAAACGACCGAAACGTTTTCTCTCGGCTTCCGGCCGAGCCGATAGGGGTGGAGTACAGTTTTGAACTCCTTGTCGAGCCGAAGTGGTATCTAGGCTGCGTCGTGTTACGTGTCGGTCCACGTGGCCGATCCACGTGGTCGGGCCGAGGTGATGTTTGGGCCGCATCAATATCTGATAGGACATGACGTGCCGATCCACGTGGCCGATCCACGTGGCCGAGAGGGTCCTTCCGGTACAGTATATATATGTAGTATAAGTGAGAAAAAAAAATCGTTTGCTATTATATAGTTTGATCTAGTAAGGTATGTATGTTGCTAAAGAAAAGGGATCTCTATCTTTCTTTATTTGGGTATTTTCTCAGCGGCCGCCATTATTTCCACTCACTATTAACTTCATAGCCAGTGCCATGTCCCACACAAACCGTCAAGCTTCAATTAAATTAATTAAAGGAGAACAATTTTGAACCATTCGATGAGGGCATGTCATAATTAAGATTGCTACTGAAGGACATGTTTGGATGAAACTAATCAAAACAAAGGAAAAATATTGCGTAACTAATTATAAAGGTGTCAAAATAAGAAGGTCAAGGAAGAAAATATGAGAGTGCACGTTATTTGTTAAGGGAGTTCAACATATCTTGGACACCTATGTTATTTACATAAAATTTAAATTTGAGTCATGTGATACTAAATTGATACTTAATATGCTTAAACTCACAACATAAAACTTATCCCATATATGAAATCAAAAATCTTTTTAATTGGCCTAATGGCTCGTATAACAACAAATCATAAACATTTCTATTGTTTCGAAACTGAAAATCTATCATATTTGTAGCCCTTTTTGAAGAGAAAAAAAGAAGGGAATATGTTTTAATTTTACTAAGTAAACGAAATTTCTTTCCAAAATTCTCATATCCAAGCGAGTCCATGGAGTTTCCTACGCAGTAAATTTCATGCAATCAAATAAAACGAAATTGGGAGAACGTATAGAGCACTCATAAATAATTTTAGTTTGTAAAATTAAATTTAAATGACTTTAAAGTCAACAAGAGCCTTCGATTTTTCTTTTGACGGATGAAATAAGCATTGTGAAGAAGATGGATGATAATGATGAGATTGAAGCAATGAGTATGGTCCATAATATATACATCCATTGACCAAACTGTTACTTTCATGTGAAGTTTCGGTTTTTCCAAGGGCTGCTGTCACCCTTCCCCCACGAAGCTTCTAGTGGGAATAAAAACACCACCAAAAGCGACACAATTCAGAAGGAAATCCAATCTTGGATTCTTAATCAATATCGTGGGTCACATTAACACTATTCATAGCTTAATTTTTTATTTTCCCATGGTATTAATGCTTTCATTTCATGAGTTTTCGTGCTTTGATGAAACATTCTTTTGTTTATGTATTACTTGAACTACTCTTTTGTTTAAGAAATTTGCTCTTATCCTCACAATACAAATGTTTCCTTAAACTATTTTTAACAATATATAAAAAAATTTAAATGAGTTGACTTTGAAACTGAAAAATGAAAAAAAAAACATTATTTTTTAAGAAAAACTAAAAACTCATTATAATTTTTACAACTTACAACTAAAAATCATCTCAAATGGGTCTTGTATTTTTTCTCATAGATTTTAAAAGTATACACTATTTTAAATGACAAATAATATAAGATAAAACAAAGATGTCCACGAATCAATCAAGATCATATAAAAAAAATTTAAAACCCATACTTATATGAGGCAGTACTATCATGGTTTTCTTTAAGAATATTTCCATTCAAGTTTTATACATTTTAAAAAAATATTCAAAATTAACCCCATCGTATTATAGACATTCTAAGATAATAAAAAAGAATTAAAAAATAACGTCCTTATTATAATTTTACTTTATTTGATTTCAACTAATTAAAATTTTTATTTAATATTCAGATATCAATAGTGATTAATTGTTTGGAGCACAAGATTGACTAAGTCAGAGAAAACATAGATGTTGCCTTCCCGTGATGAAATGTCGAATACGGACATGGTTTTGAAATGGTCACATGTTTCATGTATGCAGAAAATATAAAATAAAACGTTGGTTGTTGACCCCAATTCAAACGGATGAATAATTTTACACACTTAAAATGTTTTATAGATACAATTAACCAAACGTTCAAATAATATCAAATAATAAAGATAATAATAAAAACCATAATCAAAGTATTTTAATATTAACTTCAACGTTATAGTATTCATATAATAAGAATTTCTCACCTCAAATTCAAAACATTTGCTATATCACCAATAAATTGATCGTATAAGTAGTATTGTATTCAATTCTCTTAAATAATGTATTGAGTTCAAATCTTTTATTTATATATATATAAAGGGAGACTTGATTATAAAAACATCTAAAATGACTCTCAATCACTTTAAATGGATCTCATTGTGCCATGTTACTCATAAATAATTTATACTATATTTTGTTTCAATAAAATGTTTATAAGCACTTCTATTTTTTTACAACTCATACTACACTTTTTGATAACTTATACTACATTTTATAATAAATTCTTCCTTTTTTTTCTTAAGCAACAAAGCTTATATAAGTAACGTTGCAAAAATTTAAGAAAGTCATTGTGTCTCTCCAATAGAAAATTTTAATAAGTAACGCTCACGTGGCGTTAAGAAACGCACAAGCATCTCCCACATGCTCTAAGTGATTGAGATCAAATATAAAATTTATTATTAAATAAATTATCTTTACATTATGTAAATAATACATAGTATCTAATTGATATATCAATTCATTGTTTATTATATATGTGAGTATCTCAATTTGAATTTTTATCACAAACTCTTTTTCATATATCTAGGGGAGGAACATATGTTATTAATAGAATTTTTTTAAAATATATTATCATGATTATAATACTTTTAAATTACTAGAAACGATTTAGTGATGAAAGTTGAAGTAGTATATATAAGATTTTAAACATATTAAAAAAATTTGAGTGACTAAATTAATGGATTCATTATTAGGCTTATGTATGAATAATTATATATTGATTTCCCTTGATGTGTGAAAATTTCTGTTTATTAATTTTCTGCATTAGCCAAACCCACAAGAATGTCCTTCAAGACACTCTAATAGTTGAGTGCATAAATTAAAAACAATGGTGGAAGAACTGTCGAGTTAATTCCTTGTAACTATTGAGCTTGTGTTGACGGCAACAGAATAATTACATAGGCTAAAAATTCTCTTTTGCACCAAAAGACAATTGGAAGTGATGAGGCATAGTGTGAGCCGTCTTATTGATTGTATCATAACAAGGAAAGGGCATTTGATGATGATAACCTTCTCTATTTATTTTTATTTTTAAAAGAGAAAAGTTAGGTTTTCCTATTTGCCATTGTTTTTCGGTTTTATGGGAGAGGACAAGAGTGCCAAGTCAAGCTTGGCAAGCCGTCTCTTTGGTCCAATGCTGAATCCTACCAAGTTGCCAGAATCATAGGCACCACCATTCAATACCCTTAGAGAATCATATCATGTATATCATCTTCTAGAAGGAAATCGGAAGTTCAAGTTGTATAAGGTTCATATTATTGGTTGAAGAATTAATTGTTTAAATTTTAATTATATTTGTCATGCAAGCACATAAGTAATTGAATGTGGAAATAGTTAAAATCGGTCGAATAGTAGAGTTAAGATAATATGTTGAGAATTCTAAAGTTGAATTTTATTATCATTATTATAATTCTTGACATATAAAAAATTTATAGTCATTCAATTATAAGTGGTTGTGTTCAGAAAAATTGTAATTTTTCAATAATTATTTTAAATATTATATTTAACGTGATTTTTAATTAATTGGTAATGAAAAATCTTTATATTAATAATAAATGTAAATTATAACCGTATGTTTTTCAATCATTTAAAAAGTTATATAGTTTGTTGGGATAATTAAAAAGGTAAATATTGTTCTCAAATAAACAGCCATATATTATTAACTAATATAATATATTAGTTCAAATGATTCAATAATATTTATGATCCTTAATTAATGGTCAAAGTTTAATTCATAGTTTAGATATCAGATTGCAACTAAAATATCACTATTTCTAAAGGACCACTCCAATGGGAAGAAGTTATACTTTCTTAATAAACCAAAAAAAGTTACTAAATAACTATGTTAGTTCAAAGTTTTTTAAAACTTCCACACGAGTGAAAGTGAAATGTAAAATCATATATTAAATTTTTTTTGACAGTTGTTAAATTACTAGAAACTTAGAAAGAAATATGTCTCTGCCACATACTACTGTCAAAGGAGATTTTCAATAGTAAAGACTCCTACGACCACCATGCAAGTAATTTTTTATATACATGCAACACTATATATATAGAAAATAATTTATTAAAAACATAAATGTTTTTTAATGGAATTATATCACAATCATATATATATATATATATATAATAATTTAAAATTAAAAACATAAATCATCAGTTGTCGATCAGATATCTATTATCTATAAGTTACATTAGAGTAAACCCAAACCAACATGACCATCTTCCAACATAGCCCTTAAAACATACTCATCCTCCACCATATTCCTATCATCCTCTCATAATAAGTATAATTATTACAATCCAACAACAATAAAATATTAGGGTAAGCATATAGAAGATAAAACAATTTATTTTTTAGTGGGAGTATGTTAGCACAATTTGGATCCTCTTTTGCAATATTCTCTCTCCAGCCTCTCTCCTGCAACATTAATAGCCATTAGATATATCTAATAGCTCAAATTTAATCTTAATTCATGTTAGCAACCTACACCAAAATTTTAGAACAAAAAAACCACTCATTTCTTTTGATTTGGTTAATTCGTACAAAGGATATTATAGTAATTTAATTTAATTTTAAATGAAAATAAAATATTTTTTCTATTAATTATTTTTTATTTGTTCAGAGAGGGGGAGGAGACATCATGAGAGATGAGAGAGAAATGAGTTAAAGAATGAATTTAATAGGAGAGAGATAAATAAGTTAGAGAAAGAATTTAATAAGAAAAAGAAATGAGTTGGAGAAGAAATTTAATAGGAGAGATAAATGACTTAGAGAATGAAATTAATAAGAGAGAGAAAATATATTTATTTTCATTTAAAATTAAATTAAATTACTATAACATCATTTATATAAATTAACCAAATCAAAAGAAATGAGTAGTTTTTTTGTCCTAAAATTTTGGTGTAGGTTGTTAACATACTCCCACTAAAAAATAGGTGGGAGTATATTAGCATTCCCCATATATATATATATATAAAACTATTTTCTCAACATCATCATATCAACACAGTTATGGCTCAAAGCCCAACTTAACAACATAATTCTCCACTTAATCACTCTCAACGTGAATTTATCATTAATACCATTTTACAACACAACATGTAATCAAACATAACAACTTAAACAACCCTACAACATAGCAACATATATCAAAACAACAACATGATACATCATCATGCATTTCAACTAAGAGATCTCTTATAACAAGTGAACAATCTAAATGTCTTAACCATACCAAACCAACTTAACAATGCGATATTTTTAGACTTGCTAGATCAACAACAAATTTGAATATCAATTCACAACACAATATGGTTTCTCGCATTTCACAACTTAAACTAAAAAGGTCTAATACCATTGTCGAAGATAGAACAACTTGGGTGTGATATTATGCCTTACTCGATTAGTCACTTCATACACGTATGGTTTGACATTGCCCCCATACAGTTCTACATTGATCACTTTTAATCAGTATGGCTCAACCTGATCCCAATACTATATCAACTAAAGACTTATAGGAGACTTAACACTTCACTTCAAGAGACAACTATACTCAACAAGAGTTTTTCAACAATTAGGCTTTTAGAGCACTACAACACCAAATCAACTACATGCATCAAGCATTGACAACATATAACTTTAAGAAACTTAAATACCATTATACATCATCCTGATCAACAAGAGTTTTTAAAATTATATTTCTCCTTTAGTCCTAAGTCAACAAACACAAATCAACTACATGCATCAGCATTGACAACATAACATGGCTACTTTCAACACCACACTTCATATAACTCTACCATAGTTCAACTTTCATTCAAAATTAACCTATAACTTTAAGAAACTTAAATACCATTATACATCATCCTATATCAATGCATAAGGTTCTAGAGTCATAAACAACATAAATCATGTGAGTAATTCAATTTATTAATCACATGTTCAACACTCAGTCAAATAAACCACAATTTTTCATTCAATAATTCACACCTGGCGCCATTCTCCCAACACCTGATGTCATTGAGACAAAAAGCCTCAGGCTTGTCTATGCTCGACACCAATATACTTGTGCCCGATGTGGATGAGGCAAAGAGGTCCTATGTCAATCACGTCCAGCGTAACTATAACTATGCTTAGCCTCATTAAGCAAAGAGTCTCTACTTGACTCACACCAAACGCCACAGCATTAGTGTTCAACGTCATCCAAGTAGAGAGTTATTGTCTTGATCACGCCTAGCGCCACTCAATTAGAGTACGACATCAACAAGTCAAAGAGTTCTCGAGGCAACCACATTCAACGTGACCAAGTTATTGAGCTTTCCTCTAACTCGTGCTCGACATTGTCAATCACATGCCCAATGTCAATGAGGTAGAGAGTCTTTGGTTTGCATCATGTCCTTTGCTACAAAGTTACGCCCGACACAATGACGATTTCCACACTTAACAGAATCCCATTTTGGCTTAATCCATTATGTAATGCATAATCACACAATTATACACTTCAAACAACTCAAATTCAACATCAGAATTAACCTGTAACCAACCAAAAGTATAATTCATCTCCTTCTCGTCAACTTATTCAAAACCACCAAAAACCTAAGACATGAGGATTGTTCTACTCAATTCAACAAACATTCAGAACATGATGAATTCCAACAATAATCATCCGTAACAACACAACAAAATTAACACTACAAGAAAGGAAGAATGGAATCCTCTGAGAACTCTACATGATGACTTTGAGTCTCTTATTCTCATCGCTTTGAATCTCTACACAACTACTCAAATATCTATGGAGAAGGTTCCTAAAACACTTTAGTGGACTCAATAGAAGAAGGAAGTAATTATGAATCTAAAATTCCTCTCTCTAACTTTTCTTTACATTTTTTAAGAAATGAACTTAAGAAATTTAAGTATTAAGGAAAATCTTATATATCATTCTTAATCTTGGTTAGCTTTAACCCCGACTCAAAACAACTCCTAACAAACAACACTTATAAGAATTCCTTAATCTTTAAAGTTTTACAAATTCATAGTGTTAATTCTTGTTTGTAAAACTCTACTTAAATTTTGCTTCTAAATAAATAAAATAATATTAAATTCATCTAGATTATTTCTTGAATAAATATATTATATTGGATGTCATGCATTTCATTTGTGAATTAATTTTTGTTTTTATTTATCATGATTCTTTATCTATTTTTTTTCTCTTTTTATGTGACTAATACAAGAAATGAAAAGGAAAAAAAATATAGTTTGATAAATATAATAATATTAATAATAATAAAGATGACGATAATGATAATAATAGTTATTATAATAATAAATATTATTTATAATTTTACTATGATTAATAAATTATTATATTGGTATTGTTTAACTAATATGGGAAGTAAAAAACTTTTGATTTTATAAATAAGGCAGATATTCGTAATCAAAGATTTTGACCTTTAATATTTAAATGAGTATATATTTGATCAATGTGAGATGTTCATATATTATTGAGACTATGGTAAAACTCATTTATCGTAACTAGCCACTACAAATGTATAATTAAAATTTATTTATGGAGTAGAATTAAAAGATGCATGCAAATTAATAATATTTAAAAACTATGCCTTGAATATACATATATGTGTGTGTTTATGGCTGTAAAATATAATTATTTTTAATTTATATGGTATATGTTCTCACTCTTTTTGTATTTTTTATTTTCTTTGAAATTTTAAAAATATTAATTTGATTGAAATAGATGGCTACTCTAAATATTGGACATTTGCCACACTCAGTCAAGTCATATTTTCCAATTTGCAATGGACTGTAGACATCCAAAATAATACAGTCTCTTTCGAGGGACAAGGTTCCTTAATAATATCACTACCAACTAAGACAATGTCAATCATCCTTCATGGTCCCGTGCTCATATTGTTCACTCTTCTACATGAGGAGAGATTTATTTATTTAAGGAATAAGTCTACATAAACTTATTTTGTTCAATAACTCATGTTCTACATTAAATTTTAACGATCTATCCGTTGAATTTAAAGTTTTTAATGCATAGATGAAGTTTGCACATTTTAAAAAAAATTAAAGACCATTTGATAATTCGTTTCATTAATTCAACTTAACATATAAAACATTTTTATGATTATTCGTAATTAATGAAACTAAGTATCAAATAACTTTAAATTTTTAAAAAAATTTATAAACTTAATTTATATATTAAAAACTTTAAATTTAATATTTAAATTATTATATAATATAATTTATTGAATAGAACAAATTTATATAGACTTACTTCTAAAATTTGTAGCTTAAAACTAAAAAATGTAAAGTTCAAACAAGTACATGAACCAAATGAACAAATAAACAAAAAAGTATCATATAGTAATGGAAAAATATTAGATACTAGGTTTTTCTTATTTGTGTAATTTTTATAACTAATAAAAAATTATTATTGATTAAATTTTTATATAATTTTTCTTTGTTTTATACTTTTAAGATAATTATTGAAAAGTTATAAAAAATAATGGTTTATAATTGCATGAGAATGTAAATTTGTTTTACATAGTTAATATATGGTGTTTTTTCTCTCTCTCTAAATAATGTATATTGTGATATAAAATATACATTAAAGATATTTTTAATTTCTAAATTTTTCATTTTTTGTCTTTCAACATTTCTTTTTACTAATTTTAATTTTTGAAATTTTGACAATTTTTACTTTTAGTCTTTAAATTTTTTCTCCCACTAATGTTTTGATCTATAACAATAATTGTCTTTTATCGATGGAGAAAACTTTCTTAGATTAAAACTAAATAATTTTTTTAAAAATCAAAATTAAAAATTGACAAAAGTTTAAAATTGAATTTTTAAACTATGCTTAACTATATATATATATATATATATTAAATTTCAATTTAAAAATAAAAATGAGAATAATAAATTGAAAGAGATATGAAGTTAAAAATTTTATAAATATTTTTTTAAGAAGAAATTTATAAAATCATCTAACAATAATAGAGAGAATTTGTAAATAAAATAAATTATTATTCTAATTTATTTAGTGCACAAGATCAATATTTATTTTATATGATTATTACTTATAATAAACAAATAAATAATTATATTATATTATATTATAATTATAATTCATAATATATAAATATTTTTAACACATAAATTATATTTTAAATTTATTATAAATAATAAATAATTTATATTGTAATAAAATTTATTTTTATCTTTCCATCATTTATTTTAAATATTAAAATAAAAAATATATAAATAAAAATAGATGACAAAAATCCTGAAAGCACTGTTATTTAATAGTATTACCTACTTTTTGTCCTGGCATGATAGTCATCTGATAGAATCAGTAATGACCAGTAATGATAATCGAACAAATATTTAAACATTCCATTTCCTTTTTTATTCTCAAATGTAAATACATTTATTAATTTTATTTATGACAAATATTTTTAACATGGCATCATAATAAAGAAAAATAAAAACACTGTTAGGGATCTTAACTCTTACGGAATGATTATTTTTTTTGACATCAAATGAAATGATCTTTCCCAAAAATATTAAAATGAAACAATGATTAGTTTAATTTAGCCTGCATTTATATATCTAAATATTGTAATAGTGACATCCACTCTGTATAAAAACTTTAGTTTGTAATTTATTATTATTATTATTATTGTGCACAACACATCTTAGTAAACTTCTCCCTCTTTCCTAGTTCCTAGTTGGAAATGAATGGAAGTGGACCCAAAAGCCAAAACAAAACCCTCTCACTTGTCTTCTTTGTGCATTCAAATTCAAATTCCAAAACCTTTCTTTATATCTTCTAAATGTGGCCACCCACATTAAACGGCAACTGGTTGCTCAAGCTCACACGTGTTTCCTTTTGTAATCTAATGCCCTAAAATTTTATATATCTATTTCAATTTTACCATTTAAATTAAGTTCACCATTTTCCTTCTATTTTTATCAGTATATTTATTCTTTTCACCTGCATGTTTTATTATAAATATAAAATATAATTTTATATATTTTAAAATTATTTATTAAATAAAATTTAATTGTAGTATAGTCTATATATTATAAATATTTTATTTATAAATCGTGTTATATAGAAATAAATATTTATCATGTAGATATACAAACTAAAATTATATTTTTACTTTAAAATACAAAACATGCCGACCAAGTGACCATATCTATAATAATCTCTAATATAGATATATATTAAGAATCTATCATATTCAAGCTTTTTTTGTCAATAAAAATTAATAAATATAAAATATCCTATGTAGAACCATTTGAGATAAGCATAGTCATAAAAGTTTTAAAGTATCATCGATATTTAACAATGACAATCTTTTATTGTCGTTTATATTTTTCTTTTAATATTATTCAAATATTTCTAACCACTATATTTTAATTTGCGTCTAAGAATAGGCTACCTATTTATGGAAATGATATAAGAATCTATTCATTATTTTTATATTAATGTTGTTTTTATTCTTTCTCTTTTTTACATTATTTTTTCCCTATTTTTTTTATAATACATTTAAAATAGAATCATACATATCAACATAAATAATTATTTTAATTAACTTTATTGATTTTATAAAATAATTATGCTGTACTATTTTTTATCTTTTTTATTTATTACTAAAATGTTATGGAAGAAGTGAAGATATTATTTTTATCAAAATTTATGTATTAATATTAATAAAATTGACAAATAATAATTAGAGAGTTGAAAAAATATTTATTTCTTAATTTTTCTTTTTCTCATGTTCAACAACAAAAAAATACATGTTTATAATGTTTAATAGGTAAATATAATAAAAAATGCTAATATTTCATAAATTTATAAAATGCCTTATAAAAAATTACTACTTTCTCTTAAATTGTGTCATATAATAAAAATTAAAAGAAATATAATTTTTTCCTAAATTAAAAATCTAGATTTAATCAGTATCTTAAATAGAGTTGTGACTAAATATACCATTTTATCTTTATGAGAATCAGTTTTTTTATAAAGAATTATGTCTTCTTAATATATATATATATATATATATATAAAGAGAGAGAAAGTTAATCATTTATACACTGTTACTATAAAAAATTTTTACATTGACAACCAATTATATCTCTTAATTATGTCATATCACTATTAAAAGTAAATGTGTTTATGGTGACATAACACAATTAAGAGATATAATTGGTTGTCAGTGTAAAAATTATTTACACGGACAGTGTATAAGTGATTAACTCATATATATATATATATATATATATATATATATATATATAATTTTATGTTATTTTCATAAAAAAAGTTTTTACAATATCATAAATATATTTTTTTTAGCATCGTTTAAAAAAAATCCAACATTCTCGTGGATATATAAATTAAACAACCAATGAAAATATGCCAGTCAGTTGAGTATGATGGTAAATATGATAAATTTATTAATATTAAGTTTAAATTTTATGAAGAAAACAATACAAGTTAAGCTGCAAAATGATAAAGTTAGTATTTATATTTATTATAAAAAATTAATAAATATTTACCATATCTACAAATTATTAATGTTGTAATGTTAAAGTAATTTTTTTCAGAACATGTCTTTATTTTGTGAGTTTAATTTATATATACAGGTCAACTAATAATAAATCACGATAAATATAATTTTAACATAATTATTATAAAATTAATAAATATTTCATAATTATTAGAGTCTGAATATAGTTTGCTTACACTAAACTATTTACTTTTATTTCATAAGTGATGTATTAACTTGTTAAAATAGATGGGTGATGTCACTAGAATTTTCTTTAAGTATATATAATCTAATATAATTGGTAAATAATTGAGTTATTTATTTTTTATAATCTTCATGTCTCTAAAGAATATATGCTTAGTGACTTTTTTTTTCTTCTAAAAGATACATATTTAATATATTGCTATATTTAATTTTAATTTGTCACATTTAAAATTATTTGCACGATGGTATTTTCTTCTCTTCTCTCACTCGCGGCTTACGTCATCCGGTGGGAAAGAGCTTCCCCTCGTCTCCTTCCGTTCCGGGTTCAACAGCTGGTCGTCATTGGCAGCGAGTGCCATTCAATTCCTTACGCGCGCAGTTAACGTTGGACAAAATTATTTAATTGAATAAGACTTAAATATATTTTTAATTTTATAAATTAAAAATTATTTAATTTTTATAATTTTGTAAATTTTATTTTAATTTTTATACTTAAATTTTATTAAAAATTTTATCAAAGTACAAAATCCCAACTACTAAAAAATGTTAGTTAAAATATTATATTAAAATTTATTTATTTTATC
Source organism: Cajanus cajan (assembly GCF_000230855.2). Classification (NCBI taxonomy): domain Eukaryota; kingdom Viridiplantae; phylum Streptophyta; class Magnoliopsida; order Fabales; family Fabaceae; genus Cajanus; species Cajanus cajan. Next base: position 49,055,427 of record NC_138523.1, on the reverse strand, counting down.
ATTTTTAAATATATTATTAATAATTTGAATAATTAAAATAAATTTATAAAAATTATAAGAATGAAAATAATGAATATAATAATCTATTAAAAATTGAAGATGAAAAGTGTTTTAGGACTCCAATTTCCTATATTAATAGGTGTAGGTATAAATGTTTAAACTTTAAATCATTAATTAATGATCCAATTAATAAATATTTTTCTTTTAAAATTCAAAAACATTAAAGTGCTGAAACAGCACATATATATATACATAGCAGACCACCAAGTTAAGGAAGGAAGGTCCAGTCGCACAATAATTCCCAAAATTACAACCTTGCCCCGTCAAAGAAAAACACGCAAAGAGAGAGAGAAAGGAAGAGAGAAAAAGAGACCCAAAAAACTAAAAAAAAAAAACGGGTTGGATTGTGTGAAATGCTGGTGACGGAGTTGCAACGCGGTGGCGGTGCCACGGCGGTGTGAGATCTCCCGGCGGCGCGGAGCATTTCTGAGGCGAGATGGGTTCGGGGCAGATTGGCGGCGGCGGGGGCGGCGGCGGGGGAGGTGGTTGTTCGAACGGCGGTAACGGGAGTTGTTGTGATATGAGTGTGAAGTGTTCGTGTAGGTGGAGATTGGAGAACCAACAATACTACAAGCGGTTATTTTCTTCTGGTTTCGTTTTCTTCTTCGGGTGTTTCGTTTTGTTCGGATCCATTGCCACCCTCTACGGTTGGCTTGCTTTTTCCCCCACAGTGCACTCCGCTCTCTCCCCTTTCGGTTGTCGTGACGACAATGAGGGTTCTTGGTCTATTGGGATTTTCTACGGTGACTCCCCTTTCGCTCTTCAACCGATAGAAGCTGTAAGTTTCAAAAATCTCTTCTTCCGGTGCATGTCTCTGTTAATTTCTCCCTTAAAGTTGTCATTTTTGAAAGAGAAATTTCAAAAAAAAAATTGATTTTTTTGGTGGGGAATTTTTTTTTTGTTATTTTGATGAAGTGATGGTGATGAATTATTTTAATTGGGTGCTTGTTTTTGTGGGGTGGTGACTGATGGTGTTGATTGTGTGCAGACGAATGTATCGAACGATGATACTGCGGCTTGGCCGGTCGCCAATCCTGTGGTGACGTGTGCTTCAGTTTCTGATGCTGGTACCCCCAGTAATTTCGTTGCTGACCCTTTTCTTTTTATTCAGGTAATAATAATACTAATAATATATTAATATTAATAATAATAATAATAGGTTCTTGTCACCCTTGGGGTGGTTCCCTCCCTCCCTCTTTCATGTATCTGGTGTTTCTGATTCTGTGAAATAGTTTTAGTGCTTTACCCTTTTATTCCTTCTGTATCTGCAGTTTTTGACAAGCAAAATTCTACTCTTTTTTTTTTACATACTGTTTTGTTTGCTGAGTCAGTGTTTGGATTCAGTTAATGATTATGAATCTCTAGGGATAGAGGCTTGGTGGTGTTAGAACGTTTAGGGTAACAGTGAAAGATAATACGTCATGTTATTGTTATGATTGTTTCCTCGGATTAACTTGCATGTTTCTGGAGAAAATTTCTTGGTTGGAGCTTTGAATTTGACTTAGAGCAGTAGAGTGTATTTTATTTTATTTTTCTGGCTGAGGCTGGGAGACTGGATCTATATGTATATGCAAGTAATATTTTATATGTTGCTTGAGACGGTTCCCTACTTGTTTACTTAAGTGAGAAGCCGTTGAAAAGTTGACAGGGAGGTCAGGATACGTCTAATTGTAACTATTAGTGTGAAATGAGGTAGAAATGTATGGCTTGATAGGGCTTGTGTGACATCCTGTTTTTGGTTCTTGTCTGCAAGGCCTTGCTCTTATATGCAAGTTACGACATAGTAGGGTTGTTTTGTATACTATGTGTCATACTCGGAGGATTTTGTAGCAAAACCATCAGTTGTTTATACGGTTAGGTCGCTAATATCAGTATTTTATATAACAGGAAGGATATGCTTCTGTATGTGTCATACTCAGAGAGGAATTCTATATTTTGTACTTTGTACTGTTAAGTACCTAATAATAATATTAGTATTCTTTATAAGTTATAACATGAAAAGTTTGCTTCTAGAGAGGATTAGGTAAACCATCGGGTGTTGCTTGTACTTTTAAGTGCCTAATATTAGTATTCTTACTATTCTATATAACATGAAAAGTAGGGTTTCTACTCACTCTGTATATCTCTATGTGTGAGTGTGTAGCACTTGGCATTCTCCTTCTTTTTTATTGTAAGAGGATAACTATTAAACCTTCTGGGTTTTAGTGCCATCCTTTGGTTGATAACTAAAATAATTGGGGTCCTCTTTTGTAAAATAAAAAATCAGTGGCTCTATTGGTTGTTCATGGTATGTATTAAAAATAAAGCTAGTTGGAGTAGATTCAATGATAGGGAGTGTCTACAACTGTTCCAAAATCTATATTTTATTCTTTTAATTCACATTTTGATTAAACATAGGGTTCTTATACATGATTTATTGCCAATCTGATTTTACTTCCTTTTGACCATCATATTTTGTTTTGAGAAGGAAATAAACTGTGTGAATAGCTGGAAATCAATTTTCCCTTTGAAATTCTGTTCTAAATTTATGAACAATGATGAATCAGAAGGTAATCTGAAGTTGAAGTGCTTTTCTAAGGAGTAGGATGGACACTTATTATGCATGGTGGTCATTTGAAGTGTTTAGTTTTTTGTAAGTGTCTCTAAAAAGAGAAGCCCAATGCACAATGCTCCCACCATTGTAGGAAAAATATTTTTAGTAGTATTGTCAGGGAAAAATATAATGATTTAGGTTTAATATTGGAGAACAGGGTGAAATTTCTATTGAACAAATGATTTGTGCCATTCAAAGTATCCGTGGAAGTTTACTCTTTGAGCAGTATAATTTTGAAATAGATAGAATCATTTTTTACTTTGCCCCCCTCATTTCTATTGCTCGTAAAAAATTGTCTGCTAAACTACTGTTCAGTTTATCTGTGCTTCTGACATCATTAAGACTGCAACAAATTTTTTTATGCATTACACAATCTGTATCTATCGACCTTATGTGTCCATACTCCATAGTGTCAACTTGTTGTCTTGTCAATCTGATATATCTGAGTTTGTATGATCAACACTTGATAAATGGTCTCCAAATAAAAAGGTATAGTTATTAAAAGGTTATAATATTCCCATGTGCACAAAGAAAAATATGAATGTCAATGTAGATGATACATGAGTGTTGAGATATATAATTGAAAATGGGTCAATATCCCATTTTGAGGTGTCTACAGCTTTGAAGTTTCTTGTTTTCTATATGGATAATCAGCATGAACCTATTCACTCATATTGCCATTGCAATTCAGGGAAATACTTTTTACCTGTTCTATGAGACAAAAAATTCAATTACTATGCAAGGTGATATTGGAGTTTCTAAAAGTACCAACAAGGGAGCAACATGGAAACAACTGGGAATTGCCTTGGATGAGGATTGGCATCTTTCTTATCCTTATGTCTTTGAGCATGATGGCCAGGTATTCCTAAGAAAAATGTGTATGTTTAGTTATATAAGATGCGCATGAACTTGTCTAATACACTTCTACTTCTCAAACTAATTATTGTGGTTGAATTTTAGTTTTTATAATATTCATTTTTTTTGCTTGTTTGTAACTTCTCAGATATATATGATGCCTGAGGGCAGCCAGAAGGGAGATCTTCGTATCTACCGTGCAGTTAACTTTCCTTTGCAGTGGAGATTGGAAAAGGTCATCATGAAAAAGCCACTTGTTGATTCTTTTATAACCAATTATGGTGGGAAGTACTGGCTTTTTGGCTCAGATCATAGTGGTTTTGGCACCAAGAAAAATGGGCAGTTGGAGATTTGGTATAGCAATTCGCCTCTCGGTCCTTGGAAACCCCACAAGAAGAATCCCATTTATAACATTGACAAGAGCTTGGGAGCTCGCAATGGAGGCAGACCATTTAAATATGAAGGAAATCTTTATCGGACGGGTCAAGACTGTGGCGATACATATGGGAGACGGGTGCGTGTCTTTAAGATAGAAACGCTCACTAGTAATGAATACAAAGAAGTTGAAGTACCCTTAGGCTTTGTTGAATCAAATAAGGGTCGTAATGCTTGGAATGGTGCTCGATACCATCACTTAGATGTGCAACATCTGCCTTCTGGTGGCTGGGTTGGTATCATGGATGGGGATCGTGTTCCTTCTGGAGATTCAGTCCGGAGATTCACAGTTGGCTGTGCTTCTGTTGCAGTTGCTTCTATACTCATTGTGCTACTGGGCGTGTTACTTGGATTTGTGAATTGTATTGTTCCTGTCAATTGGTTCATTCATAACTCTGGGAAGAGGAATTTAACTTTCTTGTCGTGGGAAAGGTCAAATGTGTTATCTTCAAGATTGAGACGGTTTTGCAGATGCCTGAACCGTGCCCCAACATTTCTCCGAGGTAAGATAAAGCATAATACCTGTGCTAGGAGGTTTATTCTAGCTATAATATTTGCTGTGGGGGTTGGATTGATGTGCATAGGAGTGAAAAATATTTATGGTGGTAACGGTTCTGAAGAACCTTACCCCTTGAAAGGGCAATATTCCCAGTTCACATTACTAACAATGACCTATGATGCTCGACTCTGGAATCTGAAAATGTATGTGAAACATTACTCAAGATGCTCTTCTGTGCGTGAGATAGTTGTGGTGTGGAACAAGGGAGTCCCTCCGGAATTGAGTGATCTAGATTCTGCAGTACCAGTGAGGATCAGGAAAGAGGATAAGAACTCTCTGAATAATCGGTTCAAGGCTGATACATTGATAAAGACACGGGCAGTCCTCGAGCTTGATGACGACATTATGATGCCATGCGATGATATTGAGCGAGGTTTTAAGGTGTGGCGGCAGCACCCAGATCGGATTGTTGGATTCTATCCTCGGCTTATTGCTGGGAGCCCTTTAAAATACAGGGGAGAAAAATACGCACGGATGCATAAAGGGTACAACATGATTCTTACTGGTGCAGCTTTTATTGATTCTCAAGTAGCTTTCAAGAGGTACTGGAGCAAGGAAGCAGCGCAAGGGAGGGAACTGGTGGACAGGTTTTTTAACTGTGAAGATGTGCTCTTAAATTATCTGTATGCAAATGCAAGCTCATCACCGAGGACTGTTGATTATGTGAAACCGACTTGGGCCATTGACACTTCAAAGTTTTCAGGTGCGGCGATTAGCCGAAACACGAATGTGCATTATGGATTGAGAAGCAAATGCCTGATGCAATTTTCAGAGATGTATGGAAGTTTAGATGGTCGTAAATGGGGATTTGACAGTAGGAAGGATGGTTGGGATGTATAGTAGGGAGTTTTTGTTATAGCTAGGTCCTTGCCAACTTTTGTATTTTTCATCTTTTGAGGGTATAAAGTCTTCTTGTCCATACTTGTACCCCACTGTGAATCTTATTTTAGGGGGTTTTCCAATAGAATGAATGTCTGCAACATGTAAATTGGTTCCATAATGGCCTTTTCATGTTATAGTATTTTTTAATTTGTGCCTCCAACCCCCCGGGGGTATTTTGTGATAGTGTTGGGATGGAAGGGAACATAGGAACAGAAACATTCAACAAATGGAAAATAGGAGTATAACTGTTTCCTAAAGACATTTCTTCCTTAGAAACTGTAATTCTGATCCTGGCATTGATTCTAATTTTCATGGCTTTTTGACTGTTTCTAAGCCTTTAAAGGGTGGCTTTCTTTTGTTCTTAGATTGACTTTGGTTTCTGGTTTAGGGGGGATGAATATGAACTATAACAAAATAGACCAGAAAGTCATGATGGCATATTGTGTTAGTTTCCTGTTTCATAACATTTAGCATCTTTTTGCACCACTAACATGTAGGTAGGCCGAATAAAATTGGATTTTGAGTTTTATAGATAAAGTTTTGGATTCAAGTTTTGATGTTTTCTTTAAACAAGGTTTCTGATCACGTTTTATGATTAAAGAAAATATGGTTGAAAATGAGAGACTTTATTAATATAATTGAGTTCTTTTGGAAAGATCAGTTATCCATGAATGGTTAAATAAGATATTTCACATTTGTATAACGTTGACCTCTCCAAAAAGAAAACATCTTTTTGCATCCATGCATATTGTAAGGGTTGAACACAAGGTTTGATTTGATGTTCTTAAAATTGATTATTGTGATGTTAAAATAATGATTGATTAGTAGAAATTACATGTTATCCTTAGGTATTAGTTTTTAGATACTGAGTGAACTATGTTTATGAATTAAAAATAAGATAATATGGAAAGTCCAATAAATGCACACATTTTGCTACATGTTCGGTTCCCTGGACTTAAAGCAGAACGAAATAATGTGTGAAATCACTGCTAGCTTCGAATTGTTTGGACTTCGATTGTATCTTAATGTTATGCTTATTTTTGTTATGAAATTGACTAACTACTTTGCTATGGCCATTGGACAAATTCCGTTTAAACTCAAATTATCGCCCCTTTCAGGTGTGAAGCTAGCTGCTGGTATAGTGCTAGCTAGAACTTTTCGAAAGAATTAATTTTCAATGATGTTTGATAATAAAATGCAGGGTTCTTTGTGAGTACCCCCAAATGCCTTTTTTAGCATATCAGTATTTTAAAGTTTAACCAATGAGAATGACATAAAAAAAAATAAAAATTGGTAGTTCATTTAATGGCTTAATTAACACGTACGTATACCAGATACATTTATGTATCTCTTTTACTTTAATTGTTATTTTTTTTCCATTACCATTAACTAGTTCTTCTTAATCTTCACTTAAATAATGTCAATTATGTCATATATCTCTCTATACTAAACAGCGTAGAGTGAAAGTGGGGTTTTTAAGTAACATTCATAGCATTCAAATAGGCACACCTTAAATTTTTATGGAAATGGGAATGTGATAAAGCTCAATACTAAATCTTGAAGTTGGTATTTCATAGAATTTGAGGACAACTTCTATCTGAAATATTTTTAACTTCTGCAATAAACGTATACTCTATTTTTTTCTTCTTGATATTTCCATAAATCAAATAAATACATGTATCATTAGTGTTGTTTTCACTCATTTTGCTTTCAACAAGTATAATTTGCATTATCTTACAAACTGAAAAACTTAATAGAGTTGACTTCGTCTAAGTGAGAAGTAGACTAGTCGGTGGTTCCTGCAAGGTCTTAGTTTCTAATGTTACTAACGCAAAAAAAAAAAAAACAATAATATATATATATATATATATATATATATATATATATATTACAAATTAAACTGCATAATTGGGAAAAGCTAGCCTATTTATGAGGTATCTGCAAAATACTTTACAAATGTTATAGAAACACCTAAGTTGTTTTTATTTGGATAAAACACTATTTGATTTTTAAGTGTATCTTGTTGACACTTTAAAAATACAAAATATTATTCACTATAGTCCAAAATTTTAAAAAGTATGTGTCTAAAGTGATAATATTAACATATATTTAGAGATTAAAATAATAACAAATAGTTGGTTTTGAAACTTAAATAAAATAACTAAAAATTTCAAGAACTCTTTTAATTTTTTTTTTTTACTTTCAGAAACTAAAGTGTTAATAATCTATTGTATCAAAGACTCAAATAATGCTTCGCCCTTTCTTATTATGTCGAAAGTTAGTACAAATGTATTTTCCACCTTTGTCTTTATCAATTCAATTTTCATGAAGTGTTCATAGGCTTGCGGCTTGCCTATGGCTTTTTAATTTTCATTGCAATCTTTTTCTAACAATGTCTTGCCGTGTTTGGGTAGACTAGCAAAGATTCCATCCTTTTTTTCTTATTGGAAACGAAAGAATAGGTCACGTGCCTAACTTTTCGCATAAAATATAATTAATGGCTTGAAGACAAGTCTTCAACATGTACATGGCAGGGGAATGAATGTCTTGCATTTTGATTTTGATTAAAAAAAATTATAATATCAACTTTTACTTTTTTCTGGAAAGATTTCCTTCTCACAAATGAAATTTGCTTAATCAATCACAAATGAACTAAGAGCTAGTTTCTTTCAGCACATAAAATTTTAGGGAAAGAAAATGTGTGGTATCTCAGTTTGAAGTATGGAAAGTTCGTGAATTCAAAAAATACCTACGAAGAATCAATTTTTATTTCATCTCGAGGAGATAAATAAAGACATACAACTTGCCAAATGCAGCATTCTATATTATTCCACTCGACTAATTTTAGTTAAATAAGAGTTACTTTAAAACAAAACACAAATATTTTATGTTTAATTACCATACAAATGTGAATAAATCTCTAAATCAAATATCAAGACTAATAACTATTCCTCACCTCCTAACACTTTTTATATTTCAAGTCGAAATAATTTTATTATATGACATTTCACGTAACTTTTTTGTGGTCAGGAACTTATAAGAGTAGTCATTTTTAAAATGTTTGATCATTTTTAGGATTAATGATTAATCTCACAAGTCCAAACAATACCTTTTAACATGTTTTATTCTCACTTGCATATTATATAATCCCAAAAATCATTGCCTCTAAAAAATAACTCCTCCACACTAACAATTCACATTTTTTAAATAAGGACAAAAATGTAAATTACATTCAAAAAATCTCAACCATTCCTTTTATATGAAATATCCTATTGTCATTAACAATTTGTATTACATGCACCACCTAACAACATACTTTATTTTGCTTTTACATGTATGAAGCATCTAAGATGTTGCTTCGTGCTAGAATTTTCCAAACATGAAGTGGAAATTGTTGAACACATTGTATTGTAAGTAGTAAGTTCACACACATGCACACATAAATTTGTGTGTGAACACAATCATGCAACTACAGATAGAAATGTTAATGCCAAGAAACTTAATTCGTTCTTGAAGTGAATGTTAGGCAACAAGAAAAAAGGCTAAATTGTTGTATTCTTTAAAAAAAATTTAATGAAAAATTGTCCTTTAAAAGGTAACCTTATGAGCGTTCAAAACTTAAGTTAATTTATGAAATCAATTTTTGAGCAAGTTATTCTCTCAACAGACTGTACAACGATATATGTAATATGTAGTAAGGTAAATAAAGTAAGAGGATAGAGTTAGAGAAATTTCACACAGAGATTTTATACTGGTTCACCTTAATTTGGGCTACATCTTGTCCTCATACAAACTTGTGAGATTTTCATCTATCACAATTAATTGTTGTTCAAGTTACAACTCTAGCCACCTACTGATATAGTCACTCCATTACATAGCTACCTACTATTAGGGATTCACACTCAGCAACCTGTTGAGATTTCACACTCAACAACTTGTTGAGACGCCCAACCTCATAGTCACCTGCCATGAGAATACACAACCACTTGTTGTGATTCCTTTCCTTCCTTACTACACCTCTACAACTCAAATCTGGGTAGGATAAGTTCTTTATAAAAATGAGTTTGTGTATCCTAACACTCCACTAAGGTTGTAATAGATTTTCCTAACTAGAGCTTCCACTAAGGAAGATACACACTTTGTTCATCTATTACAAGACTGACACAAATGCATAAGTGGAGTTCTTTGAATAATCAAAATATGAAACAAAGATTACAACTTTGGTAACTTGTGTTTTGATTACTCATTTTTATCTTGCTTGTTTAAAATATGTAGCCTTGGTCTTCCTTTTATAACCATCAAAATACATCCATCATGGGTAACTTAGTTTTTAAGTAGTGTTAACCTCGGTTGTAGTTTCCTTTTCTGGTGTTGTCAGCTTTTCCTTCAGATTTTGTTACCTTCTAAGTAAACATTCTCTTCAAATCTTCTAAGTAGAGACTTCAATAACAATCTTTTGAGAAATTGAGTTTTAATTGAAACTTTTAGATGAATGGTTCAAAGAATTGGTCTCCTAAGCCAAGTCTCCAAGGCATTTCTTCTAAGAGGAAATGTTTATCTAGAACCTCTTTGATCAATTGACACTAAGTGCTCATTAAACAGCCAAAACATTGGTGCTATAAGACAGTTCAATAAGATTAAATGCTATCTGTTGAAACTTTTGAATTGCAATACTTTGTCAACCTTCTGAGTAATAAACAAAACAATTATGAAATACTTGAACAAAATTGTTAGTATCCACGTGAGAACTCTTTCATATTAAAACTTTAAATTAAAAGTTTGTCATTATTAAAACACCTATTAAGTCATCATTAAATAATTGTCTTAACAACCCCTTTATAGTAGGCATGACAAAACGAACCTTAGTTCGTGCCCCGTGGGTTAGTTCGTTGGCCCACCAAAAATTGGCGGGTCAAGCTGGGTTAGTCTACCAAGCCACCTATTATTATTATTATTATTATTATTATTATTATTATTATTATTATCATTATACATTTAATGTTAAGTTTAAATATGTTGGATCGATCGCTTACCACTAGGCCAAAAACTATAGCTGATAGTCAGGGCGCAACTCTTTTTACTTAAGAGCGCAGCAGCCCAAGCGCCATGATTCGACAGTGACTTGGCCTACCTAGCCTCCGCCACGTGACAATTGATGCAACCCGCAACAATCTCCCCCTCAGCAATTGCCCCGCTGGGTATCGAACTCATGACCTTGGCTCTGATATCAATTGTTGGATCGAGCGCTTACCACTAGGCCAAAAGCTATAGCTGATAGTCAGGGCGCAACTCTTTTTACTTAAGAGCGCAGCAGCCCAAGCGCCATGATTCGACAGTGACTTGGCCCACCTAGCCTCCGCCACGGGACAATTGATGCAACCCGCAACAATCTCCCCCTCAGCAATTGCCTCGCTGGGTATCGAACTCATGACCTTGGCTCTGATACCAATTTTTGGATCGAGCGCTTACCACTAGGCCAAAAGCTATAGATGATAGTCAGGGCACAACTCTTTTTACTTAAGAGCGCAGCAGCCCAAGCGCCATGATTCGACAGTGACTTGGCCCACCTAGCCTCCGCCACGGGACAATTGATGCAACCCGCAACAAAATAAGTCACATGAGATTTATTATGTAAGTAGTTTGTAATTTGTTGTGTAATAAATATGTTATGCATTTGATTTATTTTATTATATGTGACTTGAATTTTTTTGTGCAACAAATTTGGAAGAGTTATTGTTGTTGTTGTTGTTATTAATAATAATAATAATAATATTATTATTATTATTATTATTATATCTATTTTATTATGTAGCAAATTTGTGTTTTGTTGTATAACAAATAGGGATGGCAACGGGCGGGTCAGGTACGAGTTTCATGATACCTGTCCCCGTTCCTGTGAGTCAAACTCATCCCCGTCCTGTTCCGTACCGTCGAGTATGTAATTTTTATCCCCATTCTCGTCCCCATCGGGTATCGGGTATACCCGTACCCGTACCCATACCCATCAATTTTATTATTATTTTTTTTTTGTAAAAAAATATAATATTTTTAAATTATTTTTCTATTATAGTATAATTATAATTAGGTTATTTCTCTATCTCATATTATAATAAATAATCATACATAATAAAATATTAAATTTTTTTAACATAATTAAATTGAAAGTGAGTATTAAATTTAGAATAGGAACGAGGGCGGGTACGGGGACGGGTATGGGTACGGGGCGAGTAAGTACATACCCGTACCCGATTTAATATATCGGGTTTTACCCCCGTACCCGTACCCGGTCAAACAAGGTATTCCCTGTTAAAGTCAGGACGGGTTCGGGTATTACCTATGGGTACAAGTATATTTGTCATCCCTAATAGAAAATCAAACCAAAATTGTTATAATTTGATATTTATTTTATTATACAAACATACTAATTTATGTGGGTCATTTAGATATTAAGAAAGAAATATTAGAAGAGTTACTCAAAATAAATATGCAAACTTTTATTAAATAGGCCGATCCACCCTAAGGCAAGGCGAGACAAGACATCTAACTCGTTTTCATTTGGTGAGCCAACCCGATCTAATCATTTTTTACGGACTAACAACGAGACAAATTTAAACAGATCGTACTGACTCGTTTTACCACTCCTACTTTATAAGCATATAACTCCCCTACAATTTCATGTAGAATCTTGTATTTCACATTTTCACCATGTATATGCTTCTCTAAAATGATGTCTTTATTTTATTTGAAAGAGAGAAGGAAAAAAATAGGAAAAGAAACTCCATTCTAAAAGGATGTCTTTATTTTATATGAAAGAGAGAAATAAAAAAAATAGGAAAAGAAACTCCTTTCCAAAAGTGATAGAAGTGTAGGAAATTAATGTAAAGTTACCATGGTGTTTATTTTTATTTTTTTAATTTTTTATGTATTTTCACGCGGCATTGCTTTTTTTAATTTTATAAAAATATTGTTTTTATTAAATAATTTTTCTAATTTCAAGTAATTTATTGTGTTAATTTCATATATTAAGATGTGATGTTAAATATTAGTTAACAAGAGATTATAAAAGGAATAGGTCTGGATAATGTTAGCATAGGATCGTGTTATAAATTCCCTGAAAGAGGGGTGAGTGTAGCACAAAATTTAAAGAAATTTGTTTAGTTTTCTCTAATTTGGAGACCTCATGAACATTATTTCCTGATTCCTTATATTGATTTTTTTTTTTATCACGATGTGAACAAATAAGATGTTGCGTATAAGGAATACAACGAGTAATAAGTATGCTCATTCTTATATAAAAATAATTATGAAAGATATTTTATAATAAAGTATTGCAATTTTTGTGGTCTTTCATAACGTAAATGTACTGCATTCTTTTTATTTAATGTAAAGCATATAATTTAAAATTGTCACTTGGACACAAAAATATCCCCATTGTGATCCATAACAAAACTAACAAAATCTCTATTATCATTTTTATTTTATTTTATAAATATAGTATATCTCAAAATTAATAATAAACAGAGTCTAATATGCACTTATATAACATGACTTATATTATATAAATGTTACTTTAATATCATAAAAATCAATTCTATGAATATTAAGTTCACCTCCCATACTTTAAGGAAAACTTCCGATCATAAGTTAAGGATTTTAGTTTATTTATAATATCATTGTAATATTGTTGGAAGGAAAGAAAATGAATTAAAAACAAGATGATTATAAAGATGTTTGGTTGTGTGAAATAATAAAAAAATATGTATATAAAATCAAACAATTATATTAAATAAAAAATGTATAAATAATGAGAATAATTGTCTTTAAAATCTTATAAGTCCTCCCCTCCTTTTCTTAAAAAAGGAAAAGAAAGAATAAAAAAATAAAATTTGTTATGAAAATTAACGTAAAATTATAAACTTTAATATAATAACATTATAGAGAAAGGATATAAAAAACAACTTAAAAAAATAATGAAGAGTTTTTTTTTTGTTATATTTTTAATAATGAAACAGGCTAATTATAGATATAAATTAGTTGAACGGTTATAAATAATCTAATAAAAAAATATAAATGATGATGATAAATTGATAATAAATATCTACCACTGAATATTCATGTCAGACCACACTTTTATTTTTCTTCTTTCTTTCCTTTTGTACGTCTTGCCAAAAAAGAGAAAGAAACATATTTTAATCTTTCCTCTTTTTTTCATCTAAATCATACTATGTAGTATGTACAAGACTCATCAACACAATAATACATAGTTTATGATACTGTGCTTTGTTCAATAATAAATTTCAGTTCTAAAATTTCTTACACATGCAGGATAAAAAATTACTATTAATAATATCATCGTATGTAAATAAAAGAGAATAAAAAATTTATTAAGTTGATTTTTTAAAAAATAATGCAACACAATAACAATATTATAAAAATATATTAGAAATATAAATTAAAAAATTAATATCATATTAAAAATTAAAATAATACTTATTGTTTCTTCTTATATAACACTAAATTGAGATACAAAATTTACGGATTTAATGTTTATTTTCTCCTTAATTTTATTATAATCTATTGATAGAATCATGAATTTGGCTCTTTACACTTAAAACTCGAGAAAAATCTAACATGCAATGCCATATTCTATGACTACACAACATAATCATCTCATTTCCAACAAAAAACACAACATGCAACCAATAATTAACTAAAATCATCAATTTCACTTCAACATGCTACAAGAATCATGGAACCCCAACCTCAAAATTCAAGCAACACAGCTACAATTATGTGAAACTCAAAAAACATACAGCATCATAAATCATCAAAGAGCTAAGTTCTAGCATCTCTTATTACCTCCGAATCAACCCAAAAAGAGGAAGAAAAGAAAAGAACGAGACCCCGATAATTCCATTCTACTTCTCTAACGTTTTGGATTCTCAACTCTACGGGCTTGAATCACGACCAACTACTCAACATTCTATAGTGAAGGGTTTTATGTTCTTTATGGACTCAAAAAAGGTAAGAAAATCTCTCTAGTTCCAGAGCTTCTCTCTAACCTTTTTAAGAAAATTAACTTATAAAGTTCATTTCTTAAAAAATATCTTATATACCTTTTCTTAACAGGTCAGACTTCTGACCTCTACTCAAAACAATTCTTAACAACTGGGAACTCCTAAGAATTTCTAAAGTCCTATGATTTATCAACTATTAAATAATAAATCACAACAACATACAATATAATAAAATCAATGATTTACAATGTTACATCTTACTTATGGCATACATTTGAATTCAACATATATGGGTTAAAATATTTTTTTATACAAGTGCAATAATTAGTTTGTGGTGATAACTAGTTTATTTTTTTAGAATGTGTAATAATTTGTTGGAAACATGAGAGAGTTAAACATCACAAAGAATTACATCAATACATTCACACTTATACACAACAATAATCTCATCTTTGAATGTGAATCTTTTTCACATGGTATGTCCCCCCTGTAAGTAGAAGTATTTTTCCATTCATAAGTATTAGATGGTATTGCCAATAAAACTTAATCATTACCATCAATAAGTTTGAGATTTTTGACACTAGGGACCTCCAAATATGAATCCACCACTAATTTCATTATCTAATACTCGTCTGAATCGATCACTTGATTGAATCATTGATTTTGATACCAATTATTGGAAATACGAAATATGTTAAACACAAAAAATAGCTATACTAATAGGTCATGAGCAAACTACATCGATAAATTTTACATTTCATCTTAACTCAAAATCTTAAAGTACCAAGTTTATGGATTTTTTTTTCTCCTTTTTAAATACACTTTTTTTGGTTAAAAAAAGTTAAAGTAACTAAAATAAAAGAATAAAAAATGAAAAGAAAGAGAAATGATTTTTTAGTTGTTTAATATGAAAGAAAATATAAAGAAAAAAATATAATTTATTTTTCTCGTTTGATCGAGTAGAAACTGAGAGAAAAAAATATAATCGTCAAATATGCATTTATCTAACTTTTTAATTAATTTAGGTGTAAATTTTTTTAATTAATTTATACATTAATTATGTCATTAATTTTATCTTAAATTTTTTTACTTTTTTTAAAATTATTCTCGATATTAATGAAAGTCTTACATTACCTATTTATTAAATGGAGAGAAATACATTAAATAAAGTTATTTCTTGCTAAAAATAATTAATAAAAACATATTTTAAGTCAATTCTTATAAAAACAAAACAACAAACAAACTTTAATGAATTATTAGAATCATCTTAATGATAAAATTATCAACATATACAAAAATTTAAATTTAAATTTCGAAGTGATTATTGTAATTTTTAATTATAAAAAAAGCAAGCAATTTGATTTTAGTTGTCATAAAAAAAAAAAAAAGTGGAGAATATGTGCTAAATGAAAAGGCAGCAATGTTTGTTTATTTTTTGTTGTAGAGTATGTATGTTTTGGGTAAAGAAAGAGAAGCAATGAAATGTGAGATTTGCAGTCAAAACGGTCAAAGCATTGAATCCAATCCATTGGCATTGGACTATTCTATTCTATCTATTGGAAACAGGACAGTGACAGAAAAGCATGAAATTTCACAAAAGCTTGTAATCATATGCATTATTTATGCTAACACCTCCTTCCCTTCCCATGACAGGTGTTTGCCTTGTTCCTGATTTAGCCATAATAGCCACAAAGAGAGAGAGAAAGAAGGCATGATAAAATGAAATGAATGATCTCCATCATCACTCCCATTCCTTCTCCTTCTCTCTAGGGTTTCCAATTTCAATTCCCAATCTCCCCCAAAGCTCCCACCTTTCCCATTCATTCGCGCAATTCCCTTCGCCCTTTTCCTTTTCCCTCAAAAGGGTACCCTCGCCTTCGCCCCTCTTTGACCGTTCCGGGCTCGCCCCCCCAGGCCTCTAGAGAGAGAAAGTGCTTTTCTAGAGAGAGAAAGTCACCATGGGAATGTAGAGTGTAGCTCCCTTCTTGCTATTGTTGGCGACCGAGCAATGTTGGAAATGGAGAAGGATTTTGATTCCAAGCTCAAGATTCAGGGGAATTCCTCCTCTTCCAATGGAAATGCTGGGAATGTCCAGAGATCCAAAAGCTTTGCTTTTAGGGCTCCCCAGGAGAATTACACCATTCAGGACTTTGAATTGGGCAAGATCTATGGTGTTGGCTCTTATTCTAAGGTCTCACATATATACTTTTGTTGCTTTTGTTTTGTGGGTTGATGTTGTCTCTGTGTGTGGCTGTGTGCAGTGTTTTGATAATACATGGATCCTGTTAATGATGTTGGCATTGTAGTTCTGTTACATAATACATGTTGGTTGTTGGTTGCAAGTTGGATAATCATTAATGCGTTGGACATCATTAGGCAATATTGTCATACTTGTTTGCTATATATTGTTGTATGAAGTGAAACATCGTTTGGTATCTTCATTTGGGAATTTTGATATGCTAGGGGGATTCTTCTTTGATGCTCTGTCATGAATGGTTGCTAAAACTGTTATAAAGACTGCTTGTACCTCCACCTCTTCCCGTTCTCTCTGAAGATGCTCCGTTCAATTTACACAACAGGAAAACATCCTACATTCTATGAGTTATGTATTGTTTGCTGTTAGCTCTTATGGTATTGTGAATTATATTAAAAGATTCAGATTTGGAAATTAAGCCATTTTTTTTCCTCAAAACAAATGAGTCCTCAAGATTATCTTTGAATTAATTAATGAGAATTAATTGAGTTACAGAGCTGGAAGTAAAACAAATTTATAGTCTAGTCTGTAGAAATGAAGCAAACTGAATAAATGATTGGCTTTATTGATTATGTGCGGTTTACCCAGCCGGAACTGACGTGGACTGACTAGTGCATAAAATCAGCATTATATTCGCCTTTTGAGTGTATTATTGTGATGCCTTACTTCTTTTATGGGGAATTTTATCCTGCTTGTGGCTTGCCATTAGTAGTGTTTACTTATTTAAACTGTGTTGATATCAAATATGAGTTTGTGACATCTCACAGAAAACATTTTTTTTTTTTGGTTTCTCTGTCTCTACTTTTATATATCACATATGGCCTTTGCTTCTGCCTGTCTAGCTCCCTCACTTGCACACTGTCTGTCTCTTGCTCCGTCTATGATTTGGTTTCTTTATTCAACTGTTTTGGTTGGTTGTGCACAAAAAATTCTGTTAATTAAAGGAAATGTATCGTATAATTTGTACCACTTTGGGACATATTTGTTGTCTGTTATATCTTATACGGTAAACAGTTGTTTGAGTGGGTTTATTTTCTCTTGTAAATTATCACCAAATATCTTTCTTATTATGCTTAAAGGTTGTGAGGGCAAAGAAGAAGGACACAGGAACTGTGTATGCATTGAAGATCATGGACAAAAAATTTATTACCAAAGAGAACAAAACAGCTTATGTAAAATTGGAACGCATTGTACTAGATCAATTGGATCATCCAGGCATTGTGCGGTTATATTTCACATTTCAAGACTCATTTTCTCTGTGTAAGTATTGCCTGGTTTATTTTATCCTTACACTCGCTTTTGCTGTGTCTTACTCTTCTCTAATATCTTCTAACACTTCCTTTTGCTCCCCTTGTTTGCCAAGTTGCTTTATATATTATTTTGACTTTATCTCCTTTTCCTCTGTTCCTTTTACATCGGTGAAGACATGGCACTTGAATCCTGTGAAGGTGGAGAACTTTTTGATCAAATAACCAGGGTAAGCTAACATAAAACTTCAAGGCATATGCTCCATGTGCTGGGGTATAAGTAATATGTTCAGAAAAATCTTACATAACGTGTGCTGAAGGTGTTAGTCCAGCAGAACCCAGGTGTAGTCCTAGTATAAATGTTAAAAAAAACATGAAATTTAGGCTCCTTATAATATTCCAAAGAGTGGAAATTATAAACTACACCAGAATTTCTTTTAACACCGGGTTTTCTAAGATTCAGGATAACTTAATGTTGTCTTTATGATCAATTCTTTGGATACACATAAGTGATCATTTTAAAATGAAGTATTTACACTCAACCTCTTGAAGTTTTTTTTGAAATATTTAATTTTAGATTTTGCCAAAATAAACCTACTTTTCAGTTTTCACTCCATTTTACCGAATCGACTAATCCCCATACTAAATCTTTTTAATACAAGATTCCTTCAAACATAAAAATGAACCATAGTTAATGCTAGGAATACGAGATGGCATACCTTTAGATTGAAGATTATACCCATGCAGTGTCGTGCTATGGTCAACCCCTCTTCCCCTTAATAGTATTGTTTCACTGGGTGCATTTATTCTCTCTTTAGAGAATACTTGAAATTTGATTTCAATCTTTTATCATTTATTTTCTCTTTGAATTGTCATTCCCTTTTTTGTGTTTAATATCTTCATTCTTTATAAAGTGTGTAGTTTTAAACATCTAAAACATTGACTACATTCGAGAATTTTGCATTCTGGGCTCTTGTCTTCATTCTTATAGTCTCCACCCGGGAAATTATTGAAATCAATTTATGTTACAGTTTTGTAGAACTTTTAGAGATTCACCAAAGCCAATAAAGAATAGAACTGTCACACTAGTTAATAACAAATTCCTTTCCTCTTTGATAACAAGGTAAGTAATACATTAAGCATATGTTTGGTTTTGCATAAACTTGAGATGGGAAGAATAATTTCTTCTAGTGTATTACTTAATGATTGATACACTTATTTATATACATAAGGGTCGAATCAATCTCTGAAATATAGAGATCATATTATCATGATTAGGGAAACAAGGAAACTAAATGAAAATAAGAAAATAAGGAAACAAGAAAATAATATCTCATCAAATCCCTGAATATAATCTCAACACTCCCCCTCAAGTTGGAGCATATATATCATATGCTTCTAGCCTGGTAAATATATATGCAATCCCACTTTGCTACATCTAGCTTGGTAAATATACCATGGCTCAGTATTCTACATTTGTACTTGATCTTGCAACAACACTTAGCTTCCTTATATTCCATGAGATAAGGTTACCAGTTACCACCCATGAAAACACAATAACCTAAAGTGGATTGCATATCACTTTTATCACATGCCCTATTTGCATTTGAGTACTTAATGATGTTAGTGTGTGTTCTCTATTAGTGTAAAGTGTAAACAAGTCCCTTTCTGAGTGACCTTTTAATGTATCAAATGATCCAAACTATTGCCTGCCTATGACTTTCAGAAGGAGAATTAAGGGATTGCTTACAACATTAATAGGAGAAGATATATTTGGTCAAGTCTGTTGAGATAATTTAATTTTCCCTCTAATCTCCTATATCTACCTGAGTCAAGATATGGCTCTCCTTGATTAGATAGAAGCATCACATTTGGGTCTACATACACTGCATAATAAATAAGTTCAATCAAAGGTGAATGTCTAAAGAATATAGAATGATTAAGGGCCTGTACCCCCTAAGCAATCCAAGCCTTATTTGGACTGAGAAAGGACCGACTAGAAAGCTTTGGTGCCAGCTTGAGATGGGAAAAATAATTTCTTGTACTGTATTACTGCATGATTGATACATTTATTTATATACATGAGGGCCAGATCAATTCCTAAAGTTTAGGGGATCATAGTTAGGGAAACAAGAAAATACATGAAAATAAGGAAATGGGGAAATAATATCTCGTCAAACCCCTAAATATAATCTCAATGCATAATTTTAACTTGAAAAAAGCTTTGGCCAAGAGCTTTGTTTGCTGCATTTTGATTATAAGATTTTCTTAATGCAAAATAAGCTAATCCATACAAACACATTAAAATATTGATATGTAATAGATTATATGATAAATCAGATCATATTAAAATATTGAAATGTGATAGATTATATGATAAATCATATTAGAACATTTGGTTCCAAAATTCAAATCCATTATACTTACTAGAACAAATATTTGCAAAAAGATTGCATTGCTGAAATAGTACTTCATCTATGGAAAATATTTTGTAGGTATCAAACACTAATTTCCCATATCCACTCAATTAATAACCAATGACCTCCTTGCCTCCAAACAAAATTACTTTTGTACTGTTATATTCTTTATCTTCATTCATCAGCTGTGTCAGGGGACTCTCTTAAGAAATTATTTGTACATTCAGTACTTTTTGGAATATGGAAGTTTTTAATTTGTAAGCATATATTTCTGCGTGCTTGTTACTGCATGATATCTACTAGCAAGCTTTCTGATTTCTATGTGCAGAAAGGTCGTCTATCAGAGGACGAGGCACGATTCTATGCAGCTGAAGTTGTAGATGCTCTTGAATACATACACAATTTGGGAGTGATACATCGCGATATTAAGGTAGTTCTTTGGCATGATTATACTGCACCATTGCCATATATTGCCGTGTGGATATTAAATTTCTTCAACTGCAGCCAGAGAATTTATTACTTACAGCTGAAGGACATATTAAAATAGCCGATTTTGGGAGTGTGAAGCCTATGCAGGATAGCCAAATCACTGTCCTTCCAAATGCAGCATCAGGTAAAATAGGATTAATGTGGAAACTGCTTTTTACAAGTTTTATTTTTTATTATATTTATATTTATATTTATTTTTTAAAAAATTTGTAGATGACAAAGCCTGCACTTTTGTGGGAACAGCTGCTTATGTCCCTCCAGAGGTTCTTAATTCCTCTCCAGCAACTTTTGGGTAGGGAATAAATTATCAAGTAATATAGATGAATTATATGTTATGATGATATTATTTCTTAGGCCTCCATTCCATAATGTATAGCTCTCTTTTGAATCACTTTTATCGAAGAAAAATATTATTTCTTTGCCAGTTTTCCATGTATGCTGATTTTTCATTTCAGTATGTATTTTTTTTTTCTTCCCAAAAATCAAGGATTATTTTTGACAATTCAAATGTTAAGTTTGCTCATGCACTCAGTTTCATTATTGCTCTTGTTTCATACCATTGGATACAATAACTTTTCTTTTGTTTTTTTGTTTTTCTTCGCTCAATATATCACAACAGAAATGACCTTTGGGCACTTGGCTGCACATTATACCAAATGCTTTCTGGAACTTCCCCTTTTAAAGACGCAAGTGAATGGCTTATTTTTCAAAGAATTATAGCAAGAGAACTTAGATTTCCAGATTACTTTTCTGATGAAGCAAGAGACCTTGTTGACCGCCTGTTGGTTAGTATTATATGACCGTGCACATGGAAATATCAGCATAATTTATGTTCTATATAATTTTTATATATTGATAATCTTTTAAAAAATTACCCCTTTCTATTTTTGTAGATTAATTAGCTATTCTTGAAGGAGTGTAATTTCCAGGATTAAGGTGTTTCATTTCTGGCCTTCTTGAAGGACAGTGTTATGAGACTGGGTGAATTTTGCATTTTTTATTTTTTCAGTTGATTTGGGAGTAACAATGGTCAAAATTCCATTCCTCTAACCAGTACCCATTCATTTCTATTTGTTGTCAAGCTTAGAAGTTTTTCATAGTTTTTTATTCATTTTCATTTATTCCATTGTACTTCCCATACCTTGGAAATCTAGCCGTTTAGAAAGTGTAGGGCTGCTTGGGAGGGGGTGGGGTGATCGATCACATTCGGTCATGATGTGCCCTTTGCAACAAGTATTGTATAATAACAGAAAGTGAGAAGGTATAGTTGTAAACTATTAGATAACAGACATAGGGTGCATTTGATGCACATTGAAGGACATGTGGAGAATGCAAGTAGAACAACTTTGTTTAAGAACCTGAGCCTCAATTAACACTACTTTTCTTTTCTTCATATTATGGTAGTTGATGTACAACAGAGTTTTTGGGGGTGGAGTGGGGGGCTGGGCTGGGTACAAGCCCAATTGGGCTTGCTGGCAGTTTTGTCCAAATTGATGGGTATTTTTTGACTTTTGAGTGGTTATCCTGGGACAAGAATTGTCACCAAGCTGTTGTGTGTGTCATCTTTTGCTTTTTTCTGTCCCATAACCAATTTTAAAGTCAACATAAAACAAGTATTCTATTGCTGTCCAGTCCTTCAGCTTTTAGCAAGTCAAAAGCATCCATAGGATTATATAGGGATTATGTAAATATATTAAACAGACCAGTTTTTTTTCTGCAGATGAATATCATGCATGAAAATTGAAAAGACATCATGTTTTTTAAAGTACATAACTTTGTATCAATCAAACTTATCAAGATATGATATAATGCATTATAATAGATAAACATGAAAAATATATTACATTAGTGGTAATACTAAAATTCTTCATTTGATGGTATATATCACAACTTTTTTAGCATGCTGTGGGTTATTAATTTTGGAAGTTTTAATTTTAAATAGCAATGCGATTATGATGCAGGATTTGGACCCCAGCAGGAGACCAGGTGCAGGACCTGATGGTTATGCTATTTTGAAGATGCACCCTTTTTTCAAGGGGGTTGACTGGGATAACTTGAGGGCACAGATTCCTCCAAAACTTGCTCTAGAACCTTGTGTATGACTTCCATTGCTCTGCTCTTTGAATTGTTATTTATGGAGAATAAGAAAAGGAACCTTCATTTGTTGTCCTCTTTGCTTGTTGATGAACATAAATTTCTAACTTATATAATTTTCACTTGTAGACTCAGTCGCCTGCTGGTGATGATGTTCATGACTCATCATGGAGTCCCTCTCACATTGGAGATGGTTCTGCTTCTTTGGCTAGACAACCTGATGGTGCCGCATCATCTTCTGAAGGAACTGGTCACATAACTAGGCTAGCTTCAATTGATTCCTTCGATTCAAAATGGTATATATATATATATATGAACCTTCCTTTTTTGGTTAGTGTGTTTTTTTGCACCGAATCATATTCTAGTGATGGGAAATTGGTATGGTGTGTTCACTTCAAAAGTAATGATTTTATGTAGAATTGTAGATCATTTTAGTATAATTTTCAAATTAAAGAAAACTTTCAAATGTGTCCAAAAGAGATTTTTTTTTGAAGCTAGCATTTCAATATTTTACCAAATGATGTATGCTATCCTTTATTTTATGTTTTTCATGCTTTACAGCCTTTCACATTAAAGAATAACTATGGATTTATATATCTTTTTGGAATACATAAGTGGGAAAAAAACTGTTAGTTTTAATATTCAGTTGCTTTGCTCATCCTAAAGAAGAAGAAAAAATAACAGCCATGTTGAGGTCTCATTCGATAATGTAATATTAATTTATATGGATATTCGTTCATATGTTCCTAATATCCTCTCCCTGTTGGTGTTTGATTAAAAAAAATTTGCATCTCATAGAAGATAGAAATTTGTTTGCATTCAGAAGAAAAAAATGACGGGAGATTGAAAAGATTATTTTTAAAAAATACAAAAAAGGCACAGTGCCTTAAGTCCATATGTTTACCTGGCTTGTCAATAATACAAAATTTATGCTCATCTTACAGGCAACAATTTTTGGATCCTGGGGAATCTGTTCTTATGATCTCTATGGTGAAGAAATTACAAAAACTAACAAGCAAGAAGGTGCAGCTCATCCTCACCAACAAACCAAAGTTGATCTATGTGGACCCGTCAAAGTTAATTGTGAAGGGAAATATAATATGGTCTGATAATCCAAATGATTTAAGCATCCAAGTGACTACTCCATCAAATTTCAAGATTTGCACAGTAAGCTTTCTGTTCTTCACCGGCTTATGTTATACAATTGTCACTACTTATAAATATGGAAAACAGTACGTGTGAGAATTCAAATTCATATTCCAAGTTGGCCGTGGTAATAGTTGAAATATTTAAGTACATAACACCTTGGCAAACAGCATGACATGACTTTCGCTTAAAGTCTTTTCATGCCATATTTTATATAGTGATTTTCCGCCTTCATATATAAATTCTACGTCTTAGTTCTATTATACTTTGGTGTTGTTCCAAGCTTCATACTTATTAAATAATGTAATGATGCAGCCTAAAAAGGTAATGTCGTTTGAGGATGCAAAGCAAAGAGCATGGCAGTGGAAAAAGGCAATTGAAGGACTTCAAAACCGGTGAATTTATTCTGGTTTTGAGAACATATTCTTTTATATATCTATTGTTCAGCAAGAAGGGATAAAACAGTTGACTGCCCAACAATCAATTATTCATTAAAAGAAAACAAATTTGCAGATTTTGCTGAAGCTGGTTCTATCTAATTCCTCTGCACAGCTTAATTTTGTGGAGTTCTTACATCCTCTTTCATGCTTATAAGGGATGATAAAATGTGGAAGTTCTAATTGTAGCTATGTCAGAGGTTGGAGCCAATACTTTGTAAGAAAAATTCGGTTTTTTTAAAATTATATATTAATATTATGAGTTGGAAGATGATATCATTTTGGTTGTCATAATGTATGAATCATTGAATTGCTCAATTTATTGTTTCTTCAGCCCCAGTTAGACTGTGAAGCCATCTTGAAATTTCAAAATGGATGATTTGGCCCTTGGCAATCTGTAAATAAAATAGGCAATTCTATGTAGTTTTAGCCATTGAATAGAAATGGGTTGCTTATTAACAAGCAAGTTAAACTGCAGTTGGTAAGCTCTGCTGTAAAAGTACATCTGCATAATGAAAGCACATGCAATGAAGAGTGACACTCTGTGCACTTGCAACCCATCAAAATTTGCTTCACGTGTGGTCCAGATTACCGATGAAGCAAGACTATAATATTCCACTGCCCTTGGTCTTGCCATTAATATTTGATGTATTCTGATAACGTAAGGGGCTACATAAATTGCATTGCACTGCACCTATAGTGAAAATGACAATTCAATTCTACCGGAACGATACCTAACAGTCTGGGATGCTGAATTAATTGAGTACCAAAATCAATTACTGCATGTAAGAGGGGCCTATTTTCTTTGGCCAGATATTTTGCGTAATTACGAGACTAATTATTAAGCTCAAAATGGTTCTCCTTCCGTTTTTTTTTCATAGTCGTTTTACCAGTATTTTGTTATTTTTTTTTATTATCATTTTTTTAAAATTAATAATTTATTAATTTTTTATTTTTGATAATTAATGTATGTTTATTGAACAATGTATTTATTTATTTTTTAATGTATTTATTTCTTCTCTAACTACTTAAAGGGTATAACAAGAAAATATAGAATAAATACTTTAAAAAACTAAAATATTAATCATTGTCTTAATTTTTGTGCATAAACAATGAAAAAAATTGAGAGAGTACTTTCTTTTAATAATGATTACAGTTATTTTATTTTATTTTTATTTATTTAATTTTAAACCAATGTTATAAGACTTTATCTTAAATTAATTTGATTCAGTGAAGAGGTATATAGAGTTTAATTAAGGGTTATTTTTGTCAAGGATTAAATTAAGGTGTTACTCGAACAATTCAATTTTGGGTTTAATAAATTAATTATTTGTATCTAATAATAATTAATATTATCTTGAACTTTGAAATTGACATAGAAACAATTTTACTAAAATATCGACAATTAAAAATCATCTGAAGTATCATTTAATTACACTAATTTCATTTTAAAAAATTTACTTAGTTTCCTAAACTATCTCCTTTTTGGAACTTAATATTAAAAATAAAAACATCACTAAAAGTACAATCTATATATAATGAAGGAATATTTTATAGATGATAACATTAAATGGATAAATTTAGTTAAGGTTTATTTATTTTTTAGAACAACCAATAAATATGAATATTTTTTTCTTATATTCAGAATCAAAATTATTGTAATTTTATTAAAATAATTTATTTTCTTCATAAATATATTAATTTTAATTGTAGTGATCAAATAATTTTTATAAAATAATAAAAATGTGGATTTTTTTTTTAAAGTGACAAGGTGTAATGAAAGTTTCAACTTTCAAGTCAATGTTTACTTTTATTTTTTCTATAACGTAACGTCCAACTAACGAGAGTGTATTAACTAGTTTTATAATTGAAGTCACAGAAAATTAAACTGTGCAAACAGGTAACCCGAATTACTAGAAAGGATCATTGGGACGAGACAAATGGTAAGTCGCCATTGCACAATCTATATTTTTTCATGAAAAATCTGCTCTCCTACTAAATTACTGGTTTGGATTCAATTCTTAGATTTTGGAAGTAATTTTCATCTTTCAGATGGACTTGGTGTAAATTGTTACTGCCAGAGCGTTTATTATTATAATTTTATACATGTACAAAATTCCAACAAATTTATAATAGTAAAATAAAAATAGATATTTATCGTGTTTATTAGAACATTTAACACAACCAAATATTTATAGCCATTCTTCAACAATGGACAAGAATAGAGTTAATTGCCGCACTCTTTAAGTTCCAGAGTTAATAATGGAAAGTGAAGAATGCGAGTGCCATGGTAACTAGTGGAACAGAGATGTTGTCATCTACTACCTTAGTAATGGGAAGGGACTCCACCATCGTTGCCACGAATGAAATAAAAGCTACTCTTGGCACAGTGCTTTCCCAATCCAACTGCACATGTCCTAGAACTGAATAATAGTATAGCATCCTACAATCCAAAATGTCAACAATATTTTTTTCCATTTTGTATCTAACTTTAGTTCATTTTCTAATAAAACCTTCGGTAGGAGTTGTTTATAAGCAACTTTCTGTGTCACATCATGCTACATTAGTTCTTTTTTATTTTATGGATTGCTTAGATTTTAGCACTGAAACTTCTACAAATAACTTTGCTAAAATTTAAACAACTTATAAAGTAAAAAAGAGCTTATATGACATGATGTGTCATATAATCCCCGCTGCATATTGCTCTAATGAATAAAAGCCAAAGTTGCAACTCACCCAATTGAAACCAAGAATCCAAAGCCAAACATGGATATGCTACCGGCCCAACTCTTTTTTTCATTGTAAGGAATCTTCGTGTGCCCATATCTTCTACCAATGATGTCAGCTATACCTGCAAAACCGTCAATTGTAATGCTGATTAAAATAAAGTAGAAAAACCATGAATTAGATAAAAAAGTAAAGTAAGGTGTGTTATTTACTGTAGTACCATCCCCTCCACACATCATTGCTAAGGACACCACCCCAACTGGAGACTCACGCCAGAACACAAGAGCACATAACATCAATATCATAACGTAATAAAGAGGACCCCTCAGC
Source organism: Cajanus cajan (assembly GCF_000230855.2). Taxonomy (NCBI): domain Eukaryota; kingdom Viridiplantae; phylum Streptophyta; class Magnoliopsida; order Fabales; family Fabaceae; genus Cajanus; species Cajanus cajan. Next base: position 49,027,885 of record NC_138523.1, on the reverse strand, counting down.
AGCTCTCTGCAGTCATGAATGAACATTTATTGCTCTCACCAAATTTTCAGTTTTTCAACATCCACATACAGAAACAAGTGACGATAACAAAACAAGACATTTACAGTGGATCTCCTTCTCTGGTAACAGACTTGATCAGTCCCTCATCAGAAGTCAGTGAAAAACCATTGACCAAAAGCCTCAAGCAATTGACAAGAGGAACAAAAGCGGCAAAGTATCGAGCTTTAGGGGAGTTGCTATCCTAACATTAACATCAAAACATTCAAACAAAGCGGCACCAATCAATGCAGTTCACTACTTCCTCGTATGAAAGATAAAAAAACATTATCTGGAAAGCAGAAATGGGATACCTGAAAATAGGCCAAGAAATCAAAAAAAGCAAGCCTGACAATATATGTACCAGCTTTCTGCTCAGACCCTAAACCCAAAAACCGAAAAATGTCACATCACAACCAAACAAGCCCCAAAACTTCCACCAACATATAAATCAAGAAACAAGACGCAAACTCAATTTTTTTTAAAATATATTGTGATTACATTCACACGTATGAATTTAAACTTTATCTAGAACTCAAATTGAAACCAGAACGATAATTATTAATAGAAAAAAAAACATTTTTTTTAATTAACTTTTATAAAAGTTCAAAATTTTGAATTTAAGTTTATTTTTTTAATAAGTGTGTAGACATAAATAAATTTATGAAGTTTTGGAAATTGTGCATCTGCATGCAAGCATTAAAATAGTATCTAAAGTTGAACCTGGTTGAGGATGTTCCTCCGAGTGAGTTCATCAAAAGCACGCACGAGGGCGTAACCGCCGCCGAGAACCCCGACGGTGGCTCCGGCATTGTAGAGCAGATCTTCCGCGACGGCGGCGGCAACGAAGCGGGGCAGCCGTGGTTGGCCCAACTGGACAGGAGAACACAGGGACGGGGCAGTGTGGGTGGTGGTTGGGTTGGTCCAAGGAAAGAGGGTTGGCGGTGCACGGCGGTGCAGGGCGGAGAATACAAGTAGTTGAGAGGATAATAGCGTCATTATTGAAAAGAAAAGAGTTGAGGACAGCACGGAACAGCCGAGTAAAAACAAAGAGGGAGGGATCAAGTCTTATTCATTTCTGCTTAAGACAAGTAACGCTCATTTAATAACAAACTGCAATGATTTATTAACACCACAAACGCTAATTGGTACTATACTAATACTACAATAATGTTTAATTACACAATGACCCGCACCATGTACATGTACGGATAAAAAATAAATTCTTTAAATTAAAAAATATTATTTTATTAGTTAATATATAAATTTTATATATAATTTTTTAATTATATAATATAAGTTTGTTATTGTTTTTTTATAACAAATAAATTTCTTATTATTTATAATAGGATTTATTATAAATATTTTTATATTTATTTTTATATAATATTTCATCTTTTTCATTTAGATTTAAATTCAAAAATATAAAATCCAAGTAAATAATCTTTTATAAAATTCATAACTAAAGATAATATATCAAAATAAATACTTTTTATAACTAAATTATAAAATAATCTATTTTAATATTTTATCAAATTAAATTGATAATAAAAAAATATACATATATTCATTATTTTAAATATGTAACTCTTCATATATATTCATTATTTTCAAATATGTAACTCCTCGTATATAAATTCAATTATTGAGAGATTTTAAAAAAAATTATTATTATTTAAAATTATTATTATTTAAAATCAACATTAATCTAATTTTTTTTTAATAACAATTATTAGATTTTGGCAAAAACAATTCTTTAATCGTGATTTATAATTAACATTAATATTAATTATTATAACATTTATTATTTTTTTGAAACGGAGAATTTAATGAAATTAAATTTCTTAAATATTAAATTATTGAATGAATATTTTAATCTATAATTAATATCAATTAATATTGCTTCATTTTTATTTATAATTAAAATTAATTTTTTAATTGAAAACTTAACAAATTTTAATCTCTTAATTAATAAAATCATTAATTCATATATAATTACATATTAAACATAATTTTAAATTATAACACATTATAGTTTTGACGAAAAAAATATTTTTATGTAACTAATAATTACATAATAGTTATTTTATTTTATTTTTTTAATGAAAATTTTAATTAAATTTTATCTCTTAATTATTAATTAATATAATTATTTATATAATTACTAATTTACTAATTAAATGCAATTTGAAACTATTTGTTACTCAATATAAATATAGAAGGATAATAAAAATAATATTATAGAAAATGTTATATAGATAATATATCATTATCATTTTCAATTTCTATTGAAATCAAAATAAATAAATCATATTGAGTCATTGACAATGAACATGCAAGTAAGGATCCAATTCAACATTAACAATTTATTTTTTCTTCATTTTCCTGCAAAATAAATAGTTGTGTATTAATACATAATTTAAAATTCAAGTTCAATGTACGTTGGAAATAAATTAGATAAAATATGTGACAAATTGAGAATAATAAAAAAAAGAATACCTTCTATTTCTGACAAAAATTATCATGTGAGATGAAAATTAAATAAAGAGTGTAGGAAATAAATTAGATAAAATGTAAATATATAATATAGAGGGTTGAGGATAAAAAAGGAAGAAAAAGTTGCACCTTTCATTTTTGACAAAAATTTTCATGTGAAATGAAAAAATAAACAAAGAGGATGAGAAATAAATTAGATAGAACATAAATATGTAATATAAAAAGCTAAAGGAGAAAAAAAAGGAAGAAAAAGTAGTATCTTTCATTTCTAACAAAGATTGACATGTGAGATGAAAATTAAACAAAGAGGGTAGAAAATAATTAGATAGAACATAAATATATAATATAAAGGGTAGAGGAGAAAAAAAAATAAAAAGAGAAAAAGGTATTACTTTTTTGATGATAATGATTATGAAATGTAAATATGTAATATAAAAGGTATAGGAGAAAAATGGAAGAAAAAGTAATATCTTTTTGCCAAAGATTGCCACGTGAGATGAAAATTAAACAAAGAGCTAAGAGATTAATTAGATAGAACATAAATATATAATATAAAGGATAGAGGAGAATAAAGAAGGAAGAGGGAAAAAGTAATAACTTTTTGATGATGATGAAATAAAAATTAGATAATAGAGAAATGAGAGGAGAAAAAAAAAGAGAGAAAAAAGTAATATCTTTTTGATGATGATGAAATAAAAATTAGACAATAAAAAAATGAGAGTTCGATTAAATAAAATGTAGAAAGATGTAATATATAGAAAGTAAAGAAAAATATGATCGAAGATAAAATTTTAAAAAATTAGTTTGGAGAACTTGTCATATATACAAATATGTTAACATGACAATATGTAAAATTAATTTTATAATAATGTGTCGATGTAATAAAGTGTAAGTAATACCTTTTTGATGATGATGAAATAAAAATTATACAATAGAGAAATGAGAATTAGATTAAATAGAATGTGGAACGATGTAATATATAAAAAGTAAAGGAAAAATATGATAGAAGATAAAAGTTTAAAGTATTAGTTTAGAGAATTTGTCATATAAACAAATACGGTGACATGATAACATGTAAAATTAGTTTTATAATGAATTGCCAACGTAATAAAGTGTAACTCATCTTTTTATATTATAAATAATTAGATAGATAAGTATTTAAGTTTTGTTTAATTTACAAAAAAATTAATAATAATAATTTAAGTCTAGTTTATGTTGATTAAATAAGATGGCTGAGTGTTATTTTTTGCACTGAATTAAATTCTTACAATCAAACAAAATATAAAGATTAATGACATGTATCTAATCTTCATTAATTTCTATGCCAATTTAAGTATGATATGTTATATTAAATATTTGAAAAGTAAATTTTGTAGTTCAAATAACAAAAAAAAGAGTTTTATTAATGACAATCATCTTACTTACCTCAAATAGAATTATCTCGAATAAAGAATACAATGAGTTTATTAAAAAATTATATTAGTAAAGAATGTAGGGTGTAACATCACATTCCCTCTATCTCACTCTCGATAGACACAGGAATGTGGCATCAGGTGTGATGAAAGAGAAAAATGAGTGTTGATGGAACCAACTTTTTCATGAGGGCTAGTAGTTGATTCCTTCTCTTCTCCAAGGTTGAGATGATGAAAATGATGATCTCTTCAAGGGTAAGAAGTGACAAACAAGGTGTATGGGTGAGGATAAGGTGACACACAAAATGAAAGGAGATGAAGGGGTGGTGTTTAGTGTTTAGCTCATTTAGGCTAGCTCACTTCACTTAGGATGATGAAGGCCAACCAAGGAGGACCCAAGCTCACTCAAGGAAGGAGGAGAGGATAGGAGGCCGTGGAGTTCCTAAGGGACTAAGGAAGGAATGAAGAGGCACAAGACTCACTCAATATCATTAATTTCCAAAGTAGCTACAAGGTGGATGACCTAGAGTACTTATAGAGAGAGAAAGGCATCTAGGGTTTCTTGGGAGCATTTGGCCAAAATTTTCAAGTCCAAATGCACCCTAAATGAGCCCTAAATGCAGCCCAAATGAAATGGCTCTCATCTCTCCTAAAAGACTAAAATACCCTTAGGCCTATAAAAAGAAAGAAATGAACTTTGATCTCATAAATTAAGGTTTAAGTCCTAAAATAAATTCTAAGACTAATTTTGCCCCATAATACAAAGGCTAAATAAAAATACAAGATAAAATTTTAATATCTAATGTACCCCAAAATACAAGGGCAAAATAGGAAAAGAAAACAACAAACTAAAGAGAGGACTCAAAATTCACACACATGATGATCATGGCTTTTGGTGTGGTGTGTTCTTCATCTTCCTCTACTCTCTTAGCCATGAACCTTGTGATAAGCCCTATATGATGATTCAAGGATGGTCCTCCATCAAGTGTAATTTGAATGGCGCAAGATGTGAGGTAAGAAAATTGACTTTACCTAGATTAGTATCACACATCAAAAGAGTGACATCAAGTATGAGGGGAAAGAATTATCTTTGCTTGGATTGGAGTTTGGTGTGGGACTTTGTCACGTTAGACATGAGGGTTCAAGGGTCCTTACCTAATCCACGCCAAGTGCAGGTTGTATGACACCAAGCGTGGGCGAGACATAGGACTCCCTGTCTTAATGGCATCAGGTGTGGGGTGGATAGCATCAGGCGTTGGTTGCCCTGTTTTAACTTGTTTTCATGATAAATTGGTCAACATGTATAAGATATTGAACCTATTACATTTTGTATGATGATTAAGTTGTGTTATATGTTGTATATTGGTGTATGATGTTGAATTTTAATACATTGATCTAGGATAGTGTGTAGATGATTAGTTGAGTTGTATGTTATTTATTGAGTAGTTGTGTTCAAAATGCTTAAGACACGCTGTTGAAAGTTGTGTTGATTGCTTATGACTAGAGAAGATATTATTTTTAAAGTTGTATATCTCATTGTGAGAATATTATAGTGTGGTGCTCCGAGAACCCATTTTGTTGAAACATTATTTCAAAAGTTGACCCTTGAAGATGATAGTTGAATCTCCTCTAGGACCTTAGCTAATGCGATATGTGGGCTAGGTCGAGTCATACCTACTACAAGCAACCACTATTGATCCGTAAAGTCGAATTATACATGTATAAAGTGACCAATTTAGAGTAAGGTACAAGTTTGGGGGACCAAAATCCCTAGCTAAGTATTTGAAGTAGTTGACAAGCTAATCTCATAGGTAACTTAGTTATGCTAGCTAATCTCATGGTAGGTTCACACCCAAGCTATTTTACCATGACATAAATACTAAGTGGCAACATCTAAAAGATTATGTTGTTATGAATTTTTATCCAAATTGATTGTTGATCTAGCTGGATTTAAAAGATCAAGTTGTTGATTTGATAGGGTCAAGAAACTTAAACTATTCACCTGTATTGTAGGAGATTTCCTAGTTAAAATACATGACGATGCATATAATTGATTTGTTGTACATATGCGGTTAATATTGTTGAGTTGTGTGATACATGTGTTTAGTTGTGGTGTTATATATTTATATTTATGTTGTTGAGTTGATAAGTCGTGTTATGAATATGATGTGTTGATTATGCGGTGTTGTTCATATGTATTGTTATAAGGTTGATGGGTTGTATTGGTGTTGTTGAGTTGTAGGTTAATGTAGAATTTCACTTTTATGCTAATTGTTGTTGATTATTACAATAGGTGATTAGTGGAGATTCTCTTAAGGTCATGCTTATCTCTTTGACTACTTCATAGTAGCTAGTTTGGTAGTTGTGTAGCTTATTCGGTGCTAGGATTTCTTTACATACTTTAGTTTAGGATAACCCTCTTTCTCCTCCCTCCCTCTCTCTCTCTCTCTCTCTCTCTCTCTCTATATATATATATATATATATATATATATATATATATATATATATATATATATACTTGTTATATTGTGTAGAAATTAATAAATTCTTATCTGCATATATATCTTATATCATGTATATTTAGGTATTATAAGTATGTGAGATAGTTGTATTTATATTTTTCTTCTGTTAGTAATATAATTGTTAAGTGTAATAACATAATGAATCATTATAAAATTAAAACTTCATATTAGTAGTTTATATTGATGATGTAAAAATATTTTACAATCTTGATGTATAACTATTAAATTATAAATATAAATAAAAGATATTTAACATAATCGAGAGAGATTCTTTTTAATTAGTTATAAAAATAAGGTATAAAATACACATTAAATAGTTATTTAATTGAGAGTGTGAAAATAAAGAGTAAAAAAAATTAAACTAATTATTAATAAAGATATACATTATAAATATTTTTTTTGTCAATTCTAAAATTATATGAATAATTTACGATTGTAAATGCATATTATGTATGTGGGGCAGAATACGAGTTTTGGTCCCTCGAGACCCGTGTGAAATGATCTTTAAATAACATCTTGAGTCTAAATTGTTGGGTTTTACTTTTTCCACCACATATTTTCATGCCTGATGGGCCCAAAGTTAAACCAACCAGATCAATTCGGATCAGAGTTTCCATGTTGTGGTATGACCCACTTATTAAAACACCTGTCTTTTTTTGTTTTTTAACATCCCAAACTCTCTTCATTTAAATTTTCATTTTATTTTACTAGCCACTAACTCTCATTTTGGGGCTATGTCGGCTTCCTTATGTAAAGTCTTTCCATCATTTAAGACTGTTTGTGTGAAAATAAAACATACAAAAGAGAAGCATCTCCCCAAATAATATTTTAAGAAAAAAACATTTTTATAAATTAAAATTAAATTTTAGAAAAAATTAATTTAATATAACATTCGTAAATTAATTTTAAATTTTGAAAAAAAATATTATTATTATTTTCTTTTGGGACAGAAGAAAAATTTGAAGGAAATGAGAGGAAATGTGTTATTAATAAAGACAAATATGTGTGAACAGTAATAATACAAGCTCTGGATTTTATCATAACTTATATATATGCGCATCAAATATATTAAAATAATATCATAAACAGTAATAATACAATTGAAATGTATGAATAATATCATCACTCTTTCCAAAAGCTGAAAGTTGAAGATCTTTTATGGTGATTGGTGACACTTTTGATACGAAGAATGGGATGGGAAGATGAGCCATAAAAAAATACTATTATTGAGCTAACCAAGGAAAAGAAAGAAATGATGATGGTTGTGTGGTTTGTTTTACCAAGAGACACATTTATGTTATAGCTTCCAACTAACTTTCTGCTACTTCTGGAACCACAAGTCTTGGTTTTACCAATATGAAAACTGCATCCCCCCAAAAACTATTTTGAAACTTGTTCTAAATTATTATAAATTTCATTTAAATAATAAAATATTAAATTAAATAATTATTTTATAATAAATTTATTAAAAGATATTAATATTTTAATTATTCGAAATTTCGTTCAGAATATATAACAATTGTCTATTCCTTATCAGAAATTGGTCATTCTTTAGTACTATCGTAACCTCTCATGTTTGTTTACATTTGTTATCACGTAATTATATCATAATTTATGACTAAATTTATAATTTTTTTTTTTATTTTTTATCTTTTAAAATTTAAAGTTATTTTTTAATTCTAATATTTTGTGACTTGACTTAACTACATATATTTTTGATTAAGAAATTCTTTTAAGTGATAATTAAAATTGCATCCGATATCTTATCCACGTGATATTTTAAAATTTTATATAGGTACTTAAAATATGTTATTATCTAACTTGAAATAAATATTAAGGACAAAAGATATTAACTTTAAATTTTAGAGAAATAAAAAAAATATTTTGTATGGATCCAAAATAAAGAAATTTGTGCATTTTATATGGATAAAAATAATGATTTTATATTTTAAAAAGATAAAAAGAAATTATAAGAATTAAAATAAAAATTTGTTCTTTTAGAAGAATAAAAATAAAAAAATATATTTTACCTATACAACCAATAAAAATAATAATTAACCTTAAATTTTAAAGAGATAAACAAATAAAAAATAAAAAAAATTAAAATTAAAATTTGTTTATTTTATATCAATTAAAAATATACTTAAATTAAAAACTAAATCACAATTTATTTTTAAAATATGACTTTTTTTAAAAAAATCATTTTTGAAATTTTGGTAAAATAAAACACCCACTTTAAATATTATTTTTAAAAAGTACATACTCATTAATTTTTTTTTCTCTTTCTTGTCTATGTTGTACAATGATTCGTGCCTCAATTAGATGTTGGCTGCATGAAAACGTCTGAAACAGTGAAAGAAATATCACCTGATTTTTAAATATTTTTTCAATGTTAGAACTTGATAACTTATAATAAAATTTTTAATTTAAAATTTATACTCTTTTTTTAATTTTTTATTAGGTAAATATTTTGACATAAGAAAATGTTAGTGTAAAACTTAATAAGTTTACATTATTAACAACTTTACATTATAATTTTCATTAATTCAACTATTAATTTATCTTTGATCTTCATTATTTATGTTAAATTTTGCAATAAAGTTAAACATTAATAAAAATATAATCAAATAGATTTTATTCATTGATGTATGTATTTTTTTTTTTTTAAAGTATTGATCTATGTACTTTTTATAGTATTGATGTATGTATGTATTGTAGTACCTTCTTTCCAAGTTTTTGAGCGCATCATCAGTAATTTGCTATTTGACAATGAAGAATATATTTATTCTTGGAGTTTAATTTCATACACTCCTGTTGTACAATCTTTGTGATAAAACACTCAAAATATATAAACAATGAAGCTTTGTACCCAAAAAACTTGAAGCCAACTAAGAAAACAAGTTCATAAATATTTGCAGCCACATTTTATAAGTTTTTTATTTTTTGTCATTTTGCTAACTAGTAACTACCATAAATTAAAAATATGAGCAGAATGAAAATTGCCTTTATAGATTTGAGATCTTACTAACTTGACTAAGAACTCATAAATTACTCCTATTATATTTAGTATTCATTCATAGTCTTCATGTCTACTCTTTTATTCATGTCCTTTGTTAGCTTATGTTCTTTGTTATCATCAAAACTTGATTCACCACCCATGAATCTCAACAGATTTTGGAGGCAAATTTGAATTGAAACTTAAGAAGACATAATAGAAACCTAATTCTATGAATCCACTAATGATCTAGTAATGGATATGAACTCAATTATGCAAAGTAAAAGCACCAAAACACCAACAAAACAATCAAAAGTATTTGGCCAAAAAGAATCAACAAAAACAAGATGAACACAATTAGGTCAAACAAGTCATCACTTGATTTTATGACATTATAAGGATTAAACATGACTTATAAAAAACAAGTAATGATTCAAAAATCAAAATAACATAAAAAAACACTCAAATGATCAAACCAAAACAGAACAAGACTCAATAAAATGCAAAATAAGCACAAGGTAAGAATCCTAGTGGCATATGATTGAGAAATTAGAAAGCAATCACTAGAACATAGATCTATCAAATAATTTTGCAAGAAATCTAGATCTATATCAATATATACTCAATCAAGACATATAAGAACATATTTGACAAAATTTAAATGGTGAAAAGAACACTTAACCTCAAGGAAGCCAACCATGGCTCTAGATACAAAAAATGATGGCAAATCTTGAAGAATTGATGGAGGAATCCTCGAAGGGGATGCTTCAAGCTTCATGAACCTTCCTTAAGTTGAAATCACCATTTAAGAAGAAGAGAAATAGAGGTTGAGACATTGGAACCTCTGGAATTTGGAAGTACCCTTGCCAAGGAAGCAAAGGATTGCTCACAAGGTGCCTAGCCTAGAAGGATTCTAGGAACCGTAGAAAGCTAGACGAATTTGACTTGGAGTAGGAGAGAATTTGCATAAAGTGCATATTTCTCTATATAGAATACTCAAAGTGAATACAAAGAATGAAAGGAAACTCAATTTACAGGCAAGGAGAGCTTGAAATTGGCACCACCCATTAAGCATCACATTTGGTGCTGAGAATTTGAAATTCAAATAGGATTTGAATTTCAAATTCTTTGGTAGCAACATGCAGACCCATGTGCAGCTCAAATTCCATTTAGGTTGCATTTAAGCTTAATTTAGAGGTCATTTGGGGCGGATCAAGTGCAACCCACCTTAGGCTAGCACATGTGCACCAAATGCATCTTAAATTAAACCTAAATGTGACCTAATTTAACTATCTTTACCTAATTATGCTTTTTCTCTGAAAACCTATTCTAATGGCTTAAATACAATGGCCTAACTATCCTAAACATTTGGAAATAATAAAATAAATAAAACAAGCCCAATATTAGGTACCAAAATAGGCTCATTAAGTCCAAAAACAGGTCTAATAAGCCTAAGGCCCAAAAATACTAATCCTAAAGCCCAAAATACAAGGCGAAGAAAAACACTATCTAAACTAATATATACATCATAGGTTGTTGTGGTTTGTACATTTTCAACTCGAACCCGTTCGTTGATCACCTTATGTGGAAGGCATGCTTGGTGGATGACCATGCCAAAGGTGACCTTATTTTGTTGAATTGTTCTGATACAACAGTTGTATTTAGAAACGTTTGATCGATGTTAGGTCTTTAAGTTATCAATATTTTATATTAGATGTATATTTGTGTATATGTATAGGATTTTATTATAACCTCCATAAGGAGTTTTATGTTTTTAAGTCAAAATTAGTAGGAATTGTTTTACATTTTCTACATTGTATACATTCATGTGTGTGTGTGTGTTGCATGGATGTCCAGGTATCATTACATGATAACTTTAGTGTAGTTAAATCTTTTATGTTTTTCGTTGCATAGCTATTATATTGAATTGTAGTGACTTGTTACATTGTTACATTCATAATTAATAAGCAATAAGTAGTAATTAGTTTAATATTTTTCTATAAACATTAAATTTATTACTTTAACTAGAATATACTAAAAATTATAAATATTTTTCTATATTGTTAACAAATTATAAATTGTCATATATAATAATAAATACTTTAAAAATCTTTTGTCATATTTTCTAATTAGTTGGCACAAAAAAATCCTTATAATAACAATACATCAAAATTAAATTCAAATTTCATAAAATTAAACGCATGCAGTAATATAATAAAATGTGCATTTTATTCATAATTAAACCATTAACTTAATGCATCAATTTCTACAAAATGAAAATATTCAATTACACTATTTTGTTATTTAAATAAGAACAAAACATGAGTTTGAAAAAAAAATCAACTAACTTAATTAACGCAACCTAACTTGAATATATTAGACTTAGTTTTAACAAGTTTACAAGTTATTCTCATGAGGGAAATAAACAACTTGTCCCAATCATTTCATGTCTTTGTTACAATTAGCAACAATTGATACTTGATTCGACTCAATGGTAAATAATATTTTTACTGTTATTATTATTAGTTTATTGTCTTATTCTTGCAACATAAAAAGATAGAGATGTGAACTCATATATTTAGACCCTTTGTCCCTAATTTCTTTTGTTCATGTGTGTTTCTATCATCTCTCGTCATAGGTTACACCACAATAAAAAACACTTTTCATTACTTTATCTTTTATCTTTGAAACAATTAAACAACCATTTTTTCTTTTTCAACTACTACAATTCTATTTTTACAAATTATTTGTCAAAGTTTTCATTCTCTATCTCTTTCTTTTGGACATGAATGTTGGTCATATGAGAAAAATGTTACTTCCCTTATTTGAATAATCATTTCTGTAACAACAAATTCCAAAATTAATCACATATGATTTTTTCATTTTTTGTCGTTACATGTATATTCACACCTAATATTTGAAAAAAAATGACTTTGGATGATATTTGTTGTATATGACTCATTTTGAGTTATAACATTCCATGACCAATGTCAATAATTTTGGGTATATGCTCACATCTTTATTTTGGTTAATCTGGTTTTGGTATAATTTTAATTTGTAATAATTTTTTCTAATTTTCTCCCAATTTTTTTCCTTTCACCCCAACCTTTTTTTGTGTTGGATAATGTGAAATTCATATCTTTTCTAGTTGCTTCCTTTCAATCTTCTATGACTTTTTTGTTAAGGTTTTCATTTTTCTTTCTCTTGGACAAAAATAAGGGTTGTACTAGAAAAATGCGGCCTCTCTTGTCTTATTTAATCACCCTTGTCACCCCAAGTCCTAAACTGAGTCACACTTGGTTTTTCCATTCTCTCTTTTGGGCATGAATGGGGTTCCACTACAAAAATATTGTTTCATCTATCCAAATTAACCACTCTTACCACAACAAAATCCTAAATTGAATTGTATCTAGCTTTTCATTTTCCTTCGTTATAAGTATATTCACACCTATTATTTGAAATCATGATTTAGGATTATTATTTGTTGTATACGACTTATTTTGAGTCAAAGCATTTCATGACATAAATATTTAATGATATTTTGAATTTTATTATTTTAGAAAGATTTCTTAGAGAGAATCTCGTTTTATCTTCATTAATTAACTCAACAAAAGAGTGGTGTTTTTCAACCATTAAGATTAAGTTATGGTGTTTTGAAATAAAAAAATGTATTTTTTTCATATAACTTATTCAAAACCATTCTTATAACACTGTTAGTTTCATAACTCTTATTTAATTAATAGGCATTGTCAAAAGTTTTAAAGTCGAGAGGCCTTTAGAATAAATTGATCTTTGGGTAGCTAAAATTTAAAGACAAGTGGAGTCAATTTAAAAAAGTTATAAAAAGAAAAAAAAATTAAGTGAGACCCATAACTCAACTTTTACAAAAACTTTGGAGAGAATCTAGTGAACCCAAATTCTCTTCTTCTCCAAATCCTTTTGAAAAGCCTTCCTTTCCTACCTTCTGTAGCTAAAATATGAAGTAGCGGGTTGGAATCCAAGCTTGTGGCAGGTAGAAGATTTTGAGTCGGGATTTTATACGAGGCTGCTTCTACCTATTACTCTCTTGTGGGTTTTGAGTCTACAAGAAGATTTTGAATCCTTGTGTTTTATTGTGTGATTGTGTTGCCGAAATTAGTTGATTGTTGGTTGTTATTGAGAATTAAGTGATGAAAATGATGAAGTTGGGAGAGTTTTGAAATTTTGAAATAGAGTATGAGAATCCAAGTTGATTTTTGATTGATTTTAGTTGCATGTGATATTTTAATCTATTTTCAAGTTATACATGATGTCTATGTGTTGTATATTGTGTTGCATGTTGATTTTGGATTGGATTTCAGGTAAATTAGACGAAATCGTTTTATGCAAAAGTGTAAAAAAACTAATATCGTGCTAGACGTGCCTTTAAGGCGTCGAGCGTGACTCTAAAGAGGGGTCTTTGTCTTACTCAAATCGAGCGTAGGACTGGTGGTAATGGGCATGAAGAGAGAATTGTCTCAAATTGGAATCACATCAAGCATAGGTTGAATGGCATTGTGTAACGACCCACCCTAGGTCGTCACATTAATAACCAGCCAAAATAAAATAATATAAAATAAAGAAAATAGAGCAAAAGCCAGCTACGATAGAGTGAAAAAATTATTTCATAATATCAAACATAATTATATCAGAGTCATTCTTGGTAAAATTATACAGTAATCCAATAGTAACATCATGAAATATAAGTTAGACACCCTAGGTGCTGGTCAAGCTCTACGTCTAGCCACTTCTCAAAGCAGCTACCCCAAAAGACTCCTTGCTATCCCAAGGCCTCACACCTGATCTGCTCCCCCACATAGTGAGATCATCACAGTCCAAACCACATGGAAACACAAGGGTTAGCACATATAAAACCAACCATAGTATATCATAATAAAATATCATTAAACAAATATTTATCCACAGTATTTATCCAGACCAACAAGTCATTTTCCATTCTAAATATAGACCAACCCAAAATATAATGTATACACGTCCATGCCAATATATACATATTTTATGATAATAAAATAATCCATAACCAATGTATACAATCCATACCATATGTATACAGATTCCATATCCAAAACAAAGTCACACCACTGTATAATCCATGATGTAACCAACACATCCAAACCAAATGTTGGCCTCAACACCATCCAAACCAAGTGTTGATACGGTGAAACATGTCAGCAACCCATGTCCCACACCTAACCTCTCATGGAAAATATACAGTTGGATTACGTCGTCACGTAACCCTGGTGATCATGGCCACTTCATCCATCGGTATGACTCGGCCTTGCCCCCATACCGGTAGCAAATAGAATACTTAGAGGAGTACTTCAGAATCCACCTAACATCTGAAGTGGTTTATCATATAACCTTTGAAAAAGTTCCACATTGGAATCCTCACCATGGGATTCCCAAATTTCATATTTTTCCAAAGATTATATCCTGATCTCACCAAGAGATCTAATCCATACCATAACCTTACTCCTTTAAGTCCTATTTACTTTTCCAAACCACATACATATAATATATTCCATAATTAAACATAACCATAACCATGCCAATTTGTCAATATAATAATAATATAAATATCCAAAACAACCATCAATTGATCCAAATTATACTATATGAAATGAAAATCTTCACATAAAATAGCATATTAAAATTATATTATTCCTATCATGCTCATATATACTAGATTAATTTTATAAGCACTACCCTTACTTGGATAAACCTGAACTGAAACTCGGGCAGAATCTCCTCTTCTCTCCTCTTTTCTCTCCCCTAGCAGAACCTCCTCTACTGGATTCCTCTTTCTCTCTCCTCTTTTCTTTTCTCCTCCCCTCTTTTTCTTTCTCTCTCTCTCCTCTTTCTCTCTCTAGGATTCTCTTTTCTCAGTATATTTTTTTTTCACCCCCCCTGGCCCCTATTTATAGGCAACCAGAGTCACCCGGAACGGCCCGTATTGAATTCGGAACGGCCCGTTCCGAGACTCATCCAGAACGGCCCGTTCTCCTTCCGGAACGGCCCGTTCTCCCTCCAGAATGGCCCGTTCCAAAGTCAGAACAGCCCGTTCTCCTAGTTGGAACGGCCCGTTCTAGGCCCGTTCTCACTAAAAAAATTTAGTATAATTTTTAAGCTTGGAACGGCCCGTTTTGCTTTTGGAACGGCACGTTCCAAGTTACCAAAACACCCCTTAAATTTTTTTAAAATTGCGAAAATGCCATCAGTAATAAAATTACAAGAATACCCCTATACCTTTATAAAATTTACGAAAATGCCATTGATAATTAATAATAATAAAAAAATGGGTATTACAATTCTCTCCAACAACAAAAATTTTCGTCCTCGAAAATTCACTTACTCTAAAAGAGATATGGGTATTGATCCTTCATCCTTTCCTCCAACTCCCAAGTAGCTTCATTAGTAATCTCATCCCAAATAACTTTCACCAAATTGATAGATTTACCTCGCAACTGTTTAACTTTCTTATCTGCCACTGAAACTGGCTGTTTCTCAAAAGTTAAATTCTCCTTAACTTGTACTGCCTCTGATTCCAATACATGATTTGGATCGTGAATATATTTCCTCAGTTGTGAAACATGGAACACATCATGCAGATTAGAAAGGAATGGAGGTAATGCAATCTGATATGCCACTGGTCCAATCCTCTTGAGAATTTGATACGGCCCAATAAACTTAGGATTCAACTTCTTAGCTTTGATAGCTCTTCCCACACCTGTGGTAGGAGTTACTTTCAAAAACACATGTTCTCCTTCTGAAAACTCCAAAAGTTTCCTCCTTTTGTCTGCATAAGACTTTTGCCGACTCTGAGCAGCTCTCATTCTTTCCTGAATTTGTTTCACCTTTTCAGTAGTCTGTAAGATGATCTCTGGCCCCACCATCACTGATTCTCCCTCTTTAAACCAACACAAAGGTGTTCGACATTTCCTCCCATACAGAGCCTCAAATGGTGCCATTCCTATACTTGCATGAAAACTGTTATTATAAGTGAACTCGACCAAAGGCAACATCTCTTCCCAATTCCCTAGATGATCCAAAATACAAGCTCTCAACAAGTCCTCCAAAGATTGGATAGTCCTCTCAGACTGCCCATCAGTTTGTGGGTGATAAGCAGAACTGAGCCTCAACTTAGTCCCTAACGCTTGATGCAAACTTTGCCAAAATCGGGATGTAAAACGAGGATCCCTATCAGAGATGATACTGGAGGGTACACCATGTAATCTAACAATCTCCTTAATATACAATTGAGTTAACTTTTCCAAGGACCACTTTATATTCATTGGAAGGAAATGAGCACACTTAGTTAATCTATCCACGATCACCCAAATAGAATCACAATTCTTAGCAGATCTTGGTAATCCAACAACAAAATCCATGGTTATACTATCCCATTTCCATTCTGGCACTTCCATCATTTGTAACAAACCTCCTGGTTTTTGATGTTCTACTTTAGCTTTTTGACACACAATGCAAGATGCAACATACTCAGCTATCTCCCTCTTCATACCATTCCACCAGAACATTTTCTTCAAATCTTGATACATTTTTGTCATACCCGGATGTACACTCAACTTACTTTTATGACCTTCCTCAAGTATCAACTTCTTCAACTCTTTATCTTGTGGAATACAAATTCTACCCTTGTACCTCAAGATTCCATCCATATCTTGTTCAAATCCTTCAGCTTTCTCAGAACCCAACAACTCTCTAACCTTATTCAATCTCATATCCTGAACTTGTTTTTGTTTCACCATCTCCAAGAAATCACTAGTAATGGTAGTCATACCACAACTAATAAAATCTGAGGCAATCACAACATTAAGATTCATATCCCTGAATTTCTCTACTAACTCCATCTCTTTAACCATCAGGTAAGACATATGAAGAGATTTTCTACTCAAAGCATCTGCCACCACATTTGCTTTACCTGGATGGTACATTAACTGAAAGTCATAATCTTTCAAAAACTCAATCCACCTCCTTTGCCTCATATTTAACTCTTTCTGATCAAACAAATATTTCAAACTCTTATGATCACTAAACACATCAAACTTTGCTCCATAGAGATAATGTCTCCAAATCTTCAAAGCAAAAACCACCGCAGCCAACTCTAGATCATGCGTAGGATAATTTCGTTCATGAGTCTTTAACTGCCTAGATGCATAAGTCACAACCTGTCTATCTTGCATAAGAACACATCCTAAACCTTGATGAGATGCATCACAATAAACCTCAAAAGATTTATTAGGATCTGGCAGAATCAACACTGGAGACGAAGTCAACTTTTCCTTTAACTCTTGAAAACTCCTTTCACACTCCTCCGTCCATATAAAAGGATGATCCTTCCTGGTCAGCTGTGTCAAAGGCATAATTATTTTAGAAAATCCTTCTATGAATCTTCTATAATAGCCAGCCAATCCCACAAAACCTCTAATTTCAGTAACTGATTTTGGACGCTCCCACCTCAAAATCGCTTCCACCTTAGTAGGATCAACTGCAATTCCTTGTGCAGAAATCACATGACCCAAGAACTTAACTTCAGATAACCAAAACTCACATTTTGACAACTTTGCAAATAATTGTTTCTCCTTCAATACCTGCAAAACTATCCTCAGATGTTCTCTATGTTCTTCCATAGATTTAGAATAAACCAGAATATCATCAATGAACACCACCACAAACTTATCCAGAAAGGGTATGAAAATCCTGTTCATATAATCCATGAAAATAGCTGGAGCATTCGTCACTCCAAAAGGCATGACAACATACTCATAATGGCCATACCGAGTCCTGAAAGCAGTCTTTGGTATGTCCTCTTCCTTTACCCGAATTTGGTGATATCCAGATCTCAAATCAATCTTGGAGAAAATAGTAGCTCCCCTTAACTGATCTATCAAATCATCTATTCTTGGCAATGGATATTTATTCTTGATTGTCAATTTATTTAACTGCCTGTAATCCACACATAACCTCACACCACCATCCTTCTTCTTTACCAATAACACTGGTGCTCCCCACGGAGATACACTAGGTCTGATCATCTGCTTCTCCAAAAGTTCTTCAACCTGCTTCTTCAATTCAGATAACTCCGCTGGTGCCATTCTATAAGGAGAAATGGACACTGGTCCCGCCCCTGGTATAAGATCAATACTAAACTCTAACTCTCGCTTTGGTGGTAATCCCGGAACATCATCCGGAAAAACCTCTGGAAATTCTCTAACAACATCAATACTATTCAACAACTTTTCATTCTCTACACTAATAAAAGATAAGATCATAAACCCAAGAGCTCCATCCTTCAACAATCCATCTACCTGTCTATTAGAAATAAATCTCTCCTGTTCATCAGTAGGAAAGATTAATTTCTTCTCTGAACAATCTATCAAAATCCTATTGGCAGAAAGCCAATCCATCCCTAAAATCACATCCAAATCGGATAGAGGTAAACAAAATAAATTCACTTTATAACAACGCCCTTCCACCTCCACTGGACATCTCAAACAAACCTCAGAAGTCAAAACAGACCCTGAAGCTGGGGTAGAAACAACTAGATCCACACACAAAGAACTCACAACTAAATTTAACCTTGCCACGCATTCATAAGAAATAAAAGAATGTGAAGCACCAGAATCAAATAAAATAGAAATATCATTACCATCAGCTTTGCCCTTTCCTTTTACCAGCTCAGATGTCGTTTCAGCTTCAGCACCTGTTAAAGCAAAGACACGACCTGCTGCAGTAGGCCGATCCACTTTCTGGTTCTCTCTAGCTGGAATATTTTTGACAATGCAATCTTTAGCCATGTGACCCACCTTGCCACATTTAAAACACGTATAGTTCTTTGTAGGACAGTCCTTCATCATATGTGGGCCTCCACAGATATAACATCTAATACTCTGAACATCTCTTGTGGTAGTAGTCCCCATCGGTTTCTTATTAGCATTTCCAATTTGAAACTGAGATGGTCTCTTTTGAGGATGTTTCCCCCTCCCAAATCCAGATGATCCCTCTAGACCCTTTGCCACTCTATTTCCTCCTTCAAATCTCTCAACTGTTTTTGCCTTTTCAACTAGAACTGGGAATTCCACAATCCCCATAGGGACAATAGTCTTTTTCAGCTCAAATCTTAGACCCTCACTAAACTTCCTGCATCTCCAGGCTTCAGTGATAGCTTGAGAATAATACCTAGCCAAGTGTTCAAACTTGACCACATACTCTTGTACTGACATATTTCCTTGTTGCAATCTCAAAAATTCAGCTTCCTTAGCATATCTGGCGCTATCTGGAAAATATTTCTCTAGGAATACCTTTTTGAAATTTTCCCAATTTATCACCTCCCCTCTAGCTTCCATCATAGCTTGAGCACCTTTCCACCAGAAACTAGCCTCACCCACCAACATATAAATAGCATAAACTAGCTTCCTTTCCTCAGGACAATGCATCACCATAAAGATTTTCTCCATCTCTTCAATCCATTGATCAGCAATTTCAGGTCCATTAACACCTGTAAATTGAGGAGGATTCCCTTTTCTGAACTCTGACAAGCCCCTATATTCATCAGATACTTCAGTCCTAGCTGCTTCAGCTGCAGCCCGGTTGGTCTCCATCTGAGCCAACAAAGTATTCTGTTGTCCAATAGCAGCAGCAATTAGCTCCATAGCCTGAGCAATCTGCCGCTCATCTACACCTGAAGAAGGATGAGAATGGTTTCCCCTACCAACCATCCTAATAAAGATAAAAGATCAAGGAACCCATGAGTTTACACTAAAACACATAAGAAATTCCTTTCAAAAAAAAAAAAATCTATTTCCACTCAACAGAAACATAATAAGACCATTTCCCACAAACCCTAAAGAGACTCGACCAGCTCTGATACCAAAATTGTAACGACCCACCCTAGGTCGTCACATTAATAACCAGCCAAAATAAAATAATATAAAATAAAGAAAATAGAGCAAAAGCCAGCTACGATAGAGTGAAAAAATTATTTCATAATATCAAACATAATTATATCAGAGTCATTCTTGGTAAAATTATACAGTAATCCAATAGTAACATCATGAAATATAAGTTAGACACCCTAGGTGCTGGTCAAGCTCTACGTCTAGCCACTTCTCAAAGCAGCTACCCCAAAAGACTCCTTGCTATCCCAAGGCCTCACACCTGATCTGCTCCCCCACATAGTGAGATCATCACAGTCCAAACCACATGGAAACACAAGGGTTAGCACATATAAAACCAACCATAGTATATCATAATAAAATATCATTAAACAAATATTTATCCACAGTATTTATCCAGACCAACAAGTCATTTTCCATTCTAAATATAGACCAACCCAAAATATAATGTATACACGTCCATGCCAATATATACATATTTTATGATAATAAAATAATCCATAACCAATGTATACAATCCATACCATATGTATACAGATTCCATATCCAAAACAAAGTCACACCACTGTATAATCCATGATGTAACCAACACATCCAAACCAAATGTTGGCCTCAACACCATCCAAACCAAGTGTTGATACGGTGAAACATGTCAGCAACCCATGTCCCACACCTAACCTCTCATGGAAAATATACAGTTGGATTACGTCGTCACGTAACCCTGGTGATCATGGCCACTTCATCCATCGGTATGACTCGGCCTTGCCCCCATACCGGTAGCAAATAGAATACTTAGAGGAGTACTTCAGAATCCACCTAACATCTGAAGTGGTTTATCATATAACCTTTGAAAAAGTTCCACATTGGAATCCTCACCATGGGATTCCCAAATTTCATATTTTTCCAAAGATTATATCCTGATCTCACCAAGAGATCTAATCCATACCATAACCTTACTCCTTTAAGTCCTATTTACTTTTCCAAACCACATACATATAATATATTCCATAATTAAACATAACCATAACCATGCCAATTGTCAATATAATAATAATATAAATATCCAAAACAACCATCAATTGATCCAAATTATACTATATGAAATGAAAATCTTCACATAAAATAGCATATTAAAATTATATTATTCCTATCATGCTCATATATACTAGATTAATTTTATAAGCACTACCCTTACTTGGATAAACCTGAACTGAAACTCGGGCAGAATCTCCTCTTCTCTCCTCTTTTCTCTCCCCTAGCAGAACCTCCTCTACTGGATTCCTCTTTCTCTCTCCTCTTTTCTTTTCTCCTCCCCTCTTTTTCTTTCTCTCTCTCTCCTCTTTCTCTCTCTAGGATTCTCTTTTCTCAGTATATTTTTTTTTCACCCCCCCTGGCCCCTATTTATAGGCAACCAGAGTCACCCGGAACGGCCCGTATTGAATTCGGAACGGCCCGTTCCGAATCTTTCAAATGTACGCAAATTTTTAAACTGGAACGGCCCGTTCCAAAATCGGAACGGCCGTTCCCAAAAAGCAGAACGGCCCGTTCTAAAATCAGAACGGCCCGTTCCGAGACTCATCCAGAACGGCCCGTTCTCCTTCCGGAACGGCCCGTTCTCCCTCCAGAATGGCCCGTTCCAAAGTCAGAACAGCCCGTTCTCCTAGTTGGAACGGCCCGTTCTAGGCCCGTTCTCACTAAAAAAATTTAGTATAATTTTTAAGCTTGGAACGGCCCGTTTTGCTTTTGGAACGGCACGTTCCAAGTTACCAAAACACCCCTTAAATTTTTTTAAAATTGCGAAAATGCCATCAGTAATAAAATTACAAGAATACCCCTATACCTTTATAAAATTTACGAAAATGCCATTGATAATTAATAATAATAAAAAAATGGGTATTACACATTGGACGTAAGAAGTGAGACTCATTTCTGCTTAGATTTATGCTAGACATTAGTGTAATGGTGTCGAACGTGAGTTAGGCAGAGGCTCACTAGCTGATTTAGGGCTGACATGGGTTTTTGTCATGCCAAGCGTGAGAGGATAGGAGACTCTCTATTTCAACCACAACGGACGGGGATAGTTTGGCATCGAGCATGGGCAAGACAAAGAGCATCCTTCCTTAACGGTGTAAGGCATGAGTTGCATGATAAAATTTTGTTGTTTTAAGTGATTTTATAGTTGAATGATGATGAATAAGTTGTACATATGATAAGGTATGATGAAAGACCTATGTGTTGTATGTTGTGAGTTGATAGATGATTGAGTTGTAAAGATGCATATTGTTGAGTTGTTCAAGCTGATAAGTTGTTAAGTTATTAGGCATGTGGTTGAGATGCATTTCTTATTTAAGATACATAAAACTAAAGGATATTAGGTGATGACTTTAAAAACTAAATATCTCATTGTGTGGATATGAGATATGGTGCTCTAAGAGTCCAAGTGTTGAAAAACCTTCAATATGTGAATTGACTATTGAATGGTAACTTGTATGTTGCCTTCTCTAATTTTTGTAGTATTCTTATGTAGGTAAGGTCAAGACATACATGTATAAAGTGATCAACTGAGTAAAGTATAAAGTCGGGGACTTAGTCCCTAACCTAATATTGGAGGGGTATAATATTTGGAGGATAGTCGATAGACTAATCCCATAGGTGACTTAGTGATACAAGTTAATGTCGTGGTAGACTCTTACCCAAACTGTTCTACCCAGATAGTAGTACCAAACTTCCTAGTTTAAGTGACAAATTTGAGAAATTAAATTGAGTTGTTAGTTGACCTAATTGAGATAGGTCACTCATTGTGGCTCGGTAGGGTCTAGCCACTTAAACTATCCACTATGTATTGTAGGAGATCTTTATATTTGATATACATGACAATGCATTAATTATTCAAAGTTGTTTGTGCTAGTATTGTTCTGATGTTATAATATGTGTTATGGTGATGCAATGGTATTATTAATGAATTGTAAATTGATATGAGTTGAGGTGTTTTTAATAATGACGAGTTGATTATGTTGTAACGTTGAAAGATGTTTAGTTATGATTATATGATGATTTATTTTCACAAGTTTATCCTGTGTTTGCTTGTGATTAGAACTGTGATGATCATGATTCTTTATAGGAGCATGATAAGACTAGCAAGTTAGCTCACATTAGCTATGGAGGGTCATGCTAAGGGTAGTCAGTTCTCTTTTGTTGTAGCTGCTATGATGCAGTTTTAGTTTTGTATAAATGAAAATCGATGCTTAGGTTCATCTTGCGCATAGTCGTATATTTTATACATAACACATTTGTACAGAAACTATTACAGATCTTTTAATTCCTACATATAATTATTTATGTACATAATATTAATTATTTGTTGCATGATAATCCTAAGTTAGATGTATTTTGTTTAATTTTTTCCATGTGTAATAGTTAAACTATAGTTAGTGTAGTGGTCTGTTGGACCATTACACTTGAATCAATTTTTTTTTACCATGATTTAAGATGGAAATTCAATTAAAAAATTAATTTTGCACAAAATATTATAAATATATTGATAGGAAATGCATTTTTTTTTGTAAAATGTATACTTTAATGATATTAAAATAGGACTAACTTTCTTAATAATTTTTTTTTCCAAATACAATGCTTAAATTTGAGATATTGTTTTAAAATAAAATTAAGTTCGTATCACTTGAATACATCGCATGCATATATGTTAATGATAGAAATACACTTAATCTTACAAAGAAAGAAATTTAGTAGAAAAAATAAAATTTAAAGGTAAGATTTGAAAATTTAAAGTCTTGATATAAAAATAAAATTTAATATATTTTTATTACCCTTTTATTTTAAGAAATATAACTTTATTCAAATCACCTTCATGGATTTTTGGAATGCAATTAATTCGGAATACAATAATGCTTACGAAAAAAATTGAATGATTTTCATTCTGAACATGTAGGAGCTAATTAGTTAAAAATATAATTCTATTACCTTTAATTTTTTTTTAAGAAATTTTCAATACCTTACTATCTAAATTGACTAAATTAATTTGTACGTCAAATCAATCTAAAATATCAAAGTTAACCATTTTTTTACTTGTACTTGATAATTTAGTATTTTATGCTAAAAATAGTAAGTATTTCATATATTACACAATTTTTTAAATTGAAGTTGAAATATATAAAAAAATTTTTCAAAACATATAAGTGCTTTAAATGTAAGAAAGGAATATTAAAATTTTAAAAATAGAATGGAAATAATTAAGGATTTGAGCATAAAAAATTAATGTAATTAAACTTGAGATTTGAAAATTTAAGAACTTTTGAAATAAATTTTAACATTTAAATTTCGAACGTGAAAGAAAATTTTCAAACAAATTAATGATTTGAGAATTTTATTTAATAATAATAAATTGTTATTAAATAATAGTAGAATCACATAAAAATATATATATATATATATATATATATATATATATATATATTGACTCTAATTATAATTATAAGCAAACAATAATAAGCTTTTAAAGTTTTTTCGGTTAAATTTCTTTTATACTCTTTATTTAATTTTATTTCTTATGCATTTTACTCATAACTAATATTAAATATAAAAATTACTTAAATTAAGATGTATATTTAAAATAAAATTTGAATTTATAATAAAATTAATTAATTATATTAATTTTTTTTCATCTTAATAATTTATATTATATTACTTATAATTAAGATGGTAAGTGTTATATACTTATTATATAAGAATTTATACAACAGATTCGTAATTAGTAAGCAATATGCAGTAATTAGTTTAATATTTTCCTATAAATATTAAATTTATGGCTTTAATTAGAAAATACTAAAATTTATAAAGATTTTTTTTTTATATTTTTAACAAATTAAGAATTGTCATATATAATAAAATATTAAATTTATAATAATTACTTTAAGAATCTTTTGTCCTATTTTCTGATTGGTTGGCAAAAAAAGAAAACTCCTTCCAATAACGATACATTAAAATTAAACTCAAATTTCAAAAAATTCAACACATGCAGTAATATAATAAAATGTGTATTTTATTCATACATAAATTATTAACTTAATGCGTCAATTTTCTAAAAAAAAATAATATTCAATTACACTATTTTATTATTTAAATAAGAGGAGAATATGAATTTGAAAGAAAAAAAAAAAGACTTAGTTAACTCAAACTAACTTGGATATATTAAACTTAGTTTGGACAAGTTTCCAAGTTAATTTTATTAGGGAAGTAAAGAACTCACTCTAATCATTTCATATTTGAGTTACAATTAAGAAACTGATACATGATTCAACTTAATAATAAATAATATTTTATTATTATTTTTATTTTTTTATTTTCACAATATAAAATTAAGATAGAGATGCAAACTCATACTTCTAGACCTTTTGTCCCAAATTTTTTTGACCCAAAGATAAATATTTTATCACTCTATTTATGTGTGTTTCTGTCATCTTTTGTCAATGGTCACACCAGGTCAGAGAACTGTTCATTACTTTATCACTCTTTTCTACTTGCTTCCATTCTATCTTTAATTGTTTCTCTCCCAAAATTTTTACTCTATTGCTTTTGGACATGAACGAGAGGTTCTACTAGAAAAATGTTGTTTCCCCAATTTGAAATAGTCAGCCTTGACAAATCAAAACCCTAAATTCATTCTATGACCATTCTCCTTCTTTTAGACATGCATGAGTTTCTATCAGAAAATGTTGTTTCCTCTATTCAAAGCAGTCATTCTTATCACAACAAAATCCTAAAGTGAATCGTATCTGAGCTCTCGATTTTCTTCTGTTCCAGGTATATTCACATTTATTATTTGAAATCAATGATTTAGACTTAATATTAATCTTTATATCTTAAATTTTTTGAGTTATAGCATTTCACATCTTATGTCAATAATTTTTTTTCACAATTTTGTTTTGGTAGGTTTGATTTTTGGCATGATTAGTTTAATTTGTACACTTTTTTCCAAGTTTTCCCCAAATTTTTTTTCTTCCATTTTCCCTCCCACCTTTTTTTGGTTGGATAATGTGAAATCCATGTCAAATCGAATTTGTACACTTTTTTCCAAGTTTTCCCCCAAAAAAAATTTCTTCCATTTTCCCTCCCACCTTTTTTTGGTTGGATAATGTGAAATCCATGTCAAATCGATTCGATTCGAACCAAGTCGAGTCAAAATAAAAAAAAAATAAAAAAAAGTAAACACACAAACCCAAACCGATCCGGTGAAACATCATTCCCAGTTCGATTTGCCTACAAATCCGACAAACCTACATGTGTTCACCACTAATTTTTATTGATACAAAATTATTTAATAATATTTTGATTTATCATTTTATTTTAGAAAAGTTGCTTAGTGAGAATCTCGTTTTGTCTTCGTTAGTTAAATCAAGGGGTATATTTTTCAACCATCAAGAGTAAGTTTGATATTTTAAAATAAAATAAATAGATGTAATTTTTTTCATATAAATTATTCATCAAAAATATGCAAAGCCATTCCTATAATTAGTTTTTCTTTTTTACCTCGATTTAAGATGAAAATGAAATTAAAAAAATTAATTTTTTGTTTAATATTATAAATATATTGATATAGAAAGTACGTTCATTTTTATTAAATGTATATACTTTAATGATATTAAAATAGGACTAACTCTCTCATTGAATTCTTTTCTAGTTTAAATCTGAGATATTGTTTTAAAACGAAATGAAATATGTATCACTTAATGAAATTTAGTAAAAAAAGGAAAAAAGATTAAAGGTTAGTTTTAAAATTTTTAAGTCTTTTCCCTCAAATTTTTTTTTAAGTCTTGATATAAAAATAAATTTTAATATATATTTTTATTACCTTTTTATATATATATGTGTGTTGCTAAGAGAGCACCTCATTAAGGTTGGTGTTTTTTTAAAAAAATATATTATAATTTCTTCCATTTGACTTTATTCAAATCATTTCTATGGATTTTTCAATGCAATTAATTCTAAAAACTGATGATAAGAGGTTGAAGTAATACGTATAAAAATAGAGTATTATGTTTAAATTTTCTAGTTATCAGTGTAATTTATATGAATATTATTTCTTTTTAAGAAAACAATCATAATGTTGTCTAATTTGGTCATTTTGCAGGGACACGGTGCATCACCAAACATCATTCACAGTACTTCAAATGTTGTGTCCTTTGCTTTTGAATTTGCACTTTCCATCCATTTAAAACTATAAAACGACCCACCATATTCCTCGTACCATACAATATCACAATTCATTCATATTTGTAGTTTGTACCCAGCCCAAACATTTTCAACCATAGCTATGGAAATGAACGTGGACATGAACGAGGACATGTTCTCTTTGTTGCCAGTAGAAATTATTACCAAAATCGCTTCATTCCTTCCTTTCAAAGAAGCAGCTAAGTCATCCATTCTTTCTAAAAGGTGGTTGAAGATATGGAAATCAAGGAGGGACATAGAGTTCAACGAATTCTTCTTTGTGAAGTCTGATGTATCTGATGAAATCAAAGAGGCACATAGAAGGATTTTTCTCAACTTCATCACTCACTCCATTCAAAACTATGAAGAAAAGGTTGTGAACAAGTTCTCCCTCAAGGTTTCAAACCCTCAAAGTTGTGCTGATACCGTACAAGATTGTATTGCCTTTGCAACAAAACATTTAGTGAAAGAGTTGAGGCTTGACTTCTCTGATCCAACGTGGGAGGAGAATGACTTTGACGATCATGATGCTTTGTTTCAATTGCCATGCCATGTTTATATGCATAAAACACTTGAGGCTTTGGAGTTGAATGCATGTAGTTTTGTTGTGCATGATTTGGTCAACTTTAGGGCACTCAAGGATGTTTCTTTGGGGTGGATTGAAGTGAAGAATTCTACTATTAGGACTCTTTTATCCATTTGTAGGAACCTTGAAAGCTTGAGTCTGAATAAATGTTGGAATCTGGCTCACTTTGATATGGGTGGACATGAACTTGGGTTGAGAAGGTTGGTCATAGACAATTGTCACTTCGTTGATTATGATTATGTGTATTTTAGAGCACCAAATCTTAAGTTCCTCAAATATTCTGGGACATTGGAGATTTTTCAAATAGAAGTAGGTTTTAGCATGCAAGAAGCAGAACTTGACTTCACTCCTATGCCTGATTTCGAAGAATATGGCGATATACTTTGCCAACTACTTTGTGATCTCAATTGTGTATACGTTCTCACAGTTTGCAGTTTCTTACTTCAGGTATGTACTCTCATTTCTTTCTTTTTTTCTAAATTCAAATATAAAATTTAAACACCCTTCAACACTCTTCATTTTTTTTCTGTTTATCTTTATCGAATCATCATTTATCTTAACTATACTTTTTCACTTGTTTCCCACACTAGAATCAAATGACATGCTTGAGTATCCAAAAAATCATTTTGTAGAAAATATGAACATTCACACCATTTTGGAGTAAATGGGATGAAAGAAAGAAAATGATAAGAAAAATAAAGGAAAACAATGATTATACAAGACAACTATAGAGACAAAGAGAGGGAAAAAAAGAATATTAGAAGTGATAGATAATATGATTTGATTGAAAAAGAATAATAGGAAGAAATGATACGTGAAGTGATTGAAAGAAAAATTTGTGAGAAAAAAATGGTGAATGTACTAAAAAATAAAAAGAGATATAAAAAAAAATGAGATGAATGATAGTAAATGTATGAATATAACTAGTACGTAGTACTCTTTTATTCTTTGGATGGTCTTAAACAATTTGGTTTGGTTTTTAAATTCACGAAAAAAGGCTATTCCTACTGGAGAAGAACCAGTGCGTATCCAATGTAACATGAACGTCAGACATTTGATCATAAAGACTAAAATGCACAATCAAGAACTGCGTGGATTCATGTTCATGCTTAACAGTTGTGCTTGTTTGAAGAAACTCACCATAGAGATAGGCCAAGGAAAAATATATGAGGTGAGTCGCCTATGATTTTATATATATACTTTTTCTCAATAGTTATGCATATTAAAACTTTGAATGAGCAACATGTGTTGATATGTTATTTATTTCAGGATTATCCCTATTCTATCGACTCTAAGAAATTCTGGGGACAACAATGCATAATTTTTGAATGCTTGAGAAGAAATCTAAAGGTGGTGGAATTGAAGGGATTTCGAGGGACCACAAATGAAATGGGAGCATGCCGTTATCTGATCCAAGCTGGCCGTGTCTTGGAACAAATTATTATCAATGTAGTGAAGAAAGAGGGTGATGAATTTCTGGAAAAGCGTTATGCAAATGCAACATCGTTACTGAATGTTCGAAAGGCTTCAAAGAATTTACGGATATCGATTGTATGAGAATATGTATTGTTCAAATGATAGAGATTTGTATGCATTAAAATGACATATGCACATTTAAGAGAGTTTCTGTGCTTTAAAAACATATATATGGATAATGGTTGTATTGAACATGTATCTTAATGTTTCTCTTTTCAGCTAAATTTTGATGTATTGATTGAAAGTAATTAAGCGCAATCCATCACTACGTGATGATTAAAGGTGAGAATTTAAATTTTTTTTTGTATGGAATACTTTATTGCCAAAATTATTATATTGAAACTTATTGCAAATTAAAAAATAAAATCTTAGGTGAAAATTTGTTTTCCTTTAATTCATTTTTAGTTAGTTTTTTAATCCTTTTTTTATTTTTCATCACTTTCTCTCCTCCCTTATTTTTTTCTTTTTATTTCTCTTTTACTTCTATCTATACATCTTTAAAAAATTTAATAAATTTATATGTGAAAACAATCTATTTAACAAAAAAAATCATTTGATTCATTCTCATTATATACAAAAATCTTTCAAGCAAAATTAATCTTTAACAATATGAGATACGTGAAAGAAAAAAAAAATTACACAACCTTAAATATGAGTAACCTCCGTATATCAGTACATCTTTCTCAAACAAAGTTATAGGATCTTCTTTTAACCCTGATGCGCAGATATTGCACTTGATTGCACAAAAGATCAAACAATATAATTTATATTTTTTCATATGACTCCAATTTTTTTTTTCATATAATCTCAGTTGACATACTCATATTCTTTATGGTCCAACAAAAATATGAAAACTATATACAATTACCAACATAAAGATTTTTTTATAAATAACAGAAAAAAAATTAATATGTCTAATTGAATAAGTATAGAAATAAGATTAAGTAAATTTTTGGAGTCAATATTTTTATCATAAATTATTTTTTTATATTTCAATTTAAAAAAAAACCTATAAATTATTATTTTTACTATATTTTAACTTATAAAAATAATTTATAATTATAATATATATTATTTTAAGTAAAATTAGAAAATTAGTGAAGACAAATACTCCACATTTTAATGATTAAATTCGTTCTCAATGCTTATTTTGACCTATTTTATTATTGTTTGGTTAAAATTTTTTAATATCTAAAATATGATGTTCTAGACTTATTAAAAAAAATAGAGAAATTTCACATAAGATTTAATAAAAAAGCGAGAGAAGTCCATTATAATTTTTAATTTTTATTAAATTTTAACCAAACCAAATATTTTGAATTCAAAATATTGTATTAGAGAACGTGTTGTTTATATATTGGCGCTTTGTACTTTTTCTTAATTATTTGATATAAATATTTTTAATATGTTATTAAAATTAGTTAATTATTAACATGTTTACAAAAGAAAAAAATCATAATTGAATTTTTCAGTGTTAACTTTCTGCTGGTTAAATTAACTTTAAATCACAATCACACTGAATTGTTTATAAGTTTAAATCCCGAGTGAATTGTAAAGGTTTCATAAAATATAAAATTAAAATTAAATAAAATGTGATTTTGAACTTTTAAAATAACCATTCTTATTTGTCCATATCTCTACCCTGACCACTGTATCACTACAATGGTAAATCTGTTCATAAATTGCTCTACCAATGCATCTATTTTCTAATAGCACTCCGTAAATGTCACCTAATTTCTGAGAAGGTTCACGACACGAGTGACAACTGCTCCATTACACTTTCATATTATCTTTTCTTTTTACATGAATTATTAATGTGTATTCAGTAAAGATTTTTGGACAATTTTTTTAACATTAAAAATTGTTCTAATCAAAGGGTCTTTAAACAAAATTTAGACATGCCTTTAATTAAAAGGCAAAAAAAAAAAATCAACATCAAAAGCTAAAATAAGCTACAAATATAAAATGACAACAAAAAAATACAAATAAGACGCTTAAAAATAATATGGTGAAAATAGAAAGACGAAAACAAAACTCAAATGGACAGTTAAATCATGAAGATGCCTTTTTACGAGCAAAACGCTGTAAAGATTTTGGTAGTTCAACACCCTCACTATTTTTCTGCTTCTTTCTTGATATGTTTTCCTCTTCTTGAATTTTCTGCTCCAAGTAGGGCCTTTTCACTCTTGCAATTGCCTCTTGCTTTTTCTGCATCCTTTTACCTGGCTTGTTTCTTCCTTTCGATTTGTTCTTCAGTTTTATGCCCTTAGCTGCTTCAAGGGCAGCTTCTATCTCAGCCTCTTTATCTTGCTTTGCTGTCTTCTCTTTTTTGGGTTTTACAGTACCAATCTTGCTGGGATCCAGCATGATAGTCTCAGGTGGAAGCTTATCAAGAAGAGACCGTATTTCCTTTTCTCTTCTCTGTTTATTAGTTTCAAACGGATTTGCAACCCACGAGTCAAAGTTGGGTTCTCCTGCTCCTGGAATAAGAATACTGGACCAGCCCATGGAATGACCTATGCCCAGAACATCTTCATATGGTCGAAATACTAATTTTCCTATCTGGTAACCTTTCACCATGGAATGAGTCATGTACCTAGAATAATTTTGTGTACCAGAAACATCTCGCAGAACCTGGATTGATGAATTATTACCACATGCAAGCAAGCCTTTTTGACTAAAATCCAGGGTATTTGCATGACCTGGTAGTGTTTGAAGAACCTCAAATTTCCTCAAGTCCCAAAGCTTAATTTTTTTATCTTTCCCAGCAGTGGCCATCAAGTGGCCATTTGAGTGAAATGCCAGTGCTGAGACAGGCCCATGATGACATAGCATCTTGACAAGAGGAGAAGAACTGGTTGGCTTCCACATGGTAACAGTACCACCTGAGTGACCTAAAGAAACAACCCCGTTGAAGGGGTTTACTTGCATCACATTTGTCCGTCCTAAGCCAGTTCGAAAATTACCAACCATGGTACCCATTGTAACATCCTGATATCGAAGTTGTCCTAATTTGTTGATTGAAGCCAAGAGAAAATGATTTTCTAGAAACTGAAGCCTCAATACTGGACCATGTTCCTGGGAAAAAAACAAATCATACCCATTAGGCTGCATCCCATATGTCCAAAATGTTGTATTAATCCAAAAATTATTCAACACCTATTAGTATACATCAAAATTGACATAATATGCACTTCTATAATATATGATAAAAAGAATCTTTATTTTTATATTCTTATTCTTATAATTGATCAATTTTGACAAAAGCCAACACAAACAATCAATAATTAGATATAATTTAACATTTGAATCAATGAAAATCAAATCCTACATAAAATTATTAATATTGCAAGAGTTTGGAGACTAAATGCAGGGTAAGCAGATAATATATATATATATAGATAGAGATAGAGAGAGAGAGATTTGCTAACAAATATCCATTTGTTTTTTAGTTATATTAGCAAGCTACACTATGAGTGTATTTTAAGATAATTCTAATTATAAATCGCTAACGTACTCCAACTAACACAAGTGAGTATACATTAACAAATCTTGTATTATATATGTGTGCTGTGTGTGTGTGTGTTTGGGGGGGGGGGGAGGGGGGGAGGGGCATATCAAGTGATAACTCTTGGTCATTGTGACATATATATATATATATATATATATACATATACATATATATACATATATATACACACACATATAGGGAGTGCAAGAGTTGGTAACTCAATGTAGTATAAGTTAATCCCTCCTTAAATATAAGTTAATCCCTCCTCATATATAATAGGCATATCAAGCAAGAACCATTGGTTATTGTGAGAAATGAGAATTATAAATCTAAGTGATACAAAAACATATGAATGGTTTAGAAATCAATTAGTGGTTATATGACCACATAAAAAAATTCATGTGCATTTATCATTTAATCTTGATCATTCAAATATGATTTAATTGCTCATATTTATAGTTCTCATTTCTCATAATAATAGGAGTTCTCAATTGGTACTTTCTCTCTTTGTATATATATGTATGCCCTCATTAAGTTTCACTATTGGTGCCTCAAGCCTATATTCAGCATGATTTAACCAACCTAATCAAACAAACAAAGGGGTGCCTGTTAGGATCCTGAATTTGAAAATAGAGAAAAGGAGAGAAATATTGTATTTCTTGATTGATTACAAACGAACATAACAAGAAAACAGATCTCTCTTCAATGGTTTCCTCTTCACAAAGGATTTCTCCTTTTACAAAGAACAAGTGCTCAATTTACAAAATGATACAGGACAAATGAATCTTTTCCCTCCTACTCTGCAATTTATGTAACTAACCAACAACTAATATCCTAACTGTCCCACTAATTTTCCTTTCCCTTTCTCCTAACTCTTAACATTGCCTAAATTAGGATTAATTGCAATCTGAAGCAGCACTAGTAGGTATTGGATGAATCCAAGTGTCATAAACAGGTTTCTGGGGTACTTAAAGTACTTGATGAACGTTTCCGATTTATGTCACTAAAACCTCTAACTAACCGACTAACATCCTAACTGTCCCACTAATTTTCCTTTCCCTTTCTCCTAACTCCTAACAGTGCCCAAATTAGGATTAATTGCAATCTGAAGCAGCACTAGTACGTATTAGATGAATCCAAGTGCCATAAACAGGACTCTGGGGTGTACTAAGTATTTAAATGAACGTTCAGATGAATGAAATTAGAAAGAAAAATGTCAACTAGATATGATATTTAAAAGTCAAGCATCCAAATTGAATGGTTCGAGTCCAAAAGACAGACACTTGCCCATCAGGTATCAGCATATGCATAAATA
Organism: Cajanus cajan; assembly: GCF_000230855.2. Taxonomy (NCBI): domain Eukaryota; kingdom Viridiplantae; phylum Streptophyta; class Magnoliopsida; order Fabales; family Fabaceae; genus Cajanus; species Cajanus cajan. The sequence goes on along the minus strand of NC_138523.1, from coordinate 48,993,357 downwards.
TTCCAGACTATGATAATACATAAAAAGCAAAATTTAAAATTAAAAAAAATGCAAAAGTAATTACCAACCTTGAGGCAGTGAAGCTCTGTGCCTTCTCGATTATAGATGTATGAATACCTGTCAAATTTGAATATTTTGGACTCATTTACATGAACCACTCGATATGTCTTCAAAAGACAACTAGTAACTTATTTTTTATGGGGAAACAATGCTACTTAGCTTTTCCAAATGATAGAAAATTTCAAGTCACAACAATCCCACAACATGCTACCACAAAATCAGATAGAGAAGAGTGTAAAAATCTTAAAGGTTTATAAAACCCTTATATCCGCAATTTCATTTCTAAGTAATAAGCAGGAAGCACATGAAATTATGTAAGAAACATAAAAAGCATTTGAAATACAAGTTTAAACTTTGAAATTCAATTCACCTTCAAAGGGGAAAAAAACAAATTAACCCTAAAAGCATGCCATCATTTAAGTATAAGAATTATTGCCCAAGAAAACTTTTAAAAATGATGCATTGATGTTGTAAACTATGCTATTTTTTCAAAGTCAAGTATAATTGTAACTTGTAAGTGTCAACAAATTTGAATACCAGATGCAGGTATGAGGTTCTGTCCCCAATTTTTTTTATTATAGTTTATTTATATCACTCCTTTGTTTTTTGAAAACTTCCAAACATACCCCTCCCCCAACCACACTTAATTCATCATTCAGATTTTAAAGGTGCATTTGTTGTAGTGGTATAGATTAAATATGCAAGGAACCCAAAATTTAAACAGTGGAACACCAAATCATGGAAGAGAACTTACTTTTTCTGGGCAGCAGCAAAAAAGAGCTCATTATGCAAGAATGCCACATCACGGACTGTTTCCCTTACCTGAAAAATCAAAAACAATTTTCTGAAAAACTCAATATAATATGCATAACCCTTTCTCTGCTAGCATGAACTTTGAATCATTTTTTTGAACCAAAAAATATTTTTTTAATTAAAAACATGTTTTAAAACTTTATAGTAATTACTAATCAAATATTACATCACCACTTTGCTTTTTTCAAAGCTAAAACAAATGCATCCTTGAAGTTTTATTCAGACAAGTAAAAATAATGCTTCATAATATCAACACAAAATGATGCAATCTACAAAAGCCATGATGAACATCATCAATTGAGAAGGAAAAAATCAAACAATGTTCTTAGACATTAAAAATTTTAAGAAATTTATTAGTTAATAAAAGTAAAAGCCCACATAGCAAGCTCAACTATGACAGAGCATACCTGAAACTCCCTAATTAGTCTCAGACTTATCATGTCCACAATTCCCAGATGGCCCTTGCGACCACCCACAGCCAAATACCGGCCACTTGAAGTAAAATCCAGTGTGTATGGACCAAGTTCTGCAAATATAAAATTAAAGAAATGCAATAAATGGCAAACCAAGAAAATAACAAAGTTGTTTCCAACCAAGGAAGGTTGTGTGCAACTGTGCATCATTATATTGTGGAATAAATCAAACTTGTACAAAGTTGTTACCAGTCAAGAACAACGCCAAAAGAAAGAATATTATTTTTATGATAGAATTAAAACAAAAACTACAAGTAAACATCAACTTTTCTGCAATTCTAGTAATTATACAGTATACAGCTTCAATAGCTTGTACTGAAATTAAAGTCAGTCTTACCTGGTAAAACAATATCATATTGGTTCCTTGAGCTTGAGATGTCTACTTCACGACTTATTGCCTCCTGTTTGAACCTCCATGTCTTCTCTATGCCTTCAGCCTCCAGATAACCCCCTTCACTAGGCATAAGCCACTGCATAATCAAATTTCTATTTTTATTAACATGTAAGGCTTCATTAAGCATTGGAATGACATTTTAACTACAAAAACATCAATGTTGAACAATGACCTAACAGCCTAATTAACTAATTGTATAAATGCCATATTTTAGACTTGCATGCTAGTCAGGTATAATTAACTCCAGTTCACACCAATTTTGAGCTTAACCTTCAACTAATTCATTAATCAAGTAAAACCTATATGCCAGCTATTATTCAAATGACTATGCTCAAGAATGTCCCACCATGAAGCAAAACTCTCAAACAGGATATATGCATCAAATTGTGTCACTGTCAAATCATGAAAAAGCCAATTACAAACCATAGCTCTAACTGAAATATGCAATCAACCATACCACATCAATATTTTGCACAAGGCATAGCCATATATTTCATCGACACCCACGAACATGCTTTAGAATATTTCACTTATATACAATATGTAAAAGAAAAATAAAATAAAATGTTTCAATAACTAACCTTCTCAGCCTTAGCAGCAGCCTTTGCAGATTTTCCATATAATTCTTCCTTAACAGCTAGTTGACCCTTCAACTTTTTATCCTTCAAAACCTGCATATTATAGTTTACAAATTAAGATGAAAATATTCCATCATCAAATACCAATATCTGAATTCCCATAACCTCAATGTCTTATACCTCCAGATTAGCACCTTCTCCTCTGAGATACTTCTTTATTCTCAGGTCTAGTTCATCAGAAATTTCCTGCAAAGCAATATAGCAAATCAATAACCAAAAACTCTAGATACAACGCATATATACGAGGCATTCAGCTTGCTCCATAAATAACAGAGTAATAAGATTATAAAATCATATTAAAACACAATTAGGACGATTCCTAGTTCTGAACTGAGAGTCCAAAAGTGTAATAAACAAATTCAACCAGATCCAAGGCATGCCTACCTTATGCTGCTCCGAAATAAATGCAATATAATAGGGAAGTGACCGTAACATATATTTCATGAATTCACTACTCACAGCTACCAATCGATCATTGCATAGTATACGAACAAGAAACACGAGTCGAATGAAGCATTCATGAGTTACGTTAAAAGCCGTTGCTGAAGTACCTGTTCGGTGGGAGGCTTGTTCTCTGGAAGAGCATCGTTCTCTTGACTCTCACCCATCTTGTCTCGAGACGCGGCTTCGGACTCTTTCGACGACGGAGCTGGCGGCGGAACAGCGGAGAGAGACACAGAGAGAGAGAGAAAGAGAATGACGAGAAACGGCGTCGCTGGGTAAGAGGGTTTTGATTGGGTTTTTGAGCGATTTTAGCCTCGCCTGTCTATTGAATTTTTTAATATTTTTTTCAACATTTTATAAACTTATATTGATATATGTCAAACCTAAAATAAAAGTATCTGATTCACTCTCTTACACGGCTTAAATATATCTTCAATGTTTTGATTTTAATTTATATTAAAAAATAATTTTATTTTAAAAATTTAAATATAATTTTTAGCCTGTACATAACAAGTAAAATTTGGTTTGATTTATATAAAATATTTTTCTTGTATTTTTATTGTTTTAAAATTTAAAATCGTTGTTTTCAATCTAAAATCACTATTTTAATATATATATATATATATATATATATATATATATATATATACTCATTATTATATATCTAAACTTATTTTACTCAATAAATAATGTTTAATATTAAATTTTAACAATTTAATATTAAATTAAAAATTTTCAATGTATAAATTCAACTCTATATTAAAATTATTAAATACTCTATTTCATTAATTCAAATTGATTGACAATTATAGAATTATTTTATACGTTAGTTTAAATTAATGAAATAATGTATTAAATAGTTTTAAAATTTTAAATATTTTTGCATACTTGATTATAAACTTTTAATTTAATGATTTAAATGTTAAAATTTTATATACAACATAAGTTATTAAGTGCAGTAAGTAAACTTATTATTTGAATAAGTAAAACGGTAATTTAGAAGTGTCATATGCAAATAAAGTGTTACCTACTGTTGTGGGTACTATTTGATATGGTTACATAAGTTTCTAATGAATACATAAATAGTTTTAAAAATAAAGGTCATACACTATTAGAAACTAAAATAATGATTTTAAATTTTATAAGGATAACAAACAAATAAAAAGTTATAGAGATTAAAATCAAAATATGTTCATTTTATTGGGACTAAAAATATACTTAAGTCCAAATGAAAATAGTGCAGAGATTAATAACTAATATTATATATATATATATATATATATATATATAAGAGTTACAAAATAATGATACCTCTTAAATGTTATTGTAGAAAAAACAATTAACATTACTTTCATAATAATTAGGATGACAAAGTGAGACACTGCTCGGTGGATTATCCTACTAGACTATCAAAAATTGGTGGAGTGAGATAAACATTTAAATTATTTGATCTATTTTACCTAACTTGCCAATTCGTTAGACACAATGGTAGAGTAGAGTTGGTTGCCCATCAATTTGTATAATTTTAAAAATATTATTTGTGAATATTTCGTAACTTATGGTGTTTGTGAGAAGGTTATCGTTTCCAAAATTAATTCCAAAGGTTCTCATTGTCACAAAAGTGGAGTAGATTTCTAATAGTGTATTTAATATTCTTGAAGTAGAAAATGAAAAGTGATTTATGTTTTTATCGTTTCATGAAATTATAGTTTATGTTTATTTTTGTGGACTTTGTGTTATGGTATAGTCTTAAGTTGTCAATTTGGGTTCGATCCAGTGGTCCAACCTTGTTAGTCCACAAATAAGATCAGGTTAGGTCTTAAAAATGATGACCTAAATAGAATTAGGTTAATTTGACACAACCTACTAAGTTCGACAGGCCAAATTGACCCATATTTGGATGACCCATTAAACTAATAAGGGAAACAATCTAAATTGCCACTACTGTTAATCTGTAAACTTGTAATGCATTATAAAAATAATGCAATAAAATATAATAATAAGAATAATTTTTCACTCTTTTGTGTTTGCTTATAAAGTTATTATCATAAGTTTATAGCTAGAGTTAGCTACTATGAGAGTTTTTCTATTTTTATTTCAAGTACTAATCATTTGAGACGTCATATTATATAAATTAGTTATCATAAGTAACAAAATATTGGAGTTACATTGGATAACAAAGCTAGTTTATTAAAACAATAAAAATTTGATCACAATACTTATAGAGATGCACTTGCTTAGTATATTATCAAGCATGATATTCAATGCATTTATACTAAATTTGAAGGGGTCTAGACAATAAATGAAATGTTAAATCATGATTTTAAACCTAAATGTTAATCACAATAAAGTCTTTTTAATTAAACAAGAAAACTATAAGAGTTAAGTATTAATTATTGTTTATGGATAAAATATGTTTTACTTTTGATGTATATGAACATATGTAATTAACTAATGTTACATAATTGTGACTAGATGGCTATTCATATGTAATTAGTGTATAGTTTTAATTAATGATATTACAAATTTTTTATTATAAAAAATATATTCATTTTTTTAATGTACTTTTTTTAATTAGGTCAATTTAGTCCAATGACTTGACATGAGTTAGGTTTGGCCAAAAAATGATAGCCCAAAAAATATAAGTTTTAGACCAATCTAACCTAAAATGACATTTGATTCGTATAAATTAGTTTGTGTTATGATTTTAGTAGTAAAGATGAATGTCCGCGATAACAAATACAAATACTTTCCATACTTATATGTTAATAAGGATGAATATGAAACATCATAATATCCTTATCATGAGTATCCACTAATATTCAAATACATATTAAATTTGTTTAAATTTATGGGAATGAAATGCTTTAATAATTAATTTAATCTTTGAATTGAAGAATATTAATTAATAAAACAGTGTATAATATTTTAATAATTTAAATTTTAACTTTTAAACTATTATTTTTAAAAAAATATTAAAATAAAGAAAAATTAATATTAAAATATTTCTTAAGAAATATTTTAAAAAAATAAATATCCAAAAATATTTACATATATTCGTAGATAATGATAATTATAACTGTAGAACACTCCCGCCGTTAACATCCCTTATACATAACCATAACCTCCTAATTTGATATCCTATTGCGTCGTTGTAAATTTTGCTAATAAAAAATCATTACCTTTATTTTATAGCATCCAATTAATTATATATATATATATATATATTATTAAGACTAACATCACCAAAAAGTTAAGTGTATTATCTCACATAAGATTTTCGCTTCAGAGTTATCTTCGGTAAAAATTTCCGTCATCAAATGATCAAATCCTATTATTTTTTTTATTATTTAATTTTTCTTTCTTATTTTTAACTAAGAGATAAAATTTCAGTAGACAAAATTACATGTAAGAGAACGCGAAACGGCAAAAGAGTTTTTGTTTTTATTATTGTAGTGAGAACTTGCAAACTACGTTAAAATTTGTAGTTTTTGATCGAAACTAACACAACTTCCATGCGAGATATTTTTTTTATTTTTAAATGCCAGTAGAATCACCGTAACCAACAAAATTTATTTTCTTTAAATATATAAAATAACTACTTACCAAGGTCTTGATCTTAAGACTACTAATTAGTTATTAAATAGACATTAAAATTGTATTTTGTATTAAAATGTTCAGTAATTATTTTAATTTATAATATGTCTTAATAAATAAAAACACTTGCTACCCTCAAAATATCTTTTACGATGAACTAAAGTATTAAGTTTCAATAAATACAATGAGGAAACAAAAAGAAAGTACTTTAATGTTACTTTATTAACGTATTTTTACCCTCAAATGTTAAAAGCAAAATTTCTATTAAAAAAATCTATATAAAAATTATAAAAAAGACAACAAGTTTTTTTTTTTACAAGAAAACAAATCCTATCATTATTTTTGTAACATTTCCAATTAATATCAAGATTTTATCATAATATTTTTATTTTTTTAACTGTTGAAAATAATATATTTTTTTGATAAAAAATATAAAAGATTACAAAAATAGATTGAATTAAGTTCTCATATTCTTAATTATCTCAAATCTTAATCCTAATGAATAATGATTATTAAAGACAATATATATAACTTAAAAAACACGTAATATTATATATAATAAGTTTATTGATTTTTAATAATAATCATCATAAATAAAAATCGCATGAAAATTGAAATTTAATTTAATTGACTAAGCTTAAATCCATTAAGCTTTTATCATAAAAGTTAATATCCTTATATATTTGATAATTTGTGATTATGTTTGAATCAAATTCTAATTCAATTAAATAAATTGGAGAGTATGTAGAGAATTAGAGATAATAATATGAAACCCTCTCCCTCCCTCCTTATCTCAAATCTATTGCCGCCTTTCACATTCGCTTATAAACCAACTCTCAACCTTCTCTCACTAAAACGTCGTCGCTTTCTGTTAGCAACGCATTTGCATCACCCACTCGTCTTTCTTAGAGGAACACTTGTGATTCAACCACCAACACGGTATTATTATGATTATTCATTATTACATTACACAATTATAATATTAATTAATTATCATAATCTCACATTTCAACATACGGGTAAAGTAACCCTTTGTTTGTATATATACAAAACTATGTAAATCAATTTTTGTATCGGATGAAATTTTTCGTCCAAATCTATATATCTAATCAACATTGTTTGTGCCAATATAGACATGAACTTGTTGTATGGCACACAACAACAACATCGAGCTAATGCCGCGGAATCTTTGGCGAATATTTCCATTGTTGACAATGTTTGTTTCATCATTGTTTTACTGGACGGACCCATCTCCTTCCCATTAAACAAATCGCTTTGATTTTCTAAACCCTAAAAGTTAATTATCTTTTAATTATTTTATTTTCTATAAATTTCCCTAACATGTTTACACATCTCGCTCACAAATTAAAACCCCATAAATCATAATCACACTCAGGAATCTTAAAACGCAATATCACAGAAGGTTGTCCCTTGTTTCATTAATTAATTGATTAACAGTTAAATAAAACAAGACAAAGCTTTTTTCCTCTTTGACTTTTTTGTTTATTTTTTTTAGAGGCTTTCTTCTTCTTCTCTGATATTTCTATTTAAATTTTGCTGAAGAATCCAATTCAACGATCTCCGAAGAGCTTCATTTCTTGCACCCCAATTGGAACAAGAAGCGAACTTGGGATCTGGGTATCTAATTTTCGAACACTATCTATGGGGAATGATTCAGGGTCACCGCAGGGTCCGGTTACGTGCGGGTCGTGGATTCGGAGGCCCGATAATCTGAATTTGGTGGTGTTAGGAAAGTCCAGACGTGGCAGTTCTTGTCCTTCTCTACTCGAGATTTTCTCCTTCGCTCCTAAGACCACTTCTTTGTCTACCTCTCCTCTGGTATTTCTCTAAAACTTTGAATATAAGTATGTATGTGTGGGTGTTGTCTGTTTACGTATGCAGGTGTCGTGTGTTTGTATTGTGTATAGAGTGATCCATTTGAAATATTAATCTGTTTTTTTGCACACCCCTTTTTTATTGTAAGCTGAGTAACTGTTGTTTTCTTTATGCGTTGTGTTTATCTATGTGTGAGCATGTAGATTCTGTGGAGTGAGTCATTTGAAACATGAGCTGTTTTGTGCATATCCTTTTGGTTTTTGGCCGGGAAGCTCTTCATTTTTCCCACTTGAAGCAGATGGTTGGGGGAAGTAGATATTGTGCACAATTTCTGTAGTTGAAAAGCATTTTTAGTGTTGAGTTTCTGGGTTGATGAATGGAGGCAAAGTGTGGATGGGGCTTTAGCTTTTATTTTAATGATCTTTTTGTTTGATCGATATTTTCAGGCCACTTATGTGTTGGAAGCGGAGGAAGGTGATCCTATTGCTATTGCTGTTCATCCTAGTGGGGATGATTTTGTGTGCGCTTTAAGCAATGGTAGCTGCAAGTAAGTTTCTATGATTAGATCTTTGGGTTTGATCTTCTATCTGTATTCGTCCATTGAAAAGTACTTTCATGATGTGTCTCAACTTCCAGTTTCTAAAATTGGCGGTTAGTACCACTTTCAGTAATATCGGAATCAGACCTCCAACATTTTATCTCCCTTTAACTATTCAAAGGACAATAAAACTGTAGGCTCAGTTCTGCCAAATTTCTTGTTCCTCTTTTTCCCCCTGGGAACTAGGTGAATGTATGACATAATAGTTATGTTGTTTCTTAAGCATAGATAGCTGAATTTTGCCTTGAGTTATTTTCATCGGATGATTTGTATCCTCCTTTGATACTGTGATGAGATCCTACATTAGTTAGGTATATGGCCAAGGTACTCTTTATAATGACTTTGGCAATCCTTCCCATTTGAGTTAGTTTTTGAGGTTGAGTTAGACCCATTTAACTCCCAATTCAAATATCATATCAAAAGCCTATTCAGTCCTGATGTTTGACTTGCCGCACATGTCTGGTCCAGTCGACGAACTACATGTTTTAGTTTCTATATTTCTAGTCCTGGGTGTGAGATCCTTCCATGGTTCTTAATTATAATAGATACTATAGTGAACATATATAGATTGAAGTATTTCTCAATGGCTTGTAGATTGTTTGAGTTGTATGGTCGTGAAACAAACATGAAGTTGTTGGCTAAGGAACTGGCTCCTCTACAGGGTATTGGTCCCCAGAACTGCATTACTTTTAGTGTTGATGGGTCTAAGTTTGCTGCTGGTGGGTTGGTAAGCATCACTCTTGAATCCAACCAATTGCTTTTATGTTCTATGCAGCACTTTGAGTTTGATCCTGTTTGAGTTCTGTCTTTAACAACTGTAGGATGGACATCTCAGAATTATGGAGTGGCCTGGTATGCGCATGATTTTGGATGAACCAAGAGCTCACAAATCAGTCCGGGATATGGATTTTAGGTAGGTATAATAAACAAATATTTTTTGGGTCCTGCTAAAAGATGCAGTAATCCCTACAGCTAGTAGAATTGTAATAAATACTTGATATAGTTTGAAACTGTAGTAATCTTATTTGGAGTCCTTACAACCAGATAAGATAATTTTTGCTTTGCATGTTTACCCCTACAACACTTGACTGTGTAGATATGATCTTTTAGACAATAAAAGTATGTTACATTGTAAATATCTTAATCCTGAAACTTTGACGACATTGATACTTATTATGTTGTTCTTCCTTTTTTTTTTTTTTTTTTTTTTTTTTATACTTCAGTCTAGGCTCAGAATTTCTAGCTTCAACTTCTACTGATGGTTTAGCAAGAATCTGGAATATTGAAGATGGTGTTCCTTTATCTACTTTATCTCGCAACTCGGTATGGTATATTTGATTTAAGAACCTGTGGCAGGATCTGAATGCAGTTACTTGAATCACTTGATCCAAATGTTTCCTTTTGCCTCTTTAGGATGAAAAGATTGAATTGTGTCGATTTTCAAAGGATGGAACCAAACCATTTTTATTTTGCTCCGTTCAAAAAGGTATAAGAGGATCTTGTTTCTAGTATATTCTATAATCTTAATTTGTATATTCTTCAAATCTCTTGGACCAGCAAAGCATGGCCTTTTTATAGATACTTCTATCTGAGCAGGTGATACTTCTGTCATTGCGGTTTATGATATTAGCACATGGAATAAAATTGGGCATAAGAAACTGATTAGAAAGTCTGCTTCAGTAATGTCCATTAGCCATGATGGGAAATACCTTTCTCTGTAAGAACCTACAGTTACCTTCTGACTTTCGGGCATGTATTTGGTCATTGGTCAACATTCTTTCTTTATTTTTTGTCAGTTTTGATTTCCAAAATTTATGCTGTTAAAAGAAGAGTAAGCGACTGTCTTTTAACTATAAAAAATGGAAAAATTTGAAGGCTTGTAAAATTGTGATGTAATTGGCACTTTGCATGTATATCACATTACAATCTATGATTCATGTCTCCAGCATTTCTTCAGCTCATAGACTTTTGTAATTCCAGGGGAAGTAAAGATGGAGACATATGTGTAGTTGAAGTAAAGAAAATGCAGATACACCATTATAGCAAAAGACTACACCTGGGTACAAAGATTTCATCGCTTGAGTTCTGTCCTAGGGAAAGGTAATCTCTATATGCTCGATTGGTTTAATTTGGAACCTCTGACAAATATCAATTTATGTAGTCTTTGAGTAAATTGGTGGAACCTCTTTAATTTTTTTTTTAATATTGGACACAAAGTTGGGATTGAGCTATTCATTTGAATATTGGAACATGCATCGGAATATAAATTTATGTAGACTTTGAGTAAATTGTTGAAACCTCCTTTTCCATTTTTTCAGGTATAAAAGCAAAAAATTAGGGACTTAATGGTGCATAGGTTATTTTTAACAACATAAATGTTCGAAAGAAAAATTCTACTAGCCTTTATGATACTTGCATAAACAAAAATCTAGAAGCTAAGGCGAATCTGTTAATCATCAATGAAGATAGATGGTTACAAAAAAAAGTAAATGATTTGCAATAGTATGAAAATCCTCTATCAAATGAGATTCTCTCTTCTCAAATTTCTGGTTCTCTCCTTAATGTTGGAGGATTTTTAATTTCTGGGGTTTTAGAATCCATGGATCCAAATCCAATATTTAGAAGCTGTATATTTAGGAAACATTGGGTGGATGTAACAAGTAGTCGTGCATGATAAATGGGTTTGAAAATACTAGGTCTCTAGCTTTAGTTTGAGAAATCAAGGAAAACCAGGCATAAGTGTAGAATCACATGATCGTACATACTAAGAATGGGATGCAAAGGATTTGGTGGGTTATCATAAATGTAGATAATATTGAATGGTGAGACATGAGATGGATCTAGAATAAGTTGCAATTCCCTTGTGATCTTGATTAATATTAGCAATGGAAAATTTTTCCCATCAGATCATTAGCCAGAGCAAATGTGGATTTTTGAAATTGAACCTAGTGTTAGAGAACCAATCTGACATTAAAGCTTAAGCCATTTATAAAGGAATTTAAGTTGTCTCCACAGATTGCCTTAGACTTGAAGTCTGATTACATGATCATGGGCAAGCAATTTCACATTAAAAAAAATATACATTCAATTATCCTAATAAATCTATACTTTTGGTCTTACCTATGTATTCACCTGGGTGTTTATTGTTCAGGGTTGTACTTACAACCTCAGTAGAATGGGGAGCGCTGGTCACTAAGCTGACTGTACCTAAGGATTGGAAAGGTCCTCTCTTTCTATCTCTCTTACACACGCATGCAGACATTCCTTCTTTCTAATACTGTCCAATGATGTTGATTTAATTTGACATTTTAAATATCCTTTAAAACCTGCAGAGTGGCAGATCTATTTGGTGCTTTTGGGACTATTTTTAGCATCAGCTGTTGCATTTTACATATTCTTTGAGAACTCAGATTCATTCTGGAACTTTCCCATGGGTAAAGACCAACCAGCAAGACCAAGGTTCAAACCAATGTTAAGGGATCCCCAGTCTTATGATGATCAAAATATTTGGGGACCAGTAGATATGTGATGACATTGTCAAGTCTTGATTTAGTCTTCACTCTTCAGTGCTGTTGGAAGCTGTATTAGTGTACGCGGGATCAACATTTATTTAATTTAGCCCTTGTAGACATAGGCAGTTGACTGGTATTATAACATTTTTATTTTTTGGGTGAAAATTCTGAACCTAAGGGCCATTATTGATAAGTAATCTTAATAGAAACTTTAGGAATAATCAAATATCCTCCTTAAATTTACAAGTTGCACGTAAGGCACTGCTTTGTAGAATTGTGATATATTTCCATTTTTCTTATTTTCATTTCTTGTTTTGATTGGTAACCTTTTAACATTTGTTTTATGCTTTTTGGTTAGAGAGAAAGAGAGGGAGCCTTTGAATCAAATTATAATGTAAGAAAATGTGTCGCTTTCATCTTTTATGGCGTTACACTGAAAACATTAGCACAGGGTAGACATAATCAATTTATGGCATTGGATACAAATTGGAATAGTGCAAAAAATTCAATTTTAAATGCATATACCACAAGGGATTTTTTAGAAAAACTTCTTTTGGGGGTAATAGAGATGCATTCTGTTGCCAAACGATTTATAGCATTTTTTTCTTATCCAAATAAGTATCAAGAGTGCAAATTCTTCATGAATGATTGTTTACAATACACAAAAAATTAGTCTTTGTGTTTTACTCTACTTAATGTTTTTTTATATAAATTAATTTCCATTGACTTAATTGTTAGTTTGGGATCTTTATTAAATGGATAGAGTCTAATTTTTTTTATATAATTTAAAAATATTTGAAATTTTATCAATTTACTTTGTTCTAATGTGCAATATAATTTTAAAATATAAGCAATGCCAGCTATAAAACTGTATATTTATGAAAAATTAATTTACCCAATATTTAATTTAAATGGTCATCAAGATAGTTAAAATATGAAATTCTTATTAAATAGAATAAGTATACAGGAATTACTTTTTAAAATAAGTGTTTCTTTCTCACACACATGAAATCAAAACATACATGGTCTTTGTAATCTACAGTCTTTTTTTTTTTTTCGGTAACATGTGCAAACAAAGAAAAGGAAAAATTACAACCTCAAAAATGGTAAACCCCTGGCATCTGTCACAAGAACATTGATTCCCTCTCTGAGAGTATGCTTGAACTCCAGCTTCCAATTCTCTCTGGTGAAATCCTTTATGCCCTCAGCGGTGACAATACTCAATTTGTTGGTTGATAAAAAACAAGACATTTTGAGAGTATGTAACACAAACCTGACTTTAGCCTATAATCCAATTGCCGTATAGTCCCCGAAGTAAACCTCCATACCCTGCTGGTCCTTGATTTCCACAACAGCTCCAATCTAATCTACATTGTCTTACTTGACTCAGTCTGAAAGCAAGTTGTCTTTTATGAAAAATATAAGATATATAATCAAAACCCATTCAAGTTAGTGCATTAGTTTATTTTTAGACCAAGTTGAGTATAATTGATCTAACTTTAGATTGGATATTTATTAGTCCAGCCTAGCATGGCTAAATCCACTGTTTTTTTAAGATGGACGGAGCTTAAAGTTTACGGGAAAAATTATTATTAAAACATAAAGGTGTCAACTCCTAAATTAACTAATCAGAGGCTATCACAATATTATTTAAAATTTAAGCAATATAAGTTTCGACATAAATTTTTTACAATTCAACTCAACTCGTGAATCAGATTAATCAAGTTACCGTGTATTTAAAACAATGTCAAAAAAGCATATTAACAATAAAAAAATTACGTTAATATGTTCAATGATGTAAAATCTATTTTTTTTTATTGTTTATGATGAACACGAAGAGATAATAAAGAAGAATTTGCTATGTAATTCTTGCCCCTTTAATGCTGACCAAGACCAAATATATATACACAAAGATTACATGAATAGCTATCTTAATTTATGTTAATTACACAATTATTCCTAAATAGAATCTCTACATCACCATTATAACAGATATTATAATTGTGATAACCAAATCAATCATAATAATAATAGAATATTCATAAAAAATATCAAGAAATATCTGAAACTGTCAAAAGATCAAGGGATATCTCAATAGAAAATGATGATTCATACAGTAATTTTGGTTTCAAACACACTCTTAGTGCATGTTTGAATTCACGTAATTGATTCACGTTTTAATTGATTTAACGCAGAAGTAAAAAATTATAGTTTCTTATTTTTACGTTTTTTATGCAAGTTAAACCGGTCAAACGTGAAACTAAACACACACTTACTGTATCAAACTAGATTCGTTTTCTACATCATGAAAATTGCTCTTAAATCTTAATTCGATCCTATAGTACAAATTAACTTGTTTCTAAAAACTTAACTTGTTTTCATTCTATTATAACAGTTTTTTTTTTTTTGACAGAATGTAACAGAATTTTCTTAAAATAATGATAAAAAGTAGTTTTTACTTTTTAAGCAACGGAGGTGAACACAAAAGGACCCACTGATACGATATTTGTTAGCATAGCTGAGAAAGAAAGGCGAGTGAGATTTGGCGTTTGTGAGTGAGGTCTAGAAAATGGTTACTGGTGATCCAACCAGATAGTTATGCCATGAGTGAAAAAGGACGTTGTCTTTATCGTTGCTTTTGTTTCGACTCTGGGCACACAAATCAATAAAAAGAAGAACAAAATATCAAACCGAATCCCATTACCCATTACCCATTACATTGCACTGTCACTCAGCTCAATCATCATGAACTGTCTTCACAATCTTCCTCGGTTCGTTAACCCCTTTTCCATTCATTTTCTCTCTATATATATATACTGTTATCCGAATCGAATGAGAATGAAATGAGATTCCTGCTTTTCCAGATTCTCCGTTTTGCCCTTCGAATCAGTTCTTACGCGCCACCACAAGAATCTTCGTCTTTCACTGGCACGCCATTTTCATTTTATTCAACTTTTTATTTCTTTAATCGCTATCTACCACTATTCACTCTCACGCCCTCTCTTTTCGTTGCTGGACACAGGGAATCGTTAATAATTCTCATCAAAATCGTAGTATGGCGATCAGGGTAACTATACTGTTTTATTTTATTTTCTGTTTTGTTTGTTGATTCTATAATATTGCTTTTATTGTCCTTCCACGTTCAATCGATTAGAAGCTCTTAGAGTATTGCATAATGGGTATGTGTGAGTAAACTTCTCCTTCTCCTTATAGTTGAGAAAAATAGGAAAGAGAAATTAAATAAATTTATTTGTAAGCTAAAAGTAGTTTATGCAAGTCAAAAAATAATATTTTAGAGAAGTTAATAAGAGAGAGCTTCTACAAATTAACTTAAGCATAAATTAGTTTTAGCTTCTACAATTTTTTTTAAAGTGTTTGAAGTTTATTCAAACAGATCCAATGTCAGAACTCTTAAATATGATTATAGGATTGGCTTTTGGTAGCTCAATATCATTATTGTCTTGAAGCTGAATTAGTTTTTGTGGGGAATACACGATAAGCTGGAATTATTAGACAACCTACGAATGTGTGTGGAAATCATGGGATGTTCATGGCATATTCTGGAATCTACCAGAATCAATGATGGCAAAATTAAATGTAAAGAAAAAACGAGATATTGCTACTGGTGTAAATATTAAAACCTAAAATGAGGAACATTTGTTACTTCTGTGCCCTGTCCTGTGAAATATTCATCCACAGTTTCTCACTTAGGTTTGACTATGTAAGTGGACCGTTGGTATCTGCTATTCATGTCATTTCTGCTTCGTAATATTTCTTGGGTTTTCTAGAGAACATGATTGGTATTTTTCTTTGCAGGCTGCTTCAGGTTCTATACCGAGTGCAGACACAAGTAGTGCCGATAAGGAGGAGGAAAAGTCTGAGACATATAGTCATAACATGACAGAAGCCATGGGTGCTGGTATGTTTAAAGACTTTTGTGCTTCTAGTTTAACAATGATGTAGCCGTATCCCGCTATATGGAGTTGGCTACATTGATCAAACATCATTAGGCCCTAAAAGAAACCAAAATTTCAATATAAGTCCAGTTAGAACATTATAATTATATTTGTCCCTTTGAATCAGACCATATCTTCCACTTGATCTACTTTTCTTACTTTTGTTGGTCTTCTCCTACTTTGTGGTTCTAGATAAGTGAAGAACTTGCAATACAATTTAGGGTTTAGGGTTTAGACTTGAAGCTCCCTGATATGTAATTTCTTTTTTGGGGTAGACTGTGATGATATATTTCAAATTATGGGAATAAACCTTCATTTTGTTTGCTAAGATAATTCTAACTTTCTTAGGTTTGTAATAATCATATTCTGCTAATAGTTTGGATTAAGTCAAGGACCACTCAATTGCTTGTCCTATTCTTTTTTTCTTTGAATAATTAATGTTGTTAACCCTTTCTAACAAAGTTCTACACAGTTTTGACTTATAGGCATGAATTAGGAATGAACTACAACTTCATCCGTCCAGACTTGATTGTGGGCTCATGCCTACAGGTATTTTTTGTTTGAATTATGGATACCTGATCGAATTCTGTCAAATCTAGTTTGGTTCTCTGACTTATTTTATTTCTATCTCAAATTACCAGACTCCTGAAGATGTTGACAAGTTGCATAGAATTGGAGTAAAAACTATATTTTGCTTACAACAAGATCCAGACCTTGAGTATCCTGATCAATTTGTTTAATAAGACTCACTTTCAGCATTTGAGACAAATATCACAAATTTAATATAGCAAATGAACCATTGTGTTTCTTTACAACTACTTAGATATTTTGGAGTTGACATTAATGCCATACGAGAATATGCCAAAACGTTCAATGACATACAACACTTGCGTGCTGAGATAAGGTTAGTAATGGCATGACATTTTTATATCAAAACACTCAAAGAAATTATAGGGTTTAAACTGGGAAGGAGTAAAATCAAAGAAAGGAGTCTTTGAATATTTTGACATAAGATTTGTATGGTGGATTGATAATGTGATACAAAACCTCGTGAGTTTAAACATATCATACAGATATTTTAAAATATTCTAAGATAGTCAAAATATTATGAGATATCTTGACTCTAGTAGATATTTTAACAATAACCTCATGAGGCAACCCACTGTGAACTCAAATTGAACTGAACTATTATTAATTTGAAGTTTTATGCTATGAAATCCTTCTTTAAAACTATAGGTTGAATAATTCCTGCACAAAAATTTGTTACTTTGTTGTATTTTCTAAATATATTTACTTCTTACTACTGATGGATATATCAAAAAATCAATTTAGAAGTTACCAAAAGCTCAAGCATTTGGGACAATTCTGTGTTTTTTTGACTAGTTGGTAATATCACCTTGTATATTATGATCTCTAATTTCTTTGTACATATGACTAAATTTTAGTCATTTCTGCTTTACATATATGTTGTACATTTTTTGTAATTACTAGCATTTCTATTTACTCGTGGTATGTGTAACTAAACAATTATATATTCTTCATTTTACATTCCATTGCGTTTGTTTTCTCATGTTCTTCTTCCCATTATACGATGATCTGACATGGATGTAGCAGGGACTTTGATGCATTTGATCTAAGGATGCGACTTCCAGCTGTAGTTAGCAAATTATACAAGGCAATAAATTCCAACGGTGGTGTAACATATATACATTGCACTGCTGGACTTGGAAGAGCTCCAGCTGTTGCGGTATGTCTCCTGGTTTCATTTATGTGATACTTGTTACTTGCAGGGCAGAATGTTTAACCTGAAATGTTTTTTAGGTTAGTTCTGGATATAGTAAAGGAAATGATTATCCAATTAATAAGTTAAATATGGAAAGGATTGGTGCTGGATGTATTCAATAACCTCTCTCATGCTGAATGGTTTTAATATATTTTTTTCACTTAAATATGTTCATACAAAAGAAACACCTATAAATCATTTTCAGTGTCGAAACATTTTATTATCATCTCTAGATTGAGTTTTCGAACAGGCCTATATATCCAACTTGATTTATCTCTACATCAAGGTTATTGCCTTGTGATGTGGGCCATGTGGCAATCACATCACTGGTTCCAGTTATGGAAATAGACTTTTCTCTCACAATTAAGGTTATGTGCATCTGATCCTCCCCACTCCCCAGACCTCACAATAGTGGGAGCATTATGCATTGGGTCACCCTCTTTAATATCCATCTTTTTTTATACATGACTTGGACCTAAGCCATCTGGTTGCATCCACTCCTAATTTCATCTATAGATGTTTCTTGAAGCTGGCTTCTTTTTATAAAGAAAGGTTAGAAAAGAAATCCTAAAATCAATATTTTCTTATTTTCTCAATAGAGTAGTGTAAACATAAAATATGAACTTTGTGGACTGTGTATTAATTATTACTTTATTGGAGAACATTATAATTATATTAATCGATAGAAATTAACACAAAAAAAAAGGATGCGCAAGAGGAAAAAATATTTAACCTTATCATTTATAAAGCTATCATGATGATACAGGTGAAAAAGTTAGTGGTGTCTTAGTTTCTTTTTCTCAAATATTTTAGCAATTGGCATTTCTTGTGTAATGATTTATCTGTTCTGTAATTCTGGCATGTGTGAATGATGAAACAAAATCAGCCTATGGCTTCTATCTATTGGGTATCAGTTTACAAGTTCTAGTTAGTTGCAAGTTAGCTTGACAGCTGTCATAAATTATTCAGTGGGTATATAATCCTTATCACTGTACTATTGCTGTATTGAATGAAATCACTTTTTTGTTAATCAAATCTAGTTATTCTCTTTCTCTCTGAATTTCTCTGAACATTATCATGCCACAATAGGTGTGTCAGTGTGTGTATAGGTTGTCTACTAACAATTTGTTTTGTCTCAGTTGGCTTATATGTTTTGGGTTCTGGGTTATAAACTCAATGAGGCTCATACACTACTCCAGGTGACTATGCGCAATACTTTCTTTTCATTGTTTCACATTTTAAATCCATAAAGCGTTCTTTTTAATATGCTGCATGTTTTTCAGTACTCCTCCACATTGCTTGGATTAAACAAAATAATTCTTTCCATTTTGATTTTCTTCTCAACGGCTTTCGACAAAGGATTATTTTAGGCTTGGTAGTCCTATCTGTTCCATTAATTTCCTTAACTCACAAGTAACTCAAATCGAGTTTATGCAATTTGTGATTTCCTATGCATAATGATTGTGTTGCAATTACTGATTCTTCAACAGTTATAGTTGATCACTAGTTTCTAAACTTCAGTATTTGTGAATTATGTAACTGAGAAGTTTACTTACTGATAGATTGATTCTTACATGTACTTTATAAGCAATTCTTATTTTTTTAATCGTTTGTACCTTAATTTAATGTCATTTTCTTTTTCTGCATGTCTTAGAATTTTCATTCTGCGAGTTTGATCTTTGACGGTTATAATTCTTGTGAACCAGTTTTAAATGCAAGTAATGTAAAGGGAGAAATGAGATTGGAATATTTTTAAGTTTTCTTGAGCCTTTTTATTTTATTTTATTTTATTTTTTTAATTTCTTTTCTTCCTTACTTGCAGAGCAAAAGGTCATGCTTTCCGAAACTGGATGCCATCAAGAGTGCAACTGCTGATATTGTGAGTCAATATTTTTTTTCTATATTTATTGAGCTTTACAATTTGAGTTATAGATATTTTTGTTATTCATTATAGTTGTGATCTTCTTCTTGAAAAGTCTTTTCTCCTTGAAAGCTAACATAATTTATTGTGAAATTTCAAGATGATGATTTAATTGATGATGTTCTTCAGTTTTTTTAATTTTTATCTTTTTATTGGACAAGTATGCTTTAGGACTTATTCTCTCTCTCTCTCTCTCTCTCTTTTTTTTAAATATATAACATTTGAAGTGACTTTTTTATCATTAACCATTATTTATTTGTGGTGCTCAGCTTACAGGCCTCAGTAAGAAGCCTGTCACTTTGGCATGGGAAGACAGCAATTGCTCTACGGTGGAAATTTCAGGACTTGATATTGGATGGGGGCAGGTGATGGTTGAGTCTTCTTGTTTAGATTTAAGAAATGTCTCAGTTCCTCTATTATATAACATGTAAAGGTCGTTACATTACATGGAGATATTATCATATAGCACCATCATCATCATCAACTGCTTCAGTTACAGCCATCTATCATTTTGTTTTGAAACATTTTCACATGTACGGTATCTGGTTTCCTGTTGGGATTTTTGTGTTATATACTCATTACCTTGAAGAATATTTTAAAAATAGTGTACTATAGCTTGTGGGTCTTGGTAGTGTGACTGTGACTTAAGAGTCCTTGATAACTTGAATCGGAGGTGGCTGATTTATCAGTGTCAAAATATTTGAGAAGGGAAAAATGTGCTGCCATTGCATTTCATGAATATATTCAAACAATTCAGATAAGAAATTATTGGATGATGAATGTCTACATAACACGTTATATGATTTGCTAATTGCATCCCCAATTGTCATGTTTCTTTTTCTTTTCTTCATTGTCACTTGTGATTTCATCTGTAAATCCTGGTAGTGCATCTTCATCTAGCATGTTAGACTTCCATTTCTTATTTTACCAATTCTTTGTACTAAACCTTGTAAGTTGTAGATTAGTTGCTTATTGAATTTTACCAATTGTTTTTCTCACCACTGCTGCTATCAGGAATTCAGACCAACTAAGAAAATTAATTTGTCAATAGAAATTGGCAGTTTGGTCCTGAGCTGTTAAAAGTTGAACTGACAACTTTTGACATCTTGCCAAAATGATCTGCTTAAGGGATGAGATGAAGTGTCATTTCAGATTCAAAATCTTTTTATCTTTAAAAGAATTTGAATTACATAGTTTTGACTTCTTATATTTGAACATTGCTTGTGGTTGATATGAGTTCATGCTAAAGCTTTACTTAGTCGTGATCTCTTTTCAGAGAATACCCCTAAAGTTTGATGACAAAGAAGGTTCGTGGTTTCTCAAGAAGGAATTGCCTGTAAGTGAACTTATTGTGGGCTACTATTATTTGTTAGTTTAAAGTTCGGTCTTATATTGACGAATGATCAAATAACTTGAGATCTGATCACCGGCTGTGATTAAAACAATAACTTGAGATCTGATCATCGGCTGTGATTAAAACAATACATGGGGAAAAGTAAGGTAAAATAAAGGACTGTTGGAGAATTTCTTTTTCAATGTTTTATAAATTTCATGCATAAAAAAAAAATCTTAAATGAGACTTAATTTCTAATAGAATAGCTTTATCGTATTTATTTTTTCTCAACCTTATGCATATGACAATAACTGTATTTAACAGCTAAATGATGTAGTAGTTTTAATCATGTGCACTAGATGGCTGAAGTTCTTCCCTCAGCTGTTTAATATAAAATTACTATTGGCGCTTCCTATCTAAAGACTATTTTGAAACACCTGATTTTATTTTATTCGTTTATAAAGGCATCTAGGTGGTTGAAGAATTAAGATGTTGGAATGCATTTGCTAGTTTCTGGACACGCAGATCTCTCGTTTATTTCATTAGATTGATGAGAAATAAGTTTCTTGTCCTATTTACCAGGAAGGACTCTACGAATACAAGTACATTGTTGATGGGGAATGGACTTGCAATAAAGATGAGCTTGTAACCTCTCCCAACAAAGATGGCCATGTCAACAATTTTATTCAAGTAAGTTCAATATTTCAACTAAATAGCTCAGAGAAGAAATTTTGGGATTATTACTTATTTCTTTTGAATCCTAGGAAATTGCTGGAAAATCGAAATCAGTACTTGAGAATTAGTTTAACTAAAAAATACAATGCACCACAACATACAATGTCTGCAGATTGTGTTATTGATTTCACTTATTTCATTCTCTCCCATCAGGTCCTTGACGACAGCAGCAGTGTTCGTGCCTCCCTTCGTGAGAGATTGACTAGTGATGATCCTGATCTCACAAAGGATGAACGACTGAGAATAAAGGAGTTTCTTGAAGCTTGTCCTGATGAGGATCAGTGAACCATCAATTTACGTGGTTCTTGATACTTGGTTGATACTATGTATAGTAATAGATGCACGCATACACGTTATCTAATAAAAGGTTGATAATAAACCTTAGATAAGATCTCTGTTGCAGTTATATTGCTGGGTTGCTGCAGTTTATCGAGTTTCATAGCAATCAAAATGTCTTTTAGCATTATTTAAATAGCACCATGACTTTCAATGTACTATAAAATTGAATGCGACTTTTATAAGATGGGTTTTACATTTATAACCACTTACATGTTAAAATATTGAAGCCATAATGCTTTAGTCGCGTACTCAAATTACTAGAGTAATTGTATAAACTTTCCGGAATACTTGAATTCAATGGATTAAGAGTTAAATGAATGGATGAATATTAATAAAGTGTCACTTAGTTGATAGATAATTTTATTACTTCAGCACATAATAAAGGGTTTTAAATAGAAAAATAATTGTTGAAGAAGATCAAATATTTAAGTAAATCTTAGTATTTTGAGGGGTTAATTTTTAACTTTTAATTAGAAATATATTAATTAGTTTGCTAAAATAAACAAAAGAATATTAATTTTAGTATGAATAATTTTTCATTAATGTGTTTTTTGGCATGCGTATTATAATACTTAATACTATCGTTTTTTTTATAATGTATTTATGATTTATGATGATCGTAATTAGGATATCAACATTGAAAAAAGAGCCAGTCAAATATGCATTCTCTATGTCGTCTTTTATAATTTTTTTGAAATAATTTTAAATAAAGAATGTCATGTAAACTTTACATAACTTTTAGGAGACATAAAAATTTGTCTTTTTGTAGAAGGCTAGCTCTAATGGCGCCATGAAGAATACAAGTTGTCAAGTTTGTTAATGGCTTATTATTGATGGTTCAGATAATTAATTAACATTGGCGTGTTAAAAGAATTTGTTTTATAGTGAAGGATCAAATGTCATTGGAGCCTCTTATACATAATTTGATAAATTTTTTGTTTTCCTTTTGGGTTTTAGTCAAATCTTTAAAACACGTGGCTAAGAGTGGTTTTCTTGATATTTTTATAAATAATAACTAAAAAAAACATCATTTCATTTTAACGTTTCATAATAAAACAAAATTCAATAGAAAAAATTACATCAATTTGTACAGTATTATTATCAAATAAGAAGAAATAATGTTAAAAAAATTTATGTTGTGTAAACTGTTGTATGGATTATGATACATGTATATATCATTATTATATAAACACTTATAAGGAAAAAAAAACAAATATTTAATCTTGATGAGAATTATAAAAGTTTGAATTATTAAATAAAATAGTATGTTAACATCCCATTTTGAAACAAAAATTTATCAGCGCTGATATGGGATTGAAGACATGTTTGTAACAGGCAAAAAATTATTCTCTTCTCTTTTTGTCAAATCCCGTTAGCAACCCACTGAAACGCTAAAAGAAAAGAAAAATACATTTAGTAGACAAAAATATTCTTCTAAATAACTGAGTGAAATATTTTGATAAATAATTATTTATTTTTGCTAAATGGCTAACAACTAAAAGTTTATATATTTTAGACACATGCAGTTAGGAACAAATTTTTGTCGGTGCTTTGATACTGTTCATTTAATCAATAAGGATTCGTTTTCATCTGACAACTAACAATATTTTTAGTTGTCAAGCTACTGCTTCATGGGGAGTTAAAATTAATTATTTGACTGAAATTTAGTTAAAAAAATCTCTGTAATAGAAATTTTTTCATACACATGAAATTTGAGTCCTTTATTACATGTATAATTAACAAATCTGTAAATAATTATTACATTTTATTGAGCAATACATATTTTTATTGATGTATTGAGGGGAATCTATAGTAGAATCACGTGAGATTTAATTTTGTGATGAGCAACTGTTAGTGATCAATGATTTGTTTTCACTAACTCTTTATTTAAGTCATTTTGGAAGGAGTGATTTAGGAAGAATTTAAGAAAGATTTAAATCTTTTCCTTTGTTTGTTTGGTAGAAAATTAAGAAGAATATGTTGTGAAAATATGTGCATGTTAAAAAGAGATCCAATGTGGGAGGCGCATGATATTGTTGCATGAACTAACAAATGTATCATTCTAATTTTTTATTTTTATTTTTTTTTAAAATTTCAATATTAATAATTAAATTTATATCATAATATAAATTATTTATCTAAAACTGAAAACGTAATTATAATTATATGAAAAATATTTATTTATCATAAACAAAAATCCATCCTCTACATTTACGCGGACCAAAAAGCCTGATTTACGTAAACTTGTTTTAATGAATTAATTTACATGAATGACAATGATTACATGTGACAGTGTAGTCACGATAAAAGCATGCACATTGACGAGAGGGAGAGAGAAGAAGAGAGAAAGAGAGAGAGAGAGAGAGAGAGAGAGTGGGTTCGTAAAGTGGATTCAGTAACAAAACAAGGTTGACAAAGTGAGCGCAAAGGCAAAACCAAAATGCGAAAGAAAACATTGATAATAATAATAACAACAAGAATGCCTACTCGATTTCTCATTTCCGAATCCCAATAAACTCTGCTACCTTTTGATTCCCCTTTTTTTCCCTCCTTCGATTCTCCATGGGATTGTCGCGCAACGCCGCGTCGCAGCCGGAGATCGACGACGCCGCCGGCGACATCGGATTCCACGCGATCCGAGGCGGATTCCCCTTCAAGCGGAACCCTAGCCACCAGCAGCACCCGCCGCAGCACCGCCACCGCGCCTCCTTCGATCGCCAATTGCCGCGCTCCTCCAACAGCCGATCTCACCTCCACACGCGCCTCACTCGCAAGGGCCTCCTCCTCTGGCTCTTCCCCTTCTCCAAGTCCAAGTCTGGATTCTACGCTCTCATCTTCGCCGTCGTCTTCCTCTTCGCCCTCGCCTCCATCGTCATGCAGAGCTCCATCACCTCCGTCTTCCGCCAGCGCGCCGAGCGCGGCCGCTACCTCCGCCAGGGCCTTCGCTTCGGCACCGCGCTCCGCTTCGTCCCCGGGAGGCTCTCCAAGAGGCTCCTCTCCGGCGATGGACTCGATCGGCTTCGCTCCCAGCCCCGGGCCGCCGTTCGCGCGCCCAGGATAGCTATCGTGAGTTCCCTCTCCCGTTTTCATTGCTTCTGTTTCTTCCGATGCTGATTAATGGATGATATTTTGATGCCGCCTGTTGCTTTTCACTGAAGAGGATTTAGTTGTTTCGTTAGGATCTTGTTAATTGCTGAGCTTAGCTGTTTAGTTAATGCGGGATACAGTTTGAAGGATCCGTTCGACTTGTGCCTGGACAACCCAACCGTATAATTGATTTGTGTTTCTATGGATATTTTTTTTTTGTCCATGAGCATTGTTCAGGTAGTGTCAAGCTTACACGGAATGACTAATCTACATGTTTTAGTAGTGTGTAACTGCCGTTGGTAAAACATTATTTTAATACTGATAAGAATTGATTATGAGAGCACCGGATCGATTACCTTGTCTCAAGACAAACCTTACAACCATTGGGTCAAGAAGCTTGATGTTGCATTTCTATGGAATGATTGTTTGTTTGTTTCATAACAATGTTGTTTAGTTAATGTAGCACAGGCTTTTGCACTCATGTTAGTTAAGACTTGTGATGTAAGCTTTCTTAATTGTTTGCACGGACCATGTTGGTATTCTGTTTAATTAGTTGATTGAAGGTTATTTCTTATTATGGATGGATGCATTTTTTGTAATGATGGGAAAAATTTGCATTTCATTACAATTATTGAATTCTGGACTCTTAATTGGTCCTTGAGCATAGGTAACTTGTTCTTTTTCTTCTCCAGTTTCAAATATAATTCTCCCTTTTGATTAGAGCTAAGTTGAAGGGAATGTTGATAATCTTGAAATATCTATGGCTTAGATACATTCCTGATCTGATTTTAGCTTCAAAAGTTGATCATCAGGAGTGCACCGGACCAGAGTGAACTCCCTGGACTGCATGTATTTGGGCTTATGGCTGTCCAAGCCCTATAAGTTATAAGCACTACATTTTCTATATTTTTAGTCGATGTAGGATCTCAACAAAAAGTCTACACCTTTGCACTTGATACCAGGTTTGATACCCAAAGAGTGTCAAACTGTCAAAATATTTGCACATAGCATCTGATTTTTTATTTTTTTTTCCATTGCAACATCTAATCTTAGTGCCCCTACTCCCTTTACCAAAAACAGAAGAAAAAAAAGTAATGAGTAATTTCTTCAAATTATTTTTCTAGGATATAGCTTAATATATTTTTGATACAAGGTTTGGTTGAAGATTTCAACGTACTTAGTTCACTTAAGTAATAATGGACAAAGATTTAGCACCCTTTGGTTTCCAGATAGCTTATTATTAGAATTTATCATTTCATAGTTGCCACTCTTACTGTGGGGAACTTTTTATGTAAATCTGAATGTATGACAGAGAAGTGAGGTTTACTCGGAACTGGTGGTCCTTGTAATATAGCATGCCATAAACTTCTAGAAGTTATTAAAATTGGGTAATTACAAAAATAATGGAGGATAAAGAAGCTCTGCTCTTGTAGTGTTACTTTTTGTGATTCCCAAGCAAAAGTGCAAAATCTATTCAGTTTCTTAAATTTATATTGATCATGCATTTGTTATGCAGATCTTTATTCCTCTCCAAGTCTCTGTCATTCAAAGAAAAAAGAGATGAAACCATACAAGTTACAGCTTCTAATTTGGACAAGAATCCCTGTCTAAGAACTTTGATATTACCTTCATGATTATGGGTTGTTTCATTGGTTTTGAGTAATGAGCATTGTCTCAAAGAAGAGGTTCTTGTTATTTCAGCTGTATATGGAATAGTAATATTTCTAGTTTATGGTCCTGAATCTTGACTTCATAGCCATTGGGCCAAAAAGGCTTGACCCAAAAGGTGTGGGCTAGCCATTTGGCCCGCTTATTTAGAAAGTAAAAAAAAAAAAAAAGAGGCTGATTACATTAACTTTTGTGCACTTAATTGGGGTTATCACTTATCAAATATCCCAAAATTCATTTGCGTCATCCAGCATAGTAGCATGCATGAAAAACATCTTGTCTATGCTCTTAATATATTTATCTTTACTTGTTTTGTCTATCAGATTTTAGGGCACACAACGATAGATCCCCAGTCATTGATGTTGGTTACTGTGATTCGAAATCTACAGAAGTTGGGTTATGCTTTTAAGGTACATTATTTATGACATTATCTACTTCATAAATGCTGACAGCGAGTTACCTCTAATTGATGGTGTAGCTTGTTAATTTATATTTTTGCTTTTGTAATTGAGTATAGGTTTTGAAAGGTCATACATTTCCCGTGTCTATTAACAGATATTTGCAGTAGGGCATGGGAAGGCCCACTCAATATGGGAAAACATTGGTGGTGGAATCTCTCCTTTGAGTACAAAGCAGCAAGGCCTGATTGATTGGTCGATGTATGTGTTTTTTACTGACTTTACTTTTCTTGTTTGATGCTGGGGGTTTAAGTTGGGGCTACCTGTGTCAGTTTTAAAGCATTAGCGTTTTTTCCCTGTATATATGTTTTAGGAATAATTTTTGGTTGTAATTTGATAGGTGTTTAGCTTTTCACCCTCTTTTCCTTTTGGTTTCTCCACAGTTTTGAAGGTATCATTGTTGATTCCTTAGAAGCAAAAGAAGCCGTTTCAAGGTGGGTTTTCTTTAACTAAATTGCAAAATGTTTGACTTCTGCCCATTGTATTGGGTTGGGGGGGTGGGGGGTGGTTTCCAATTTTGTCCTCAGAAGTTGAAACAGCATTCCTATTCTTTGGGTGTTTTCCAAAATAATAAATAATCATGCTGCCTACATGAAAAGTTTAAGCATGTAAATATGTTGTGTTGATTGGTGGTACTTTTGCACTTTGTTTGGCTGATATTTTGTTTGCATTGTAATAGAGGGAGTGTTTCGTTTACCTTGTTTGGAAACATGGTAAATTTGATAGGAATGGAAATTAGAAGATATATACTTTCCCATTTTCATTCCTCCTTTATGTCCAATGATTTTTTTTTGTTATTTCCTACAAATGTTATAAAATATACAAAAAGACAACACATTAGCTCTCATTGCTTTTGTTAAGAGTTGGGTATTTTACTTTTTTTTTTTTTTGTTGATTTTGAAAATTTAAAAGTTCTGCAGAGGCTTGTAGATAGAGTAAGCTTTAACCAGATCTTGATATTCAGACCCACTATAGGTTTTCCTTGACCTTTTTCTTTATTTAATCTAATTGTTTGAAAATTTGCTGTCTCAAATGTGTCTTGATGAATTGGGAAGGCAGGATGTTCTGATGCTATGATTAGTGAGTTTTATATTTGTGCAGCCTTATGCAGGAGCCTTTTTGTTCAGTTCCATTGATATGGATTATTCAAGAATATAGCCTTTCAAGTCGCCTTCCAGTTTATGAGCAAATGGGTTGGCATCATATTATTTCTCATTGGAGAAGATCTTTCAGCAGAGCCAGTGTTGTTGTCTTTCCAGATTTTACTTCTCCGGTAAAGATGCTGTTACATATGCTCAAAGATTCAAACATCGACAGTATTAGAATATAGGATGTTTTCTCCATAGACTTGCTTTAAATGTTTGGAAGCTATTGTTCATTTTTTATTTCTTTCTGTATCAGATGTTATATAGTGAGCTTGACACTGGAAACTTCTTTGTGATTCCTGGTTCACCAGTAGATGTGTGGGCTGCAGAAAGATATAGTAAGACCCATGCAAAGGATCAGCTAAGAGAACTTAGTGGATTTGGTAAAAATGATATGGTGGTTCTAGTTGTTGGGAGCTCAGTCTTCTATGATGACCTATCGTGGGACTATGCTGTTGCAATGCATTCCATAGGACCTCTGCTGACAAAATATGCTAGGAGGAATGATGCAACTGAAGCATTTAAATTTGTTTTCTTATGTGGCAATTCTACTGATGGTTATGATGAAGCTTTACAGGTATGCTTTCCTTTTAAGGTACACATATGTTATGTTCATGACTTGATGCTGACAAAATATAAGACATTAGACTGCTCATTATTTAAGCAGTGATTAGATGTTTTAATCACCTCTAAGAAGTTAGTTGACAAATAAGTGAGTATTTACTTTAAATTATTGGTACTTGTCAGGAGAAATATATATATGTAAATTATGTAAACAATGTATAGAATTATATCTTAGGAAATTATTTTGCTGTCAAATTAGATTTTAATGAGTAACTTCACAGTATTGGCACCTGTTGATGTTGTTCGATGTTATTGTTGTAGTTTACTTGTCTAATAAAAGAATATGTGAAACCAAAATTGAGCACTATAGTGTAAAATTGCATTTTTGGGACTTCCTCAAATATGGCATGTGCTCAAGAATTGCTCTTGTTCATCGTAAAATTATGAACAATTGCAGGGATTTATTTTTGGTGGTAAAAATCAATATTGTTGGAGGAACCTCCTCCAAGAGGTTGGAAATTTGTGTAGTGGTCATCTGGATGCATGCCAGGATGTCAGTAAAAGAATGGACGGGTTAGAAAAGAATATGTTAGTAATGAAGTGAAATAGTAATTGATGCCGAAGAAATAGAAATCTTGAAGATGAGCTCTTGGAATATGTTTGTGGCAATGTTCTGTTTTATAATGTTTAACTTATCTTTAGTGACATTATCTCAGCTAGAATCTTTGCATTGTTTACTGATTTATTAGCTGTTGATGTAGGAAGTTGCTTCACGTTTGGGACTTCCATATGGTTCCATAAGGCATTATGGATTGAATGGTGATGTGAATAGTGTTTTACTAATGGCTGATATCATCCTATACGGTTCTGCGCAAGAGGTGCAGGGTTTTCCTCCATTATTAATCAGAGCAATGACTTTTGAAATTCCAGTCATTGTACCTGATTTTCCTGTGTTAAAAAAATATGTAAGTTTGTTCTAGTTTTTCCTTTTCATCATTCATTGATTTCTGAAGCCATAAATACTGCATTCCTTCATTTTCATTGAGCTTTTCTCAACTCGCAGATTGTGGATGGAGTTCATGGGATATTTTTTTCTAAACACAATCCTGAAGCTTTGATGAATGCTTTTTCACTTTTGCTTTCAAATGGTAGACTTTCTAAATTTGCTCAAGCAATTGCATCATCTGGAAGACAACTTGCTAAAAATTTACTAGCTTTGGATTGCATAACTGGCTATGCAAGGCTTCTGGAGAATGTACTCAGTTTTCCCTCAGATGCTGTACTCCCTGGTCCTGTTTCTCAGATTCAACAGGGTTCATGGGAATGGAATTTATTTCAGAAGGAAATAGACCTAGAGATTCACATGTCAAAGACAGATAGTGATTTTTTCAATGGAAAAGTTTCTGTTGTTCATGCTGTCGAGCATGAATTGGCAAGTCTTAATTATTCAACAAGCATCTTTGAGAATGGAACAGAGGTTCCATTGCAAGATGGACTAACCCAATTGGATTGGGATGTTCTGAGAGAAATTGAAATATCTGAAGAGAATGAAATGTTTGAAATGGAAGAGGTATGTTGTAATCTTCCAAATCTTCCTTTTCGGCCATTTCTGTTTCATCTATTTGCAATTCATTGTCAGTTTATTTTAGAGATAGCTGGTTACATAAAGTCATTTCTATCTGTTGTAGGTTGAAGAGAGAATGGAGAAAAATGTTGGTGTATGGGATGATATATATCGTAATGCTAGAAAATCTGAGAAACTGAAGTTTGAAGTGAATGAAAGGGATGAGGGGGAGCTTGAAAGAACAGGACAACCTGTGTGCATTTATGAGATATACAATGGTGCAGGGGTGTGGTCATTTTTGCACCATGGTTCGCTCTATCGTGGGTTAAGCCTTGTGAGTATCTTTGTTCATAGTTAAGACACTTTTTCTTTTGTTTTCTTTTGGCCTTTTGTTGTCTTTCCTCTTTTTTCAATTTATATCATTCAAGCTCATGAGATTTTGATCTGTTTATCATTATATAGTCCCTCGTACCATTTTTAGATATTTCAAATTTAGAGTGCTTGTCTTAATTTTATTACCTCTATTTTCCCATACAAAGTGAGAGAAAAGCATTAAATTGAATGTGTAACTTATCTGATGCATCTTTTAGATAATTTTTGCTCTATTTCCCTTGGGATGACCACTTGTTTGAATTTGATGAAAAAAGGTTTAGTTTTGTTAGTTTTATGTAAATCTATTGGAAAGAAGTTGACCCTTTTTTTCTGATAATAATGAAATGTTATTTCTGGCAGTCTAGAAGAGCACAGAGACAAAGTTCTGATGATGTGGATGCAGTTGGCCGTTTGCCTATTTTGAATGACACATATTATCGGGACATTCTCTGTGAAATGGGAGGAATGTTTGCAATTGCAAATAGGGTGGATAGCATTCACAGGAGACCTTGGATTGGGTTTCAATCATGGCGTGCTGCTGGTAGGAAGGTATTCATTTTGTTTTGTTTGCAAAAATTTTCTATTTTAGTATAATAAACCTCCTGCGATTATGAAATACCATGCTAAGTAGCTTTCAGAATTTAAAATATCTCTTTAACCTCGTATGGAATCAAGAAATATTATATATCTTTTCTTTCTGGTTATGCATCATTTGGTGCAATTATGAAGTTTTCTATAGAGAAAATTGGGTCTTTTTTTCTTTTTTGTTTCATATATATATATATATATATATATATACACATATATATATATATATATATACACATATATATATATATATATATATATACACATATATATATATATATATATATATATATTATAAATGTAACTTTCTAATGTATGAATGTTCCACATGAAATTATTGCTTGATTGATACACATCTTTTGTCAGAGCAGGTAGCATTGTCAGTGGAAGCTGAAAAGTTCCTGGAAGAGACGATGCAAGAGAATTTAAGAGGGGATGTAATATATTTTTGGGGACGCTTGGACTTGGATCAAAGTGTCATATTAAACAACAATGCAATTTCTTTTTGGTACATGTGTGACATCTTAAATGGAGGCAACTGCAGGTATATAATAGGGAATATATCATTTATACATTCATTTTGTTCATTGCTGTCATTCAGCTACTCAAGAATTTCAATCATCCCACGTCCATCCCTGATCTTTCCTAAAGTTGCATCTATGATGCACAGATACAATACGTTGTATCTGATAAGACAATACAATTATTCTAAAAATATATAGGATAAGGTATGTCCAAGATATATATATATATATATATATATATATATTTAGATATGTATAAAAGTTCATAAATATGATGAATATATAATTGTAATTCTACAAATCCAAATCAATAACATACTTCTGGGACATTATTAAAGACAATAAAAATTATAAAGCATTATAATTAATCACTTCCTATTGTATATTCTACAAATAAGAATTGTTATAATAATGTAATCTCATTTTTTTCTCGAAATCATCCACAAAGCAGACAGTTTTCACTTTTGGTTCATCAAGGGACAAATGTTTCTATGTTTCATGTGTAGCTGTATTGGAATTTTCGTAATTTTTTTAAATGCTTGGATACTTCACGGATATGTATTGAAGTATCTAAGAGTATTTGTATCGAATACGGATGTGTACCAAATGAGAGTATCAGTGCTTGATTTGTATCCTGTGTTATTTGCACTTCCTACAGAATAAAATGTTTAGAATCACTTAGCTTAATTTGGCATGACTTGCTCTAAAGGAAATATGTTTGGAGGTTCAAAACAGAGTTTGTAGAGGTTGGACTTTGGATATTGTAATGTGTTTCAAACACGTCTGATATTATGCTTCCAATTTCATCAGAACTGTTTTTCAAGATGGCTTTCGCCAGATGTATGCATTGCCCCCCCATGCAGAAGCACTTCCCCCCATGCCTGAAGATGGTGGTTATTGGTCAGCACTGCACAGCTGGGTGATGCCAACCCCTTCTTTCTTGGAGTTCATAATGTTCTCTCGGTAATTAATGAATCATGTTGCTTCTTTCACAAAAGTTGGTTAATTAAATGTACTTTCTTGATCTGAATGAAACAAGAAAATCTGAAATGTTGTCAATTGAATGCAGGATGTTTGTTGATTCCGTTGATGCTCTGCATAGAGACTCCAGTAAATATAACTTGTGCTTGTTAGGCTCTTCAGAGATTGAGGTAATTTGTTTGCATTTGCTTTCAAGGTTTCTTAAATTATTTGTGTCTTACTTTTGTCCTGTCTACGTACGCAGAAGAAGCACTGCTACTGTCGAGTGTTGGAAATTCTCATCAATGTATGGGCTTATCATAGTGCACGAAAGATGGTGTATATAAATCCCAACACCGGTTCGATGAAAGAGCAGCACCCAGTTGAACAACGGAAGGGTTTTATGTGGGCAAAATACTTCAATTTTTCATTGTTGAAAAGTATGGATGAAGATCTAGCTGAGGCTGCAGATGATGGTGACCATCCAAGGGAAATGTGGTTGTGGCCAATGACAGGGGAGGTACACTGGCAAGGGATTTATGAAAGGGAGAGGGAAGAAAGGTACAGGCTAAAAATGGATAAAAAAAGAAAAACAAAAGAAAAATTATTTGAAAGAATGAAGTATGGTTACAAGCAGAAATCACTTGGACGATAAGAAATGTTGAGACTTGAAAATTACACTACATAGCCAAACTGTTTGTCAACCCATTTTTTGCTTAAATCGGGAAAATTGTCTCACAAATTGGAGAGACTTCGATTCTAACTTTGGCACAGATCATAGAGACACTATTGTTTCTTTCTTCGTTAACTGAATACGTATACTCAACCCTCAGTCTCAGAAAAGAGCGAGACAGAGAGCAAAGGAGTTTCCCATCTTCTGCTGTTCATTAGTTTCACGGCCTTTTTTCACGGTCAAGTATAGCAGCACAGAAGATGCAGGTAGTTCCAGTTCGAGGTGTACTCATAGTCTATAGAAATGCATTCACCAATTACATTTGATTTTAGCTTAACTTTGTATTCTTTCATTATTGTATATTTGGTAAAACATTAGTGGCAATTTTGAGTAGAATAATGCTGGTTTTCACTTGAATAGTTTCTTTACCATTATCATTATTTATTATTATTATTATGATTATTATTATTATTATTATTATTATGATTATGATTATTATTATTATTATTATTTATAAAAAAATAGAGCTCAACGCATTCAAGAGAAATAAATACCTTGCATAGGTACATGCGTTATAGGCAATAAGCATGAATTATGTCATTATACTTGAGTTCTTATAAAATGCTCGGGTGATGATTTTTGATGCCTAAATGAATAGAACATTCTACGTCTTTAATTTGTATTTATTTTTCTTTTTCTATGTCACTCATATCAATTATTTATCTCTTTTCTTTTTCTATTTTTTTTTTCTTTCATGTTGTAGGTAGGGGTGTTCAAATTGTTAAACTAAACTAAACTAAAAAAAAACTAAACTAAACTATAATAAATAGTTCACTAAACTAAATTGAACTAAAATAAATATTGACTAAACTAAACTAAACAATTATCTAAATTAGTGCACTATAGTTCTAGGAGTTTGAACTAAACTATAATATCAATTAAATTAAACTATTATTAATTATAAATTAAACTATTATTAATTATAAATTAAATTATTATTAGTTATAAACTAAATTGAACTATATTAAAAAATATTGATTCTAATGTTTATGAACGCAATATAATAATAAATGAGAAATAAAATATTTAAATATAATGTTGCATGTGATTATATTATGTTCAAATAATTTTTTTGTCGTATATTTTAATTTAAAGAAAATGTTATTAATTTTTTTATTCCTTTATTATAAATGTCATGATGATGACAAATGATTAGAATGTTAGATAATATTCAAACAGAAATTTACGATCTAATTTGTTTAAAATTTGATATAATATAATCTATTTAATTAAAATGTCAGATTTAAATTTTTAAAAAAATTATTTATTTAAAAAGATTAAACTTAAACTTATAAAAAAAATTATAAAATATGATAAACTAACTTATTTATCTATACGATATAATAAAAAAATAATGTATATATATATATATATATATATATATTAAATAATTAGGGCCAATCTTATGGTGAAAGAATTAATTTAAATATTCATATGTCCATTGTAATTTCAATGAATAAATAATAATAATAATAATAATAATAATAATAATAATAATAATAATAATGTATGTATTACAAAATTCATAGCAACATTAATTTTTAATTAATAATATAAAATCTTTTACTCCAACACTTTATATTAATTGAAAATTTTTAATTTATTGACAAATGTAACTTTTTTTATATGATGTATAAAAATTAAGCTCAAATCAATATGTTTTGTTCGTACTTTTATTTCACAAAATAAATTTTTTACAATTGTGATGGAATGATTTGAATGATGAAATATTTTTAATAACATGGATAATATATATTCAATAAATATATCAGAAAATAATAAATTGAGAAAAAAAAACTGTTAAATGTAATTTTGATACGTATAATATAAACAACTTTTTTTAGTTGTCAAATCTTTTTAGAATAATTTTGTTTTTATTTATTTATTTACCATTTTAAATTTAAAAGTAATATTAATTATTATTATGTAGTTATATTTTTGTTTTTAATTAATTTATAAATTTACAATGTATTTGTGCTTATTGTGGAATAAAAATGAAAAAGAATTTTGTAAAAACCTTTAAAATTATTTTATATAGAAAACAGAAAAGTTATTATATTTTTTGGTTTATATATAACTGTACCGTCCCATTCGGATCCCGATCTGATACCCTTTATAGGTATTGATCATATGACTCTTGAATATGGGTAGTCTCGGTCAGCAGGCGATCTAACTTTCCACGTATGTAAGATCAGTCGGACCTCGATCTCACCCACTCCCCGGTGAGCTCGGCCAGGGTGTGCTCGGCCAGGGTGTACTCGGCCATGGTGACCTCGGCCAGGATGAGCTCGGCCAAGGTGAGCCCACCAGGATGAGCTCGACCATGTTGACATCGGCCATGTGCAGTCGGCAAAAGTCCGAGTGGGTCTCACGTCAGGTGCTCCGAGGATTAAGGATGACAATTCTATCTCACTTCAGGTTCCGGGAAACCACGATTCTACATGATGACATGATTATCAGCTTATTTCTCGATATGATTCTCGGCCTATTTTCGATGTGGTTCGAAGGGGCAGTTGCTTTATCCCTTTCGCCTTATAGGCTCAGGGCTGGAAGGCAAGTGTACCGTCTCGGTCAGATCCCGATCTAATACCCTTTACAGGTTTTGATCCGATGATTCTTGAATATGGGTCTTCTCGGTCGGACTGCGATCTCACCCACCTTATGGACGAGCTCGACCAGGGTGTACTTGGCCATGGTGATCGGCGAGGGTGTGCTCGGCCATAAAGAGGTCGACCAGGTGTACTCGGCATGGTGAGATCAGTCAGGATGTGCTCGGCCATGGTGAGATCGGCCAGGGTGTGCTCGGCCATGGAGAGATCGGTCAGGGTGTGCTCGGCCATGGTGATCGGCCAGGGTGTACTCGGCCATGGAGAGATCGGCCAGGGTGTACTCGGCCATGGTAATGATCGGCCAAAGTCCGAGTGGGTCTCACCCCTTGGACTGGTCCGAGAATCAAGGATGAAAAGCCTATCTTTGATAATCAAATATTCCCAAGGAAAACCGTTATGAAAATCCTCGCGCTCACAAGGCCCAGGAGGCCCATGAACAGAAAAGCATAAAACCTAAAATCCTAGAGCTAAGACGGCAGATTACACTCTTGAATGCTCTGACTTTAAGGTCTGACCTAGGAAAAAACCCTAGTGCACCTCGTGGCCGGAACAATAACATTTTAAATGAAACTTTTAAAGGAATGAAAGTAGTATCTTGCTAGCCTAGTAAATGTGTAGTCTCCGCGAGTCCGAAACGAACGTGGTAGTCAGACGAACGTGGTAGTCAGACGAACGTGGTAGTCAGTCTCCGACTCTCCGTGAATGTGTTTCAGACTTTTGCTTGTATTTGATTTTAGTGAACTGAACTATTAATTTTAATAGTTTAGCTTTATAAACTACATTAAAAATAATAGTTTGGTTTAAACTATTAAAAAATAATTTAGTTTATTTTAGTTTAGTTTAGTTATTTAAAAAGTTTAGTTTTAAATAGTTTTGTGGACACCCCTAATTGTAGGTACCTTTTGTGTGTTTAAAAATCATTTTCAAATGTTTACTTGTTCATCTTGACGTCCATGAGTTATGAGTTATATCCTAAAGAGAAATATCTTTTGAGGGAAAGGATTTTTTGGTAAAAAAATTAGTTCAAATACAAGGCCTACTCTAAACTCAGAATCTGCTTAACAGAAAGGAAAGAAACAAGTAAAAAATAAAGTAGGGAGAAATGAAGAGAAGAATAGATGAGTGAAAAGTAAATAAGAAACAAAGTAGAAGTTAATTGTTTGGTTTAGGGTTTTTATCGTTATTTTGAATGTAGGGATATTTTTATCGTTATTAAAAAAGACAAAACATAATTAACAATAAAAGTTCAAACATATAAATATATTTTTTAAATTTTTATCAACGATAAATTTATTTAATAGAACAGATTTTTTTTAACAATATATACATTTTATTTGGGTCTTATCAAATTTGTTACCGTTTAAATTTAAAAGTGATCAATTTGATAACTTTGTTTTGAAAAAACAACTCAATTTAAAAAAGGTATGCTAATTCTTGAAAGTTATAATTAATATTTTAATTAACCTATGCTAATCAATATTTTTTTTTTATCAAAGTAACTTTTTTAATTAGGAAGAAAGGTAACGATAACATTATTGTAATTGAAAAACACAAAAACATAATTGACCAAAAATAAATTACATACAGGTGTAATTCAAAAAATAAAATCTAAAAATTAGTTTTAAAGAAGGATACACGTATTTTCATATTATAATCGAGAAGTTAATATCAATATATGATATTTAGAAACACAAAACTTTATAAATTAAAAAAAAAAAGTAAAGTGTGCATCACATGTGTAATTAAAAAAACCGATATTTAATAGAAAAAAATGGATAATTTAAAAAACTTACCCCTTCAAAAAAAAAAAAAGAACTTACTTTCCTAAAATGGAATTAAGATTAAAAAACCAAAAAAAAAACAATATAAACAATACTTCATACTCAGTAAAATAATTACACCTTCGATTGCTTCAAAAGCTCCAAAAATCAAAGTAAATACCACTGTCCATTATTCACTTAAGTTAATGGAATAACTTTGTCATAATAAAATGTTTTAGCAATTAAGATCAATATCTTAGAATTAAAAGTGTATAAATTTCTATTTTGAAAAAAAAAATACTACTAAGTGCATAAATCACCCAAATTTAGTTCTCACAGTCTATAATTTCACAAACCATAAATATGTAATCCCACAAAAAAAAAATATATATATATATATATATTAAGTTATGAAAGAAAAAACAAAAATGTTGTTCTCAAACGAAATGAAAGGAAAGTCGAAAATAACAAAAAATAGTCTCCCGCGCCCACTGTTGTTGGACCCAATCGCTATCGTAATGGTTTTGGTTCTATACGGTTCGCCTCTTCAATGTTGCGATTCCGAGTGAGGGTTTTACCATTTCAACACAACACTCCAACAACAATACCCTTTTCGTCCCAAGTATCATCTCTTTCTCAATTTCTTTTCATTTCCATATTTCTTCTTCTTCTTTATTTTAGTTCTTACTAATCTTTTCTCAACTCACTGCACTCTCCCAACTTATTGGGTTGCTAACCTAATCGCTATCAATTTCTGGGTGAATATAGCCATATAGGTATGGGCCTGGAGAACTACTGTGGGCCCAAATATTCTCTGCTGTTTTCTGCTTACACATTATCTCTCCTTTTCCCCCCTATATTATCTCGTGCAGCACTGCAATTGAATTTTGCTACGCGCAGGTTGAGATTGTAGAACATGATGCACTCTGTGAAGAGTGGATGGGGCAAAACCTTTGCCCTTGCTAAGCACAACGAATCTCAAGGGAAAAAGACTCGGATTCGCCGCTCCAAGGAGGAAAGAAAGGCTATGGTTGAGTCCTTCATTAAGAAGTAATGCCCTATTACTCTCTCTTCATCCAGCCTTTAGTTGTCCTATTATTAGAGTTTCAATTGGAAATTCCTTCGCGTATCCTTAGTATACGACGTGTTTGAAGCTTCTTGTAAATATATTTTGTTTTAAGGAATGGAAATTTTCGTTGTACATGTACAACCTTTGAACCTGACTCATTCCTTGAGGTGCTTATGTAATTATTTGTCTAACGATAGTGCAAATGTGATCCAATAAGCAATAACGATGCTTATTATATTGATATTTGATGTTTGATTAATACCTATATCACTTCTTTGCGACATCTATTCTTGCCACTAGTTTAACGTGGGAGTGCAAAATTGATGTTTGTTTCACGTTTGATGCTTGGATTTTTTTTTATTTTTTGCCACTATTTTACTTTTAATAAATGCCTTTTGGTATACTTTTATTCACAGATGAGACTTTTTTTGTATTTGTGTTCTTTGTTATTTGATATCAATCTACTTATAATTTTCTCTTCCACTGTGCTTTTTATATTATATGCTTAAAAGGTTTAACAGTTGAACTATTTAGTATGCCCCTGTTATTCTATTCAGTTGTTGTAATTCAAGTCAAACTTTAGAGGCCTGTTTTGTTAATGATTTGTTGAATGCATCACTTGTATTTACTTGTCTCCAGGTACCAAGAGTCGAACAATGGAAACTTTCCATCACTTAATATTACACATAAAGAAGTTGGTGGCTCTTTCTACACAGTACGGGAGATTGTACGTGATATAATTCAAGAAAATAGAGTGTTGGGTCCTGCTAAGTTCACTTTAGAAGAGCTAAACGCTGACCACTTTTTTGAACAAAATCCACTGGGTTCAATTGCAAGAGATCCTCAACCTTTATCGGCTGCGTCATCAATTGAAAATTGTTCTGAGAATGACAAACTTTCTGATACAAATAGCAAAGTGATTTCTGTTTCTGATGGGTCTTATACTGAAGCTGCGCACCAGGTGGTTGACAATGGGCATATCATAAGTGTTGGCCACGTAGATGTGACAAACAAGAAACCCATAGAAGTGGCTGTTGTTGCTGATGAGCATCCAATGGTTGACAAAGGGCATACCATGAATGTTAGCCAGGTAGATGTGATGAACAATGAATCTGTGAAAACTGCTGCTGTTTCTGATGGGTGTTTCACTGAAACTGAGCACAAAATTGTTGACAAAGGGCATGTCTTAAATGGTAGCCAGGTGAATATGATAAACAAGGAATCTGATGAAGCTGCTATCCCTGAGGTGCAGGTAGGTGATCCTACGACACTCAAACAAAATGTTGAACAAGAGTTGAAAGCTGCCACAACACCAATGGCTAAAGTAACCGCTGTGGCAGATGATTTGATAGTAGAGACATTTCCATTAAGGTCTGTTTCCAGGACTACTGATGGAATAAAAAATCTGGGAGGGTTGAGGGACTCAAGTAATTCACCCGAGAATGACATAAAAACGGTTGAATTGAAACAAGGCGTGGGTAAATCTGAGTTAAATGGTATAGAGCCATCAAAGAATTTGAACTTATTGGACGAGAAATTTGAGGATTCCCATGGAAATCAAATATTAAAGAACATCCCTGACACTGGGCTTGATAAGGATGAGAATGTAGGAGATATGTTTGAAGAAAGCTCCAATCATTCTACCATTGAACATTTTGATCATCATGGATTTGAAGATCACATTAATCCTCAAGCTAGAGTATCTCATCAAAATACCATAACCTACGGAACCGTTAAGCAAGGCCACATGATGGATGGAGCTAAGGTTAAATTTTATTGTCTACTTGTATTTTTTAAGGATTTCTTAAATTGTCACAGTTGATACTCTTCAGTCTTGGATGCTAGTTGGAATGTGCCAATTTTGTGTTTTCTTTTTCTTCTTCCTCTGCTACTGAAATAATTTGTTTGCTCTGGAGTGTCTAAGACTGAAGGATCCCTTAAGTAATAAACAATAGTTAGTAACTACTTTTTTGATAGTTATTTGAGGAGAAATTTCTTTGTAACAATTTAAATGTATTATCACAGACAAGCACTCAAATCAATAACATCAGCAAGACTTATAAACCTTCAGAGGAAGATGGTGGCCTGCTAAAAACTGATATCCATAGAGTTGATGGTCAACATGGTGGCAACTCTCAGAGAAGCAGCAACACAACTGTGGATAGGATCAATCTGTAAGTACATCTAAAATGATTTGATATCAAATAAGGTGCAGATTTAAAACTTTAATTTATAGAAGAGAAATTGATTTGGTTATGTTGCTATATCTGATTGGCCCTTTATATGGTTTTCACTGTAGAGAATCTTGGGATGGAGCAACTAAGAATTCCGCAAGACGAGAATCCAACCCATTTTTAGCTGTTTTGAAAGTTTTAGCTGATGCTTTTGTGAAATTTTGGTCCGGATGAAGATTTTAATGTTGTTTCTTTCTTTGTTGTGGTATGTATGGTGATGGTGGAGTTGATGTTTTGTACCATCCTTTTATGTAGGCTTGATCAATTAACAAGCTCGTCATTTTTGTTCTCCTTTTTTTTTCTTTTTAAATTACAACGATCTTGTTGTTTTCAATTTCATAGATGAGCCGATTGTGGTATAATCATGTAAGTTCAGTTGTGTTTAGTATAATTAGTAGACGAGATGCAGCTCTAGTATTTCAAGTGTGCAATTATTTTATATTGAAAATTAGAATATATAATTTAGAGTGATAACCATATTCTTTTAATCAAACATTCTTAATGTCCTCTTATTTAATTCTCGAGATACATTTTGTACACTATTTTTATAATTAGTTAAAAAATTATCTTTATTATTTCAATCTACAATCTTTTTTTTTTTTTTTTTCCTTTTCTTCAAATGAAATTTTACTTGTTCTTTTAAATTATTAATAATTATAAATAATATTGTGTAATACTTTATATATTAAATCTTTCAAACATGAAATTATAAACAACTAAATTATGGTTCTAGTAGCACTGTCTACTACTGCCTTGATCAACTGTAGTAAAAATGCATTACTAAGAACACGAGCCATATATTTGAAACATCTCTTGTTTCTTCTCTTCTTAAAAGTTGAAAGTTCTAATGAGAATGATAGTTTACTAGCACGAATGTCAGTAATGGTTGAGGATGGTTAAAAGTAGTATTTGTTATCTGTGATAGCTATGGCAAAGTTTTGGACAAATATTCGTGAACAGTGTCACTAAGAATGTTGTCAGTCTATTTTGGATCAATACGTGGAATGTGGGGATGAACCCCTGTCGTGAACAGGCCATTCAATTTCATTTCGTGTTTAATCGGAAATCCAAAATTCAATGTCAGACAACTTGTTTCCCGATGAAATCCTGGTAGAAATCCTCAAAAGACTTCCAACAAAGAGCCTTGTGAGATTCACCAGCGTGTGCAAATCATGGCGGTCTCTCATCACCGACCCTTCCTTCATCTCCATCCACCACCGCCACTCCCCCTCCTCTCTCCTACTCCACTCCGGCAACCACCTCACCCTCCCCCACCGCCGCCACTCCTCCGCCCTCCTCCTCCCCTCCTTCCCCCATCGCGACTCTCCCGTCGTTGCCTTCTCTAACGCCCTCATTTGCATCGCCTACGGTGAGCAATGCCAACCCCTCATCATTTGCAACCCTAGTGTTCGACGATATGTCACCCTACCCGCACCTTCCCACTACCCTTGTCACCACTTTTCTTATATCGCCTTCGATTCCAGCAAATGCGATTACAAGGTGGTTAGAATTTCGTGCATGGTGGATGACCAAAGCTTCGGCCTTTCTGCTCCCCAGGTCGAGCTTTACTCTCTCGCAACTGGGTTCTGGAGGACCCTTCACAGCATTGCTCCTGTCTGTTACATTGCCGGAGATGCCCCCCACGGTTTTCACGATGGGCTTGTTCATTGGATTGCCAAACGCTGCGTTAGTCATGGTTGGTACTTTTTTGTTTTGTCCTTTTGTTTTGAAGATGAGCTCTTTCGTGAGATTGAGCTCCCTGAGAGCTTGGCTAGTGTGTCCTGGGATAACCCAGTTACCGTTAAGGTTGTTGGAGGTGGCAATGGGAAGACTCTTTCTGTGTACCATGTGAGTGCTGGTTCCCCATGCTCTTGCGACATTTGGGTCATGAAAGAGTATGGTGTGG
Source organism: Cajanus cajan (assembly GCF_000230855.2). NCBI lineage: Eukaryota > Viridiplantae > Streptophyta > Magnoliopsida > Fabales > Fabaceae > Cajanus > Cajanus cajan. The sequence goes on along the minus strand of NC_138523.1, from coordinate 48,949,684 downwards.
TGGAGTCTTGGAATAAGGTCTTTGGTTTTGTTATGAGTGGATTTTGCTTGGAGGCACCAGCTTTGGGGATGATGCTCACTGACGTGGCAGTTCCGCCATTAGCATTGTATGTTACGAACGGTGGAGAGGTGTTGCTGCTCATGTATGTGGCAGGAAAGAGGTGTTTGTTTTCGCTGGATATGGAGAGGAAAAGCTTTAAGGACCTTCAAATTGAAGTAGGCACAGATTATGTTTATTGTGGCCATTATTCTGAGAGCTTAGTTTTACTGAACAAAGCAAGTGGTTTGGTGTCTTATTGAAGAGGTAAAGTCATCCCAAACCGATACTTGTTCGATATATTTTTTCTTTTTTATCATTAGGAATTACAATAATAAAGACAAGTTCGAACTTAAGATTTTATACATGTTATTCTAACTCCTATACTATTAGACTGACTCCAATGATTCACTAGGACAATATACTTTATTATGCGTATATATATTGTAGTCATTGTAATCTTTTTCTACTGATATAAAAAATAGCTAGCTGCTCTCTCGTTATACCATTCTTAGTACATACACGGAGTGTAAACCAAGTCCTTATCTCCATTTTTTATTTGTGAATTCCATTCACCAACTGTTTTTCTGCTAATAGAATATCTATTAGCTATGTTTCGCTTGCTTCAAATTTCTAAAACAAGTTTCTCTGTCAAATTATTAGAGATTGTGTGGCACTGAAGTTCTTCCTGCCTTCTGGAATGTAACTTTAATTTAATTCATCATGCTGTGCACCCTGTTTATGATGGTAGTTTTGGCTTACTCACTGTGAAAGTGTTTGACCAAATTCTGTCCAAAGAGTTTGTTGTTGAGTAATATGAGATTGTCTACTGAAACAGTGTTATCCTATTTCAAGTAGTTGATTGTTTGCGATTTCGTTAAGTTTATCATTATAATGAAAATCAGAATTATGAAAGGTTAAGGGATAACTGGGGAGTCAAATTCAACAGCAATCATGGCACTGTTGTTCAGGAGAAATTTTTAGATTATCTACGTAGATTCCAGACCACGATGAAAAATAAAAGTCACAATCTTCTTTTTTAAAGTTTGAAATTTTGCATCCAGGGAATTGTATTTATGGTTGTATAGTGTTTAGGGTTTTGGGTTTATGTGTAAAAAATTATGTAGGTATTTAGATGCCCAAGAGAGTGGTCCCTAAACTTTGAGCAAGCTAACCAGTTTGATGGGTGGTATGGGTTGTGTCTTGTGGCACCATAATGATTTACTGCTATAGAGTAATGGTGCCAAATACTTACTTAAAGAAATTTGACCGAAAGTTAGTGGGAATGAGGGGTAATTCACAGTACCTTGGACTTGGTCATTGTGGTTAAGCCGCTTGTAGATTTGCCTATGGTGTTAAGTTGTTGTAATCCACTTCCTTATTTTAAACACAAAATGCTAACTCGTCATTCATCGCCAATTATTAAACTTTGATCAATTTTTGTTGTGTATCATCATATTATTAGTGTAGAAATAGTGTTTTAGAAATCATATATTATGTCGTTTGGCAAATGCCTACAGCAGCTTTAGCTGGATGCCTAATTTCTTGTTTTGTTTCTTTAATTAGCTTATTTTTGAATAACTTCCGTCTTTCTCTTTTGTAGGCTTAATATTCAGTTCACTATTATCGTGTTTGGGGTTTTCATTCTGTGTGTATTTTTGTTTATTGTAGATTTCTTTTTCATGTCTCTTGAATTTTATTGTATTGCGTATCATAAGCATTGCTTCAAGAACTTAGAAATGAGAAATGATGATAACACTTTCTATCACACTATTTTTAACACATAATTTATTATTGGCCGAAATTTATTTAAAATACAAAGTTGTGTGGGTCTTACTCCTTATTTAATGCACCCCACTTATGACTTTGTAATTTTCAATAAATTTTGATCAATTGAAAAAAGTGTGTTGAAAGGAGTGTATTAGAGAGAATGTTGTTAGCACTTCTCTTTAGACATTATTGCTTGATAAATTTGTTTTGCTAAATTGCAGAAATTGATATAGCCATTGACATGTTCTGTAAAATAATTTCATCTGGCAACCTAACCAACCTTCATAGCAGGAGGAGTATCATCGAGTTGCACTATACAGACTGTTTAGTTGTGTGAATTCAACATGTTATTTTCAAATTCCATAAAAGAAATTAATGGCACTGGGCAACTAATATGAATTTGAAGAGTTCTGAAATATTTTTGTTGAACTAACCGATATGTCATTTCTCTTTAAAAAAAATGATTTTTTTTCTGATGATTGTGAGATATAGCTAGCTGCTACAATATGCAAACAGATAGCTGTTACATCACCCACAAAACGATATAGAATGTTGTCTTTTTTGTTTAACGGCTTGTGTTGTACAGATGTCTCTAAGATTGTAAAAATTGCTGGCACCGTGCAAGATAGCTGAAGGCATCACTGTTCTATTTTTTTTATGCCACTACATGCTAACATTTGGGTCATGAAAGAATACAATGTCTTGTGAATAAAAGCACTTGTCTATGATAACTTTTTTATTAGACTATCTGTTCAGATCAATGTCAAGAAAAAAAATTTTTAAATAAGTAATTGTATATATTTTTAATTTCCTCAGGTGAAGTATGGAGGTGTTTAGACTATCTTGAGTAAGCTAGCTAAGCGGTTCATTGCCTGCGGCATGATGATGTCCGGTTAATGTATGACGGTGATATAGTCTATTAAAATATAAGTTTATAAATACTTTTGATAGTTCTTTTATAAAATAAATAAATAAATAAATAAATTATTTTTAGTTAAAAAAATTTCTCAAAAGTGTTTCAAACTTATTCAAAAAGGCTTTTGAGAGATGGAATGTTTGTAAGTAGATGTTTTATGAATTGTATGTATGGGGGATTCTAATTGCATTCTTTTATTTGCGATCCTTTTTTTTCCCTCTCTTCACACTCCCTCATTATTTCTGTATTTTCATTTTTTGCTAAAAATATTCTTTCCGAAAGTTAATTTCCAGTATATATTTTTCTAGTGAGCAAATGTTTTGGAAATTTATTTTTGATATATGTTTAATGCATTTCGCAAGTTAGTTGTTTGGAATGTGTTAAAATGTCAACACATTTTCAAGATTAAAATTCAAGAATGTTTTAATTTTCAGAACGTGTTAAAAAATTTAACACATTTAGAAAATAAAGTTTCGGGAAGATAGAAAATTCAAAAAAGCAAACTTCAAAACTTGCAAAATCAAGCGCACTGAAAATGGGTCGTATTCAGAGAAGAGTGTGTTTATTCTGTTTGTAGTTACATTAGAGGCATAATCATTTAGAAACTATAAGAGAAAAATAGTGTGATGAGAAACCAAATTTTTTATTCTAATATCAAAGTTAAGAATTTAATAGTTATATACTATTTTAGTGTAAAAAAATTTATACCATCGACCAATAAAAAATTATTGTTAATATTTTGTTGGTGGATAACTATATAAAACTTATTTTACATGTATAATATATGCTACATAATTTGAGTTTGCTTCAATTTGAGAGATTTTCAATGTAAACCAACTACAATTCCTTCTGTACATGATAATCGTTTCTCTGTATGTAAGTAAACAATGACTTGCTTGGCATTGAAGGCTGTAACAACCACTAACATCTAATATGAACTATAATAAATCAAATAGTGTCACTTCACAATCATCACGCGTTAATTATGACAAGAATATGACTAATTAGCCAACAACCTTGTAAGTTAGATAATGGATAGAATGACAGATAGATACCCACTACGACAATATACTGATAAAAGTAATTTCACTAGTTCATTCATTCTCAAATCCTTGGTTTCAACTGAAAGGAAACATGAATTCACCCAAAAATAAAAAGCAAAGAGTTAATCACCTATATACTGTCAGTGTAAAGTTTTTTTACACTGACAATCAATTATATCTTTTAATAGTGCTATGTCAGTTGCTTATTTAATGAAATAATAATAAAATAAACAACTTTAAAAGATATCATTGATTACCGGTGTAAAAAACTTTATACTGACAGTGTATAGATGATTAACTCAAAAGTAAATCGGAGGAGGCAACAAGCAGGTTGCGGACAGCATAATAGCGAATCAAATAGGAATAGAAGGAAATTACAAACAGAAACCAACAAAACTCGGTCCCTAATCAACCAGTCAAGTTTCAAAAACAAACTAACCAAATATTATTCAACAACCATTCGTCATTTATAAATTTCATAAAACAAAATTCATTTTATCGATTAGAATACATAAAGTTTCAATCCAGTGTTGATAGTGTCTCCATACATAATTGCCTACAAAACTTCTAAGAGAGACTATCAGTTTCAAGTGAGTTAATCATGATACATATATTCTTACATCTAATTCAATAATTACCATGTTGTTCTCATCTCACATCACATGGGCATTTTACGTGTCTCCCTCCTTTTGAATGCTCATATTTGTACCCATATTTATCCACTTTATTTATTGTCAAGCTTAGTCTTTCAAACTGTGTGTTCACCATCAGCATTCAGTTGGATGCTGAGGTGCTTATCTTCATAAACAACTTAGATGACAAATGGTAAATAAATCATTATTCTTTTGCTATTTTTACGTATTCAAATCTACATGTACATCGATTGGTATAAAAATTCTGTATAAAACACAACATAAGATAAACATTTTACACAAAATACATTAATAGATAAATTATTATAAAATTTATACTTTAAAAAATTTAGTAAAAATAGATATTATTTAGGCTAAATTATACTATTGATCCTTTATTTTATTTTTAAATTTTATTTTAGTCTTTTATCATTTAAAATGTTCATTTTGATCATTTATTTCCTAATTTAATTTGAGTCAATTTGATCCCTATAAAAATAATGATTATTTTCACTTTTGAGACACAATTTTAAATCAATTTTTGATTGATTTAATACTTAACTCGTCTCGCTAGATTCAATTACATGAAAATTATTAAAAGTAAATACAATTTAAACAAAAAAAAAATATCATAAACATAGTAAGAATGACATGAAAAGCAATAAAAAAAATTCAAAAAATCTGACTTCACATTATTTTCTAGTAATTCAAGGGATAAATTTTTAACATGATTTTCACTATGCTTATAACCTTTTTTGATTCAAACATCAATTTGATTTTATAATTTTTATATAGGTGAATCTAATGCTACAAGTTTCACATCTTAAATCAATCAAAAATTAATACAAAATTGTGTCTTAAAATTGAAAATGAGCATTAGTTTGAAATGACCAAATCATCCAAATATAAAAAATAAAAGATCATAATAAATATTTTAACAAATAAAAGTCAAAATAAATCTAAAAAATAAGATAAAAGATCACAGGTATAATTTAACCTATTATTTATAATTAACATACACAATGTCCATGTCTTCAACTTTTCATCAAATTACTTATAATAGTAATTTCTGGTTATGCTCTTATTTTAATGTTAACAAAGTTAAATTGTTAACACGATATCTATGACACTCCTCAATAAACTCCTTACTAAATCCCCGTGCATTTCACCGTTACTAAACTAGTTTATCATATTTAAAGTAATAAACAATACAAATAACGATATTTTTTTAAGGATGTGGTCACTATTATGCATATTTTAAAATTTACATTGATGGCTACATTAGAATTTGGCCTAGATCTTTTTCTAAAAAAATGATATATACATTAAAAAAAATAAAAACTGAAGTTTTCTTACTGTTTTCATACCCATCGATCCGTTCCATCATAATCCTTTTTAATTTTTTGGTCAAAGGTTCCATCATAATTTGTTTGTAATGGGTTGCTCTCATGCACCTTGATAGGGCTACAGGTGGGGAACCTTTCATGAAATTCCACACATAGGCCCATGTTTTGCATTAGACAGTCCATGTCAATCATACTTAGGGTCAATTTCCAGACCCTAGCCTCTCTCCCTCTATTCCCACCTAGTAAATGCATCTTTCACTTCATATTAGCTTTATATATTCAATTTGGACATTATTTTGCATAACATTCAAGTATATATCGAGTTACCTTCTCTGTAATGCCAAACATGTTCGCGTATGAACATCACAAAGAAAAAAAAGGGAAATGTAATCATGATAAAGAAAACTATATATTAGTATAACTATCCTGAAAATACGACAATCAAGCATGCTCATGCCTAATAAAATGGACTTTGAATAAGAAACTCCAATTCACACATGTAATTGGCTCTCTTTTAATTACTGAGTAGTTAAAAGAAAAAGGTCGATCGGCATTACATTTTCAGTTTCAACCACTACTCCCCATGCAATTTTTTATTATAAAAAAAAAAGATTAAAATAAGTTGCAACCCATATAAGAACATAACCAATCATTAACATCTCATGAAGGTTTCCAATAGGATTATGATACGTCTTCTTCATTATTAATATAAGTTCACATGGAAATTTATAAAATATAAGAGAAATTAGATTGGTAGAAATGAAGAGACTAAATTGTCTGGACTCGGTTAATTTATTCAAATGTGCGGTGAATATCAATTTAATTGGGCACTCTTAGAATCCGCTAGGAAACAAAAGAACATGATGATTTAGGATCATCAGCATCATGGGCCAGATTTAGAGCCCATATCAACCTAATAATAAATCTCATGTAAGAACAAATTAATTAATTTCAATGTTTACAGCTGGAGAACAACCGAATTGATTAATAATTTAATATACAACTACAAGCAAACTATGTTTTAAATGTTATCTTAATTCCTTTTAATTTAAGAGTTAATTACCTATACATTACCAGTGTAAAGTTTTTTTTATACTGACAACCAATTATAATTTTTAATTGTGCCATGTCACTGTAAAACATTTACTTTTAACAGTAACATGACACATTTAATAAATATAATTGGTTGTCAGTATAAAATTTTTTTACACTGACAGTATATAAGTGATTAACTCATAATTTAAAACTACGCAACTTTGAATTTGCATGACATTACATATAAAAATGATACCATGACATAAAAATGATACCATGACATAGAACCTTGATTCGAACAAAGTAAAAATTTGGGTTATAAGTTCTTGCCGAAGCATAAGAAAGGGAACAAAGCATCATATTAAATGTTTTCTTTTTCCTTGATGATATTTCAGCCTGTGACTTAAACCTAACCAAAGTTTAATCAGAAGTTGCATATTTAAAGAACAAGAATTAGAAGATGAAAGAGTGACTTATTAATTTATATATATCTCTATCAGCAACATTAGTGTTCATGGTATGGATGTTTCAGGTTTACTAGTTGCTATCAACTCAAGTGTTCCACTCAATCATAACGCCCTTCAAAACCTGACAGCAATTTTAATTGCTATGCATCAACAACTGTACTGCTTAGGTTCATTATTTCCTCTATATTAACAATGTTTCAGGTGCAACCACTATCATAAGAGGTTTCAAATTCAATGCCCATTTTTCAATTTATAACTTCAATTGCAACCAGCTATCTTCATAAATCAGTAGTTAGGAAGCTGTCTTCATAATTATGAAACTCCTTATCTGAATATATATATAGCAGTATAGCCAAACACAATCAATCTTCATATTTAATAAATTTCAAGTACTATCTTCTCTTGGCTCCAATTTTAATGGTTCTCAGTCTTAATTTCTCTTAATAACACACTGATAACATTTTAAATTGCAAATAGACAAAGAACTTGAATGTTTGGCCTCCTTGTTTTGGTTATATTTAAATATATGTACAAGCACAACCAACAAAATGGACTTCTATAATTAATGAGATTTCAATTCCATAACCAAAATTCATAACTAGCTATCAATAGTTAGAAATGGCTCTTCATAAGAATAGATTTTTTGATAGGCTAACTAAATAAAAATTTGTGTTAAAGGCATGTGTATTGTGATGGAATAATATTTGAATTAATAGTTTATGCTCTCTGAAAAGCATTAATTTATCAAAGCAAGCTGTCTAATGTCTATCGATATATAGCTCTCACTCTTCTTAAAACCAAGACATGGTTATGAATTGATGCCAAAATTTGGATGACTATGACCCAAAACCTATCTTATTTAGCTTGTCAACCTACTAATGTGTTTAAAAACACAAAAAAAGGACAAACAACTCCAGAACTTATCCAATAACAACCATGTCTTATGTCTTTTAAAAAAGGGATAAATGGCATGCTTGTATAAGTTATGTGAATTATTAATTCTTGTAACGATGGTGAGTATTTCACATATTCGTATCTTAAATTTTCTTGGCTTTACATATTTTGCGGATGTGGTGATGAACTTTCATGGAAAATTAATTAGAAAGTTTTGGATTTAAGTCTAGCTACTCAGTTTGTCTCGGGACATTATCATAATAAAATGGTTAACTTTCTTTTCTAGTGGCCACAATTGATGATCAAGCTAGATCTCTAAGGATGGATGAGCCTCATTCAATTTGCTTAATGGTGTATGCAGGGGAAATATATTAAATTTTATTAATTAAATTGTTACATTCAAAAATCTAATTTAGTAAATTAAGTTTATAAATTTTTATAAAAATAAATAAAATTATTTAATATATTAAATTTTATTAATTAAATTATTAAATTAAAATTTCTAATCAAATATATCAAAGTCTACAAGTTTTATAAAACTTTAAAATTATTCAATACTTTTAAATGAATTTAGGTTTAAATATGTTTTAATCCATTTAAGGTAAATATATTTTTAGTCTATTAAATTTAAAATCAATCTTTTTAATCACGTAATTTTGAAAAATTTTATTTTAATCGTTATATTCAAATTTTGTTCAAAAAATCTATCAAATATTATCAAATAAAATATATTTATCAGTGTCTCTATTAGTAAAAATATCACATTAAATTTAGTTAATGATGCATAATTATCTTAAATTGTCATTTTTATATATATTATTTGTTACATGAGGGGCTAAAACAATAATTTTAAAAGTTATGATAATTAAAAATTAATAATTTTAAATTTGAGAGGCTAAAAATAAATTTATTCTAAATTTAAAGAACTAAAAACATATTTAAACTATGAATTTAAATTAGTTACTTAATCTGGAAATATGTATGTATTTTTTTAGCTAACACAATATTTATAAACTTTTAAAATTATTGTTTTAGCCCCTCATGTAATACAATATTTGTTACATGAGGAGCTAAAACAATAATTTTAAATTATTATAAAATTAATAATTTTAAATTTGAGAGGCTAAAAATAAATTTATTCTAAATTTAAAGAACTAAAAATATATTTAAACTATGAATTTAAATTAGTTACTTAATCTGGAAAATGTATGTATTTTTTTAGCTAACACAATATTTATAAACTTTGAACATAAAAGTGTGACCGAATATATCGTTTTACTTTTGTAGGAGCCAATTTAGAAAAGAGAACTAATACCTCATTATCAAATTTAAAAAAAATAGCATTTGAATTAATTAATTTTACAATGTAAATAATTTTTTTTATGTAGCACAAATTTATAAGTTTGAAATGCAATATCAATTTATCATGTCCTATATTTTAAGTTTTTAACGTCCTGACTTTTTCTTAATTATCTAAATAAAAATGTTAAAATTTTATAACATATATATTATGATCATTATATATTTTTTCCAATTTTTATCATTTTCACGATTATCATTATTATTATCATGATTATTATTATTATTCATAATATTACTATTACTTCTATTTTCATTACAATTAGTATTAATAAATATCATTATTTACATTCACCATCAGTATATATATTAAAAAAATGGAGTTATTTTTGCATAAGTTGTAAATTGGTAGGTGAGAAGGCAAAGACTTGTAGGAAGTAGATTTGTTTGGTTTTCCGAAAATTGCTACAACATGTACCTGAATGCATGGCTGTAGTCAAGGATACAGATATCCTAGGCTTCCGTGAAAACCAACAATCCTGGTAAAGTTCTGCACGTGTGACCTCGATCGTTTCATAAAGTCCAAACTAAACCCAAGGATAACATAAATTTGGTTGTGTTAGTTGATTGCCTTATGATTGAAAACCATTTTAATATTAATTAATTGGGAAAGAAATTTGTTGCAGTTAATTTCTTGCACTCCACGGCACAGAATATGAACTTCTTTGAAAATCCATCTTATACTTGATTCTAACAATAATTATATTATATGTTATACAAATTGTAGTGTGTTGACATGAACAGCTTAAATTTTCAACCCCATGATGTTGGGTGGCATTGGATGCCAATTATCTGTCTCATATGTGCAAAGTTCAAAGATGGATGAGTTAACTTATGACTTCTACAAAAGCGTTTTAATTCATTATCCTACTTTTGTTATTGCGGGAGGGAACTAATTAAATAAGCATATAGTGGCACAAATTCAACTTTTGAGAAAATTTATTTTTTAAAAAAAAGTAAAACTAAGAATATGTTTTAATTTGATATTTTAAAAGTCATGGAAAGAAAATAATTACCAACAAAAAACGTATTTTTGTAACATATTTATTTGTGTGTTTAGAAAACTCTGGAAAAAAAATATTCTCAAACTTTATAAAATTGTTTTTGATAAAATTAATTTATTTTAAAGAAGCTAATTTATTTTGAACAAATCACAATATCAATTTTTTCACCTCAAAATTCATAAATTTTATATCACGATTTTCTATCCAAATCAGACAAATAAATAAATAAAAGAACACTTATTAGTGATACAAAACTATCCGTTTATTAAAAAAAAGTTGTAGTTACGTGTAACTGATGGTGACATTTTAAGAACAAGTCTTATTGAACTAAATTAAGACATGTAAGATTATTTAAATATACATGATTCATTGAATTAAAATTTTATATTATAAAACTAATTATTAAGTAAAATAAATATTTAAAAAAATATTTGAGTGTGAATCAATTTATTTCATAGGTAAATTTTAGTAAATTTATTACACTTAATAATTTAAAATATATATTAAATTTTCACAATTCAAGTGTTAAGTTAAAAAAAATAAAATATATTTATAAACTTTTAAATTTTAAAAATTATTTAACACCTTATAATTACATCAATTTAAATTATCATATGTAACATCTTAATGGTGAAATGACAAGTTTTAACCCTTTATATGTTGTAGAATACAAAGTGACGTCCAATATAAAAATAAAGCAACTAATTATCAGAGGTAAAAAAATTGAATTTTTTTTTTCCACATGAATTATAAAACTAAGAAGGCCAAGCCGGAGACTATAAAAGTTGCACTCTTGTTTGTTTCTAACTATAACTGTTAATGTCAATATTGGTGTGTATGGTTGAAATTTTTTCAATAATGCTTTCTCTTTTCATTTTTATTTTAAATTTAAATTTATCATTTCATAGGATTCCTTTTAAATGACGTGACAAAATTTATACTTTTAAATATCTACGGCATGAACGGAGGCTTACTTAAATACAGCTATATTATGTACTTAAATAAAATAAAACTATCATATGCTATATATGTTCCTTTTTTATTGTTTGAAAATCCTGAAATTATAATTTTAGTGAAAGTTAAGGGTGATAAATTAAATTAGCAAACTTTGTGTTCAGTTTGGTTACAATTTATTAATATATTCATTGGCCTTATAAAAGAAAAGCAATAAATAATATTTACCCAAGTAATAATTTCAAGCTTTGCGAAAGCCTAAAAAAAATGTAGGATAGCAGGCATGGACAGTTAAAGTATTTTATGTCTAATTTTATAAGAGTAGAAGTTCAACTCCTTAATTATACAAATTATACCTAAATAAAGTTATTATACAAGATAATATTAAATAAATTGATGTAATAATGATAGTTAAAATAATATATATATATATATATATAATTTTATTAGTATTATTATATAAAAAAATTAAATAATATAACATCTTGTAGTGTCAATAGTGATTAAGATGTAAGAGTCTTTATTAGTCGTTACACTAACTTAGTTAATACATTTTTGTTGAGTTCAAATGTAATAACTAAACTCATTTTTTTTAAAAGATGACTTCTAGTTGTATTTTGAATAATTCAAATATATGATGCAGTATTTTAAAGTTAATAATCAAATATTACTTTGTGCTTATGAAATTTAATTTTTATTGGTCAAATATATTCTAACTAATTTAATATATATATATATATATATATATATATATATATATATATTATGTCAACCCATGGAATTTATATAAGATGTGTTATTGGATCTTAATCGGTTTCAAGAAGGAATATATAGATAAACTCATCCCACAAACATCTATACTTACAAAATAATAGGTTTTACAAATAAGAAATACAAAATTATAAAAAAAAAATATTATTAAATAATTATAAAAAGAACATGATGATACTTAAATTCGTCATATATGAGGAGATTCTATATCATACTAGTTTCTTTTTGGTCAACTATCCACACTAATAAAGAACATTACAATATTTAAGCTTTTCATACCTTCATGCTCGAGTCTAAGGGTTGGGACTCTATGTTGTATTAGCCTCCCTTAGGCTAATTATCTACATTGATAGAGATTATGATGACACTTAAATTCTTTGTACCTTTATGCTTGAGTCAGGGAACTCGATTTCTATGACGTGTTGGAATAATGTCAAGTTCTTGGACCAAGCTCGTATATGGTTCCTGTTTCCTATATATAATACTGAACTCCTAGATTATTTTTGAGTTACTTGCCTCGACCATAAAGTCTCAGGTAATAACCGATATTATTTACTTGTAAGATAATCTAGTTGGATGCATATGATTTGTGAAACAATTACAATAACAATTATAATGGCTAAGATCCATGAGTCATGATTTGTGGGATTGTGGTAAGAAATCACAGATCATTGTTTGAGAAATGAAACTAATATATGTAGGCTCGAAAGTCTCGAGAAAATCAAATTACATTCACCGAATGTTTTAGACTGAATAGTAACTAGATTTCCTTAGTGATTGTCTCATCCAAGATTCTCCAATAGTAGTGCTACATATCAGAACAATTAGTAAGACAAAAAATAATAATTAAATTGAGAAAATATGAAAATAAATTATTTGAATAAGGAAATGTGATTTTTTTGTCTATTAATTTAATATAAAATACCAAAATTCAAGAATTAATATTAAATTTTTAATTATCTATCACGAACAGTATAATGTAAATATTTTAAATTCTTCAACGCCTTACAGAGGAATCAAAGTATACTTTTTTTTAGGTGGAACGTATTATATGGTTTACTCTGCTTTTTCTTTAAACATTTTATTAATACAAAATATTACAACGATGATAAAGAGAATCAAACATAAGTGTTATAACCCTAAGCGTGTGGTTCAGCGGTAGGGGTTGATCCACGTTTAAGTAAGGTCAGGGGTTTGAATCCTGCCTTGTGTATGCAGCCGCGTTAAATCTTGGAGCCAGCTATCCCACCTTTTGAGGTGCCTCCAACGTAGCGAGGAGATTAATCACTGCTGTTAGCGGTGGATACTCCAGAGATGAACCAAAAAGAAAAAAAAAACATAAGTGTTATGCATCTCAAATTTATATCATTTGGTCGTAGTTATTCTCCTTCAACTTCTAAGTGATTAAGGTAATTATTAAAAAACCAAATGCATTTACTGCATGCGTTCATTTTCCTTCCAGAGTGGTTGATAAATAAATTATTAAAAATCAAATGCATTTACTCCATGCGTAGTGACAAAATGTTTAGGTGCAATTAGTTTTTTTTTTTTTTTTTTACAGCAAGTATTTGTTAAAGGATTTCAATTCTATACAGTATCAGAAATTAATAATTATCTCATACATTGAGTATATAATCTTAATTTAAGTCAAATTTAAAAATTAAAACATTTAAAATTATAAGATACATTTAAATGATTAATTCGAATAAATAAGTAAAAAAAATATAAGTAAATTTAAAATAACTAATATAAAATACAATTTACTGACATTCAAAAAATATAAGCAGAACATTTAAAAAAAATTAAAATTGTAATCTTATGAAAAAAACATTAATATAAATAAAAAAGTATAGAAAAGAAATAGTGACCGCACAACTATGATTGAGATGAAAATAATAATAACAACACTAATGATAATGATAATGATCATAGTAATAATATTGAAAAATAGGAGTGTAAGCAGATATCAGTAACTTGGAAACTTAAATTGAATCAAGCCACCTAATGAAATCATATTAAAAAAAATTAATGTTCAATTGATAATATTATATTTATAACATGATATTAATTAGTTTACATTTATTATAAAATATTAATTTTTTATAAAAAAAAATAATTTATTTATACTAATTTGATTGATCCAATTCAATCTAATTTGTTTATAATACAGTTGAGTTGAGTTGAGTTGAATTGAATTTTTAAAAAATTACATAAATCATTCTCAATCCAACCGATTGAATTTTAATCAAATTAAATAATAATGGATTTATTTAAATTCAATCCAACTCAACTCACTTACACATGATCGAAAAAGACACTATATATCATAGGCATATTTTAGTTATGAATGCAATAATAATAATCATTTCATAAAAAATATTTATATTTGAGTTTTAATATTATTAATTTTAATTCAAAAATTATTGCTTAATTCTTTCCTTATTTGATACGTTATATATATAATTAATGAGATAGTCACTTCAGATATATATGTCATCGAAATTTATGATTCATTAATTTTTTTCCCACAACTTCTTCTCGGATTAGGTTTTGGGAGTCATATATAGGCATGACAATCTAACCCGTCCCCGTGGGTACCCGCCCCGATTTGGACGGGGAAAACCCGTGTTTATCGGGTTCGGGTTCGGGTTCGGGTTCGGATTTTTCCCGATTGATAAAATCGGGGGCGGGGGCGGGGACGGGGATGTTAATACCCACCCCGCCCCCGCACCCATACCCGTCCCCGCCCCCGCCCCGCTTAATAATATAATTAAAAAATTATTTATATATATATAAACCAAAATTAAAAATATTTATATGTAAAAATTTATATTATTTTTCTTTTCTTTTATTTTTTTAAAATTATTCATATTTATTTAAAATAAAAATAGAAGAAAAAAAAAAGAAAAAAATAGGAGCGGGGGCGGGGACGGGGCGGGGAAACCCGAACCCCGCCGGGGGCGGGGATGGGGACCTAGATTTTACCCCCGGCGGGTATCGGGGGCGGGGGCGGGGGCGGTTTAAACTTGCGGGGGCGGGGGCGGGGAACGTAAAACCCGCCCCCGCCCCGCCCCGTTGCCATGCCTAGTCATATAAACAGAAACTGCTTTTTTATTTATAGTGAATATTTTATCTTTTCTTTGAATATGATGGATGCAGAATTTCAAAATTATCAATCAAAAATTAATTCGTATTTATAAGACATGAATTTTAAATTTGAGATTACTAAATTGATTCTCATATCTCAAAAACAGAATTTATAAGTGATTAAATCAAGAAACCGTATCAAATTGGTTGATATTTGGCTGTATTCAATTTCAAGCAGCACTGACACATGCATGAACATGAAGCTTTTCATATGAAGAGTCGCCATCCTTTTATCAGTTTATGAGTGCCAAGACAATCAGTTCCGTGAGCGGTATATTATAATAAAATTTGTTTGAATTAATATTTTTAACATATTCAAATACACACATACGTATGGGAAGCTATATATTTCGCTATATAATTCATCTTTTTCTTCCTAATTCGCCAAATGTACAGCTGCAGTCTACGTTGCTTACATATACTACATAACTAAATTTGACTCATATGTTTGATTGAGACTTAAAACATATATCATTATAATTTTAAGGATATAAAATAAATCAAAATTAAATAGATTAATTAAAAAATGATACTTTAAAAAATTGAAAGCATATAGTTAACTCTTCTTCTAATTAATTTTACTTATAAATTTTGTGTAATTGACAAGACGCTTATTAAATGTAACAGACGAAATAGCCAATCTGCTAGGCCAAAAGTTTCAATCATTTTTTTTTTATCACAATTGCAGGTTGCTAGTTAATTTTATGACTTGATTATTGTAATACATATTGACAAAAATTTTGGTATTTTGTACATTTAATTATATTAGACACACTATAATAATATCTCGTGCCCCAAGCCACCATTTTAATAATTTCCAGACAATTGTTTGGTTCTGCATGCATGGATAACTTTCTTTCTTAGTATTTAAAAGCGAAGAAAATAAAACATAAAATAAATTAGGTTTTTCTTATAAATTAATTAAAATGAAGTTATGCATCTCAACCTTCAAAAAAATTATATGAGGAAACTTCCATGAGTTGTTTTTGACATATATAAAATAATTTTCATTAATTTTATCTTTTTTATTTAGAGTCGTACATAATAATGTGCTAGCTAGCTAGAGAAGTATTATATATGGTCTAGCTAGATAAGATATTTTAAACGGAGTTTCTTTGGATACCTTCGAGAGCCATGGTTAGGGGATCATCATCATGAATTCATCATGCATGGGCATGCTTAAGCTTATCCTATATCTGCCAAAACATGAACCTCAAATAATGCCAATGGTCCAGCTGGATAACAACATGTTGAGTGAACAAGCAAGCAACATTAGGGATACACAAAATTTCCTAGTCAATATTCAATTGTCTTCTAGCTAATTCCTTTCTCTTAATTTTTTTTTCATGTCTTTCGGTGCTAGATGGCTAGTGTAACTACTGATTGGAATCTACATAAATGACATAATGTGTATATAGAAAAACACAATCCTGAAAATCGACTTTCCAACAAAAAAAAAAGGAAAAGAATTAATGTCTACGAGATCTTGTGCAGCACCTCAATGTGCATGTTAGGTTCCTTATTATAAGTACTAAATAGTGAGACGAAGCAAGCTTGATTGAGAAGGTTGAGATAAAGACAGATTGGAAAACTGGAAAGAAAACCATAAACTGATACAAGGCTTGTGATGAACTCTTCTGATACTTTCTTTGGATCTGGCGACTGGTTGATGAAACAGAATAAAGCATGTAAATTATTTATTAAAATGAAAAGGTGAAAGAAGTAATGAAGGAAAGGTGAGAATTAGTATATATTAAATTTGAGGTGAAGAGTAAAGTGGTAGTTAAGCAGGTAAAGACTAAGAATGTTGAAGTTTTGTCTGTTTTGTCGTAATACTATACTGACCGCAGTTAAAATATAAATAAATGCAGTTACATGGGCTTCTGAATGCTGCAGTCACAATCATTGTAAAACCTCTCTGCACGTGCGACCCTCAGTCATGCGAACATAGGGATCAATGACATAACTGAACGCTTGTACGTACGTATAAGTCAAAAACCAAGTACATATATATATATTTGTACACTCATCAAATGCCAAATTAAGATAAATATTTATGGAATGTAAATAAGTTTAATTTCTTTAGATACTACTTCACTAGTCTTCTTTGTTGGAATTATTTTTATTTTATTACAAAACTCCTTCAAATTGTATATTTGCAGTTTTAATTACTTTCTTTTTTACTAAATTATCTGAAAATAACGTACGTGCACTAATTAATTATTATATGTGTGGAAAAAGATTAAGAGAGGAAAATCTTAGTAATTCTACGAGTAATTAATTCTTAAAAAGTATATACAAGTTATTGATACATTTAATACTACAAACTAACTAAATGAATTAAATTCTTTAATCCTTATAAAGTAATTAAAGTGATAGAAAGGAAGAAAAAAAGGAGGAGAAAGTGGGTAAAAACGAAATGGAGAGAAGATACATAACTAAAAAATAATTTTGGATATTGAATTGTCCTCTAGTATTTCTTTTTCTCTTGTACTCTATTTCTTGGGTATCAGTAATACATAGTACATAGCAACTACACACGTTGAATCAAGGGTAAAAACTTCAATTAATATCAATATTTTGCACAGATTTTCTTTCTCTGTACGAGCGTACTTTCGTAGAAATTCACGAAATGAAATGATATCAGAAGCATTATTCATCATAATTAAATAATTATACTGCGTTTGCGATTATTATATCATTAATCGGAGTTATAAGTAAATATATTATAATACAATTATTAATTCTGATATAATTTATAAATAATACAATTATTAATTCTAAAAATATAATTTGTTTAATTTTGCCCAAGAATTAGGATATATGTCGGAAATTTTACTTTGCTCTTATGCTGAGAATCTCTTTATCTCTCCAATTGTTATTTACATAGTATCATTTTTATTGACATTAGTGTATAATTTTTTATATGAAGAAATTATTTGATATATATAGTACAAGACCAACATGTGTTCATGGCCTTAGTTAATCACTATACGACATGCATTTAAATTTTTCAATCTACGAAAATAAATTAATAATACTTAGTTATATGTCATATAAAGATTAGTTAGGGATTATGAAGTTCAGGACTAATTAATAATTTTTTCTTTATATGAGATGATATTTTTACCTCTCTTATGAAAATCTAATAATAATTAAAAAGATAAAATTACTAACTCGTTATTTTGTTGTATAAATCCAATAAAGGATCTGCTTATTTAAACTTAAAAATAAATATTTTTAACCAAGTGTTTTTGAAAAATAATAATTCTTTAAGAAACAAATATGAGTTGTTTCCTAAAAGAAAGAGAAAACTGTTTATTTAAGAAACAAAATTAGATAAACACATCAAAAAGTTTTAAAAAAATATATATTTAATTTATTAAAAAAGTGTTGTTTATAAAAAAAATTAACAAAAATACCATAAATTAACTATTAATCTGTATAATTAGGTTAAAATTGTCTTTTAATAAAGACAAGAGGGAGTAATGCTTATTTTAAGATCTATAACTTTTTAAAAATACCATATGTCAACATATATTACAAACACTAGAGTATCACTTGAGATAATGACTTGACTTTCAATAAATACATAAACAGATAATGAATATTATATAATAGTAGGGTAAAAAATAATAATTTTATATTTTGAGAGATAAAAAATAAATAAATAAATAAATAAATAAATAACTAAAATCAAAACTCACTCATTGTATATATTAAAAAATACATAAATCTAATTTTAAATACATTTAACTTTAATGAAATGTTGACATGAAGTTTATAATATTAATTAAAATTCCTAGATATTTGTTTCGGTGCGAAAAGTATCATACTATCTTGATTTAAGAACCAAATATTGATCTCTCAAAATATAAAGGTGCATTTGAGAGACTAACTAACTTCTTTCTTCGAATATTATTTCAAACATATAAATATAAATGCATATCACTTATTACATATACTAATAAAGTGTGACATAATTGACATATAATATTATTGTGTAAATATATATTTAAAGAGTTAATCCGGAGTGTAGGACAAATATTAGTTAAAAAAATATTTGAAATAGATTTGAGTATCTCGTAAAATTAACTTTTGGCTGGTTTAAAAGGAAAAAAAAAATGTCTACATGGGTTATTTTATGAAAAACAGAAAGTGTTGTATGCAGTACGTAGTGAATTGCATATAAAAAAGGAATAGAATAGAAGTGTGTTGGTGATGATTAGTGGTGAAAAGGAAGGGCATGAATGTGTATTTGGTAGACAGTGCACGTGGAAAGATTCATTTGATGATGGGTTGGTATTTGGTAAACCCAATCCATACTAATATTTTTATAGAAAGAGGGTGAGAAGTAGATGGGCGTATTGAAGGCTCTAAGATGGTATCCTATGCTCTAAAATCTATATCTATGAGAGAGAAAAACACTCACAACTCACAACTCACAAGGCACAGAAAGATAGGTCAAGTCGTCTTCTTACTTCTTAGTTCTTCCCCCCCATGTGCACGCGCATCTCCATTATCATACCCAACACCCCCTATTCCTATATACTAGTATTAGATTTAGACCCATCTTTCCACAACATGTTAATGCCATTTTACAGGAGACATTCAATAATATATTACCAATATCTTTATTTTCCAACATTACACTTCTACTACTCTACTTCTATCTATATATTTCCTATATTCTTATCCATTTTCATGAATCACTATTCACTTTCCGATCATTAATCACCAATTATAATCTCTTTTTTAACTTTAAACTTGTATAGTACATTCTTTAAGAGCTTATACAAATTCTCAATAATAATTATATAATAGAATTAGTAAGTTTTCTTAAATATGAATTATTCAAAAGTGATAAAAAAAATATGTATATCTCTATATCTTATGAAATTGTATTTATAATAAAGAAAGGTATTTCTTAAAGTCATTTAAGATCAAGTTAACCAATAATTAATAGGATAAAGTAAAATTACTCCCTCTATTTTCTACTTTCTCTATTTTTTTTTATAGTCATTTTGACACTATTTTTTTTTTTTGTTATTTTTTTATTGTTACTTTTCTAAAATCAATAGTTTATTTTTTTTCATTTTTATCCTTGTTAATTAATGTGTGTTTATTTTTTTTTTAATGTACTTATTTTTTCTCTAACCATATAAAGGGTATAATAAGAAAATAAGTAATAAATACTTTAAAAAATTAAAATATCAATCATTTTCTTAATTTTTGTGCATAAATCTTAAACGTTAAACAAAAAAAAACGAAGAGAGTATATTAAAAGTAAAAATAACTAATTTTACGCATATTAAGAAAGTTAATTATTTGCATTAAATTCTATTAATATCATAAGATTCTTTCTAAATTGTCTTTGTTATAATTGTTAAAAAAGTATTACAACCAAAAGATCAAACATTAAAGGAAAGATATGTTAAAAGAAATATCATTAAATAATATAAAATTAGTTAAATTTACTTATATTTAAAAAAATGTATTTTTTTTTTTGCTTACCATAGAGAATAGAGAGAATAACTCTTAAAAGACTAAGTAAAAAGGATAAAAGGACTCGATCAACAAGATTAAATTAAATTAAATATTTATTTGATAAAAGGATAAATTAATTTAAAATATTTTTCTAAATCTTAATTAAATATATATATATATATATATTAATCATTTTTAAATATCACTCAAAATATAAACAATTCATTTCCATTCTAAACATTATACAGAAAAAAATTATATAAGCTTTTAAAACAGTTAAATATATATACGCTTAAACAAATAAATTACTTGCAAGTATATAATTGGTTTATCAAATTAATTAATAGTCATTGATGATCATTACGTAGTTTCTGTATGTACGCCTAGAATCATTACATGGTTTCTGTAAGCCTAGTAATAATTCTTAATCGCTCATCAATCGTATGTAAATGTGAAATTATAAAAAAGAAATAGAGAAAAAAAAAAGAGAAAATTTATAAAAATTAGGATTTTTTAATTAAAATAAAAAAGGAAAGAAATTAAAACAGAGAGAGAGAGAAATAAAAAATAAAATTAATTTTAAATTAATTAAATAGTTGGTTAATGTTTTAATTTAATTAATTAAATCAACAAAATCAATCTATTAAATTAATAAACAATTAATACATACATTTTTGCGGTGAAAAATTGATACACAACTGATTATTGAATCACTTCAAACGATTATTTTTTCTTTCTACACAAATCATTGTTCATTTTTCACAATTATGCAGGAAAAAATAAATAAATGAGAAAAAGAAATATGAGATCTGTTCATTTTAATTTTTTTTTCCTACACTACTTTCTCTTTACCAAATGAGGGAAGTTTGATTTTTTCTTGTCTATTTCTTCTTTGGCCTTAGTTAGGGCTTAAATACTTTAGAAGAATCTAATTCAAAAGACTAATTTATTAGGTGAGAGAATTTTAAAACTTAAATATTAAGTTGAACATTATGTATTTATTCAAAGCGAGACTTGTCTCGAGACTTGTCTCCTTTAAATGTTGATATTTATGATGACTTTCACTCTATCGATATAGATCCAATGATTATTCTTTTTTTATATTATTTTTGTGTCTGCGTCTTCTATAACCTCTATTAGGACTTAAATACATGAAAAGAATCCAATCTAAAAGACAAATTTATTAAATGGAAACGTCTCAAAGCTTAAGTAATACATTTAACTTCATATTTTATTCAATGTGCGACTCTTAGCGTTGTTGTTCCCTATAAGGGTTGACTTCTACAACAACTTTCATTCTATCAACATTAATCAGATGATGACTTTTTTCTTTTTTGACAACTTCACCCATCTATCAATATTTGGTTTGTACTTCAGTCCAACCTATAGGTAACTCTTTTCGTTGTCCAGCTCTTAATAAAAATATCAATTGTTAGGACTTGAGCACATGAGAATCATCAAATTCAAAATACTAGTTCATTAGATGAGAGAGTCTTAAGGCTTAAATATCACCCTCTCTCCATCCTCAATTCTTGCCGTACCAGATTTATCGTAAATTATGTAGTTAGAATTACAACAAATAAAAAAGTCATATAATCGTATATATTATTTGTGTTACCATAAAAAATACTTGTTAACGAAAATTCCGATTGAAAATAGGCATAAGTTTAAATTCAATATATTCCCGCTCTCCTCTCGTAGTGTAAATAAATAAATATCATTAGCTAATTTATAAGGATGTCAGTATTTTCATAGAAAAACAAAAGGACGTAATGAAATTGAAAACTCAGCTACTTAATAATAATCAAAACAAAATTTTTTATTTCAAGAACGGTTGGCAAGCAAGTTTCTATTAATCAACAGAGTAATAAGATAAGTATGGCTAGTATTTACGGTAATTTCGTGCTTACATCTCAACATATATTCTTAGCTAGGACCAAAACATACAGAAAATTTGCAGAAAGTCATTTTCATATACATATAGTAGCCATTTGTCAATCGTATAGAACTAAAGGACAAAAAAAACAAACATGGCATGTATACGATCTGATAAATAAAGAGAGAAAGTGAGAGAGAAAAATCTTAGAACGAGACAAAAAATAAATTTACTTATTTTAAGAGTAAGTCTATTTAAATTTCTTTCATTAAATAATTTATATTTAAATTAAATTTTAATAATTCAGTCGTTAAATTAAATTAAATTTTTTAATATAATCAAGTTTATAAATTTTTAAAAAATTTTAAATTTAATATTTATATTAAGAGTTTTTAATTCAATAATTATATCATTAAAATTTAATATAAAAAATAAATTGTTAAATGGAGTAAGCAAATCATATATATATATATATATATATATATATATATATATATATATATATATATATATGATATGGTAAAATATCAATTCATTTTCCATATGTATTCAAAAGAGAAGTCCAATCATGCAAAGTTGCCTCCCTTGCTTTGTCTTCTTTCACACAATTTGGGTAAATAGATAAAATTTGACATGCACGATCCAATGGTGAAGCATTCACATATACATCTCAAATATTCACGTTTCATATATCTTGAAATATGATCTGATTTCGAGAGATTGGTAATACATAAAATTTACAATATATATCGTTCGCCATAGCAGGACAAACAAAATGAGAAAATTAAAGGAGTGATATTATTGGCCGTACAAGGATGAGCGAGAGCACGTGAGAGGTAATAGCATAATGCTATATTATGGGCTCAGTTGTAAATATGCATTATGCATACGTTATTTAGAAAATTAAATAGAACATATCTCGTGAAATTCAAGTTAGCACTTGATTAAATTGGCTATTGAGCATGATATGCCTCTTATAGCTTGGTGAACAATAATAGAACATAACTTCAGATGATACGGTCAACAATATTATATATATATATATATATATATATATATATATATATATATATATATATATATTATATCAAATTTTAATAATGTAATTATTAAATTAAAAAAATAATATATAAATCAAAATTTTAAATTTTTTAAAATTTTGAAAACTATTTAATACTATATTTCATTAATTTAAAATAACAAATATCATAAAAATATCTTATACATCAAATTGAATTAATAAATAAAATATCAAATAATTTTAATATTATTTATAACATGACTTTATGATCAATATTGTTTTTGTTTTCAATTTTGATCCAAATGTTATTTTTAGTGATTTTTCAGAATCATTTCAGAATATATTAATTATCCATCTTCACCATCAAAATATAACATATTTTCTTTTAATCTAATAATGAAAAATTATTTACTCGTTTGAATAATTAGATTGAGAGAAAATAATATGATGAAAATAGATAGTAATTCTTTTAAAATTACACTTGGTAAAATTTAACCCTTCTCTCTCTATTACATATTATCAAAATATACACATAATATAATTTACTAACACACATATAGTACACTCACTTATTTTTCATACTTAAAAAAATACAATTATTTTAAAATACACTAATAATGTAATTTACTAACATATTCTAATTAAAAATCCTACATATAAAATAAATTTGAACTAGCAGGACTATCTATCCCATGCACCCATTTGGACAAGTTAATATGGAGTAATTAAATCATTGATGTGTTTGAGTTGTCCTATTTTAACCCACCAAGAAATAAACTAGCAATAAGGCAATGATTAATCAAAATGTCAGTTATATATATATATATATATATATATATATATATATATACTAATAAATAATAATGTGTATGGTGTGTCTCTTCATAGAAATTAGTTAAGAGAGTAATATAATTTAACTTCTGTGTCTTTCACACTTGAGGTTAATGAATAAGTGCACTCTTTCAATCTTTTCTCAAGAGAATGTATCATCTTGAAAATTCTTTGAGATAGTGATATGCTTCAGCCTATACGCTTTTCATGCTTAAGGTTGGTGGACAAGTGTACTCTCTCGACCTTTTTGTTGAGAGAGTGTATACTTGAAAATTTGTAAGAGGATGCTCTAACTTAGTTTCTACGTCTTTCATGTTTGAGGTTGGTGGACAAGTGTACTCTCTCGACCTTTTGCCAATAGAATGTATACTCCTAGAAATTTGCTAAGAGGGTACTCCAATTAGCCTCTACGCCTTTCATGTTTGAGGGTAGTGGACAAATATACCAACTGAACATTTTCCCAATAGGTCTTAATTAAAAGATTGCTTTGACTTAGTCTTTACGCCCTTCGTGTTCAAGGCCGGTGGACAAATGTACCTTCCCTACTTATTGTTAAGAGGGTCTAGGTGAAAGAGATTGGCCAAGTTCCTAATCGAACACCCTATCAATCATATCCCTGTATTTGTAAAACAACTTAACATTTTGTCGATTTGAGACCACATATCTGATACAAAATTTAGTCATTAATGATCATGATTAAGTACCAAAATATGGTGTCTAAATCCACACAAAATCTAAAAAATCCTAGGCCCATGAAGACTAGATGAGTGAGTATAAAATCCCATCTCTAGGACGCTTAATACACCTTTTGAATATTATAACCTTAAACAACAACAAGGTTCTAGTGTATTTTTCATATTGGAATAATATATATACACACACATGTACACATACATACATATTACTTGTGTCTCTAATTATAAGTCCCTTTCAACTATGTTACACCCCTTGAAAAATTAGTTAATTTATTTACGAGCATTAAGATTGTCAGTAATTTAAACAATTTTTTTCAAAATTAATGTTAACATCCCTTAAATTAACACTTTATCTTTTCATTTAATTATTTTCTACCTAATTAATTAATGTTTGGAAGAGAGAAATGTTTTTGTGTCTATTTATTATCTTTGTCAATTGTAATAAAAGAAATAATTTTTATTCAATAATTTTTGAATATTTATTATCTTTTGTATATATATTTTCAATAAAATAAAAATATTTTAATCAAAATATATTTAATTAATGCATCAAACAATAAAAGAAAAGATCTTATAACAAAGAATAAATAAAAAAATAAAATAAAATCTTCTATGTAAGAATCAATGTAATATTTATTTATAATATTTTATTTTTGGTTTTATTATCATAGATAAAGTAGTAGAAGTAAGCAATGTAAAAAGCCAAGTTCACAGATAAAAGAGGCAGCGACTAATAAAAACCTAAAATTATTTTATTTAATTTTTTTATTTTTCTTTTTGGTGGATCAGCCTTTAATCTCCTACAAAAATAGTACATAAGCTTACAATTTCAACCCATATTAAAAAGGGATCATCTATCTTTAAGTATTGACATGTTTTTCAGTTATGGGAGGGATATTTTAAGGAAAGTGTCATGTATTTATGGATGTTATTCTCATGGATGTTAATCTTACATGTATAATGACTATATGTAAAATCAAAAATTAGAAGTGTATATGGTTTAATTTTAAAAAAAAAATCGCTCCAAAATGCACAGTATCGCACTATTTTACTGAACTTAAATTGATTTATGAACTAGTTGAACCACATTAATAAATATGTTTAGAATCAAATAATTTTTATGATCAGAATTAACTCGTAGAGTAATTAATTAGATAAATATATCATAAAAGATTAAATTTTTTTATTAAAAGAAACATTTTTTAAAAGAAAAATTTATATAAATAAATTCATTAAAAAGATTGAAGAACTATAATTATTATGTGAAAAATTAATTATAATGCATGATTTGATAATTGACATTTATTTTAACTTTTAAAAAATATAAAAGTTAAATTAAAAGACAAAAACAAAAGAAAAATAAACGTAAACAATGTTAAAACATTTTATGTAATATTGTAAATCATTAAATCATAAGTTTACTTATAATTTAACGATAATATAAAGTTTCTTTACTCTTAATTAATTAAAAATTACTAATGTGTAAAAGAATATTTATAAATATTAATAATTTTATCATGCATAATTATTTATGATTAAATAAATAAATATTTATTTATTTATAATATTTATGCCTTTAAAATTAAAATTCCATATAACTGTTTAAAAGTCACGCATGAAATAATTGTTGTTTGATTAACCATATAAAAGATTAAAAAATAAAAATGCCTTTTTCATTTGCTGACATAAATTAGGTGTTTCTAATTATCATATATTGAAAATAGTCTATTAACTTTCTACTTTCAATTAAAAAAGTAACTTATTCCAAAAATAACTTCATTTGGAGCATGATCTGAATAATCATGAAAACTCAAAAAGAAAAAAAAAAATGGACAGCGTACACCGAACACTTTGCCTACAAAATTTAATAAGATTAAAAAATGAAAAGAAAAACAAAAAAAAAAAAAACAAAACAAAACATGTGAAAGTTGTTTGTGACGCGCGTTGGAAAGAGCGTGGTGACGGGACCATACAACAACAGCCATCCTTTTGCCTATAACGTAAGATGTACGTTCTACTATTGACTGTTCGTAAAAGCAAGGGGCCGTGACATCCGTTCGGGTAAGCCTGTTTTATCTGCTGCGGTCACCACTATCTGTTATCGAACGCAAAAGGGTATCTTTGTCAAATATTTCCACGTGGAACACTTCCATTTGTCGTTCACCAAATACTTTGTTGTTTTTATATAACATAAAATACCCCCAGCTGTGAAATTTTTCATAAGGCCAAAAATAGAAAGAAATTGACAGCAATAAACAAGGTAATCTCGTGGTAAATGGCAGCGAGAGTCCCGGGAGGATACTGTTTGAAGAATCAAAGATGAATTTATTTTATTAGAAAATTAAAAAATATTATTATTAATGTATCCTAATTAAACCATACATACTATTTTCAACCCCATTATTGCTACAATTAACCTCCTTTAACTCAATTTTTACATAGAAAGAAAAGATGCTAATTTATGAAAATATATTCGGGATATGATAATTTAAGCAAGTAATTACATCTAGTTAAGATTCTTTAATGGATGATAAATGAGATTAATTAAGACTCTGCTGTTTCTTTTACCCTCAGTTTCTCAAGTCTCTCTAACTCCAATTTCACATTCCTGATAATTTAATTTTGCTAACGTAGATAATGAAAAATTACCGTGCTAGCTAGCTAGAAATCTCCGGTTCATGAGACTAATAAAACAATAATAGTAATACAATACTCTTGTAATTACGATTTATGTGATTACAATTACATTAAGGAATAAAATTAAGCCACAATGGATAATAATAAAATAGTAATAAAGTAGGGTAAGTGTGAAATTAAGCAAGTTAGAGATGGTGATACCCATTACCCCACCTCCAACTAAAACACTTATCTTTGTGTTTCTCTCTCATCTTCCTACCATTCTTTCTCTCTAAAGTCTAATCCTACCCTTCTCTCTCTTACTCCAACCTTCTAACGCACGCTTTGAAAGCTTTCCGTAAAGTTTTTCAACCCTCAACCATGTCTATATAAACACCAACAAACGCAGTTTCACGCACTTCACGTTGAGTAATTTTCTCTCCCACCTTCTCACCATGTCCACCGACTTGCACCTCCACCACGAGTTGCCCAAGCTCCGAATCGCCGCCGTCAAACTGGAAGACGCCCCCTCCTCCCCCCGCCGCGAGGTCTCCTCCGTCGTCGACACGCCGCCCGAGGATCAGAATCATGTCGCCGCCGGAGCTACGGCCGGGGCCGCCTCTGCCACCGCTGGCGCCGAGGAGGACGAGAGTTATCGCACTCCGACGTCGAAGGAGAGCAGGATTCCGGCGATCATGACGTGCCCGCCGGCGCCGAAGAAGGCGAAGCCGTTCATTTCGTGCAAAAGGAAGCTTCTTGACGAGTTTCAGTTCTTCGAAGTTTCCAATGAGGACATGGATGCGTTTTTCAGATCCACTTTTCCCAAGAGGAGTTGCCCTTGTACATGAAAATTTTCGACACCACACCTTCCACCTTGTCAAACTACGTAAATTACACAATTTTTTTTCTTCTTTTTTCCAATTCCACTTCTTTGTTTTTATTTTGGTTTTTTCATATGTTATATATATTTCACTTTGCGTAAGATGTGAAATATTGGATCCCGAATCGTATATGTTCATTAATCCAATCAACACAGCGTTGAATTATTCTCTCCAACCCATTATCATTTCATTCCTTCAATTCAGTTTGATGGAGGTGTTCTCAATTATGCTCGTTTGTTTTATTAATTGTATGAATCTCATGATGGTTGTTCATACCAGCAGGAAGGGATGATTTTCTGTTTAATTTGTGGGTTTCGCTGATCAAATTGATTCGTTTAGGGTATGCGTTAGAATAATTAATGAATAAATGGAAGAGATAGGGTAGATGAGGTTGGTGGGTTGTGTGACGTAATGGAATTGATCACTGCTATTATTTCAGTAGAACGCATGGAGTTTGTGAAAATTTTGATAGATAGGTTAATTTGCTTGGGGAATCGTTAATTTTTTGGCTATGTGCTTTGACACTTATGCATGTATGTGTATAATAAGGTCAAGTGATTGACACAGCCTTGGGATTGATGAAAGAACTTTTGATTTTGTTTGCAAGGGAGATTGAGGAATGGAATAAATAACAGGAGATGAGAGAGATAAGGGGTGAGACGTGTCATGTACCTTGGCTCATTTTGAAACACTACATGGAGTTTTTGTCTTTTTATTACAAATGTAATATAAATCTAAAAATGGAAGACAATTCTAATATTTTATCAGGCGCCATATTTGAATATTTTCGCTCATCGTGGAATTCTATAATTTTTCTTTGAATTTTTCCAACTCAGTGTGGTGGTGGATTTACTGTGCAGCATCCTTAGTGAAAGAGATATTTGTTCTTTGTTCTTTTGGATGCCAAGTTTTGATCTATCTAATCTATACCAGCTCATCTCACCTAATTAAGAAATAAAAAATTTCTTGTCATTATTTTTTATTTTTTGTACCAATGTGCTAAAACTTCACATTGATTTTTTTTTTCTTTTAATATTTCCTTTATGATCCCCATATGAATATAAGCTTTACAACTATCTTGCTGATAATAATTTTAAGCTAAGAGTAGTTTCCTCGATGTGGGTAAACTACTAATTTGTTTTATGTAAACAACTAATGGCCTGATGATACGTTTCAATTAAAAAAATAAAACAATGCAGCCTCGTGTAAATTATGCAAAGAAAAATATTTCATAAGCTATTATCCAATTTATTGGTTTAATATCATTGTATTTTAAAAAAAGACAATATCTACATTTAAATAAACTACAAATTAAGTCCAACCACATTCTAGAAATTTAAAGTCAACCTTCATTAGTTTTTTTTTTTTCAAACTTAAAAACCATTATACCCATTTTCCACATCTTCTTTTTTTTATATATATTTTAATTTGCCTGAGAGACTCTAATATCTGGACATTAAATTATAGATATTAATTCATTTAATTAAATTTGAATGATATAAAGGAGAGATCAAATCAATTACTTCAAAAAAATTTGTTTATAACTAATTCTAGAAATTGTATTATATATTAAATCAAAATTATTTAATGAATTATAAAAAATAATTTTAAAATATTATAAAAATTTTAATCAAATATTTTAGTTCAAATTTTTTATATATAATTAATTCTAGAAATTGTATTATATATTAAATCAGAATTATTTAATGAATTATAAAAAATAATTTTTTAAATATTATAAAAATTGTGAACATTGTTTATTAATCAATAAAATTTTTTAATTTAACAATTAGATTATTAAAATTTAATATAAAAAATTACTAATTAACAGATTATCAATGTTTACTTACATTTCAATTCATTCTTCTACAGATGTGTTCAAAAAATATCATTTGGGATGTACAATTATCAATTAAGATCAGGGTGTTTGAGATGTTAGATAAGTTAATTTCTAACTTATTTAACAAAATTATAATATTCTTCGAGTAAATTATAAAGCTACTTCAAGCAACTAGTTATTACTTTGTATAAATTTATAACTTATGTTTCTCTTCTATTTTTTTATCCTTACTAATTTATTTTACTTATTTTATATTGGCTGTTTATTCAAATAATAAATTTTGTCGGACACTTCTAATTCTTTGGTACAGACTATAGTATTTTCTATTATAAACAATCATGTTTGAGTTTAATAATAATAAATTTCTAGAAAATACACTACTAATTCAATAAATTAAATAACTTAATTTCAAGTTTCAACTTTAAATTAGTATTTTATAAGCTTTGAATTACTACTTTATAAGGTAGTTTTGTTTAAGACTTTTAATTAATAACATGTAAAATATTTCCATCAAGTAAGTTATTCATATTTGCAAGCTTAATTGATTGGGCTTTTGTATGATTTGTTATTAATCCTTATACTAACTTTGATTTCCGTGGATAAAAGAAAATATATATTATTTTTCGAGAAACTAAAAAACAAGCATCCATTTGACAAAAAAAAAAGCATGATAAAAGTCAAAACAAGATTTAAATTAAACTTATTAGATTAAAAATATAATTTTGCATATTATTGTCATTGGTTGTTTTATAAGTCGTTGTTTAATTATATAGGTGTTTAATGTTGAAAAGAAAAAAAAATGTATGATGATATAATTTAAATCAAATTTCATATAAATTAGACAACTTTTTTAGGTAACGATATATATACAATAGAGATTTGTTAGTATGTTATCTTGTAATGGAAATTTATTTATATCTCTAAGAACATATGGTCTATCAAAATAAAATAGTGCACGGATTAGAAATTAATTTTTTATTTGCATGAAATTTTATGAATTTGATTCACTTTATAAAAAAATCCAATGATCGTATTGATTAATTTTATTCACACAATAAAGTTATTAAGTGATGCATAACACCTTAATGAAATAATATAAATTATATGTAAATGAAATATATATATATATATATATATATATATATATAGATATTTTAAATTATAAATAATTATTCTATCAGAAATATATTGTGAATAATTTGATATTAACCCAACGATCATTCACACCAAATTTTAGATAAATCAAATATTAATTTGTAGCTGTGTAATTTTATTTTCAATATTTACTTATATGTTTAAAAATATATTATATTCTAAAATTGAGTTTATTCAATGAAATATCAAATAATGATAATTTTAAGTACCAAATATTAGACATTAAATTAATATGACACGGGATTTAAGCTTTGGATTTAACAAATCAATATGTTTAAAGTAAGATCCAATCGTGTTCTTGCTTTTACTTAACATGGTTGGAGAAAGGACATATTAAGGAGCAAAGACTGAGAATGCATGTTACAGTACGTAGGGTATCTAATTACCATAAGTCTAAAGAGAAAAACTATTTATGCTTTTTTTATGATGAAATTACGAAATTATTAATAACTTTACAGATATACACCTAACTTAATGGTATGTACGCTCTTCTCTCTTTTATACCAAATATATGTATAACGCGTTGGATCTCCTTTAAATTATACTAGTCATTCTTCAAATAAAGGTAATACTAAGTTTGATTTATGATGATAATTAAGAAAGAAAAAAACTTTTATCTGAAAGTTTGCTGGTGAAATATTTCCAAGTTCAATGTCTTCCGATAACTCCTTTTTCAAGACAAACTTTTTGTAGCTATATATAACTATATTTTGGAGCGATAGAGTAGATTTTTAAAGAAATCACTTTTTATATATTTTTTTAATATTTTTTTATGGCTACTTTTTCTAGTTTATAAAAAGCACATTAAAATTATTTTATAGTTTGAACTTTATTAAGAAAGGCATAATTATATAAAATTAATGTATTTTAAATTAAAAAAAAGTTATTAAAAGAAAGAAATAGAGATATCTCCTTCCAAATGTGATGGTTATTCCTTGTGAAGGTAGATAGATGATAGATGATAGAAAGCAATTAAAGAAATGAAGGTATGGTATTAAGTTTTTGTAGTGTGTAGAAAATGAAAGGATGTGAATTAATAATTTTGTTGGCAAGAGAGGAGCATGTGATGTGGTATGGCTTGATTTTTACGTTTCTTTGTCTTTACTCTTCCATATGTCCTAAAAGGTGGGCGTGACCGTAAAATAATGAGAAAAAGGGTTTAGTGATGGTGGATGGGCAATGGCATCATGTGGAAGCTAAGTTAGGAATGAACCAATTATAAAGAAAGAGAACTTGATCTATAAGCCAGTGTTTGCGAAGAGGTATACTTTATAAGTTGGAAAAGAATAAAGTGGAGGTAAACTATAGTGGCTCAAGTTGAGGAATATACAAGCAGAGAGAGAGATGAAGATGCTATATGCTACATGCTATGTGGTATAATTAATGGAAAAAGAAGGGTAAGGAAGTAAAGCACAAGTTTCAATGAAGATTATCAGCTTTGTTTGAGAAGAGAAAAGAATAATGAGAGGTTGGAAGCATTGGATGCGTCATTGTCACGAAAAGGATTCGAAGAAGGGAGATCCAACGCCAGGTGGGGGCTACAGCATAGAGGATGTTCCTCCTCCAAAATATATACTTCATTACTTCAATTCAATCTATGCTCACCCATACAAATTTTTTACTTACATCTTCATGTCTATGCTATGAAATCCTTACTAACATTTATTTAAATGACTCAAATTCAATTCTACTCTTACATTTATTATTACACTTATAATTATTTAACCTCCATTATTTTTATCATTATATTTATTTAAATAAATAATTTTTCGCCTTATAGTGTATAGTGTATACATAATTAATTTCGATTTGTAAAAGATCACGCTCCTTTTTTTGATAAATAGTAGTAGCTGATGAAGTCATCAAGTTTTTTTTACACAATTTATGGATTCTTTTATACTAAAAATTGTTATAAACTTTATTCTTATATAAATTAATTATATATTTTTTATCATAACTTTAGTTAATTATATATTTTTTTCTCTCTAGTTTGGACTGTATATGATTTTGACCTCTCAGAATTATTAGCAAGACACATGTTGATAAATGGAAGTGTTGCAGCCATGGGAAATTTTGGGTTTGGTGAAGGGTCTTTGTTTCGAATTACAAATTATATCTAACTCTAAATGCATATAATTTCAAGTTTGTCTTGTAGAAAATAGTAATTAACCCTTAGTCATTGTCAAAATGCATAGAGCTTCCATATTCAATCCACGGAATTTTTGGGTGTTGTGATATGATGATCTGTTTTATGCTTTGGTTACTCTGTTTTCGGACTTTGTATATAACACTTCTTGTACGTTAGTGTTTATATATATTTTAATAAATTTATTTGCCTATCAAAAATTGAATTGTATAAATTTTTCACTACTCAAAATCCACCAAACAAAACATTAAATTTTACCCCCAAAAATATCTCAATTTTTAAAATTTTGAAATGACTTCATATCTCAAATCCATCACAATATCCTTACATAAAATATTTAATAATTTTTATTCATAAAAATTATAATGATAACAAAAATTCGAACATATTTAAAATTTTAAAATAGAAAAAATAAGAAGAAAATTGACATTATTTAAATTTGAATTTAAAAAAATGATCAAAATTATGCAAAATGTAGTTAAGAGAGAGTAAAAGAACAATTAAATCAAATTTTGACTAAAATGAGGTTATAAATTTAAATTACTTAAAACCAAGTTTAGAAACGTATCCATAATGGCAATGATCATGTATATATAATTTATTTGTTAGGGAGAAAAAAGATTTGGTGGACAGGCTTTATACTAGAGTAGCCCATAAAAGTGTTGGCAATGGAAATGAAAGTAGTAGTTTAGAGCCTTGTATTATATTCTCTCGATTTCATCAAAAGGTACAATGGTCCTAGGTAAAGAACTAACATTATCCAATATGATCACCGACAATTATTTGTGGTTCTGAAATTCATAACTGGATATATCATTCTCCGTTCTGAAATACTAGCTTAACTTGCTCATAGTACTGAACCATCTGACAGAGATCGCTGCGGGGCAATATTAGAGAAATGTTTGCATTCTTTTTCCTTTTTTTAACTTTTTTTTTATTACATTATTTGTACATTTCCTTTTATATTTCTTTTATTTCTATTTTTGTTTCTCTCATGATCACAGTCATAATTGGATGTGCAAATCACATTGCCAATTTCTATGTTTAGGATTGATCACCGAGAGTCCCAAGTTTATTAGTTAGATGGTAAATACTAAATGTAATTAGACATTGTTTATTGAGACCCGAAGGAATTAAATCTATGTAGCACTTTAGAAATGTGAATTTCTATTAATGTATTCATATTCATGCTTAAGTATAAACACGTACAACGACTTTGATATCCAAATTAAAATTCAAAGTTAAGAGGTGCGGAATAAAATGCGTATTTCATATTCTCATATCTTGATACTTTTATTTATGAAAAATCCTAATAATACATTCTTTATCAGATTTTTTTAATATTGTTTCAGTCAAGTGAGCGTCTAGAATTATTCTCCTAGGTCAAACTTCTTAAGTGAGAGCATTCAAGAGTAAGAGATGTCTCATTAAGTTTAGGATTCAAGGTTTTATATCTACTCCTTGTGGACCCTGTAATCCCATTAGTTTCGTGATTTTTAGTCATTTTTTATGTTTTGAATATTTGATTATTAATGAGATTTTATTCTTGTTATGGTACGTGCTAAGTTAAAGTTCTCGTCTCTAAATTCCCCAGTAAAGATATATCGGAAAAAAACCAAAATAGTACTTATGGATGGTAACTCCTGCTCGTCGCTCGACCCAAGCTATTCCATTTCGGTATTTCATTTCGGCCAAATATCTATTAGTAAGCCATATCGATATAAGTCTAGGACGGTACAAATATATATACCTTTTATTATTTATTAAAATTTATTAAAAATTATAAAATTATGTGAGCCTTACTCCAACCTTAACTTATTTAATAAACTTCAATCATAATTTTATAATTTTTAAAATAAATTAACAAATGAAGAACAAAGTGTTAGAGGGAGTGTAATAGAGAATATATTACCAACACTCTTCATGTTGTATTCATCACCACTTTAACTCACGATCGATGAGCCTTATAAATAAGGCTAATAGGCCAATTGATATTAACTAATTCCATATGCTTCATATTCTCTTGTATCTCTTTACTTGAATGTTGGAGTCCTTGTAAGTACTACTCTGAAACTTGACATGGAACATCATAAATATTTTAAGAATCCATCTCCAATATTTTGCTTTAAACTAGTCTTGAATTTTTATTTTATCTTATTTTGGTAAATAAAAGTTTAAGAGTCTCAAAAGTTCAACAGACTCAAAACACACCCCTTATAAAAGTATTTACGTACTAGTCTTATATAAATAGGAATAAAATAAAATTGTATTTTCTGCATGTTAATTGTTTCCAATTTTTATAATTAGTCTTAGAAAATATTAAAATATACAAATTCGATGACCAAACTTGATACATCTCAGAGTTTGATTAGATGGCTCCGGGATATGTTATTCATTTGCTTGAATTTCTCTTTTGTGAAACCATCCTTCTAATTCATTTATTGTTGAGTTAAGGATAATTGTTGGTAAATATATAATAATAATTTGGTTACTTTTATTAATTAGTTTGTTTAAATTAAACTTGAAATTAGTACCTTAATATTTAAGTAACCATGTTTCTTTGTTCCAGATCAACACCACATGGCCGCATATGGCGTCAGATTCGCAAGCAACATAATCTCCATTGGTTGAATCGTAGAAGAGGAACATATCTCGCGTTCGTTGTATTTGGTTGAATAATGAGTGATTGAGTGCCAATTATTGGATTCACAACTGCACCACTACCAGTTTTATTAATTAACAGCCCGGATTCTACGTTGTCTATGAATACTATAAATAGCCAAAACGAAATCAGATTAAAAAATTATGGATGTGAGATACTAACATTGATTCTGTTTGGGATGATGCATTAATTACTCTCTCATATACGTAGTTTATAAAAGT
This sequence comes from Cajanus cajan, assembly GCF_000230855.2. Lineage (NCBI taxonomy): Eukaryota > Viridiplantae > Streptophyta > Magnoliopsida > Fabales > Fabaceae > Cajanus > Cajanus cajan. Next base: position 48,912,879 of record NC_138523.1, on the reverse strand, counting down.
GAAGATTGAAGTAATTAAGATATATGAAAAATAGAAATATTGATAAAATGGAATTAAAAAGAGCATAAGGCAGTGATGGATTAAAATATTAGGATGTCTTTAATCTTTATTGCCGAAAGAGAAGCAGAGAAGAGTAACACATAAACATTACACATGAGATAGGAAAAGTGAAAGAAAAGGTGTCACTTAAACTTGTCATGTTATACCAAAGCAGGATTCCTTTTGTTTCTACACAGATGAAAGATTGCATTTAATCTGTAAAGAAGCAGCCCCAACTCTGAAGGAAGAGTTAAATGCCCATTCATTGCCACTATTTATTTCCACTATATATCACTGCCGGCTTTGTCAAAAAGGAGAAAACTTGGTTTGCTATTTCCTAATTTAATTTAGTTGGTGTTGTTATTTGATTAGGGTTAGAATTATACATTCACAATATATGTAAATGTATATCAATCAAATCTGTTTTAAAATAAGTACATATTATTTAGGTAAAGTTTTGATTTTAATTAGACAACAATATAATTAAGCTACACTTAAAAAATTATACCTAAGATTTATTACCAAACTAATTTATTTATAAAAGATTATAATTCTCTTCATAAACATACATTTCACTTTATTACTTTTATTTTTTATAGCACTCCTTTTTAATTATCTATTGAATTAATTTTTTTCTTTATAATAATCTTAATTCATTAAAATTAGAAAAAATAATAAATATTAAAAATTAATGAGATAAAGTCTTTTTCTATTTTATTAGAATTGGAGGAGATGAGTAAGCCTAATTTTTAGATGATTAAAACACTCTCTTTCTAAACATTAATTAATTAAGTGAGAATTAATTAAAAGTAAAAAGATAAATTTTTATTTAAAAAAATAATTTTTAAAAACAATTTAAATCGCTTCCTTCATTATAAAACTTTAGTTATTCTGAAATTTTACTTTGTTTTAAATTTTTTTTTTTTAAATTACAACACATCTTTATGTAATTTGTTTTTTCAGATTATACTCTTATGTGTAGTTTTTAATTAAAATTAGTTTAATTGGACCATATTAATGTTGTTTTTAGTTGAGCATTATGTTTTATAGGAATATAAATGAAGTAGTTGAAAATATTATAGAAATTTGTAAAAATAAATGACGGTAATTTAATTCAAATAGGCATATTTATGAATTTGTGTATTAAAAAGTTTAAAGAATTAAACTTTTGGAATGGAGAGAGTATTGATAAATTTAATATTATAAATAAATAAATAATTAATTTTTGAAGAATATAAGTTTGTTGAAAGGGTCTAATATAAAGACAGGGATAATAATTTTTATTATTTAATAAAAAGTAAATTATAAGTATAGATATTTTGAATTTACACTAACAAACAATTTTGTTCCAATGCAATTAATATATATATATATATATATATATATATATATATATATATATATATAATCAACATATTAAATATTAACTAAATGTTAGAGCATAGCTTCGATATCTACACTAATGGTTTGGTTCACCTCTATCATTTTTAATTTATAAATTCATTTTAATATTAGTTAAAAGTAATAAAAAAGACAATTCGTATATTATGAATTTTGTTTAAAATATTATGAATGTTACAAAAAAGAAAGAAAAAAAAGGAGTTGTAGTAAAATTAATATACATGTGAAATTATAATTAGAGAAAATGTATAGATCCCATCTGATTTGTAATACTGGTAACGCAGTGAATATCATTTGAATCAACAACAAAATTAGATTCATGAACTGAAACTAGTGGCTTTCCATCAAATAATCAAAAAATTAACAATTGACAAAAGATTGGGTCGTTAAGTTTCATCTTCAGAGTCTTTGGAAATTGGATCCATATGAATGGGCCTGAGCTCAATGGTTAGATCTGGGCTCAATATTTTTGTTATTCTAGAATCTAAATGAGTATCTAATATTTTTCGTTGTTGTATAATCGAACTTAATATATTTTTTTTTGTTGTTCTTTGTTGTGCAACTAAAACATAATATTCAGTTATGCTGGTTTCACTCTTTTTGGGGGGTCCATGTTTTGCTGGTACTAACTTTCAGCCCAAAAAGATAATTCATCCCGGATCTAACCATTGAGCTTGGGCCCATTGATATCGGTCCAACTTCCAAAGACTGAAGATGAAACTTGACAAAAGACAAAAGTGTAGAAAAACAAAGAATGAAAAATAATACAGAGAGAATGATGGGATGGAGAGGAATGAAGTAAATAAAATTATTAGGATTGGAAAGGAGGCCTTAAATTATTCATTCGGATCCTATTTTATGTAAAGTTTGAGTCTTTTCGTTCCCCTTTTTATTTTTGTCTTCTTAATATATCTGAATAATTATAAAAATATTTTATTTTATTTCTTGTTTCAAGAATTGTTGGTAAAAACAACATTTGGGCATGACTTTATGATACATTTTCAATTTTTATATCTATTTTACTTTTATCTTTATTTCATCATACTAATTATTATCCTTTTATCACATACTAACAAGGTTCTTTTTTAGAACATTATTGATAAATTAGTGAAAAGACTTAATTCATCGTTATTATCTTGAAAAGTTAAAGAACACTATATTGAAAATTAGTTCAAACTATGTTTATGAATGAAGAGAAAATATCACAATACCAATCATACAATTTAATATCGTATAGAAAAGTTCACGGACTTGTACTCAAATTTAAGATTTAGGGCTTAAACCTAACTTATTTTATAAGCATCTTAGGTCAAGATTTTTATTTAAATTTATTTAGTTAAAAAAATTAATTTTAAATTATTTAAAAGTTTATTAAACATAATAAATAAGTTTATTTAAATAAAATAAAAATAATAATAATAAGGAATTAAAATCACACATTGATTAGTCTTTATAAATATTTAACATGTTGACATATATACAAAATAAAACTTGTAAGTTTATTTAATTATAAATTTATGTAACATTTAGAGATTTTACTACAAAATATATTTTAAATAAGTTATATTAGATCTTAAAATATATCATGTTTATCATATTAGATCTTAAAAATAAGTTTATATTATATAAAAAATTATATTCAAATTTTACAAAACATAGTATATTTATTTTTACTTTTATATTAGTTATTAATTATTATAAAATAAACTTTTAAATAAATTTATAGACTATATTAAACTTTAATGTATCGTGTCTTTGAAAAAGACATATAATAAATAAATAAATCATGTCATGTATATTCAACCAAATTTATTCAACTTTTACATATTTTACTTAGTAGTTAAGATGAGATAGTAATAAATGATTTACAAAGTTTAGGAAACAAATAAAGTATCGAATGAACTTTTTCTATTGAAGAAAAAAAGTTGACCATGTCAAATGTTACGAATATACTATTATTTCTTTAAACTCTAATTTTAAAGGGCTAAGGCTATCTAATGGAGATTTATATTGTTGAAATTAATTGTTTTGACATGGTCTGCAGCAAACATCACATAACTTAATCGCAAATTAATCGATTCAATCAATATTTTTTCCTTTATTGATTCAACCAATGTAGTAAGATTATTTCAATGCCTTTCCTTAGATACCAATATCGTGTTTCCTTCGATCTCTCACACACTTATCATTATTTCGTTGGTTTAAGTTTTTGGGCTGGGCCAGAGTACTTGTTAAACCATATTTGTATGTAAAGTATTTTATGGATAAGAAATGGAGTTAGTGTGATGGTCAAAATATTTTAGTGATAGGGTAGGCTAAGCAATGGTAATGAAATAACGTTGAATCTAGGTTCTTATATGTTTTTAAAAAGAAAAAAAAAATTATAAATGTAGTAATTTTCTTTTATCGTCAAATAAAAAAATAATAAGATGAAATTAGGCAGTGAGACAAAAAACAATTTGCGGAAGAAAAAAAAGTCAAAATAGGATTTAGAAAAATAATAATAAAAATAAAGAATGTAAATAAAATTATATTTATCTCGTGTGAATATAGGTGTGTTGGATTATAATTGATAAAATGAAGCTTGGTTAACTTAACTACGTAAACTTAATTTCAGTCGAAAGAAGTTTAGTGTAAATTGAATTATTTTTGGATATTTTTATTCTAAAATCACAATGAAAATTGTTTATGTTATGGTCAATGATGGGTGGACTAGGGTTTCTTCCTAAATCAAACCTCCGAACCAGAGCATTCAAAAGTGTAATGTATAACCTGTTTGCTTAGCTCTAGGGTTTTGGGTCTTATACCTTTTTGTTTTTGGGCCTCATGGGCTCTGTGAACGTAGAGATTTCCATAACCGTTAATATTTGAGAGATATTTCATAATTAAAGGTAAGATCTTATCCTTAACTTTGGTCTAGCATATATATGAGGAGGGTAGGATCGGGATCTGGCCGAGACAACGTTCCAACGAGGAGGGCCGGAACGGATTCTGGCTGATTGGCCCCCTGTAGAGAGACATGGTCGGATTCTGACCGATTGGCCTCCTGCAGAGAGACAAGGTTGGATTCTGACCGAGTGGCTCCTTACATAGGGGTCATATCGGCTTATAACTGAGTGTCCCCTGTACAGGGGTCAGATCGATTTTTTACCGAGTGTCCCTTGTATAGAGGCCATATCGGCTTATAGCCGGGACGGTACACTGTTCCGGCCAAGGGGGCGTCTAGGGGTCTTCTCCTAGGTCAACCTTCCCAAGGCAGAACATTCAAGAGTGTAATGTGTAATCTGTCCGCTTAGTTATAGAGTTTTAGGTCTTAGACTTTCTTGCTCATGGGCCTCATGGACCCCGTGAGCGCAGAGATCTTCATAACCGTTAATATTTGGAAAATATTTTGTCATTAAAGATGAGATTTTATCCCTGATACCGGATCAGTGTCTATGTGAGAGGGTCAAATCGGAATTTGGACGAGTTACCCCTATAGAGCAGACAGGTCAGATTCTGACCGAGTACACCCATGTAGAGGGGTCAGATCGGATTCTGACCAGGATAGTACAGTTTAGATAATATTGAGTTTCATATATATATATATATATAATTATTAAAATGAGTATGAATTTTATATAGTAATATTAGTATTATTTATTTTTGTTACTTTTTAAAGTAAATTTAGATTGTTATATTATTATTATTTATATTATAATATTGATGTTATTGGCCACGTTTTTTTTATAAAAAATTTGGTTATTCAAAAAAATGCAAATAAATATATAATTAAGGGTTTATTACTAAATTAGTTATGAGACAAGTACAAAATTTATTAAGTACTGACGTTGATTGTGCATAACTTAAACTTTTTCATGATTACAAATTAGGGGTGATAACACGAGTTAACCTCTCAATTCGTAAAAAAATAATGGAGTGAAATAAACATTTTAACTTATAAACTTATCAATTTATTAGACTAATAACATGTTTATAAATCTGTTACCATTACTTTAAATATAAATCCATTCTTTTCAAAACATTAAAATATAAAGCAAATTTTTGTGTCTTCTTTGTTGAATATGATTTTACAAATTTTTAACCACAAACCAAACACACATCATAATAGAGATAAGATGAAATGGGTTGACTTATTTAATTTTCGGTCTATTTGTTTTTAAATATTATTTTGAATTTATTTTGTGTACTAAAATTTTAAAATTCAATCTATTTTTTTTATTCTTATCTAATGTTCTTGTGTACCACCAAAGAAATTATACACAGAAAATGAAAACCAAGTCCTAACATAATATATGCTAAATTAAAAAAAAAAAAAATAGCGTGAATAGGAAGAATAAAAAAGAAAAAAGGAGTATATAAAGAGGGGAATGTGGAGAGACTTTAGTAACGTAACGGGGATATGCTCAATTCGAGGGTGTGGAGGGATCGCAGATCGGATCTGAATCTCGTATTCGCAAAACCCTCTTCTCTTTTCTTCTTCTTCTTCTTACACTTGTCTCATCTCACTCACTCCAAACCCTAACCCTAACCATGTTGACCAAGTTCGAGACCAAGAGCAACCGAGTGAAGGGCCTGAGCTTCCACCCGAAGCGCCCATGGATCCTCGCCAGCCTCCACAGCGGCGTCATCCAGCTCTGGGATTACCGCATGGGAACCCTCATCGACAAGTTCGACGAGCACGACGGCCCCGTCCGCGGCGTCCATTTCCACCACTCCCAGCCTCTCTTCGTCTCCGGAGGTAAATACTGCCTATCTCCTAGATCTGCAATGCGTTTCAGATCAGATCCCTAACCCTAACCCTAACCCTGATTACAGGTGACGACTACAAGATCAAGGTGTGGAACTACAAGCTCCACAGGTGCCTCTTCACGCTCCTCGGACACCTCGACTACATCCGCACCGTCCAGTTCCACCACGAGAATCCATGGATTGTCAGCGCCAGCGACGACCAAACCATTCGCATCTGGAACTGGCAATCGCGGACTTGTATTTCCGTTTTGACTGGCCACAACCACTACGTCATGTGCGCCCTCTTCCACCCCAGGGAGGATCTCGTCGTCTCTGCGTCGCTTGATCAGACTGTGCGCGTTTGGGACATCAGTTCCCTCAAGAGGAAGAGCGCCTCGCCCGCCGATGATATCCTCAGACTCAGCCAGATGAATACCGATCTCTTCGGCGGCGTTGATGCCGTTGTTAAGTATGTTTTGGAGGGCCATGATCGAGGTGTCAATTGGGCCTCCTTCCACCCCTCGCTGCCTCTCATCGTGTCTGCTGCCGATGATCGACAAGTCAAACTTTGGAGGATGAATGGTAAATTTCGCATATTTCCTTGCCTTTTCATTCTCATTTTTAGGTAATGTTTTTTTTTTTTTTTTTTTTTTGTATTGATCATCTTCTGCTTGTCGTGTTAACGCTAGTGCGTGGATGGATGTCTTTACAATTTTGCTTTAATGCCAATTTTTTCTTCTAAACTAGCTTGAACTGTAAATAACCAAACATTATTTTTTTTCCTGGCAAAATCATGTTTGGCATTCACAAATCCTCTATTGGAGTTGATGGGGATGAAAGTTTAAAACTAATGCCCCATTTGGAAGAGCTATGTGATTGTGAACTTGTCTTATGACATAAGTACTTGTGTAAGTGTTTGGAAGAGCATATGAAAATAATTTATGATATGTCCATATGCTGTTTTCAATAAGTTATTCAAAATAGTTTATGGAAACTACTTATATAAAAGCTACTTAACCTTGTTTACCCTTCACTTATAAACACAACACGGATATAAGTACTTTTATGATAAGGTTTTTATTCAGTGAGACATCAATTAATCTGTTTATCCAAGCTGGCCAAAATCTTACCAATATCCAGTTTTTGGACGCAATAAATCTTGTGGGATGTAGTGAAGAATAAAATTGTAGTGTTTGAAGTGGTATTGTTTATGCTGTTAATGATTTGTCTCTATTTTCAGACACAAAGGCTTGGGAAGTGGACACCTTGAGAGGACACATGAATAATGTTTCATGTGTTATGTTCCATGCTAAACAGGATATCATTGTGTCAAATTCTGAAGACAAGAGTATTCGCATATGGGATGCGACAAAGAGAACTGGAATTCAAACATTCCGCCGGGAGCATGACAGGTTTTGGATTCTTGCGGCTCATCCTGAAATGAACCTGCTGGCAGCTGGGCATGACAGTGGCATGATTGTTTTTAAGCTGGAGAGAGAAAGGCCTGCTTTTGTGGTTAGTGGTGATTCGTTGTTCTACACAAAAGAACGGTTTTTGTGTGTCTATGAATTCTCTACACAAAGAGATGCACAAGTGCTTCCGTTTCGACGGCCAGGCTCTCTAAGCTTGAATCAAAGTCCAAAGACTCTTTCCTATAGCCCATCTGAAAATGCTTTTCTTCTGTGTTCAGATGTAGATGGTGGATCTTATGAGTTATATTGTATATCAAAGGACAGTTATGGTAGGGGTGATGTGCAAGATGCGAAAAGAGGTCACGGAGCATCAGCAATCTTTGTGGCTCGCAATCGGTTTGCTGTGCTTGAGAAGAGCAACAATCAAGTCCTTATAAAAAATTTGAAGAATGAGATTGTCAAGAAGAGTGTCCTTCCAATTGCCGCAGATGCTATCTTCTATGCAGGAACAGGAAACTTGCTATGTAGGTCAGAGGATAGGGTTGTCATATTTGATCTTCAGCAGAGGATTGTTCTTGGTGAACTTCAGACCCCTTTTATTAAATATGTTGTCTGGTCTGATGACATGGAACATGTTGCTTTGCTCAGCAAACATGCCATTATAATTGCTAGCAAGAAACTTGTGCACCAGTGTACTCTCCATGAGACAATCCGTGTAAAAAGTGGAGCCTGGGATGAAAATGGTGTTTTTATTTATACAACACTAAATCACATCAAATACTGTCTTCCCAATGGAGATAATGGGATAATAAAGACACTGGACATTCCAATTTATATCACAAAGGTCTCTGGAAACACAATCTTCTGCTTGGATAGGGATGGAAAGAACAGAGCAATAATTATTGATGCAACTGAATATATTTTTAAGCTTTCCCTCTTGAAGAAAAGATATGACCATGTTATGAACATGATCAAAAACTCTCAGCTTTGTGGACAGGCTATGATTGCTTATCTACAGCAGAAGGGCTTTCCTGAGGTTGCACTGCATTTTGTCAAAGATGAGAAAATTCGGTTCAATTTGGCTTTAGAGAGTGGGAATATTCAGATTGCAGTTGCATCAGCTACAGCAATTGATGAAAAAGATCACTGGTACCGTTTGGGGGTTGAGGCTCTTCGCCAAGGCAATGCTGGTATTGTAGAGTATGCATACCAGAGGACAAAAAATTTTGAGAGATTGTCTTTCCTTTATCTTGTCACTGGTAACTTGGAGAAACTATCAAAGATGTTGAAAATTGCTGAAGTCAAGAATGATGTGATGGGCCAGTTTCACAATGCTTTGTATATGGGTGATGTTCGAGAACGTGTTAAGATCTTGGAGAATGTGGGCCATTTGCCTCTTGCTTACATCACTGCATCAGTCCATGGGCTACATGATGTTGCAGAGCGGCTTGCAGCTGAACTGGGAGATAATATTCCATCTTTGCCTGAAGGAAAAGTACCTTCTCTCTTGATGCCTCCATCACCTGTCATGTGTGGAAGTGATTGGCCTCTTCTCAGAGTCATGCGAGGCATGTTTGATGGTGTGCTTGACACTACAGGTCGGGGAGTTGCTGATGAAGAAGAGTACGAGGGTGCTGATGCTGATTGGGGTGAGGAGCTTGACATTGTTGATGCAGATGGCTTACAAAATGGAGACGTGGCTGCGATCTTGGAGGATGGAGAAGTGGGTGAAGAAAATGATGAAGAGGGTGGATGGGAGATGGAGGATTTAGGCCTGGCGGAAGCTGAGACTCCAAAAGCTTCAGTCAGTACACAATCTTCAGTTTTTGTGACTCCAACACCTGGCATGCCGGTAAGCCATATATGGACTCAGAAATCATCTCTTGCGGCTGATCATGCAGCTGCTGGAAATTTTGATACTGCAATGAGATTACTGAACCGGCAACTTGGGATAACTAATTTTGCCCCCTTGAGATCCATGTTTCTTGATCTTCACACTGGCAGTCATTCCTATCTGCGTGCATTTTCTTCTGCTCCAGTCATATCACTTGCAGTTGAAAGAGGTTGGACCGAGTCATCTAGTGCAAATGTGAGGGGCCCACCAGCACTTCCTTTCAAATTGTCTCAATTGGATGAAAAGCTTAGAGCTGGTTACAAGTTAACTACTGCTGGGAAATTCACCGAGGCCCTGCGGACATTTGTTAATATTCTTCATACAATTCCGTTGATTGTCGTTGAGTCAAGGAGGGAAGTGGATGATGTTAAGGAACTGGTTATCATTGTCAAAGAATATGTTCTGGGTCTGCAAATGGAGCTACAGAGGAGGGAAGTAAAGGACAATGTAGCACGGCAGCAGGAGCTTGCAGCATATTTCACTCACTGCAACCTTCAGGCACCTCACTTGAGGTTAGCTTTGCAGAATGCAATGACTGTCTGTTTCAAAGCCAAGAACCTTGCCACTGCTGCTAACTTTGCCCGGAGGCTACTTGAGACAAATCCAACGATTGAAAACCAAGCTAAGCAAGCAAGGCAAGTGGTGGCAGCTGCTGAAAGAAACATGACTGATGCGACCCAGTTGAACTATGATTTCCGGAATCCATTTGTAATTTGTGGTGCAACTTATGTGCCGATCTATCGAGGACAGAAGGATGTCTCTTGCCCATACTGTTCTTCACGCTTTGTGCCAAGCCAGAAGGGACAGCTATGTAATGTTTGTGAACTCGCAGTGATTGGGGCAGATGCTTCTGGACTGCTTTGTTCACCTTCCCAGATACGCTGATTGAGCTACTGGATCGGGTCCAATGTTAAATTTTGTTTTGGGTCAATTTTCAGCACTAGATGAATCTTTATTAATTAGTCAATATGTTGATGGTACTGTGATAGAAGTGAGAGTTAGTCACGAGGGATTACTTTTTCGCCCTTTTGCTTGCCCTTCTCTTTTGTTGAAAATGATTTTCAATGTAATAAATCCATTTCGTTCCCGAGGGGTGTTAGTTTTCATACACAAGAAAGTGAAAGGTTGTACTCAGATCAAACGATGGTTATAGGCTGTGCAACAGTTAAATTTGCGCAGTTTTATTTGGCAAAGTACATATGATTATGTCTGTGTTTAGTTGGGGTTCAGTCCCTTGGTTACAAAAAATGTTTCTGTAGTTAAGCGGCATTTTGATTGTTTATTTGATTCGGTCCCTGCAATTTACATGCAGATTGATTAGATTCCGGCTGCTTTCAATGACCCTTGAGAATTTTTATCATAAACATTGCATTAGGAATGCTATTATCTCTTATTATTATTATTATTATTATTATTTTAATACCTCATTTTAATCAGTGCTTCTAAAGCGTGTCTTTAGCATTTCTTAATTTTGTATTAATAAGAAATCTTCCCCTACGCAAACATGATAAGGCTGGTCGTAGATTTTCAGAATCAGGATTAGATTTCTTTAACGTTCGTCACTAACACGACGGACTGCGCTGAGAGAAATCCAAATTCCTTTGTGGGAACATTTTTCTTCTCGAGTTAGGGACTACACTTTTGGGATCTATAATAAACATAGATGTTTTGATGAGTTCTGCTTCTGCCCAACGAATCAATCGTTAAACAAATTTCAATGGACAAAGAAACTGATTAAAGTAATTCACGTCATAAGAATATCGTTAGATGAGATGAGACTTCCTGCCTATTTTCTCTTACCAAACTGAATAGTACGAAGGAAATAAAACTAAGAAAATGAATTTTTAAAACAAATAAATCAGCCTAATGTTATTGAATGTACGCAAATGTACATTTTGGAAACCAGCTAGTTGAACAAAAGAAAGAATAAGAGACTCTAAGGAATCAAGTTCTTCGTAGAGAATGCAAGAAATTAAAATCAAATCTTACGTTCACTTAAATGGACAAATTTTAATAGCAATATAAGAGTTATACAAAGACAATTTTCAGCGAGGAAAAATATAAAACTACACTTATTTCAAATAAATGATTAACAGAGTGATAAACTGATAAAGGTAGATTTCTCTTCCCACTCTAATTTCATCTGGCATAAATGTAAATAGAATGTAATGTAATTCTTAAGATCATGCACAATCAGATTTGTTAATAAGCAACAAAATAATAACTTTTGCATACTTCAAGAGTGAGTTCCACCTGGATATCATGCTCACAGTTTCCCAGTCGGTTTATAGTTATGTATGATCACACTAAAGCTAATCTAACTATAAGCAAGATGTTAAATTGCCTTCGCGGTGGTGCTTTTGTTATGATCTTTGATATTACGGAAAATTGTAAATAAATGTGGTTGATGCAGCCGTGAAGTGGTTATGAAGTATTTGAATACCTTCATATTGTGGCTGCAATTGCTGTTGTGTATATTTTTTCTAAAACCTTGACTATAAGTACTAACTACTAACATTATTCCTAAAATTTCTATTCCGGTTATGTTGAAATTAGTAACCCTTGGTATCTTATTCTTACAGGACTCGATCATATTTAAGTTAGTATTTTCAACTACTCCCAAATTAAGTGATATTTTGCAGCTTTTGGATTTGGACCACTTGAACCAGAACTAATGTTCACTAATTCTTGCAAATAATTAGAAATACAGTGCTTTAAGATCAACAGCTCTAGTAGATTTAAATACAGTACATAGTGATATCTCATCCCAGATCAGACTTATTTTGGCAGCTCATTTACTTCCATATACAACAAATTCACAATGATCATCTTTTCAAGAGCCAAAACCATTTCCTAAGAGATATTATTTCAATCAATGGACAAATAGAAATGTCGGGCTACAGGTTCAGGCTCCATTTATCAAACCAGCTAGCTTTACCCATTGCGGCAATATCATCCCTGATGTCTTCATTTAATTTGAAAGCTATTTTGATTAGGTGTATCCAAAATTAAAGAGGGCGCGGGCGATCATGTTTAACATCATAATTTTCAATTGAATTTATAAGAATCATGAGTTACATTAGTGTGTATTGCGTATTGCTAGATACATTCTTCTATAATAATTAATATTCTTAGCTACATTGGTTTAGATTGAGGCAAAATTGTGGGTAGCAAGTAACAACTATACTTAAGAGCTTCCAACCTTTGCACCTGATGATAACCTTACCAGACCCTCTCGTAAACCAGGAGAAAGTGCAGGACAAGAAGTCAAAACATCAAGCGACCTTATCACACCTTTGCGAACAAGCAACTGAAAAGCTGAGGCCACACCCTTAACTATCATCCCCTTACGTTCCACATCATAATTATCCACAAGATGCAACAAGAACTCAAGAAGACCACGAGTAATCTCAATGTACTGGGGAATAGAATGCACCATGAGCAGAACCGCAGGCTCAATGTTCATGATATTGTCCACACTTTCATCAAAAAAGAGCCAGTCATAAAACAACGCAAGTTTCACATTCGCCACAACATGGCTCCTCCTACAGCAAGTCAAAAGCCAACCAATGAGAGCCCACCTAGGAACAATATCAGACTGAATAATCTCATTTGTAGGGTGGTGCGCACAGCATATAAACCTAACAATATCAACAATAACAAACTCTCTATCAGGCTCACTCAAAAACTTCCTAGCAAACCATATCTGGTGCCTCCTCTGATGCCCCAACTTAACATTGGTAAGCAAAAACCTCAATTGGGTCTCCATCTCAGGACTAATCCTAAGCAAAGAGTATCTACTAGAAGTCCTGGTGCAGAAAATCTGAGAAACATCCTTAAACTTAAACCCCCCAGAATTAAACACACACGGATTAAACACAATGTCGTTCAATACAGCCCTAATTTCAGGAACATGAAGCAAATCCTGTAACAACCGGATAAAATCCCTCCCAATTTTTAAACACACATGAAACGCTTCCCTGATTACCTTCACACAAAAATGAATCTCTAACCGCTTCAAAGTCTCCAACTTTTCAACCCTAGAGTGATCAGACAAAACCCTAAGAAACGTGTAAACCGCAAAAGACAAAACTTGCGGCGATTCTTCCAACAAGCAATCAAATTGGTCCAGAAAGAGGGCGACCAACTTGGAGCAGAGCCACAGGTTGCCGTCGCCGAAATCGGCGGCGGCGATTTGGCGCAAGAGGGAGACCAAAACGGCGTCGTAGCCGATACCCAGAACGCGAACGATTTCGTGGGTGAGGTAGAGAAGGTGCGTTTTGACGGGGGCGAGGAGTGTGGGGTAGAGGTGGTGGACGACGTCGTGGAGGAGGGTGCAGAAGGTGGCGTAGCCGTCGGTGACGGTGGCGTGCAAGTGTTTGATGTGGGTTTTGGCGATGTGGGGTTCCGTTAAGAGGGCGTGGAGGATTGCGGCGTTGAAGAGGGCGTATTGGTGAGGGGTTGGAATGGTTAGGGAGAAAGGTGGTCTGAGAGAGGGTTTCAGAGACTCGAAGGCTTTCCTCAGTGATGCTTCCAACTCCTTTTCGGCTTCGAAAGGTGGTGTCAGAGTCAGCCTCAACGCCATCCAACTCTAACTCACTACAACCCTCACCCTTCCATGCTTTCTTATTCTAAAAGCTTCACTGTTAGCTTACACGTATATATTAGGGATGACGACGGGCGGGTCGGGTACGAGTTTCATGATACTCATTCCCGTCCTTGCGAGTTAAACTCATTTTTGTTCTCGTACTAGTTGGGTATGTGATTTTCATCTCCATTCCCATTTTCGTCAGGTATCGGATATATTCGTACCCTTACTTGTACCTGTTAATTTTTTTATTTTTTATTTTATATAAAAAAAATATGATATTTTTAAATTATTTTTTTATTATATTATAATTATAATTAAGTTATTTCTCTATTTCATGTTATATATAATAAATAATCACATATAAAAAAATATTAAAATTCTTTAATATAATTAAATTGAAAGTGAGTATTAAATTAAAAATGGAAACGGGGACGGGTATGTGTACGGGTACGGGGCAGGTAAATTCATACCAGGTTTAATATATCGGGTTTTATCTGTACCTGTACCCGTACCCAGTCAAACCGGATATTTCTCGTCAAAGTTGGTACGAGTTTGTGTAATGCTGTTGGTAGATTGGAACGGGGCGTTCCAAAGTTGGAATGGGCCGTTCCAAACTACTAGAAGAAGGGTGATTTAGTAGTCTAGAACGGGCAGTTCTGGATGGAGAACGGACCGTTCTGGAGGGAGTACGGGCCGTTTCGATTTCGAAACGGGCCGTTCTGGCCACTCCTGGACCTCTATAAATAGGCGTTGAGGGGAGGAGAAAATGGAAATTTAGAGAGAAGTTTTAGAGAAGTTTTAGAGAGGAAGACTCTGGGCTAGGAAGCTTGCTTTTGGCAGATGGAGGTTCTCGAGTTGAGCTTCGGAAGGAAATTCCACTTCTTCTCAGCTCTTGGCAATGCTGAGCCAATCTTCAGGTTAGGGAAGCTTCATGTATTATTTCATTGAAAATGGTTAAGTTGTTGAGTGCAGATTGAGCTAAAAAGTTGGGTTTTGTTGTTTGAAAGAAAAGAGATGATTTATTTAAATTAATGGTTGATTTGTAATTTGTGTCGAATATGTTGTATATTGTTGAAGTTATTTATAAGGTTGTAAAAGTTGTTAAGTTGCCTGATGAAAATGAGTTGAGTAGTTGTTGGCTTAAGTTGTTCATATGTTGTGTGTTGATAATATGTGATATATTGTGAAAGTTGTTATACGTTGTGTATTTGGTGAAACTAAGTTATTTTTATGTTGTTTATTGCTGAATTATTAATAAGTTGAGATGTATAAGTTGAAGTAGTTATTGTTGTAAAAGTTGTTTAAAGTGTATGAGTTGTCTATTGTTATAAGATGCTTATTGTTGTATTGCTGTAAGGTACCTATTATTGCTGTAAGATGTCTATAGTTGTATTGTTGTAAGTTGTGTATAGTTTGTTAAGATGCTTATTGCTGTAAAGTTGTTAAGATGTCTATTGTTGTAAAATTGCTATGATGCCTATAGTTGTAAAGTTGTCGAGTTGTTTATTGTCGTAAAATTGTAAAGCTGCCTATTGTCATAAAGTTGGAAAGCTGGGGACATATGGTGAAGATATATGTCCTATGTTGAGATACATAGTACTAAGGTGATAAGTTGAAAGTTGTTTTAAAGTTGAATCCCTTAGTACTGTGTGGGTGACATGGAAGTAGTCAATCCATGTCATGGTTGAATGACTAATTTTGAGTAAGGTATCTAGTTAGAGATGTAGTCTTTGACTAGGTACTGGAGGGTGCATGGTACTTGGAGGACAGTGGGTGGGCTAACTCCATATGTGGATTGGTGATGCTAGCCAAGGCCGTGGTAGACTCATACCCAAACCCTTCTGTCCTGATAGTAGTACTGGACCTCCGAGTCTAAGTGGCACACCTGAGCAATCAACTATTGTTGTCTATACCTGGTTCTCTTCGGAGTTCCTAACGCTGTTCTATACCTGACCTGGTAGAGATAGGTCAAACGCTGGATTCGATAGGGTTTATGCCACCTAGACTGCTCAACTTCAGTTGTTGGAGATCTTTGAGTTGAAATGCGTGACGACACATAAGTTGTTGATGAGTTGATTTATTGTTGATATGAGTTGTATATATTTGTTGTTGTGTTGTTAAACTGTGATTGTGTTCTGTTGAATTGTTGATCACTAGGACTAGAGGAAAAGTTTTCGAAGTTGCTCATCCCATTGTGCGGATTGAGATAGTTGTGGTACTCTGAGAGCCCAATTTGTTTAAAAACCCTCCTTAGAAAGTTGTTCCTTGGAGTGGATAATGTGTTATTCTCCTCTAGGCTTGGTTGGTCCCGTGTGTGGGCAAGGTCGAGGCACACGTGTATGAAGCGACCACGGTATAGGGGACAGGTCGAGCTATACCGATTATAAGCGGCCAATTTGAATAAAGTGTGATATGTTGAAAATTGTTATTGTTATTAGATGATATTGTGTATCTATTGTTGTAGGTGTTATGTTGCTTTATGTTGCAAGTTGAAAGTAGAATTCTATTGTTGTTTATTATTATGTTGAGACTATTTTTTTTATGTTTATTGTTGTGAGCTTACCCTAGCGTGTTTTTCCTATGTGGTTGGGACTGCGATGACCATACCTTGGTATGCGAGCAGATCGAGATAGGTGTTCTGCTGGATTGGGTGAGCTTCGAGACTCAAGAGGAGCGCTAACGTTGTAGTTAGTTGATTGATAGTTTTTGACTACCTAATTGTTATATAGGGTATTATTTTCCATACTTTCAATTTTATATATATATATATATATATATATATATTGAGACTTTTAGTTGTGTATTCTCATTATATATATATAATGATTTAGTGGTGAGATGTAATTTTTTTTATATACTTATTTTTGAACGCTATAAACAGTGTGAGACCTGGCGGGTCGTTACAATTCGAGTATTACCTGCGAGCACAAGTATATTTATCAATTCCTATATATACCACACAAAATTGCCTACTTTTTAATCTTCAATAAATCATTAATTGTGTAAATTTAATTATATAACTTAAGTCCATAGCTAAACGTATATTAGCTTTTGATAAGAATTTTTTTAATCAAATTAAACATTTATTATAATTTTGACTTTTCGCGAAAAGTGAATAATAATATCTGATACGAGAATCTTAAATATATTATTGATTTTTCATTTAGTAATTACGAGAGTATAATCTATTCTTTATTTTATTCATAAAAAGGTTAAAAACTTAATTTAGTCATTTAAATTATTATAAGGGACTAAATTAAGTTTTTAGCTTAAAAAAATATAATTTATGAATTTAAATTGAATTTAATAATAAATAATTTGGGCTCAATTTTTATTAGCAAACTCTGCATAAAACTTAACTTAATGATTAATAGAGTGTTGCAAAGGAATGTCAAAATGTCAGATATTAGACTTTTCTTTTGGAGTAATTTTTACGTTTACATGAAAACTAAATAAATAAATTTAGTTTAATTCATTTAATCAAGTTTTCGAAAAGATCATTGTCTGTTCTTCATGATGAGTCATGACGATTGACACGCTCCACATTCCAGTAGCCAGAAGCGAAAAGAAACATTCAATAACAATCACGATAAATAAGCTTTACTTTTTAATACTCCAAACCTTCTATTTATATGCATAAACACGTATTGGATGTGTCGAAGGAACAATACAAACAATAGAAAAGTGGAAAAAGTATGGCTGCTTTCACAGAGAACCAAGAAGCTCTGGTGAATAGCTCATGGGAAGCATTCAAGGCAAAACTTCCGCACCACAGCGTTGTGTTCTTTACCGCGTAAGTTTCCTCTCTAAATATGCCCGCAAATTAGATCCCCTTTTCTCCATGTTTTCCACAACTTTTTTTTTTTTTTTTTTTAAAGTTGAATTGTGTTGAAAAAATAATTCAAATTTTAAATAAATTGAGTGAGTAAAAATTTAAGGAGTTATTTTAGAAATTTGTAATCTTAGATTTATATATTTTTATTTGTTTTAATATCTTTTAGAGATTTGTTTCCTACTTTTTAATCTAGAGGATTATATGATTCAAATTTTGTATTACATTTTTGTTCTATATATGGAGAGTCAAAAAATAAAATATGTGTGTGTTTCGTTTAAGATCCTTAGATGTGTGGATAATTTTATTGTGTGAGGAGGAGTTTTTTCCACCAATGACATTAGAGCTATGACAGGGAATACACAAAAGTTTGAGATACCACTATTTGATGGTAAGACAAATTTTTATGATTTGACAGTATACCATTCAAGATATTTTAGTGCAACAAGGTCTTGATCAAGCGTTGAAAGATGAAAAGCCAAATACTATCAATGAAAGATAATGGAGTTAGATCCAAAAGAAGGTCGTAAACACGATTCGGTTAGCTCTTACTCCTAAGATCAAGTACAACGTATTAAAGGAGACAACACCAAAAACCTTGTGAGAGAAGCTTGAGAGCATTTATGTGTCTAAGTCGATAACCAATTGCTTATGTTTGAAGATAGAGTTATATCAACTCAAAATGAAGATGGGAGAAAATCTTCATAATCACACTAATCATTTCATCCAGCTAGTGTATTGCTAAATGTAAATGAAAAAATTTCTGATGAAAAGCAGGCAATATTATTGTTGACTTCACTACCAAAGTCTTATAAATATTTAGTTCAGTCATTGCTTGTTGGAAAAATATCATTGGAATTAGGTGAAGTGACATCCACTCAAAGAGAAAATGAGAGAATGATGAAAAATGAGAATATTGATATTGAAGGTCATGCACTAGTCATGCAACACTCTAAGTAAGGGAGAAGTAATTCATGGAGATAAGATGGGCATAGAGGAAGATCAAATTTTCAATTATGTCTAGAGTGAGATATGAGTAACGTGTAATGTTACTATTCTGAGAAGAAAGATCACATGCAATCAATATGTAAAGAAACGATAAAAGACCTTCAAAAATTGATAATTATGAGGAGAGATGATGACAACTCCTAAGTTAATATAATCCAAAACCTTCATGATGATGTAGATGTCTATTAGGCAATTACTGAAGAAGTTGCTAGATCAAAATGGATAATGGATTCTGCTACCTCAAAACACATTTTTAGAGACCAAATGGTGTTTCACACTCTAAAAACTAATGGCGAGTTTGGTTAATTAAAGTTAAGAAATGGTGGGAAAATGGAGGTTAAAGGCACTGGGACTATGAGAATGAAACTTCACAATGGTGTCATCCAAACTTTTAAAAATGTGCGATATGTACCTTCTATTGCATCCAACAAAATTTTATCGGGAGAGTTGACATCACAATACTATAGGTATGTTGATTCAAAATGGGGATGCAAAATGTATAAGGGGATGTGCTTGATATTGCAAGAACAAAAGAATGAGAAAAATTTATGTTATTTGGAAAGACATATTTTAAGAAGATAAATATTTTGATCAATTTATTTGAAAATTTTAATTAAGGGAGGATTTATTTTAAAAAATAATTCAAATTTCAAATAAATTGAGTAAATAAAAATTTAAGGAATTATTTTAAAAATTTGTAATCTATAAGATATTATTTAAATTTACAAATTTTTATTTGTTTTAATATCGTTTAGACATTTGTTTCCTTTTTTTTAATTAGGAGGGTCAAATGATTCAAATTTTGTATTATATTTTTGTTCTATACATAGAAAGTTGAGAAATAAAATTTGTGTATATTTTGTTCAAGATCTTTGGATGTGTGAAAAATCTTATTAAGTGAGAAAAAAAAAATTCTATCAACTTGAGATTTAATTATTTTATTTTTTTATAATATATATCCTCTAATCTTAGATAATAGGGTTTAATTCGTCTGCGTAGATAATATAGTAGGTGGTCGTCTAATAATAATTAAATTTATGATAAACTCTTGAACAATTTTGTATTTTTATGTGTAACACATTAATTCCAACAAAATTAAAAAGATGAAGGGTACGTGCTTAAAGCTTTAAAATATGAGACTTTGATTTTCCCTAATAGATAGTTGCCATGTGAGTGTCTCAGCTTTTGGTTTGATTTTTTTATATTAAATAAATAGTGTATTGGAGAAAGCACCAGAAGCAAAGGACAAGTTTTCGTTTCTAGCTAATGGAGTAGACGCCAATAATACTAAGCTCACTGCCCATGCTGAAAAGCTTTTCGGAATGGTAAGTCTCATCCAACTAAAATTATACCTATTTTGTGTGATTTTAGTACTAAACATGTATTTAACACTAACAAACTATCGATGAACATTTGTTAAATGTATTTTATATTTTGATGGTATCTCGTACTAGGAATGGTATATCAAATATCCTATTTATTAGTATTTGTTGCATGGTTATTTTTCTTTCATGAATATCATGTATGATTTTCTTCGGATTATAGGTGCGTGACGCAGCTATTCAACTTCGAACAAAAGGAGCAGTGGTGGCTGAAGCCTCACTTGGTTCTGTCCACACTCAAAAAGGAGTCAGTGATGCTCATTTTGCGGTATGATAAATATGTATACTTAAATTTTACATGGTGTAATGATCACCACTTCTTTTGTTTAGTAATGAGTTTACTAACTATAATCTTAAAGTGGTTTAACAATTAACAAAAAATAGTAAATATATTTTTGTTGTATTTTTATATGATTTTTTTAGAAATATTTTTTTTTCTTTGAGCAGTGTTTAAAAAATTTGATTTAATAAAAGCAATAGGTTCCTCCACTTATATATTCTTCATTTAAATTATGACATAAGCAATCAAAATAGAATAAGATAAATCATGACATGTTTATTTTTTTGGATGAGGTTAATTATTAAAAAAAAAAAAAGCTATTATCTCTTGCAACGTTCATTTTCCATATATTCTCTCCATTGATTTTTTTTTTAATTTTTATGTTAGGCTTATGTTCAATATATTTTCATCTACGTACTCATATTTAGTAAAGTCAACTGAAAATTTTATAAACACACATAAGTTGTCGAGATGATGACAATACCAACATCATTACTCATTTTTGAAAGTTCTATCTGAAATTTTAATTGTAAGAAAAAATTTAATTAAGAACTAATTAACCACCACTAATGATTTTTAGGTGCTTAAAGAAGCATTTCTGAAAACAATAAAGGAAGCAGTTGGAGACAAATGGAGTGACGATTTGAGCAAAGCTTGGGAAGTAGCCTATGATCAAATGGCAGCAGCAATTAAGAAGGCAATGAAATGACTTTGGGATCCATTGCCATAAAATGTAATAAATAATTTTGTTTCACTCGAACTTGCTCCTGATATAATTTTCGGTTACAATTGATGAACAATCTTTACACAAGTACTACTATATTTGGATAAACGATCTTAAGTTATTTGCATAGATACTTTATACAAATAAGTTCAAAATAATTTATATATTTAAAATTATTTTAATAAACTTAAATAAGTGGTATAGGATTTTTTTTTAAAAGTAACACACAAATGCTTTACAAATATTTATTGTGGTAAATATATTAAAAAATTGTTCACAGTATATTTATCAATTAGATTAATATATTAGATGTTTATGATTTTAAAGAAGAGGAGGATTAGTACACGTGTTGATGTGATTAATTAATCAACTAATTAAATTTTATTGATTAGTTAATCTGTTAATTAAATCTTATCTCTTCTATTGTAATATCAATGTATATTCTAATACTTTTTGATATGTTTGTTTAAAACAACCTTTCTCACTATTATATAAGATATGTATACAAACATTAATAATCAATTCATAAAATTATATTGTTCTACATATATGTACAACATGAAGAATTGCCTCTAATTATTAATGGCATTCTTGTAATATTTTACAAAAATATTAGGGCTCAAAGAGAAACAAAGTGCATGGTCTTTGCATGGCTGGGAACTTGTTTGCGTCTTCCCCTCTATAACTTCTCCAAAAACTTTTTTCCTTTTAGAATCCTCAATCTCAGAGTCAATACTCATGTTTAGTGTGAAAACCTTGGTGAAACTTATATATAAAGAAAAAATGTTTAATTTTTTTTAGATTGAAATATATATAAATAAATTTTAATCAAATATTCAATCTTATTCAATGTTTTTAATCTACAAATATTGTTATAGTAATAAATGAGAGTTCTATATATCATAAATGTGGTCAATAATATTTTAGATAATATGTATTTTATGTGAAATTGTAAAACAAAATGTATTTAATGAACTTTATTAATTTATTTAAAATAATCTATTTTTGCTTATATATAAATCAAGAGAGAATTCCAAAGCATATACATGAAAGTGTTTGACTTTGACAACAAAAATATAAGAACAAAATGAGTAATCATATATCACTACAAGAAAATTGCCGTATAGTGACACACACCCTATAGTGACATAATACGTGTCACTAAAAACTACTTTTACCTGCACAATAAATATAATATATGTTGGTATATTGTTAAAGAGTGTAGGTATAGGCTATAGTGACACACAAAATATGTTGTTAAATTTCATTCAAAATCAACACTAAAATTTTATGTAGTTATATGTCAAATAGGTATATACCTACATATATTATACTTATAGTGACACTTTTTGTATGTCACTATATGGAACATTTTTTGTAGTGTATGGTAACTTTAATAGATATAACTTTATTTGATATAAGAGAGACATGCTAATACACTTCTATATAGTTACAGAATTGAGCTAAGAAGACTGACTCGGAAAATACTTGCAATATTGATCTTAATTTTGCAGCCAAAGGTATAGCTTTTTTACATGTATTTGGATTGGATTGTTACAAGAAGGGATTCCGATAGAATAAGAGAAAAATGATTTTACAAAGCTCAAGCCAACCATTGGAAGCATGAAAAGCCAAACTCAGTCTTAATCGTCTTTCATGCACCACACGAAATTGTCTTTATAAATCTTCAAGAAATAATGTTCTATGATTTTACATTATTTACGGAGATTACTTTAATTATAAGTTAGCGCAATATTTTTTTATTTTTTTATTTGCTAACAAGTGATACAAATATTTATTAAGAAAATAAAAATAAAAAATTAAAGGAAAAACTTTTTGTCACTCTTCGTTTATGATTTTGCAAATTTTGTCATTTAAATTTTAAATTTATATATTTTATTATTGGACTTTTAAAATCTTAGTAGTTGATTAATGGTATGAAGCAAGTGACAAAATGTATAAATTTAAAAGTTGAATTATGACACTTGTAAAATCATAAAAAAATAAAATTACCTTTTTTATTATTGGTTGAATTTTCATAGTGACACTATTAAATAATTTGGGATCAATTTTTATTAGTAGATTCTACATAAATTTTAACTTAATAATAGAGAGAGTCTTTGGCAAAGGGAATTCTAAAATGTGTGATACTATATATATATATATATATATATATATATATATATATATATATTATAGGTGTGTATATATATTCTAAACATTATAAAATTCAAAATAAAAGTTAAATTATTATTTTTTTACTTTGATTAATCGAAGAATTATTTGATTAAGTTTTTAAAAAGATCATTGTCTCATCATCATGCCGATTGACATCCTCCACAAGCCAAGAGAGACAAAAGCTTAAGTTTTTCTCACTCTCCAACCTAGCCTTCTATATAAACAAGCATTGAACATGAATTATTGCATCGAACAATAGAAGTAATTAAGAGAAAAGTAGAAAAGAAAAATGGGTGGTTTCACGGAGAAACAAGAGGCTTTGGTGAATAGCTCATACGAAGCATTTAAGGCAAACATTCCTAAGCACAGCGTTGTGTTCTACACCTCGTAAGTTTTTTCTCTACATATGTATCTCTCACTCTATATGTTTTACTTTAATTTTGTTGTTCATTGTGTTTTGCGAAGAGATAGTGAACATATGATATGAGTGTCTCTGATTTTGGTTTGATTAAAATTTATATTAAAAATAAATAGGATATTGGAAAAAGCACCAGTTGCAAAGACCTTGTTCTCGTTTCTAGCCAATGGAGTGGACCCCAATAACCCTAATCTCACGGGCCATGCTGAAAAACTTTTTGCATTGGTAAGTCTGTCAACTAACAAAAAATGTAGATATTCTATGTGATTTTGTGATTAAACATGCATGCATTTAAAACTCTTAAAATGTCTCTGTCCAAAAAAAAACTCTTAGTGTATTTTATGAGTTTTTTTTTTTACCATATATTGTATTAGGAATAGTATATCAAATTGTATTAGTATTTCTTGATTACTTTCTTTCCCTTATATATCTTATTACGATATAAATATTTTTTGAATTTTGTACGTATAGACGCGTGACTCAGCTATTCAACTTCGAGCAAAGGGAGTAGTAGTGGCTGATGCAGCACTTGGTTCTATTCATGCCCAGAAAGGAGTCACTGATGCACAGTTCGTGGTATGATATATATAGTGAAATGCTACAATAAATATGCATACTTCAATTTTACATGGATTAATGTTCATCACTTCTTTCGTATATTAATGGTTTTACTAACTATAATCTTAAGATGATTAAAGAATTAAAAAAAATTAATTAGTAAAAAATAACATAAAATTATCAATATATTTCTGTAGTAAGCTTTCTCTTTCTCATTTTTCATTTAAATTATGGCATGTTTATTTTTGGATGAGGTTATATATTAAAACTTTTATTATCTATTGCAATGTTCATTGATTATTAATTATCATTGTTCGATCCATTGGTATATTTCTCTGATAAACCTGTTCCATTAGTATATTAAAGTCAACTTAAAATTTTATAAAAAATAACTTGTTGAGATAACGAGAATACCAATTACCAATAGCAATACTCATTTTTAAATTATGTACTGAAATTTTAATTATAAGGAAAAACTATTATGTGCAAGAGCTAAAGCATGGCTAATGATTTGTAGGTGGTTAAAGAAGCATTGCTGAAAACAATAAAGGAGGCAGTTGGAGATAAATGGAGTGACGAATTAAGCAATGCTTGGGAAGTAGCCTATGATGAATTGGCAGCAGCAATTAAGAAGGCATTTGCTTAGGATCTATTCTAAACTGTAATAAATAAAATTTGTTTCACCAAAACTTGTTACTATTAAACAAGTTCGTGATCTAAATTAATGTTGGATTAAATAAGTAAATTATATTGTATTCGGATAAACAATCTCAAGTTATATATCTGCATGAATTTATATTTGCGAATCATAATCCATACTTTATACAAATAAAATATAATATATATATATATATATATATATATATATTATTTTAACAAGCTTAATTAAATGGGATAGAAGTTTTTCTACCATAAAATAAAATAAGTAACACTAAAATGCTTTCTAAATATTTATTGTGGTAAATAAATTCAAATATATACCTTAAAAAATGTATTAATTAATAAGATTAATTTATATTTTTCTCATTAATTTTAAAGGAAAGGAGGATATAAAGAAGAGAATTAATACTCAAAAGCTAGCTGTGTTTTAAGGTTGACTTATAAATTAATATATTATTAAGTATATAATTTTAAAATAAGATACATGTAAAAGACATTTTAGCCATAACATGATCAACTGAACAAGATGCTGTGGTGGTTATTAAGCTCTCTGATATCGATAGTTGCATGGTGTTTAAAAATGATAAAAATGTTGAAAACAATTTTTTTTTAATTTTTTATTATTTTAATTTATAAAATATGAATAATATAAATATTAATAATATTAAGACTGAAAAATACTGAATAAATGATGAGATGAAAAATAAATAGAGAGATGAGAAGAAAATGATGATTAAATGAGATTATATATATATATATACTTATATATTTGCTGTATGAGAAGAAAAATGTATGTATATATAACGATGTGTTTATGTTTTAATATTTCTATACAATAAATTAAATATAAGCACACATTTAATTTTACTCTCATCTCTTTACTCATTTTTCATTACATCACTTAGAAAATATTATTTATTTTAATATATGATTTTTTATTAAAGTTGAAATAAGAAAGATTTAATATTAAATAAAGATTAAATTTGCATAATTATCATACTTAGAAATCAAAAGTATAATTAATAAATACAATAATGATATATATATATATATATATATATATATATATATATATATATATATATATATATATATATATATATATATATATAAACTGCTTATAATGACATGTTTTTGGTAAGGAAAAGGAACAAATAAATCTTCAATCCTCACATTCAATACATTTACCATTTTTTTTTCTTTTACCAGCTCATTTATAGTTTTTTCCTTTATTTTTAAAATTGAGCATTTTCATCTTAACATTTTTTTGCCCTACAATAATTGTAATTTAATATATATATATATATATATATATTAATTAAAGACAATAATAAATGTATCATTTTTTAAAATAATTTTATTAAAATATTTCTTCATTTTAATAAATACATTATTTTTTTTATTAATTTAATTAAATAATTCATGAAAAAATCAATTAAAATTTATATAATAATTAATATTATATTAAAAATTAATAACATCAAGCATATATTTTGATATATGTATCAAACGTTAAAATTTTAGTCATTATAAGATAGAAGTATTATATTTGTATTTCAATAATGTTAACTATCCATGGCAATTATGCATGTATTACCGCCACATCATAGTCAACACTTTTAGATTAGAGTTAACTAATGGCAATGAATAATAAACTTACAAATAGGTAACCAATCACAATTAAATTATTTTTTACACATTTTTTATTATAAGAAGGTTAAATACGGAAGAATTTTATACTATTAAATCATATAAATAAATAAGTTTGATATCACATTTTAACTCAAAATCATAAAATATTAGATTGATAGATTTTTTACTCATAAATTATTCAACATACTAAATTATATTTAATATAAAACTTTGATTTACATTTAAACTTTAATAGTTGATAATAAAATAAGAGAAAATAGACTATACACTATATTATATATACACCGTCGATTTAATCACAAATTATAATATATAATAAATATTTATTAATTTTTATATATAATAATTATCTTAAAAATTATTTTATTAACAATTTTTTATTGATTATATAATCTATTTTATATTTTATACTGACATGACGGTACATGATAATAACTTAATAAGCACATAAAAGAACGTTACTATGTAAATGCCTTATAGAAAATACATTCACCCGTATAATTTGTAGCAAAATCTCTTCAAACATTTTTTTTTTTTGCAGTAAAAAAAATAATTGTCCAGCAAGCAATTTTAAATTGCACCGGATCGGTGACCCGTGACCCATAACTAATCAATGATCGGATTGACACCATATAAAACTTATGATAGGTAATAAGAATGAAACTAAATATTATGCTAAATTTTACTTTTGTTTTCTTCGATTTTTCTCTGTTCGTAATTTTAATTCTTTTATTTTAAAATAAAAGCATTTATTTGATTTCTATAATTTTAAAAATATAAATTTTAGTTCTTCCATTAAATTGATATATATATTTTTTAATTTAATATTTACTTATACTTAAATAATGTGACATTAAAAACAAAAAAAAGAATATATAAATAAGATTTATTATTAAAATAAATATTATTTATTTATTAAAATACATATAAATCAAAAAATTTTATATGCTACCTTTTATTTTTATTCATAAGATATTAAATATCACATTACTTAAATAATGATAAGTAATTGAATAATGTTAAAATTTATCGATTAATGAATACCAAATTGATGTAACATCAAGATTTTATGTTTTAAAAAATATAAAAATAAATATTTTTATTTTAAAATAAAAAATAAAAATTATACATATTAAAAAAAAAACTAAATTTATCCTAAATATTACAATAATTTTGGCTGCTACAGTGGGTGAAATATAGTTGGTTGTACATGTTAGTAATTTTCGAAGTCACCTAGGGCAATACCCTCAGTAATCATCAAGTTTCTAATAAACCATTTCTAGAAAGTTACAACTCATTAGGACATATCCTTGTTTGTATTATATATTAATATTAATATTAATATTAATATTAATATATGTTTTCATATTTATAAACTTTCGGGTGAATAAATCTAATTTTAGTTTGCAACAAAGTTTTAGCTCATTTTACATATATTTGGATTGTTACATGCAAGAAGTTTTTCTTTTAGAAAAAAAGAAAAAAGAAAATGCGAACCTTTCTATTGGGATATAGAGCATTTATTTTTTCCCAAAAGAACCATGAATTTTCTATGTACTACATGGTCTTCAAATTTCCAATCCCAACCATTGGAAGCATGAGAAGCCAAACCACGGTGGTCTTGCATGCACCACACGAAATTGCCTTTTTAAATATTCAAGAAATCATTGTAGAATTTATATAATTTACGTAGATTACTTTAGTTATAAGTTAGCACAATATTTTAAAGTTTTTGCTAACAAGTGTGAAAAGTGTTTATTAAGAAATAAACAAGTTAAGGAAAAGAAAACTTATAAATTTCTAAACTCGTTAAAAAAGGAAAATAACAAATATATTATAAGTTTTTAGTATACCGAATTCAATATTTTACATTTAATACTTATCTTTTTTTTTTTTTTTTTAGTTTCTCAATCAAAATATTTTGAGCATTAATTAATAAAATTTATATTAATATATTGAGCATAAATTAATATAAAAAAGAATTTATCTCCTTTCTGTTCATACTTACTTTGCTGTACATCCAATTTTACCCGGTGAGATGCCTTATTGTGTTTCTTGCCTTTATATTCATATTTTTAATTTTTTATATAAGAAATAAAAAAAACAATTTATATATCATGACTAATAAAATAGTTTAAATTATCTTATTTTCATTAATAATATTATAAGTTTAAATTATATTTAAAAAATATTAATATAATTAAATGCATGGTTTAAGTGATTAATATATTTAATAATATTATTTTTAATTTAAAAATAATCTTTTTCACCAGTTATATGACTTTCTATATCTTTAATAGGTCGATGAATGAATTTACTTTCATGAGAAATGAGTGATTGTTTCATTATTAGAATTTAGAATAATTGCAGTCGAAAAAAAGACTTTAGAATAATTTAAATGAAGGATAAAATTAATTAGCAATCAATATATCTAAAAATAAGTTTATGTTTCTTATAACAAGGGCAAAATAAAACAAACTTGTTCATTTCTTCTATAAAAGATAAATCATATAAGAGATACCACTATTTTTTTTTCCAATAATAATATAGAATCTTGCAAATGGAATTTTAAAAAGTGTGATATTAGATTTTTTTTTGATATATTAAGAACTACGTGCATTTACATGAAAACGAAAATAATACATTAAATTTTTCTTTAATTATTATTTTTTACTTTGATAATTAATTGAGAAATGATTTGTTAAGTTTATGAAAAGATCATTGTTTCTTGATCATGCCGATTGACATCCTCCACAAGCCAAGAGAGACACAGGCATTAGTTTTTGTCACTGTCCAATCCTTCTATATAAACAAGCACTGAATGTGAATTATTGCATCGAACAATATAATAGAAATAATTAAGAGAAAAGTAGAAAAGAAAAATGGGTGGTTTCACGGAGAAACAAGAGGCTTTGGTGAATAGCTCATACGAAGCATTTAAGGCAAACATTCCTAAGCACAGCGTTGTGTTCTACACCTCGTAAGTTTTCTCTATCAATGCATGTTTTATTCAAAGAGATAGTGTCTCTGATCTTGGTTTGATTAAAATTTATAAACAATAAAAAATAGGATATTGGAGAAAGCACCTGTAGCAAAGACCCTGTTCTCGTTTCTAGCCAATGGAGTGGACCCCAATAACCCTAATCTCACGGGCCATGCTGAAAAACTTTTTGCATTGGTAAGTTATGGCTATTTTATGTGGTTTTAAGTTTAAAAATACACTCTTAAAATATCAGTGAACATTTGTTTAATTGTATTATATATATTAATTACCAATTACCATATTTGAAATGCAGACACGTGACTCAGCTGTTCAACTTCGAGCAAAGGGAGCAGTGGTGGCTGATGCTGCACTTGGTTCTATTCATGCCCAGAAAGGAGTCACTGATCCTCAGTTTGCGGTATATATGATTAATGATAAAATATTACAATAAAATACATGCACAAATTAAAATGTATCCTTATTAATGAATTTACATAACTATGATCATAAAACAATTAATGAAATAAAAATAGTAAAAGTATAACATTTTATCTCATCAATATATTTTTGTTGTAACCATCACAAATGATTTGCAGGTGGTGAAAGAAGCAGTGCTGAAAACAATAAAGGAAGCAGTTGGGGACAAATGGAGTGACGAATTGAGCAATGCTTGGGAAGTAGCTTATGATGAATTGGCAGCAGCCATTAAGAAGGCCTATGCATAGGATCTATATATTGTCGTAAATTGTAATAAATAAATTGTTATTCACTAAAACTTGTTATTAAACAAGTTCATGATATAAATGTTGCTTTAAATAATAAGTATATTATATATAGTATTTGAATAAACAATCTTAAGTTTTATATTTCCATAGATTTATGTTTATGAATATAATTATAATCAGTAGTTTATGCAACTAAATTCAAAATTATCATATTTTTTTAATAAATTTAATTATATGGGACAGAAGTTTTTCTACTTAAAATTAAAATAAATAATAGTATTAAAGTGCTTGACAAATATTTATTGTGGAAAAAAATCAAATACATTGAAATATATTTGTCAATTAGGTCACTGATTATTTTTTTTAATAATTTTATTTAAAGAAAAGAGACATTTCATATCTATATAATTTTTAAAATAAATTATAAAATGTTACTTACAAAAAGATAAAGAAAAACACTAGAGAAAAAATCAAATAAAAAGAAAAAAAGATGTTGGGATAGAAAATCTTAGAATAGTGGATTAAGCCTAACTAAATCCTACAAAACCGGCTTGTAAGGTGATAGTTGCTTTCCACTTATATATTATTTAATTGTCTAATTTCTAGTTGATGTGAGACTTGAGTTTTTCCCAATACACCTCCTCACTTGGTACGTGGAAAAATGGATGGTAGGTGACCCTTTTTTTTTAATGACTTGGCGGGACTTGAATACACCTCCCCTCATACCCATGGTGCATATATCAATGGTGGGTGACCCATTTTTAAGAATCTAGGATAGCTCTAATATCATCTTAGAATAGTGGATTAAGCTTAACTCAACCCTACAAAACCGGCTTGTAAGGTAAGGGTTACTTTCCACTTATATACTATTTAATTACCTAATTTCTAGTCGACGTGAGATTTGGATTTTTCCTAATAGAAAAAGTGGTTTAATTAAATGTTAAGTATTTCTAATTTTAAACAAGTGGAAGAGAAATACGAAAATTAAAACTTAAAAGCAAACATGCAACAAGAATATTATAATATATTGGGAAAAGAATATTATAGTTAGAAAAAAAGGAAATACTTTGTACCTCTTTAGAGAGAGATAGAGAGAGAAAGAAAGAAAAAGAGTAAGAGTGTGATTAATTAAAAATTATGAGATTTATGGTAAAGTAAGAAAGAAAGAGAAAAAAGGCAAATATAAAAAAAAGTAATGTGAGAAAGAGACAGTCATACAGACAAAATTGTAAAAAAACAAAAATGTACATAAAAACAAAATATTCTCTTTTTATATAATAATAAGATAAAGAAACACTTCATACCTCTTCATACTTCTATATGTTTATTCTTAAAAAGTTTTGAGAGAAGATATTAAAAAAATATGAAGATTTTAAAGCAAGTAATCATATTTGATTTTTTTTTTACTGTAGAGGATAAGTAACATAAATTTAGAGGTAAAATACCTACTTATAAAGTAAAAATTAAGAAAGTGATTACTAAACTATATCTCTTTTATAATAAATTAGGGTATAAAAGAGATTCTATGATTTCATGAATTAATTTTTAAAATAAAAATTATATAATAGTAAACAATTATTAAAAATATATGCAACTGCGGAGTGAAATTTTAAAGAAAAATGATAATTTATAAAATAATGGATATAAGGGTAAAATTGAAAAGAAAAAAAAAAAATATATATATATATATATATATATATATACAAAAAGTCTATTCCCCTTTAATATAGTTTAAAATTAGGAAAAAACTAACATGTCGTGTCTCTATTTTTAAAAATAAATTAAAATAAAACAAAACTAATCATGTAGTGAATAATTATTTTAAAAGAATAGACAGATTGAGGAAAAAAAGGGCATTAGAAGAGGAAAAGTAGTTTAGATCTCTGAGAAAAATTAAAATATAAAACTAAAAGGATATCCCTTTATATGTTGATAAATATAAATAGATATGGTATAAACTATAAACAAGAATCGACCACCTATTACACACATACTGTAAATCTAAAAGTAACCAAGAACTATACGGTCAATCCCTTTAATGCACAATGTCTTCAAAGTCTCAAATCATAATAATAATTGAGTTGCATAGAGCTATTAGACAGATTTATTAAGATATCCAAGGCCAAACTTTCTAGATATTTTTGCCACTAATTAAAGAACGTTAACAACCATTCACAAAGTAGTCTTACATTAAAATTTGTAAGAAATTTATTATAATTTTATATAATTTAACATATTTTGAACATGCTAAATGAACTAAAGATTCTCACTTGACATGCTATATGGAATATTAAAAAAAGAAAAAGAAATTGTCACGTGGATGGCGTCAATCCACACAACAACTTCTTCAAATATTAAAAAAATATTGAATTAAAGAAAATTAAATTGAAATAAATAAACAATACATAATTAATACATTGTATAATATATTACAAATGATTATATAAATATTATTAATTGTGTAATAAAAGATGTGGCATGTGAATATCTAATCACTATCTATTGATGTCTATTTCTTTTCTCTTGGAACATCACTAATTTGATGAACATTCTTTTCAACATAAATTTACCATATTATTCTCCTTCCCTCATTCCTTGTGTTATCTGATCCACATTCACTAAAAATAAATAATCTTATATAAATGAATAGATAGTTAGAATTGTTGTTAGTGCAATTATATCTATATCATCCTATTTTTCAAAACCTTCAAAAACCAGTTGAAATTTGTCACAGTGAAACAAGTAGTTATTTCAAAAGCAATTCGATACCCTTTTCACACCACCAATATTAAAAAGTAAAATAAAAGGAAGTGAATGTAGTTTTGTGTTTGGAAAGCTACAAATCATAATTTAAACAAAAAGTTGTTTCTTATAACTTTTGCTCAAACCATGGTTTAAGACTTTCAAACTCAAAACCAAAGACAGTATAACACTCACGCTCAATGTTAGTTTATATAATTATGTGATACTTAAAATCGTTTACAATACACAATTCTGACTTCTGATCAGTGTAATAAATATTATGTAATGCAGCCATTCAATATTTTTAATATATACAATCGATCCTTCAAAGGAATGAAAAGGAAGAAAACTTGCGTGATGGACCGAAACATACATTATTGGACCGCATGAAGTCACAAATCACAAGTACTTCCCATCTTGAATTCAATATTCAGTTAACAATTTCAAAAAATACCTTCTAAAGTTCTTGCCGTCTAGTTGAAAAAACATTTGTATAGCCCTTTGTGCTAATATCACACTATACTCTCTGCAGTGCATATAGAAAGTACGTGGAAAAGGGACATGTCAAGGTAAAATTTCTGTTTTCTTATTCCTATAGGGGGTGATATTGTTCGTTCAATTTCTGATATCATTCTTGATGAAAATTATTTCTAAAAATAACTAAACATATGACAAGAACATAATGAAAAGCAAGCAACTCCAACTAGAATTTATGCCATTTAAGCTAAAAACTTCTCATTACTGTAGCAAATGATGTGACATGATATGATTCGATGTGGCAGTTTTAAAGCCTATTATGATTATGAAAATGGGAAACAAGTGAAGGATAGAAAAGGAAAGGGGAAAATATGCAATTTGAGTAGGCATAGCAGAGATAAATTCCAGGAGAGACTGGATTTCAAATTCTATGATTTCCAGGCTATGGAGGTTTTTCTCCAAACTCTTGTTTTTCTCTTAATATTAAAAAGGTTCCGTATACTTAGTAACATTATCATTGATATTATTATTATGCAGATAGAAAAAGGGTGGAACAATCTTTTTGTTTCTATTATTTCTATAGAAACAGGGGAAACCATAGCCAAGTCTGGCAAAGCATCAGTACTAAATGGAGAGTGTCATTGGGAAGACTCCATGTTAAGTACCATGTGGATTTCTGATCATTCTCTACAAGACAATGAAGCCTTCCTCCTTAAGCTTGTTGTTGCCATGGTTTGTTGTTGTTTGTTACCTTTGTTGCTTGATTATGTGTCAGCATACTTCACATTTTATTTTGTTTATTTAATTTGTTTAATTTAGATACATGATCATCATATTCGTTAATATGATATGGTGACAAGGTAAATTTCTATAAGATATGTGTAAAATTAAACAATGTATATAATTCAAATTTAATTAATATTGTTGAGAATAATTTACTTGACCTTATATTGCATGTTATCATAGGGATCTGCCAGGTTTGGAACCCTTGGGGAGGCTACCATCAATTTAGCAAGTTACATTAGACCAGAAACTAGTACTGCATCATTGCCTTTGAAACAACATTGTTCCCATGGAACAATCTTACAAGTAAGGATTTTGTTTCTTGAATTACATGCAACAATGTGCTTGTTACTAAACTCAGGGCTATTATCAGTTTTCAACAAGTTTTACTCCAGCACTGCTATAGAACACGAACATCATGAAATTATCCAAATGTTTATACTCTTTTATGGACTTAATTTCAATTACCTTGAGCGAAATTGTTTGTCTAAATAACTTTTGGTAATATTACGCTGCTGCGAAACCACGAATTATGCTTTTATATTTTCGTAGATGAATTTTGATACTCAATAACAAAACAATAGGTGTTTAAAGAATATGCAATTCATATACATGTATATTGTTTAAAACCGATCCTCTCTCTCTTCATCAGGTTAAAATTCAGTGCTTGACCCCAAGAAGCAAACACAGGTAAATTGTTCATAGAATAACTTCATTCTGCTTTAACTTATGTGTGCTTATGATAAAAAAGCATGCACTCATTCTTAAGGGATGGCACAGGAAGAATGCAAATTCATATGTGGACGAAATGAGTGTTGGCTCTGATGATGTAGACAGTATATCCGATGTATCTGATAATACATTCTGCAGAACTAGTGGATCTTCACATTGGGACCATTTAGAAAATTCATATTATCGAAAAGAACTAAGCAGTAAGGTATGAAGATTGTTTAGCTAATTAACTTCTATGTAATCAACCTTTTAATTTATTTTTTATATACAAAGAATCTATGAATTTGTTGATAACTAATCTTTGTAAAAAATTTGGCTAGTCATCTTTAGTAGAATCTTCCTTTTTAATCATTTTTTTCTTGTACACGAGACTTGAACAGAAATTTTAAAAGGATAAGTCCATTACAATTTAAACGAACTGACTTGTTAGTATAATTAACCTTTTATGCCTATCAATATCCTATGCTTCAGCCAGTCATCGTCCCACTATTAACTTAAAAGGAAAAAGTCCTAATTATGCACATAACTCTCAAGAGTTTGTACAAGAATATTTGTCAGTTTATTGTCTAACTACATTCTCTTACTATAGTTTAAGCACATTTTCTTTGTCTTATTGTATAGTTTCTTCTCATCAAGTTCTTATTCAAATTGGCTTTCTTCTAAGACAATAAAATCATCTTGTGATCTTACAGAGAATAAGTCCACTGGCAACATGTTCAGATCACGAGGTTGAGAGTTCCTTGTCCTTTTGGATTGGGGAGTTTCCCCAACAAAGTAATGCCAGTGGATTGAAGAAGAACATGAATGAGAGGAAAGATTCAACTTGCTCTAAACATGGCCCTTATCCACTCTATGATGCCTCCAGATCAATATATTCGTCCCCAGTAACCTCAAGTCCAGGGACACGGCTTAAGGGTAAAGTGGAAGACCTTGGGAAAGTTTTACATGCTAGTGACACAA
Source organism: Cajanus cajan (assembly GCF_000230855.2). Classification (NCBI taxonomy): domain Eukaryota; kingdom Viridiplantae; phylum Streptophyta; class Magnoliopsida; order Fabales; family Fabaceae; genus Cajanus; species Cajanus cajan. The sequence continues at coordinate 48,876,716 of NC_138523.1, read as the reverse complement.
CCTTGACAAGGAGTGTTGGTTCATCAAAAGATCTCCTTGGTGTAGCACAAGTAACCATTGATTTGCTTCATGGTGAAGCAAAGATGTGGGAAGAAAATGCTACAAAGCTGATAGTTGATGTTGAGAGACTACGAAAGCATTTAAAGAAGAAGTCAAAGAATAAAAAGGAACTTGAAATTGAGTTATCATCGTCACGCAGAGAGAGCGATGCGTTGAAGGAAGAAATTCAACGACTAACCTCAATGGTGAAACAAAATGAAGGCAGAAATCTTAAGTTCCAATTAGAAGAGATGGATAATACAATAAAGGAGTTGAAAGATGAGATCAAGTATCAGAAAGGACTTAACTGTGACTTGGAGTTGAAGCTAAAGAAAACACAGGAGTCAAAGATTGATCTTGTTTCCATTCTCCAGAAACTAGAGAAGATAAAAGAAAAGCAGAAAATGGAGATTACTGGTCTATCCATGAATGGTTTGCGGTTTCAAGATGCTGAAATTAATAGCCGTGCACTTGAAGACAGTGAAGAAGAGGATTTTAGTTTAAGCAAGGAAGTCTTACCAGAGATAATGAGAAAGGAGTTTTGTCATTCAGATGTTGATCTCGGTGCTTATGGAAATGCAATAAGATGCTTGCATGAAGGGATTGAACTACAGGAATTCCGGAACTTGGAGCTTGAGCACAAACTTATGCAGGAGAAACAAAAAAATATGGAAAGTACTATCCAGATTCTGGAGAAAACTCTGGACGAGAAAGATCAAGAGATGCAAAGTGCAAGATGTTTTATGGCACAAACTTTAGAAGAAAATGAGGCAAAATGGAGGAATAGGCTGTTTGAGAAAGGGATACAAATCGTCAACTTTGAAAAGAAGTTATCTGATGGTGTTTATGCTTTTGGCAATGAAATCTTAGCTTTAACACAAAGGGTGCAAGATCTTGAAGCTGAACTTTGTGAGAAACATGGAGAGTCCATAAAGGATCTGATCATTTATAGTTCCTTTTCTTCTAACTTTCCACTGTTTGACACTGATACTACTACTATCAACATCAATGAAGTGTTCATTGAGTTATATAAGCAGCTGAAGCTTTCAGTAGAGAACCTGAGGGGTCAAGACTCTCTTATAGGTCAAATGACATTAACCAAAAACGGGAGTTGTTTCAGTATGTCAGAGCTTTCAAAAGATGCAGGTAAAATAGATTTGAAGGAATTGACCGAGGCAATCCTGTGTACCATTATCCTTTTGAAGAAGTTGCTTGAAACAAAAGCCACTTCCTTTGAGTATGAGATTAATTCTCAAGATGAGGAATTGCCTAATGATATGAAGTTTCATGACTGGACAAAGAATTCCCAGACTCTAATCAACAAAGATGATTTAAAGTTTGAGAGTTTAGATGATGAACACAATGCTTTGTTTGGACTTGAAGCAGAAAATGCAGAGTTATCTGAAAGAATATTCGGCTTAGAAGCTGAAATGAGACAATTGATTGAAGAAAAGGAGTCAACTCAGTTGGCCCTGGAGAATTCTGAAAATGTTGTTGAAAATCTCCAGGCTGAGATCAGGAGAATGGAAGCTTTAAATGAGGCACAAAGTGTTGAGTTGAAAAGAAAGGAGGAGAGCATGCAGAAAAAATGGATAGAAGCTCAAGAGGAGTGCAGATTTCTGAAAGTAGCCAACTTAGAATTACAAGCTACAAATGAAAATTTGATTAAAGAATCTAAAACTCTACAAACAACAAACGATGAGTTAAGAATGCAAAACTTGGAGTTGCATAGCCAACATACATTATTGGAGTCTAAACTAGGGGAATCACAAATTGCATTTTTTGATATGTTGAAGCTAGTTGAAGAATTGGAATACAAGTATACTTCAGTGGTGGAAGAAATTGCTTTGAAGGAGAAAACCATAAATCTAGACCTAGATGCCCTTCTTGGGGAAAGCAGAAAGCTAGATGAAAGGTTTATTATGGAAGAAAAATTTCAAAAACAGATGTATTTGGAAAAAACAGCTGAAGTGGAAGACTTGCACAGAGAGGTTGAACACCTAAGAGACCAGATATCTGACATCTGTGATAGACACAAGAGGTTGGCTTCTAATATTGTACTTGAGGTCTATGATTTATGTGCTGCTAAAGCTATGCTTGAAGCTGCTCTTCAAGAAGAACATGAGAAAGTAAGGCTACATAAAGCCAAGCTTGATAACCTTCAAGCAGAATATGAAGTCATGGAGGAAAATTATACTGATGAACTAGATGCTTCCAGGGCAATCCAAGAAACTCAGATGGTTAATCATGAAAAAGTAGCTGTTTTATTGGAAAACAGCAAAGCAAATGAAGAGAAACTGAAGGGCACAGTTAGAGGGCTTGAGGCAGAGTTGAAAGCCTCAGAACTTGAGAGGCTACAAGCAACAGAAGAAATTTCTGAACTAGAAGTTCAACTTCAGAAAACAGAAATGCTTCATGACGAAATTTTTATCCACAAGAGATCACTGTATGAAGCAGAATTTGAATACAGAAGATTGGAAGCTTCATATCAGATGCTATCCTTAGAGCGTGATGAGCTGAAGGCTAAGAATATATCTTACATTCAAAGCATCTCAACCACTGAGAAAATTACATCAGAGTTGGAGGACTGCAAGCGTGGTAAAATTGAGCTTGAGGAAAAGATTTTACGGTTGCAATGGAATCTAACCACAAAAGAAGCTTCTTGTCTCAATAATGCACAGTTAAAATATGAAATTTCCCAAATGACAAGAGAAAATTGTGAGCTACACAGGACGAAAGATTCTCTTCAACAAGAGAATGAAAAGTACAAGAACAAGGTTAAAGATCTTGAAGAAAAGCTGAAAGAAATGAGAGGCGTAAAACAAGACCAGTATGATGCCAAAAATTGTAGTACTTCTACCGTTGCCCTGCATGATTTGAAGTTCTTACAGGTATGTACAAGTAACTTATAGTTAACTTATTTCTTTATTCATTCAAATTGGCACCCAAAAAGAAAATGGGGTTCATAACCGTGTCTTCCACTGCAGAAAGAGGACAATTGAAGCAGTATCATATCCAGTGAAGGCCCATTCTTGTCACATCCTTCCAATGTTGCTGACGTCAAGAACTGTATCGCAAGCTGTCTAATCACTCTTTACACCAAAACCACTATCTTTTTTCATTGTTTTCTGTACGAGACTACAAGTATAGAAATATCGCTGATTTTACCTTTTCTTAATCTCGAAGACTATGACTCTAAGGATTTTAAAGTCATAGAAACTTGTTTTCAGGTCTATGAAACTCCACTCCTCCTGGTAGTTCTTTTATAATTGCATGGATACATACTCTCTCTCTCTCTCAATACACCAACAGTTTTCTCCATTTTATGCTGTCAATTTTCCCTGCTTTATCTTGTTACAATTTCTTGAGAGCAACGCTTTGCAGATAGTCCGCAAGAACTATTTAATGGAATTTTACTAGAACTTACGAAGATTCAATGATGATTGGTGTGCAATTTAAAGTAACAAGAATCACTCGTCATGCATCCAAAATTCAATAAGAATGTCGAGTTATTCTTGTCAATATCCTAACAAGAAAATAGTAGCTACATTATAACTTCACACCAATAAACAAAATTCTACTCGCTCTGCATGACGTTACCATCCTTGTAAATCCTTTTAACCAACGTCACGTTATTAAATAAGCACACGGGAAATTAGCATTCGCTTAGGTAAAATAGCAAACAAATAGCTTTGGATGTGTACTTACTACCTGGAGGAAGGTAAAATATTTCATTTAGTCCAACTTAGGCTGTTCTGACAAGCTTAATTTCTCACTTTTTACATTTTTTTATCTATAAAAATTACAATGATAATAATATATTTTGAACCTAAGACTATTCAGAATACTGTTTGGGAATGCTTAAATTACTGTAATCTTTATGCAGACGTAAGGGAATAATTGCTTAATCAATTGACCTTCTGCTTCAGGCCAAGTAGAGTAAATTAAAATTCAGGCAAGCCAATATTGGGAATCAACTGGTAGTCGAGCGTATCTTTTAAATGAACAAATTCGCTCACATCGAGTGAAAAGCAAAATATTACCTATAATCTTTGTGAGTGCTATAAACATAATCTTATATCTGAATTTTTCTTAATGTATTGTCAAGATTAGGTCTTGTGAAACTGTAAATCTTTCGATTATAAATTTGTGTATTGAAATTTAAGGACCTGGTACAAACTTCTCAAACTCCTACAACCACTAGACCAACTTCTGAACATAATTCCTTTAGTAATGAGGATTGTAAGATTAGGAAATAAACAATGTCAAAGGCCATTTTGAAAAGAAAAAAATATATACATATATATATTGATAATATGTAAGAGGAGATATATACAGTTCTTATTTGCAATTATTTGAGGCAAAATATTATGCGTATATACAGACTATCTCTTTTTTCAAATTTTTTTTTTTTTGTGGGACGGGGGCTACTGCTTTCCATATACAGGCTTGTAATTTTCAACAACAAAATTTTGAAAAGAATAATCAGGTCAACTATTTATTTACGTAAGAATGATGAATCAACAGCGCCATTTGCTAATCCAATTATACAATTCGTGTAGTTCCATATATAATCAGGAAAACAAAGGCATCTACTGAACACTTATAAATAAGAACCTCGACACCTTCAGAATTGAGATTAACTCCCTCATCAGATTTTTTTTTCTTCTCTATGTCCTTTTTAACTTCCTTTTTACAGTATGGAATATGCTCGGACCACCTCAACAATTGGTGCTCGGCATAAAGGACACTTACCACCACCACGAACTAACTCATTGGCACATTTTGAACAAGTGCACATGTGCCCACATCTGTAAGAAATTGCAATGTGGAGAAATGAAGAAACAAGACAATTGTTCAGAAAAAGTAATCAGAATAAACTACAGATCAATGCATAAAATGTAGGGTTGTCATATTTTGTTCATCAGCTTATGTATTATAATGTATAAATACCTGTACAAAAGAGAATCGATATGGCTATCACAACAAACACAGCAAGTTCCTTTTTTCACATGCCCCCATTTAGACCCATCATCAGATGTCTCAGCACCCAATCCTACAATTATAATTAATATATAATATGAATAACTGGTGCTAAAGAAAGATAAGCGCAGATAATTAAAAATAAATGCAACCAATACAGCTGCACTATCGTCAAAAGAATAAAACCCTTCATACAAAGTAAAAAACACGTGATGGCATTGACAGAAGAGAATAAATCACACACCATTTTCACCACCTGAGCGATTCAGAGCTGCAGATACTTCCTGTCTGACAGAGCGCTGCAACTCCAGTTGCATATCCATGCAGGCCTCCAACATCCTCTGCATGTGATTCATGCCTTGCTGAAGTCTTGCCATGTCAGATCTTAAATCATTCATTATCTCCCACTCCTGCTCCCAATCAGCAAACAAACCAGTACTTCAAAAAGGATTTTAATATAATACAGTATGAAAACTATTTAGGCAAAGAAAGAGCACCAGAAATGAAAGGTAAAATAAGTAGACCTATTACCAGAAAGGCACATCAAGAGTCAACACATCAATGACAACAGAGATCCCAAATAACAAGTTGCCAAAGCTTCAAGACTACTTAGAAATTTTCATTTTACTAAAAAAAAATAGATTCAACTAATACTTTTACTTGGACACCACACCTTATTAAATATACCCATCGTCACTTAGCTTGGTAGTATCTAGTAACTAACAATTCAACACACAATGTAATGGAAGAGACATGATTAGCATCCTAAACTCAATCAAATTTAACAAGTTTCTACTTACTAGCTTAGTAATGACTACTGAAGATCCTGCAAAGAAACGCCTAAATTGGTTGACATGTAAAAGAATGACAGAAAGAATTAAGGGAATACTATATTGTCTGTGCAATTCCATGGTAACCAAAACAAATGCCCACAAGGAATTTAGATTAGAATGGTGCTCACAATTTCAGAACGATGCATGCTATGGCGAGACCATCCAGTTTGATGCAAATCCTGGTGCCACAGTGGTTGTGGTGGAGGTACTGGTGGAGAAGGCAACACCAGTGAAGGCCTGTTGATGGTTTCACGCTGACCCTCATCACGTTCATCACCCTGCTGATCCGGGTCTCGTTCAGGTGAGGCAGGGGTTGGTGTTGGCAAATTCCGATGTAAATCCCAGTCAATTGGTGCCTGACCTTGCCTTTCCACATATGACTGTATTAGTTGGTCCAGACTTTCACGGAATCCACTACGAAGAAGGTTAGAGACACTTCTCCTGAAACATGAATAAAAGATACATCACAATCATAAGGCTTGGGGGCTAAAAGAAATGAAAGCCAATAAATGAAGTAATCAATGTATAAATGGCCCACTCATTTTAGATTTTGGAAAGGGTTAAACAGATGATTGTATAAAAAATGAGACACCCTTGGGAGAAACTCCTTTTATTTTCTTTTCCCAAACACTTGTTGACTGACATTGGGATAAATATAACCCAAATAGGCTGAAAGCCATCTGCAAGGCAAAAGATCCAAAAGAAAAGAATTACCTGCTCAGAAGTTCTCTAAGCTCCATACTGTATACATTATCATCATCAGGTGGATGAAATCTGTTGAATCTTCTAAAAGGAACCCCACGGCGATTTCTTGAAGCTCCAGAAGGTCCTTCAGACCAATTACCAACAGTTTCCCTTGTGTTATCCTCATGCCAAATTCTTTGAGCTTCCCGTGGATGAGGATCTTCCCCAGCTAAATTTCTGGGAGGTTCCTGTGGCCAATTGCTGACTGCCCTGCCATCTCTTATCTGATTGAATGGACTCTGTTGCCAGTTTCCTCCCCTTTCTTCAGCAATTTGTTCCTGCCAATTCCCTCCTTGATTACTGGCTTCTTGCCAACTAATACTCTCACTTGCCCTACTCTCTAAAGTTCCTGTCCGATTAGGCGCCAGCTGATGCACATCAGTTTCCAGGCTCCTAATCTGTTCTTGTTCATAGTTTTCTTGCTGGCCATCTACCAGACTGTTTGCTTGGTTCTCATTGCCTCTTGTTTCACTGGCATTACTATTTGATGTGGTATCAGGATTGGTGCCCGCTTGACCACGAACAATATTTTCTAATCTTGATCGAAAACCCTCCCTGAATTACATCATTTAAGTGTCAATGCAAGACAATCAACTACTAATGATAACACGACCAAATTGTACGCGATATTCACCAACATACCATACTTGATGAATAGAAGCAACATTATAAACATATTTATTATATAAATAAGCTAATAAAAATGTATAAAAATGTCAAAAGAAACAATACCCCTCCCTATACTAAGATTGGTTTCTCATGATATAATGGAGTAAAATGAAAATCCACCATCGCACTTAACGTTTCTTAATATGCAACACATAGAGTCCGAAAAAAATCCACCAATGTGTGCTTAAGTTACTATTCCTTGTCACAAATGTTATAGCATCTCAATCACTTTATTTTATTTCTATACCAAAACTTCCAATATATGAGTATTAGACAAAAGAAGCACCCACAACATGGATTTAAAAGAGAACATTCAATTTTATTTAAATTATAGAATATACAGTTTCTTTTGTATCTTGGAGAAGCCTAAAAGAAAGAGCGGGGTGGGGACAAGTTCTTCTACATTGTATCAGTTTAGACTCAAATAAACAAAAACTAAAATCCTAATTTGATTGAGCAAATAATGAAGAGCGTGAGAGCATCATCTTTGGAAGAAGTCTTGAATTGCATACCTTAAACCAGAGACTGTGTGTCGTTGTCTTAGTTGAACTAATTCAGTTGCAGCCATAGACGGAGGCCTCTCATCTTCAACAGTTCTTTCATTTCGGAGGAATCTACCTCTGAGCAGTGACTGTAAAAGGTAATTTTGGAAAAATAGTCAATTTACAAGAGGAGCAAGTATACACGGTGGGAAAAAAAAAGTGAAAAACAAACAACTGCTGTGCACATAAAAGTCTTCTAATCACGTGACTTATTAAATTTTTAAATAGAAAATAATTATAAGAAAAAAAATCAACTGAATAAATCAAGTTGAAAAATGAAACAGTTGGTTTCATATAACAATGAAAATAGAACTCTTATAATAAGCATATTATATATAGATCCACAACTAGGCCCATTATCCACTAAAACAATAACAGAACCAAAGGGATATATATATATATATATATATATATATATAGATAATTTTGTTCGACCTTCTTATTAATATTATTCCCATCTAGAAAAATAGGTTTGGTAATCCAGAGCACAGAAATTCCTCTCGAATAATATTCTAAAAATGCCAAGGGTCAGGCAAGAAAATAACCCAACACATGCAGCAACCTTTAACATAGGAACCAATAGCAATTGATAATAAATATGTCCAAGGAGGGAGAAGCCACAGTTAAAACCATACATATCAGCAAAGAGGGGCAAACATAAGCAGATCATTTAATATTATGACAAAAAACAAAGGAACACTTTAACAGATTTTATTAAGTTTTAATCCCAACCATAGACAATTACTGGAGCCTCAAATTAAACTTGAGTGTTTATACGGTTTAGCTACTTCCATAATCAACTTAGGTTTTCAATTAATTGAAGACAACACAATTAAGAGAACCATAAATTGCAAGACAATTCTAATAGAGGATCCAACAAACCTGAATACGGTTGCGATGAGCAAAATCAGAAACAGCTCGGTGCTCCAACAAACCCTGCAGTTCTCTTTGTCTTTCCCTTTCTATCCTGACAAGTAGATCAACTAGAGCCTGTCTTCCACGCAACCTCAACATGTCCCGTCGAACATGCTCCGGCTGACCCTCATCATTATCAGCTACTACATCGCGAACTCGATCAACTTGAGCACCCTCACTTACTTGAGCATCTCTCCGGCTCCCCCGTGAACCTCTCTGCTGGCTAGTCATTTGCACCCATTCCCTGACAATTCTTACCCTCTCACGCTCTGTTTCTCCAAGCCATTCTGCTCTACGGTTGTTGTTTCTCTGACTCACATTAGATGAATGATCACTAATACCACTTTCCATCCATCCCCGAACAATCTGTCTAACTCTCTCCCTCTCAACTTCGCCAAGATCAGGAGATTGCTCCCTGCTAGACCCATTATGATCCCCATGTGCATTCCTTGACCCAATCTGATCATGTGACCAAGTACCATAATCATTTTCACTTTCACTTGCATCCCCCAAACTCCCTTGATTCTCACTGCCTCGACTATCAGACATGGTACTGGACACATTGGTATTAGAGTCAGAATTCCTTTGCTGCCGCAACCTTACCCTCATCCTTTCGCGCGCCCGGTTCAATAAATGCTCATCTTCCAATTCACGCCACATCTGCAGAATGGCAGATGCCTGAGTGCTCGGCCTCTCCACAGCCTCCTCCTGGCCAGAAGTTGGAGACTGCGAGCCCCTGAGAAAAGAAGAATCCAACATCGAGACAGTATGCAACCCGGCAAGCGCCATCAACTCAGACTCTCGATTCCTCCTCTCAATAGTAGTTATCATCTCCTGTGCCTGCCGTGCAGCCCATCTGCTCAAAATCCGGGAATGGCGCCTGCGTGCAGCAGAGGACTCAGCCAAATCATCCCCTTCAAGGTCAGACCTCCGTCTCCTCCGAACCAGCTGATCGCCCTCGTCGTCCTCGTCATCCGGCGCAGGGGAGGAGCTACACGAAGCAAACGACATACAATCATCCAAATGGCCACGCATAAAGTCCTCCAGTCCACGCTCAAAGCCAGCATGGGCATCAGCAGGCTCAGGCTTCTGCTGGAGCGGCTGAAAATCCGTCATCCTCACAGAATATACCTTCCTCTACCCTCCTCACCACTACACTATAGAACCCACCCAACCAACCAACCTATATCCCTGTATCAACCCACGAAGCATAAATACACCTCAAACAAACTCCATCCCTAAGACTAACATAAATACAAAGCAGTTGCTAAGCCAGCAGCATTTCAATCTCTCGGAAACCGAAAAGGAAAACGAAAAAGAAAAAGAAAAAAGGAAACCCCAATCTGAGAGTGAAGGCCATGGGGAAACAAGAGGGGGAAAACATAAAAAGGGTTTCCCTAATTAAATCGAAATTCAAAGCCCCACCACACATGCCACCTGATAAACGATACGAGTCAAAATCAACATACACAAGCACGAAGAATTAAGGTGCAAAAAACACACACACACACACACAAAGGAAATTGAGGAAATCAAGCGAATTAAAGCAAAAGCGGGATCAGCGAAAAGGGGAAGAGACAGTGCACGTACCTGGGATGAAGGGGGAAATGGAAACCCTAGATTTGGTGGTGATGGAGGAAAATTGAGAGAGAAAAAAATGGTGAAAGAATAGAAATGGAAGACACAGAACACAAACAGAAAAAGAAAGAGAGATGGGAGGAGCCTTTGATGGGACAATTTATAAATTATTACAGATGAGAGAGAAACAAGAGAGAGAGAGTGGTGTGTGCCTAATCTCTAATCTCTAATCTCTAATCTCTAATCTAATCTTAACACCAAATTTCTGTTTTCCATTTACCATCTTACTACAAACAAACTATTTCTAAAGTTTTGCTCCACACCACATATATTTTATACAAATCATTATTATGCTCTTCATCATTTTTTTATATAAAATAAACTACTGCAATAATAATTTTGTCGCACATTTTATCCATGCAAATCAATAAACAAAGATCACTGTTTTTTTTTTTTTTTTTACATATTAGAGTTTTTTTTAAATACAGATGATTTCGTGCTGTGTGTCTCAAAATTTACAGCTAAAAAGTAATTTATGCTCACAAGACTATTCAGAAAATATTTTTAAATCATTTTATATATATATATTTTTTTTTAATATTAAAAATTCTGTTTAACAAAAACTTGAATTCACACCTCTAATAAGGTTAGAAGAACAACCTCCTAACAATTGAATTAGCGATAAGCAGAGATTTCACTCCTCTAAAAGGATACACTTTAAAAGATAAAGTATAATAATAATTTTTAATTAACAAATTTTGATAAAATTAAATACATATATAATAAAATTTAAAATTAATTATAATAATTATTATTGATTTTTAATTAAAAATTATTATTATACTTTATCCTTTAAAATAAATCTTTTCACTTTATAGGAGTAAAATATTTTAAATAGTGTTCTAGTTTTTATTGCTTCATATTTTTATATTAAGGTATTATAAATTTACTTTTTATCTGTATATATAATGTAAGATTTCACTGTTCCTTTTATATTATTAAATATTTTTTACAATACTAATATAGATAAATGTATCAAAAAAAATATATAATAAAAGTATGACATTTATTTAAGTATTTTTATTTTATTTAAATTATATAATCATTTTACAACTTTTAACCAACTTATCAAAAAAAAATTCAAATGTAACTTTATAAAAATCTAATTTATTTTAATATTATAAATTTGAATCTAATTTATATTATATTATAACAATCTAATTCATATTATAGACATTTTTAGGAAAACCAAGGGTCAAATATTCTTGTTTTTAAAATAATTTATATGTAATGTTTGGTTGACCCTTGCAAAAAATATATCAGTCTTTAATTATCGGTTTTTGAATACTACGGAAATAATGTTTATAAAAATAATATTTTATATATATATATATATATTTAGATATAATCACATTTTAACCCCAAGCGTGTGGTTCAGCGGTAGGAGTTGATCCACGCTTAAGCAAGGTCAGGGGTTCGAATCCTGCCTTGTGTCGTGTTAAATCTTGGGGCCAGCTATCCCACCCTTTGAGGTGCTTCCAACGTAGCGAGGAGATTAGTCACCGTCTGTCGACGGTGGATACTCCAGGAACGAACCTAAAAGATATAATCACACTTTTTTAAAGTGATTCTTATTTAAAATTAATAGTTTTTAAGAGAATTTTATTTTTGTATATGGTCAAAATAATAAGAACTACTGCATCATCATTTCTTATTTTCTTACGAGAAATATAAAGATTTATAATAATATTTAAAAGTTAGTTTGTTTATCATTCTTTGACAGCGTATAAATCTAGAGTAGCAGTGAATTCATGTTTGAAAATGAGATGGTTTAAAGAAACAGGCATGGCTTAAGTAAGAATCCACAAATCTTTATCTTAGCTTTACGTTTAACAGAATTTAAATTTCCTGTAGTAAGTGAAATCCTGAAACTTCTACGCTCCCCATTTTCCATTTTTAAATGTTCCATATGTTTCGATTCAAAAAATAAACAAAATAATTATAAATGAAAAAATTATTAATTAAACAAAAAAGAAGAAAAAAATTCTATTTTTTATTTAATTCAAACTTTTCAAATTATAAATTTGGATTCTTTTTCCTTTCTTAAAATGAGTCAGTCTAGCAGTTAAAAGTTTGACAAAATCTTAAGTTTTAATATTATTGTCATTATTGTACATCTAATTAATATATATATATATATATAAACTTTTTTTTCTTTAGATTTACTATTTTTAAAGGGAATAATTTTAAGATGCAAGACTAGATACTCTAAATACAGATCCCAAGCGTGTGGTTCAGTGGTAGAGGTTGATTCATGCTTAAGCAAGGTCAGGGGTTCAAATCCTGTTTTGTATATGCAATCGCGTTAAGACCAGCTATCTCGCTCTTTTTAGGTGTCTCCAACCTAGCGAGGAGATTAGTACTACTATCGGGATATTCTGGGACGAACAAACACAAAATACTCTAAATACAAGTGTTTTATATATGTATATAATGACATACTTGTTTTTATTTTATAATATATTTTTGAAAATCATATATTAGTTTATAAACAATTCATTCCTATGACTAAAATATTGTAATTTTCTTTAAAATAAATCATCAATATTTAATTTTAAATCTGTACATATAAAAAATATTTAAAAAAATCACAACTAAAATTACTTCCATTAATTAAATTGATTTGTTAAAATTTAATATTAAACAAAAGTTTATAGTTTTTATAGCTTAATTATATTCTTTTTCTTGTGATTCAATATTTTTATGTATACCCTTAAATATCAAGTTATGTATTGGGATATAATATGTATAAAAAAAAAATAAAACAAATAAATAAGCTCTTTGAGGCATACTATGATGGATGTTAATTCATAATTTTTTTTCATTCTTTCACCCTTCCTCCTTTTTGTTGAGATACTCTCCAAATTCTATAAGGGGTCCCATTCCTTGGAAATGGGAAAAATATATACATACTATAAACGCTGCTATTATATACTTTTTACGTTTATTTATAAACATATGACTCAATATTTATATACTTAAAAAAATAGTTATATATTATCTATACAATTAATCAATTAAAAAACATTATAATTATAACTTTTAAGATATTTGTGAAGTCAAAAATTCACCAACTATATATCATTCTTGGTGATTTATGATTGATTGAAAATGTAAATTTACTTTACTTATCTGTCCATATCATATATTTTCTATAAAAAAATAATTATCCATTGAATTATTGTGTAATTTTTATAAAGAATATGTCATTAAAAAAAATTGTCTTATAATAACACATTATATAGTGACATATATATTTATCACTAAAATTACTTATATATATATCATAAATATAATATATATTGGTATATTGTTAAAAATGTAGGTATAAACTATAATGACACATAATATGTATTATTAAAACTCATTCAAAATTAACAATAAAATCTTGTGTAATTATATATCAAATAGAGTTATATTTATATATATTGTATTTATAATGATATTTTTTGTATATTATTATATGTAATATTTTTTTGTAGTGTATAACTAATAAATAGTTTTATTATATTTCTTCTTTCAATAAAAAAAAATCAATTGACAAAAAATATATCGAGATTTCTTGTTATTAACTAAAAACAAATTAAGGGGAAAATGACACTCTTCCTTTTCAGGAAAATGAGGTAAATCAAGAGTAGTTAAGAAGTTTGCAAAAGATACTTTTTTGGATCATTTACTAGTTTTCTGTTGCATGGTTAGATAGTGGGTCATATCCGTTTACTTCAATCTCATAAAACACCCAACATATTCTTAAAAAAATGTTTTATATACGCAAAAGTCAAAATAAAAGGTCATAAAATATTTACCAAGAAAACAAGCAAAATGAAAACAGTGTTGATTTAAGTAAGGGTATGTTTAGATGATCTTGATTCTTGAGTTTAGAATTGGTCGAATATGATTTTTCTCATTAACCATTATACTTTTTTGAAAAAAACATTAACCATAATATTTGGCATTGTATTGAAAATATATATGCTTCAAATTTTAGACCTAAGTCTCATTAAAGTTGTTAGAAGTAACTTTTACATCAAAAGTAACTTGAGTCATAATGTTTGTTCATGTATACTCTCGTGAATTTGCAGTTTTGTTGTGAAATCAAAGAAGTAAACATTGCAAGCCAACAAATATGGATTGAAATTTTGAAATTGATCAGAAATTACGAATTATAATAGAAGTAATCTAAGATTAAATTATAAGAATCTTATGAATAATATATGTCTAAAATGGAAGGTGTATTTTAAAAGATAAAGTGTAATAATAATTGTTAATTAAAAAATTATAATAAAATCAAATATATATATATATATATATAATAAAATTTAAAATTATTTATAATATTTATCGTTGATTTTTTTTAATCAATACTTATTATTATATTTTAATATCTCAACGAAAATGTAAAAATTATAAAATAATATTAGTAAAAAAAAATTTAATATTAGAGATTACATAATTAATTTTGAAAACAAAGAGAATAAATAAATATATATATATATATATATATATCTAATTAAAAAAATACTGGAGTTATTAGGACCTTATATATGGATCTGATCAAAATGATCTAGGTATTGTTTTGTTGTTTGATTCAACTAGGGGAAAATAATACTGGAATTATGTTTTAGTGGTGTAATTTCGTTGAGGTAGATTCTACTTTTCAGGATCATTTCCATCTGGGAGGTGGGGAATGTTTGTTGTTAACTTTTGTGTTGGTGAGTCCCTTGATTAGGAAATGGGTGGAGAACAAATTTGGATCTTTTGGGACAGTAACACTCATACTCTATGTGAACCAAGACTTTTATACTTTATATTATCTTCTTTAACCAAAGATATATCCTTCCAAAAAAAAAAATTAGAAACATACTAACTATATCCTTAACCAGGGCCCAGGTCTGATCTCTAGCTATAGAGTCCAAAGTAAAAGTGTTTAAAAAATTCAACTGTGTACTAATTATTAATTAAGTGGCAATAGTCAAACACTGTATATAATGAATTCAGTTGTGAGTTATTCGAATAATGATGATTTTTTTTGTAATTCAGTTACGACAAATTATTCATGAAGAAATATAGCACAGGAATTCAAAGTTAGAATTAAGTATAACCAAAAAGTTGGCTATTAATGAGTTTGAAATTCAGACCTTGAAATTTTCTTCTGACAAACTAGGTTTCTAAGTGGCTAACAAGATCAATGCTCATTTTATCCTTCATGTGATGTACCTAACCTAATTTGGGTCAAATAGTGGCGTAAATGGTTTGGTTCAACCATCAATCATCACAGTTAGCGACTGAGCTTAATTACCTGCTAATTATATAGTTATAGCAGTGATTTTGATTGTTGCAAGTTTCTGTATCTATAATTAAAACATGAAAAAGAGAAAACAGCCTTTTCTATTTTGTTATTTCTTTTTGTGAAATTGGAGATTACCATTGAAAAACAACGTGAAAATATAAGCATTATTACATTAATTGCAGAACATCTTAAGATATAATTAAGATCATAACGAGCTATTATATTTCTTTTATAGTTAGCTATATATGAAGTGTACACTTTGCTGCAACTGATTGCAGAAGATTTAGAAATAGCAGAATGCATGGTAAAGTCAATGGTATAGGAACTTGTGTGTGTAGAAATTGTCGAGGAAAGGAAATTCGATCACATCTCAATTAATTAGTTGCATAACACTAAGCTAATATTCCTATTAATTTAAGCTAGCAAGTTATTTGCAACAACATATCGAATCATACATGTATAATCAGATTAAAATGGTTTTCGTTAATCTATGAAAATATTTTCTTAGCTATATATGTAACTAGAAGAAAAGAAAAATATTGGTCACACCTAACAAAAAATTAGATGACTGGTTTTACCAAGAAAATGATATTCAACGTGAACATCTTAATTAAAATGTGGAACGGCGTGCAATTTGTTTATGATCAAAGATTTTAGTGTGGTCCTCGTTATGAAAACTAACCTAAGACCTAATTCTAGGTGGGAACCACATTTTCAAATTAATAATGATTTCACAATTCTCAAGCATGATTAGTAACTCAATATAATAATCCATCATTTTAGATACTGATTTTATTTTATCTTTTATTCCAACCCTTCATAAATATATCTGTGAGCTAGGATTATAATTTAGATCCAAATGGTGATTATTAAGTAAAGCTCTAATATATGAATCTAATATTCAGCTACTATGTTATTAATTAGTAAAGTTCAATAGAGGTTATACATAATGAAATTACAAAAAAAATATAAAAAAAAAAGTGCTCTAAAATTTAAAGCCTGAAATTATGAATGATCTCAATTCTGAAATGTATATATAATAATGCACGCTCAAATATTTTCCATGAAGATTCGAGTATTCTTTTATTTATTCCGAAATGGAATTAAGAACAATATGAAGTTGATTAGATTATTCATGCATGTGTTTAAGACGTTGAAGAAACCAATTTACTTTGGTTGTTTTCAAGTCATTGTCTCACCTTTTAAGTGCAAATATATATATATATATATATATATATATATATATATATATATATATATATATATATATATATATATATATATATATATATATATATATATATATATATATATATATATCTAAATTCGTGAACATTTCGTGAACATTCCTACTCTTGTTTGACTTGAAATCATATGTATTTCACCGTCAAATTTTCTTGATGGCGTTAAAATATTCACACTTTTTTTATCCTAACTCATAGCTTCCGAAAGATAAGCTTCAATATCGCTGATCTACTTATCTTTATGTAAATAAATGTAAAACAAAAAAAGGGAAATTTTTTTTTTATATAAATTACAGCAACATCTCAATAGTTAATGTAAAGAGATAATGAATTGTTGTTGTAATTTATTATACTTTTTTTTAATTTCTTGTGCATTTCAATTTTAATGTTAGTATTTTTTCATTATTTTTTTACTAAGGTTTTATAATTTGTGACATAATATGTTATATTTTATTTTAATTTTTAATTTTTTGGCAATCAATTTTTAATATTTATTCTGGCTTATTAATATTGTTCTCGTTTCAATTTTTTTTTTAATTTTATATATATATATATATATTAGTGAAATTGAAATACTTCATACTTTTATAATAATTAAAATAAATAACTAATATTTGATAAATTAACTGGTATCGCGATTAGTTCTCAAGTTTTAAGGTCTTGAGGTATATAATTATATTAATTTTTTTAAAAAAAATTAGTAATAAAAGAGTATAATGATTTATCAAATGTGAAAATTAAGGTAATTCCTAAAAGGATCATCCTTTTTATATATTAGTATAAATATTATAATTTATCTCATAATTTTTTTATATTTACATGTGACAAACTGATTCTATAGTTAAATAAATTAGACTCTAAAAATAAGTATTTTGAGAAGGAACTGAGTTAATTTAATCTAATAAAAAAATTTATTAGGTCAAATTAGATTAATAAATTTTCAAATTCAAAATCTACTATGCTTATTTGACCTTATTTTTTTTCTTGTTTTATGTAAAATTTAAATAAAATAAGAAATAAAAAGAATTGGTTCAATATTTGACCCAACCTAAGATGCCAACAAGATAAGTTGGGATCACAAAATAAGTGATATGTAAGAAATTCATATAGGATTATGTCAACTCACTTATAAGCATTGGTTCACATAGGTTAATTGAATCATTTGACACCTTTTAATTCTCATTATATACTTATATTTATTTTTTCCATTTTAACTGGATTTGAATTCTAACATATAATTATTTTTCGTTTCAATTTTTTTTTATTTAAATTTTCTCTTCATATATCTTTATATTAATAAAAGTTAAAATAAAATAAAATATAGGCATAATACTCTTATACAAATTACAATAATATCTCACTTTAAAATCAAAATAATAAGAAAATGTCGATTACAGTTAAAGCACAACTTAAATTTCATGTTCGCTTACTATAAAATTAATTATTGATTAATTTTAAGTAAATATTTGTTTCTTAATATATCCACTCTCACTAAATTTAAAACCAAATAATTGATTAATTTTAGGTACACTACTAGAAAAGTATCATTTTCTTACAAATGTTTCTACAAAAAAAATATTCGCAATAACATATTATCTATGAAGGTATTACTTACAGATAAAATTTTATAAAAAAATTTGTAAGAACAACGTTTCCTGCGAATTTTTATGAAAAATTTGTAAAAAAAAATCACATACAATAACAGAAATTCTGGTAGTGACAAAAAAAATAATTTTAATATATTATAGTTTAATTTCTTTAATTTAAAAACATTTTTACTTTACCCTTAGACCATCCCTAACGATGGTTTTTTTGAGTCCTTAAGTTTCTTTAATTGAGTTCTTAAGTTAATAACCAATTTTTTACTATTTCTCTCATATGAATGAGGTGGCATTTAGGTGGTGAATTGTTCTTAACAGTGAGACATATTCTTGTTGTTTGTTTAATTGCATACCAAATTTAGGGGGAAAAAACATTTTACAACTATTGTATCTTTGAAATCTAAGTGTGTACTGTCTAGTAAAGAGAGAATAAATAGTTAAGAAATAGAGTAAAAAGGGAAAAAAAAATAAGTAGAATAAATATTTGTTTATTTAGTTGAAGAGAGATAAGTAAAAAATATATGATAAATATGTGAAAAAATAATATTTATACAAGAGATAAAAGAGATAAATAAATAAATAAATAAGATGATGGGATCCATCACCTTTTAATTTTTTATCCTCTTATTTATCTAAATAATCTTACTTATGTTCATTATTATTTATTTTTCTTTAATCAAACAAGACTTGGAAATTTACTCCAATCATTAATTTTGTAAAGTAATTGCTATTAAAAAAAAAAAACTTCCATTCAAAATTAACATTTGCAAAAGCATAAAATCAAGTCATATAATTTTTTTTAATAATTTAAAATGTCATTACTTAAAAGCTATTAATACTTAAATATTTTCAAGTGCCATACATTTAGTACCTAATAAAAATAATACAGTACTATAGTATATTTCATTTGGATTGCATAATATTGCATGACAATGATGATTAACAAATATGTCAGCGTCGCATTGAATATAAGGGAAACCATCACTTCCATGGCTTTAAAAATAAGGATATCCATCACTTCAATGTTCTATAAAGCAACCACTCGCAATAAATATATAAGCATATACCCCTCCCTTTCTTGCGTTTAGTAAGCTACCACAAATTATAAAATGCTAATGCTAACAAATCTCTTTAAATAAATATTATGTTAATACGTGTCTTTAAAATATTAGTTAAACCAATAAAAAGGAAAAACAGCTTTTGTAAACAACGTTATCAATGTTTCTTAATTTTAACATTTAATATACTTTTACTATAAGTTCCAATAAGAAAAAAAGCTTTTATTTATTATTTTTAATTAATATCCTTAAGCCACTTGTTAATAGTTAGAGAACCATAGCTTTTAAATTCAGTAAAAAGGTATTATCGATCGTAAAATAAAATTAATGAAATGTAAATCGATCAAATATAATATTAATGACAGTTTTATTTATTTATAAATTGATATAAATCGTTACCAAAAATATATTAGAGTATTACTAATTTGATCATAGATCGACAGTCTAGTAGTAGGTGGAGTAATTTTAATAATTTGCACATAGTTTTAGGTTGAAATTTTTTTATTGTTATTATATATATAAATAAAAAAAATTACACCGATCCACATTTTACTATGAAAAATTATAGTAACATGCATTGATGATTTGATGGTTTATCAATTTTATATTCAATATAAATTGCAAGATATATTTATTAAATTATCATATTATAATAATCTTTTTGTGACATAATAAGTGTTGTTTTAGTTTTTTTTTCATATAAACGAAAAAGAACTACCATATGTGCATGAAAGAAAATCGTAATTTATAAGACTAAATTTATTATTAATTTTTTTATTAAAAAAATGCAACACAATATTAAAATTTTAAAATATATTATTGAGAATATAAATTTAAAAAGTTAGGTAATTAATAAAGGATATCAATAAAAGCTAACAAATCAGTATTGAATGCCGATAACAACATTATTGTTATTACAGAAAAGATAATCAGTTATAAAAACAGGATATACTTATTATAAAACTTCTCATTATTTTTTTGGGTAATTTACACCTGCCTTTTTTTTTCTTCTTAAATTCATTTTTTAATGTTAATAATTTTGTGAATATGTGATTTTGGTGCTCAAATATTTTTATTGCAAATTTAGTTATCAAGTTTTAAAATTAAACAATATTGTTCCACCATTAACATGTTATCTTAAATTAAACATAAAGTGTTGACATGTTTGTGAGTGATATTATATGGTATTTGCTTAGCTATATTGACTTTCATGTAAGTTATACCATTACTTTTTATTATCAATAAGTTATGTTTCTCTTTTATTTTAAAATTTATTATCTATTTAAATAATTTTATTTTTAAATTTTAATACTATTATATTTTTATGTGATTAATTAACTGTAAGTAGTATCACTCATAAATACTTATTAGCATTTCTTGTTTAATTTTGAAAGACATGTTAGCAGTGAACTAACATTACCTAATTTTAAAAATTAAAAGAATAAATTTGCAATAAACCTTTTAAGAGAAGCCAAAATAAAACATTCTTGAGATTATAGGAACCAAAACTGGATTTAATTTAATATTTTACTTTATTTATTTGCTCCATTTTTTCCTTGCTTAAGATGATTTTCTTTCAACCTTTTTTTAATTCGGTAGATAACCAAAATAGGAAGTAAAAAGAAAAGGAGAAAAGGAGGAGTGATTATTGAGAGGGGATGTTAACTTCCATATTGATTGGAAGAAGATAGAAAATTAAAGGAAAAAAACAAAATGTACTTGGATCCTAGGAAAAAATTTCTTTGGCTCAAGTGTGAAAAAAAAATATGATAGCTCTCCCCTTGAAAATACAATATTGTCCCTCCCAAAATGTCTTTCATCCTCACCTTCCAACCTTCTTGTTTTTGTGTGTTGTCATGATCAACCAACCATCATACCCTTTTATTACGAAATTCGCAAATAGCCTCAACTCAACTATACTTCGTAGGACCACCACCCTTTTTGTATTAATTTCTTCATGTTGCTTGAGGAAGTTAGCATCTCGTACGTGTCGAAGAATTGAAGCTTGTGGAGTCGTGGAAACCTACCTATATATAATATCATATCTTTATGTTAACTATTGGTCTACTTAGTAATTGTTACATTAACTTGTAAATATATTTGTATCTTCATTGATATCATATTGTAAGCCTATTGTCCTATTTAAGGATAGAACCATCAACCTATTTGATTCCTTACATGAAGTAGTTTTTTTTTTTTAATAAGTGTATAGGTTAGGTCAAGTTTATATAAAGTTCAAGTTTTTTTTTTACGCATATAAAGTTCAAGTTAGACCTAAAATAAAGCCTATAACATGTATATTAACAATATGGTTCTGGTTTATTATGAGATTATAGGGTAGGTAAATTAAGTTTAGGCACGACTTAGTTTCACTTGACTTTTATCGTTAAAGCATTTCAAGTTAAAAGGTTAAAAAAAAAATGCAACACACACAGGAGGAAATGTGCCTGTATGGCTTTAGATTGTTCTTTAAGGTGAGTTTGATAGAGGAGAAGGAAATTAAATAGAAGGTGAGAAAATAAGAGCAAAGATCAAAGAGAGATCTGTTAAAAAAATAGAGTAAAAAATAAAGTTATTTGGTTAAAAGAGAATGGCAAAAAATAAAATGAAAAATTAACATTTTATAGAATAAATAAATAAATAAAGATTATTTTATTTTCTCTTTGTTGTAATAATAGATTTCATTTTACTAAACGCCCATAAGCATGAAATTTTCCTTCACCCTCATTCTATTTCCTCTCCCTTCATCAACCTTCCGCTACATTAAACATATAGTGCAAAAAGAAAAAAGATAAGGATCATAAAATAATAAATAAATAAAAACTAAAGCAAGACGAGCTAGAAAAGTTCAAAAGCTACTATGAATAAAGAAAGGATTCTTGCGAGAATAAAATGACTTGTTGTGGGAGTCCCAAAGTATGTAATTAACTTTATAAACTCAAAGTGGGAGGGTTTTGGAGGGAACTCTTTCTTCAATGAACAATATCTGAGACAATGACTATGCATGAAATAAGTAAAATCACGATCCACATACACATAAAAATGCTTCTTGTCCATCCTTTACATATAAAAAGAGTAAAAGTACTATCATTGGTGTATGTATGGGTCTTTCACGTAGGTTAAAATAGATTTTTGACGTCAGTTATAAAATCTATATTATTTCCATATATAGACGTAAAATAAATATCATATTAGTGCAAATATGTGTGTGTGGTTGTCTCTTGGAACTATTTTATTAAAGCTATATTGATGAAGATGACGTGTAGATGTGATTTTGATAATTCTTCTATTAATGTAATAAAGAATGTTCAACTAGTTGACACCTAGTAGTAGAGAAATAAAGCAGAAGTTAATAAAGCAAAAAAGATATACATAAAAATGAAGGGCATCGAGAATTCTAGGTTTAATAAGTGAATATTTAAATAGTTTCTCCCTCAATGAATTCCTTTTGAAATATGAAATGTTAATTAAGAGAGTACTTAAGTTCCCTATAACAAGCAGCAATTAACTAGCATGCTTAGAATTATAGTGAAACAAAATAATTTGACTTGTGGGCCAATTATAAATGATGCATCAAATTTGTCTGATAACTCGTTTATAGGGCATCAAATGCGCTATAAAATAAATCATAGCTAGCTGGAGTCAGATCACATATGATGATCAATAAATCTAGCTTGTAAAATAGTTTGAAAAAAGTGGCGAAGCGTAAATGCTTTTTATTTTTCCTTTCCCTTAATTTGGAAATTATATCATTCTAAAATCTAAACTATATGTGCAGTACTGCAAATAATGTTTTATATATATAAATAATATTCTGTATATATATGTATATATATATGAAGAAGAAAAAATTGTGTATGGTGTAAACACAGAGTATCTATCTCTCCTAGAGAGCACTTTAAAGTATTAATATTTATTTTAAAAAATAACTTTTTTCAACAATATTTTTTTTATACACACATCTAAATAATTAAAATTTTGACCAACTTTTATCATACGACCACCATGTTGATATAAGGAATGTATCTATGGGATCATTAAAGAGTTAATTCTCAAAGCATGTTTATTATTATACTTTTATAATTAATTTTGTCCAATTAAACTAACAATTGTCAAGTATTGCATCTTCTTCACTGACAACTAGTTCACAAAAGGACGAAATTGAGATCTTTCTTTTACTTATGAGTCTATTATCATACATGAATTTTTATACTGGAATTGCACGATGTCTATTCAGGGATTTTTCCGAAAGAATTCACCCATTTGAAAATAATGTATATATGTACGTATCATCCCAAACATGTAACTATTTATTAACATAGAGTAATAGTCTTTACTATTTTACTCTACTATTTTAAGAGGATAAAGAGATATATCAACAACAACAACAACAAAAAATCATCCCAAACATGTAACTATTTCTTTGCAAGACATTGAATCTAGTTAAATTAATAAGTTATCATGTCTTTATAGAAATATTATTTTATAAGATTGAATTAAATTTCAATCTATTTTCTTAAAATAATTTAATAATTGTTATATTGAGTTTATCAGATTATCTTTTGATAAGTCGTTATTAGAATACTCTCATATGTTTAGTGATTTAAAAAAAAAATATCTATATACTAATTTCCCAATCTCTATTATGAAGGATTTGTTTCTACGTGATTCTTAACTCAATATTAGCACTTATAGAATCCACTTGATTTGAAAGTCATTTTGCTTAATTAAACTTGGAGACACATGTTTTCGTCCTTTTCCAATATATGTATACTTGGCAACTAAGAAAACAACCAACACTTGCAACAAATAGGATGAAACAAACACTGATTTCTAGAGAGTAGCTAGGGTCGCACATGCTATCAATATTCCACAAATGGGGTACATGGCCAATTATTTGTATTCTAGACAAGGACATTGGGATGTAAAATTGAAAGCGTGTGGATTATGGCAGTGTTAGGTAACCCATCATGCACAGTATTTTATCTCCATTCAACTTGTCCCTTATCATCCTCCACGGTTTTCCGCAAAACTCCATCTCCAAGAAGCCATAACATCATTTCACCCATTCAACTATGTTCCCTTCAACTCACCCAAAGAAGATTTTGTTCAACAAGATCACCTGAGATCGGGTTCATTGACAGGCTCTTTAGGAAACAAGAGTAGCATTGCATGTGTGCATTGATGTCATCAATTTGTATCTACATGATATGCATGTTCTTTACTACATTTTTCTACGTTAAGTTGGTAGCATTTAGAATCCTAAGTTGTTGATAGGGTCTTGTGATTAGTGCGTAAGAAGAAAAGGGATAGTAGTGTCATGTTTGGGGTAATATATGATCAGTTGGGGTCGTTGCCAATGTCTAGTTCCATTAGGAGAATATGCCACCACTTTTTTGGCTCTTATACCCAACTATATCGAGGTGTACAAACAGCTAAAAGCCATTAGAATTAGACAAAGAAGATATATATATATATATATATTGAACCTAATTATACATAACATAGCAACTGAAAATATTTGAAAATATTAAAGGTGTGTTAGTTACTATAGTTGGAAAACGAAGATAGGGGAAGGAATCAAAAGGAAAAGCATCATGAAAAGAAAGAGATGTAAATGATATATAAGTAGCAGATTTTAATTTATTGTATAAATTTTTAAATGAATATATAAAGGAAAATTAGTAATTTGCAAAGAAATTTGTCACCATTTCCAACGATAAATGTTTCATATCAAAATCATAATGACCCAAAAAATGCACATATATATAACTGATTTTAATGTGAAACTACTTAGTTACAAATCATGATATGTGTCACTTTTAAATAACTTTTATAAAAGTTAATAAATTTATCATTTTTTATCACAAATAACAAATTTATCATACATGGAAATTTATGATTAAATGACAATATGTAAAAAATATTATACTACATAAATTATTTTATCTATATAATAGTTGAAGTTTTTATTCAAGAGATAGTGGAAAATTCAAATGTGTAGTGAGTAGTGGAGATTTAGGTAAGATAGATAGGGTTCTAAATTTAAATATTGTTACTGTTATTTTAATTTTTTATGTATAAAAAAATGTGTGGTGTTGAGAGAGACACTATGATTGTTAAATAAATTATAATTGACATGTATTTCACTTATTTATGTAAAATAAAGTATAGTATTTCTGTAAAAAAAAAGTACAATATTTATGTTGAGCAAGGATACTTTTAAGGATCATTATTCATCAGTTTCATATTCACCCCTTTAAATAACTTGTCCGTTCCTGTTAGTGTGACTAACCGACTATCATGACATTTTATCCAACAATAACAATAATATTTAAAATTAGCTTGTTGCTAATGAATAATAAAAATAAAAGTACTTAAATATATTTATTTTGACCACAGTCTCTCTTTACTTCAAAAGCGGATTCTTCACATATATATGTGATAAAGCAAGTTCATCAAACTTAAAAAAGTGGTAAGAGCCTTAAGTGTAGAGGTAAGTTAATTTAATTTGGATAATTGGAGATTGCTTAGCTTTGTCCCAAATATTAATAACTAAACTTACATTTCACCTTATCATTAATTTCCCTCTTCACACTAAATCGTAGGTCTCTCTTTATTTTGTTTCTTTTCTTTTAAAAGAGCAGGTTGTGTTTGTGGTTGGGAACAGCTAATAAGTGAATTATAATCAATTAAGGAAAAAATTGAAATAAAAGATTTCGAACAAAAGAGTGAAAGAGCTAAGACTAACAATCTCAGAAGTAGCAATAATTATGCTGATGAAGGAGAATAAAGCATGCAATGGATCATTCACTAACTCAACTGGGCTTTGTTAACCATCATGATGCCATTAATCGAGTTGACTAACTCCACAACACAAGCACTAATTTTACCAAACAACTTTGAAAGCTACACGTTGTGATAGGAATATCCGAAAGAAGAGAAAGAGAGAGAGAGAGAGAGATCTACTGTTGTACATCAAGAAGCCCAAAACTGAGAATGGGCCCAATGAAGAACAAAATCATGTTGGAAAGGTTGGGGACGTTATTTAAGGCTCAATTGCTAGGGATTTGTTGGACAAACAACCCAAAATGCTATGTTGTAGATCCAACCCTGAATTCTTAACCCAACTAAATGAAAACAGACACGATAATTGGCCGAATTTCAGGCCACAATATTGTTAGGCTAATTGCTTCCCTTTCATAACAAATGTTAGATCTTTATTAAATACACCTCCTTTCGTTAAAAATATACTTTTTTATTCTCTTTTTCATTATTTATTTTCAGATATTTTAAAATTTGTTTCTCTAACTTATTTATTTTTGGAAACTACTCTTCACAAACCTCCGTACTCCAACACACTTTTTATTTTTTTTCGGCTCTCACCATCTTATTAGAATACAAACGAAGTCTCACATAAAAAAAAATTATAAAGTGTATATGTACTTCATTAGTTAGAAATTTTTTAAATGATATCTAAAAATAAAATTTAAAGACTTAATTTCAAAGTGGACAATATTCATATCAATGTAAAATTGTGTGTCATTTAAAATAACATGACATAATTGTCTCCTTTTAATAAATATATTCTTTCAAACAAATATTATAATCATCTTCCACTCTATGCAATCACTTCTTCATTTACTTTTATTTCTTTTCTTGTCATCGACAAATTTTTTTAGAAAGTATTTTTCAAACCAATATATATAACATTCCTTTCTGGAATAATATACACTCTTCTAAAATTTATTTATCTAAAGTATACATGACAACAGTTCCAAAAATTACTTTTCAAAACAATATACTTAACATTATAAAAAAATAAAAATACTTTTCAAAAGCTTGTTTTAACAAGAGAGATTTTTAGTTTTGGAAATTACTTTTCAATGAATTAAAAAGAATTATCTGTAGAAATTTAATTCAAAACTTTCATTGATACTCTGTTTAATATAGGAAATAATAAAGATAAAATAAAAATAAAGTTTAAAGAATGATGAAATTAAGAGTGTAAAAAATAGATTTTAAAAAATAACAAAGATGAGGCATGAATATCTTGATTGGGAGGAGATAAATCAAGAAAATTAAAAAGAAGAAGAATCAACTAAAAGTGACGTGTAGAGTAGTAGATGAAGAAGGGTGAAGAAAAAGAAGATAAACAAAAAAGATTGTTTTGAAAATAAAATTTATATCAAAAAGAGAATGAATTAAAAAGGTATTTAAAAAATTTAAGAAGAGAAGCATATTTATAAAAAAAAAATTATGTGTATATATCAGTTGTCCAAATATTTTTTAACACAAAATCTAAAAGTAACAAATATTTTACCAACATAAAAAGAACTATTATATCACCAAATGAGCCCTGGGTGCTCTGCTCAACTAAACCCTTCTACAACATATTAACAATAAGTATACCCTAAACTACACTTATGAATTAAATGAGTTGAAATGAAGAGTCTTAGTTTGTATATTTTTACTTACTATTTTATCAGCAACGACCCTTGCAGACTCAGAAGTCATTTGCACATCTGATTTTGTCCGGGATGCTATCCACGTCTCATGGCAGGGAGGTGACTCCACACGGTCAGCAGACTCAACCCCTGCTGCCTCTGCCTTAGCCTTCTTCATTTCCTTTTTTTTTCTTTCATATCCCCCTCTTGACAATAGATGGGGTGCATCATTCTTGGCCTGTCGTTCTTGGGCAGCTATTCTTTTAGCCTGCAATAATACAAAAAAGAAAATGAGATTAATTAAAATATACCTTAAGTATTTGTGTCAATGTAAGAGTTATCAATAACTAACCTGCCACGAAGGGTCCAATCGAGTGGCATGAAATTGCATCCACTCATCATCAGTGATCTGGTACTTTAGACAGGGAGTCTCATTTTGTCGCTCTCCAAATACATACTCCCGTGTCAAGAAAGTCTTGAAGTCTCTCCACCTGGTGGCCAGGGCAGATAACATCTTCCTCCTCATGACCTTAGTGTTG
The DNA here is from genome assembly GCF_000230855.2 of Cajanus cajan. Lineage (NCBI taxonomy): Eukaryota > Viridiplantae > Streptophyta > Magnoliopsida > Fabales > Fabaceae > Cajanus > Cajanus cajan. The sequence continues at coordinate 48,848,174 of NC_138523.1, read as the reverse complement.
GGAATGTCAAAATTTTGCTATGAAAATAACAATTAATAAATAATGTATTTAAGTTATATAATATTCAAGGGATGTGAAAGTATATACCTGAATATCTTGCCACATGAGGTTCTTGTCAACCTCCTGAACGTCATCCCATGATAGAATGATAATAGAAACATGTCGTCGAGCTAGGACTCCCAAATAGCTCTTAAACTTGGCAGCATTTGGGCCTGGTGCCTTGCCAGAACGAGGATTCACCTCAACCGGTGTCCTCTCCTTGGCAATGCGCCCAGCTGTCAACCAGACAATCGGGTGACAGATCTACCTTCCCTCCTTCCACTGCCAGACCCAGAATCCTCCATAATCCTGAAAAAATTAAACTCTCATTATTAAAACAATGAATTAACTGAATAGACAAATAAAGTAAAAAACATAATAACAATATAGCAACATAATAACTAATAAAAAAAACAAATAATACACAAACAGAAACCTATTAGGTTGGAATGTTTTCCCGTATTCCTTCATCATGATCACTTCGAATAGCATGTATTTCGTCCACTTCATTGTCCGTAATAGGACCAAATGATCTGCTTGAGAAAGACGGTGTCTCATGCATATCTAGAGACTCATCTTCATGAGTTCCATGTATGGTTCTTCCTTCGAGGACCACTGACCATTTATCATTACATGGATCCCTGACATAAAAAACTTGTCTTGCTTGATATGCCATACTAAAAGGTTCATCCTTATAGCCGACCTTATTCAAATCAACCAAAGTAAATCCTAAATCATCTGTCCGCACACTCATATTGCCATCAACCCATTTACACTTGAACACAGGCACTCTAAACGTAACATAATCAATTTCCCATATGTCTCCTATGACTCCGAAATAACTCATAGATGTTGTAATGAGATTTTTATCTTTTGAACTAGCAAAATGCACAGCCTCAGCCTGAATTGTAACCCCATTATTTTGTACTCTTTTGTCATCTTCTGTCTTTGTATAGAAACAATATTTGTTAATGTCATACCCACCAAATGTAATGACATCGTTGTTAGGCCCACGCGCGAGTCTCAAAAGTGTATCAGAAGCATTAACCTCACCATAAACCTTTTTCTTAAACCAAGCTAAGAAACTCTTGTTATGTTCATTCAATACCTATTTCTCATTCATTCGGGGGTGTGCTATCTTGATTTCATCTATGTGTTCAGATATGTAAGGAATTATTTCATCAGTGTTGTTCAATATGTACAAATGTGCTTGGTCAACTTCAGTTCGACTCACAATTCTAATCTTTAAACTTCGAGTACCCTTACCAAATTGTTTCCCATCATGTCGAGTCTTGGGAATTCCTATTGGTTCTGATTTCAACATGTACCCTGAACAAAACTCAATGACTTCTTCTGCAATGTACCTCTCCACAATAGAGGCTTCTGGGCGGTATTGATTCTTGACATATCCTTTTAAGATCTTCATGTATCTATCAACAGGGTACATCCATCTAAGATAAACCGAGCCACACAATCGAATCTCCCTAACCAAATGAACTATCAAATGCACCATGATATCAAAAAATGAAGGTGGAAAATACATTTCCAATTGACACAAGATTGTGATTGCTTCATTTTCTAACTCATCTAACTTTATAGGGTCAATTACTTTGTTGCAAATGGCATTGAAGAATAAACACAATCGAGTAATAGCAACTCTAACAGAAGATGGTAAAATGTTACGAATAGCCACAGGCAAAAGTTGTTGCATTAACACATGACAATCGTGAGACTTTAAACCAATCAACTTCAAATCTTGCATAGACACCAGACTCTTAACATTTGAGGAGTACCCTTGTGGAACTTTCACACTGCTTAAGCACTCAAAAAAGCTTTTTTTTTCTTTCTTTGATAGAGTATGACAAGCTGGAGGCAAGTAAGTGCGTCTTCCAATAGACAGAGGATGTAACTAAGAACGTATACCCATGTCCACCAAATCTTGTTGTGCTTTCACTCCATCTTTAGTCTTTCCTTTGATGTTTAGCAATGTCCCAATTACACTATCACAAACATTTTTCTCCACATGCATCACATCTATGTAGTGTCTAACATCTAGCTTGCACCAATAAGGAAGATTAAAGAATATTGATCGTTTCTTCTAGATATTTCTCTCAGTTGACTTCTTTTGCGTCTTTCCGAACACAATGTTAATGTTCTTCACCCGTTGATATACTTCTTCACCATTGCGCGGTGTCGAGGCAATTTCATCCTCCTGACATCCATTGAATATTTTCTTCAATCTACGGTATGGATGACTACGAACAAGAAACTTACGATACCTAGTGTACGCAGTCTTTTGCCCATGTTTCAATTGGGTATAACTTGTGTTTTCTTCACATATAGGACATTCATAATGACCCTTCACACTATACCCACTCAAGTTACCATATGCTGGAAAATCATTTATTGTGCAAAATAACATTGCACGCATGGTAAATTTTTCTTCACGATTTGCATCAAAGACCTCTACTCCTGTGTCCCACAAAATTTTCAAGTCATCAATCAATGGACTAAGATACACATCTATGTCATTTTCTGGTTGTCGGAGACCTGATATCATCATAGACAACATAATATATTTTCTCTTCATGCATAGCCAAGGAGGCAAATTGTAAATAACCAACAAAACTGGTCATGAACTGTGTTTACTACTTAAGTTCCCATAAGGATTCATGCCATCTATAGCTAGACCAATTCTCAAGTTTCTTGACTCTGCACCAAATTCTGGAAATGTTTCATCAATCCTCTTCCATTGCGGAGAATCAGCTGGATGTCGAAGAAAATTGTCACATTTTCTACCATTTTCATGCCATGTGAGATTTTTTGCATCCTCTTTAATGGCAAACAATCTTTTAAACCTAGGTATTATCGGTAAATACCATAAGACCTTAGCAGGGGGACCCTCTATTTCTTCATCACCACTACTTCCATCAGTTTTCTTTTTGAACCGCGACAATCCACATGTGGGACACACTTTCAGTGTAGCAAAATCATTTGTATACAATATGCAATCATTAGGGCACGCGTGTATCTTCTTATACTCCAAACCCATTGGACATAGTATCTTCTTTGCCTCATAGTTGCGATTAGGTAACGTGTTATCTTCTGGAAGCATCTCTTTCAATAACTCCAACAATTCTGTGAAACTTTTATCAGTCCAGTCATTTCTTGCTTTTAAACTAAACAATCTTAAAGTTGCTGATAATCTTGTAAACATATTGCATCCTGTGTACAATGGTTGCTCAAAATCAGACTTTAAGGTATCATACACATGTGCTCTTTCAAAATTTTCTTCACCAACATCACGTATCATCTCTTCTAAGTTATCGTCCATCCCTTCAAAATTTTCAGTTGTTGACACTGTTGGAATGTCTAATATTTCTCCGTGCCTTGTCCATACTGTATAACTCTTCACAATACCATATATAAACAGGTGATCACGTATTTCTCCAACTTCTTGACGTATCTGATTCAAACATCGAACACATGGACAATAATATGCCCCTTTGATGGGTTTCTCATTTTCTCTTGCAAATTGTAAGAACTCTTCAACTCCATTTCTGTACTATTGACTAATGCGACTTGCATTTATCCAACTTCGATTCATTATCTATATATTAACACAAATTAACTATTGACTCAGTTATTCATAATTTTTCTAACCTAAACTACAAACCTAAAAAATCGATAGTAATTTCGGATAAAATCCATAAATATTTCTACTAATACGATGGTAAACTAAAGGTCAATGCCTAAAAAATCAATATTTAATGCATCTGGAACAGCCCGTACTGAAATCAGAACAGGTCGTTCCAAATCAACAATTTACAAAACCAACAATTTAAGCAGAACGGCCCGTTCTGCAAGGAGAACGGCCCGTTCTGCCGTTCAAGATGAACAAATAACAAAAAAAACACAGAAAAATTGTGTGGACAAGAAACAAACCTCAAACGAGCAACGTGCAGACACTTAGAGACTTGGAAACGTTCAATGCATAAATAAACGCAGTGGGAGACTTAGAAAATCAGAGAAAAGCTAATAGATTTCGTATACACTGTGAGCGCGGGAATGAAAAATGAGACATTGGCCAATATAGTGGAATATTTACGTCGGATGGGGTATCTCCGACGTAAATTTACGTCGGTCTAGGGGGGGTCCAACGTAAATTTACGTCAGACAGTATCACTTCCGACGTTAATTCCCTCATTTACGTCGAACCCTTTGTTGTTCGACGTCTCCACATATTTACGAAACTGCCACCGCGTTTTTACAACATCGGAGTTTCTCATTTCCGACGTAAATTGGGTGACGTAATAGCCTTTTTTTGCACTAATGTTTGTTATGTCATTCCAATTGACTTCCTAATTTTTTTACTATTAGAAAAAATCATTTAACTTCATTAGTAGTGTTTGCTTGACAAAAACCCAACTCATCCCAATTATATTTCATTGGTGGACTGGATTCTAAATTAAAACAAACATAACTTATTTAAATCTCTAATTATATAATACATTGACAGTGATGCATTTATTTTTCCTTTTTTTTAATATTTGTAATATTATATTGTTTATTTTAAATATTGCACTAGTTTTAGTCAAACATGAAATTAGTACAATTACATAATTTATATAAATAGACCTTGTCAAGGTTAGCTAAATATATTAGTTTAAATTCAAAATAAATTAATAAATAGGCTAGCCTAATGATTTGATTAAATATTCACGGGGTTCACCAATGTGAATGTCCAATGTACAAAGGGAACAGAAGCATTTTAGCCATTTGATTTGTGAATTTCATATGCATAATATATATCATCTTTATCATTATAAATAAATTTTGTGTGTACCATGCATATACTAGTAAAACTACAAAACCCAGCCTCCTATATGAGATGAAAAAAACAAGACTACCATGCAACGTGTCTTCTCTAGACCTTTCACCAGATTAGCCCTCATCTTGAAAATAGTTACATTGCTTCTTGAATTCGTTACATTTGCCTTCTTCTCTCGAATCCTCTCAGAAACTTCTCCTCATGCGTCTTCTTCTCTTTCTGAACTGCAATGGCATTTTCCTTTTCTTTATCGCCCTTCACCTTCTACTCTTTCCCCTTGTTCATAGTGACAATCAACATCAAAATTAAACAAAAAATAATATAATATGTAAGAAGAAAATAGAGATTGAAATCCAATAACTTCTGCAACAATAAAGGCTACTATTTTTTTAAAGAGTATAACCGATTCAATGGAGAATGACACAACTTTAGCAAGCTCTTTCCTGCTTCCAGAATTACAAATTTAAAAAGCCTCAGCATGTTTGGTAATATCATTACAACCCATCGGAAAGAATCATTACTTTATCAGAGCTGTCAATGCCAAAACATTACAGAGCCTAGTTAACATATGACACCATAAAAAATAAGTAAATTTTATCATCTAAAAATATAACCCTACAACAACATCAGAAAACAACAAAGTAAAATTTTCTTTGCAGGCTAGCAAATACAAACACACAGTTAGAGTCTGAAGATATATATACATGGTTCCAAGCAGCACTCCATCAAGTTAAAAGTTCCACTAACAATAATAACCATAAAATAATTGCAAAAAGAAAAATGATCTGGTCTAATAAATACAAGACACACTTCAATGTAGAGTTTTAAAGATTTTTTAGATGCTATTTTAATTTTAGGTAGAGTGTTTTATTATTTTTATCCTTTTAAAACACAAGATATTGATAATGGTAGATAATAAGTATATAATATGTTATTATTATTTTTTAAACGTTCATATTATACTACGTATTTTAATCATTATATACTCGAAGGTACAAGTGATTCAAGATTGACCAGTGAATCCGATTAACTAAACCTAAATTAATTATATATATTGATTGGATATTTGATTGAGTTGGACAATTCGATAAACATGGCTCAATCCTAGCTAAATCAATATTTATATTTAGATATTATTTTAATTTATAATGCATGTACCTTGTCAAAATAATGTATATAACATATTTTATTTATCGATTTTTTTTAAAATTTAAAATATATCAATATATTAATAATTAATTCAGTCACTCAACTCAATCCCTGTACCATAAATATTCCATCTGTACCCAAAAAAAAAAATATCTAACTCAATCTAATCACATTAATGTAGGGTTAGGCTTGATAGCAAGGTACAAATCTAACCTAACTTTACCCATATTATATTTCATTATATTTGACTCTTAATTAAGACAAACCTAACTCGAATTATTTATATCTCTAATTATAATAACTAGTTTTTAAAATATTTCTTCTATTAGTTATGAATTTTACTTCAAGATATTGACCGAGATGTGTTTTTTTTTCTTCTTGTTTTTTAATATTTGTATTATCATATTATTAATCTTAAACATTACACTAGTTCTACTCGAACGTGATATTCGTACAATTACATAATATAAATAAACATCTAGAAACTTAAATTCCGAATTTAAATTTGGGGGACAAACCAATATTGGTGGAAGAAAAATGGGTGATATAAAAAGTAAATACCTCTTGCTTGACAGCTTCATTCGCAAGGTGGAAGCTTGATAATCTTTCACAAGGTGCTAAGTGCTAAAACAACATACTAACAAACTTCTTACAAACAAATCGGAGACATTATTTTCTACAACGAGAACAAGTTCTTGCAGCAAGCATTCCCTGTTGAATCATAAAGCTCTGGCCGCAATAAAATAAACCAATTTCGGCTGCAATTGTAAAAATCCAAAAATATTTTATAAGCACAACAAAAGCTTTTTCTTACTGATATACTCGGGAACCCATCTTCTGGCACTGGACGGCGCTATTGTATCATCAATTAAGCTCTTTAAATCTGATGGGCCTCCAATGTGTTTGAGAGAGAGAAAAAAACGGTTCAGTATATAACTTTTGTTTCTTCTCTACTGTTTCTATTGCTACAATTGCCAACAGTCTCTCCACTACATTTTTTTTTTCTTTAAAAGGTGTTGTTTCGAGTTGTATTTTGGATTTTTCATGAAAATTTGCGACCTTTAAATATTGCGGAAGTTCTTAGATATCAGTCTCTAATTTCTTTCTAATTTCCTCACATATTGTCATTTTCTGTTTAAAATTATATTTGGTTTATTGATGTTAATTGCCATTATTAATAAGGCGGGAGAAAAGGCAAAACATGGTTTAAAAAAATGTTTGTGATTTAAAAATAGAACAAAGTGATTTTAACATGCACAAATTTATCATATTGTCTAAACATAAAAACAATAACTTTATTTTTATTTAAATTATTTGAAACTACTCAAAAATTCTTTTATAATTCAACACTCAATTATTAACTTAACAAGATATGATACTTCACGTTGTGATTGCAACCATCTACTCCCTCATCGCCTCTTTCATTTACCTCCTCGGTTTCTTCGGCATCGACTTTGTCCAGTCCTTCATCTCTTGAGCCTCCATCAAGCTTGAGACTTTGACAACATCGTTCCAAACCCTTCCCCACCCTAAACTAACACTTTCGAACCCTTGATTGTCTGCAAGGAAATCAAAGACTATGTGACTTCTGTCATCAATAGTGCCAAGTCGTCGACATGTTAGAGTCAAAGTTGAAGACTATTAACGAGCAACAATGGTGCAACAACGACGAGGCAGTCGTTGGAGGGGATTCGACTACAAGGTGATTTTGTGACAGTACAGTGAATGTTAGTGTACCATACAAATTCTGGTAAGGGTGGCAAGGCTCTTGTTGTTAGATGGATTTGATACACAATATCAATGGTCAATAACATTGTGAACTCAAATCCATCCAAAAACAACAACCATGCCACTCCCACTAGAATATGCATGTACCACACCAACATTTCACAGCACTGTCCCAAAATCACTTCACAGTCGAACCTCAATCACTTTACAGTCGAACCCCTCCAACAATTGTCCGTCATTTAATGCACCACCACAACTCGTCGATAGCCTCCAACTATGATTCTAACACAGACGACTTGGCACCATAAACGACATCCTCACCCTCCTCAAAGACAATCGAAGGTTCAAGAAGAGTTTGTTTAGGGAGGGAAGAATTAAAAACACTTATTGTCAAGATCCCAAACTTCAATAAAATGCACAAGAGAAGAACTGGACAAAGACAATGTCGAAGAAGTCGAGGAAGCAGGAGACGATGAGGGAAAAGATAGCAACAATCATAACATGCACAATCAAATTTTGTCATGTCAACAATAAAAAATTAAATTACAAAAGTACTTTTAAATGAGTTCAAATAATTTAATAAAAACAAAAATTAAAAAGAATCATTTGTCACTTATCCACCTTTAAATAATGTTAAAATAGTGCATAGAAATCACCCGGAAAATTAATATTTGACAAAGTAAAAAAAAAAAAAAAAAAAAAAAAAAAAAGACATCGATACCGAAAAGCTTTTGCAACATCTAAAGACTCCAAATTTCTAATTAGAATTAAACCGACTCAATGAAGAATGTCGAATCTTTGCTGCTTCAAGAAACATTTAAAAAGCCTCAAGCAAAATTAACATATTTCATATAATAAAAAAATAACATTTTAACATGTTAATATAACAATGCAACCACATCAGAAAACAACAAAGTAAATTTTCCTCGGCAGGCTAGCAATTAAGTTGCATATACCAATACAAAAACAATTAGCACTCCATTGAGTTGGAAATTCCACCAACGATAACAGTCAATGTAACTACAAAAAAATTGTAAAAGGAAAAAGGATCTTGTCTGATAAATACATAGACACGCTTCAAAAAGACGAAATACCAAAATTAAAATAAACGAGCAACACATCAGAAACAAAAATAAATGCACAAAACATCAGCAACTCTACTAAACAACTAATTTGATTATTACCAGCAAATTTTATGACGAAGAATTTATATTTTAAATTACCTATTGTTTAGGTCAAAAGAACGAATAAACAGCCTCAATGTTGGATTTCAAAAACCCATCCACATCACCAATTAAAACGAAAGAACCCTACGTACGACTACGAGCCTGTCAAAAACCAAGAAAAATTCAGACTACAAGAGCGAAGGACAATACGAATCAATTACAAGATTAAAGAATTAAATAGAAAAAGAAGGTAACGACGAATAAAATTCCAACGATTACTGTGGTTAAACAAAACACTCAAAATATGCATCGAGTAAACCCTAACTCTCGCAACAGCGATCAAGAGCATGTGAATTTCGTGACGACCTAGGCGCCTTCGGAAAGTGCACAAAGCATCGACCACTCTCCTCAATACAGAGAAAGAAAATCAAAAAACGGATTAATTATATTATTAGTTGTAACCTAAACGCATATAATTTCTAATCGCATACGCACGCTCAAATTACATAATGTCTACTTCAAAAAGAACGCTTACACCGCCGCATTGTTGGATATCAAAATCAATCCGCATCATCAATCAGACATGCAAGAAACTATGTAAGACTACGAGCCTGTCAAAACCAAGAACATTTCAGACTACGAAACAGAAGAACAGTATGAAACAGTCGCAAGATTAAAGAATTAAAGGACAATAACAAAAATTAAAATCCAAGATAACAGACCATTCGGTTACACCAAAGATTCAAAATATACATCGAGTAAACCCTAATTCTGGCAGCAAAGATCAAGAACTGGTGAATTTGGTGACGGCCTTGGTGCCTTCAGAGACGGCGTGCTTGGCGAGTTCGCCGGGGAGGACAAGGCGAACAGCGGTTTGGATCTCGCGGGAGGTTATTGTAGGTTTCTTGTTGTATCGAGCGAGTCTTGAAGATTCTTGAGCGAGTTTCTCAAAGATATCGTTGATGAAGCTGTTCATGATCCCCATGGCCTTGCTGGAGATCCCTATGTCAGGGTGCACCTGCTTTAGAACCTTAAAGATGTAGATCTTGTAAGTCTCAACGCTCTTCGCCTTCTTCTTCTTCTTCTTCTCGCCGGAAGTCGCGTCCCTAGGGATCTTTTTCTCGGCCTTGGTCTTCTCCGGCGGAGCCTTCTCGGCGGGCTTTTTCTCCGCCAGTTTCTTGTCGCCCTTGGCCATCGATTGGGGAAAGAGTTATACGAAGGAAATCTAAAGGAAAAAAGAGAGGAGAGTGTGAAAGTGGAGAAAAAGTGACGAGTGATTTGTTAAAAGGAGGTGGGGAGTGGTTTATATAGGAATGGGAGGTGAAAGGTGATTGGCTGGGTTTACGGTGCGCGGATTGATGACGTGGCAGCGTGGGTTTTATTTTGGAGGGAGATTTTCGACTCTTGGGTTTCGTTCTTTTAAATTTTAGAATTGGAATATTTGCTTGTATTTTTTTGGCAGGGGTGTTTCAAGTTTCAGAAGGGAATTTGGGCCGGATTAATTCGTTAATCAAATAACAAAAAAAGTAACTGCACGCGGGTCGGTTTTTTTTTTTTTTTTTTTTAAATCAAAACATTAAATACTCGTGGAAAAATAATTTTTAAAAATATGTATTATAAATTCCAATAATAATATAAATCAAAATGAATTTTACATGTGTTAAAAAATATGTATTCTAAATTTATCATAGTATATTTATATCATTAAAAGTATTTAATTATTATATAAGTTTTGGTTATATAAAATATATTTATTATATGTATTGCATAGATAAAATTACTAATATGAATATAAATCACAAAAAAAAAATGAAAAAAAAAATCTTATTTAAATGGAACAATGAACGTTAAGATGGTAGAAAAAATTACTAAGCATGGTGACTCATACCTATTGAAGTGCGGATTTTTTTAAAAAAAAATTATTAAAAAATTCTTCTAGTCAAATAAGATCTTTTTAAAGATTAAATATGTTTTTTATTTTTCCAAATTTAGAATAATTTTATTTTTGATTTTTTAAATTTAAAATTATTGATTTTGGTCCAAGTTTTCACTAACAAAAATATTGATAAATAGATTTTATGCATAATTTTAAAAATCAAACTGGTCATCAAGTTGGTTAGAGTCTTTGGTCAATAGGTCAAAAATTGAATCGATGGATCAGTAATTGAACCGCATAATTCGGTTTCTATTAATTTTTTTTGAAAAATATTCATGTTGAATATATTTTATACTTATAAATTTCAATAAATTCATATTGTATTAAATTTCAATTTTTAAATTATTTTAAATTATTTTTATTTTTATTTTTATTTTATATAAAGAAATACATGAAAAATTTGTCTATTAAACTGTATATTAATATAAATTAAAAATATAAAATAATATATATATATATATAATATAATATACCTATAATTGATATCATTGATAACACAAAATAATATACGTAATATTTATATATATATATATATACTATTAAATATATAATTTAAAACTAATAATATACTATAAAGTTATTTAAGTTACATATATTATAAGCAAATGTATTAGAACAGGTGGTCATTGTAATATTTGATAAGGCTCTTCATACTCCTATGAATAGGGTCTGATTTCTATATGTTATGCTTTCTATTATTTTTATTTTTTATTTTTTTGGAAAACACCTTCATGATTGAACCAGTTTGACCTTCCAATTCACTGATTGAATCAAAAAATTGGTCGGTTCACTCCAATATGTATGCATAAACGATTCAACTCATGGTTCATACTAGTTTGACACCAACTCTTGGTTCAACCAATTTTTAAAACACTAATTTCGTGCAACAATATTGACAAATTTCCTAACAAAATTTTATTATAAGGACTAAAATGAGATTTTTTTAAATTACAACAATTAAAAAGATCAATTTTAAATTTGAGGAATTAAAAATAAATTTACTTCAAATTCAAGTGACTAAAACATATTTAAGTTTTTTGTTAATATAAAAAAGGTCACGTAGTATTTAGTAGGAAAGACAAAATGGACTAGTTTAACTCATTTAGGCTCGACCTACCATTGGCCACCAAAATCAAGTCAGGCTAGATTGCTTGTCAAAAGAAAATAGGCCACAATCCTTGGCCCATGTCGCTTAAGAGCGTTAGCCCACCAAAATTATAAAAAAAAAATGAACTATAACATAAGGTTTTGATACCTTCTCATCAACAATAAACATTTTATCATTTAAAAATAAAAGGTTGTTGGATTTTGTATTCTCATAATTGGATTTGTTGTCTTAGTAATTCTTAACTTTTTCTTTTATTTGACTATGAGTTTAGGATTATAAGCAACAAATTATTGAATTTGGGATTTGATAAAATGAATGATGGTTTTAAAAGATCTCAAACATGAATGCATTAATTGAATACGAGTGCTTCAACTATATTAAATGAATTAGAAAACTCTATTGGTAGAATGGAGAAAAGTTTAATGGTAACGGTCATATTTGTTAGTGTGAAAAACAAAGACTTGGTAATTATTGTATGTGAAACCCACTACCCACATAACAATAACGAGATATTGAATATACTTAATAACAATAGTTTGTAACTTCCAAGGTAATGTTCACAAGTTAGTATCAAGTAAAATTGGAAGTATTAATGGAGAGTATCAAATAAAATTGGAAGTATATGAGAGTTTTCATGATATAACATCCAAATGTTTAAAATAATTATAACTCGAGTTAATGAAAATCCTATACTATGCCCATCGATGTCAACTCAATTTTAACATCTATGTTCATAAGAAGAATACAAAATCATATTTCCACTTCTCAAGTCAAACTATGATTTTTTTTCTTATAAAAACACATACAAATTACAAAATATTCACTCAACAAATTAATTGACTTCCAAAAGAGAAAAATCTCACTCCTCTTTACCTTGATGGACGTTAAGTGACGTTTTTCTTGTTCTCCAAGTATTTTTTCTATTTCAAAAAGAGAAAAGAATGTACGCATATGAAAGAAACGTAAACTCATTATATTTAAAATAAAATATTCTTTTTGTAAACTCAACTTATCTCATTATTTTATTATCATTAAAACACAACACATAATTAATTAATTAGTTAAAAACATGTAATTATATAAAACAACTCCATTATTTTCAAAAACATTCCTTAATTAATTGAAAATAATTTATTTAGAAAACTTGATATATTACATTACATGTTCATTAAGAGATAAAATGTGTTTAATTAACCATTGACTAGTTATATGACGAACAAAAATATTAATTGATTATAGTAAAATAATTAACTTTTATAACGAAATTAAAATTTAGATACAACGTGTTAAAAAAATTCAAAAAGTTATTGTTACCTTTATATTTTTTTAAAGACAAAATTAAATATTAATCATATAAAAATCTTACAAACAGTATAATTATTCTTCTATTAACTGGTTAGATTTAGCGAAATTCTTTGATAGCTATATCGGTTTCATTTATTTTTATCATTAAATTATTTTTTTAATGAAACGACGACAATAGTACATCGAATGTGGCACGTTATTCTTGTTATTTTTCTAAAGTCAACTGAACCTATCGAAGCATAAATCTCTAATCAATTAAGATCTGTCTCAGCATATAATAATGAATAATAACACACGAGAGAGACGGCACTGACGGAACAACAAGCCATCTTTTTACCGCTCTTCAATCCTCTAGAGCACCCTTTCAATTTTTAGGGTCTCTAATTTTTACACGTCTTATGCTTCAGTTTCACGAACTAACGGTCAATAAACCAAGAATCACAAATTCACGGTGAATTTGAGTGATCATAAAACGAACTTACAAGATGATTTGTGATGAAGACTGCATTTTTAATCATGTTAGGTAAGTTTAGTTTGCAATTTTTTTTACCTGTTCGTCCCGCGAGGCCTGCTAATAAGTTAGCAAGTTTATGGGTGTATGAAAATTTGGAAATTAAAAAAATATATATTGTGACATTGAGGAAGATTTTATTTTTCTATCCTTTTTAAAACCAATGAAATATGACAAAGAAAATACATATACAAAATAAATAAATAAAATCATTTGTAACAATTAACAACATTAAATATTATAAATAAAATATTAAAATTTTAATATATCAACATTTGTACATTCGAAAAAAAATTAAGTACATTAACTAAACGTTAAATTTTAATGTATTAATATTTTAAAAGCACACACATACGATTTTAATTATTTTTAATACAAATAATGACAACTAGCTATATTTTTGAATTAGTCTATCATTACCTTAAACAATGATTAAAAATGAAAAATTTAATTAATATACTTATAAATGCATGATTTATATTTTTAATCTTAATGTTGTTGTGATTAGTTGATTTGTCGTTGTAGACTTCTACAAATTTAGAAATCCTAATGAGGTTTTGTTCTTTAAAAGGTTATTATGAGCAGATGTTAAATTGACAAATTATGTGAAGGTATATAAAATTTTCTTTAAAATTTTAATTTTCACAAATTTAATTAAAAGAAAAAAAAACTTAGAAAGAAGATAGAGAAATAACCAACACAACAATAATATAACCTAAAAGCTACAAGTCTTAAAGAAAAATCATTGGTTCAAACTTAATTGAATGCGCTTTAAGTGAGTGAAATTCACTCTAGGCGCTTAATAGTTTGCTTATAGTGAACTCAAACAAATACCTTATTTGGAAAGTGAAGTTAGCTCACTTAAATAAGTTAGCATTCGCTTAAATGAGTTAGTACTTGCTTTAAGCAAACAAATTTTGCTCTGAATCTCGTTTATAATGATTAAGGGAGTGCTCAAAGTGAGCCAAGCTAGATATCACCTCTAAAATGGTTACATAAGCTCGTTTGAAGAAATCATTAAGGCACTTCAAGCAAGCAAACACAATAAATATACTTCAAGACAAGTTCATTAACTAAAATAACTTTTTTCAACAAATTCAATCATCAATCTATACCAACTCAACATGCAATCCTCAAATCAATATTTATATATCCTAAACAACTATGATTTTAAGAGAATTACTACATGCAACCATAAAAGAATAAAGGATCATCAATTCTTATAACTTTAGCAAGAAAACTCCTAAAATAAAAAACACCAGGCTCTCAAATTCAACTTCAATGTTTTTCCAAAGTATGAATCAACACAACCAAATCAACATATACAACACAAAAATTTAAACTACAAGCTTCATTTATTTCGAATTCTCTAAAAACAAGGAAATGAATGAAGTGTCACGAAGAACAAGACTTATCAGGAGTTTGCCATACGTCAACTTCGATCTCTAATTCTCAACTCCCTAATTTTGAATCTCTAACCAATCACCACAACACTATAGAGGAATGTTTGGGACGCCTCTATGGAGTTAGAAAAAGGAAAAAAAAATTAACTCTAACTTATTTCTCTCTAAAATTCTTAAAAAATGAACTTATAAAGTTTAAGTCTTCATAAAACCTTATACATCTTTCCCAAATTTTGTTAACTTTAACATTGACTTAAAATAACCTAATATAACTTAATTATTAAGAATCCCAAGATCTTCATAATTAAAAAATAACTACAACAAATTAACATATATCATATAATCATATAATAAGGTATTAAATTACACAGTGTTGCATATTTAATATTATTCATTTAATAAATAATAAAAAACTGAATAAAACTCATACAAGTTCAAACCTAAAATGTTATGTACCCTATCTAAACTCGTATCACTAAATTACAAATTCATTCAATGACTAAGATCATTGTTTTTATTAAATTTAGTTTTATCTAATTTTTTAACTTATGTAATGTAAAAAAAAGTTATTTTATTTAACTAAAATTTACAATAAATAATTATTTTGAACTAAATAGACAAATTACATTATAATTAAAATTTATAATTAACAAATGTTTTATCATATAAATTATATTTTTAATTAGGATATATACTTTATATTTTGTTACAGTATTATTTTTAATTTTGACGTATCTAAAATATTATATTCAATTTTAAAATTAAAATTAAAATGATATATCGAGAAAAATAAAAGATTAAAAAGTTTTCGTAAAAAACTTTAAAGATAAATAACTAAAAACTATGTAACCAAAAGAAAAAATGATTGAATAACTATCCTTAAAAATACTATCGTTTAAGATATAATTATTTTGTCTTATAATAAATATCATGTAAGGAAAAAACATTAGAATAAGTGCCATTTTAATTTTCCAATACACTATTAATTTTCTCTTTTTCTCGTTACCGTTTATTAATAAAGTTAATATCTTTCATCTACATATTAGTTTTATTTATTTAAAATAACTTACAATAATACTTATTATTGACAAAAATGATGTTCTATAATGTATACACTCTCAATTTATCTACATTTACTCCATGTAACGACCCGCCTAGTCACTACACAAGGCACAACACACTAGAAACACTGCACATAAAAGAATAATTGTATGCATATAGAGTCTAGAATATACATATACATGATCCAATCTGAAGCAGAGTTAAAATGTACCGAAAAGGAATACAATCATGTGCTACTATCACAAGTAGCTCAACAACAAAAAGAATCATATAAGAGATCAGCTCCATCGGTCCGCCGATGACTCGTCGCTAGACACCCTCCTATCCCTGCTTTGCTCCCATACATAGTATGATCATAGTCCAACATCATGGAAACAACAAAAGGGTAAGCTAGTGTAATTAAAAATCAACATACAGTTACATATAGCAATATAATAAACAACAACTTCAGTCTATTAGCACACCTGTACAACCCATATTACTCAACAATATCAGCACCGCAATGCGGCAATATCAGCACTGCTTAACAGCAACAACAGCACCACTCGAGTGGCTATAACGGCACCGCAAAGCGGCAACAACAACACCGACTTAGCGGTTATATCAGCACCACATATGTGGCTAATACCAGCACCGGCTTAGCGGCTATAGCATTACACAACTCAGCACAGCACGACACAACATAACACAACACAACAATTCAACACACTTATTGTTTACAACAATTTAGCCCAACCTTCTATAGTTCCGCTATACTATAAAAGTTTACATATTAATTCATCGATTTCAGCTCAACAATACACCTCTAATACAACTAAATATTATTATATCAGCTTTATCACCTAGTCATCACAACATATTCATCAAATACAACTCAACTCAGCATATAACAACGTTGATTTACAAGTTCAGCACAGTTCAACAACAAACAGCATATAACTCAATATCCCCTTTTTGCGCCCGGCGTGCTCGAGGTCGCGCCCAGCGCGGCTCAACCCGAGAGCACTAGGGGCCATCACGCCCAGCGCAAGAGTACTCGCGCTCGGCGAGACTCAACCCGAGAGCACCAAGGCTCTCACGCGCATGGCGCAATTTCAAATTGCGCCCAGTGCCTGCCTGGCAGAGACTCAAAGAGTGTCGTGCGCTCAGCGTGGCCTAACTCGCGCCCAGCGTGGGGAAGGCAGAGACCTACCAAGGTCTCGCGCCCGGCGCAATTCGCATTGCGCCCAGCGCCCTGTTAGTAGAGATTCCCAAGGAGCCTCCACGCCCAGCGAGTCCAAACGCGCGCCTAGCGCGGCACCAGAGTACCCAAAACAGGTCACCATTGATATCGCGCCAGGCGCAGCCCAAGTCACGCCCGGCGCGGGCCAATCAGAGACTCCCATTTGCAAGCTCGCCCGGCGCACACAGCCTTGCGCCCGGCGGGCTTGCCTAAACAGAGTCTCCTGGTGGTCGCGCGCCCGGCGCGAAGAACAGCGCCCAGCGCGAACTCATCAGTAACTTCCCCAAGTTCGAAAAATTTCCATAAATCTGCAAAACTTAGCAGAAAATCCACATGCAAACGGTTCAAAGTGTCACATTTTCATCAAGGAGTTCGAAAGTACCAGCTTTATGTGCATGCAACAACAAATCAAAGAAAATCCCAAATTTTCCACCAAACCCCGAAAAACCCCGAAAGCCCAAAACCTTAATTTCATCATTCTCAGCCAAAAATCACCCATCAATCCAGCAGCTAATGAGTTCCTATGACCAATTTCCTACCAAAAACTGCAAAAAACCTAGCTTCCCTTACCTCGGTGAAGAAATTCGAGCTACGGGAAGACAGAAATGGAGACGGAGACGAAGAAGAGCTCGAACGGAAGAGGAAGAAGATGGGGAAATCCGCACACCAGCTAGCAACCCAAGTTACTCACACCAACACCTTGCATCAGCCAAAAGAAGGATCCAAGGAAAGAGTGAATCAGCCAAGTGAGAAAAAAAGAGAGAGGGTTTAGAATAAAAGAGTGAGGTTGTTGAGTGAGTAAGTGAAAAGAGGAAGGAAAATAAATTAGGGGTCTCACACTCCATCGGTCTCATAATAAATACTACGCAAAAAGAAAAAAAAATTATAAAACAAGTGTCATTTTATATTTTAAATGTAATATCAATTATATTTTTAATTTATACCCCAATAATATACATCCTAAAAAAAATATGTTGCATTGTTTAAAAAAAAAAGATTAATAATAAAATTAATTTTATAAAATTATTATTTTCTTTCATTTATTTATTCATTCAATTTTATTATTTTATATAGATTTTTTTACAACAATACCTATTATAAGATAAAATGAGTGATTATTTTTAAAATAAAAACATTAATTATTATTTAAAAATGAATGAATAAAAAGTAGAAAAATATTTATATTATAATACAATATTGAATATTACTAATCTATTGATTTTGAAAATAATTATCCATGATCTCTTAACTTTGTTTTTTTTACTTATTGATTTATTTATTTATTAATGTGTAGCAATTTTGAATTGATTAAAGTTAAACAAGGCTATTTTGTGATGAAAGTAATGCGATGAATGAATTTTCAAACATACTTAAAATGATAAAGAAATAATTAAAAAACGATAGCTACAGTTTAGTCACAGCCAGCAAGGTAACGCTGTAATAGGGTGGGGTGTGGAATAACTTGTGAGCGCGGTGAATCTCGGATAAATACATACACAACATATACACACACTCACACAAAAGAAAGAAGAGAAACGAGAGAGAGACACCGACTCACACCCACAACACGCACCTTGACACATCACACACAACAACGCAGGTAGAGAGAGAGAGAGAGACAAAGGTCACGTTGGATATGTAGCAGAACTGCTGCACCTTCTCTTCTCTCCGCTTCCACCCACTCACTCTTCCGTTTTCACTCCCTCGATTCCCTCTCTCAATTCACAATCCTCACGCTTCCTCGTTCACATATAAATACCTCTCGCACTCCCTCTTCTCACACAATTATTATTATTATCCATCGTTACAATCTCTCTCTCTCTCTTTCTCTTCTCGAAACCAAGGAAGGAGAAAGAGGTTTTTGTTGTTCTTATTGTAGAAGAAGAACAAGAATGGAGTCTACGGAATCTTCTTACGTGTCTTCTCCCGAGGGACCCAGGAAGCAAGCTGCATCGCCTCCTCCCAAGTCGCCTTCTCTAGGTATCTGATCCGATCCGATCTGTTTTCTCTCTCTATCGCTTCCTTCCTTTCCTTTCGCTTAACCTTGCTCTCTGCCGCACTCAGTAATGTAGGTTAGGGGCTCAATTTTTGGTGACGCTGTGTACGGTCAACGCCTTCATTCCCAACCCTAATTATTTACAATGGAGCTTCAATGCTGTTTCTCGCTAGATTTGGATTATTTTTTTTTTCCTGATTGAGTGCAAGTGCTGTTGTTTCCTGTCTCGCGTGTGGATATGATTTTACGGGTTTTACGTTTTTGTTGGACTTCTCCTTTAGTAATTGAATGATTGGCATTATTGTTTCGTAGTGAAGTGATTGCTCCGACTTTATTCTTTTCTCCAGATTTTAAGTAACGTAGGCTTTTCATGTCATTGAAGCTAACGGAACTTTTTAGAAAGTAATTTAAATTTGGAAAAGGTTGGAGTTATTTCAGTTTCAATAAATTTGGGGTATGTTCTACACGCAATTGCGTAAATGAAATTTCACTTTGGCTGTTACGTTTCACAGAAAAGTTTCTAAGATTCGGTTTGGTATCGGTGGAGAGAATTCAGAATCGAGTTTTTCTTACGTTTTTTTATTTATTAATAATTCTGATTCTAGAATTTTTCACCCTATTTTTAATTGGACACCACACTAAACTCGAAGGTAGCAATTTTGGTTAACCTAAAACGAGTAACCTTATTGTGTTTGTTTGGTTAGTTTCTTATAATGAAGTCGTCCTGCCTCTCAAGGGGCTTTTTGGTTCCGAGTTGATGGTTTTATGCGTGAAGGCTTGATTCCTTTCCGGCCTATTTTTTTTCAGCTTCCTCTTAATATTTTCATTTGCTGGTCAGAAGTATCATGGTTTTCATAGTGGTTGAAGGGAAACATCCTTTCATTAGCTGCAGCAATTTGTTTTTAATATGAAATTTGGTGAAGAGAATTATGTTATAGAATGCTTGTGTGAATTGCGACGTTACAAAATTCCAATTATTACCAACTCGGCAACTCCTATGTTACTGAGAGACGAAGGAACTTTCACACCTTTGTACAAGCAATTTAAGATTGTTATTTTCCATTGTAAAATAAGTATTGGAAGTATGTATTCTCCATTTGTTTTGTTTTGTGGGCACAAAATTATGATATTCACGGAAAAATATATTGATATAATTTGTAAAATGCTTATGTGAAATTATGTAATTAAACTTGTTCCAACAGTAATATTTGTGATGTTATGGATTTCTGTTCCATCCAGCATTTGATTCCATGCAAGTGAAACTTTAATGCTAGACTAATTTGTGTTTTATTATCATTTTCTAATATTTGTATTTATTTATTTTTCCTAATTGCGTCAGTATACTTTGATTTGTAAGCATGTAAAAGTTTTAAACTAATTCTTTGTTATTAATTTTATGATTACTTCTTTCAGATTCTGAGGAGAAGCCAACATATATTAGGTTTCTTGTATCAAACTCTGCAGCTGGTTCAGTTATTGGAAAGGGTGGTTCAACTATCACTGATTTTCAGTCACAATCTGGAGCACGAATTCAGCTGTCCCGAAACCATGAATTCTTTCCTGGAACTACTGATAGGATAATCATGGTATCTGGTGCAATAACTGAAATACTGAGAGCTGTAGAACTTATTCTTTCTAAGTTGCTCAGTGAGGTAATCTCTATGATGTTGATTAATTAGCTATTGGAAGAACGTGTCTTACATGCTTCTGAAATTAATTTGCTATCTGTGGTCAGCTTCATATTGAGGATGAGAATGATGCTGAGCCAAAAACTAAAGTGAGACTCATTGTTCCCAATGGTTCATGCGGTGGAATAATTGGCAAGGGAGGTGCTACCATTAGGTACCTGTACTTTTGTTTGTCAAGCTGTAGGGCCTACTTGTTTGCCATGTTTATGAAGTATGTATGGATAGAAGTAGTCCTTGATACTTGCCGTTTTCAATTTCTGTTCTGTTACATCTTGATTTCTAGGGGTTATATTTCCTGTATGGATGCTGGTTCTTTGGTGCCTGAGCTTTTATTTTCCCTGGCTGCTTCCTTATGCTAAATATAAAAATGCTATTTTTGGTTCAACTATTATTTTCATTGCAGGATCCTTTCTCTATGTTTTGATGTTAATCATAGATGGAGATAAAATACTTGGCTTATACATTTTTTTTTCCGCTGATCAGATCATTCATTGAAGACTCTCAGGCTGGCATTAAGATATCTCCTCAAGATAATAATTACTATGGACAGAATGATAGGCTAGTGACGCTGACAGGAACTCTTGATGAACAGATGCGTGCAATTGATTTAATTGTATCCAAGTTAGCTGAAGATCCTCATTATGCACAGTCCATGAATTCTCCATTTTCATATCCTGGTTAGTGTCATTTGTTCATACAATGATATATCTCCCTTATCCATTTGTGGATTTTGCTTGTATGTTATGGATATTTACTTCAGAGCACCTGTAATGGAAGATGGCAGTAACCGTTGATGTTAAAATTACTCATATTTTTTTATCATCTTTGTTTTCTTTTTTTATGGATCTTTGCAATTATGGTCCTCTTTGTTGCATGGAGAGAGTAGATGGGAGCACTACTTGATTTAGTATATCATCTTCACTTATTGTCTAGTTTAGTTTGTTTATGTTTAGAAGCACCTTACCATTCTGCTTTCTTTTCTATGAGATGGACCCATCTGTTTTTCTACTTATGAATACGTGTTAATTCTACTCATTAAACCATGAACCAGTGTTTCTTCAGTGACTGGTCCTATCTTCATAACATTGGATAATTATATAAAATAGATTTATTTTGAAATGAACAATTTTTTGAAATTCTTTATTCACTGATTATTACCCTTTCCTGTTCCATTTCTTTTTCATATTCACTAATTTGTTGTTTATTTTTTTTATATCAAACATCACATTTTACTTTCATGCTTGGATTCACACGTGTGCTACTTTGGTTATATATACACACAGATTATAGATATATGTTATCGACTTATTTCTGTGCGACGTGCGTATTCACATAACTTCAAAATAAATCATTAAAATATTTTCTCATTATAGATAGAAATTTACGGGATTCTAAATGCATTGAATTAAATAATAAAATGAAAGTTAAAGTTCTCTCATACTTGGTATTTAATCTGATTACTGGTTTACAATGATTGTCCACAAACTAATAGTTTGAAAAAAAGTATATCACAAAGAAAAGTTCAATAATATATTCTTTTTTTTCCTTCTTTTAAATATTTATTGTTGTATAATTTTGTTTTTCCAAATGGTATAGGTTTAAGATATTTCTTATACCGAAGTCAATCATTATTATATATAATAACATGTGGATGCTTTCTTAGTTTCTTACTATATTGTTATAGTAATAGGTGTGCATACATCTTTTCTTGATAACTTATTAGCATTTGATGGTAAAATATGCTACTTAATTTTATATTACCTTGCATATCATTTGTAGTATGTCAACTTTCAACATGTAGTTAGCAGCAAGTGTTGTAAATGGTATTGCTGACAAGTTGCTTTAGAATAATATGGAAAACAATTTATGCTTGTGACAATGAGGCATGATTCAGTTGTTGGTCTCTCTCCCCTTGTATACATTAATTTCAAAGCTCATTTATTTTTCTCTGTAGAGTAAAGAAGATAAAAAAAATGACATTCAAATAAAAAAACTAGATAGTTGTTGAGTTAAGTTGCTGCCTTTTTTTTTTTTGAAAATGAGGCAGCCAGAAACCCACTTAGACTTTCAGCTGTGTCTCTGTCCTATCCAGGAAAGAGCTGCTGGTTTGATTCCAAGTGTGTTAAATAGGGATAATCAATAATATTATTCAGAAACCTCTTACTTAGACTTCAAGCTAGTATTTACTACTTACTGTGTTTGGTTTGCCGTTTTAGTGGCACCAAGCATCCATTTGCATTTTCCAAAGCACAAAACAGAGAAGCTACAACATTTATGGTGCAAAAAATAAAGTGGGTTGCTTTCAATTGAACTGATTCCCAAACGCACCCTTAGAGTTAGAGCTAACGAAGAATATTATGCAATTGACTATCAAACATGTTCCTTGCTTCACTTAATGCTCACATTAACTTGATCTGCGTCTGCCTCCTTGTGGCTAGATTTAGGTTTTACTGCATAGTTCAAAATTTTGTATTTTAACTCCTGTCCTTCTCATTTGTTGTGTATCATTATTATTGGTATCTATGTTTGAGATCAAATCTATGCTTTTTAAATGATTGTGAATTAGTCTTTTGTCTAGTATTTAATGAGATCACTACTGGTTAATTTACTTGAATTAGGCTTCACTTGATGAACACGCTAACTTTGCTTATTGCTGCTTGGATCTGGTAACCATGATTTGGCAGCCATCATTTTCAAATTTAAGTTATAGATTTTCTTGGTATCATCATTATTCATATTCATTATTCGTTATAATGCTGCATGTCAAACTCATTTTTGCATAAAGGTTTTGGCAATGAAAAGGGAAATTTTTGTTTCTTATCACAATTGTTTTTAACTTAAAGCTCTGTCCTGATATGCTAGTTGGTTTCCTAACTAAATGATTTCCTCTATATTTTTTCCCGACATTGCTTTAAATATTGGGACTAGTTTTTTCTTTTCTGTTGTTCTCCCCATAGTTTTTTCTAGTGAATTGTGCATGTAAGGGAAAGAGTTGTTGAATTTGCTAGAGTGGCTCAAGCATTTTCAACTTATATTGTAGATTTTCTTCATACAATAGTCTCTTGGGGTTGAAATGTGGTCGATGGAATAGGGTTCTCTTAGTTCTGAAATATAATTTAATCATAAATATTGAGATTTGCTAGGATATCTTGGTCACTTCAACCTGGTCAGAGTTTTTGATAAAATGCAAGAATCAATTGTCGAATTCATCCCAAGTGCTTAACCTGTTGGATTGAGACTCAATTCTGGTTTATATCTCTAACAATGATATTTATTGAAATAGAGCTACAATGTGCGACCATGGATGTGTCTATCAAAACATTAGAGAGTATACTTAAAATGTTATTTTTTGGCAGTGAAAATGAAGATTTAATATGCCTTGCTTTTCATAAGTAGTTATGTTTTGTGATGATTTATTTGTTTGATGCTTAAGTAATTTGTTTTTGACATATACTTCAGGTGTTTACTTGGGTTATCATGGTGTTCCATACACATATGTGCTTCCATCTGTTGCACCTGCGCCATACAATGCAGTGAATTACAGACCAAATGGTGCGGCTGCAGGAAAGTTCCAGAACAATAAGGTTTTTCTCATTCCATTGACTTAATCTTGTTTGAAGTTTTTGATGTGGTTTAGTTGCCATGTTTTTAGACACATGCACGCACAAAAACAAGATTTTAAATTCTCATGGCACTTGATGACATCATCATGATGGAAGTCTGCAGGCCATGTCAGTTTTTTTCTAACTGATGTTGATGGGAGAGACCAAAAGTGCTAATATCTGGAAAGGCAAAAGTGCATATATTTACAGGGATTTATGTAATATTAGAATTTTGAAAATGAAAAACATGATAACAATATTAGAATCCTAAAAGAACATAAAATCTTGTTTGTCAAATAGGAAAAATATTTGAGTTTCATGCTCTCTTACATATTTTGCTTACTTTCCGGCCATTATTTTCTTAATTTTCCCCTTAATCATAAGAAAGTCAACATGCTATGGTGAGATTTTGTCAATAATCAATATCAAATTTGTTGAATGAAAAAGCTACTTGTCTTTTCCGTTTAAATCCTTGCATCCTCAAGTGCTGGTTTGCTTTATCAGTTTGAACTGACGTATATTTTGTTGTTTTCCAGGAGGAACGGAGTAACTCATTGACCATTGGTGTTGCAGATGAGCATATAGGATTGGTTGTTGGTCGTGGTGGAAGGAATATTATGGAAATTAGTCAGGTTTGCTATGCGTAACACTATTCCTAGGTATATGTATATTTTGTGATTACTCTTAAAATAAACTAAC
Organism: Cajanus cajan; assembly: GCF_000230855.2. Classification (NCBI taxonomy): domain Eukaryota; kingdom Viridiplantae; phylum Streptophyta; class Magnoliopsida; order Fabales; family Fabaceae; genus Cajanus; species Cajanus cajan. The sequence goes on along the minus strand of NC_138523.1, from coordinate 48,822,729 downwards.
TTGAATGACATCTACCTTTTTCAGGTTAGTGGGGCAAGGATAAAGATATCAGATAGAGGTGATTACATATCTGGAACAACTGATAGGTGGGAATTTGTTCACTCAAGATCTTGCTTGCTTCATACCCCCAGTATAACAAAAATCATTAAGCAAATGCCTTGATATAATATCTTTAGTAATAAATGTTTAATACGTGTTTCTATTTTCTTATTACAGGAAGGTTACCATAACTGGATCCCAGAGAGCAATTCGTACAGCTGAATCTATGATATCTCAGAAGGTTGCTTATGCTACTGAGAGGGTGATCGAGTAGTTTGCAAGTGCACTTGTCTGCTGTTAGATGCTTAGTGAATCTGCTTGCTAATTGCTTATACATTTGCTGAATTTTGGGATTTGTTTACATAAATTATCGTCACATGTTATACCTTTGAAGATCTTTATTGTAGCGGGAGAGGGCAGGAATTTTTTTCTTCTTCTTTGAATTGAGAGCGGTCTTATAGAATTTCTTCTCAAACCCTTTCAACAGACAAGTTCAATTGGAAAGTGCATTTGCCGCATTTCCAAAATGTAGCATTTAGAATTATATTATTTTTTTTGTAAGTCAACAGGTGCTAATGTCATATATGATCTGTATCCTCAATCACTAGCCTGAGATTGGGTTTGAGAATTATTTTCTGTGATAGCAATTGATAATCAAGAATGGACATGTGAGTTGTCAGAATCTCGCGCCCGAGTTGTGTTTCTAGTTTTTCATCTTACATTTCAAACGGTGTTGAGACATTTTCAACAGGTTATGATGATTGTTTTATCGGAGTGTTAGTACTCTGCACGTGTACAGTTTTCTTCACAAGGGCACTGATAAAAATAATCATATTTTTCTTGAAATAAAATTAGCATTACCTAAAAAAGGGGCGGTGAAACTTTAAATTTCCCGCTTTTTATTTATTTTTTCCCAATAATAATTAGTTTCCTTTGGTGCTACCCATACTGTTTGAGTGGGGTGGGTAGATCTGCAAAAGTCTGGTTGCTTTGCTGTCCTAGTCTCGTCACACTTTGCAGGTACGCGCATGCGAGATTAAAGTGTTGTAGCCGAATGTAGTTTGGTTACGTCAGATTTGACATCTGCTAGGCCACTTCTTCCTGCGTAGTACTAGTAGTGTTCATGGGCCTCCTAAGTAACTTTTCCAGTTTTGCAAAACAATGATTAAGGCCCCCTATTTGATTATTCCTTCTGAAATTAATAATAAATAACTCATTTAGTTGGTCAATTCTTTCATAACTGTTTAAAATGTATTCTTCTCTATTTTTAGGTTTGGAACTAAAAATTGAAATAGGTTGTAGATGTGATGGTCACAATTCACAAATAACTAAAATGGGATACTCGTCGTGAGGCAAACTGCATATGGCTGGAGTGGAGACGTTGGGTTGGGTATGATGTGGCAGCATTGGTTCTGAACTTAGTCGACTCGGTTGGCAAGTAAGTAACTACCCATTACCCCCGTTGACTTATTGTGCTGCACTTCAACTCATAGCTAGCCACGAGTTGCACGAATATGTTTATGGTGCTAGGTCCAGGATTTTCCATTTATCTCTTGAGACTGTTTTAATAATTAAGACCATCAAACAATTTCTTTAACCTTTTCTATTTTAAATTTTGTTCTCGATAATTATTTTTAATAAGTTTTTGGAAACAAAAAAAAAAAGTCAAATCAAACAGAAACCCAAAGTTGCTTGGAGCAGTGTCTCAAACCACTTTAATTTCTATGCATGTTCAGCTAGAAAAAATTCAATTGTCAATAAATCAGAATTTACGATAGGATTAATTTTTCAGATGTTTATTGTAAAAATGAGCAAAGTTATATATATATATATATATATATATATATATATATATATATATATATATATATCAATTTATAATTGAATAACAGATTAACAGTACGTATTTATTTATATTTTCATTATATAATTTTTTATTTGTCAAATGAAATTATAAATACAGATCAGAATTGAGAGCATCAACCATAAAAAGAGGGGTGGGGGGAGTTCATGATATTAAATATAATTGTCTATCATGTGCATTTTTTTTACTATGCAGCGTGTACCTCTTTAATTATGACTTGTTATTATTTATGTTAACTATATTTTTAATATTATACTGAAAATAAAAAGTAACAACATATAATTAAAGAAAAGCGTGAGATAAGATGAATGACTGGATAAAAGGAGATACAGAAAAAAATATGAAAATATAATAATATAATTTAAAAATCTTATTATTTGTTGGTCATGAAGGATTTATTAGTGTAGGAAAAAGGTAGACCCACAAACTGCTAATTAGATAATGAGCAGACACCACACATATACATTCTATCAACAATTATAGTTTTTCTTCTGATCTTTGTCTTCACATGTTATTTTTTATTATACCTACATTTCTTTTCCTTTTCTCTCTTGTTATTAAGTAGTGATTGATATCCACCAATCTTTTCCCTTTTGTAAAGAAAAGGAATTTATCAACAAAAAGTGATTCCTTTTTATCACTCCAAACACTTCATTAACATCTATAATTTTTTTATTTTATCTTTACTTTCCGTAATTATTACGTGGCATACTTACATACATTATTTTATCTCTTCTCTCTCTGAGTGTCAACTAGAGTTTGAGTTTGGCTGTTAACCCAAACCTTTTCTTGTTCTATATATATTATAGGTTTCAATAGAAAATTTTCACTAATAGCTAGGTATAGAAAAATGATTTTTATTGTACACTCAAAAACCTATTTGACATATAATGAGAGAGAAAAAGAAAAAGAATATACATATAATATATAATATGACATAACAGAAAAAAAAAAATACAAATTAGGAATTTAAAAGAAATGAGTAGTCCAAACTCCAAAGTTCATTCGTCCTTGCTAGGACCAACCTATCAGTGTAGGCAACTCAAGTCAGGGATTAGTGAACAGTCACCCCTCACTCACCTAATCCACTAGTTACCATCGTTAGTGATTACGTTATCAATTTATCACTTTCTTAAGGTGGTCCACGCTCCTCAAGCTGCATGCTATATGCTTATAATTAATGGCTTTGCGACCAAGATTTGTCTATCAAGTAATAAACGTACGGAACATTTCCTTTCGAAGCCATGACTTACGTTATAATTTATAAATGTTTTTCACGTTTACGAATGCACTACTGAAAAAATATTTAAGTGACTTAGTTAAATGTGGTTTATTTTGATGCGTTACTGAACTGATTTTTTTAAATCATGTTATCATACTATGTATGAAAAGAATCTATTTTCTCATGCTTTCTATATAGTTGTATTCAGCTTTCTTTGTATGATAAAGTTAAATTTAATTCAACAATTAATGTATTAATATATATGGTTTATAAATGGAAAGAAGTTCTGTGAATTTGCACCACTTTATTATCTCAAGAAGAGAAAGAGATAAAGCGAGAAAGAGAATTTATTAATGTCATGATATTTATAACATCATCTACAATGATACACAGTAATTACTTTTTATATGTATAGCAACCAATATGCCTAACCATAACACCAGCATGCATGCATGAAGCAGGACGACCACGTACGAGAGTCACACTGCAAATTATTTTTGGTAATATTATGTATGGCAACAAGAAGATTGAATGCTACCTATTATACTATATTTATGCCTAAAACAAAAACCAACTCTTTAATTCATAGGTTTAAGGGTACTCTCCATTTCCTCCACCACCCCAACCAGACCCATATCCTGAACCATACCCTGAGCCACTACCATAGCCAGAACCCCCACTACCACCTCCACCACCGCCGCCACCACCACCTCCTCCTCCACCACCTCCGCCACCTCTTCCTCCACTTCCACTTCCACCTCCTTCACCATATCCAGAGCCAGAGCCAGAGCCATAACCTGAACCATTAGAACCTCCACCACCACCACCTCCACCACCTTTGCCACCCCCTCCTCCTCCACCTCCTCCATTTGCACCACCACCTGACCCGTACCCGGAACCATACCCCGACCCGTATCCGGACCCGTACCCCGAACCACCCGTCCCGCCGCCTCCACCTCCTCGACCACCACCTCCGCCGCCGCCACCTCCTTGTGATCCTCCACCATACCCTTCACCACCGCCCGACCCGTACCCGGATCCATACCCGGAACCACGTCCAAGACTACCACCACCGCCACCTCCTCCTCCGCTTCCGCCGCCACCCCCCACCACCTCTTCCACCAAATAACCTATCTGTAACCCTAGCAGCAAATGCAAGGTCCACAATGAGCAAAAGAATGAAAGCAGCCCCTAAGACCTTGGAGGTTGCCATATCTATGATGGCACAAACTCAATATGGAAATGAGAATGAGAATGTGATGGTTTATATGAATGTGGCTGCTGTGTATGGTGAGAATGTATTAAAGTGTTGTAGTTTGGTGCAAAAGGGTGAGGTAAGGGACCCTATATATATACACGTGGTGAAGTAGCATCTGATTCTAGTAGCTTCCTTAACACCTAACCAGTTACTATTTTATTGGTGAATGTCATGATTAATTTGAAGGAACGTGTCGCGGGGGATTCCTTAGTGTTAGTGGTGTCATTGCACTTTGCACTTGCACCTAGTGGCTGAAAGAGAATAACACTTTATGGAATTAGTGTTTTTTTTAAAAAACACGTCCATGGACAACTTTCTTGGTATAGGTTTAGACTCGTGTATAAATTATAGAAGATAAAAGAGATAAGTGAATGATATAAATGGTGATATATTAATATGATAGAAGAAAAAAAGAAAGAGAGAAATGAAGAGTGCATGTGTCCATAAATAATCAAGCTATGAGTTTTAGAAGGCCAATATTTTAAACATCATAACAACACTTCTAATTTCTCTCATTCCCATATTTCATTGCATGCATCCAATTAATTGATTTTTCGTCATTTTTTTATAAATGACACATTAATACTTCCTTCTGATTTATTACAAAATTTATCATCGTATATCCACTTAGTAAAAAGGGAAAGAAAACAAAGAGAATAGAAAGATTTTGGGTGTATTTGATTTGCCATTTAGACACTCAAACGTACGTTCAATTCTCATTTAATGTTGTACCCATTTATTTGATAGTTTTATTTATTTATATGTTATGTTAAACTTTATTATCTTCAAAACGTACGTTACACTAAAGTAATACCTATATTGCTTTTCTGTTGAACGAAAAATTTCTATTAAACAAATTTTGGTTAAACTTAATTTTTTTCAACTTAAATTCAAACACACACTTAATAGAATAAGAAAAAAAAATTAAGAGAGATAATGGGATCAAATATAAGTGAATATGGACATATGAATATCGTGGTTATATCTCATGTTTGATATAATTGTTATATATATATACATATATATATATATCAATGGTCACTTCCACTTTTGACTTGAGGTTAATTTCCTCATTTTATATTATAGGAGTTGAAGTCAATGAGCCGCGTGACCATTTTGTCAATCTGTTCACACATGTAGCCCACTAATTGATGTATGAATGAGATGATATATATGTTTAATTTTCTTTTATCTTGTTACGAATAGGCCAAGCTTTGCGTACCGACTTGTTAATCTTGGATACGGACATATGTTCTTTAAAAACTTGTTCATCACCTCCTCACTTATTAAGTTTGCACATTTTACTGATTTAATCTAACCTGTTTAACAATAATATATTTTATTTTAAAACAAATAGATTTTGATTTTTAATTGGTATATTTAGAACTTTAAATTTTTAGTACTTTAAAATTTTGATGTTTTTATTAGAATGTGTAAACATTGATATGTTAAGACTTCAATCTTTTAATTAAAATGTTTAACTTTATTATTATAACAAATGTATTTAATTATATATATATATATATATATATATATATATATATTTTTTTTTTTTCCTTCTCATATTTCCATAGCTTAAGAAAGGAAAGGAAAAAAAAAACTCCTTTAATTTGAAAAAATATTTTAATTTTAATTTTTAAATTTTTTCATATTTTTGTTGAACTTGGGGATCGGTTCGTTTAATCCCAAGTATAACAAGTTAGATATGAACTTAAAATTTTTGATCATTTTATTTTACAGACCAAATTTATTCGATCCATTAAAAATATGAATTATGTAGAATGAAGCTTAAATAGATTGCTCCGGTCCATATATCTTTCTCTCGATTAGATTTTTTACGTATGATATTATACCTCTTGCACCACTCAAACAAACAATTTTATTTATTACACAGCAAAATGGAACACCAATAGTGGTGATTTAACTCAAGAGTATATTTCGTCAAAGAATAACAGATAGGGCGCCACGCTGCTAAAGTAACAGATGATCTTAGTTAGTGGTCAGGGAAGATAATTAATGCCTCACATTATAAATATAGTTTATGGTGGTAGTGATGGGGACTGGTTAATTGTCAACTATTTGTATAGATTTCATGGTATAAAAGCGTGAATTCAATTCAACATAAGTTAATTTAATTAGGTTTCATCTTGAATTTTATAGGATTTCCATTATATACAATAATTGATAATATATAATAAGATTAATTAATTAGTTGAGTGGAAAGTTTCTGTAAAGTCATTTTCAATAATTCGATGAACTTGCGTCTTTAATTTGATCCGTACAATTATACTCTACCAGATTATCGATCGTTGACTACACTACGAAATAATTTTCCTATAATTAAGTATGTTGATTAGTTGAGAGTTAATATTAGCTAAGTTGTAACTCAACTGGTTGAATAAGATTTTTGAGTTGTTGTAAATTAATCTTCTGATTGAGTTTGATTCTGATAAATTAATAAAAATTAAAAATAAGGAAAACAACCTACATATATACTAGCTAGAGCCAGTTTAGCTTTGTACGTAATTTTATATAGCGAGTATAAATTCATAAATTATAACTTCATTATTACAACCACTATATATATAAAAAAATTTACATATAAAAAAATAACATCCTTGCCAACAACAACAACTACTTCAATAAGAATAGTGTTTTTTCCTTGGGGTGCTGGAATACATAATTAATTAGTTAATAAGGTCTTAAAATTATTAAGCAGACACATATTGTTGGCATTCTTACTCTTCAAAGGATAACATATACTCATATCCTAACATGTGATTGGTACGAATAAGATTAAATTACTGCTTTTAAACAAAATGTTGGTTTAATTTTCAGCCTCATAAATGTTTGGGATGAAACACTTGTGCATGCAAATCGATCACGAATAAAGTAAATAAATAAATACTACACACACGTAATATAGTAAAAAAACAATTCTCATACATGGTCTTAAAAATGAATGAATATATATGTAACAAAAAATAATAGGCCTCTAAAATTGTGAGCCACAAACATCCACTACCATATATACATAACCAAGTATAGGGAAATACGAAATATTCTTTGTCCCTAGAATCCGCAATCTTTCGGTGGGGTTTGTCTACTTTCATGAAACCTACTCTTTTCAGTGACAAATGGCACTATATAAATACAACTTCAGTATCCTTCTGTATCGCACTCTCCCTTCAATCATTACAGGATTGAAAACCCTCAATGAATTCAATTTATATATCAAAATGGGAACTATCCACCGCATCAGGAAGACTTTAGGTGGATTATTTTAATTTACAAAACTAGTTTACTTTGCTGTGTAATTTTTAAAATAGTTTTTTAAATATATTGAATAAATATTTAATTAAACTACTTATCTAGCGTATATATTAACTAACATTAATAAACAATATCTGGGTTTGTTATTTATGATCATGATGAATGTCAAGTAGCAGATCCTTTAAAAATGGGAAACTCTAGAAACTTTAGAGTGAGCACTTAATTTTGCTTAGGAAGAGTTAGATGTTGTGGGTATGGTAATGCTAAAGTGGGGGAATCACAAAACATTGAACAAATGCGGTGCTTAGTGCTACGCCTACACCTGTCTAAGAAGAGGTCTAGAGTTATCTCTTCACATTTGACAGTCAAATAATTTTTAGTCTTTTAACATATTCTTTATTAGTTTACATTTTTAAGATTATAACGATTTGTGTTAATATTACTTTCTATTTTGTGGGATTATTCATAATTTTGTGATTTAAAATAAGATTTAATTAATAATAAAATAAAAATTACGATTGATTGTGTCCACTTATTTGGATTATCACATATGGTTGATTTTATAACTTGCATCGCTATTTTTTTATATTTTATCTAAAAAAGTTTACATGATTTCTTAAAAAGTTGATGTAATAAAAGTGATGAATGGATGAAAATGAAGGATAAAAAAGGGAAGAAAAGAAAGATGGATAAGAAAGAGGAAATTTGTTGGACAAGCGCAATCCAAGTTGAAAGCGAAGAAGATTAGGAAGGGAGATGGAAGAGAAGGAGGAAGCATGCATGCAAAAATAGAAAAAGGGAGAAAGGAAATATGAAGAGAGAAAAAAGGGGTGAAGGCCTCGGACCACAGCCTTTATCACACATGCATGCATTAGCGAGGCCATAGTCGACGTCCTTCCGAAAGAAACCCAAGAGAGGAAGAAAGAAAGAAAAAAGGTTCTTGCTTGACCCTTCTCTTGGCCATGGCTTTTCCGATCCTCTTCCTCCTCTTCCTCTCCCTCCCCTTCTTCCAACTCTCCTCCGCAAAGCTCAACACCGACTACTACAAAACAACCTGCCCCGACTTCCAAAACATCGTCTTGGAAAACGTCTTCACCAAGCAGACCACAAGCCCCGCCACCGCCCCCGGCCTCCTCCGCCTCTTCTTCCACGACTGCATCACCGACGGCTGCGACGCCTCCATCCTCATCACCTCCAACGCCTACACCCCCCACGCCGAGCGCGACGCCGACCTCAACCTCTCCCTCTCCGGCGACGCCTTCGACGTCATCGTCAAGATCAAAAACGCCCTCGAGCTCTCCTGCCCCGGCATCGTCTCCTGCTCCGACATCGTCGCCCAGGCCACCCGCGACCTCGTCAAGATGGTCGGCGGTCCCTTCTACCCCGTCAAGCTCGGCCGCAAAGACAGCACCGAATCCGACGCCGCCAAGGTCGACGCTAGCCTTCCCACTCCCTACATGAGCATGGACCAAATCATGGACAAGTTCACCTCCAAGGGGTTCTCCATCAAGGACATGGTTTCCCTCACCGGCGCTCACACCATCGGCTTCACTCACTGCAAGGAGTTCATCCACCGTATCTACAACTTCAGCTCCAGCTCCGATTCTGACCCCTCCATGCACCCTAAGCTGGTGGCCGGCCTCAGGTCCGTTTGCCAGAACTACAGCCAGGACTCCTCCATGGCCGCCTTCAACGACGTTAGGTCACCGGGGAAGTTCGACAATGCTTATTACCAGAACTTGATCAAAGGGTTAGGGCTCTTGTCTTCTGATTCTCTTCTGGCTGTGGACCCCCGGACCCGCCCCATCGTTGAGCTCTACGCCAATGACCAACAAGCCTTCTTCACTGACTTTGCCTACGCCATGGAGAGGCTTTCTTTGCTCGGAGTCAGAACTGGGAAGAAGGGTGAGGTCAGGAGCAGATGTGACCAGTTCAACTCTATTCCTGCATAAAGCCATGCCTATCCATTTTTATATCCAAACATTATTACATACTACATATAATATAACATAATATAATTATATTTATTTACCTTCGCTTATTAATTGTTAATTACACTCTTCCACTACTCACGTACGTATCAGTAAAATCATCTTTTCTTAATTTTTATATATATATATATATTACTTTTATCATTTCATAATTCTTTTAATCAACATACACCACACATATATAATTTCATAAGCTTAAATCATACATTGGTTTTGCTCGCGGTTGTGACTATTGTTGCCTGAATTATTTTTCCATGTACACGTACGCCACACGGTGATATATATACATTCCATGCAGTTCTGCAATTATTCACGACAAAAACAAAATAAATAATCAAGTAATAACTTCGTTGCCCTAAGCCCAAACGCCAGGACTGAGTACGGTAAGATTTAATTGACAAAAAAATAAAATTATTTAAAATGAGTCATACGGATAACTATGTCAATCTAACCCGCCTCTTAGTACCCGTCCTGATTTGGGCAATTTTTTTTTATATTTATTGGGTTCGAATTTTTCTCGACTGATATAAGTGGGTGCAGGGACGGGATGTTAATACCCGCCCCCACCTCCACTCCCACCCCGCTTAATAATATAATTAAAAGATTATATATATATATATATAAATTAAAATTAAAAATATTTATATGCAAAATTTGTACTGTTTATTTTATTTTTTTTAAACTTGTTTATATTTATTTAAAAAAAAAAAAGAAAAAAAAAAGTAAGAGCAGGTGCAGAGGCAAGGCAGGATAGGAAAACTCGAACCCCGCCAAGGATAGGAATGGGTACCCAGATTTTACTTTTGGCAAGTATCGGGCCTGCCCCCGTTGCCATGCCTACATACGGAATGAGATGTGTTTGATAAAATTAATTTATAATTAATCGATTGAAAATATATAATTAAGTTAGTAGTTCAAAAGTTGAAAACTTATAAATTAATGGATTAAATTGAAGGTGTTTATAAAACTAATTAATATAAAGTTATATATTTATTAATTTATAAAACTAATAAAATTATGAACTTGTAAACTATATAAACTATTTCAATTAATTTATAAAAATAAATTATAAGTCACTTTAATTAATTTTTAATAAAATAATTAATAAACTTGTAAAATAAGCTTGAGTACCAAAAAGAACCTAGTAAACCAGTTAAATGGTTTAATAAGTTTATTTATTTTCTATTAAATTATATATGAATATATTTTCTTTATTCGTGAACATCATTCACTCAATGTTTTAAGGTTAAGTTGACAATCAGAATGTGACTTTCGCTGATAAACATAAATTATACATGAAAAGTAAATTAAAACATACACTTTTTTCTTCTTCTCTTTATTTATATTTTTGAAGAACTTTTTTTAATTAATTTATATTTTTTCAATTATATTTTTATAAAAAGAGAAATAATAAATATGTAAAATCTGAGATAAAAAATATAATTAAAAGAATTATTAGAAAATTACAAATAATTTTAAGATGTACATGATTTTTATTTACTTCTTATTCAAAATTAACCGATAATTAAAATTACGTATATATAATTTTTTTTAAAACAACATACTCATATTATTTTTATTATAAATTAGACACTGAATTTTTTTGGTAGAATAAATTAGAGATTGAATACAATTTAAATGAAATTAAAGAGTTAATTACCAGAAAAAAAAAATCTAGACTCCCTTTGTTATAATTTTTTTTATTAGGTAATTAATTAAAATGGCAAAAAAAAAGTTGAAAAAAATAGACCAAGTACTGAAAATGCATTAAACCATTGGAGTTTGTCTGTAGTTCCAGTTGTACGAGTAACGTTTGTTGTGTCGTGAGTTCGAAACAACCGTCTCGACGTATCAATTGAGATCTCGACGGTGGCTCTCGATCCGCCACCGTCTGATCTCCTCCTCCTCCGCATCACACGACGGCCTTTCGAGATCTGACGTCTCTCTCTAGTTTCAGGTTTCACATTCATTTCCAGTCCATCGTTCGTTTCTCTTAGCTCCTATTTCGAATTTCTATGCTATCGTGTTGAATATGATTTGACCATTTCGATTTGAAATTCGGGGTTATTTTCCACGCTGTGCTCGATCTCAATTTGCAATTTTAGATGCTTGTCAAAAGAATTGTCAAAAAATCTTTTGATTAAGAGAATTGTTAAGATTGTGATTGAAATGTTTTAAATTAAGCGGCATTCTCGGGTCCCTGATTTGCTTGCTAGCAAGTGTTTGCTGTATTTTGGAATTTTTTTCTCGTTAGGAACTTAGTGTAGAGTAATGCTAGTGATAACTTTCCCCCCCTCCCTAATCATTGGTAATCTGTGGCACTCAATCTTCACTCATTGTAAAATTATGCATCTAAAAAACGAGAGATTACAAAATGTGGTTAACAAGCAATCCTTTTACTTGCCATCACACCGGTTGACATATTCGAGCAACTCAGATAGACTAAGAACAAGTATTATTTCATGACCAAATAAAAATTCAAGCTGTTTGATAGCGATCAGGGTGTAGGAATAAATTCTGATCTCTTTGCAGATTTTGATGTGTAATTTTCTGTTAAAATATCGGAGAGGGTGTGGATGTAGCATATTCTTAAGCTTTGTTAAGATGTCCCATATTGTCTTGGTTTCTAGGAATATGGACCTTAAAGGCTTGAACAGTTCTCCTCCTTTACAAAATTTTTAAGGTTAAGGTTGAGGTGATGTTGAAGTGAAGTCACACTTTGCTGCCTCCCTTTTCGTCTGTAGCCACTGTGATCGCAGCAACCTCCACGGGCTGTGAACTGTTTTCAGCGTTCACACTTTGCCTCGGTAACAATAAATGCCCTGCTTTTTATGTACTCATTGTAGTACCTAGAATTCTAGCTATTTTCAATTATGAGGTGAAGGAACAGGCTTTCCATTACCCAGACTCTTGGATGTCAAGCAGAATCATTAGGTAAGAAATGGAATACTAATTACAAAAGTAATGGGATACTCTGAGGATAACCAGACACCCTTCACACCCATGATTGGATATTTAGAGTCTGAAGTTTATAGGACTGAACATCTATGAGTAACCTAACATATCAAGACTGGACAAACTATAATATTATAATTATGAATTTGTTTGTTGTCATATTAACTGAGTCTTGAATATTGATTCTCCTGAATTTCATGATGTATTTGATTAAATACTTTGAAATGTACCGTGGCTTGGGTAATGAGCTTATCTAGTGGCTTTTAGCTTTTGTCATCATTTCTGAAACGATTATAATCTGAAATGACAATTAAAAAAAAGATGACTTGAAACAGTTCTTCTTGGACTAAAGGAGTACCGGAGAGATATGGCAGTCAACAATTGGCATAAGGAGCTTATATATGACAACTGGGTACCAATCACTGTATCTGGTGCAAGTCCAGCTGCTCGCTACAAGGTTTCTTTCTCTTCCTTGTTTTTATTAGAGAATTTAAGAATAGAGAATTAAAGAGAAGACTAGGCAAAATATCTTTTCTAACAAAGCCATAAAAGTAATTCTTGGTTGGGTCATTCGGGTCATTTATGAGTTATTTTTAAGTCCTTAGACATTCAAGGCTTCTTATGTGAAGTCCTTCCTTTGTCTTGGACCAGATACTTACTCCATGTTTTGTCCTTCAATGTAGCATGCTGCAGCAGTGGTTGATGAAAAATTATACATTGCTGGTGGGAGTCGTAATGGTCGACACTTATCTGATGTTCAGGTATAAGGTATGCACTGATGCTTCTGATTCTTGGACTTGTTGCAGTGGGTCACGTGATTTAGCCGCTTGCAGGTTTTTGATTTAAGAAGTTTGACGTGGTCTACTCTGAAACTAAAAGCAAATGTCGGAAAAGATGATGACAATAGCTCACAGGAGATTCTTCCAGCCACATCTGGTCACAATATGGTAAAATTTTGTATAACAACTCTTGATGTGCATATATGTTAAAATATGAAATCCCACTTTCTTCAGTTTGGCTACTGATGAGTGTTAGTAATAATCTGGATGTTTGATTGGTTCTGACAGAGACATGGAAATTTCTGCAGGTTAGGTGGGGGGAGAAACTGCTTCTTCTTGGTGGCAATTCAAGGGTTTCTTCTGCTGAATTTACAGGCTAGTATCTGTACGGTATTTTATTTATAGTGTGGAGAAAATCATATAAGTGCTCAATTATTTCATATACGTGCATAGCATATTATAAGATGGTAACACATGGAAACTTACAATGTTCATTGAATTTCTTGCAGTTCGATACATTGATATCAAAACATGCCAGTTTGGAGTTATTGAGACTTCTGGAAGTGTTCCAGTAAGTGTGTCCATTGATGTAAAAGTTTAATGTTCTGATCTTGGGTGTTGATTTTTTGTTTGGTTAGGGTTTTCAATATTCTACTCTAAATGGCTTTACTGAAAATTTGGTTTTAGATATGGCATAATGGCACTGATGGAATCCATGGATAAGCATTGATTGTTACTATTGCTGTATCTTTTTCCAACTTTTTTTTAAAAAGAAATTATGTGTGCAGAATATTCAATTACGTAGATTTTTTTTTTTTTTTTGTAATATCTATATATGTAATGTGAGAGTCACTTTGATTGTAGTTAAATAGATATTTGAATGTTTTCAATTTATTTTTCCAGGTAGCCCGTGTGGGACAGTCTGCAACACTGGTTGGTTCAAAAGTGATATTGTTTGGTGGAGAAGATATGAACAGGAAGCTGTTGAATGATGTCCATGTTCTCGATCTAGAAAGTATGACTTGGGAAATGATAACGACTACGTATGTGGTATCTATTTTACACTTTAGGAAATTGTGTTTTCACGCTTTAGATAAGTTCCATATGACCATACCAATTTCTTGCATTTTGATAGGCAGAAACCTCCAGCTCCTAGATACGATCATTCAGCTGCTATTCAAGGAGAGCGATACCTTCTGATTTTTGGTGGTTGTTCTCATTCTGTCTTTTTCAATGATCTCCATTTGTTAGACATGCAAACAGTAAGTAAATATTATTTCACAAGAATCCCAACTTTTCTTTGCATATTAATAAAATAAAAGTATTAATAAGCTCGTTTCTTTCATTCTGGGGTGCTCAGTTATTTCTGTATATTAGACATGCACAAAAGTGAATTTTCAGTATTTTCTATATTATAAGACCATTATTTGTTACTGATATCATATCAAAATCAGTAACTGACATGAAGGATTTTCAATAGTTTATCAGTAATGCAGCTTCTGTTTTTCCAGTATCCTATCTTATACATATTTCAGCTCCTTCAAATTTCACAAGTATGATACAAAGAGTTTTATCCAGCTGATTTGTGGAATACTGCCAATGGATGGGCATTTGACCTTTTTCTTTTAAAAAAACAAAAAATCTAATTTTGCCATTAATGATGACTAGTGTGCATAATTACAACTCATGCACTTTTGCATCTTATGCTTGGCTATTTATAAATATCTCTTTACATATGTTGTCTTCTTAAGTAAAGTGTTAAGTTGGAAACATAATGTTTATTTTGCTTGCTGTGTTCACCTGGACTCTGTAATCCATTGAATTAAGGGGAAGGACAGTTTTAAAATTCCTTATAAACGTTTGATTAATTTTCAATTTATAATTATATATCCAGAAAATTGCTGGAGTTTTGGCCATTCATCTTCCAAGTAGTTTTTTTTCCTATACAAGTTTATCATTAAACATATAATGATCTAACAATCTTGTTTGGTTTAGATGGAGTGGTCCCAACCACAAACTCAAGGTGATTTAGTTTCTCCTAGGGCTGGACATGCTGGTATCACTATTGATGGAAGCTGGTTTATAGTTGGTGGCGGGGATAATAGAAGTGGTATGCAATTATTTTATTTTTTAAAATTAAAAAGAAATAGTATTAGAGAAGTAGTGAAAAGTAAAACTACAGGGCAGCAGATAAAAGAGAGAATCAATAATGCAGCATGGAAGTCCACTCCATGTGGTTGTCAGAAATAATTACTCACTTGAAATCGCATTGAGCTTAGCCTGCCGTGAAACAATAAACACAATCCTCTCAAACAAATCTAAGGGTATGGGGGCTTTGTACTCCAACCAAATATACCGAGACTGTATACACCACATACTCCAAAAGCTCTTGGCCTCCTTGTTTCAAAACTTAAAATGAATCACAAGAAATGAAGAAACTGCCTAAAAGTGAAGGGGGTGGGGTGGGTAAACTACTATTGACATCAATTATGCACACATTATACTCTATTTTTATTTTTATTTTTTATAGATGTCTGAGTATCCAATTTTTTGAAATAGGTTGCCCTGAGACCCTTGTGTTCGACATGTCTAAGCTTGTTTGGTCAGTATTGACTGTTGTGAAGCAAAAGGATCCACTTTCTAGTGAGGTAATTACTTAGTGCAATAATCTTTTTTTAATATATATTTTTATTAATATTTCCTGGAATATTATATGGAGGATTGTAATTTTCTCTTCTCCAAGATCTTTATTATTTCCTTACCTGTGATTGTTGATTTTGAGGCTTTTTAATATGATTATATATGTAATTTTCTCTTCTCCAAGAACTTGTTATTTTGTATCTTCAGTTTCAGTTGTTTGGGATAATGTTTTCTCCTAAACATTGAAACAAGGACCCAGGACTTGCCTATTTTTATTTTCATAAACAAAGAGATCTTAGTTTTCAGTTTCCTCTTATTTTTCACATCTAGTGATCCATGACAATGTATGCAGGTAGTGGGAGTTCTAGGACATTCATTTTTTTATTGATATACGATGTCTCAATAAGAGTGAATGTGTAATTGAATATGATAATGATTCTGTAAGCAATTGCTTGTACTGAAAAAACTGATAATAATTCATGCCCTGTTATGTTAATGTGTATTCTTTATCCAATGATTTATACCAGGGTCTTAGTGTCTGTTCAGCACTGATTGACGGAGAAAAGTATCTGTTAGCTTTTGGAGGCTATAATGGGAGGTATAGCAATGAGGTATGTGATGTAATATTTGTAATTTTTTTTATTCGCTATAGAAGATTGGCTTTCTTATTTTGTTTTTGTAAGGAAGATTGATTGATTTGTATGCTTCTGCCTATAACTGTCCCTGTTAACCCTTGATGATGATTCATATATGTACACCCTTTCAGTTTGAAATGTCATGTTTCATCAATTGTAGCCATGGGAGAGGTTTTGTACTTGCATTGGTCCTTTGTTGCAGCATGCATGGTTTTTTGCTCAGCGACTTGAGTGCTTGGTTGTATGCTTCTGTTTAAGAAATAGTTTCTACACACTTCCTGCTCATATGGACATGCATGCCAATTCATATGGACCATGTATGCCTACTTGTTTGCTTTGGGGAATGGAAACAGTTTGAACCTATCTTTGTTGAAGTGTTCTTGAGTCCAAACTGCCTGCTTGTTTGGACCGATGCCTCCTTTTTGAGCTTCACTTACAGACTTGAGAGTTTTTGGACTTCCTACTCCATCTCATATTAATATCTTGCAGAGAATTGGGCCTTTTAAGAAAAATGGAGCTAGGAACTTGTGATTAATTTGTGGAAAAATTGGTAGGGAATGGCTTGAAAGTAGAAAAGGGAGCTCACATGGCTTGCCTGCATCTTACCGTTAAATAAATAAAGAATAAATGGGTAAAAAAATCACAGGGTGGTTATGTGATAACATTGCAGACCCCAGGGTGTTAACGAAGTGTATCAATTTTCATAATCACATGGACAAAGTGCTTTCGAGTAAAACCACAAGGGTCAACTATGATTTTACCTTTTTCTTATTGCAATATTAGGATTCATCAGGAACATTGCACTAAATTATCCTAGAAACGAGAAGGATTTATTATTTAAAAAAAAAAGGCTATTGGAATAATTCCAAGAACATCAAGTAGATAGATGGGATTAAAAAGACGAGCGGCAATGATGTTTTGTTTTCCAAAAATTGAAGATTCAGATCAAGAAATTGAATTTCAATTATTCGTAGAAATATATCAATTCTATGCAAATGTTTTGGCAGTAACAAGTGACATTTACACGAGCAAATATCACTCGTTTTGGAGATCAGAATGCTTAGGTTGATCATTGAACATTCTTGAAAGGATAAGATTAGGAACAAAGACGATGAGAAACTTGGAGAGAATATTACATAAATTTCCTCGGGTGGTTTGGTCAGTGAGGAGACCAATGGAGGCTTCGGAGAGAAAAGTGATTAAAATGGAAGACGGTCCAATACAAGCGACCTTGCACTAAATGGTTTTATTAAAAATTTGGTATTTAGTATCAAAAAAGCCCAATGGCATTGATTGTCCATTTACCTAGCGGGATAAGGCCTGATTGTTGTGTCATGCAAATTGATTTGATTCAATTCAATCAAACTGAATTTTATCTGACATTATGTATTGCAAATGGCATGTTATACCCTGAATTCTGAATTTGCTAGATTTACATATTGTTAAAGGCATTTTTTTTAAATTAAATTTTGGTGTTTCATATTGTGGATTCTATGGCTAATGGCTGGGCTCCCTTGCAAGTTCAGGTTTTTGTTATGAGACCCAAGGCAAAGGACACCGTGCGTCCCAAGATTTTCCAATCACCAGCTGCTGCTGCAGCTGCAGCTTCTGTTACTTCAGCTTATGCATTGTCTAAATCTGAGAAGTTGGATTTCATGCAACTAGATGATATAAATTCCAAGTCATCTGTAAATGGTCATCCTAAAGATGATGTCACAGATAAAATTGAAGCCATTAAAGAAGAAAAGCGGTTATTGGAATTGTCAATTGCAGAAGTCAGGGCTGAAAATTCTAAACTTGGAGGCGAGATAGAGGAAATTAATAATAATCATACTGAGTTGACCAAGGTATGTATTGCAATTTTCATATGAGGGTGTGCTATAATTAAATATGTAGCTGGTTTTTTTCATAATTAAATATGTATTTCAGGAACTCCAATCAGTCCAGGGACAACTTGTGGCCGAGAGATCAAGATGCTTTAACTTGGAGGTACACATTCAATTTCCTACTTTAAAGCATAATATGGATTTATGGTTGCTGTGTAAGATTTAAGTATATTAGTAATGTTTGTTTCCAGGCCAAAATTGCAGAACTCCAGAAGATGCTGGAATCAATGCAGTCTGTGGAAGATGAGGTACAGGCTCTCCGTGAAAAGAAGTCTGCTCTGGACCAGGAGATGGAGCTCGCTGCAACAGCTCAGAGGCAGGGTTCTGGTAGAGTTTGGCGATTGTTTGGTGGGGGTGAGAAATGAGAACTATGTAGCCATGAAAGCAATGTCAACTAAAAGTGGTTTAGAGTTAAGTCTCTGAGGAACCTCAATAGGTTATATATATATATATATATATATATATATATATATATATATATATATATATATATATATATATATATATATATATATATATATTTTTTTTTTTTTTTTCATGCTGAAAATGACATTTTCTCGTTACAGAACTTTTACGGTGTCATCTTTTGAGTTGAAATGCATGATGGACCCCAATTTTTAAGGACTGAAATCTGAAACTTTCGAGAGATGGGTACATGAGTTTTTTGTATTTGTAATTTGTACCTTAACAAGTTTACTTTTGACTGATTCTTTTCATACTCAAGTGTCCATTAAATTCTATAGATTAATCTTTTATTTTATTCTATTCATTTGAGTAGATATTGGCATCTTATTCACATGTTTTTAGTCCATTTTAAATTTAATTATTAGTATGTTCAATTGCTAGGGGAATGCAATTTTAGTTTTATTTTATTCATTTGGGTGACCCTTATGTTTGGTGTCATATTTTGGTTTGATACACAAAGTAGAATGATCATTGGGTGCTGAGGATATGTTATCGTCGCCATCTGATTCTGGTGGAATTGTATTTCTTCAATGCGAGTGCTTGGAGGGTCATTGATTATTCATGTTTTGAATTAATGTCGGTAGATTGCTTGTGAGCATAAGAGTGCTAATTTGATATTAGTCGTTTGTGTACGTCCAATGTGGAGAACAGAAGTTCAAGTATTGGCATTGAAATTAGTGTTTTAGCGATTGACGGTTGCCTTGGTTATGAATGGACGAGAAGAAAGCATGGTGTGTCCAAGTAATGGAATTAGATGGACAGTAAGTATTAATTTACATACCCTAGAGCTAGAATCATCCATTTAATAAAATATTTTTATGATTATCCATTAATTTAAATTATAAAAGAAAATATCAAATAATTTTTAAATTTTTTAAAAATTAAAAGACTTAATTAATGTATTATTTTTTAAATTTAATAATTAGATCATTAGAATTTAATGTAAAATATGAATTATTAAGTAAAATAAATATAAAAAAATATCTTATAATAAATAAATTTCTTTATATATATATATATATAATGTTATACACATTGAGTTACATAGAGTCAAGCTTACAAGTTTATTGAAAGATAGATTTATGTTCTATTTAAAGATTTTATCAAAATATCTTTTTAAATAATTTATCATTAAGAATGTCAAATTAACTTAAAAAAAATGTGTCAATATCATATAAACAAGTTAAATTAGATTTTTATAAAATTTAGTATTTCTTAATGTTAAATTATTATAAGGAAATTTTTTACACAGTATATAAGATTACACTTTATATAAACCTATAATTTTTTTTTATAACAAGTAAATATGTCAAGATCAAGTCATATATTTTTAATAAAGATTAGACTCAAACACCAACTTGAATTAACCTTTTTCTATCATACTTGAGTTCGGATTAAACTTGACATGTTAGTAGTATATTTTTACTCAAAAGGTAATCCCCGTAATAATGATATAGTAGTTTGGGATCTAGTAAATTTACGAGATTTTAAATTAAAAAATGTATACTTAAAAAAATCCTTTAACTCAAAAGGTGGTGCAATATTCCTAGATTAGTAATTCTTGGATAATAACCTGTTCCATTCATAAGTTATATGGAAGAGTTTTGAAAACCAAACTGATCATTGAACTATTGCATGAACTAATTCATGATTCCAAAAGGATTTAGCTTTAAATATACAAGCATTTCTTTATACAGACATCATTTTTATAAAAGTTAACTTGTTAAAAAAAAATCAAGCCCATTTATTTTTACATAACAGTGAAATTCCAACCAATAAAACCAATATTATATTGAACTGCAAACTTTTTATAAGTTTTAAGACCAAAATATAAAACCAAAAAGCTGATTACTTGCATAATTAAATTGTATTGCGCAATGTTAGTTTGTCAGTTCTCAAACAGGAAAACCTAACCTAACAACCAAAGTAAATCAATTGTTTTTTTCCCACTACATCACGAATAAATAACTATTTCGGCAATTTTTCTTGGATCAAATCAATTGTTTTTAGCTAGAGTGAATGATAATCTCTGCAACTTTAGTTACAGAAGCTAAATTAGCCACAATATTTTCAAACTTAATATTTATCTATAACTTAAATACAAATGTAGTGCTACAGGCAATCAAAGCCTCAAAAGGCAACAAAACAATACAAAATTACGAACTCACAATAAGATCAAAACCACAAAGGCCAATATTCTTTATTAAAGAAGTATTTATTGAGTCACAGTTGAATTCTGATTTCACTGTGTCTGGTGAGTCTATTCTTCTCTTCTTTTTACCAAATCCGTTTATACTAGTTTTACACAATGGAAAATTGAGACCCTTAGGACCAACAAGTAAAACATTCTGGATTACTATCATTTATAAATGTTACTCATAACTTGGAGACAAGTTGATATTTGCTTTGAGAAACAAGATCCTTGCGCAATATCTTGCCAGCAGCTGACTTTGGAATAGTGTCAATGAAACTCACCCTTCTCACTTTCTTATATGGAGCCACCTGAAAAATTATCAAATTACTTTGAGTAAAATAAAAAAAATAATTAAAATGATGAAGTTGTTTTTGTAGAGATGTATTTCTCAAGAGGGGTGTGATATACTATTATTCATCAGAAATTCATATACTTCTCTACATTGATATTATATATATTGTCTACTTTAAACTTTAAATTCAGAGATTTATTTTTGGCCATCATCCAAAAAAGTTTTAGGCTAATAGAGACTTTGTATATGCTTATAAATCCATGTTCATCCTCTCATTTTAACAATGTGGGACTTTGTATCCCAACAAGAAAATAGAGCATGCAGCGGACAAGAGTTACCTGGCCTGCAACAAATTGAATGACTTGATCTTCTGAGAGTTTAGAACCAGCTGCTCTCACCACATATGCCATTGGTATCTGTCCAGTTTCTTCATCTTCAACCCTGCAACATTTTTTATTCACATAAGAAAGTCATACAAATAATGAAAACAGAGAGTGAAAATGCGAGAAGGTAACTCACGGTATAACTGCTGCATCAACTATAAGGGGATGACTTAGCAGCACAGATTCCAGTTCTGCGGGAGCCACCTGACAAGCAATTTAATACCTTGATAACTGAAGCAATTTACTTATATTCTAGTTGAAAACTAAACTGTACATGGCTTTGAGTACCTGATATCCATTGTGCTTGATTAGCTCTTTTATCCGTTCAACTATGTAAACAAATCCATTCTCATCAATGTAACCAAGATCACCAGTCATCAACCAACCTTCTGAATCAAGGGTTGCAGTTGTTGCCTCCAAATTTCCTAGATATCCTTTCATAATAGTAGGACTTTTGAACCATAACTCTCCTTCTTTGTTAGGAGGCAAAGGCTTCCCCGTTTCAGTGTCCACCACTTTTGCACAAAAAGTTGGGAGCAGCCTCCCACATGCATCTGGATGAGCCTTAGCATCTTTATCTGAGGCAAAAAATGTTGCTCCACCACAACTTTCTGTTAGTCCATAACCTTGCCTTAGTTCAGTCCAAGGAAACATCCTCCTAAAATCCTGTGCCACTTCCTTGCTCAAAGGTGCAGCACCTGACCCCACCCTTCTTAGGCTTGACAAGTCACACCTAATTTTGCTTGCATGTTTCACTAGTGCAAGGATCACTGGTGGCACTGCTGGTAAGTTGTTAACCTTGTGCTTCTGGATTGCATCAAGCATAGCCGGCAAGTCAAACTTCTGCATCAAAATTGTTGTGACGCCAACGCACAACAATCCAAATCCAAAGAACACAAGTCCATAGACATGAAACATTGGAATGAAGGCCAAGAAAACATCATCTTGTGATGCACTGACATCAGCAGACCACCAGAGTAGTCTCATTATGGAAATGAGATTTGCATGTGTCAAAACCACACCCTTGCTTACTCCTGTGGTACCTGAAGAGTAAAGTATAGCAGCAGTGTCTGATTGAGCCACAGGAACATGTGGCAAAAACTCTGGTGAACCATAACAGCCCTCTATCAACTCTTCAACTGATAACATCTTGCCATCAGAAGAACGAGATGTGAGAATTGTAGGAACCCCAGTTGGGATCAACTTGTGTAGCTCCTCAGGAGCTGAGATGGCTAGTTTAGCACCCGAATCGCGCACTTGCTTGGCGATTTCTGAGGCAGTGTTGATGGGGTTGGCAGTGGTGAGAACTGCTCCAACTGATAACACAGCTAGGCATATGGCTGAGTACAAGATTGAGTTTGGCGATAACACAAGCACCACATCTCCTTTCCTAACCTCAAGTCCATGGAACAAAGCTGATGCAAGAGAGTAAATAGATTGTCTTAGCTCAGCATAGCTTACACTCCTATTAGTACTCGAATCAATGAATGCAATTCTTGCCTCAGCAAGGCCTGCTTGTGGAAACTGTGACAGCACAAAATTGGCAGTGTTGAGGTCAAGCTTTGTTGGGAGTTCATGCTTGGTGTCAAGCTTAACTAGAGAGTGATAAATGCCTGTTCTTGAATCGTAGCCACTCTTGTTACCAAATGGAGGCTGAGGTTTGTTATACTCTTCTTCATTTGATGACCAAACTTCCTCTCCTGACATTTTCTGCAAGTTTGATGGACTTGTTAATGCTAAGTTAATGGTTTGAGGCTGAGACAAAATGTGTGTGAAGTGTGAACCATAACCAACATAAATATATATATACAAGGCTTGTCCTCGTGAAGTACTAGGAGAAACATTGTTAACTATGTCGGTTGTAGCTAGCAAGGACAAAATAAATAAGAAAATTAGATTTTGTTTTCAGAATTTTATGTTGCCGGCCCAGAGAGTGAAGTGAAACATGCTAGTCATAGTTAATTAGTTATTGGTTAAGTAGCTAAACGATATATACTTGAAGCTCTGTGTGGAGGACAAGATAAATAATTGAGAATTGAATATTGGTTTCCTAAATAATTGAATATTGTGTTTGAAAGGATGCAGATGTTGTCTGGCTAATTTTATAAGAATTGCTCTGTGCAAATATAAGGTGAATATTCTTTTCCTCAATACAAGAATGAACATGTTGCCTACCTAATGGTTTACATTCTTATATATGCATAGCTTTTATTTACATGGTTATAGTTACTTTATCTATCTACTTGTCATCTAATTAAACATAGATGATGCATCGGAAACATCTAAAATCTAAATGAGACAATGACAATGACACTAAGTTCTTACAAATTTCAAGTTGAAATTAAACATTTTGCAAATGTGGACTCCAATTATAAGAAGGATTTGAAGAAATTGAGGGTCTATGGTGGCGTATATGAAAGTATTTAAAGAGCGAAGCCTGGCATTTTTTTTATAATTAGATTCAATTTTCTCTATTTGACGAACGTTATTATTGAAGCCTTAAATTAGTTTATTGTGATTGTATTTATAACTTGATCACAAGAGTTATAGACATTTTTCTTCAACCCCTCCTTTACTATATACACGTTTTATAAAAGAAAAACATTTTTCTAAGACAGTGATTATGGTATTTTTCCTAACCTCTAGAGCCTGGCACCGTCCACGGACTTGGGCAAGTTTTACTTTTTAATACTTTAAAGAGAAAAAAATACTTATATGTTTTTCTCACAATTATTATGCTTGTGAAAATACCGGTTCAAAAATTTAAAAAATAAAATAAATCAAACCTAAACTGGTAAATTGGTATATTATATATTAAATTATTCCCAACACTATTCCCCATAGCTTAATAGGCCAACTGGGTCTCTATCTAATGACAAACCATTTAACTGGAACTTATAGATTTCAACTTTTTTAAGTGAAAGTAAAATAAATAATTTTAATAACGGTTATATTTATAATTTAGTGTTTTCATTAATAACTAAAATTACTTATTTTATTTTTAAAACGAGTTGTTTTAGAACAATGGAATTTGCCCACTACATAAGAACAATAAGTATATGAATATCTATACATATTTAAGAATTTAAAAGTTAATATCGTGTAATCTTAACATCATATAATATTAACGTCAAATAATATAACTTTATTATTAAATTAAAATATTTATAAAATTAAAATGGTTTTGCAAATAATCTATCAAATTATCAAGTTTATTATGTATTTTTTTTAGCATCATATGGGTTTGTATTATAATCTTTATTAATCGTAGTTTCACTTTCACACTGTTACGTGTGAGATGGATTGAACAAAGTAGCCAGTATGTACGATTGGTGCATGTGATTGGAATTGGTACAATTAACACGTACATTCAAACAAAGCAGAAGTACATATAAATATAACAATATAAGGAGAGGAAGAAAATATAAATACCTTGGTCCCAATTCCCAAACCCAAATGGTTGAAACTATACAAAACAATAATGGGTATAAATATAAATACCTTGCTACTTTGCGATCAAATTCTTTGGACCACACCACTCTTTCCTCTTCAAATTCTTCAAGTCCTCTTCAATCACAAAACTCCAATAATGGAGGGGAAATTTTTGAAGCTCTACAAGAATTATTGTGAGAAGGGAAAATGAAATATACAAGTCCTAGAACAAGATCTCTCCACTTACTCACAAATAAATGGAACCCTCGAAAGTGTGAGAATTAGGAGATGGGTTTCATACCTTGTACTCACCAATGGGCAGTGCCATTGCAATTAGGTACATGAACAGCACAACCCTGATTTCTCCATTATCCATACATTTACACTACTCTACATCATCTATATATCCATAAACAAAATAGATTACAATCACAAATATTAATCTAGTATTTAATGTTATTAATATAGCATTTATATAAACATAAATAAATAGTTTTATCCCTTATAAGTTATCAATTATTATATTTATTAAATATAGTATATAATTAAACATAATGATAATATATTTATTAAAAAGACAAAACTTAGGTATCATTAGTATTATTCTCTGATTAAAATTAAAGTTTTACATCGATTATATATATTTATATATAATATTAATCTTATTAATATATATTTATGTATCCATTTCTAATTGGAGAATAACATTAAAAATATCTATAATAAAGTACTTAAATTTTGTTTTTATCAAAATTAACAAGTTTCACACAAATATATACAAATTCTAACTTTATTGTTATTATTGTACATACCAAAATATTATATTTTATAATTTAATAAATGTAATGCATGTTTATTAAATATATGATTTTTCATATAAATGTAGGAGTAATTGAGTAAATCACATTTTTCTCCTAAAAAAATCATATAAAAAATATTACGTTGTTCTCTGTTACAATAAAAAAAAATCACATTCAAATATGTGATATTTTATCTCTTTAAATTTTTTATTAAGTTTTTTAGTTTTTTTTAAAAAATATTATTAAAACATCACTAATACTCCTCAAAGATACAAATAGTAAATAATTCTCATCCTTGTATTAAAATATCTCATAATCACATTCAAATATGTGATATTTTATTTCTTTAAATTTTTTATTAAGTTTCTTAGTTTTTGTTAAAAAAATATTATTAAAACATCACTAATACTCCTCAAAGATACAAATAGTACATAATTCTCATCCTTGTATTAAAATATGTCATATCTTTCCTGGATGTACAAAAACTTAAGTTTGAACTCTACTATTATCATTATTATTATAATTCTTATCGATAAAAAAAATAAAAATATTATGCACTTTACTTGTATGTTTATAAGTTTAGATATATTTTTAGTTTATTTCTTTAAAATTTTAAATCAATGTTTTTAGTCCTTTTATTTTGTGATTTTCATTATGTGTTTATCAAAAGGTTAAGTAATAATTTTGGAGAATCTACAACTGTCTATGATATATTATCTAAAAATAATTATCAGGCATCAACTGTTTTTAGATTTTATTGGATGAAAATTAATATATATATATATATATATATATATATATATATTATAAGTCATATATCTATTTTTATAAATTTAAAATATAATTTATATATTTAAATTTGATATTTATTTATATATAATTTATTATAAATTTAATTATATATAATAAGCATTTCTATACATAATACATTATAAATATCATAAAATACTAGTTAAGAGAAAGGAAGGATAACAAAGAGTTTGATTAGTTCACAAGAAAAATTAATTAAATAAATGAAATATAAAAAAATTATTTAGATAATTTACTTAATATAACTAATAAATTATAAATTACCTTCTCTTTCTAAAATATAAGAGAAAGATTTTTTTGAATCAAATCACTTGACTTAATAATTGTAAGACTTATATAATACTTTCAACTTTAATTTGTGGTAGTATTAAAATAATGATGAGTTAGCAAAAAATTACATTATGTAAATGCAAATTAGTTTATGGATAGAATGTAACGACTCGGCTGGTCACTACACTCCCAATCACAACGCACCAGAAACACTAGACAGAATAGAACGAGTATATAAATATAGGATTTAGAATATAAATATATACAAATGTTCCAATCCGGCTAGAGTTAGGGTGTACAATTCAAAAATACATCCAAAGCCACTGTATCAAGCGGCTGAAACAAACAAAAACATCAAAAGGAGTCAGCTCTGCCTGCCAGCTACAGACTCACCATTAGCCACCACCTATCCCTGCTCTGCTCCCATACATAGTATGATCATCGTAGTCCAACCACATGGAAGCAACAAAAGGGTAAGCTAGCATAAAAAGGAACAACATATAGGAAGATTTAAGTAATATGAACATCTACAACTATCAATACATCATCAACATACATTCCATCGATTTTACAGCATAATCATCAATAAGCATTGTTAAGTCTCAATTTTACCTCTTTTTGGATGAGACTTATTGAACAAATTCCACTCATCCTTTGAACCATTGCAATATAATTGTTCTCTTTTTGGTTCATTTTGTGTGCAGATATAACTAACCCAAATTCAGCTAACAATACCTTAATACACCTCATTTTTTGTGCAGGTATTGAGCTAGTGACTTGAGGATTGAAGACTCTTAGGATTGGAAACCTAAGAAGCTAAGGAGCAGAGAAGAGGTTCTGCGCCGGGCTCAATATAACCTGCGCTGGGCGTGACAAAAACAGAGTATTTCATCTCTGCCAGTTATATTGCGCCGGGCGCAAAAGGAATTAAGCCGGGCGCAAAAGGAATTGCGCCGGGCTTGTGTTGAGACAGAGAGTGCTTGACTTCTCTAGAAGAACTTGCGCCGGGCGCGAAGAATTGTGCGTCGGGCGCGGAACCCTAATCTGATCTCCCAGGCTCGTATTTGAAGCCATTTTCGGGGATCTTTCTCTCCATTCTCACATTGGGCGCCTCCAGGAGCTGCGGAAGGGATTCCCAGGGCTTGGGATCGTCCGTGTGCGGATCTTTCCTTCGGTTCTTCACTTCCTCTTCCATCTCTATTTTGTATTTGCCCTCTTTGTTGAGTGGTTTCACCCATTTTGTGGGGTTAGATGTAACCAACGTACTCTATTGTAATCTTTACGGTTTTAATGATATATATACATGTTGTTTTATTCGTTGTTGTGTTTGTTTCTATTCTTAATACTTGCTTTGGATTGATCACCCTTTGCATGATTTAAGGTTCCATGGGTATTGGAAAATAACCTTTGAAACTAGTTCTGAAACATATGCCTAGTGGTGATTGTATCTAGGGATAGAGCTTGACCCATTAGTAGTCTTAAACCCTAGCCCGTAATGCGGGTGTAGATATTGGGTACTCAAGGGATTGATATTCAATATCCGCATCTAGGCTCTTTCTCTAAGGGATTAGGTTTGAGTAAACTTATAGGTTGACTAAGCAATGAATTCAACAAGAGATTAAGGATACATTAGTGTTACGTTTGGTGAAATCTGACCCCCACAACCTCACAATACCACAATACCATTCCTTACCTTTTCCACTCACAAAACAATATTTATTTACAGCTTTCATTCCAATAGTCACAACTTTGCATTCACTGCACAAACTATGAAATTGGAATTATTCTTTAGTCACGAATAGTCAATAAATGCTTATATTACCTTCTAATCCCTGTGGATACGATATTTTTACTACTTGAACGGCCGGTATACTTGCCGTGTTTGAGACCGTTGATAGAATTAAACGAATTTACAAATATTAACAAAAGTGTTTCAACGGAATTCTCAACAAGCATATAATGCGTCGTCACGCATATCAAGTCGGAGATCTCCTACAACAACTCAGCCTTTCGGCCTACATCAACTCAGTCTTACGGCCTACAACAACTCAGCCTTGCGGCCTACATCAACTCAGCCTTGCGGCCTACATCAACTCAGCCTTACGGCCTACATCAACTCAGTCTTACGGCCTACAACAACTCAGCCTTGCGGCCTATATCAACTCAGCCTTGCGGCCTACATCATCAAGCAGCGTTAACCACCAGTCATCACATTATAATCAACAACTTCTACTTAAACTCAACATAAACAACCTCTAACATCCATTAGTGAAATCACATCTCCACGCCCGGCGTACTCGTGGTTGCGCCCAGCGTGGTACAACCAGAGAGCACCAGGGCTAACGCGCCCAACGCAAACATGCCCGCGCCCGGCGGGACTCAGCCAGAGAGCCCAAGGCTTACATGCGCCTGGCGCAATACCAATTGCGCCCAGCGCAGACCAGACAGAGACTCCAAAGAGTCCCATGCGCCCAACGTGCCCAAACCCGCACCCGGCGCGGGGTTGGCAGAGACCTCCCTTGGTCTCGTGCCCAGCGCAATTCAAATTGCGCCCAGCGCCCACAAGGCAGAGACTCCCAATGAGTCTCACGCCCAACGCGACAAGGATCGCGCTCAGCGCCATACCAGAAGTACAAAATCAAGTCACAACCGATATCGCGCCTGGCGCGGTTCGAGTCCCGCCTGACGTGGGCCATCCAGAAGCTAACATCCTCAAGCCTGCCCGGCGCATACATCTTTGCGCCTGGCGGCTTGCCTAAATGCTGCCCTCGGGTGGCCACGTGCCCGGCGCAAAGAACTGCGCTAAGCGCGAACTCAGCAGCAGACCTCCTTATTTTCAAAAATCTCATCAGAACCTGCAAAACAACCAGGAAATTCCACATGCAATCCATTCCAGATATCACATTTCCATCAAACATCTCAAAAATACCACCTTTTTCAACATGCAACAACAAATCAAGAAATCCCCAAATTTTTCCTCAAATCCCCGAATAACCCCGAAAACACTTTCTTCGAATTTCAGCCAAGAATCAGTTATTCACAGTCATCTAATGAGTACTAAGACTCAATTTTCAACGCAAAATGCACAAAAGTCTAGCTTCCCTTACCTCGGTTCAACAGCTCCGAGCTCCGGGAAGAGGAGGACGAAAGAGAGAACGAAAATGGCTTGAACGAATGAGAAAGGAGAAGGAAGAAATCCGCACACCCCAGCTAGCAATCCAACTACTCAGCACCTAAGCTCACCCAAGAAGGAAGAATCAACAAATGAGTAGGAAGAGTTTGAGGAAGAATGAGTGAATGAGAGAATGTGAATGAAAATGAGTATGGGGGAAGAGGGGAAAAATAAGAGCGGGTCTCACAACCTCCCCAACAATAAGAGTTTTCGTCCTCGAAAACAGACTTACTTGGGAAAAGGAATGGATATCGCTCCTTGCACTGCTGCTCCACTTCCTAAGTAGCCTCACCGGTAGTTGCATCCCACAGTACCTTCACCAGAGCAATGGACTTGCCCCTCAACTCCTTCAACTTATGATCCACTACAGCTACCGGCAACTTCTCAAACGTCAGATTTTCCTTCACCTGCACGTCATCCAGCTCCACCACATGACTCGGGTCATGAACGTACTTCCTCAGCTGGGAGACATGAAACACATCGTGTAGGTTTGAAAGAGACGGTGGCAAGGCCAACCGATAAGCAACCGGACCCACACATTGTATGATCTGATAGGGACCCACGAACCTCGGTGTCAACTTCCTTGCTTTCAATGCTCTACCCACACCAGAAGTCAGAGTCACCTTCAGAAACACATGCTCCCCTTCGACAAAACTCCAAAGGCTTCCGCCTCTTGTCAGCATACGACTTCTGCCTACTCTGAGCAGTCTTCATCCTTTCCTAAATCATCTTCACTTTCTCAGTGGTCTGTAAGATTAGCTCCGGACCTACCACCACTGACTCACCATCCTGATACCAGCACAGAGGAGTCCTACATCTTATGCCATACAACGCTTCAAATGGTGCCATCACAATGCTTGCATGAAAATTGTTGTTGTAGGTGAACTCAACCAACGGTAGAACCTCCTCCCAGCTACCCAAGTGGTCTAACACACAAGCCCTAAGCAGATCCTCCAAGGACTGGATTGTCCTTTCTGACTGACCATCCATCTGTGGATGATAAGCAGAGCTCAACTTCAACTTCGTGCCTAAGGCTTGGTGTAGACTCTGCCAAAATCTGGAAGTGAACCTTGGATCTCGGTCGGAAATAATACTGGAAGGCACTTCGTGCAGCCGTACTATCTCCCTCACATACAACTGTGTCAGCTTCTCCAAGGACCACTTGATGTTGATAGGCAAGAAATGCGCACACTTGGTCAACCGATCTACAATCACCCAGATAGCATCACTATTCCTAGCTGACCTAGGCAACCCAACAATGAAATCCATAGTAATGCTATCCCACTTCCATTCTGGAATCTCCATCTGCTGCATCAACCCACTCAGCTTCTGATGCTCAACCTTCGCCTTCTGACAGGTCAGATAGGCCGCCACATACTCAGCTATCTCCCTCTTCATACCAGACCACCAGAAAGTCTTCTTGAGGTCCTGATACATCTTGGTCATACCCGGATGTATGCTAAGTCTACTTTTGTGGCCTTCCTCCAACACAGCTCTCTTCAGCTCAGCATCCTGAGGTAAGCAAATTTTGCCCTTGAACCTCAAGATTCCATCTCCGCCCAACTCAAAACCCACGGCCTTCTCGATACCCAGCAAACCAAGAAGCTTAACCAACTCAACATCTTGCAACTGCTTGAGTCCAACCTGCCTCAAGAACTCATTAGTTATGGTAATTGCCCCACAACTAATGTGATCCTGAGCTAACTCCACACAGAGATTCAAATCCCTGAACTCCTCCACCAACTTCAATTCCTTCACCATCATACCAGACATGTGGATGGATTTCCTACTCAACGCATCCGCCACAACATTGGCCTTGCCAGGATGATACATCAACTGAAAATCATAGTCCTTCAGAAACTCCATCCACCTCCTCTACCTCATGTTCAGCTCCTTCTGATCAAACAGATACTTCAAACTCTTGTGATCACTGAAGACGCTGAACTGAGCACCATACAGATAATGTCGCCATATCTTCAAGGCAAAAACAACAGCTGCCAACTCCAAGTCATGAGTGAGATAATTCCTCTCATGATTCTTCAGTTGCCTTGAAGCATAGGCCACCACTTTCCCGTGTTGCATCAACACACAACCAAGACCCTGGTGAGAGGCATCACAGTACACATCAAAAGATTCACCAGAATCCGGCAACACCAACACAGGAGAAGTAGTCAACCTCCTCTTCAACTCCTCAAAACTCCGCTCACAGGCGTCTGTCCAAATGAACGGCTGCTCCTTCCTCGTCAACTAGGTTAGAAGCGCTACTATCTTGGAGAATCCCTCAATAAACCATCGATAGTAACCCGCCAAACCCACAAAGCTCCGAATGTCAGTGACAGTCCTCGGAAGCTCTCACTGTAACACCGACTCCACCTTAGCCGGATCAACTGCAATCCCCTCAGCTGAAATCACGTGGCCCAAGAACTTCACTTCATCCAACCAAAATTCACATTTTGAAAGCTTAGCATACAGCTGCTTTGCCTTCAAAATCTCTAGCACTAACCTCAAGTGTTCTTCATGCTCTTCCCGGGTCCTTGAATAAATCAAGATATCATCAATGAATACCACCACAAATTTATCCAAGAACAGCCAGAAGATCCTGTTCATGCAATCCATGAACACTGCAAGGGCGTTGGTCACACCAAACGGCATCACGACATACTCGTAGTGACCATACCTAGTCCTGAAAGCAGTCTTCGGTATGTCACTCTCCTTCACCCTAATTTGGTGATAGCCCGACCTCAAGTCAATCTTCGAGAAAACGGATGCTCCCCTAAGCTGATCCATTAAGTCATTTATCTGTGGCAGTGGACATTTGTTCTTAATAGTCAACTTATTCAACTGCAGGTAATCTACACAAAGTCGACTACCTCCATCCTTCTTCTTCACCAACAACACAGGAGCACCCCACGGCGAAACGCTCGGCCGCACCAACTACTTCTCCAATAGGTCCTCCAACTGACCCTTCAACTCAACTAACTCAGCAGGAGCCATCCTATAGGGAGCCACCGACACTGGCCCCGCACCTGGAACCAGATCAATGCTAAACTCCATCTCCCTAACAGGAGGCAACCCAGGCACTTCATTAGGAAACACTTCAGCAAAGTCTCTCACCACATCTATCTCAGAAATAACCCTCTCAGTCTCCACACTCATCATAGCAAGCAGAAGGCAGCACTCCGCTCCATCCCTCAGCATTGATTCAGCTTGTCCAGCTAAAACCAACAACTCATCCTCTTCCTGTGGAAAGATCAACCGCCTATTGGCACAATCTATAAGGATACGATTGGCAGATAACCAATACATCCCTAAGATTATGTCAATATCAACCAAAGGCAAACAAATCAAGTTTACCTTGTACTTCTTCCCACTCACAACAATAGGGCAGCCAACACACAGCTTAGAAGCAACTACTGAAGCAGAAGCGGGCGTCGACACTAGCAGTCTCAACCCTAAGTCACACAGGCACTCCCAACATAGCAACACAGACATAGGAAATAAAAGAATGGGAAGCCCCAGAATCAAACAAAAGCATCACATCCTTACCAGCAGCGTTGCCCTTCCCCTTCACTAGGTCAGAAGAAGTCGAAGCCTCAGCACCCGTCAAAGTGAACACCCTACCAGCTGTAGTGGGTCTGTCACCCCTCTGAGTCTCAGTCCTCTGCACACTACTCCTCTGAGTATCAGCTCTCTGCGCATCACTCCTCTGAGTACTCCTCTCCAGTCTACTCCTGGTGGGACAATTGAAAGACACATGGCCCATCTGCTGACATCTGAAACATCTGCTCTCAGTGTGTGGACAATCCCTGATCAAATGGGATCCACCACACCTGTAACACCTAAGGGCAAGACCTCCACTCTGTCCTCCTCCTCTGGTAGTCTCAGCAGGTTGCCTGATGACAGGACCCCCTTGCTGTGGCTGGGGCTTATCATACGGCTTCCTCTGACTTCCACCTCCCCTCTTGGACCCAGCTGGTCCCTCAGTAGCTCTGATCACACGGTTACCCCCTTCCAACCTCTCCACAATCTTCGCCTTCTCTACAAAGGCCGGAAACTCGGTGATGGCCATAGGCACCACCACCTTCTTCAACTCATACTTCATACTCTCAACAAACTTTCTGCACTTCCAGGCCTCAGAAATAGCCTGTGAATAAAAATGAGCCAAGTGCTCGAACCTCATCGCATACTCCGATACAGATAGCCCTCCCTGGTGTAACCGCATGAACTCCGCCTCCTTGGCGTGCCTCACGCTCTCCGGGAAATACTTTTCCATGAACACTATCCTAAAGCACTCCCAGTCAACTGTAACTCCTCTCGCCACAAGCACCTGATAAGTGCCCCTCCACCAATGTTCGGCCTCTCCCATAAGCATATACACAACATATGCCAACCTCTTCTCAGGAGAACATCCCAGTACGGCAAAAATCTTCTCCAACTCACATATCCAGCGGTCAGCTGCCTCTGGATATGCATCTCCCGCAAACTGTGGAGGATGACACTTCCGGAACTCAGCTAGGTCCCGGCTCTCCTGTGACCCCGTGGGCCTTGCTGCACCAGCTGCAGCTCTTTCAGCTTCCATCCGAGCAAAATAAGCATTTTGTTGCTGCATAGCCATAGCCATCATCTCTATGGCACGGGCTATTTGTTCGTTGGTTCTAGTCATCGTCTACAAAAATAACAACATCTTCAGTATACTACCACTCAACCAATCAATAATTAACAACACAACAATTCATCACATCAATCAACACAGCAAACAACACAACAAGACAGTACAACACAGAGTTAACACAACAAAAGCCTAAAGGAACCACCCCCAAAGAGTGTCCACTAGACTCGAACTGCTCTGATACCACTAAAGTGTAATGACCCGACTGGTCACTACACTCCCAACCACAACGTACCGGAAACACTAGACAGAATAGAACGAGTATATAAATATAGGATCTAGAATATAAATATATACAAATGTCCCAATCCGACTAGAGTTAGGGTGTACAATTCAAAAATACATCCAAAGCAACTGTATCAAGCGGCTGAAACAAACAAAAACATCAAAAGGAGTCAGCTCCGCCTGCCAGCTACAGACTCACCATTAGCCACCACCTATCCCTGCTCTACTCCCATACATAGTATGATCATCACAGTCCAACCACATGGAAGCAACAAAAGGGTAAGCTAGCATAAAAAGGAACAACATATAGGAAGATTTAAGTAATATGAACATCTACAACTATCAATACATCATCAACATACATTCCATCGATTTTACAGCATAATCATCAATAAGCATATAATGTGTCGTCACGCATATCAACTCGGAGATCTCCTACAACAACTCAGCCTTTCGGCCTACATCAACTCAGCCTTACGGCCTACAACAACTCAGCCTTGCGGCCTACATCAACTCAGCCTTGCGGCCTACATCATCAAATATCAACATACAGCACAACAAAACTTTACAGCTCAACATATCATCAAGCAGCGTTAACCACCAGTCATCACATTATAATCAAAAACTGCTACTTAAACTCAACATAAACAACCTCTAACATCCATTAGTGAAATCACATCTCCGCGCCCGGCGCACTCGTGGTTGCGCCCAGCGTGGTACAACCAGAGAGCACCAGGGCTAATGCGCCTAGCACAAACATGCCCGCGCCCGGTGGGACTCAGCCCGAGAGCCCAAGGCTTACATGCGCCTGGCGCAATACCAATTACGCCTAGCGCAGACCAGGCAGAGACTCCAAAGAGTCCCATGCGCCCAACGTGCCCAAACCCGCGCCCGACGCGGGGTAGGCAGAGACCTCCATTGGTCTCGCGCCCAGCGCAATTCAAATTGCGCCCAACGCCCACAAGGTAGAGACTCCCAAGGAGTCTCATGCCCAACGCGACAAGGATCGTGCTCAACGTCATACCAGAAGTACAAAATCAAGTCACAACCGATATCGCGCCTAGCGTGGTTCGAGTCCCGCCCGGCGTGGACCATCCAGAGGCTAACATCCTCAAGCCCGCCCGACGCATACATCTTTGCGCCCGACGGCTTGCCTAAATGCTGCCCTCGAGTGGCCACGCGCCCGGCGCGAAGAATTGCGCTAAGCGCGAACTTAGCAGCAGACCTCCCTATTTTCAAAAATCTCATCAGAACCTGCAAAACAACCAGGAAATTCCACATGCAATCCATTCCAGATATCACATTTCCATCAAACATCTCAAAAATACCACCTTTTTCAACATGCAACAACAAATCAAGAAATCCCCAAATTTTTCCTCAAATCCCCGAATAACCCCGAAAACACTTCCTTTGAATTTCAGCCAAGAAGCAGTTATTCACAGTCATCCATTGAGTACTAAGACTCAATTTTCAACTCAAAATGCACAAAAGTCTAGCTTCCCTTACCTCGGTTCAACAGCTCCGAGCTCCGGGAAGAGGAGGACGAAAGAGAGAACGAAAATGGCTTGAACGAATGAGAAAGGAGAAGGAAGAAATCCGCACACCCCAGCTAGCAATCCAACTACTCAGCACCTAAGCTCACCCAAGAAGGAAGAATCAGCAAATGAGTAGGAAGAGTTTGAGGAAGAATGAGTGAATGAGAGAATGGGAATGAAAATGAGTATGGGGGAAGAGGGAAAAAATAAGAGCGGGTCTCACATAGAACATGTTCATGAACTATTTTTTTAAAACAAACTCTCAAAATCCTTCTCACATATGCAAAATCAGAAAAATGAGGGATTTTAATATTTTTTGTTTTGTTTTTAATTTGTTCTTTATTTTCAAAATTTTACATTAAAAAGTGAAAACAAAAGCAAAAAAAAAGATATTTTACTGTTTCGTATATGAACTTCAAAAAAAAAAAGTATTTTCTTAAACCAACTTCTAATGTGACAAAATTAAAAACATCTCACCTTCCTCCTCCATTGAAGAGTTGGGTTTACAAATCTTAATTAACTACTTGATCATTCCTTAAAACGTTAACGTTATCCCAAAGGTCATATTTATCCAAATACAAAACATATAAATTTGTCATCCACTTTAAATTTGGTATCACTGTTGGCATTGATTCATCTACACACGATATTATCCTTTTAATAAGCTGCAATATTGCTATTCAACTGAATAATATGTAACATAAAATTAATAGGCTAAATTACTTTTTCTCTCTCTGTCTCTCTGTTTATTTTATTTTTTTTTATTACTAAAAAGTATAATTAATTTCTTAATTTTTAAAATTCAATCAATGTAATATTTTCGTCCAATTAACATTAACGTTATCAGTGGCTTTGAACACGTTTAACAAATTTTAACAGTTAATGGTGTTATTATTAATTGGATGAAAATAACAATATGGAATTTATTTTTAAAATTAAGGGATCAAATTAAATTTTTTAATAATATAAAAACTAAATTAAACAAATTAAATAAAGAGGGAAAAAAATCAAAACATGTTGAAAACACCCTAATCTCGATGAAAAGTACTAATATCAATTACAAAATAATAAGACCTTAAATCCTACAAAGCATAGACGCACAACACGAAAAGCAAGTTATTGGGCAACAAATAAACATCATTTAGAATAACATTAAGATACCCTACGTTTAACGGAGAAGAGTGATGTATCTTGTAAATTAATTTTTAAACCCTTCTAGTTTTTTCTAAAAAAATATATCGTTAGGACTTAGGATCTCATAAAAATTTTGCCATTTTTCTTCGTTGTTAGAAGTGGTCTTAATAACAAGTGCCTTGTATTTTTCCTAACTATGCTAAATATTTATTTATGATAAAAAAAATACATTTTTACGATATTTAAATATTTCATATTTTAAAGCAATAGTATAAGAATTGTTTATTGAATTAATATACTTATACATAATAATATTATAGCAGATAAAGTGTGAAGTGACATGGATCAACCTTGTCCTATCTCAGCGTGCTTAGCAATATCCGGTTTTTTACCGGTCCACCGGTTTATCCTTATCTAGATATAGTAATATTTTGATTATGAAAATAACATATCATAATCATAAATATCGAATTCCACAGTAGATCATAGTGCTGGTGCTCCAATGACTAATAATTGCAGAAAGGGCATATATCCTTCACGTGACATTATGCAAACGGGTACCACCAAATATATAATATTTAAATACGCAGCTAACATAAGAGGCTTATCTAATTAAACTTAGATCCTAAACTTTTCATTAATCCATGATTACATAAACTAATTTGTAGAAAACATGTATCCAATCGAAATTAAGGAGATGAATTGTCGATAGGCGAAGGTTGACATGTGTCGTGTCCATGGCCTTATACTGCGATTCAAATCATCCTTTTGTTCCTCTCCCCTCCATTTTTACCTTCCACTTTGCAACCTCTCAACCAAACGTTATCTTTCTACGCATACCCTTTACTTCTAAATTCTTGCTTTTTCTTTTCTTCCATAGGCAGTGATAGTGCCTTCTGTGCTGCCATGGCTGTCACACAGTTCAACCCCACTTCCCAAAAACCTCACTTTCGCTCATCTCAGCTCTCCTTTCTATCAAGGTCTCTCCCTAGACACCGCCACTGTGCTTTTCCAGGGGTTCACAGAACTCAACGTGCTAGGATTTCTTGCTCTGTTGCGCCAAAGTGAGTAACTTTATTGTTTTCGTTCAACATTTTCTGTTTTCAGCTACTTGGGTCTGATTCAATTTTCCTCTTTTCGATTACCAGTGAAGTGCAGGTGCCAGCTGTGAAAACCGAGGATCCCAAGAGTAAGCCTGATTGCTATGGTGTCTTCTGCCTTACGTATGATTTGAGGGCTGTGAGTATCCCTTCCCCTCTCTTCTGTATGTGTATCTGTTGTTTTAAGTTCAAATTGTGGGTTTTGTTCATGGTTCTGTGAGTGAGTGACTTCCCCACTACTGAAATATTATTCTTTGTCTTCCACAACAAAACTATGCCTTTCAGAGATGTCAAAATGCAGAGTTTAATC
Organism: Cajanus cajan; assembly: GCF_000230855.2. Taxonomy (NCBI): domain Eukaryota; kingdom Viridiplantae; phylum Streptophyta; class Magnoliopsida; order Fabales; family Fabaceae; genus Cajanus; species Cajanus cajan. Next base: position 48,783,396 of record NC_138523.1, on the reverse strand, counting down.
AATGTTTACCTTCACTGCTATTTGATCGTATTGTTTTTGACAGTTAGTCTTCAATCGTATGTAATTTTAGATCAGTAATGCTGGAGAAATCTATAAGGCAATATAAGAAATGTCTTATATTGGTTGTCGGAACCATTTAGGAACAGAAACCAGAAACAAATTGGAGTTGTGTCCATGAAACTGTCCTCCATGTTATAGGAATTCGTACAGCTACCTCGGTCCTTTTAATTTTGTCAAGATACAAGGTGCCACCACTCACCATCTAAGAATTAGAACATTTGTTTCATTTGGTGTTCTTTTTTATAAATTCAACATTGTTCTACCTAATGTAACGACAAAGTATGTACCGTCAGTTATTGTCTTTGATAGCATGATGTAACTGGAATTGAATAGCAATGCTTCTTTGCTGTAGTGATACTGCCATTTATGAAAATTGTTGGGGCTATTCTTGATATTTTTAACTTACTGTGAAGTATGCATTATCTTGTAAATCGGTCAATCTTTTTTTCTTTCCAATTTTCCATTTTTATATACAATTTCATTTCAATTAAATATATATATATATATATATATATATATATATATATATATATATATATATATATATATACACACACACACAAATAACATGAACAATTAATTAAATTTGAGGACATTAAAGTAATAATATATTGATGTTATTTCTAATGAAATATGTTGGGCACCAGCCTAATGGAGACATTTGTGTGTGTATAAACTCATGTTCTTCTTCTTATTCTAACAACATGGGACTTTGATTGTGTCCCAATAATATATTTAAAAGAGGGGAGAGGATAAACATGTGTGCATGCGAGTCTAATGGCTCTTTGATGTTATCACACAGTTAAAATTGTCATTCTACGCTATGTCTCGTTGAAATATTTGGCCAATGTTTTTGCAGGAAGAAGAGACAAGATCCTGGAAGAAATTAATTAACATTGCAGTCTCAGGTGCTGCGGGAATGATTGCAAATCATCTACTTTTCAAGGTGAATGTATTTTGGATTTAAAAAAGAATTGTGTCAGTGAAGCACATTAGAAGTTCAACTTATCTATTAACTTAATTTATTTTCAAGTGGCTTTTTTATTATATCAGTACCCTCAGATTAGGTTTATTATTGTCATTGAAACGGTAATAAGTGCATAACACAATTTCTTCTTATCTGGTTGATGTTGCTGAATATGTTGGTTGTGGAGCCTTCTAAAAACTGGAATTTTTCTTTTTGTAACTATTGATTGTGGAATTTATTGTAATAACTGATAACCACATATATGGATCAACACTGCTGTGCATTCTTGACCGTAATCATGCATCACTTTGAGTTAGAATTTACTTATGTTTCTCTATTTCAATTGAAACTCACTACTATCTACAAATTTTGAACATTTTTCGGAAGCACCACATTCTTCTATCTTTGTTGTTAAATATAATTGAATTTAGCATGAAAGATAAATTGAATATTTGGTGATTTTTCAAGAAGACAGTTATTTTGCATGTACTTTGAGATTTATTTTATGAGACCTACTACCTTTAATGATCAAGCTATTTCATTCCACTCTAGAACCTGAGTTGATTTATTTGTCAGATTGCATCTGGTGAAGTTTTTGGTCCAAATCAACCTGTTGCTCTGAAATTATTGGGATCAGAAAGGTCAATCCAAGCTCTTGAAGGTAAATTTGGCATCTGTTTTTGATTGCAAATGAGAATAATTAGTTGTACATCTTCCACCTGTTGTTAGAAAAGCTAACCCATCTATGAATAGTTTAAATTCCCAAAATTTCCTTTTGTTTTGCATTTCAAAATTATAACATACAAAACATGGAAAAAAATCGTACAATTATGATATTTGAGGGAATAAAATTGTTCAATTAAAATTTGAGAGATTAAAATCACACAACAATAATACTTGAGCAACTAATATTACTCAATTAAAATTTGGAGGGCTAAAATCACAAGATTACGATACTTAAGGGACAACAATGCATTTAAGCCTTTTTTTTATTATGCTTTTAACTGAAACAAGATACACCTAAATGTTGACTAATATAAGTACATATAACACATACTGATGTTCTAATTCAACATGCAGGTGTTGCAATGGAACTGGAGGACTCTTTGTTTCCTTTGTTGAGGGAAGTAAGTATTGGTATTGATCCTTATGAGGTGTTCCAAGATGCAGAATGGGCTTTGCTAATAGGTGCAAAGCCTCGAGGTCCTGGAATGGAGCGAGCAGACTTGTTAGACATAAATGGGCAGATTTATGCAGAGCAGGTAAAATGATATTCAAATTTAAGCATAGTTATTGCTTTCTGCTAAAGTCCAGTTAATTATGACGTCATAAACCTTTTGTACAACAGGGAAAAGCATTAAATGCTGTGGCATCCCGCAATGTCAAAGTTATAGTAGTGGGAAACCCTTGCAATACAAAGTAAGCTTGGCCTTTTATGTGTAAACTTGGAGTTGCATGTTGTGCCTGTTTATGCTTATTGTGTATTTAAATGCAGTGCATTAATATGCTTGAAGAACGCTCCTAACATTCCTGCAAAAAATTTCCATGCTTTAACTCGCTTAGATGAGAACAGGGCAAAATGTCAGGTAACAAAGTTTAAAAACTTCACCTTTTGAAATTGTTCTACAAAAGAAAAATAACAACTATTTTCTCTACATTGTCTCGATGAAATGCACAGTTAGCCCTCAAGGCAGGTGTCTTCTACGATAAAGTGTCAAATGTGACGATATGGGGCAACCACTCAACTACTCAGGTCATTGAAGGATCATTACCAGAATAATGTGCATGAACTAAATTTCTTTAACTATGTTTTATGATACGGTGTTATCTTGTTAATAGGTCCCTGACTTCCTAAATGCTAGAATTGATGGTTTGCCGGTCAAAGAAGTGGTTAGGGATCACAAGTGGTTGGAGGAAGAGTTCACTGAAAAGGTTCAAAAGGTAAAATTTGTAATTAGCATCCATAGCTAAATACATGGTATAAAAGATATGTAGTTTGTGCTATACGTGACAAGTACTTGTTTGATTGTCAGAGAGGTGGTGCGCTTATTCAAAAATGGGGAAGATCATCAGCTGCATCAACTTCTGTGTCAATTGTTGATGCCATACGATCTTTAATAACTCCTACTCCTGAGGGTGATTGGTTTTCTTCTGGTGTAAGTTGATATCAGTTGAATGATCTCATGTATTTACTTGTTAAAGAATTAGATGAGTTTTTATTTGATGCCTTTTTATTCTCTTATTTTTTGAGTTACTATTTCAATCACTAACTCTGCAATTGTAACACTAGGTATATACCGATGGAAATCCTTATGGAATAACTGAGGGTATTGTTTTCAGTATGCCATGTCGATCAAAGGTGAGTTTGCTCACTGTGTTCATTTTATTTAATTTCTAAAAAGTTCTTTTGTTCCTCCTATGACTAAAGTTTTTATCCATTAGGGTGATGGTGATTATGAACTTGTCAAAGATGTTATATTTGATGACTACCTCCGAAAGCGAATAGCTAAGGTAAATATGAAAGTTCATACATTTTATAGTTATACAACAACTTCAAATCTGGTAAAGACTGAAAAAGTTCTTTTTATCATTATATACAGTATAATTATTTTTCAAGCATATCAAATAAATGTTGTTATGATTATTAAATTTGCATTGTGTACCAGGACCAGGTGCCTGATTTATATAAAAAAAAAAAAACCTTATAAATGCAGTTTAACTTTTATCGACAGAGCCTAAGTTATTAAAATCTTGTGATACATGATATAAATCATATAATCTGATACAATTTAGCTACATATTGAATTGTATCGTTAGATGAATCTCAATTGACTTTGAATTTTACAATACATTAATCAATCGGTGCAATTTCGCATCGATGAATCACACAATTCCACTATTTTATTTGTGAGTCACTGAGAAATTATAATAAAGGCAGAGTGTGTGGGGAAGAAAAAAGAGGAAAATGGAAAAATGAAAAAAATGCGGTGAGCGTGGATCGAACACGCGACCTTCAGATCTTCAGTCTGACGCTCTCCCAACTGAGCTATCCCCGCATTTAACTATGCACCAGCCGGGAATCGAACCCGGGTCTGTACCGTGGCAGGGTACTATTCTACCACTAGACCACTGGTGCTTCTTGCTCCTTCATGTTTAAGAACCTATTTAATTATCTTGGCCGAATCAAATTTTAAAATTGGCCTATTGCTCATTGAACATTATATATCATCTATGTGATATATTTAAAACTATTTTTCATAGTCTGAATCGTAATATTCGATACAAATTATTATTCATGATTTGAATACCTTAGCCTGAGCCAATGTGAATCTTACTATTTTGCAGACAGAAGCTGAGTTATTGGCTGAGAAGAGATGTGTGGCTCACCTAACAGGCGAGGTAAACATCATATCATATCATGATCATGATCATGATCATGATCACCGTACCATATTTAGTTACTTATGCTGATATTCATTATGTTAACTTGTCATAGGGAATTGCTGTTTGTGATCTACCTGGTGATACCATGCTTCCAGGAGAAATGTAACAATCCAATCTCCTTAATGCCAAAGCAGATATAAGATATTGAAATGGGTCCTTTGTACCAGTGTTGAAAGGTACTAGTTAAAGAATCAATAAATAAAATGTTATTTTGTTGAAAATCATGGTAGGTGAATGTTATATTTTCTCATTTTTGATTCCTTAACAAGTGTCTTTACCATATCATGTAACATTCTCTTATTGATAATAAGATCACACTAATTGATGTAGAACTATGATGCACTGATACGATACGCGTATCGGATACGACATGTATCCGATACAACAATATGATTATTTTAAAATATATAGGATACGATACTTGTAAGATACGTGTCATCATATATATCAATGTTCATACAATATAATAATTGTGTATTTGTAATTTTGATCAAAATTCATAAACATTAAATATATAATTGCTATTTTGCAAATTCAAATTAAAAACATACTTATCATACATTACTAAAAATAAATAAATTATAAATCATTTCATCATAAATTACTTTTTATATTTACAAATAAAAATAATATTACTTATTTCATTCCTTTCTTAAAATTATCTATATAGAAGATAATTTTCATTTACAGTTTATCAAGGACTAATATTTCTATGTTTCTATATTAAATATGTTTATATATTTTATTTAGCTGTAATGAATATTTCATAATTTTTCAAAAATTTAAATATTTTATTAATACGTATCACTAATAAGTATCGGTGAAATATCTGAGAGTATTGAAATTGAATAAAAATTTTATAATATTTTTAAAGGTTAGGATACTTCATTGACACGTATCGAAGTATCAAAGAGTATCGTATCGGATATGTATCAGATAAGGATACGTAAAATAAATTGAAGTATCGGTGTCTTATAGATGGAGAATAATGGTGGATATGGGATATGATGCAGTAATAATAAAAGTTTGAAAACATTCATTTGATTTTGAAACTTCCAGGGCCGAAGCTCCTCAATTATGTAAAAGTAATTTCAACTTATGTCTTGAATTCAACGTGCTTAACAATACGTTGCAAACCAAATGCTCATCCCTTACATTGCATGCTGAATTTGTGTTTTATCCAAACATATCATATTTATTTTAAAAAAGGTGTTAAGAGTAATGTTGTAACTTTAACCAAATGTCTCAAGAATAGGTAAAGAATCCAGCACAAGCACAGTAAAACTTTTATTTTGTGCCATAAGCATAATTAAAGTAGTACGAAAAAACGTAGACGGTTGTCTTCACTCTTCTACGCTCCAACAGCTGCAAAGGACAAAAAAGAAAGAAAGAAAAGGATGAAAGTCAAACATGAAAGCATTGTGTGCATCAAATTCAAAAGAAAACGACTAGACAAAAACGATGGGTGGATGGATCCATGTCCAAGCATATGCACAGCACAAATTCATTAATAAATATGGAAGTATTATTTTTGTTTTTATTATTCTAATAGAATTTCTTGTAAATGTTTATAATCATCCATAAGAATAAAACAACATTGAATATTTTCTTAAATTATTGTATTGGTTTACTTTAACTTATTATATTTATCTAACAGGGTCCAAAATCTTAGAAATGGTTAAAGAGGTTGAAAATGAAAAGTGAGGATAAGTTAAATAATTAACTGAAAAAAATACGTTAAAACAAAATAAAATAATAAAATACAATGCCGACAAAGATAAAATTAGAGTAAAAAAAATCTGCAATACTTTATTTTTTGTCTTGACTGATAATTATTTTTTAACATAAATTCAGTATTTTTTCTTAAAATAACACAAAAATAATTAAATGTACCAAAAATAAAAATTAAGTTGTTAAAACCAAAACATATTTTTTGTTACGTTGTCTATTTCAAAAATTGAAGATAAATATTTTAGATTATTAAATTTATACCACAAAAAATTGTTTACATAATTCAACAATTAGGTTGTGTTTAACTAAGTTTTCTGAAATCTTGCTTAGGAATTTAGTAGATCAATTGTGTATTTACTATTTATGTTATTATATAATGATTAGCCAATGAATAGAAGAAGAAAAAAAAACAACTATTTTACTCAACAAAAGACCTAAAAAGTAAAACTTCATAAAACTAATTAAGAAACCTTTTAAAAAAATTGATTCTAAAACATTACTTTTATAGGAATTTATCCTTGCTGACACTAACCTGCACTAATATGTAATATTTATAGGAAAATAAAATAAGCAAAGATAAAATAATGAATTTTTAAAATAAATTGAAAATAACTTATACTCGATTATTTTAAAAGTTCTCCCACGTAAGCCAAGCCAGATATAAATGTAAAAAAGAAAAATTATTTAAAATAAAATTAAAAAAAATCTTTTTAATAAACAAAAAATCTAAAAGGGAGAACTTTTCAAAAAGCTAATTAAGAAACTGTTACTTGAAAGAAAGAAAAACAGTCAAAACAATACTTTTACAAAGGACTTACTTATCATCATGTCATGAATCTGCATTAATATATAATATTCCTCCGAGTACAAGACTAAATTAATTTAACAATTTATTAAAAATAATTATAAGAAAATAAAATAGAGAATATATAATAGTTAATTTTTAATAAAGTAAAATATATCAATTATTTTAAAAATTCTCATAACATGTTGATAGATAATTACAACTTCAGAAATAGAATTTCGATAGGAAGTACTACTTTATTTCTATAAAACTAGGTGAACTACTTTATTTTTATAAAAATGGATCCAATAAAAAAAAAATTATACTTGATCAAACCAAAAAATAAAAACTATAAACCTTTGCAAATTAAAGATTAAACACCATTTCAATTAGAAACTACACATAAACTAAAAGTGGATACCTCAAATCTTAATCCTAAACGTTAGACTTTTGATATATTATATTATAATCAAAATGAGATTCCATCTTTCCGGTAACTTTTTACACATTTAATTTCTTAAATTTTTTTCAATCATAACATCAATCCTTTTACCAATTTTCATCTACCAAGTATTGTCAAATTACTGTTTTATATTAAAAATGCCCATAAATTAAAATGGTTAAATTATTATCTATTTAAAATCCACTGAAAAAAAAAGTTAAATTTTCTTCCTTTTAGAACCAAACCTCACTTTACAAATTCCTTCATTTTTTATTTTCTCAAAATTTATACTTACAAATCTTGCAAATAATTTCTAATACCCATCTTTTAAATTCTCTCTTATAACTAGCCCATTAAATTCCCATTCACTTTGTTAACATGAATTTAAAAATTTTATATAAACACCATGATTAATATTAATAATTAAAAGATGAAAAACTATATTTTAATACAAAATTATTTAAACAAATTAAAATCAAACATTAATCATACTCACAATAGAGATTAAGAATACAATAAATCCTAAAAATTAAATTGAATTAAGCTTCAATTATCATGGATGACGAATAGAGATTAAGAATACTCCTAATAAATTATTTGTCAAATTAGACCTCAAGCCAGAGTCCGAAACAGACCAGAGTTTTCACAACCTCGTCGTCTTAAAATTTATCATGAAAAAACTCACTCCTGTTCTCGTAAATTGAAAACCAAATATAATTTTCTCATATGTTACATTTTAACAAAACAAAATGACGTTCAATTTTTACACCTATCTCATCATAAACATGAAATAAATCCCCACCCATTTAATAACAGAAAACTATTTTAACACAAAATTGAACATAAACTGTTGAAAGAGAGAATCCACTCTAATGACAGACAGGACAAGACCAAGTGAACCAAAATACATGATCAATTTAATAAACAACGGTCAGCCTCTATCAGTCAGAACTCTGCATCTATTACTATTGAAAGTATGTAACAATAATCTATATCACGAATCGTATCCAAGACAGTATTACTCTATCTGCTGGCACTCTTAAAAAGATGCATACGAAGAATGTATAAATCAGTATGACTAAGGTACCATAAAAACAAATCTACAAAGTCACGGGATCCTAGTCATTCAATGAGTGCCATCAAACACTAAACAATACTTAACTGACTCCAGCTTATTCTCTAGTAGCCAAACCATATTTGTAGTCATTTACCAGTATACATGATGCTTCCAATCTTGCAACTTAGTGAAAGAATAAGAACTGAGAAGCCCGTCAAGAAAATCCAGCCATGCGACAACACAAATGCGGTCTTGCTAGAGACCAAGCCAGAATCCACATCCGGTTGAGAAAACCCAGTAGATACTACGGTGTTAAACCCTCCATTTTTGCCCATTGTCCAATCCATCGCATTGCCTCTAAAAGTAACGTTGGTTATGCTGATCATACCTGTAGTTATATGAGCAGGACTGGAAGACTGAGCTGCAGGATGAAGCCCAAGAGCAATCTCCTTAGCAGGAAACTCCAAAGCATGTGCAGGAGCAGCAGGTATGTTGGCCAACCATCCATAGGCCTGCTCAACAAATGAATTTGTACTTCCTGCCAAACAATAATTGAGAACAAAATAAAAGTCAGAATGGATAGCCTACTAGTTTACAGGCTATATTGCACACAGGAGAACACATCAAAAGAACACCTTGAGAAACTAGGATGCAAAGTGAACAGGAATCTTACCTGGTACTAATTTCTCCTGTTTATTCTGCACTGAAGACGCTTCATTGCTAGTTTTTGCTTCAGAATAAAGTTTACTTACAACATCATTATCAGTGTTTTCTCCCTCCACATTCTGTCAATTACACAAAACTGTTCAATATACAGCAATAATACAAATAAACAACGCAAATATGACTGTAAAAATAGAGTCCACTATAACCTGCTGAGTGAAGAGTGGTCCTTGATTGGGAATAGAGTTTTCACTCTCAGAAATCTGAGAATCAAAAGATATATACTTGCAAATATCATCATCAGGTAATGCAAGATATTCATCTAGCATAGCATCCCCAGAAGGATCGTCCTTGATAGGATCACCCTCATTCACAACTGCAAGATCATTGGTTTCCAAGAATGAACCCTCATCAAGCAACGGAAGCTTCTCCATGGCATCCATGTATAATAGATCCAGATCCATATCATTCCCTGGATCATTGAAATTCAGAAGATTCTCAAAATTGCTTGGCTCACCACTGTGTTCATCTTTCACTGAATCTGTGACCACAACATGTTGCTCAGTCATATCAAGAGGCTGGCCATTTTCAGGCACAGAAATTCCAAAAGTGCTTGCCAATGGCTCCTGATCCTTGGTGGATACTTGGGAATGTTCAACTTGGGTACTACACTCCCCGTAATGATAGTTCCACGACGGAAAAGTAACAGTCCCAATTATATCACTAAAATCAAGCTCCTGCATATGGAAGACATTTTTAATTAGAGAACTGAATATGCCAGGCCATTCAGCGAAAACCAGCTTAGAGCCACCCATACATGTTTGAAGAAGAAATCACATAAAGAAAAAAGCAGACATCTATGATCTATGATTGATGAGAAAACAGCCATAACAAGGACAAAACCAGAGGCAGGACTACATATTCATGAACGATGATCGTGATGACAAATCAATAAATCTGCATGCACAAAATGCTCACTCAACAGTCAACGATCAAAAAAGGAAAAACATACCAATTTTAAAAAGTAGCGATTCCCAAACACAATTACGTAAAGGACAACATGAACGGCATTAGAGTTAACAGCAACCTAAATAATGGCCCCACAATATCAAGATAGTAAGGCACCTGCGCAGAATACGAGAAGAAAATAACTACAAAGGACACCACACCACAACAGCACACAAGACAAGGTGAAAACATATCCAACTCCAATATATCAAACCCCATCATTTGGAATGGAATACAATGAAATGAATACACACATACCCTGTCAAGGTCGTCGGTTTCAACATAAGCCCCAGCATCGAAAACCCCATCATCGGCAACCGGCAAGGGAGCCACAGGCACGACATTCTCAGCAACATTCTCAGCACTCTGCAAAGGAACCACCTTCTTCTCCTCCTCGACTTCCTCATCCCACTCCTTCTCGTCCAAGGGAGCACCATACTTGGCCCCGTTCTTGGGCCCCGCACCACTCTTCTCGAAAATCCTACACAGCACAAACATATCCTTCTCCCCGAAACAAACAAAACCTCACCCCGACTTAGTACAACATTCAACAGAACACAACACCAAACGAAACCCTAAACACAACACAAACAGAAATGGAAGGAGAGAAATAGAAAACTACCTGCACAGTCCCAGCACGTGCCAATTCTTCCTCGAGAAGCTTATACTCGTGCATGACCCAATTGGTCCGACGGCCATGCGGGGCCCGGCCGATGTGGTAAACAAGGGTTTTCTTCATTCCGACGGTTCGGTCGCCCTGGTTGACGGCGCGGTCTTTCCCGGTGGTCTTCCAGTAGCCCTTCTCGGTGGCGCGGTTGGTCCGGGAACCGTTACCGTACTTGCGGTCGAGGATGCTGAAGAAGTACCATTCCAAGTCCTTGGTCTTGAGCTTCGACATGGCTGAAACACAGACGCACTTTCAGTTTTGAAACCCTAACGCTAAGGGAAAGAACAGAAAGGGGGGGATATGCTAACAGGGAAGGTCCCAGGGCTCGAGCTTGTAGACGTCGACGACGGCGATGTGGTCGTAGCGGGAGAGGTTTCCGGTGATCTTGCGCTTGAGGTAGAAGACGACGAGCTCTTCGTCGGTGGGGTGGAATCGAAAGCCGGGACCGAGGCGCGCCATGGATTGAATTGGAGAGAAAGAGAGAAATGGGGGTTAGGGTTTGGGTTTGGGTGGAATTGAGAAATGGTATGGTGATGAGTAACAGTGGAAGAAGATTCTAGATTTCTAGTAGGGAGGTTGAAAGTTGAATGAATGAGCCAAGAAAAGTGAACTGGCTGGGCTTTTATATTTTATAGGCCACACGTGGCGCGTCTGTGGCTTCGGATTGGCTTCCTCATGTCAATCGACAGCAATTAGAAATGTGCAAGACACAGTAAAAGAAGCCAATATAACTGAATCATTCGTCAAGGATATATTTTTATATGGTTTAAATGTTTTTTTTATATAGTAATTTCACTTATTCTATCTTTTAATTTTTATAATTTAAAATATATTTTTTTAATTTTTTAATTCTATATTTTTTTTATATAATTTAAAATAAATTTTTTATTCCTATATTTACATTTTTTAATTTTTTAATTTTAATTATTAATTTTTTAACGTTATCTCTTTTGTATTAATATGATTATAATACTATGTTTTATTTTTTTTAAGTATTGTAATTTTTTTAATAATTATGTATTATAATATTTTGGAGTTTATTGTTGAGAAACTCTAGGAGTTAAGGAATTCTTGAAGAGTTTTAGGTGTTTAGAGAAATTTTATAGACAAATATTTAATTTAATCTTAAGAAATCTTAGAGAGATAAATTAGAGAAAGGAGTATTGAGATTCTGAAATCCTCCTTTCTTTTTTCTATACTTCTCAAGCATGTGAGGATTGTTATCAGATAGTAATTCGAAGCTCATAGATAAGAATTCAAGTATGCCTTGATTTGCAAGCCTTGATGAATATGTTGTTAGTGAATTGAGAATGGGCATTTTTGTTGTTTATAAGTTTGATGAGGAGAATTTTGATTGTCTTGATCAATGATGATTGCATGTCGAATTTTTTGTTAGAAAACTGAACATGTCAAGGTTTTTTTTTTTTATTAGAATGGGAGTTTTCTATTAGTAGGCATGAGGAGAGAAAATTGTTTCTAGCTAAGCCAGGTTGGGAGTGGTTTGAAAGGCATCAAACGTGAGATAAAAAGAATTGTCTTTGCCTGAATTGATGTTGGACATTAATGAAGTAGCATTGGACGTAAGGAAAGAGACTCACCTATGCCTAAAATGGGGTCGAGTGTAGACTTTGTCGCACTAAACATAAGGGCTCGGGGGGGCCCTAACTCGTCCACACCGGACACAATGAATGATGTTGGGCATGGGTAAGACAGAGAGTTCTTTGTCTCAATGGCACCAGACAAATGGTGGATAGCGTTAGGCGTGGTTTGCTTTGAAAACATGGTTGTTTGATTGATGATATGGTGAATATGGATAAGCTAGGTGAATTTATTGCATGTTATATGTTGATAGTTGTTATTGGTTTTATGTATATTGATATAGGATAATTTACATAGATGATTATATTTGTTGAATTGTTGAGGTGTTGGTGTTGAGAATATTTTAGGCATTTAGGCGTGATATTTGGAATAATTGTTAAAATGTTTAGGTATTGATGTTGTGAATGTTTTAGGCATTTAGGCATAATATGTAGAATAATTGTTAACCTGTTAAAGTGTTAATATTGAGAATGTTTTAGATATTTAGGCATATTTGGTGATTAACTTAGAATTAGAGGATATGGTATTTTTGAAAGTTGGATATTTCATTGTGAGAATATTGATGTGATGCTCTATGAGTCCAATTGTTGAAAAACCCTTATTGAATAGGTGTTGTCTCTTAGATGGATTGTTGAACCTCCTCTAAACCCTTAATTAATGTTTGAGTAAGGTTTGAAGTCAAATGCTAAAAACCCTTAATTGATTACTAGAAAGGTGTGTGATATCACAAGGATAGTTAGCGAGTTGAATCCACAGGTGACTTAGTTAATGTATGTCAATGTCATGACAGATTCATACCCAAGCTACATTATACCTGACGGTGGTACTGGACTTTTATAGTTTAAGTGAGGACATCTAATAAACCATGTTGTAAGGATTGGTATCTTAATTGATTGTTGATCTAGCATGTGTAAAAAGATTGGTTGGTTCAATACGGTCAAGTAACTTAGACTACTCACTCTCATTGTAGGAGATCTCCGAAGGTGAATGCATGATAACACATTAGTTGAGATGATTTATGTGTGATGTGGTGTGGTTCATGTGCTTGCTTATTATATTGTTGAATAATGACATTGATGTGGTGAACTATGAATTATCATATGTTGTTAAGTTGCCTAACTTGTAAGGTGTGGATTGCCATGTTACAATGGATATGTTATAATATTGTGATGTTGGCCATGACATACATGTTGTTTGGTTTGCATTTTGATGTTTGTAGTAAAGTTGTTTATTTTATTACTGGTATATGATTATTCCTTTGAATACTAGTTCACCATTGCACTTTTTCTTGTGATTAGACTGTGATAGTTATGTCTATATGGGAGCAAGGCATGGTTAGATGAAGACAAAATGTGGTTTTATGAGGCCATGTCGGGGATGGTTTGTTGCAGTATTGTTCGGTTACTCTGATGTAATCCAATTGGTATAGTTGTTGTTTGACCAACGACTATGACTATTATGTATTCAGTTATTCAGGATTCTGTAATTTTATTTATGTATGTACATCTTCTATGTTATGGTTTCATTGAGGAATTTTACATTTTTTATTTGTCTAAATTCCTATATATAGGTATATGTTATTGCATGTATATCCAATATATGCTTGCATTATAGTTTTAGTTAGTTATATTTTCCGATGCTTGTAATTGAATCGTCAAGTGCAGGAATCATAGCGGATTATTATAGTGATAGATGTATTAATTCAACTTTGTGTATTTGATATTAAAATTATTTTGCTAAAGTTACTCTAAAATAGGTATTTTGAAACTTTGTGTCTCTTTTATACTCTTACTTACAACATCCATTGTCGAGATCATGGATTATAAGAAGTTAATCCTCATTAGGAGGATTGGGAATTCGATTACGAAGTTTAAGATTGCAATGTTGGACTTGGATTAAAGAGAAAAACGTGATCACAAGGACGAGGGTGAAGGTGAGGTTGAAAGTTTGGTTGTGGTGAAGTGAATTTTAATTTTTTCTAAAATCAATTTACCTATGTGACAATGGTGAAGTAGAATATAACAAATATAATATTGTAGGATTTTTTAACGGTATTTAATGATAAATATCATTTTTTAAATATTATAAAAGGTTAGAGATGAAACAACAACAATAAAATTTTACCGAAACCAAAAGTGATAAATTACAAGGACAAAAAATATATTTAAACCTAAATTATATTATAATTACAAATTATAATAAATAAATAATTTTAATATATTACTAATATTTTAAATTTACAATTAATAAATTCAATTATAATATAATATTATTTATAATCATTAATAATTTATTTTAAAAAATATTTTTTGAAAAAAAAAATCATCTATAAAATTACAATGACGATAATATGATTTGAATCTACAATGTGACACATACTATTTCAATGTCATCACTAGGCTAATTGTTAAAATCTAATTTAGTTATTGTATTGTAACTAAATCTAATTTAGTTATTGTATCGTAACTATAACTTTGTTATTTTGTTTGGGTTATTTTATATATAACTTCACAATAATAAAATATTGTCTGTTTTTAATTTAAGTTCTTGTGGTTTTGCTTTTAGTTATCACTCCAAAAGTCTTTATACCAATAAAGTATATATGTTTTATAAACGGTTATTTATTCTATTATTTTATCGATATGAGACCTTATTTATATCCCAACATATTTTTGAGTTACTTGTCTCCACTAAGAAGTCTAAGGCGATAATCGAGATTATTTACTTGTAAGATAATCTAATTGAACGTTTGTGATTTGCAAAATGATTATGATAACAATCATAATTGTTAAGATTTATGGGTCATTAATAGCATTAAAGATATAACGTAATGCGCGAGATTTAGACAAGATATAATATATCCTTATCTGGAAATGAAACTAATATATGTAGATTCAAAAGACTTTAAAAAGTCAAGTTATACTCACCAAATATTATGAGTCGAAATAGTAACTAGATTTCTTTAGAGTTAATGCTACATGTTATAGTAATTATAAAGATTTAAAAATGTATGTAACTAAAAAAAATAAAATACATATAAATACATATATTAAATATATATTCTCATTTACTCTTGTCAAACATTCACAATAAGGAGGTCAGGGGTTCGAATCCTGCCTTGTGTATGCAACCGCGTTAAATCTTGGGGCCAGCTATCCCATCCTTTGAGATGCCTCCAACGTAGCGAGGAGATTAGTCACTACTATCAGCGGTGGATATTCCAGGGACGAACAAAAAAAACAAAAACATTCACAATAAGGAAAAATTACTTGTATTTAAGGATGTTTCGTTTTTATAAACACGATGAGTATTAGTAAAATCAAAATCTGCTTTTACTTATAAACATTCAATGTAAATAAAACTCAATTAATTATACTTATAATTGTTTATTGTAGGTAAAATATAAAAAAAAATGTTATTATAAAAACTAACATACTTGACAAATAAATTATTGTCGTAACCGGGATCACGACGGGATGACGCTAACATTTTTATATTCAATGGAGCCGCCACCAATATTTTAATTTAAGGGAAAAACATTGGAAAACCCTTTAAAGGATAATCTTTAAAATTAAAGTTGGGTTCGGGAGTCGATTACGTGTAGGGAAGGTATTAGCACCCTACAACGCCCGTAAAAACAGTACCTTTAATTAATTGCGCAAAATTATATAAATTTATAAATATTTATTTTATTCCTCGAAAGTGTGTATACATACATATATCTTTTTTTTAATATGAGAGATGTTTCTTTTGTATTTTTTTTTATTAAAAAAATCATGAGGATTTAGGTTAGCAATGACTAATCAATAAACCCTCCCAATAACATGAAAGATAGAATTGCTATTCAATCAATGTTATTGATTTTTATTTGTTGATAATAAAATAGGCTTGAAGGTTAGAACAACAAATAATTATTCTATTAACTTTTATGATTTACATGATATTAAGGGGTAGAAATGCTACGCAATTAATATCATTAAAGCAACATTATATTTATATTTTTATATTTTTATCTAAAGAAATAGATTTTGCATAAGGATTCAAGTTAATAAATGACTAAACAATAAATCCCTCCAATAACGTTAAAAATAGAAGTGCTACTTAATTAACGTTATTGGTTGCAACATATCTTTATTTAAAAAAAAAACAAATTTGTTAAGGAGAGTTTAAGCTAGCAAATGACTAGTCATTAAACTCTCAGGACCTAATAATGTTAAAGATAAAAATGTTATTCAATTAACATTATTATTGGTCTCATATTAAATATTTTTATAAATAACAATATTAAAGGCAACAAATCATATTTACTATGTACAAACAATAAATAAAAATAAATAAATAAACAAAAAATAAATAAACAAATAAATAAAATAAACAAATAAATAAAAGAAAAAAAAGAAGTTAAGAAAAGAACGATACCAAATGAATTGAATCTTCGAATATGATGATCAAGAAGGTGCTTTTTGGCTACCTTTCACACTACAGAGGTATCTCACAGATCTTAAGAAATACAAAAAAGAGGGGGAAGAGAGAGAGAAAAAATTTCGAGCTCTGAAGAGTACTGGACGAAATTTTTCCCCCCCGCTCAGAAATGAGCCCCAGCTGTCTATTTATAGACTTCGGGAAGGGGTCCAGAACGGCCCGTTCCAAAATCGGAACGGCCGTTCTGGACATGGCCGTTGTGTGAGAAATTCAATACTGGAACGGCCCGTTCTGAAATCAGAACGGCCCGTTCCAGTATTGAGAATAACACCCAATTTTTTAGACCGGAACAGCCTTGGAACGGCCCGTTTCAGATGTAGGAACGGCCCGTTCCGGTTAGGAACGGCCGTTCCAATTTCGGAACAGCCCGTTCCAAATTAAGGTTTTTGGCCTTTTTGGACCCTTGGAACGGCCCGTTCTGGACCTTGGAACGGCCCGTTCCAATTCTGGAACGCCCAAAAAAAAAAATACTTAATTTGTGCTTTTGGGCCCTCTAAAGTCTTGTCTTCTTGTCGGCATGTTTCGGGAGCTCCTTCCCTTCATAGTAGATGTCTATTTCATCACTTTTGTGAGTCCGGATAAAATTGATTATTCACAATTGCCCCTCTTTATTTATTTCTTATTAAATAATCTAAATAAGGTAATTTAGATCATTTATGATAAGAAAGAAATAAAGATGTGAATTAATTTTATCCAGCTATTGTTGATGAAGTAAGTTCTTGAAAGATTCAATGCTTTTGCTTGAAGCTAGTCAAATGCTAGAATGTTGTGTTGGAATCATCAAGTGCTAGTGCTGGATCATCCGAATGTTAATGTTGAATGCTTGTGCTTGATCAATCGAATGTCAATGTTTGATGGAGTGGTCGAATGCTTGTGCTGGATCGACTGAATGCTTATGCTGAAGTAGTTGAATGCTTGTGCTTGATGAAGTGGTCAACTGCTTGTGCTGCATCGACCGAATGTTGGTGCCAATTCAATCAAATGCTGGTGCTGGATTGATTGAATGTTGATAGACTGAATGCTACTGCTGGAGTGGTCGAATGCTTGTGCTGTATCGACCGATTGTTGGTGCCAATTCAATCAAATGCTGGTGCTGGATTGATTGAATGTTGATAGACTGAATGCTACTGCTGGAGTGGTCGAATGCTTGTGTTGTATCGACCGATTGTTGGTGCCAATTCAATCAAATGCTGGTGCTGGGTTGATCGAATGTTGATAGACTGAATGCTACTGCTGGAGTGGTCGAATGCTTGTGCTGTATCGACCGATTGTTGGTGCCAATTCAATCAAATGCTGGTGCTGGGTTGATCGAATGTTGATATTGGATCGACCAAATGCTTGTGCTGGATTAGTCGATGGGTCGCGCCAGGTAAATACTGGGCTTATAAAAAGAAATTGTAACTTGTGCCAGGTAAGTACTGGACTTTATACAAAAGAAAAATGTAACTCGTGCCAGGTAGATATTGGGCTTTAAAAGAAAAATATAACTGGTGCCAGGCAGATACTATGCTTAAACAAAAAGATATAACTGGTGCCAGACAGATACTGGGCTTTAAAAAGAAAGATATAACTGGTGCCAGGCAGATACTGGGCTTTAAAAGAAAAATATAACTAGCGCCAGGTAGATACTGGGCTTAAACAAAAGAAATTGTAACTTGTGCCAGGTAAGTACTGGACTTAAATAGAAAGTCAAATTTGAAGTAAGTGTTTAGCCTAAAAACTCTACGTCATAAGTTCTAGGAAGCAAGATATGCAAATGAAATGTGATGCAACGGTGATATGATGCAAAATGTTATGAGACACAACTTTCAAGACTTAAACTTTTGTTTCTTTTCCTTTCCCTTTTTGCTTTTGCTTTTTGCTTCTTTTTTTCCAGAAATTCCTCATCGTGACACATAGCCAAGGATCATGGATGAGTGAGTCCTTTGGATACTTTTGTCTTGAATGATAGTTGGCTATTTCCTGTGGGTTACCCTCAAGCTGTTGTAAGTACTTATGAGTTGAAACAACGTTATCCTGTTGGTTGCGCTTTGTAACATTTATCAAGAAATTATCAAGCATACTGTGGTTTTTAAAACCCATAAAAATAATTTGTAATGCCTTGAATTTTCCTTTTTTAGATGTAACATGCATTTCCTTTCAGTATATTATCATAAAATGCAAAAAGAATTGGCAACAAAGAGGTAGGATAATCTTATTTAAGAGAGTAAGAATGTGTTTACAAAGGAAGTCATTGTATGACAAGAATGACAAATATGTACAAGGGTAGCAATAGGAGGTAATTGTTATGTGAATGATACTTTCTAGATGAACAATGCTAGTACTACACTTCAATAACTTTGATTGCTCGCCAATAAACTTGAGAGGATAATTCAATGTAATTGCCCCAATTTGTTTTTCTCTGCCGTGTCTGGCCCCAATTGATACCTAGCATGTCGCTCTGAATTTGCTTAGATCGCCTTTTCAGGTTTTCAATCTAACCAATTTTTTTTTTTTTGTTGACCCTAATTTTTGCCTAGATTGCTCTTTCGAGTTTTCAACCTAGTGGATCGCTCTAACTTTTGCCTAGATCGCCTTTTCGGGTTTTCAATCTAGCGAGCGTTTTTCTTGTGTTTTTTTAGCCTAATTTTTGCCTAGATTGCTCTTTTGAGTTTTCAATCTAGTGAGTTGCTCTAACTTTTGCCTAGATCGCCCTTTTGGGTTTTCAATCTAGAGAGCCTCCTTTTTTTGTTGTTGACCCTAATTTTTGCCTAGATTGCTCTTTCAAGTTTTCAATCTAGCGGGTCGCTCTAACTTTTGCCTAGATTGCCCTTTCGAGTTTTTAATCTAGCGAGCCTTCTTTTTTTTTTTGTATAAATGAAAATTTGCATTTAACCTTTTCTCCTCAATGAGATTTAATTTGATCCAAACGGGTTTGGACCCATTCTGCTTCTTCTAATTTGGTTTCCGTCAATACTCTTAAAGATGGAATTTCAACCTCGATTGGAAGGACTGCTTCTATTCCATAAACTAAGGAAAATGGGGTTGCCCCAATTAATGATCCTCTTGATATTCTTGTTTGCTGCTCATGTAAAGCAAATGGAAGCATCTCATCCCAATCTTTGTATGTCACCACCATTTTCTGGATGATCCTCTTGATGTTCTTGTTTGCTATTTCAACTGCGCCGTTCATCTTTGGGCGATATGGGGAATAGTTATGATGCTGAATTTTGAAGTCAACACATAAATCTGTCATCATCTTGTTGTTCAAGTTGGTTCCATTGTCAGTAATGATTCTGTTTGGCACACCATAACGACAAATTAATTTCTTTTTGATAAGTTTGCAACCACATTTTGTGTCACATGGGCATATGAAGCGGCTTCAACCAACCCATTTGGTGAAATTATCAATAGAAACCAAAATGAAGCGATGTCCATTTGACGCTTTCAGCTCAATGGGCCAATACATTCATTCCCCACATTGAAAATGGACAAGGTGGTGGGAAAAGTTGGCAAAGCATTGATGTTATCAGCATACATCTAGTATTTAAAGCAATCATTTTCCATTTCCTCACAAGTCTGATTAACTGCACAATCAAAATTATTTGATGCAACACTAGCATTATCACTTTCAAGCGCATTTCTTTGCATTCTTTAAAGTTAGAATAAGATTGAATAAAAAGATTAAAGAGAAAGGAAGAGGTAAAAGGTGAAAGATGAGTGAATGTTTTTTTGAGATTAAGGAGAAAGGAAAGGGTAAGATATGAAAGAAGAATGAATGCATTTTATTTAATATTTAAAAGGAAATACATGAGCCATTATTCAAATAAATAAATCTTAAAGCCTTGGGCAGAGCAATAAGACTGACATTACAAGAAAATTACTTCAAATTTGAATTAAAAACCAACAGGCAGCTTGACAATCTCCTAATTGTTAAGTTCCACGTTCAGTGGACAAGCGTGAACCAGACTAGCATGTTCATTCTCGCAAGAGTCTTGCTCAACAATAGCTATTGAGTTTGGAAACTCAAACCCATCACACCAAAAGCTTTCTCACAGATCACTGAGAAGGACCCCATCTACTCTCCTCAATAGAATTAACTGTCGGCCCTCCATGACCTGGTAGAGGGTTATTCCCAATGTTAGGATTGTCCTCTTTAAAGTTTAACCACCCAGCCTTAGTCAAACTTTGTACCTTGGTTTTTAGTGCCCTGCAATTTTCAATGGAGTGACCAATAGCTCCCGCATGATAATCACATTTGGCATTAACGTCGTATCCCCTAGGATATGGTGGTTCTATGGGCTTCATCGGGCAACATACTACTAGTGAATTTTGTAGTAGGAGAGGGAACAACTCAGTATAGGACATAGGGATAGGGTCAAACTCAATTGGTTTCCGATCTTGGGTATTTTGTGACCGCACATGGTTAGAATTTTGGTTCCATGGCTGGGTAGATTGAGGTGGTCGTGCGGTAGGTATTGTGGGTGAAGCTTGCAGAGCTTGATGGATAGGTTGTTGAGGATGTGATGAGATGGCAGTGATATTTGGGTAGACCATGTGAGGGGTATAAAAATAAGGAGGTTGGTCGTTAGGTGACCTAGGGGAGTTGAGTGTCACTGCATTTGTATCTCCTTCTTTTTTTTCCTGCACCATTTGAAAATTTTCTTAAACCAGCTATTTCAATAGAGTTAACCGCAATCTTCCCACTCCTCATGTCATTCTCAATCCTTTCCCCAATGATGACTATATCAGAGAAATTTGATAAAATATTCCCAATCATTTTATCATAGAACGGTGCTTGTAAAGTATCAATGAACAGGGCTACTGCTTCTCTATCAGACAAAGGAGGTTCCACTTGTGCTGCCACTTCTCTCCATCTATGAGCATATTCCTTAAACGTTTCACCATCTTTTTTAGACATGTTACGTAGTTCAAACCTATCTGGAACCATGTCAAGATTATACTTATATTGTTTAAGGAAAGCATCAGCTAAATCCTTCCAGGAGCGGATATAGGCCCGTTCAAGATGCATATACCAATTTAAAGCTGCCCCAGTTAAAGAATCCTGAAAACAATGAATAAGCAACTTATCATTGCGAGCATACGCTGCCATCTTTCTGCAGTACATGGTCATGTGATTCTTTGGACAACTTGTTCCTTTATATTTATCAAATTCAGGAACTTTGAACTTTGGGGGGAACTCTATGTCTGGAACCAAACAAAGATCGACAGCTTCACCAATATCATAGCTACCTCCTTCCACAACCTTTAGCCTCTCTTCTAGCATTTGTAACTTTTCGCTAGACTGAACATGCTCAATTCCTGAGGTTGGTTGATATCCCCCAGAAGTTTGGTGAGGATTCCCTTGGTTGGTGAAATTAGAATTTTGGGCTTGGTAGGGAACTTGATGTTTGTAAGAGGTGGCATTCATGAGTGGAACCTCATGTTGGGTTGGTGGCATTTGTTTAGGCGGCTGGTTCACCAATGGTTGGTGCTTATCCGGAGGATCCATGATTGTTGGAGGTGTGTAGTTGGGCGGAAGGCCATATTGTGGCCATTGAACCTCTGGAGGGTCAACATGTTGGTTGGGATTGTTAAGATGTAGAGTTAATGGTTGTGCTGGGGCTGGGGTAAAGCCAGGTGGATACGCAGGAGAGGTTGATGATTCTCCTCTAGCTACTGGAGGGGTCCCTTCCATGTTTTTCACTTGTATAGATTGCAACATCTCTATAATTTGGGTCATTTGTTCCTTCAGTTGATTGATATCATTTCTCATTTCTTCGTTGCGTTCCTCCATCTCATCCATGATCTTGGCCTGAGAGCGTGTTCTATAACGATGCCGAGGAAACACTTTGTTTTTTTTGCTTTATTGCTTTCAAAATACAAAGTAAATTTTTATGAGTATAAAAGAAAAAAGAAGACACAAATTATTATTATTATTATTATTATTATTATTATTATTTATTATTATTATTATTATTTATTTATTTTTTGAAAATATTGGTTTTGTATTCAAATTAAAGAGTGATTCCCCATATCTTAACGCTAGAGGCAAAATCTCTTAGGTTATACAACGGTTGACACTTATTTCAAGGGAGCATTCACTCCTCAATGGATAAGGTCATCTTACTAGCAATGCAGCAGTACGAACCACATTTTCAAACAAGGATCAATCATTTCAAGATCAAAATGTGCTTAACAATCACTCAAGGGAGAATTCTCTCCTCAATAAATGATGTCTAAAACAAGTTATCAAGTCAAATGTGCTATTATTTTAGCAGATCTTACCTACCCTTTGGAGATCATTTTTTTAGCACATTTATCCTAATACTCTTGTTTAACACTGATGCATTGCTCGTATGATTTTGAATTCCCTCCATATTGAATACTATCAATTATTTTAAGGTTTAAAAGAAAAGAAAAAAAATGAGATGAAGACTTAATTAAAATGTGACTTACTATGCCCCTAATATGCATGTATGCATGACTTTTTATCATCTATCCTTTATTTATTAAAAAATTTATTTTAGGCAAGAAAAGCAACCTAAAAAATTGATATTGGATATAAATTTATGATGCATGAATGTATAACATATTTTTTTTGTTAGTATGAACATATATCAAAAGAGGGATAGAGAGTACTGCGATGTGACCTATTACGGTAAACCTAGGGAAGGAAAATTTCTAAGGTTAACACCCTACTTTGGAAGGTCATTAAGTCCACCTATTAGTGCATGGTTTTGTGGGTGGATCTAAAAACTTCTCAAGAATTATTGGTCCCCAGGTTGCCCTTATCATATAAATAAGGACCTAGCGCATGAACCAATCACAAGTAGGGAACATACCCTCTCAATATGATTAACCCATGCTACTAGTAACAACCTGAGTAGTGACTCAACAACGGTCAAGTGAGCATCAAGCCCCTCAATAACAGTCATCAAGTCACTTTCTCTTCTATGCTCGCACAGGCTCGGGTATAGAGCCCAAAGTGTGTGAGGTACAAGTGTTAGTGGGTGTAGAGATGCAAATAAAATAAATAAAACTATAATTTAAACTTAAATTCAAACAACACATGCGTAGCAAACAAAAATAACAAAACAAATAAATAAATAAAAAATAAAATAAAAGGAAAGGGAAAAAAATTAATATTTATAAATTCATAATTTTGCGCAATTAATTTAATAAGGCCTGACTCTCAAACATCCCCAGTGGAGTCGCCATCTGTCGTAACCGGGATCACGACGGGATGACGCTAACATTTTTATATTCAATGGAGCCGCCACCAATATTTTAATTTAAGGGAAAAACATTGGAAAACCCTTTAAAGGATAATCTTTAAAATTAAAGTTGGGTTCGGGAGTCGATTACGTGTAGGGAAGGTATTAGCACCCTACAACGCCCGTAAAAACAGTACCTTTAATTAATTGCGCAAAATTATATAAATTTATAAATATTTATTTTATTCCTCGAAAGTGTGTATACATACATATATCTTTTTTTTAATATGAGAGATGTTTCTTTTGTATTTTTTTTTATTAAAAAAATCATGAGGATTTAGGTTAGCAATGGCTAATCAATAAACCCTCCCAATAACATGAAAGATAGAATTGCTATTCAATCAATGTTATTGATTTTTATTTGTTGATAATAAAATAGGCTTGAAGGTTAGAACAACAAATAATTATTCTATTAACTTTTATGATTTACATGATATTAAGGGGTAGAAATGCTACGCAATTAATATCATTAAAGCAACATTATATTTATATTTTTATATTTTTATCTAAAGAAATAGATTTTGCATAAGGATTCAAGTTAATAAATGACTAAACAATAAATCCCTCCAATAACGTTAAAAATAGAAGTGCTACTTAATTAACGTTATTGGTTGCAACATATCTTTATTTAAAAAAAAACAAATTTGTTAAGGAGAGTTTAAGCTAGCAAATGACTAGTCATTAAACTCTCAGGACCTAATAATGTTAAAGATAAAAATGTTATTCAATTAACATTATTATTGGTCGCATATTAAATATTTTTATAAATAACAATATTAAAGGCAACAAATCATATTTACTATGTACAAACAATAAATAAAAATAAATAAATAAACAAAAAATAAATAAACAAATAAAATAAACAAATAAATAAAAGAAAAAAAAGAAGTTAAGAAAAGAACGATACCAAATGAATTGAATCTTCGAATATGATGATCAAGAAGGTGCTTTTTGGCTACCTTTCACACTACAGAGGTATCTCACAGATCTTAAGAAATACAAAAGAGAGGGGGAAGAGAGAGAGAAAAAATTTCGAGCTCTGAAGAGTACTGGACGAAATTTTTCCCCCCGCTCAGAAATGAGCCCCAGCTGTCTATTTATAGACTTCGGGAAGGGGTCCAGAACGGCCCGTTCCAAAATCGGAACGGCCGTTCTGGACATGGCCGTTGTGTGAGAAATTCAATACTGGAACGGCCCGTTCTGAAATCAGAACGGCCCGTTCCAGTATTGAGAATAACACCCAATTTTTTAGACCGGAACAGCCTTGGAACGGCCCGTTTCAGATGTAGGAACGGCCCGTTCCGGTTAGGAACGACCGTTCCAATTTCGGAACAGCCCGTTCCAAATTAAGGTTTTTGGCCTTTTTGGACCCTTGGAACGTCCCGTTCTGGACCTTGGAACGGCCCGTTCCGATTTTGGAACGGCCCGTTCCATATCTGGAACGCCAAAAAAAAAGTACTTAATTTGTGCTTTTGGGCCCTCTAAAGTCTTGTCTTCTTGTCGGCATGTTTCGGGAGCTCCTTCCCTTCATAGTAGATGTCTATTTCATCACTTTTGTGAGTCCGGATAAAATTGATTATTCACAATTATTTATGAGTAATTGAAAATAGACATCTACTTTTAATTTTTTAATTTTTAGTGATAATTTTTGTCTATCACTATAAATTAATTTAAAAAAAGAAAAAGTTTCATTCATTCAAAAGACATTGTAACGTTGAAAGATCTAAATGGATTTATATTTTAAAAATTTAAATAAATAATCACATTTTCAACCTATCAAGCACATATTTTTGAAGAAGAAAAATGGATTTTATTTATTTTTAATATTAAATAATTAAATTATAAGAAATTCTAAAATAAGATCTAAAGGAGGGCGAAGAAAGTTTCTACACATTTTCAACATTTCAAGCTCATACTCTGCAAGAAGACAAATGATTTATTTTTTTTTTAAAAAAAATTATTAAAATCAGAAATTCTAAAAAAAGATATTGAGATCCAGACAAGAACAAGAGAAGTTTCTATATATACACCAACATTGTCCATTAAAATTACATTCTCATTTACTCTTTTGTCCAACATTTAATCCATTAGTGGGACCTTGTAATGTTGAGGGGTTAAAATCATTAACAATCACATTTTCTGCGGTCAAACACGTTTCCCTCAAGAGGATAAATAGTTAAATACATATTTTTATTTTTGAATTTTAAATCATCACAAATTCTATAATAAAATATTAACATCTAAACCAGAGAGGAGGAAGTTTCTATGTATACCAAAATGGTCCATTAAAAAATACATTCACATCCACTCTTCAATCAAACAATTAATTCATTCAAAGGACATCTTAATATTCAAAGATTAAAATAATGAACAGTCAAACGCTTTAAGGAGATAAATGGACTTATTTATTTTTAAATTTTAAATTATTAAATTATCAAATTCTGCACATAATAATTTATTCTCAATATGTTAAAACAATCATAGCAATTCAAGTAAAAAAAAATGAAATTATCTATATATATATATATAGTCTGTTTTTTTCCCCTTAAAACCTGAAATTAATAAAAATGAAGAACTTGTTATTCTATTGGTATTTGTTAGTGCATGTTTATTTTAATATCAGCACACTTTTCAAAGTCCGTTCAACTTAATCCATGAATTTTATAATTTTGAATTCAACTTACGTTTGAAGCATGTCAACTATAAAATAAACATGCTCTTAAACATTCATCAAAAACAAATAAAGTAGTCTGGAATTTGATCTTTAAATTTTTGTACTTAAAAAATGTATATTAACCAAGAAAGACCAACTTTTTAAATAATAATTCTCTTTTATTTTAGGGATTATGCTCAATTTCTCGATGATAAGCTCACCAAAACAATAACATAACTAATAAAGTTATTTTTTAATTTATTTTTAACTAATATTTTTGTGAGTGTAATGCACATGCATGTTTATTATAAATAATATAACTAAAATTTATAATAAATTATATAAAAATATTATATTTAAATATGTAAATTATATTTAAAATAAATATACATAAATATTTTTAAATATATAAATTACATTTTAGATTTATGACAAAATATTTTGCATTATAAAAAATATTTTCTTATTTATTGATAATTTATTTTAAAATATTAATATTTAATTAATAAATAATTATGATAAATAAAAATTAAATTAGATAAAAAATTTAAAAAAATCCTTATAAACCTCTAACTAAATAAGATTCTCTTAACACTCTCAGATAAAAATTCTTATTTAATATATAGGAGTTAATTTTTTTAAGTTATTATAATAAATTATAGAGCAACCAGTATAGTTCAAATTTGAAATTTTAGTCAATAACATAAAATCAGACCCAAATTTGAGTTTTTTTTCTGAGGACCAAAAGTGAGCTACTTTTAAATTAGAATGAAGAAAATAATCACTTATAAATTTAGTGAATCAAAATAAAATTATGTCCAAATTTCATGAACTAAAAAAAATTAAATCTTTAAATTTTAAGCAATAGAACTTCTTAAAAAAATGATAATTTTTATTATTATCACAACATTCATCACTAAGTAAAATTTAATGTTTTTTTTATGCATAAAAAAGGAGCCTGAAGTCCCAATCTCAAAAACCTCAATAGAAGGTTAGAGTAGACTAATTAAGTAACAAAATAAAGGATTAAAAAATGTGGAGGAGCATCATAAATACCTTTCACCACTATCTTAGATAATGAATCCACTTCTCATAACAATCTTAAATAATGAATTCAGCTTTCACCACCAACAAAGGAAGCCACGTGGTTTCTCATAAGACCACCTCAAGAACCTCTCCATCCACCTTAGTCAGTTGTTAAACAAGTTATACGAATTTATTTATTAGATTATTATGCATTTTATATTAAACTCGAGTATACGTAATCACTTCTAGTTAGGTGAAGAGGGTTGAAATAATAAAAAATATGAGAATTTAAATTCAATTTTTATTATAATCATCTTTGTAATCTTTTTTATTTTAAAAAAAATGCAAGTATAGATATTAAGAGGCACCAAAATATTCTTCTTTGACCAACAATATTAAGTCCAGTATTGGGTGTGCAATTACTATAAATAAATAAAACGTGCTGTTCTTTCTATTCTTTATTATAAGATTTTTCTTAAAATCTAAGTAATTTTTATCTAAATTTATCTTATTTAATGATATTCTACTTGAGATACTTTTTTTAATATATGATTTTTCAGTTGTAAAGTATGTTTTTATAAATATTTTTTAAAAGTTTAAGTAAAGTGGCCCAGTAAATTACGATAAGGACGAGAAACAGGAGAATAAAATTAAGAAGAATTGATTGGATGGTTGAATTTTGAATATCATAAGATGGATTGAGGGAAGGAAAAAAGATGAATTTCAGAAGCAAATACATTTGGAAATAGAAAAGTTGTTGGTCCCGTGAGAGTGAGGAAAAGAGAAGATGAATTATTGACATTAAAATTTGGTTACCATTTGAGAGTGACTTTTTGACGAGAGAAAGAGGAATGATTTTTGGATATTCCAATTTTTTAAATGTCCTATCAACACCTCAATTTTTATATTTCTTTTTCTTTTTATATTTGTTTTTCTCTGTTATCTCTCTCGTTAGGACTTAGGTGTCAAATAACATTATGACTGTCCAAATATAGTACAAACTTTAGTTGCAGTTTGATAGGATAAAGTTAAGAGACAGTAAATTTAAACGAGAATAAATGGAAGAAGAGCGGGGAAAGTGAAAAAATAAAAAATGATATAGAAAGAAACTATCATTTACTGATATATAAAAAAGGGATAATTAGTTTTTTTTTTAGTATACGGAGAATATTTTTAAAATTAACTTAAATATATTTTTAATCTCTTAAATTTATCGTAAATTTATTTTTTTTCTTATAATTTTAAAAATTCCTACTTTAATCTATGTATTCAAATTCTGCTAGATAATTTGTTAAATATTGTCACATAAAATCTACTTATTGATGTCTTAAAAACATCACATTAAATTTTGCTAATGTTGTATAACTATTTTAATTTATTATTTTCATATATATTATTAGTGATTCGAGCGGTTAAAACAATATTTTTAAAAATTATAGAAGTAAAAATAATAATTTTAAATTTGAGAAAATAAAAATAAATTTATCTTAAATTTGAGAGACTAAAATCATATTTAAATTTTTAAAATTTATATGACATTAGATATTTTCATATTAGATAATGGAATAAAAATAAATTATTTGAATATAAAATGATATTGTGAATATTCAATTATATATTTGTTATTTATTTGTTTTATGCTGAAAAAATAGGAAAAAAAAAAACCTTTAATCAAATTTAGTTGAATGTGTATCAAAGAAAATAGCAATTATTTATTGTTGTGCTAATTGTTATGTGATTCCAGCCTCAATGAAGATTATAAATGTGAAATCAAACATACATTAAACCCTTATTTTTATTTGAGAAAATCTGAAAATCCTGAAAGAGTCAAAGGTGAAATAATGAAAAAACACGAAATAAAAAACAATAATAAAAAAAAAGAGGAAAAGAAGAATGTTGCAGGAAGCAGGATGGTAGATGGTATTTTGGGTATAAGGGAAACAATCTTTCAGGTGTCTGTTTCCCATCATTTCCTTTTGTTGCCCAACAAATGAACAACAAAGTGCAGCATGTCTGCTCCTCCATTTTCTTTCACTCATACAACCAAGCAACACACATACACTATTCTTTTTCTGGAAAACAAACTCTATATAATATATTCTTTTAAACATGCATATTCAATAATCTTGTATCATAATTTGAAATCATAAAAAAGATGTATTGTTATTTATGACTCCTCCTCTTTTTCAAGTAAACAAGGCAGCAACCTCACCTCTTGTGTTTCCTTCCTCACATCTCGTCACTGGAAGAGCCAACCGCGCCACCACCTTCAGTTTGTTCTATCTTACTTAACCTTTTTCTATTACCTCATGCTTTGCATTTCCTTAATATTATCTGCATGCCTCATTGTGTCAACTTGCTTTATTTTCTCCCTTGTCCACTCTAGTGGACCAAATAACATAAATTACTTTCTCTCTTCTCAACTTTGATTCATTCAACCAAAGAAAGGGTAAGGGTGTGTAATGAAGATCCAGCTATCAAATTGAGATGCTACTAATCTATTGATTGAGATAGGCAAGAACTAACATGGTCATTTTCACAACAACGGGAAATTGAAAGTCATATGCTACACAATGAAAAGTTTGAAATGATAACATTGACAAGTTTAGCCAACGAAACAAACTACAATTCATACTCCGAAAACTAATAAAATATCCGATGCACCGAGGTCCATTACTCGGTGGTGACTAACTTAAACTGATACAAGGGGCATTTCCTAAGGATTTTGGACCAACCTCTTCAACTCCTCATTTTCTTTGCTCAGAATGTCCACACGAGACTGGAGGATGTTAATCGTCGCCTGTGCGCTCATCATCTCAAACCTCATCGTCTCTTTTTCAACCGAAAGCTTCTGCATCTCACTCTGCAACTGTTTGATGAACTTTGCACAATTTGGAGGCATGGATGATTCTAAATTTTGGGTGTCAAAATCTGGTGTCTTAATTGAAGCTAGGCTTTCCTTTGATTCAAGGGATTCTAGCAGGGAATACTCCACCAATGCAGACAGAAAATGTTTTTTTGGCACAGTATTCGTAGTTGTGGCAGCTGCAGTGGTGGTCGAGAGTGTCGATGCATTGGTGCTTATTGTGGATGAGCACAGATCCTGGCTGCCTTGGATTGCATCCCCAGAAACATTAGAGTGGTTGGAGTTCAAGTTATGCCGCCTTCGTTTGTATATTTGAGAGAAAGGCTTTGGGTTATCTGTTTGAGGTGATGGATCCTCATCCACATGCTTACAATTATTATCATCCTGTTCAGGCGATGGATACTCAGCCATGCTTTCCCTCTTGCACACAGCTAGAAGATTTTGAGTTTCTATAGGAAGCTTGTTCACATCAAATGGAGCTTTATTCATAGATTGAGTGTCCTGAAACAATTAAAATACAACCAAATGTCATGCCAATGAATGATACATAAAACTGAGTGTGTCAGTAACTCTAGATTGAGTGTCTTCTATCAAGACTTCATAAAACATAAGTTGAATTGCAATGGTCACAACTTAGAAATCTTTCTTTATAAAACACACCATATATCTGCCATAATAGATATGTTACAAATAAGCTTAAGAATCCAGCATCCACAATTGAGTCATTCATCTTTTAATATATTGTTAAAACTGGAAATCATGAGAAAAAAGATAGACTACTAAAACAATTGGAAAATACAGATTTGATGAGTCAAGGTCCTAATCAGAGATTAAATGTCGGCAGATGGGAACACATGTAGAAGCTAATTCTTCTACTAATTAAATCAACAACAGCACCAACAGTTAACTAAACCAGCAATTATAAATGGAAAATGTTGTATCCTCCGAAAACAGAGGCCGAAAAATTGTCCGAATAATTAAAAAATTATTATTTTTTAATAAATTTATTATAAAATAATTATTTTATAATAAATTTATTAAAAAATAATAATTTTTTAATCATTCAGAGCGTTTTCGGCTTCCGTTTTCGGAGACTGTAGCAATGCTCATTATAAATTACCCAACAGAAATAATGTCACCAAATTACGGTGAATTCCAATTTAATGAGGAGAAACAAATGAAATTGAATACTACAGTGTGCATCATATCCCAGGTGAGGCATGAAACACATGGTAAGGTCAAAAGGATTACCCTATCACTGTAGGTTTTCCACCAAGGGCCAATTAGAGAATTTATCTTTTATACAACTTAGTTTTGGACGTACTTGTAGAGCATCTTAGGGAGTCAATGTTTCAATGAATGTTTTTCGCAAATAATATAGTCCTAATGCTAGAGTCAAAAGAAGGAATAAATTTCAACTGGAGTTGTGGAAAAAAGCTTTGTAATCATAAGATTTCCAATTAAGGAGTAAAACAGAGATTATGCAATCATGAATGTAAATTCAACAAGATGCTCACTAGTGGAGAACATAAAAAATTGGACAATACCATACCACAAGTTATTTTTTATAGAATTCAAGATGAGTGAATATAACAAAACAAATTATTCAAGTGTTATTTGTGATAGAAAGGTGCTTTTTAAGCTCGGGGAAAATTTTACCAAACAACCATAAGACTAGAGATATGCCACTACGCTAAATGTTGGGTGCTTTTGAAATTATGGGAATTTAGGTAGAGAAGGAATACAAGAGAGAATAGTAATATAATATTGATATATGGGGTGTAATGATGTCATACAAGAAGGCTTTGCATACAGCCCAAATAATTCTTTTTTTGGTAATTACAGCCCAATTAATTAGTACTAGACTCCTAATGCGAATAAAACCAAATAAGGAAATATAATGAAATCAAGAAACCACTCTTGAAAGATAACCTGAGATCTTCTGAAGTATTCTAAGTAGCTAAGATGCAATAAAGATATTATGAGATATTTTCTAGATA
Organism: Cajanus cajan; assembly: GCF_000230855.2. Classification (NCBI taxonomy): domain Eukaryota; kingdom Viridiplantae; phylum Streptophyta; class Magnoliopsida; order Fabales; family Fabaceae; genus Cajanus; species Cajanus cajan. The sequence goes on along the minus strand of NC_138523.1, from coordinate 48,750,691 downwards.
TTGTGACATTCTCCCTCCAAGATCAAGATCCCTAAACTATAAACTATATTGGCCGAGAGTTGTCATAGACAATAGGAGGTGAAATGCAGCTGATGAAAATTAAGGTCAGGTGAAATAATTACAAAATCACCACCTTTGTTCCTGTGTTCTGTTTTCAAATATCTATATAGAAAATAGTGAAAACAACATAAACTTGTCACCTAACCTCCATTTTTTTTTTCTGTTTGATTGTTTATGGATTTTGGCATTTGACATGCACAAAACTCTTGAACAGTTGAACCAACTTCTGGTGCAATAAAACAAGTTTTGCACAAACCTAGAGATAATTGATCTCAAATGCTGTGAAACTAACAATGTTTGGTTAAGTCAGCAAGATTTCTAGTCCTGTGGAATCCTTAGGTCCTAGGAAAATATAATTCCAAAGACATGATTCCCACAGATTCATAGCTTGTCTTATTTCACACAGTAGAGTCCTTCCTAAAATTCCCCCAAAAGGATTATAGTCAGCTCAAGATCCACACCAATGGCCTTTTCATCTCAAACACTTCAGATTTTGTCTCATCTCAAAATTTTCTTTGTCACTGAATTTCCACCAATAAGCATACCAAAGCCTTTGTAGTCATTACATAGTGTTGTGATGTTGAGTGATAGTTGACTTTTCTAATGAGCTTCACAGTGGTTCTCACAATGGTGATCACAAACTTGGGGAGAATCCAATAGTAACACCTGCAAGGACTTCGATAGTAAAGTCAGTATTAGCTTTAGGTATTGGTCAAAATGAGGAATAGTTACGTACCATTGTAAGGAGTCCTCTTATATAGAGGATGTTTGGCAGAAAAGTTAGTTACATTTGTTACACTTTGTTACGCCACATGAAATGTTTAGCGAGGAAGAAATGTGTCAAGTGCCAAGTATCTTAGTTTTGTCAAGTCTTTTTAATATCTTATTTAGCTCAGTCCATTTAGAACTTGCCTTAACAAATGTTAGACTATGTTTAACTTATAAGTAGATTGGCTTGACGTTGTAAGGGTGGTTGTAACAGAAGATCGTTCTATCCGAGCTTTGGTCCAAGTGACCTTTGAAATAGTTGCCCCCAAGTTTGTATTACTTAGTAGAAGTAATATAGGCTTAAAAAAAAAAAAAAGTCGCAATAACCCTTAAGAACAAATAGCATGACCTTTAGGGTTTGTTTGGTTTAAAGGAGGGGAGAGGAGAGGATGAATTTCAATGGAGGAAAGGGGAGGTAGATCCTTTCTTATTTGGTTCACAAGGGGAGGGGAGGGACTTTAAAAACCAATTTATCTTTGTACCTTTATAATTTTGAATTTAAAAACACAAGTGAGGATATTTTTGACATTATACTGAAAATGTTTTAAAACCCCTCCCTCCTTTCCAAATCCTCCCAATACTGGAGGGGAGCTAAAATTAGATGAGAAGTTTTGCTTCCCTCCATTTCCCTCCAACCAAACACTATGTTAACCTCCTAGCACAAAGACATGGAAGCCCCCAACTTGAAAATAGAGAGAAGAGCAAAGACTAAATTATCTTGATTATAACAAGGAATATTGATACATACATAAAAATCCTAATGAGGCTACCCTAATCAAGGAAATAAGGAAATAAATCAAATTAAAATTGTAGTGTACACAATCACCCCCCCCCCCCCCAAATTACAATAACTACAATATGCCAATTGAAGCCCCAAGGTGATGCACATATTAGACTACTCTCTAACTTTTCTTTGATGAAGTGTTAATCTATTACTGTATGTTTGGTTTTCTAATGTTGTAGTGGATTATGTTCAATTTTGATGGCTGAATTATCACCTAAATAAGCCTTGTAGGTTTCTCATACTCTATCCTGAGGTCATCAAATATGATCTTCTTCCACAAGACCTCACAAATTTTGTGAGCCATAGCTTGAAACTCTAACTCTACACTCAATTCTACAACCACATTTTTCTTTTTCACTCCTCTAAGTCACCAGGTTTCCACCCAAGATCATGCAATTCCTAAGGTGGATATACTATCTACAATGACCCTACATAGTCTACAATTATGTATACTTCCATTGATAACTTTTCTCCCTAGACTTGCTTGCAAGTATTTAAGAATCTTATTTGTTGCTCATGGATGTTTTCACGTGGATCATGCATGAATCAAGTGACTACACTTGCCACATAAGCAATATATGGTTTAGTGTGGGCCAAATAAACAATTTTCCCTACTAGTCTTTGATATCAATCCTTCTTTGTATTTGGGTTCTCCCTTTCACTTTCTATCCTATGAATATGCTCGATAGGCACTCCAAATGTTTCACAATGTAGCGTGCCTATTACTCTAAGATGATCAAGGACATACTTTCTATGATAGATGAAGATGTCATTTGTGGAGTAGACAACTTCTATTTTGAGGAAATACTTCAACTTTCCCATATTCTTCAATTCAAATTGAGTTGCTAGCCTTTCCCTTGGATTTTTCTTCAACTTCATCATTGCCTACAACAATGACATTATCTACATTGACCAAATGGATTGTAAGTGTCCCTTCCTAAGAATTCTATATTTATAGTGTGAGTGATCACCTTGACTTTGCTTATACCCCAAAGATAGCATACATTGCTTGGATGAACCTCCCAAACCAAGCATATGGAGACTATTTAAGCCCATATAATGTCTTCTTTGACCTACACACCTTATTTCCTCCATTAGTGGAATCATACGTTGTCAGTATATACATATGCAATTATACCCCCCTCCAAGACTCCTTGCAAAAAAGCATTTTTACAACATATTGTTGTAGCTCCCAGCCAAAGTGAGCTACCAATGAGAGAATAATCCTTCGTCATCTTTGCTATTGGAGTGAATGTCTTCTTATAGTTTATATTGTACGTTCGAGTATATACCCTTTTGCAACTAGTCTTGCCATGTATCAATACAATGTACAATCAAATCGATGTCACAATGTATATCCATTTGTGTTCCACTATCCTTTCACTTGGTTTTCAACAATCTCCCAAATCTTATTCTCTCCAATTCCTTCATCTCTTCATTCATGGCTCAAACCTAGTTTTAATCCTCTAAGGCTTCTTGGACGATTTTTTGAATGATGATGGAATCAATAGTTGAACCAAAGCGCTAATGTTGTGTAGAAAGATGCTTACTACATACAAATTGAGACATAGGGTACGTGGCACAAGAGCACTTTCCTTTCCTCAAGGTGATTGTAAAATCATTAGTATCGAGTTTAGGATTCAAAGAACTTGCCTTTGATTCAAACAACTTAGGTTGTTGTTAGACCAAAGTGGCTTTTTCCCTTCTTTGATCTTGGTGTTGATAGTACTGATCTACATTTACTACTTCATTCGATACTTGTACCCATCTCGTGCTTTTTGAGAGTAGCTACTTCTTCAAGAGTTGCAACTAGTTCTTTAATAGCAACTTCTTCCTCAAGAGCTGCAACTAGTTCTTCAAGGGCAAGGTTGGTTTAAGTTGAATGTTGCCACATCCAATAATAGAGGCATGGGGTCCATTAGCAACTGTAATGTATTGCTTTTCCAACAATTTGGAGGTTAGAGTAGGATGAGAAATAATGAGAACAAGGTGTCATATGATCAATGATACCTAAGTACATATTCTTATATCCTCATCAAACTACCAAAAACATTAAGAGAAACTATTAAAGTCATGGTAAAGGAGCAAGAGTCAGATGCCTAGCCAAAAGGCTATAGATTTCTCTTTAGACATCATGGAAATTGTAACCCACTCAAAAAGGGAGAAAACCAAGGGCTTCCAAACATCAACAAAACGAATGGGAGTTAGAGCAAGACAACCCCTACAATGGAACGACCTAGAATGTGGCAGCACAATCATGAATAGAAGACAAGATGGTGGCATGTGACCTACACACACCAAGATCTCTACTTACAACTGCCAATGTGTCAAAACTCCAATGACAAGCAAATTTTGGGGATAAGTCCATCTAGACCAAGAGCTTTGGTAACAACTTGAACATAGAGAAAATAAAAAAGACTAAATTGTTTCACTTCATTATAACAGAGAAAATTGATATATTGTATATAAATTCTGATAAGGCTACCCTAAGAGAGGAAATAGGGATACAAGTCACAAATTAAAGTTGTACACAATTAAACCCCTAACTACGGTAATTACAATCACAATCCTACTTAATTATAGATCATATTTAATTTTAGCATATATGGCCATGCCACCACCCTAGACACCCATGATTGTTAAAGTCATCCAGGTAACTTGGTTCCATGATATTTGGGATGAGATACCAAAGGCTCCTTTAATTTGCCACCAATAAAAACATTATCTATCTATGTAAGTTGCAAACTCATAACCAATGGAAATGACACCCTTAATGTGTTTACTATGGATGGCATCAAAACATTTATGGTGTTTCTCCCTTCTAACAAGGAACAATTCCCCCGAAGTTCACTTTTCCTAATCCAACCTAACTCCTATGTAGGTACGCTCTCACAAAGAAACCACAAAATTTTCCAAGAATTGAAAAGAAAAAAAAAAAGAAAAAAAAGGAAGGTCCTCTTGGTCACAAACTTGCAATTAAGATTCTCAATGTTGGGTTTGTTGGTAGAGCTACAAAAGTTGTTCTTTAAATTTTTGCCACCATTAAAAATCTTTGGACATTGACTCCAATGAGGCAAAATGGATCTCTACATTCATCCTCTATAGCCAATTTGTGGATTAATGTTGTTGAACAATGATCATTTGTTGTTAGACCTTTTGTAACATCTTCATCATTGTGTTGATGGAAACACCATGTCCAACTAAGTCAATGGCATTGAGCAAATGCTACAGCCACGTCTAGTTTTGCATATGGAAGGGTTCACACCTTCACAATGAAGAGGAAGGTTAATGAAACAGATTGGTTTCTAGAAATGTACCCACAAATTCAAAATCTTTCATTTTCACCTTTTTTCAACCTAAAATGGTACTTCACTTTAAAATGAAAGCTTGCTCATATCTCTCCCATTGTCTTGGAATCTAATTGGTAGTTTAAAGAATCCCATGATCATACACATAGACTCTTAAATGGAACAAGTTTCCACAATTCTACAACATGCATCAAGAATTTCAACAGTAAAATCCGAAGTCAATGCAATTACTTCCCAAGATAATAATCTGTTCCCAAACATGCACTAAGGTCCATTGGTTCTTTCATTAGGGGCCTTATTAGAACACATTATATACCAATGTGTATAAGCTTGGGCTGTCTTAACATGGCTCATTTGATGACTCAGTAAAATCGATGTCACAACTTTAACTGCATCAAATGCAATCATGTAGAACCCTGCTCCTACTCAGATCAAGTAAGATTTCCTCTAGTGGAAGATACTCGTGATCTCTACCCGGAAAAAAAAATTTAAGCAATTATTGCCCCCAAAATAAGATAAACCAAATATGCACTTAATCAGACAGCTGAACCCCACCTCATTGTTCTAGATTATATATCTACAAAATGCAATCTTTCTTGTTGCAAGTTTCCTCTGAAGTAAGAAGTACATACGGTAAAATTTTTTTAAAAAAATCACCTATTTAAGAAAGCTAAAAGAACATTTGAGATAAAAATTGTGCTCCTCAAGCAACCACCCATTTAAAAAAGTTAAATGAACAGAAAAAGATGAAAAATTGCACTTGAAAGTGATTTTGACAAGACAAACAAAAGTATCTACAAAATAAATTATTAGTTAGTGCAAGGATAAATTTTCAATGCTTAAAACAAACATTGAAAATGAATAGCAAAATCCATTGAATCAATTGATATATAAGAGACTAAGACAAACATACCCCAAAAAAACTAATAACTTATGGAACATAAATTTTTAGTTTTGGAAAAAATGGAGAGAGAAAATTAAGACGATAATAAACACAGTAGATGAATAAGAAGGATAAAGAACCCGTCATGGTGAGAAAAAAGGTATGGAGAAAATATTAATGTCGCACGAGGAACATTATTATAGCACATCTACACCTGTTGTATGATCACATATTAAATTGAAACTGACCAAAAGTGAGTGATTCATGTGTTACACCTGCCATACTATTGTTTTTATCCGGCTAGATGAAGTCAGTTATTAAAAGTGAGTGATTCATGTGTTACATCAGCCGTCCTCCTTTACCCGGTTTAGGGACTGGCTATGAGACCATATGGGTGTGCAAAAATTAATGTAAAGCATCAATGAATTTATTCCAAGATGAATACAAAAAATTAATTATTAATAACAAACATTGAATATAAACCGGAAAAAATGGAGGCAACTAACCTGTACAACATTATTTCTCCCTTCAGTGCATAAAACACCATTTCCTTCAACACGCGGTTGGTGGGCAACATAGCCATTATCCACAGGCTCTACCCCTGGAACCATTCCCGCTGCATCATCCCATTCTTCTTCAATGAAGGGAGCATATCGTTGCCCATTCGGAGGTCCTATGTTATTTTTGTGAAATACTCTACACAAAACATACGCATCCTTCTCCATCCAGCAGAAAAATGCACAAAAATTATTAACTATTTGTAACACAATAACAATGCCCACATTACACAGCACATAGCAAACTATTCTTTCGACTTTTACTAAAGAACAAAGTTCAAACTCCTGCATCCAAGAGTCATATACACAATTTCGGTTTGGGAACCACATATAATAACCAAGCTCCTTATTTTATCAACAAGAAAACGAGGAAACCCCTCAGTTGCTGCACAGAAACAGCACAAAATTCATACAGTTTAGGCCCATCTCAGGCTTCAATTTCTAAAACGAAATCTAGAATCTCACCTGGGGCTGAGAGGATCCAGTCCCAATCCTCTCCATCTCCTTTTCAGTAAGCCTGTACTCATGCATGACCCAATTAGTCCTCTTGCCATCCGGAGCCCGTCCACTATGAAACACCAAAGTTTTCTTCAACCCCACAACCCTTTCTTCATGCTTCACTTGTCGATCATTCCCAGTGGCTTTCCAATACCCTTTGCCCGTAGCCCTGTTCATCCTCCCCCCATTCCCATATTTCTTGTCCAATGCACTGAAAAAATACCACTCCTGGTCCCTGGTCTTCAGCCTTGACTTATCTAAACAAACATACAGCCCACCACCATTTCCAGGAGTTAAGAACAAAAAATCAGAAAACCAACAAAAACCCAAACCAAAGAAAGAAAAATCCATCCAAGTGAAGCAGCTGAGAAAGCAAACACACACACCCAGAAGAATAAAACAGCAAAAAATTCAATTTTTAGCATAAAAAAGGTGAAAAGATTGGGGAAAAGGGAGTGACCTGCCAGGTCCCCGGGCTCGCTCCTGTATATGTCAACCTCAGATATAGCATCGAATCTAAAAGGTTTTCCTGAAACCTTGCGTTTGAGGTAGTAAATAACAAGTTCCTCATCAGTTGGGTGGAACCTGAAGCCAGGAGCAAGGGAGGTAGGTGGTGCTGCCACTGGGTTCACTGTGGTGGAGGCAGTGGTTGGAAGGAACACACTTTCGCGACCCATGTTGGAATAGAAGAAGAAACAAAAGGGGTGGTGGATATGGTGATTAGGGCTTCAGTGCTGAAGTTCCCTACGCAAAACGGAAAAGATGGGTCTTTGATTGAGGGTCAAGCAACAAAAGAGAAGGGTACCTTCAATGTCAAGAAATTCTAACACTTGGGGGCTTCCAGGGATTGTGATTTTCCCATTTTCTTTTTCTTTTTCTTTTATACTTTATTTCTTCCAAAATGAAAATAATCAAGTTTGTCTTCTGCTGTGTTGTGTTGTGTTGCTGTTTCTTTTGAAACTCAACAACCCAAAAATAATCCCATCTTTTTCTCTTGTTGGATATTTTTTATTTTTTATTTTAAGTTAGATTGCATTGCTGTATTTGAATAAAAAGATGTAATTTGATTTGGATTGAAGGGGGGCTTTTTTGGAAAGCACACGATTGGGTTTTCTCTTTTACCGTTTTACTGCTCTCCAATTGGGAAGTGAGTAAATGGGAGGATTTTCTTCCTTTTATTGATGTGAGCAAATAATTTGGGACCATCTTCAGGCACATGTGGCCCATCCTTCTTAGTCTTTTGTTATCATCTTGTTTCAGGACCAAATAACTATTCTGCCCCTCCTCAGGCCAATAATTTTAACCCAAATTATATTCATACTTTCTCAAATTTAATATTCTTCTCTCTTTTTTTTTACAGGTTTAATGATTATTGTAATTTTTTTACACAATTGATTATTATTAATATAAATTTTTAAAAATAATTATTATAAAGATTAATAAATTTATTATATGTAATAATTTGTAATTAAATGAAAACATAAAAATATAGTCTCCATCCTTATTTTCTAGTTTTTTTAGTTTTATATATTTATAAAAAAAATTACTTAGTTATGATGTTCCTTGACACGATATTTTTAAGATAAATTATATTCATATTTAGTACAATTTTATTTTTGTACAAATATAAAATAGTTTATATAATATATGAATATTTACATTATCATTCGATCATAAATATCTATTATATATGTCACTTTTAAAAAAATTATTTTAAAATTACATCTATTCTTATTTGTTATTAGTTGGTAATGTATAATATTTTTTTTATACTGCTACTAAAATATAGCAACCAAATATTTAAACGGTCGATAATGTGTCTACAACTTTGAGAGCATAATGGTTGTTTTTATGTTATTTATCATTAACATGGTTATATCATATGTAATTTACAATAATTTATGATATCACTCTCATTTGTTCGCCTATACTAAAATATGAAACATACACAATAATTACATTATGAGAAATTGATCATTTTCACTAAATAGTATCCTCGATAGTTAATATCATATATATTTCATGTTAACTTTATATGAAATAAATGTGTATATCAGGTTGAAGTTAAATTAATCATAAAAAAAATGATGTTGTTTGATAAACTCTAGGGAAGAATCCTTGTGTCTATGTCTCTATGACAATCTTTCAAGTTGATATTTGTTGATTGATTCAAGTTTATAAGTTGTTGTGCTTTGAATTCTAATCTTGAAGACAAAAAGGGAGGTCACATGTAAGGATTTAGACCCTGAGTTTTTATCAAACTAAACAAGATGGATATGGAATTAAACATACTTAGGTAGCAAAATGTTATTGGATTTTATAGCTTATGATTGATAAGATGAGAAGGAAATGTTATTTTATTGTGATGAGGTCTTTGTCTTCTAGAAGGTATAGTCAAAATTGTATTTTAATTATTTCAAAGTGATAGAAGACTATCACTAATGTTGTTGGGAATCATTTCAAGATTTATGTACAATTAGGATTAAAGCAAATGAAGTTGAACCATTATTAATAGAAAGTTACCATTAATACTATTAGGGGTCATTTCAAGCTTTATACACAGTTGAGATCAAAACAAAATAAGTTGGACTTGGGATGGGTTAAGTCCCAAGTCCAAAAAAATATTAATAATAACAAAAATTGTTAAGTCAATAGCTTTAATGTTGAAAAGTACTAGCTTATTGATGTATGTCTAAAAATGGGCATATGAGTTAGCTTGGCTTGTTTAAGATTCGACTTGCAAAACTCACATTTTAATAGGTTAGATAAGTTAAACCCATAAAATAAATAATTTTTTTCTCTTGACCCATATTTGTCCTACAAAGCCCATGGTTAAATGGACAAGCTTGCGAGCTCAAAAGAAAATAAAAATTAGAAGAATTTTTTCCCCTTTTTATGCTAAGAAAATGAGGCAAAAATACATTAAAAAAATATTATATAAAAAATAATAAAAAATTATGAAAGTCTTAACATATAATATTGACACATTTAAGTTAAAACATTAAAGTATTAACATATCAAACTTGCATATTTAATTTAAAATATATTAAGGTTAAAAAGTACAATATATTTTAAATTATAAAATATACCAAATTTAATACTTATCACTTGTATTTATTTACTAAAATAAAGTTAAACTCAATTATTTTAAAAGTCCTGCATAATAATTATTGGAAAAAATATATTTTTTAAACCAGTCGACTCGCAAGATTCACAAGTTAAGCCCACGAAATTCATAGACTTTGCAAGCTAAACTCAATTTTTGTTATGCAAATTTTTTTAAAATGTGTCCATTAACTATACAGGCTTGAATCTAAGTTCATATACTCACCCTGTGTCCGAAGTATTGGTTTGAATTAGTAAGTCTAAAATAGATATTAAATATGGTTTCTTTACACCATATAAGAAACGTGGATGTAATTTTTTTTACACCTTTAAATAGATTTTAAATTATTAAAATAAGTAAATGTCATTTTTTTTTATTACCAAGGAGTGTTTTTCATGGAACACAAAAACAATCTTCCTTGAGAGTTTGACAAACGTCAAATAAGTGGATATCCCTTCTCAACTTGAGTTTTTGCATTCACAAAAGTCATAATTCAAACCTTAGTCACTTGGTTAAGCAGCATGAGTCTTTACCTACTTGCGCCAACTCAAGTTAGTTGTAAGTAAATGACATTTAAATCAATGATTCAAGTCATATCGACTATGGCTTCTTTGGTAAAGTTTGTAAAGTCCTCAACGTTAAGAATTTAATTTATATTTTGTGATTTTTATCTTTTTTCATTTAAAAAAAACTGATCATTTGCATCTTAACCCAATTCAAAAAAATTGGTATCAATTAATTTAGTTCAACTTTTATTAATTACATTTTTATAACTTTACTATAGTAAAATTGTTTATAAACAATGCTTATTAGCTTAAATATGTTTTTAGTCCCTCAAATTTAAGATAAATTTGTTTTTGGTCTCTCAAATTTAAAACTGTTATTTTTAGTTATTGTAATTTTCAAAAATATTGTTTTAGTTCCTTAGGTCACTAATAACATATCTGAAAATGATAAATTAAGACAGTTATACAATATTAACTGAATTTAATGTGATGTTTTCACTATCAGAGACACTAGTAGATAGATTTTATGCAATAATATTTGATAAATTTATTAATAAAATTTGAATATAAAGACTAAAATGAGATTTTTCTGAAATTATAAGGATTAAAAACAACAATTTTAACAATTTTAAATTTGAGAGACCAAAAATAAATTTATCCTAAATTTGAGGGAGTAAAAACATATTTAAGCCATTTTGAAAATATAAATTTATGATACATTTAATATTATTAATTAGATTATTCAACTTTTTATTTATATTGAATTAGGTAAGTAAGTTTATATAAAATTATCGATGAAATATTAAATAATTTAATTTATAAAAATTTTAATCACGCCAATAAAATTTTAACTTAAATTTCTGCATATATTACTCCAAACTTTTCACAATTAACCTGACCCGAGTGGTAGGATGAAATAACATACAAAAACTCTTTAATATATTAATGCATATATTATATGGTTAGAAATTTTAGCACTATTGTGCATATATTATCTATTATATAAGTAAAATATATTTTTAATTTAAGTAAAATATAAATATATTATTTTTAAAATTATAAGAAAATTAAGGGGGGTGTATTGGATTAGGATTTTAAAGGACTTTTTTAGTTAAAAAAAATCCTGCGGATTTTAAAAGACTTTGCAGGATTTTCATTACTTTTAAGATTTTGCAAGATTCTACAAGACTTAAAATCAGGATTTTAATGGATTCTGCAAGACTTTTAAATTAGGATTTTAATGGATTCTGTGGGATTTTGTGGAGTTTTGACATTTGATAAGATTTAAAAAAAATTATACATTCAAATTTAAAAAGAGTCAAAGATAAAAATAATAAATAAAAAAAATAATGTCTAGATAAATAATAATAATAATTCTCTATAATATTCTATCCTCTTTTTATAGCATCCACTATCAATTGTAACAATTCATCGGAATCATCCTTAATCCAAGCTTCATAGTTTTCTTTCTCTTTTCATTTTTCTTTATTATTTCCTTGTGAATCTCCCATTTGAATTACTAAAACAATATATGTTAAAAAATAGTTATATAAATAATTACGGATAATAGACAAAATCAATAAAATTATATTATTATTTTTAGAAGCACACCATCATACAAGATCGAATATATTTTTGCTATCCAAATGGATCAAATACCTCAGTTATTATAAAAAAAATGTAAAAACGAAAATATAGAAACATAAGATAATTTTTTATATAAAAAAATTAGTATATTCGATACTGAAAAAATATTTAGATATATAATTTTTTTATATAAACAGAAGTATTTAGATATAGAGAATATATATATATATATATATATATATGATAATTTTTAACGATATTTATAAATATAAATTATTCTAACAAATATTTTAACAATATTTTCTTTTTTAAAAAATAAGTTAATGAAGGCATAAATCCTAAACCCTAAAAAATTAGATATTGCAATGTCTTATGTTAATTTTCTTTTTTTAAAATATAAAAAATCTTAATTTCATAATATAAAAATAAAAAAGAAAAATTCATAGTAAAAAAAATAAAATAATTGTTGAGTCATAAAAGGAGGAGGGATAAGAGTAACAAATTCAAGGGAAAGAGAGAATTCGCAATTTTTATGCTAAGAGGGTTCTTCCCCCTAAGATCCATTTTTATCTCATTCTACTCACAAAAACTCTAACAAATTCATCTTTTATTTATTTATATATATATATATATATATATATATTGTTGAGATTATGATATCAATTTCATCTTTCACCTTTTTCTTTTCTTAACGTGTGTCATAAAAAAAATTACCACTTAAAAGTTAAAATTTCAAGTATTTTTTTGTGTTATATAAAGGAACAAATTCAACTACATAGAATAAAATAAAGTAAGTCAATTAAAGAGAACGAACAGAAAAATAAAACAAGTCAATGACACTATCATTTACATATTAGAGTTTCACAAAATAGGAGAATGGTATGAGAATAGTATTATATATGAGCAATGAACAATAGTGTAGTATTATTAGTAGAGAAAAAATGGAGAAGACAGGAGCATAGAAAAAAAAGATGAAAAACTCACTTGAAAATTCTTAAAACACTTGAAAAATCATTTCAAACAATCCTTCAAAATCCGATGGGTTTGGATGGGATTGTTTTATGAATCTGGTATTTATAGATAACACTAGAAAGTCTTTCAAAATCCCTCTCACACAACAATCCTTTAAAATCCTTAAATTTTTGAATACTAATGGATTGTTTTTAAGTTGTAAAAAATCTCAAATGAATACCAGTGGATTTTAATGAACTCTTTAAAAAATCCTAAAAATCCAGATTGAATACCACTGGATTGTTTTTAAGTGACATAAAATCCTGATTGAATACCAATGGACTTTTTTACTCAAAAAAAGTCTTTTAAAATCCTACGAAATCCTAAACCAATACACCCCCCTAAGTTTGACTAATTCAAATAAACATAAGTAACTTAAATTTAAAAGGAAAATAATAAATTAAAAAACAAACAACTGGTATTTGACATGTAAAAAATATTAAAAACTCATTAATTTTAGAAAACTACTATCATTTAAGGACAGAATCAATATACAGGGAATTTTTAAAAGAAATCAACAATTTTATCTTTTAAAATATAAATAAATATTAACTAGTAACAATAAAGTCAAATGTTATAAAATTAGATCTATAGTTGAAAATACTTATTTACATTCATATCATAAATAAATGATGAAAAAATCATTAAAAAAATAAAAAATAAATAAATATGATAGATAGATAGAATTAAATTAATGTTTTGACTAAAAGTTGTGAAAGATGAGGACCAATCTTGACTAATCGCTTATTAAATTATATTTTAAATTAAATTAATGTTTTGACTAATGTTTGACCATTGAAGTGTAGAACATTGTTTATTTTTATTTATATATTTTAAAAATGTTAGAGTATAAAAAGCATGAATGATCTTGGTTGAGGATTGGGCATTGATTGAAGTAAAGTGAAAGAGAAAAGCATTGGTTGGTATTCGTACATTCTTGCAGGATCTTATCACTGTAATCCATTATCTACCCACTTACCACTCTGCCCTTTTTATTTCATTTCTTTTTTATACTTATCAAATAACCATTATTTTAAAAAAAATATTTTTAATCCTTAAACTTTAGTTAAACTCATTCGATCTCAAAATGAAGGTAATTTAAAATTTTTAATGCAAAGATTAAGAATAAAAATAAAAATATTATTTTTTAATATAATTTTATTAAAATAATATTAATTTCTTAATAAATACATTATTTTGATTGTGACGATTGAAAAATTTATGAAAAAAAAATTAGAAAAATAAATTAACATTATATTCGAAAAGCCAAACATAAGTCATTTTGATATTTTTTAAAAATATTAAAATTACAATCATTTTGAAATAAAGAGATGTCATTTTTTTAAAATAAGTAATCATTTTTTGTTTTAAGTTTTTTTTTTTTATAAGCAAAAGAAATTTAAATTAAAGGGAGTACAAGGAGTACTCCAACCCGTTACAAGAGACACATAGACATAATTAGAATCAAAGCTAGAAAGAAACTATGAGAAATGCAAACTCGGGTTATAATACCAACTTGTGTAACTAAAAGAACACCAGGGACAGAACTATTAATCCATTTCCATGAACGCAATTTAATATTATCCAACACTTCCTTGCAATTTGTAGTACCTTGCTGAAAGATAATGACATTTCGATGAAGCCATAGTGACCAGATAACAGAAACCCAAACTACCCGCAAAAAGTGAGAATGTTTTTTATATATACCAAGATTCGTCCAATATAAATAAAGAGAAATTAAAGAATTGGAAAAGACCACCGCAACCTCCAACCAATTAGCAACAGCTAACCAAGTATTAAATGTCATCGGGCACATTAGAAAGAGATGAAGAGGGTCTTCAACAAACAGAGAGCAAAAAGAACAAAAATTGTTATCCAACTCCACATCACGTACTTGTAACAATGATTTGCACGGGAACGCATTCAATAACACCTGCCAACAAAACACCAAACACTTGATCGGAGCCTTACATTTCCAAAGACTTTTTATAACTAGTTGAAAATTCGAAGAGTATCTGAGTTCTCCACCTACCGAGCGTTGTAGCCAAAGGTACGCACTTTTCACCGAGAATACACCGTCCTTATCATAAATCCATCTCCAATAGTCTTGCCTTGAAGAGATAACCTGCAAGCCCTGAAGCATATCCAACAAGGTATTCACACTCCTACCTTCATGAACAAAAGGTTCTCTTCTCCAATTAACATGCCACACCCACGTAGATTCCTCCCAAGTTCCATTATTTGCCACCACTGACAACGGGTCCAAGGCAAAGGAGTACAAATGAGGAAAGACATCCAACAAGCGCACACCACCTATCCACTTATCCTCCCAAAATCGGGTCATAGTGCCATCACCAATACAACGTTCAGTCTTTTCGTCCAACCAAAAATTCCCTTGTTGTAGCACCCCACTATATCCTTCCACCACCAAGAGGCCCTCTTATCCACATTTGAGCAATTTGAAAAGGACTCAATACGACCATACCTATCATGAAGAACTTTAGCCCACAACATACCCGGAGAGAGCATGCACCTTCACACCCATTTCCCTAGTAGTGCCCAATTGAACAATTTGACATCTTTGATTCCTAGTCCACCCTCAACCTTTGACTTACACACCGTTTCCCATTTTACCCAAGGAATTTGCGAGCCATCCTTGACACCTCTCCACAATAAATCACGTTGGATGGCCACAATTTCCTTAATCACCGAGTTTGGAGCTTTAAAAAATGAAAGGAAATGGATGGACATAACATTCAAAACCGAATTAATTAAGGTCACTCTCCCCCTAATGGATAAATACTTATGCTTCCAAGAGGATAGACGCTTTCGTAAGCCATCAAGCATTGGTTTCCAAGTAGACAACTTCCTAGGATTAGCACCAAGAGGTAAGCCCAAATGCTTAAACGGTAGTTGACCCACATTGCAATGTAAAAAAGCAGCCGCCAAGTTAGTGAAATCTGTCCCAGAATGAATACCGACCACGCAACTCTTGTGGAAATTAATTTTCATGCCTGAAATTAACTCGAAACAGCGCAAGATGGCCTTTTAAGCACCACAGATTCTGCATAGTAGCTTCTCCAATAATCAGAGTATCAACCGCGAACTGTAAAAGAGAAATCGGTGGACCTTCACCGCCTAAGTGTAATCCCTTAAACAGATTCATCTCTAAAGCCCTACTCATCAACAGTCTAAGGCCTTCCGCAGCAATTAAGAACATAGATGGTGCCAACGGATCACCCTGCTTTAATCCCCTACCCATAGATACTTCTGCCGTAGGACTCCCATTCACAAGGGTTGATAGGCTTCCCCCACATACACAAGCTTCCTTTAAGTTATTAACTATTTCAATACATAAAAATTGACAGTACAAAATTATAAAATTTAATTATTGTATATGTAAAAAAGTCATATTGCATGAAAAAGTGAGTTTCATAAGTAATTAGAAGAAAAAAAATGATATTAGATGTTTCTGTTTATTTGTCTTGTCAGTTATTTAAAATTCATTTCACATAAGTTTCATAATGTTTGTGACATTTTTCTATTGAAATACTAATTAAATTTCACAATTTATAATATAATTAAGTTTTAATTTTTAAATCAATCAACAAATATTTAAAATCTCATCGTAACATTGAAAATTATTATTATTCTTATCGTTTCTACTTGATTGTAATAGGTTTAATATATTTATAAAATGTCTCAA
This sequence comes from Cajanus cajan, assembly GCF_000230855.2. Classification (NCBI taxonomy): domain Eukaryota; kingdom Viridiplantae; phylum Streptophyta; class Magnoliopsida; order Fabales; family Fabaceae; genus Cajanus; species Cajanus cajan. The sequence goes on along the minus strand of NC_138523.1, from coordinate 48,733,917 downwards.
AACGATTAAAGTTTTTTTTAATATAGTATTACCTCTGGTATTAATTATAAACAATAATTGCTTTTTGTCCTAATTATAAATATTAAATAACAATCATTATTTTTTAAATTATTCAAAGTTAAATTCTTTATACTCTTAAGTTATTGTTAACATTATTTTTTATGTAACATTTAATACAATAACCACTTAAAATAAATAATATATTTAGAATAAAATTTGAATTTATAGTATAATATATTAAAAAATTATATTAATTACTTTTCTTGATCTAAATTATTTGTTTTATGTTATTTATAATTAGGATCAAAAGTAATATTAATTATTTTTTTTAATTTATCCATTCATAAATTATCTAACCACGATAATTAAAAGTAATGCATTAATTAAAAGAACAAAACAATTTTAATAAAATATATATATATATATATATATATATATATTTATTTATTTATTTTGTTGTTTTTAATCCATGTGAGAACTAAAAATTATACTCATTTTGGGATAAAAAGAAATATTTAAAAGGATAATATTAATTTAAGTTTGAAAATAAGATCCAAAATACATTTTTTAAAAAACCATTATGATTCTTTATTTATATAATAACTGTAGTTTAAGATTTTTACAGATATATAAAGAAAAATAATAAATGTATTAATTTCTAGTACAATTTTACTAAAATAGTTAATTCTCTTAATAAATATATTTTTTTGAATTGTGGTGGTTGAATAATTTATAAATAAATAAAATTATAAAAAATTTAATTAACATTGCTTTGAAACATGAAAACATTTTTCATTTTGAAATATTTTTAAATATTAAAATTGCAGTCAATGTAACACGAATGAAGAATGATATAATTGACAATAAAATATAACTAAATTCTTATAGAAAAATTAAATTTAACAAATATAAATATATAAGAAGCAGGTTAATTAAATATATTTGATATAAATATTAAGAATTTAATTTGCATATTTTAATCACTAATATATATGTTCTTACCGGAAATCTGTTGTAGAGCTGATCTGCTGGGTAAGATCGGCGAGCCTCCTTCACTGGTACGCTGGTGCTCCAAGATGGGGGTGGTACCTGCAAAAGAGACTCCGATACTAAAGTTAGTGTTTGTGGGAGTATGAGTCTCGTATAAATAATGCACATACCTTTGTGTAAATTAGGGTTGTCTTGGGCCTTGGGCATGAGATAAGACATGATATGATAAGATATCATATGATATGATATGATATGATATGATGAGATATGATATGATATAATTGGAGGGCGGTTCTGATCTGGGACGAGATCCCCGGGTTCGGGAATGATCTGCCCAAATACCGGGCCCCAAATACCGGGCTGATGTCGCTCAGCGTGTGCCCGGGGTGGCTTTGTATCGCTAATCCGGGCTCGGAGCCCGGGTGCGAAGTACGGTCAGTACACTAGCCCCCCGAGCTCTGAAGGCCGTAGGTCTAGGAGTTAAGACCGAGCTCGTCAAGGAGGACGACATGGAGGATAGCTCCTGCGAGAATGCCTCTACGTAGGCCAATTTTGTTATAACCTAGTTTAATTTTCCCTTTGCTTTGATTTTCTGTTTTGAATTCAGGCGTTGAACTCTGGGAACTTTGTTTGTATATGCATATTTTTCTTCTGCCTTTATGTGTTTGCGTTTGGTTTTTGCTTTGCACACATTTTGAGACACACGTTCGATGTCTGTTGTACACTCTCATTTTTTGTGAAAGCTCACGCTGAGATCCGAATTCGGCCTTAATTTTAAGTAGTTTCTCGTGAAGGTTCAAACTTGATCTTAAGTAGTAGTGCCGAGGTTCAGATTTGACCTCGATCATTCCGAGGTTCGGGCTAGTATTCGACCTTGAGATAGGGTTAGGTAATCCTTCACAAGGTTCGTTCTCGACCTCGGATGAGAATGTTTAGGGTTCGTATTCGAACCTCAAATAAACGCGTTAAGGTTTGAACTCGATCCTCAAGTGAGCCTGTTGAGGTTCATACTTGACCTCAGAATTTTAACGAGGTTCGTACTCGACCTCAAATTTTGAGTAAAATGATTTAATATTAGGGTTTTTACTGTCTACCGGCACATTGGAATTGTTAGGGTTTTACCTTGTGATTGCGGTGCGGTGACAAAATTGTATTTTTATTCGTTTGATGACGTGGCATCTTTGGGCCGATGTGGTATTTCGATATCCATGTTTCATGGCCGAGCTGAGGAACTCGACAATAATGAGTTTGCTGCTTGGTCAGGCTAGTAAACCTTTGACCGGGTCAATAGATTGGTGAGGGACAAGTTGACAACTCTGCTGGCCAGTACACTTGCCCCCCAGCACCGAGTGATGTAAGAGCAAAGGGGCTTCTAAGGAGCTCCCAAATTTGATGTTTGAATGTTCTAATTCGATCTTGTTAAGTAGATGTGATTTTTAAGGGTCGAGTTCGACCTTGGCATATCAAGGTTCGAACTCGACCTTGGTTGATAAAATGTGATCTCGAGGTTCGGACTCGACCTCGGCATAACAAGGTTCGAACTCGACCTTGGGTGAGAGTATCGAGGTTCGTATTCGACCTCAAATTGAAGTTGGACGAACTTTTAACGAGGTTCGGATTCGACCTCAGATGAGAGTATTGAGGTTCGTATCCGACCTCAACTTCGAGTGAAATGATTGAACTAAGGTTCGAATTCGACCTTAGGTGAGAGTATCGAGGTTCGTATTCGACCTCAACTTTGAGTGGAACGATTGAACTAAGGTTTGAATTCGACCTTGGGTGAGAGTTTCGAGGATCGTATTCGACCTCAAACTGAAGTTGGATGAACTTTTAACGAGGTTCAGATTCGACCTCGGATGAGAGTATTGAGGTTCATATCCGACCTCAACTTCGAGTGAAACGATTGAACTAAAGTTCGAATTCGACCTTAGGTGAGAGTATCGAGGTTCGTATTCGACCTCAACTTTGAGTGGAACGATTGAACTAAGGTTCGAATTCGACCTTGGGTGAGAGTTTCGAGGATCGTATTCGACCTCAAACTGAAGTTGGATGAACTTTTAACGAGGTTTGGATTCGACCTCGGGTGAGATACTGAGGTGGAGCCCCAAGTTGCTGAGCAGGTCGCTCCAGCTACTGATGTGAGTGGTGTGGCCTGTGGCTTTTTCTATTTGATGTCTGGTTTCTCTGTTTGGTCTTTGTCTGAACTTTAACGAGGTTCGGATTCGACCTCGGATTAGAGTATTGAGGTTCGTATTCGACCTCAAACTAATGTTAGATGAATTTTAACGAGGTTCGGATTCGACCTCGGATGAGAGTATTGAGGTTCATATTTGACCTCAAACTAAAGATGGCTGAACTTTAAACAAGGTTCGGATTCGACCTCGGATGAGAGTATTGAGGTTCGTATCCGACCTCAACTTCGAGTGAAACGATTGAACTAAGGTTCGAATTCGACCTTAGGTGAGAGTATCGAGGTTCGTATTCGACCTCAACTTTGAGTGAAACGATTGAACTAAGGTTCGAATTCGACCTTGGGTGAGAGTATCGAGGTTCGTATTCAACCTCAAACCGAGTGAAACGATTGAACTAAGGTTCGAATTCGACCTTAGGTGAAAGTATCGAGGTTCGTATCCGACCTCAAATTCGAATGGAACGTTTGAACTAAGGTTCGAACTTGAACCTTGGTTAAGAAAATATAGTCTCAAAGTTCTGACTTGACCTTGACATATCAAGGTTCGAACTCGACCTTGATTAAGAAAGTATAGTCTCAAGGTTCGGACTCGACCTTGGCGTAACACGGTTCGTGTTTGACCTTGGTTAAGAAAATATAGTCTCAAGGTTCGGACTCGACCTTGGCGTAATAAGGTTCGAACTCGACCTCAAAATTTTAACGAGGTTCATTCCCGACCTCGGGTAAGAATATTTAAGGTTCGTGATCGACCTTATAATTTCAACGAGGTTCGGACTCGACCTCGGATAAGAGTATTTAAGGTTCGTGCTCGACCTTACAATTTCAACGAGGTTCGGACTTGACCTCGGATTATGGGTTAGACGGTTTGGCGAAGTGATGAGCGAAGCGTTTGATAAAGGTTCGAAGTCGATCTTGTGGGGATGTCGAAGTTCGCATTCGACCTCGAATTTGTGATAAACTGGCTAATGAAGGTTCGAATTCGACCTTTAAGTGAGAATGTTGAGGTTCGTACCCGACCTCAAATTGAGATGGACGAAGGTTCAGACTTGACCTTAGGTGAAAATATTGAGGTTCGTACTCGACCTCGGATTTATGTGTTTGAGGTTCGGATTCGACCTTTAAGTGAAAATATTGAGGTTATGAAGGTTCGAATTCGACCTTTGAGTAAGAGTATCGGGGTTCGTGCTCGACCTCGGGTTTACGTGAATGATTTGATTAAGATTCGTATTCGACCTTTAAGGACAGTACCGGGGTTCGTGCTCGACCTCGGGTTTACGTGAATGATTTGATTAAGATTCGTATTCGACCTTTAACGAGAGTACCGGGGTTCGTACCCGACCTCGGGGTTTATGTGAATGATTTGATTAAGATTCGTATTCGACCTTTAAGGACAGTACCGGGGTTCGTGCTCGACCTCGGGTTTACGTGTTTAAGGTTCGTACTCGACCTCAGAATTTTAACAAGGTTCATTTTCGACCTCGGGTAGGAATGTTTAAGGTTCGTACTCGACCTCAGAATTTTAACGAGGTTCGTTTTCGACCTCGGGTAGGAATGTTTAAGGTTCGTACTCGACCTCAAGATTTTAACGAGGTTCGTTCTCGACCTCGCGTAAGAATGTTTAAGGTACGTACTCGACCTTAGAATTTTAACGAGGTTCGTTCTCGACCTCGGGTAAGAGTGTTTAAGGTTCGTACTCAACCTCAGAATTTTAAGGAGGTTCGTTCTCGACCTCGGGTAAGAATGTTTAAGGTTCATACTCGACCTCAGAATTTTAAAGAGGTTCGTTCTCGACCTCGGGTAAGAGTGTTTAAGGTTCGTACTCGACCTCATAATTTTACAGAGGTTCGTTCTCGACCTCGGGTAAGAATGTTTAAGGTTCGTACTCGACCTCAAAATTTTAACGAGGTTCGTTGTAAGAATGTTTAAGGTTCGTACTCGACCTCAGAATTTTAACGAGGTTCGTTCTCGACCTCGGGTAAGAGTGTTTAAGGTTCGTACTTGACCTCAGAATTTTAAGGAGGTTCGTTCTCGACCTCGGGTAAGAATGTTTAAGGTTCGTACTCGACCTTAGAATTTTAACGAGGTTCGTTCTCGACCTCGGGTAAGAGTGTTTAAGGTTCGTACTCGACCTCATAATTTTAAGGAGGTTCGTTCTCGACCTCGGGTAAGAATGTTTAAGGTTCGTACTCGACCTCAGAATTTTAACGAGGTTCGTTCTCGACCTCGGGTAAGAATGTTTAAGGTTCGTACTCGACCTCAGAATTTTAACGAGGTTCGTTCTCGACCTCGGGTAAGAATGTTTAAGGTTCGTACTCGACCTCAGAATTTTAACGAGGTTCATTCTTGACCTCGGGTAAGAATGTTTAAGGTTCGTACTCGATCTCAGAATTTTAACGAGGTTCGTTCTCGACCTCGGATAGGAATGTTTAAGGTTCGTACTCGACCTCAGAATTTTAACAAGGTTCGTTCTCGACCTCGGATAGGAATGTTTAAGGTTCGTTCTCGACCTCAGAATTTTAAATGTTTAAATGTTTGTGGCCTGACCTTGGTCTTGCTTTCCTTGTGGTTTTCCGCGATCCTGGTCACGAAAGGCGGAGTGTTCTCCCATCTGGATGTATCCAGCAGCACGGGCGCGTAGCTCGTCCATGTCGCGAGGAGCTTCGCGACATAGGCTGTCGACAAACGGTCCGGGCTTGAGTGCCATGAGCATGGCGTGTAGGGCGACCTCGGGATTCAAATTTTGAATTTTCACCGAGATGCTGACAAAGCGTTGCATGAACGTCCGTAGTGGTTCGTCATCGCTCTGTCTGAGGCTGGCCAGAGCAGCTGACGTTATGTGATGAGGCTGACTTGTCGCATACTGCGTTGTGAACCGTCTGACCAGGGTGCCGAAGCTGTCAATTGACTCGGCGGGTAGCTGGGTATACCAGTTGAGTGTAGCCCCCTTGAGCGAGGTTGGGAAAACCCTGCACAGTATAGCATCCTCATTAGTATTGAGGTTTACCTGGGTGGTGTATAGATTGATATGCTCGTCCGAGTCGGTTGTGCCGTCGTAGCGGTCGAGGTGGAAAGGCTTCCGCCCAAAGGGGAGAGGTCTCTCTATGATACCGTCCATGAAAGGATGGCAGCGGAAGGTCGTCTGATTCCCCGTGCCGTGGGCAGGGGTGTTGCTGACGTCGTGCGTCGACCTGTTCGTCGGCGCGTGAGTCCGATGTGTGGGAGGCTTGGGAGTCGGTGTCCTAGTCGGTGTTGGCGGTTGTGAAACCGAGTGCCCTTCGTCCTTATTCAGGTTACTCTGCGGAGGGGGTTGATCTGAGGGACGCCGAGGGAGTTGGGTGTGAATGCGCTCGTTCTCGGCGCGTAGTGCCGCTAGGTCGGCTTCATTAGCGGTGCGCGTTGCTGCTAGATCAGTTTCGTGCTTGGCACGCATGCTTTGTAGGTCGACGGCGTGTTGTTTTCGCATCTGTTCGACCTGGTCGATCAGCCTCCTCAATGTTGCTGCATCACTATCCATGGTAGTTGAGCGATCTAGGTCGTCTGTTGCGCGTCTGTTATGCCTTCTAGTGAAAACCATAAGAATGGCCGATAAGAGCTGGTCTTGATCGGCCCCACGGTGGGCGCCAAATGTTCTTACTGGAAATCTGCTGTAGAGCTGATCCGCCGGGTAAGATCGGCGAGCCTCCTTCACTGGTACGCTGGTGCTCCAAGATGGGGGTGGTACCTGCAAAAGAGACTCCGATGCTAAAGTTAGTGTTTGTGGGAGTATGAGTCTCGTATAAATAATGCACATACCTTTGTGTGAATTAGGGTTGTCTTGGGTCTTGGACATGAGATAAGACATGATATGATATAATTGGAGGGCAGTTCTGATCTAGGACGAGATCCCCGGGTTCGGGAATGATCTGCCCAAATACCGGGCCCCAAATACCGGGCTGACGTCGCTCAGCGTGTGCCCGGGGTAGCTTTGTATCGCTAATCCGGGCTCGGAGCCCGGGTGCGAAGTACGGTCAGTACAATATATATATTTATATGATATATTTTTAATTATCTTTCTTCTATTATATTTATATCTTATCTTATATATCTATATTTTCATTAAAGTATATTAATACACTAATTTATATTTATTAAATTAATAATTCAGTTAAAAAATATAAATTAATTAACTAAAACATATTAATAATATTATTAATATTAATTTATAAATACTAATCATATATAATTTTTGTTTATTTAGTGATAATATATATATATATATATATATATAAATAATATGAATAAAAAATATTATTTATACTCTATACTAATATATTAAATAAAATATCCTTATTTTCATCTCTATATTTGATAAATCACAATATTCTTTTATTATTAATAAAACTTTTTTTAAAAAATATATATTTTTATAAAATTTAAAATTTGAATTCGAGATTTTAAGACTTGAAAAGTAATCGCGGCATCATTTGAATAAACAAACAATTATCACTTCATTTATTATCTTTATTACTTAATAAAGACACAAATTATCTGTATTTTAGTAATATATATAACTTAAATAAGTTAATAATTGTATAATTAAAAATATTATAAAATTACATATTTTTACCTTATATCAATATACTAATAAAATTATTAAATTTATTTTATAAATTACTTTATTAATACTAATAATATATATTTTTTATTTCGTAGAAATAAAATATGTTCAGGTTTCGTCCTCATCGATAGTATGTGTATTGTAACTTTTAATTATATATTAAAATTTGTTTATTTAGTTGTTTACTGATATTATCGGGAAAAAAACTTTGATAAATTTTATTTTAATTACGCATGCTATGTCATTATACCAACCACCGATGTATTTGTGGTTATTATGTCATGTGAACATGTTAGTGTCACATCAATTAGGATTATTAGACTTTTAATGAAATGGGTTAAATTATTTAATTAAAAGAGCTAAAATTATAAATTGTGATATATTTAAGAGATACAAATATTTTTAAATCTTCTTTTAATAGTTGCTTAAAAATTTTATGCAAAAACTAAAAAATGTTTTTTTTTGTTTTCATAAATATTTATGAAATTTTTTATTAATTCCTTTTTATTTTTATTTCACAGTAAACATATATTAGTTAGTATGTAAAATAATTAAAAGTTGAATAGGAATAAGGGTGTAATTAAAAACAAAAGAGTAATTAATATCATCTAGAAGTTTTAAAACAAGAAATAAATTAACCGTTAGGTCGATTAAGTGATAAGAGGTTGAAACAATATATAAAAGGTCTTAAACTTTAATCTTATTGCAATCATTGTAATTTATATGAATAAGAAAATGAATTTTTTTAACAGTTCTTATATAGACCAAAAATTTAAAAAAAAATGGAATACTTTACTTTTTCCAAAACTACTCCCAATATTAACGATACCTTTTATTCTATCAGCTACTTATTAAATCTACATAAATAATTTTAATTAAAGATTTCTTTTGTAAGAAAAGAATAATACAAAAATTATTTTTATATTAGTTTTTATAAAATAAAAAAATTTGAGTAACATTTTTTATTTGGATCTTTAAACTTAATAAAACCAACTAACATAATTACTTATAACATTTTATCACATTTTATTGCATTTCTGATATCACTCATAAGGTTATTTTGTCAGTATTTATCTGAGGGATATTTATATTAAGAAGAGGATTATAATCTTATTATTTTTATCAAGTTATTTCACACCAACTTCATAATAGTGAGATATTGTTTGTTTTAAGCTTAAATTTTCACAGTTTATTTTTTGTTATCATCTAAAAAGTCTCTCAATCATTGAAGTATGCATGCTTATTTCTTCTCTTGTTTTATTGACACGAGACCTTATTTGAATCCAAGTATATATATATATATATATATATATATATATATATATATATATATATATATTGTAACAATCCACCATGTCTCACACAATCTATAGCATTAGGAAAAATATATAACATTTCCTGTACCATACACAATGCGTAAAATAAAATATTACAATTAAACAGTTATATATGTATTGAGAAAATAACAACTAAATGTCCGATATACATATATATAAGACTGAAAATGTGATATAATATCCTATACAAACATTTGGCAGCCAACTACTACCAAACAACAGAATGTCAACTCCCCTGTTGAGTCTCAATCAAAAGTCAACCTACCTGCCCTAGCAGCCCCTACTATTGATTTGCTCACATACTAGGATATGATCACTACAGTCCAAACCACAAGAGAAACAGTCAGGGTAAGCTCACATAAACAACCATCACATAAAAAAGCATCATTATATAGTAAACAACTAAAAGCAACACAACATTATTCAACTTTTAATTTCAACTTTAAACAACAACATACACAACAATATAACAATATCAATTGATGTGTCGTCACACATATACAATTTAGGAGATCTCCAACGACTGAGGTTGAGCAATCTAGGTGGTATAAACTCTATTGAATCCAACTTTAGACCTATCTCAGTTAGGTCAAGGACAATGTTAGGAACTCCAAAGAGAACCAGGTATAGACAACAATAGTTGATTGCTTAAGTGTGCCACTTAGACTTTGAGGTCCAATACTACTGTTAGGGTAGAAAGGTTTGGGTATGAGCCTACCACGGCCTTAACTTGCATCACCAATCCACATGTAGAGTTAGTCCACCTACTACCCTCCAAGTACCACGCACCCTTTAGTACCTGGTCAAAGACCACATCTCTAACTAGACACTTTACTCATTTAGTCCTTCAACCATAACATGGATCGACTACTTCCATGTTGTCCACACAGTACTAAGGGATTCAACTTTAAAACAACTTTCAACTTATCACTTTAGTATTACGTATCTCAACATATGACATATATCTTCACCATATGTCCCCCATCTTTACAACTTTACAACAATAAACATCTTATTCAACTTTATAGCAATAAGCATCATATTACAACTTCAATAAACAACTTTAGCAACTATAGTCAACTTTTATGCAACTTAACAATTTTCAAACAACTTTACAACATAAACATCTTACAACTTACACATCTTAACAAAAGTTATAACATCATCAACTTTAATACTACACATCCATGTAACATCATCAACATTAAGTAACATGTAAACAACCTCAACCAACAACTATACAACTCATGCTCATCATTTAAAAGTCAACAAAAGACGACACATGCATGTACTAGTGCTTATGCGCCTAGCCCAACTCCTCTTGCACCTGGCGTCCCAAAGTCAAAGGCTCAACTTTTAAATTGCACCGACAAAATTAGCTTTTCATCTAACGTGAATTCAACCTAAGACTCTCTATCTCATTCACGCTCAGTGTGGGACTTCCCGCGCTCAATGCCCAAAAAGGCATGGCTCTCTGTCAGGGTTGAGCCCATCGCTTACCTCTCCACACTCGATGTGATCTCAATAGAGACTCACACTTCCAACTTATTACTGATATCGCGCTTGACGCGTCTCAACCCACCCAATGCCCTTCAACTTGATGCTCAAATTCAAGTTCCCGGGCGACACGACCAACCTCCCGCTTGGCACGAATGAGAGATTTGACTCTCTGTTAAAGGCCCACTCGGTGCCATGAGTGTGCGCCCGGCACGTGCTCAAAACCGACACACAACAACTTTCGTTTTTACCAAACTCTTGCATTTACAAATGAACTTTGCACATGCTAGCCACAACTAATCTAATGGCATTCACAAATAGCATAAAAAACCCAAGAAGCAACAACATGCAACCACAATTCTTCCTACATTTTAAAATTTTCAAAACCACACCAATCCTTACTTCTTCTTCTCATACCACTCAATTCATCCACCCACATAATCAAACTCTCAAGCAACACAAATTTAAGATTTTAAATGTTGAAAGCAAGCTTTCCTAACCTTAAATGAAGTTCTGAAGATGTGAGAATAGTAGAATGAAGAAGGAGAATAAGAGCACGTCAATTTTCAACCCTGGAGCTGGAGTTCTTCTTCCTTTACAGATGTTCAGCTGAGAATGGAAGGGATCTTAGAAATAAGAAAGCATAAAATGAAAGTGAAGGAAGAAAGGAAAAAAAGAGTTTGAAACATCACACACGCACGCACACACACATATATATAATTATATTATTGATATAGAATATTTATCAATTTTTTTAATGACTAATTTATATCATGATTATATAAGAATATAAGTAAGAAAATGATGATATTTTAATTTGCAAAATATTAATTTATCAGTTAATTTAAAAAACATGTACAATGTTAATTTTTTTTGAGACTGCTTGTATTTTTTATAAAATACAATTTTATTTGAGTTGCATTTTAAAAAAAAATATCTAATGTAATTAATTACCTAAAACTAAAAATTGAGATTAATTATTAACCTCACACCAAGGGATTACTTCACTATTATTAATTGTTGGGACTGATTTTAAGAAAATGAGGTGATTTTTTTTAATAATAAGTTGACACACAAGGTGTAGATTCAATATGAAGTTATGTTTTTTGGGATGTGTGATTAACATTTCTTATGACCATTAAATCTCAATTTTAGTGGATATACCTATTCACAAAGAACCCTTAACACTAGAAATGAAATTTTTCTAATGTACTTTTGTTGACTTTCAAATTGACAAGTAATGTAATAAGTCAAATTGTACATTATTGACTTTCGATCAATCATTGAATGAACTTTGATGCTTAATCTAAAAATTTGTTTTCTCTAATTGTTTTGAAAATGTTATCCATGTATACTAGCTTAAGAATAAAAAAAAAATCTGTTATGACATTTTTAAATTTCACATATAATCTTTCATACGTATTTATTTAAAAGTAATTCTATAGACTTCCCCTAAAACAAAGTATACAAATTAATATCAAGGCAAATATTATATTAAATAAATATTTTTATATTTTTACAAAACAATAATACTTTTTTTTATCATAATAAATGTAGTTCTAAATTTTTTATATAGAAAATAATTAAAATAAATAAAAAACAAGAATATGAATAAGTTTATATAATAAATTTATTATAAATTGTTTGTCAGAAATAAAATAACACAATAATAAAATTTTTAAAAATATAAATATAAAAAAAGATTACATTAGAAACATAAAAATAATATTTATTTCAATAATTTTTTTTCTTACACGAGGGAAGAAGTATTTACTATTTGGCGAAGGTAAATTGTATGTTTAACTCGCGACTGGTTTGATTGATCAGAACTGACAAATGTTGTGCGCGTCGGTCTTTCTTATTTAGATTTCATAATCACTCGTGACTCGCATGTGTCACACGTGTAATCATCCTACTGCATACATCTACCACGTGTCATTTTATTTTAAATTTAAATATTATTTTTAATATATTAGTTTTTTTTTACACGTTACCAACACAAGTTTTCACAATTAATTAATTCAAAACTATTTATATAATTTCAAAGTAATTATTATAAAATCGAATAAATTTATTATGCATTAGTTAAAAAAAGGTACTCTGCATTTGACAAATAAAAAAGCTGTGGGAGATTATAAATGATTTGTATATAGTAATTAAAATATAGTAAATATATAAGAATTTGAGAAATTTGTTTCATACATAGTGAATATTGTTTTTGTTTTAATTATGTGTAGACAGTTAAATATTTTCATAATTATTAAAAATAAAAAATATTATACAGGTTTCTCCCATTATTATTGTTATAGCTAATAATTTGTAATTAAATAAAAACTTATACATATACTAATTAAATTCTAAAAATATTACTATAAAACATTTTTTTTAATTCATTTTAGCCACATGCTGATGCAACGCAGGTGGGTCCAGGCTCCAGAGTACTTTGTCGAATTCAGGTGTTTGACTCTGACCACACATATCTGTGTGCCCTTATTCCTAAAATAATGGATTTTTTTTAGTTACTAATATTTAGTATTACAAAGATAACATTTTTAATTTATTTAGATAAATTATGTGATCCTTTTTCTGAAATTCTGAGATGAGACCCCTTAAAGTTTAGGATGTGCATGACCCATCTTATTTCATTATTTAATTTAGTTTGTGGTCCATTAGAGATTAATAGTGATAAGTTCCAAATGTAGAAATTAAATTTATATAGAGTGAACACGTGTTTAAATTATACTTTAGACTGTCCTTGGTTTAATATTTTATATTATTTTAAAAGTATGAGTATTTTAAATATTTTTATAATAAATAATATTTTATATAAATTTCATTAAAAATGATGAATGAAGTTTTTCAACAGATATTTGATAATATATATACTTTGTATGTGTAACATTATAGTTCCTCTCTTTAGCACGATGTCCCACTGTCCCTAGCAAAGACTCTCATACGGATTTTATTTATAATTTTGTGAGAATAATAAAACAAAGATTAAAAAACAAGGGCATGTTAAAAATGCATTACTCGCACAACACAAAATTCAACAGCAAAAAATATTTTGTACTTATTAAATATATTTATAGGTCCTTGAAATCTGTGGCTCATATCATTATCATTATCAACGGGTCAAACATTACAACTTAAATAATAGAGAAGTAGAAGGTGACGTTGAAGAAATTAAATGTCACTATCCCATTATATTTCCTGTTTCAAGCACCTCATTTTTTTTCTCTTTATATCTTAATTCTTCAACATCTCAGTTCTCAGGTTTTATTATCCTACTTTTCCTTTAGTATGCTGTCTCACATTGTGGTTTCTACCCTTCATGGTTCAATCTGGGATGGTGGCTTATGTATCATGGAAATGGGTCTCAACTCTTCACAATATTAGAAATTTAGAATCATTAACGCTTCAATTTCTTGATAGGAAACAAGTGATAAATAGGTAAGGGAGGTGTAAAAACAAGTGTATGTATTTGATAGAGACATGACAGAAGAGAAAAATAAAAAGTAATGTAACCTACAAACTAATATAGCCTACAATACAATATTTAATTGACTGAATACGTACGTTATTTAATCGATTAAAGCCCATGACTAATATACACTTATCACATTCATTTACATGATTTCATCAAAAAAATAAAAAATAAGTTATTTTATTTAATTAATCAAGTTTAAAATAAATTATTTATTTAATTATCTTTTTAAGGAAAAATATGTTTTTAGTCATTCTAAAATTTTTAAAATTTGGATTTTGTCCTTCTAAAATTTTTTTGTTCTATTTTAATTTCTCTAATTTAACAATGCATCAGTTTTGGTCCATAATTCTGTTAGTCCTTTCAAATGGTTAGAAAACATTATTTAGACCATTTTGAAGTTCAAAAGTAATGTATTTTCAAATTATAAAAGAAACCAAAAATAGAACAAATATTTTTTAAGGGACCAAAATTCAGCTCAAGAAATTTTAGAATAACTAAAAATATATTTTAATTATTATTATTTTATTTCTCTTAAACTAAATACTTTTTCTTTCACTATAATAATTTCTCATCGATTTCTATTACTCTATTTTTCTCTTCTCAATTTCTATCTAGTATATTTTTCATCTATTTCTACCATTCCTACCGGTACTTGTAAAAATAGTATTATATAAAGTATTTTTTTACTTATATAAATTTTTATCAATGTCTTATAACAAATTTGATTACACATGAAGAGTGGAAAGATTCTAATCCAATGCTTGTTGACCATTATTTCTCAAATTTTTTTTGTGACACATTTCTTGGTTCTTTGCGAATATATTGTTTATTGTAGATCTCCCATATTCTTGATAAAATGAAATTCCTTTATCCATTGCAATTCAAGTTCAAACGAGACTTACGAAAGTAGCTTTGTGAAGCTAGTAATTGAAATTCTTTCCTCAAGGAAAAATATTTTACTGATTTTTTATCATTTAAAACAAATGATACATGTCATTCTTACACACACACACCAAATAGTTGGTTTTTCTCCGTCAAAAAGAAAGAAAAAAAAAGGAAGTTGATTTTTCATCATAATTTATTTAATTTGTTCAAAGTTTCATCATTTTAGTAGTACATTTTTTTTATTAATATTCTAAAACGTGTGAGATTATAAAAGTGAAATTTATCACCTCGCTTTGTTTTCTACCGTTCTTTCCACTATCACTTAATAGCAAGATATGAGATTTAAGTTTCACGTTGAAGTAAGATATCATGGGATGTTGATTTATGGATTAGCCTCTTAACACGCAATAACTAAGTAACTAACATTTCTATTGTGCTTAATTTCCCAGGCCATTTTTTTTTGAATATTTAATACTAATAGTAAAGATAGAATGCGACAGAATGCATTCAGATGAAGTATATAAAACAAATTTACCATTTTAATAGTAAAAGTCAGTCGATCGATCAGAAATTATTATTAATAAATTTTAGGATAATTATTTTAAAAATATCAATAACATTGTTTAATTTATTTGTTGCCCCCGGAACTTTTTAAATTAAGGGTTAGTGCCAAATAATAACGTGGAGTTGCAGTCTTTGCAAATTGCAACTAGTGGTGGATTGTTATTATTATTTTTTATTTTTTATTTTGATCCAATTACACAGAATCAAACTTGAGTCCTACACTCCCACATCGAGATTACGCGAGTATGACGTGGATTTTGCATGAGTTTTTGCTATCCCACTTCCATGGACTTGTGTGGTTATCCGAATTTTTTGTTTTTCTTTTGATCTGCAGAGAAAATTGTATATATTTTGATTTTGGACATTATTCTAGGCAATTTGAATATAGTGTTTGATTAAGAATTACTTAAGCTAAGTTAAGAATTAATCAACATTATAAAAACAAATTGTTATTGATACGTGTTAAGAGATAATGAACATAAATAACAGACGGAGAGAGTTTTTCTTCCAATAGAAATGACAAATATGGAAACTTCCATGAGCACGGAATTGATATTGCTTTTGCTTTAGTTCTATTTTTTTATTTTTTTGATGTATTAGTTACATGCTCTTTGCATCTGCCATCTGGTTTGTTGTGGTGTTTGGAATTTGCTTATAGGAAGGAAATTTCTGTAGAAAATGCCACTCCATACGGCTTTCACGAAAATGATATTTACGTCTTCTCAAGAAAAATGAAATATCTGGTGCAGTGGAATTATGTTAATTACTTTGATACAGGAACCTAAACTTTTTTTAGTACATTATCATTTCTCCTTTTGTGAGCTTAAACATCACTCTACCTAAACAGACTTGTCATTATAATATATATTTAAACTTTTGTCCTTCTTAATTAGTGTTTTTTGACACCTGCATGTTAATTCTTAAGAAAGAAAAAATGGGAAAAATATATTTAAAAAGTAAAATGAAGTGAGTGTAGTTAAGAGGAAGGAAGTAAATGTATGATGGTGTGGTTTGGTAAATGGAGTGAGGAGTGTGTTGTAAATGCATTGAGTGAGAAGGAGACAAAACATTTATATGGCCGGCAACTCGAAAGGCAACACAGTATGATGTTGTGTTGTGTGAACAAGAAACGGCGCGTGGACTCAATCTATCTTAGGACACATTAAAGAATAAGAAAGAAAGTGCACAAGGAAATACGACATTTGTCCTAACCATTCCAAAACTCTCAACCGCTTGGACTACCTGCCACCCTCACCTCTTTGTCTTTCCATTTCTATCTTCATCCTTTGAAAGGGAGAGACAATCATGCTCGAATGATTCTCGTTGGAGCCTCAGAGAGAAAAACAAACACATGGCTTCTGCTTCAAGAGTTGGGAGTAGCAGCTACGATTACTCCTTTAAGGTTTTGTTGATCGGTGATTCTGGCGTTGGCAAGAGTAGTCTTCTCCTCACCTTCATCAACAATTCTAACTCCATCCATCATCTCTCCCCCACCATTGGTACTTTCTTTCTTCATTCTTTACTTTCATCTTTATTTCTCATTTTTTTTTACCATGTTGTTGGTCCCAAAGAAAAGTTCTTTCTTTTCATCTATTGACCAATCATCTTTGGAGGGGTTCATCCAAAATCATTTTTTTTTTCTATCCTTAAGTCTTGATCTTGGTACCTTACTTGAGAAATTTAAACTCGGGTCAATTTGGAACAAGGACATGTTGGTTAGTTTCCTTCTCTTTCTTGCTTAGGAAAATGGAACAGGGTGGCATGGGATCACACGTATGTTTACTGGGTTTGGTTCTGGCCACGTTCTTGCAAAAGGCTCTCATATGTTGAAAAGTTTTTGTTTGACGTTTAAAGTGGACGACTGAAAGTGTCTAACGTTTCAGAGAGTCATGCATTCTTGTCGAAAGTACTTACCGAGTCACCTTTCTTTCGGTTTTCAGTTCTGTTATGGACTTTTTGGTCTTTTTTGTATTTTATTCCAACAGGTGGTTCCGTTTTCTTGTTTTACTTTTGGATACCCGCATCTTCTTCTTGGACCTTATGCCAACCTTGATTCTATGGATTTGGTTTGACTTGTGTCGGAGGAATACTATTTTAAACCCGTCTTGCGAACAACTTCTCTGGTTGTAGAAGAAGAATCTCTTGGATGGTCTACTTAGAATTGAAATTGGACATGGTCATTCATACCTTAAAGAGTGTTTGCAAACAACTTTTCTGACACCTTAGAGAGTGAATTTTTTTTTTTTAATTTTCATTTTTAATTAATGTTTTTTTACTAATAATTGCAGAAGTACCATATTGTTTTCATCAAGTTTTCAATATTCTGTTTTCATTACATTTTCAAGATTTAGAGAAGGAAATTTCCTTCCCAAAATCTTGAAAACAATGTAACATTTTTTAATTATCCGTGAAAAGATATCAATTGCAAAAGAAAACAGGAAAACTAAACTATTGCTTAACTTTTTTGATGTTCAATGTCATATTCGTTAAAATTTGCTAAATCACCCCATTCCTTTTATTTATTTATTTATTTTTATTTTTTTGAGGAATTTTATTATTTTCATTATCAATATCTTATTTTAAACTTTAACTAATTGATCCATTGCATTTGGCTAAATGGTGCATTCGTCTAGTGCGGTGATTTCTAGGCCATAGACCTTCTTTGTTCACTGTTTTTATTTATCTCATACATTATCTTATTTTGAGGCATTTGACATTATATTTTATACTTCCTATATGATTGAGTGATTCACAGCATAAGGAATTTGCATTTGTTACGTACTGAGCTATTGGTTCTTAAATCATTTAAGGTGTGGATTTCAAGATAAAACTTTTTACAGTTGGTGGCAAAAGATTGAAGCTTACTATTTGGGACACAGGTAACTGACTTCTAGTTATTTGATCGCATTTCCTTTTTCCTTTTTTGTTTTGCTGAAGAGTTTTGTTATACGTATATATGTAGTCAAGAATTTTCATTTTTCTACCTCAATTTTCTCTTTATCTGGAAAATTGTTGTAATGATAATAATGCTTTCTTGTCTATGTCATTTATAAACTAATATGTCTTGTAGAAGTGATGTTTTTTAGATCTCATTTTGTCCTTAGTTAGGACTTAGTACAGGACAGGGAGATGTCAGTACAACATTAGTTCTTTGCCAAATTAAATATTAAGAAAGATGAAGGTGAAAACATGAAAATAACTTAAAATATGAGGATAGAGCAAGTGGGGATGTTAGACAAAGATTGGTTATTCCTTCTACTTTCTGAAATATTTCATTACATTCTACTTTGATCAGCACACTCAGACAATGTTATAAGACAATGTTAGTGATGCAAAATTTTAATCTTTTAATGTGAATACATTTTAAAGTCTGAAATAAAGGCTAAGCATGAATGTGTAACATGAAAGTTACTGAAATTTCAGACTCGGTAATGATGAGTGGTTGAAAGTTACTACAAACCAAACATGTATAGGAGAATGTTACAGGAAGGGGATAAGGGGACCTTGATGGGTGAGAAGCACTTTGGCTTAGTTTCTACATTCCAGTCTAAGTCAGTTAGGATTAGATTGTAGTTTCTACTTTGGTTTAGATGAAAACTTGCAGTGGTGACTTATTGCCATTAGATTATAATCTTAATTTTATTTATTTTTTTGCAGCTGGACAAGAGAGGTTTGGAACAGTAATAAGTTCTTATTACAGAGGCGCACATGGAATCGTTCTTGGTATTCAATCTATCTATATATGAAAAATAAATTTATTTATTTTTATATATACTTAGATCTAAGAAATTTAAACATGTATTTTTATGGAGGTTATTTTTACAATCTATTGTATGCATTTGCACGTTAGATGACTTTTCTCTCCTTTTTTAACTCTATATGTAGTCCTTTATAATAGTATCAATGTTTAGATATTGTATAATTTGATATTCACACTTATTTACAGGTTATTATTGAATAAAACAGTAAAAAATTTGCCCAGAATATAAATTGGGGATAAAAATATTTTATAACTGAAGACGCCAATATGTTGAAATATTTGTACTTTGAAAATAATCGAAGATGAAAAGGATACAATGTTGTTATTTGAATCCCATTTCAACATACATCAGTAATCACTAGCCAGCTTTTGGGTTTAAATTCACAATTTTTTTATCCCTCCTGGATTCATTAAAGAAATAATTTATCCATATAAGTATTATTGTTGTGAAATTTGCATTGTCCATTATTGTGGTATGTCCTACAAGTTTGAAGTAAGCATGTACAAGCTCTTTCATTAACTATCACTTTTTTTTTTTCTGCTTTTGATCATTTGTCCTGTAAGCTATGCTGCACTACTCTTATTCTTATTGTAATGCTTGGATGTACTAATATACCCCGGAGGTTCTTTGCTATAAATGTGCATGATAAACCTTTTTCTGTTTCACTGCTTATTCATGTAATGCAGATTACTTATTTGAATACTTTATACTAGAAAGAGACAATATGTAGGCTGTTGCTTAAAGCACTGTGCATTGCCTCTAACCTAAACAAGTATTCAATTCACTCGTGTTTAAAAAAGAGGAATGGTATTATTTTTTTTGGTCTATGAACAAAGAGGAATTGTATATGTACATTATACAATTGTATAGTAATTTCAGTCAATCACCACTTAATCAACTCCAACCGATAAGACTCGGTCAATTACATTTGATTTTATGGTCAGCACTCAGCACTTCCTAAATTCATCAGACATTCTTTAATGCTTTTCTATACACTTTAAATGGTTGAGTTGTTCAAAAGAATGCTTGTACTTGCATAAATGTGGTGCTCACTCTGCTTTTCAGTTTGCCTTTAGTGTTGGCATGACATCTAATAGCTTTTTTCCTTCAATTTTCTGTTTAGTCTATGATGTGACACGACGTGAGACATTTACAAACCTCATCGATATATGGGCAAAAGAAGTTGAGCTTTATTCCACTAATCATGATAGCATCAAAATTCTTGTTGGCAATAAGGTGGATAAGGTAAACTTTGTAGTGAATGAGTTTTGCAGTGCGTTCCTTACTCGGGAAAAGACATTAACCATATATTATGCTACCTTTTTCTCAGACTAACTGATTTTTATGTAATAATTTGTTTTGGTTATAATAGAACTTCGATTTGTTCCTCAATATAATTTTCTTGCATTTCATTGTTTCGATTTTGAAGACTGTTAGTTGTATTACTTTTCAGGAGAGTGAAAGAGCCGTAAGCAAAGAAGAGGGTATGGCTCTTGCACAGGAGCATAGATGCTTGTTCCTAGAGTGTAGTGCTAAAACTAGAGAAAATGTTCAGCAATGCTTTAATGATCTCACATTAAAGGTATATATGATCTTAATACATCTCTGATGCACTAGTTGCTTTGATGTACTCTGTTTTAGCTATATTCCATCTGTGATATTTGTGCATATAATAATTTTTGGGTGTTGTTAGGTAAGTTAGTTACTTGCACAGAAGACAGAGAAATGTGTCTTTTCATAGCTATAATTTTAGTAGAAATAAAGTTCCTAATCGGTGTTATTTAACACAATATTTCTCTCCTTTTCCTTTCTGCATGTAGTTTAAAAATTTTAACAACCTATCACTTGCTAAATTCTTTGTTCTTTCATTTAACATTTGCAGATGTTAGATGTGGCAAGTTTAAGGGAAAAGGGATCTGTCGCAGTGAAAAGACAAAAGCAAAAACACATATATGAGACATCTCGAAGTGGTGGTTGCTGTTCTTAATAAATATGGTGCAACATGAACGTGCAATAGATTTTGCAATAGGGATACTATAGTTATTAGCAGGTCTTTGTATCATATCAAGTGTCACAATCAGATAGTTTGGAGGATCATATGCTCCAGTATTTTTTCCATAACTTCCACAAGAGGATGCTTGAGATGGATATTGCTCTCATTATCTTTTGGAGCCCCAGTATAGCAAATTTTATGGTAGCCAAGATGATCACAAAAGGTTTTCAATATGTTATGCTTTTTTCTTCTGTTATAGTTTTGAAAACACAACACCTATGGTATTGTACATCATGTGTAAATATATCCTCTATGAATGTATTAGGGTTGGTTTGAGATTTGGTTAGGTTAGGATATACAGCAAAATTACGTGTACTATTTTGGGTTTGGTCTTTTTCCACCCAGATAACCTTTGATGAGAAAATATTTTGTATTCATGTCATATATCTGCATTTCTTTTCAACCCTCAAAACCACTTTAAAATGATGTTTAAAGCTTGGTCTATTTTACGATTTCTTCATAATTGCGATCAAGCTTTCACTTCTCGTCGAGTAAAAATGATCATGGGATGGAAACAAAGCTCATCAAATACTCGTTGAATTGGGGGTAGTGACCAGCTATGAAGCACCGATACTTCAATTTGCTTCACGTATCCGTATCCGATACGTATCCGACACGATACTCTTGGATACTTCACCGATACGTGTCAATGAAGTATCCTAACTTTTGAAAATATTATGAAAATTTTATTCAATCTCGATATTCTCAAATACTTCACCGATGCTTATCGGTGATACGTATCATTAAAGTATTCAAATTTTTGAAAAATTATGAAATATCCATTACAACTAAATAAGATATATAAACATTTTTAATATAAAAACATAGAAATATTGGTCCTTGATAAACTGTAAATGAAAATTGTCTTCTACTTCTACATAGATAATTTTAAGAAAGGAATGAAATTGATAATATTATTTCTATTTGTAAAATAATAAAAAATAATTTATGATGAAATGGTTTATATTTATTTTTAGTAATGTACAATAAGTATGTTTTTAATTTGGATTTGCAAAATAGCAATTATATATTTAATGTTTATGAATGTTGATCAAAATTACAAGTACACAATTATTATGTTGTATGAATATTGATATATATGACGACACGTATCTTACAAGTATCGTATCCTATCTATCTTAAAATAAGCGTATCGCCGTATCAGATACGTGTCGTATCCGATACACGTATCGTATCTGTGCATCATAGGTGACCAGTGAGTGACAGAAAACAAAATCCAATTCCATTGAATGATATCGATCCTCAAATTGTTAATAATAAGAAATATGAATAACATCAAAATATTTAATATTATATTTTGTAATTAATAACTATAATATCAACTAATATTATTTTACATATTTTCAAGTTTTTATTCACTTTCAATTTTCAATATTTAATTTTATTGCTTTTATAAAATAGCATCATTTAAGTCGTTTGCATTATATTATTTTCATTTTTTTAAACCAAGTTATTATGTTACAGTCTTTTACACACTTAATTTTTTTGTGATATTTTTATGGAATAAATATGTTTCAAGTCTCCTCAAATTAATAAGCTATTGTCTAGTATTAGTTCTAAAAAAAAATAATCTCTTTTGATAGAATGATTAGCATTGAGGAAACTCAAGGAGAAATATAGACAGTAAAATCATCATAATACAATCCTGCAACACATGGATGGTTATGTGGGGTATAGGTAACTTGTAAGTAGGTAACCAATCTTTCTCATTTTCAGACATGAAAATACTTGTAAGTTTGTTTGCATACAACTTAAAAATGTTTTGAGAGTTTTTCTATTAAGAAATAATCTTTATTTTATTTTATTAAGTAGAAAAACATTAAAAAATACTTCTAAATTTGTATGTAAATAGAGTGTATATCTGAGTTGCATTTGATTTGATCTCATATATGAAGACATGTATTTCTGTAGCTTGAAGCCTCAGCATGCAGTCTCTCTCATTAGCTAGTGGTGGATACGTTGAGATAGATAGAGGTAGTTTGAAAACAAGTGATTTGGACAACATCTTCTGGTCTTAATCAATGACTTGGCCACATATTTGAGAATATGCGCTTCTACATGATTTATGACAAGTGGTTTGTTTGGTTAATTGTTTAAAAACCAAAAAAGTTAAGGTGCACAATGCATCTAATTTTGTGATTAACTGTCATGCCGTTGGATAAGACATAAACTAGGGAACAAAATGCATAGGTTGATGACAAGATGAGCACTTATATAAGTTATATTTCCTTACACGTTGGGCTGTTATATCATATACTTTTACTTCTTTTCGTGCACGTTGGGATGTTATGATAGTATCTTAATATTTAGTAATCTATTTCTTTTATTTTTTTCTCCTTTAGTTTGGACAGAGATGGACGTTTGAACCAGGATTTTCATTTCAACCTTAAAATTACAGCCACTTTTGTCTAATTTATCAATGAGATATATTAATTGAAAACAGATTATGACATGTATATATGACATGTATTTTCGTGTATATATGCATATATATATATATATATATATATATATATATATATATATATATATATTTGCATGCATGCACTTTTAGTGAGGAGAGATCAAATTTATTATGAGAGTAGTTCTTTAGTCTCTACTACAATAACTCTTCATGTAAATATCCAATTTTAGATATAGAAAATTATATGTATAAATAATTTGATAAATACGTGTTATTTAACTAATGACTGATGTTTAATTATCATTTTAGACATGAAGTTACAACTAAAAATATCATTTTCTCCTTATAGTGAGTTGACTAAATAAGAAAATTATAACTCCTAATATTATAATTTATTTTACCAAATTTTAGCTAATTAGACAAACATTTGTAATTGTTTAATCTTATAATTTCTATTTACTTATTTTTTTTCTTCTTCTAAAAGTGCATCATTCATTTTATTAGTTATTTTTGGAGGAACTTTCATCCTTTCCCTCTCTCTGTATATTAAATTATAATAATCTATTCAGTAAATTAAAAGTTTTTTTACTGAAACTTTAATAATAAGTATATTTTTTTTTAAAATTTAAATAATATTCTATACTTTAATAAATAAAATTCAATTCAACATATATTATACTTTTTTAAAGATTAAAATATATTTTTAGTCATTTTTTTTATATTTTAGTTTGACATCAGTTTATTTTTTATCTTTTACTTTAACTTTCAAGTGTCTCTATTAGACAAGATTGTTTGCATCACTATATACTAACTCGGTGAACTTGCTCAAATGTGAAAAATTACAAGAGATATCACGTCATATGAATATTTATTGCATTAACCAAATTTAATGCTATTACTTTCATTATTCTCTGATATAAACAAAAACAACTGATTTTACATATACACATATATTAAAAAAGTTAATTATTTGTATCAAATTTTATCATTTTCATAATATTTTTCTTAAGTTGTTCTTATTATAAATATAAAAAAAGTGTAATTAAAAAATCATGCTTAAAATGAGGGATATTTTAAAGAGAATATCATTAAATGAGACAAAATAGTTAAATTTATTTATATTTAAATAAAATTGTTTTTGTGTGTGTGTGTGTTTTTTTATACTTATAATAAAAAAAAGTAACACACAAAATTGATAAAAGGATCGATTTTATTTAATGGAGATACAGGTGCCAAAGCAATTTTTTTTTACATATGAATTTATCATAAATTATATATTTAAGTACTATATATTTTAATATATAAATTATATTAACTAAAAAGTTATATGTAAATGAATATTTTTGAACATATAATATTCATTTATGAAAAACAATTTATACTTTAAAGTAAGATAATTATTAATTTTTGATAATTTATTTTAAAATTATTAAATTTAATTTAAAAGTATATAATAAATACAAATTGAAATAGATAAGAAATTAAAAAAAAATATTAAAAAATTTCTCATTAATAAATGTATAAAAACGTTTTCCTTTAAAAGAAACTCTTAAAAATACTATTGTTAAAAATATTTATTCATAATTATTATATAAGGGTGAATTATATAAATTATATTGTGATTCAAATTTTTAGAAAATATTTTTTTTAAACATATGTAATGAATTATATTTTAAATTTATGACAAATATTTATATTGCGATGCAGATTATTTTTAATTATTAAACTTATTTTAAAAATATTAAAATTTAATTTAAATACAAGATAAAAAAGATAGATCGAAAACATTGAGAAGTTGAAAACATTTCTAAAATGATTGTTGTAGAAAATGAACTTCTAAAAATATTTTTATTTGAGAATTATTGCTAAAAGTACAATCAAAATAAACTTATTTTATATAAACTATCATAAAAAAATATTTTGTGTCTTTGTGTATTTTTTAATAAATAAAAATAAAAGATAATTAATTATGATTGAAGAATAATATTCTATGATTTGATGTAAAAAATAGTTAGTAATTAATAATGGGAGACCATTTTTGAGTAGTTTATAAAGGATAAAATGGGATATAATGTAAAAGTTATAAAGATAGTCTAAAAATTTTGTACATTAAAAACAAATATCTCCTTTTATTATTATTATTATCAATTATACATATAAATTATATATAATTTTTTAATAAATAAATATTTTATCATATAAATTATATTTTATCCTTACTTACTATTTATAAAGGTGATATATTTTTTTATATACACATTTTATTGACTATTTTATCTTTTAACTTTTAAAATACTATTTCTCTTTCATACGTTTTTATTTAGTTATATTTTTTTTTCTCTACCTCTTTGTAAATTTATTTTTCAAATATCTCTCATCCTTTAAATAACTATTCAAAAATCATTCACATTCTCTAATTGTTAACTACTAACACATATTTAACACAAATTATTTTATTTACTTATTTAATTTTTTTTATATATAAAATACATGAAGGTATGAAGTACCTTTTTTATGCTACCATTTATAATAAATGATATAACGTTACTTTAACTATCCTTAAGCTCTTTCAAAAGATAATAAGTTCAGATTTTTTAAAATACTTTAAAAAAAATAGTTAAAATTTTTTTGTTAAAAAATGATTTCCATAAATATTTTTTTAAGATAATTATTCTAATTTATATATATGGATGATATTAAAATTTAATTTAGAGATAAAGATAAAAATATAGATTAAAAGAATTAAGAGATTTAAAAAATTTTCTAAAAATAATTTCAGGATAAATATTTAAATTTACATATATAAAAGATTATAGCTTCTTATTTGAATATATAAAAATATCCTAAAAATTTAGTTTATCTTTTAATATTTTTTTTATCTCTTGGAATTAATTATCAGTTGCTGCTCAAGCATCTAAGAATTATGCTAGGTCCTCTATTTTTTATCATCCCAAGTTGTGTTACTCATAGAATTTCTATTGAAATGATAAGTCTGTTTCTCTAAAAAAATAATAAATTAATTATCATATTTCTTTATCATTTTATGATTTGCCTAAAAATTGGCTTAATGCGATAATTTATAGAAATAGTTTATTTAGAAAGAGATTTGATCCAACAGAAAAATTTTAAAAATTAGTAATATATCATTTTCTTTTAGATAAGATAGGCTCCAGAACCAGAAACACAGTTTAAAATTTGTAATTTGTAAAATTAACAAGAAAGATTATAAATTTGAATAAAAGATTGCAAAATCCAATATCAATTCAAATTGATAATGTTATAGGCCGGCTGTTGTATTTAAATTTAACCCAATCTCTCGGACTTTTCTTCCTTATATTTAGCAATTGATAGATTAATTCAAAGCTATTTAAACTGTTGAGTGTTGAGGCCATGATCTTCAAACTTAACGATTAAGAGCCACTTTTAGTCACATCCTTAGCAACAATGGCTGCAAGTTCAGCTTCTCCTCAACTGAAACTTGTTACATGTGCCATTCTGCTGTTACCACTCTTTGTCACTACAGTCACCAGTGATGATATATTCCTTGATTGGCACGTTTCTGCTGATTTCAACTTAAAGCCTGTTTCTATTGATCAACCGGTGGGATTATAGCCTTTGATATATTCATCTTTTTTATTTGTTTGAGTAATACATCGTGGCCTAATTTCGTTGCTGATATGATTTACAGGTGATAACAATCAATGGCATGTTCCCGGGACCCCTTATAAATGCAACAACAAATGATGTTGTTCATGTCAATGTTTACAATAATTTGGATGATCCCTTGCTGTTTACATGGTATATAATATCTACTCCTGGCCTTGGACAAATACTCTACAGTTTTCCAAGATTCATATATTTTGCTTATTTTGGCACTAAACTTATAAATTTTTGGTTTTGATGTAGGAATGGCATTCAGCAAAGGCTGGATTCATGGCAAGATGGAGTGTCTGGCTCAAACTGCCCCATCCAACCTGGCAAGAATTGGACGTATGTTTTCCAAACCAAAGACCAGATTGGCACATTCTCTTACTTTCCTTCCATCAATTTCCTTAAAGCTGGTGGAGGGTTTGGTCCAATTCGAGTCAACAATCGAGCTGTGATAAGTGTTCCTTTTCCAAAACCTGAGGCAGAGTATGATGTTCTAATTGGTGACTGGTACAGCAGTAGCTACAAGGTAACTAAACTGACTGCTTTCTTGTTATTTGTCCATTGATACTCACATTTGAACATTGATATTACAATGGCATTAGCAATTCCATAGAATGCTAATCCATTTTATGATCTTTAATTTATTAATACTAATTCTTTGTATTTTTTTTATTTATTTACTAATCCTGACTAATGAACATTTTTATTATAATTTCAACTAGGATATTAGGTCTAGGTTGGATATGCGAGATGTTCTTCCCCCTGGTTGGATGCTAATAAATGGAAAAAGGCCATATATGCACAATTTATCTCAATCATATGAGACTTTCAATGTTACACCAGGTAAGAAGTGAATAAGAGAAGTGTTAGCGACTCACTTTATGATCATTGTCAATTAATTTAACTCCTTTATAACAATGTGTGACAGGTAAAACATATTTGCTTAGGATATCAAACGTAGGGACAGCTTGGAGCTTCAATTTCAGGATTCAAAATCATCAAATGGTTTTGGTTGAAACCGAAGGTTCTTATGTGAACCAAATACCGTTGGAGTCTCTTGACGTTCATGTAGGCCAATCCTACTCAGTTCTTGTCACAGCAAACCAATATGCTGCTGATTACTACATAGTGGCCTCTCCTAAAATGAGTGATGCCACCAATAATAGCACTCTTGTTGGCGTTGCTGTGCTTCATTATAATAACTCTACCTCACCGGCTAATGGGTCTCTCCCATGTGGTCCATATCCATATGATCTGCAGTTTTCCATCAACCAAGCAAAATCCATTAGGTAAGCATGCACAAAATGGTGCTCTCAATTTTTTTGTTGGTTTGCTTTATGTCAACATACTATAACAATGTTAGCAATAGCAATAATACCTCTAAACAACTTTGAGAAGTCATGAAAGCTTAATCTGACTTTGAGGTCATATGCAAACATTCACATTGTGGGTTTATTTGAATTGAAGGTGGAACCTAACCGCTGGAGCTGCAAGGCCTAATCCTCAGGGAACATTCAATGTATCAAATGTGACAATATCTGAGACTTTCATTCTCCAGGCATCAAAAGCAACTATAAATGGGTCATCTCGTTACACTGTCAACAACGTGTCTTACTTGACCCCAGACACACCACTCAAGCTAGCTGATTACTTTTCCAATGGAACAGGAGTATATGAACTTGATGCTTATTCTAAGAACACTTCAAATGTTAATGCTGTGCGTGGAGTTTTCGTAGCTAGTGCATTGCATAAAGGGTGGACAGAGATAGTGCTTCATAACAATTTATACATTATTGATTCTTGGCATTTGGATGGATATAGCTTCTTTGTCGTCGGGTAAGTGTAACCATAGTGATATTAATATATCGCATTACTTTACTAGTTCTGTCACTAAACAACCTGTTCATTTAAACCTTACACATGTAACACGAGCACACCACATCAAGTCTAACATATGGCAAGTGATTAAGTAATCAACTTAATGTAAAGAGTGTTACTATAAAATCATGTTCATGTAGAATACCATGCATGACAACATTTAGATAATTCGGAAGCACAAGTCAAAATGATCAGTATTATAAAATTGTCTATAAATATATATTGTTATGAACTTGAGTTCATTGTAAGTTCCACATTAGCATATTTTATTGTATATGAAATTTCATAAATCATAAATAACAAATGTTTATAACCAATGTTTGTGTTTAGAATGGGGTATGGAGAATGGAATCCAGGATTACGCTCAACTTATAACCTTTATGATCCTGTTGCTCGGTCCACTGTGCAAGTGTACCCTGGAGGGTGGAGTGCAGTGTATGTGTACCCTGACAACCCTGGAATGTGGAACCTGAGATCACAGAACTTGGAAAGCTGGTATTTAGGTGAAGAGCTTTATGTGAGGGTTTATGATGCTGATCCTGACCCTGCCAAGGAGAAGCCACCTCCACCGAATCTCCTTCGATGTGGTTAGTTCATGTTACAACTTTAATCTGTCTTCTCTTTTTCTCCTTTACAAACATTCATTGATGAATGATGATTATGAAAACAATGATTATGATAGTATTCATGGTTTTGAATGTGCACAGGCAAGTTTCAACCCCCAGCTCCAATCCCTGCTCCCTCAGTCTCTCCTGCACCAAATCCTCCATCATCCATGGCACATAATTCACATACAACAAGGTATAAACATATTTTGTGTCGTGACATCATTTATTAGTTATTGTGTGAAATGCTTAATAAGCTAATATGGGTTCTTTCTGTGTTTTCTTTGCAATACGAATAATAGGTCTGTAATTGCTGTGTTCACCACTGCCTTGAGCTTCCTCTATTTTGCTCTCCATTAATTGAGATGGTGCACCATTTGCTAAAGAGATTTGCAGACCAGCATAACAAAATAATTCTTACAGTATTTTTTTTTCTTTCTTCAAGTTTGTACATTAAGAATGAAAGCAATTCCCCATTTTTTTCCCTTTCTATTGTTACAAGTTAATTTCGTATAGAATGAAAGGTATAGGTAACAATATTGGTTACTTATTTCGTATAGAATGAAAGGTATAGAAATATGGTTTCAAGCTGTTGCAGACACAATTGTTGCCTCTTCTCTATACTCTTGTTCTCTTTAAATATTTCGGACGTACTCTTTTTTGTATACTTTATGTTCTTAATCCCTTATCACTTTTAATTTAGCATATTTTTCTTATCACTAATTAAAATATCTTTTTTTTTGTTTTATTTAAATTAAAGATTTTGTTTCAATTTTCTCAACAATCAAAATATTTTTTTAAAATTTACATAGGATAAAACTCAATTGGTATTAAGTGAAATCTATTGAGATTAGATACTCGAATTTTGTTCATTTTAATGTTTACACAAATTGATATTGTTGTCAAAATTTTAAATAATATATTTTTTTAATATAAGATAGACTCCTGTAACATAAACCTTAAAATTACTATTTTTCAAATTATCAAAAAATAAAATTATTAATTTTACATAAAGGATAACAAATCAAATATTAATCTAAATATTTTAATCGCACTTTTCTTTCTCATATTTAACCACCAACTAGATATTGATCCGTGGGATAAAAAAAATAATGAATTATTTAAATTTTATTTAATTAAAATATATTGAATATATAATTTAATTATTTAATTTGTTAATTTGCATATAATTTTTTCTATCAATAATTAATTTATTATTATAATTTTTCTCTCTAATTTTTGCATTAAAAAATATTTAAAATAATAATCTAACATAAATCTTCTTAGCATAATTATCAATATTATATTTCTTGTATAGATATTTTATATCTTTTGGAAAAAAATTAAACTTTTTCTATTAGAAGTTTTAAGACATGAAAGAACACTATCTTTTTAATATATGAGTAAGCTATATTTTGAAATTAACAGTCATATATATAATTAAATTGATCGATATGTAATTATAGATTTTTTTAACTAATTAGAATCTGGTGTTAACATATTATAAATCGTAATAAAACAAATATTATTGTAAATAATTTTATTAAATTAAACATAAATTATTATACTTAAATATGTAAAATTTAATTTAAATTTATCATAGGTAAAATATGTATAAAAAAAAGAATGAATAAGATAAAAAAAATTAATAGTGTCACAATTTTATCATGTAACCTATTATTATAAATGGTTAATTATAACAAAATTTTATGAGTTTTAATTTTAAATGAGAGCATATAAATATCATATCATTATAAATAAAGTATTTTAGATGAAATAAACATGAATTTATTGTGATTTTTAATATTCATAACATATAAAAGCATAAATTAAAATTTTAATTAAATATAATTAAGTTAATATATGCATTTGAATTTGGAATTGTATAGAATAATATAATTATGTAAAATTAATGATTGTTAATAATAGTAATTAAAATTAATTGTAAATTAAATATCACATATTATGCTGTGTAATAAAAATACAATTAATTATAATTAAAAGATATTAAATAATTATTTTTTTGTTACATAGTATATAATTTAGTTAATTGATATTTAATTATAAATTTCATCTATAATTAATTATCATTAAGTGTAAATTCAATATCAATTACAATATAATTATTATTTTTATAATCAATTTTATTGAAATAAGTGTGAACGATTGTACTTAAATATACCTAATTAGTTTAAATTTATTAAGAATTTGTAAAATAAAAAAATTAAAATAATCCTAAGCGTGTGGTTCAGCGGTAAGGGTGGATTCATGATTAAGCAAGGTCAGAGGTTCGAATCCTACCTTGTGTATGCAGCCGCGTTAAATTTTGGGATCAGCTGTCTCACCCTTTGAGGTGCCTCCAGCGAAGAGATTAGTTACCCTGGATACTCCAGGGATGAAAAAAAAAAAAATTAACATAATAAAAATATTATAATTCCACCATGAATTTCAAATGATAAATTTTAATATAAGAATTAAAGAAAAAAAAACATAATTCAAATATATAAAATATATAATTGATTAATATATCACAAATTATTTCTTACAGCATATGATTTTTCGCAAATTAAATATAACTAAACGACATTAAATAATTGATGTTTATGTTTAATAGTATAGTAGTGTAATTTAATTAATTGAAATCTAATTATAGAATTTGTATTTATAATTAATTATCATTAAATGTAAATTTAATACCAGTTACAATATAATTGTTATTCTTGTAATCTATTTTATCAAATCAATTACTATAAAACTACAATTTTATCAAATCAATTACAATATATATATGACAAATTAATTATGTTTATAATATAAAAGCTGAGATAAGAATTATCAGCATGTTACTATAAAACTAATTTTACATATTACATTAGTATAAATGTTTATATATTAATCATTTTTCATCTCGTCACATTTCTCACATAAACTCTAGAATTAATGAACATCACACTCTTATTCTATAATTACTTTTATATATTTAACTTCTTTTACTTTTGTGCATAACTTTTTTTTTCTTTATTTATTTGTTCCTTTCCTTTCCGTATTTTATTTGCATAGGAAAAAAAGAATTTATTGAAAAAACTAATTTTAAAACATCAATTAATATAAGAAAGGAAAACCGAAGTAACAAGAAATGATATTAATTATTTTTATTAGTTTCTATAGCATATGAATATTATAATTTATACAATCTATTTTCTTGTATTAATTACTAGCAATTGAGGGCGTTTTAATTAACAATCATATTACTACCGAATGCTTCATCTAGTTCCTTTTCGTTCCCAGGTAATTCTCTGAATGAGTTCTATAATTAAATCACCATGTTTCCATTTTGTTATATACATTCTCTTAATTAATGTCTACTCTCACTGTCAACTCATTACAAGGTAGAAATGTTGTTATAAACCAACTGTTGCAACAAAAATTTTAAATTTTAAATTGTTTAATGTAAATTTTAAATATATATATTTTTATATTAAATATACTTATTTCAATTTTATATAAATATTAAAATAGCCCAAAAATCAGTGTTTTTAACTATTATTTGACGAAAACGTTTTTAGCTTAGAGTTTTTTGAAGATTTTTTTTTAATCTCTTATCTCTTTTAATTTATTTTTTACTTTTAGTTTCATATAGAATGTTAATATTTTTAAATATCAATAATTAAAAATAACCTAATTTAATATAAATTATAGTTATATAAAATAAATATTTATTCAATAGCTAAAATATTAATATAAAAACAACTATTTATGACTAAAATTTGGTGGTTGAGATGTTGATAAAAGGTATGCACGTGCACGATATTTTTTTTTTATTTATTATTATTATTATTATTATTATTATTATTATTATTTTTTGTTGTTTACATCCACCTGTATTGAAACACCATGTTAGACACAAGACCCAACCAGTATTGGTTATGTAATTTTAGTCGATTCTAAATTTACATATTCTATAAATAACATTTCATTTCGATAACAGAAGACCTGTAAATCAAACAATATATTATTTGTATCACATTTTTATATTGAAATTGAAACACAGTATTTATACATGAGATTTGTAAGTTATATATATAGACAACTGCAGAAAAACAAGAGAAAGTAGAAGCTCCAATATTGGCATCTGTAAGAGATGCTTATTACAATACAAAATATAAATTAGTTATGAAAAAGAAAAACACTACGGTGAGTAACTTATAACCACAGAAAAATCTGAGTGTCTAGTTGGGATGCTGTAACACGCAAGCGTAGAAGTAACAGATAAAAGTGGTAGGTAAAGTGTGGGGTAGAGGCAAAGCATATTGAAGAGTGGTGTATTGTGTATTGTATACTATGCCTCTACAAATATACTCTTGTCTACACAAATGTTGGTGTAATCCAGAAAGGCAAAGTGTGCTTCAACAAGAAGCATTAATTCGTCTACTCTGAAGAGAACCAAGAAAAATGAATGAATGTAAATAAAAGAATCAACAAACTTTGAAACAATTGTTAGTTTGTTGCATTCAATATGAGATGTGTCATAGGTTTATGTTGCTCTGATAGTTGGTGAATGAAGTCATTTTGGGCCGAATTCAATTGCTATCTATCCTTGTACGGATCCCATCTCAAATTCGACAGGATGACATCTTTGCAGATGAAGTTCTCAGATATCCTAGGTAGATCGGCTTGGTGAATCAAGACGACCACATGACACCAATTAAATCTGTCTCATAAAATTTATACTTCAATTTTCACCCATCTAACACTCACTTTAATGATTTAGATTCATTTATTTTGAGAAAAAAAAAAAAAGAAACAGAAAAGAAAAGGAACTTTGATTATAAAATGTTTGTATATTAATAAATCTTATAAATACAATGGCCTTGATAATAATAGGTTGAGTGTAAACCTATATTTATGGAGTAACTCATTTTTCTTCAACGCCTCTTTCTGCTTCATCAAAAAGTAAAGAAATTCAAATTTTCGTATGGTTTATTAATGTGTTCAATAACTTAACAGAGCCTGGATTGTGGATTTGATCTGCTGTAATTTTGGTACTTATTATTAGGTGTAGCTAAGCCAATTTAGAGGATTGGGATGAGAAATTGATGGATGATGAAGCATGAGGTTGCTTAGGTGTAATGAGTAGGCAATTAACTAGCACAGAAAGAGAACAAGCAAAGAAAAAAACAAAATTAGCTGAACATTAGCATAATTTTTTAATGACAACATATTGGTAAAGGGGAAAAAGGACACCTTGAGGATTCATGTGGAAATAGCAGTTACTTACTGGCTTTCCCTACTTTTATTCTATTTCCATGACCAATATGGGGGGAACACACTCACACAGAGAGAGAGAGAGAAGACATGTTTTCTTGTGGACAAAACAATGAAACTTAAACAAAGACTTTTTGCATAGTACCAACACCCTCTCTGCAGTCATAATACATCACATTCTCTGGCATGGAAAAAGAGCCAAACACCAATCAAAAGCAAGTGAAAAAAGATACCCAACATGCGCTATCCATGAGTTGTAGGGGTCTTTTCACAGAACAAATTTAAACTTTCTCCAATAAACAACTGACCTCACCCATGCCTCAGGCTCGATCAAGTTGACAAAGAATCAAAAGAATCATGTCATGAAAATTATCATAACAAATGTATAGATCAAAAAAATTTTAAAAAAAATAATCAGACAACAACAGAAGTATGGCCAAAATTGCACATTAACCCAGTTTCACTTTCGCCATCATCTTGTGAAATATCATGCTAGAACCTTGTTAATAATGACAATCCACCAAAGCTGGTGCGGGGAAGACAAGACTTGTTTGTTGTTGTTGTTGTTGTTGTTGTTTCTGGCCATGTTGTTGTTGTTGCTTGGATGCGAAGGCAAACTTGGATTCTCTTTGATCATCTTCTGGAGCAGGAAGGTTGAGATCCAAATCCAAATTCAAGACATTCCTTTTCTTCCTGGGGTGATCTTCTTCCGGTTCCAAAGGCAATGGGGTGAAGGAGAGAGTGGTGGCGGCGGCAGGGATGGCGGTTCCGACCGGTGCACGGTGGCGTCTCATGTGACCTCCAAGTGCCTGTCCTGATGTGAATTCAGCACCACAGATGGAGCACTCGTGCACCTTGGACTTGTTGTTGTTGCTTGTATACAAATTCCCCTTTGAATTGTTGTTATTGAGCTGAAGGGAGAACGGTGACTTGTTGGTCTTGAATTGAAACTCTTCCTCATCTGATGACAAAAGGAGTTGGTGCTTCTTCTCTTGGCCAATTCCCATCATTGCCTTAGGCTTCTTGTGACTAGCCCTGTGGCCTCCAAGTGCTTGAAACGAAGGGAAAGTTCTGTTGCATGTCTTGCATTCATAAACATAGTACCCTGCCCTGCTAGACCCCAACGTAGCCGCTTCCAAGAATTTCCTACTGCTGTACTTGGCGTAGCTCATGCCCCCGTCTTCCTCGGCGGGCAGACGCTGCGGTTCCCGGGACTGCCCTTGTGCTAGGAGGATAAGGCAATTCGCCATATCCTCCTCTTCATCTGTGCTGTCCTGTAACCCCGCCGAGGAAGTTGTGGGGGAGCTCTGACTATTGTTGTTGTTGTTATTGTTGTTGTTATTAATACGAAGATTGTTGTTGTTGCAATCTTCTTCTTCTTCTTCTCTATCACCATCTCCTCCTGTAGAGGAATTGGCGGTGATGGAGAAGGGGATAGGGGATTGTGGCCTTACCCTTTTGGTTCTTTTGCCTTTGAGAATGTTGGTGTGATCTTTGAGTTCCTCTGGTGCTTCCATGATGGTGAAGGAGCAAAGAGAGAGGCTAGGAGAAAGGAGAGTGGGGGTTGGATGTTATATAAAGATAGGGAGTGAAGGATATAATAAGTCGGAGGAGTCAAAGGCCACCCAATGCAATACAACACTAACTGTGAAACAGCAATCCAAGTTTTGGAAGTGTTTAATTATAGGCTTAAAAATTTAGAAAACTAGAAGAGAGAATATAGCAGTCGAGAAAAAGATAGACCAAAAATAATGCAATTTAACAGAAAGTGACCAAATTTGGACAAGGGTGAACAGATTGGAAGACAAGTCCGTCTCACACTCTCTTTCTCACACTTTGCCAACGCACTTCACCAAATTAAAACAACCCAACCAAAGCTTCCTCTTCATGCTCTTTATTACCTCTCTTTTTTTCTTTTCTTTTCCTTTCCACTCCTACTCTCAGTAATTACTATTTCCCAAGGTCATGACTTTCACCACGCCCATCATCTAAATCTTCCAACCCATTTTAGTATATTCATTTTTATATCTCAAAATATTATATTTACCTAAAAATAAATATCGAATTGCTTTGCTTAAAATATTAAAATTTGAATATTGTGAATAGAAAACTATGATTGAAGAGAAAATATTTATTAAAAATAATCTCATAGAAATTAATTATTGATAAAATTGGTGATACTTTACTTGGTTACCCAAATAAATAAAAGTATGTAAGAATATTAATAATTTAAATACTAATCAATGTGTATTTAATTATTATAATAACAAGTCTAATAAATAAACATTAAATATATATAATTAACATATTACAAAGTTTAAACATATCTAAAAGATATTTAAGTAATTAAAGTTATAAAAGAATAAGTAAAGATATAAATAAATAAGACTACGTTTATAATTTATATATTTTTTAATTTTATTAGATATCTATTCTATTAATTTTACTTTTATTTATTCATTTATATTTTAAGATCTGGTTTAAATAAGAAAATTGTTAATTTTAATTGAGTAAAAGGTTATTTCTTCCAATTTTAATTATAAGTAACACAGAAGAATCATCGAAACCAAGAAAAATAATTAAATTGATTGTTTTTAATTAATTCTACCACAAATTTCAATTATATTCTTTATTTTAAATAATCACTATATTTAATATCAATTATAAGTGAATACATTAAAAAATTAAGAATATAAAAAAAAAATTATCCTTTAAGTAATTTTAAAAATCAATTATAGTTGCTTATAATTAAAAAAAAATATATCAATTTACTGTTTATAATTAAAATCATAAGTATTCCGTAGTATTCTTTTTAGACAACAATTGACTTAAAAAGTTAGACTTATTAAAAACATGGTTTACCATTTACGTACCATTGACTAAAATTTTAGTTAACTATTTACCACTGATCCCCACTCTCACATTTGGTGTGGATTCCCTATTTCTCATTCTATAATCAGGTGGCATGTGACTCCAACCTCTCAATCTTTTTCACTAGCTTGCAGATCTAAATTTGGCTCAACTGTAAATTAACCATTAGAAAATTAAAGCTAAATTTTGTGCTACCAATTGGAGCTTTCTTCAACTCTTCACTAACTTGGTGATCCAAACCACACACAAGAGGTTGAATTCTAATGAATGTTTCACTTGATGGGATATTTTAATGAATGTTGGTTTAGTTACTAACACGTCTTGCAGAAGAAAAAGAAAGACAAACATGTATACATGCATGTGTGTGAGAGAGAGGGCATTACTTTGGCTCAACGATTGGTGCACGAGATGATTGGAGTGCAAGCCTGGAACCACGGAATTTGCGGTGCTTCCTTCACTTAACTTTTTATTTATATGAGTCTCTGCTATTATGCTTTTGCATTCTCTCATGTCTGCATCACCACACATTCCATGGACTTCTTGTGCTTCCCACTCTCTCTTCTGTCTTTTCGTTTTTTTATGCCTCAATTCTCCTAAAATAACATGAACATGAGGGACTGTAACATGCAATTTTCACTCTTCCTTTCTCCTTTACTTAATTTCCAAAATTCTCTTTCTAAAAGTATCACCACATAAGCCAAAACTAAGTAATGTGACAACATGCTCTAATGTTCATGATTCTGAAATCTACAAGAAATTTTATTATA
This sequence comes from Cajanus cajan, assembly GCF_000230855.2. Lineage (NCBI taxonomy): Eukaryota > Viridiplantae > Streptophyta > Magnoliopsida > Fabales > Fabaceae > Cajanus > Cajanus cajan. The sequence goes on along the minus strand of NC_138523.1, from coordinate 48,695,093 downwards.
TTTAGAGCAACAAAACTTAATTTAATAGTACTTAGTAGTTAGAACTGATGCATACCTTTCAAACACAGTTTAATAGACATCAACTTTTCCTTTACATGTTTTTTTTATATACTATTAATACAAAAAAGTTATGGTTACTATAATTTTTAAGATGATTATTATAAAAGTTAAATTATTTATTTGTCATATGTGATTATATGACAATATAAAAAATTATTTTTATTTTTTAGTGTTCATACTATTTATTCTATAAAAAATAACTATAAGTGTAAAATATTTTTGTTGAAAAAAAAAAAAAGATAAGAACATTTTATTTAGGACCGATCATGATATTTTTTGTGTCTAAAGTGCAATAATAGATGTGTGTGCGTAGAATGCAATAAGAAGACTTTATTCAAGATTGATCATGATATTTTATTAGAGAATGTAATAATAGACGTGTGTAGGTGGTTGGGTGTGCTTGTGTGTAATTTCATTAAAAATTATACATACATTTTATTATATAAATGAAACAACATAATTTAAGACGAGTCTCAAAAAGATGTATTACATTTTTTTATTAATTTTTTAAGTTTTTTTTTTCATTTAATTTACTCTTATGTTATTGTTTATCATCAATAAATATCACTTCACATTAGAACTTCCACATATTTCAGTTTTTTTTTTTTGTTTTTTTTATCTACATACTAACTTTTAGTTTTAGGCTTTACAATTCGGATTTTGATTTGTATTTCTTATTTTGTTAAGTAAAGAGAGAAAACACTATTTTTAAGTTTGCACATTAAAATAGGTCCACGCATTACATGTTGACATGATAAAATAAGTTAAAAAATTTCTTATAGGAGTGATTATAGAATTAAATTTGACCTAATGAATCCATCAAACTAACCAAACTAATTAATTTGGTTAATTTTTTACTTTTAAATTTAAAACTAAATCAAATTAATTATAATTAGTTTGATTATTAAAATTATCCTTTTTCAACCTGATGGCTTAATCACATATCTTTCAACTTTTAGATTAAAACATTTTAGACTTTAGATCACAAATATGTCTTCTATTATTGTCTTTTGTTTCTTTTTCATTCACTTTTTATCTTCTAACAATCTTATCTGTCATTAATGCATTTTTTGCACTAATTAAATAGTGTGTTTAGGGTTGGTAGTTAACCACTAGTGCAAAAAGACGCTTTTACGTCACCTAAATCACGTCGGAACAAGGAACCACCGACATTATAAAAACGCGGTGGCAGAATGGTAAATAACGGGAACTAATTTACGTCGGACAAAGGGGGGTCCGACGTAAATTAGCTCATTAACGTCGGCTCTCTCACTATCCGACGTAAATTTACGTCGGACTCCCCCTGGTCCGACGTAAATTTACGTCGCACCCCACATACCCGACGTGAATATGGCCTTATATTCATGCAAGTTTCATTTTTCATTCCCGCGCTCCCTGTTTACGGAAACTAATAATCCATTTTCTCTCATTCTCTAAGTCTCCCAGTGAGTTTGTGTGTACATTGGACGTTTATAATTCTTTAAGTGTCTGCACATTACACGTTTGAGGTTAGTTTCTTGTCTACGCAAATTTTTTGTTTACTTTCTTCTGTTTGTTCATCTGGAACGGGTGCAAAACGGCCCGTTCTACAAGCAGTACAGGCCGTTCTGCTAAAATCTTTTGTGTTGTAAATTGTTGATCTGGAACGGGCCGTTCTGGTTTCAGTACGGGTCATTCCAGATGCATTATTTGTCTATTCAGTTAATTCATTGTTTTAGTAATGAGACTTTAATTTTTTCAGGATTATGGAGGATTCTGGGTCTGGCAGTGGAAGGAGGGAAGGTAGATCTGTCACCCGATTGTCTGGGTTGACAGCTGGGCGCATTGCCAAGGAGAGGACACCAGTTGAGGTGGATCCTCGTTCTGGCAAGGCATCAGGCCCAAATGCTGCCAAGTTTAAGAGCTATTTGGGAGTCATAGCTCGACGACATGTTTCTATTATCATTCCATCATGGGATGACGTTCAGGAGGTTGACAAGAACCTCATGTGGCAGGATATTCAGGTATATACTTTCACATCTCTTGAATATTATATAATATAAATACATTATTTATTAATTGTTGTTATTTTCATAGCAAAATTTTGACATTCCCAACACTGAGGTCATGAGGAGGAAGATGTTATCTGCCCTGGCCACCAGGTGGAGAGACTTCAAGACTTTCTTGACACGGGAGTATGTATTTGGAGAGCGACAAAATGAGACTCCCTGTCTAAAGTACCAGATCACTGATGAGGAGTGGATGCAATTTCGTGCCACTCGATTGGACCCTTCGTGGCAGGTTAGTTATTGATAACTCTTACATTGACACAAATACTTAAGGTATATTTTAATTATCTCATTTTCTTTTTTGTATTATTGCAGGCTAAAAGAATAGCTGCCCAAGAACGACAGGCCAAGAATGATGCACCCCATCTATTGTCAAGAGGGGGATATGAAAGAAAAAAAAAGGAAATGAAGAAGGCTAAGGCAGAGGCAGCAGGGGTTGAGTCTGCTAGCTGACCGTGTGGAGTCACCTCCCCGCCATGAGATGTGGATAGCAGCCCGGACAAAATCAGATGGGCAAATGACTTCTGAGTCTGCAAGGGTCGTTGCGGATAAAATAGTAAGTAAAAATATACAAACTAAGACTCTTCATTTCAACTCATTTAATTCATAAGTGTAGTTTAGGGTATACTTATTGTTAATATGTTGTAGGAGGGTTTAGTTGAGCAGAGCACCCAGGGCTCATTTGTTTCCGATGGTCGGAATGATATCCTCACAAAGGCCATAGGAAGGCCAGAGCACGGAGGTCGTGTGCGTGGTGTTGGTGGTTCTTGGAGCCACCGAGATTTCTTTGGTGCCCGATCATCAAGGAGCACTGTTGACTCTTGCAGTCAAGAGGTTATGCAGAGAATGGAGCAGAGATTGGAGAGTCAGTTTGAAGAGAGATTGAAGAATATTCAAAAAGAGTTTGAACAAAAATTTGAACTTTTGACTCGTTCTCAGCAACAGACTGCAGTTTCTCATGATGGTGTTCGAGTCAGCACTAAAGGGAGTTGTGCTGCTCCAAATCCCTCACCGGATCAGACTCACACTGATGTACCAAACCAGTGTGAGTTATATGTTGAGGATGACCCCCCACGGTTAGTGGCTATTGGCCGAGTATTTGAGGGTGGCTCAACCATCCATGGTGTCCCTCTACAGCCAGACTGGACACGGGTTGTGGTTGACCAAGTTCAAGATGTTGCTGCTCCAGTGCCTTTGTCCAATACAGAGGTTCAACTAGTGGGGCAGGCAACCGGCACATTCTTAGCTTGGCCAAAATGTTTGGTCATGCCGCTTTCAGCACGAGCAAAGGTAATTATATTATTGCTCTTTTATATTCTTATAATTCTATTATTGTTTAACTAATTTTGATTATTTCTTTAGGATTTTATCAATCGTGGTAAGGAGGTCATGAGAGAACCTCATGTTGATGATGCTAATATCGCAGAAGTTGAGGGTGATCCCATATCTAAGCTTCTAATCATATTACCACGATTAAAGAAGAAGTCAATTCAATTGCAGTGGGACATTAGAGTTTTTGGAGTTGATAGCTCTGATGTTCCACTATACATATCTCTGCCTGATGCATTAGAGATTGTTGGGGGAAACTCCATGTTAAATATATCTATCATACAGCTGTGGGCCATGTAAGTCATATTTTCTTTTATGAGTCTAAATTTACAATAATTACATTTAACTTATAATAATTATTTGTGTTAGGTACATGGACAAATTGAGTGTGGAGCAAGCACAAGCAGAAGTATATGGATTTATTGAGCCTCAATCAATCCAAAAATCAGGAAACACTCAGGTCCAGATCCAACAATATATGCAAACATGGATGAGTGACTCAAGAAGAGATATATACATGGCTCCATACATTGACGGGTTAGTTTTTTAATTATGGTAATTTTATAACTAATTTGTTTGTCATACAATGTAGGTCCCATTGGCAGTTAATGGTAATCATTCCTAAGGAATACACCGTGGTGTGGTTTTGTTCACTACATCGAAAACCAAGCCACGAAATTAAATGCCAATTAAAAGGGTAACTAAATTTTTTCATTATGTTTTAAAACTGTAATTATATATATTGGCTAACATTTGTTTTTATTTCAATTAATTAGAATCGTGTCTGGAGCTAATATTTTAAGTGGAAGAGCCAGATCATCAAAGTCATTGCATTTCATATACCCTAAGGTTAGCAAATTAATTCATACAGTCAATAATATTTAAATTTATTGACTTTGGAAATAATAGTTATTTTTTTCTCATGTAATAAGCAACAAGACTCGTTTGAATGTGGCTATTACATCATGTATTGGATGAGAGCCATAGTTTATGCGGGTATTATTGATTCTTGGGCGCAGGTAATTCATATCAAAATTTATTTAACTATATTTACCTTTAGGATAATTAACATTGCATATTAATGACACTTAAATTAATGTTTCAGGTCTTTCAAGATCCATCTCCATTGCCCGAAGATGAGTTGCTCAAGATAAGAGAACAATGAGCAACTTTTTTTCTAAGTTTAGTTAGTTAGATATTATGTTTATAGTTTGATAGTTAGTTAGTTTAGTTTAGGCATGGCAACGGGGCGGGGCGGGGGCGGGTTTTACGTTCCCCGCCCCCGCCCCCGCAAATTTAAACCGCCCCCGCCCCCGCCCTCGATACCTGCCGGGGATAAAATCTGAGTCCCCATCCCCGCCCCCGGCGGGGTTCGGGTTTCCCCGCCCTGCCCCCGCCCCCGCTCCTATTTTTTTTTTCTTTTAAATAAATATGAACAATTTAAAAAAATAAAAGAAAAGTAAAATAATATAAATTTTTACATATAAATATTTATAATTTTGGTTTATCTATATATAAAAATAATTTTTTAATTATATTATTAAGCGGGGCGGGAGCGGGGGCGGGGGGCGGGTCTGGGGGCGGGGGCGGGGTGGGTATTAGCATCCCCGCCCCCGCCCCCGCCCCCGATTTTATCAATCGGGGAAAACCCGAACCCGATAAACACGGGTTTTCCCCATCCAAATCGGGACGGGTTCGGGCGGGTACCCACGGGGGCGGGTTAGATTGTCATGCCTAGTTTAGTTAGTTAGATAGCATTGACAAACATATATTTTATAGCTTTTTTAGGATAATAGGATTTACATTGTCATAATTTATGTTTTTTAAGATTTATATATTATTTTCTTTTTGTCATTCAATTTTAAATTTCTATTCTAGACTGCCTGGTTTAGATTTGGTATTCTGGACTATATTTATATGCAGGTGTTGGGTATATCAAAAATTTATAAACGTTTCAAAAAAAAAAAACTCCCACAATTTACGTCGGACATGGCATTGTCCGACGTAAATCTACGTCGGCCCTTACAAGGCCCGACGTAAATTTACGTCGGTCAACGGCATGTCCGACGTAAAATTGTTGCATGTTTTTTGCCCCTTTTTACGTCGGTCTTAGAGAATCCCCGACGTAAATTTACGTCGTCTTTCAGAGGCGACGTAAATTTACGTCTCCCGTATTAACGTCGGAACCTTTTCCGACGTAAAAAGCTTGAAATACCCAACATAAAAGACCTTTTGTGTACTAGTGAACTCTCAAGGAGGGATTGACCCACTCCTAAAAACATTAGTGAGGTGAGGAAGTTTCATAGGATAAGAAACTTTTATTAGAGGTTTGTTAAAGCCTTCAGCACTTTGGCTACCCCATTGAATGAGATTGTAAAAAAAAAATGTGGGGTTTAGATGGGAAAAAGAATAACAAGAGATTTTTGAGTCTCAAAGAAAAGCTCAAACATGCACCGATATTGTCTTTGCTTAATTTTGGTAAATCTTTTGAGATTGAGTGTTATACTTCTAATGTGGGTAGTGTGTTGTAAACGTTTGGGAAAAAAAAAAGTATATGTGGAATAACAATAGAGTGGGGGAAGAAATTAATACACATTTTAAAGATTTTTCCTTCACTGGTGCATATGAAAATATGAAAGTAAAATATTTGTGGGTTCTGCACTATACTTGATTCTCTTCGATTTGGAGAGCAAGCTACCCTAAACAGAAATATTTGAATAAAAAATAAATTATTATTATATCCTTTGTAATTACTATTTTAAAAATATACTAATCTATTTTTTTTTATCAAACAACTAAATAATTATCTCATTTTTTACTTATTTTGTTTTCTTTCAATTTTTTTCTTTTATCTTTTTTCCATAAACCAAACAAAATATTTCGAGTAATGTTACTTGCTTAACTCTAGATCCCTCTCTATATACCCAAATAATTGTAGTGAATGAATCCATTCATGCAATCCCCTAACAAACATGGTGAGGTATAAGTAGCATATAACTATATTCTAAGAGATCATAATCTAAAATAAATCTAAATATATTAAGAAATTAGTATTTAGTTCTTAGAAGAAGAAAAATATATCACGAGAAAAAAAAAATGCATTCACCTAAACCCAGTTTGCCTTTCAGTTTTAACTAACAATAAGCAGCACTTTTCTATAATTAACGTACATTAATTTGTTTATGTTTCTAGCATGAGGCTTGTATTAATGGCCATTTTTTTTCAAAACTATAATGATATTGACATCATACACTGTGACATTGAAGTATATAGGTGCTATGAGAAGCAAGTTGATCATGAAAGTGAGAAATAACACCCATGGATTTGAAAGAAAGTGACTAGTGCATTAATTTGTCCAAAATCATTGTAACCAATATTAAACATTGCAATCTCTTCTAAAGAATTTTCTCAAATCGCATATATCAGTATAGTTAGAAGAAGGCTTTTTCTGTATTTTAGAAAATTAATTAGGCGATGTTTCATGGTAAGAATAAAAAGAAAGGAAAAGAAAGAAAATTATTAAGAAAAATGTTGATGGAATAAGTTGTTTTTTTTACACCAAGGTTGAAGTGTTGAATTCTCCCTTTAAATTAATAACAAATAAATGACGAAATTCAATGCAGACTCGTGCATCCTAGGCCTTAGCAATTAATCAATGATTTTTTTTTTTTGTGACTGCAAATTAAGTGTTTGGCAGTGATGAAAGAGAATGTGTTAGTTTACTTGCAAACAAGGGAAAAAGACAGATAGAAAAGGCAGTATTCTTAATACCTCTTCTAGAATAAGAATTATTTTCAATGAGTGTATTTTTAAGAATTATTCATAAATAAGAGTGTTTTAATTAATTTTTAATTAAAATATCTTTAATTTTTTTAAAAAATCATCTCTTTTAATTTATTTATTTTTAAATTAAATTTAATATTTTAAATTATCAATAATCATTATAAATTATTTTTAAAATTTTAAATTTTAATTTATATATTTAAAATATTTATTTATTATAAATTATAGTTATATAATAAACACTTATTATGTGTATTCCACATATTAAAATACTATTTATTTTTATTGAAAGAAATTCTAATAAGTTTTCTTTTATTTTTAATTAAGAAAAAATATTACAAAAACAACAAAAATATACGAATTTAATATTTTTTTATGTTATATATATTTATGACATTTGGTGTTAGCTATTTATTTTTCTTTACTCTTAAATATGATGTTGTTAACTATTACTTAGTAGTATATTAAATATGATTTTATTAACTATTACTTAGCAGTATTATATATGATATTAAAGAATTACTAAATAAAAAGTTATTAAAAGACATGTATATTTTAAAAAAATTTACATATGATACTATTATTTTTCAATAAAAAAATTATTAATTTAAATGGTTTGATATTAATTGATAATCGAAGTTTAATTTATACTTCACGATTTAAAATATTATTATTCAACTCAACAGGTTTTTATAAAAAAGTAAATAAATAATATATCTTTTCAACAGGATACCATGATGCTTGCTGCAGCACGTTATGACATCAACATCATGGATATTGCTTGTTTTTTACATCAATGTATTTTTTATAAGGTAACAAAATTAAATCCTCCCACCTGTAAAAAATTGTAATAGTAATAAAGATGCGGCTAAATACTTATTTTGGTCCCTTATAATTTTTTTTGTTTCAATGTAGTCCCGCTTTTATTTTTTGTCTCAATTTGATCCCAAACTAATTAATTGGTTTCAATTTGGTCCTTAATAAATTAATTGGTTTCAATGTGGGACTTCCGTCCAAATTTCTTTAACGGAGTTAACTATTGGCCACGTGGATGTCACTTAGATGCATAGGTGGATGCCACTAGGGATGGCAAGTATACTCGTACCCGCGGGTAATACCCGAATCCGTTCCGATTTTGATGGGGAATACCCGATTTGACCGGGTACGGGTACGGGTACGAGTAAAACCTGATATATTAAATCGGGTACGAGTACGGTACAGGTATGTACTTACCCGACCCGTACCCGTACTCGTACCCGTACCCGTTCCCGTTTCCATTTTTAATTTAATACTCACTTTCAATTTAATTATATTAAAAAATTTTAATATTTTTTTATGTGTGATTATTTATTATAGTATGAGATAGATAAATAATTTAATTATAATTATAATATAATAAAAAAATAATTTAAAAATATCATTTAAAAAAAATTAAAAAAAAAATTAACGGGTACGGGTACGGATACGGGTATACCCGATACCCGACGGGGACGGGGATGGGGATGAAAATCTCATACCCGACGGGTACGGGACGGGGACGGGTTTGGGTTTGACTTGCGGGGACGGGGACGGGTATCATAAAACCCGTACCCGCCCCGCCCCGTTGCCATCCCTAGATGCCACGTGGACGAAATTTTTTTGAAAACACCTGGAACCAGAACGGCTCGTTCTGAAACCAGAACAGACCTTTCTGGATGCGCTTTTGGTGTGTTAATTTTGCATCGGAAACGGGCCGTTCCAAATGCAAAATATAATAATTTTGAAAAATATTTTTTTATGGTAAAAATTTTAAAATTACTTATTTTTATAAAATACAATTGCCTTATAAATAGAGTAATAACTTTTTCTTTTTCTCTTTCTATCTGAAGAAATATTTAAGTATCACTTTATAATTTTTTGTAACTTATTTAAAATTAGAGAAATAAAATGATAAAAATTAATAGGATAAACATAATAAAATTATTAATTTATTTTCTTTTAGTGTCCTCTAAATTTTTACATTCATTTAAAATAAAAATATTTTATATGTTAATTTGAATTAATTTAACGAAGTATTATATGATTTTTAATTTTTTAAAATTTTTTATAAATTTGATCTATACATGAAAAACTTTTTAATTTAACAATTAAATTCTTAAAAATTTGATATAGAACATTAATTATTAAATAGAATAAATCTATCAAGACTTACTATTGAAGTAAGTAAATTTTTTCTTCATTAAAAATGAAAATAATTTTATCACAAAATAAAAAATAATTAAACAAAAATAAAATATAAAAATTTGGTAGTGTCAATTTGGTAGTAAGTGGTTCATCCTTTAGTGATACATTGCATTGTCCTTAATAATACATTGTATAGTCTAACTGTTTAGCAATTAAAGTTATCAATTTCCATTGACAATATTACCAAATTCAGTGTTTGAAATGCTTTGTACCTTGGGTCTTTTTTCTTCCATGATTCACAACCGTGAACTATAATCATTGATCGTTTATGTTTAACAGTCTGGAACCAGAACGGCCCGTTCTGAAACCAGAACGGGCCATTCTGGTTGCACTTTTAGTGTGTTAATTTTACACCTGGAACGGGCCGTTCCGGATGCAAAATTAACACACTAAAAGTGCAACCAGAACGGTCCGTTCTGGTTTCAGAACGGGCCGTTCTGGTTCAGGTGTTTTCAAAAAATTGGCATCCACGTGGCATCTACGTGGCATCCACCTATGCATCCACGTGACATCCACTTATGCAACAGTTAACTCCGTTAAAGAAATTTGGACGGAAGTCCCACATTGAAACCAATTAATTTATTAGGGACTAAATTGAAACCAATTAATTAGTTTGGGACCAAATTGAGACAAAAAATAAAAGTGGGACTACATTGAAACAAAAAAAGATTATAAGAGACCAAAATAGGTATTTAGCCTAAAAATACCGTAAAGATTATAATCACTAAGCAGGCTTAATATAGAATGGTTAGATAATATATATAAAGTCTCAATATAATTTTGTTGCTATTGTTAGTTTAAAAAAATAGAATTTTAATATAAAAACCCTCTTATTGTAAGAGATAAAAATAAAAAATAACATATTACCCGTTATTTGAACTAATCAAAAAGTAAAAATTATACATAAAAGTCTCAAACAAAAGCACGAATTTGTATTAATAAAATCATTTAATCCCAAAGCTTACAACAAAAAATAAAGAAGAAAAAAAAAACACTCCAAAAATGAAGTTCTATGCAAGCACAATATCTCTCACTCTACACAACAATATCTCTCACTCTACACAACAAATCATTGATCGAACCATTAAAAATAAGTAATCAAATGTTTTAAATCATTCTACACAAAAAATCATTGATCAAACTATTAAAAACAAGTGATCAAATGTCTCCGATCTTTTGACAAATTTAACAAATCATATGCATAATTTCACAATGATTATTATGGGAGTGTTTGTTTTGAGATATCATGTTACATTCTCATAAATATTGTAATTGAAATGTTATTTTCGAATATATTTAAAAGAACATGTTTGGTTACATTTTAATATTCTTTAAAATATTTTTTAAAATTGAAAATAATTTAAATAAAAATAATTAAAAAGGGAAGTTACAAATGTATTAAAGCATAACTTTGAAACAAATGTCCTCATAGTAATCATGGTGAAATTACGCTTATGATTGGTTAAGTACTTAATTAGGTTGCAGTTTGTCAAAAGGCTTGAGATATTTGATCCTTCACTTATCAACAGAAGTCACGTCTCATGAGCGCAGATCCATCTTTGATTGTATATTTATGAACTAAAAAAAACATAACTTTCCATTTTCCATGAAAATATCATTTTCACCTTCTCAACAAGGGAATAAAAGTGTAGAAAATATGGTGAGTTAACTTTCATGGAATAATTTTTTAAAACTTGTAACAAATATGACAATAATACATTCTCATGCTTACATTTCTGAAAATAAATTCATAATCCATGAAACAAACATATTCAATGAGAATTTGATAATGAATTTATCTCTCTTTTTTCTCTAACTCTTTTTCTTGGAATTTGACATCTTTCTTTCTCGTGAAACATAATTAGATCTCTCTTCACTTGAATAAATGAGACAATAAAAAGATTCCAAATTAAACTTTTTCTCCACGTAAAGAAGAGTTCAATATCCAATAGAACTATTCTTTTATTGTCATATATCTCTTTATTTTAATTTTTTCAAAACTGCATATTAGCATCCTAATCTTTTACAAAATGGCAAAACGTCAACACCATATCTTCATAATAATTTTTTTAGTGCAATAAATCTGTTTTATATATAAATTAGAGTATTTTAAAAGTAATTTAATATTTTTTATTATACTCTCTTTTAAATTCTGATATATTATTTCAAATTCTTTTTTATCTTAAATTATACATATATATTCTATAATTTTTTTATTCATCAAAATTACAAAAAATTACTAAAGTTTGAATTTAAAACTATGTGCATACTATCTCAACTCATAATTAATCACATTGTGTGAAACTAGCCACTTCCATTATACCCATCCTTCCTTAATGTAACAATATATGTTTATTGTTTGCTAATCAATATCTTTAAATTAATATTTTGTAAACAAAAATCACATCCTACAAATGTACTTTAGTCATTACAACTTTGGGGCATGATTCACAGACAAAAATAAATAAAAATTATTAGCCAAATCAATTTAAATAGTACAAGATATCATCAGCTTTTTATTTAAATACTCATTACCTTTTAATTTTGAATTATTATTATACAAGATCAATATATAATAATCCTTCGAAATTTCAAGTTATTTTATGATAATTTTGATCATTTTTCATTTTTTGGGCAGTTGTTTCAGAGAACTTACAATGAATATAATTTGCATACACTTGCATGCATTGACAACATTGGAAGTTTGTTGTCTTCCATTATATATTTAGCCGTGCCTATATACAACAAAATTTTAAGGTTTTTATTAAAATATTAAAAATTCAATATTTATTTTTTTAGCAATCTAAAATATTTAAAATAATGTATTTAATATTTTCGTATTACACACGCAATAGAAAACCTTGTTAAAGTCTCTTTAGTTTAAGAATTTTTTTATTTTCATTTTTAATTACAAAAAAATGTTATTTATTTTTGTTGAAAAGTCATATGAAAACATTAATAATAAATTATTGACTGTTCCTTGATGCTGAGTCAATCATTAAAACGATTCAATTAACCAGGCCCAATCATTAACACAATTATTTTTTGCGGTTGGTTGTGTGAAGCACGCAAAGCAAAACCAAAACCAAAACCAAGAAATCATACATCGAAGGAAGAAATTATTTCCCTTTGATAATGAATTCCTCTACTACATGACTTAGATATTCTACTTATGTATTCCCACTACTTAGTACTTACACTATCTTCAACGCTAAAGCAAATCATTGAGATGTGGAATCTTATTAAAGAAATAGTTCCAAATCAGTTGATAAATAACTAAGAGGAAACTAAGAACTACCTTCAAAGCTCTTGCTTCCGAAACATTATCAAGTACTCTACTCCAGTTAATGTAGCTGACTTTCAAATATTTTATAGCACTATTATTACGATGTTTTGTGCTTCAGGAAGCCATCAATTATAGCAGTATTATTCACGAGAGAGATTCTTTAGTAGCTTCTGAGACACTAAAAAAGACGCCATCTAAACTAAGACAACCAACAAATTACTAAATAAATGAATTTCAGATTAGATTACAAAAGGAACCAATCAAATAATTCCCAGGTCAAGTACACCAATAATTCCCTGTTGGGTATAAAATACTTGTCCATTCATTCAATGGATAATTGGATACAGTACATGTAAGCGAACATAAAGCAGCCAGGGCCATTTTACTTCTAAGTTGGATAAAAACATTAAAATAAATAAGAACATGAAAATCAACAACCACAAAAAAAATAAAAAAAATCATTTAGATTCCTTACAGATTATGTTTCGATGGTGGATATGTCCAGCACTACAAGCTTCGTATAAATTAAAAACTTGAAGCATAATGTAACTGTTAAGATAATTCTATAAGATATAGTTTAGATACACTAGTTTATCCTCTCCTAATTTCTAGTTTAGTTTCCTTAATTAGTTTTATCTAAATCCCTATACTTTAGGGATTGATTATGTTTTATGCCTATTTATTTTATTGTATCCATCAATTCAATAACATGAAAATTATTCAGATTCAAGTTGGTACCAGAACATTCTGGTCCTGATTTGGAAACCCTAACCCAGCCGCCACCAAGGCATCTAGGGTTTTTCGAATTTTGTCAGCGGTTGTCGGAGTTGACGCCGCCTGAGTGTTCAGAGGTCGCCGATCGGCCTTTCCGTCGCGAGCCGCCTCCAGAACGGTGTCTCACGCGCTCTCACGCGCAGAAAAGCTCGCAGGCGCTAAGGAGCTTTGGACGAAATTTTTGGGTCCCTAAACTGTTGGCCGAGATTTTCTATTTATAGGCATCAGATGAGGGCCGGAACGGCCCGTTCTAGATTCGGAACGGCCCGTTCCGGATCCGAACGTTGCGCAGTATATTTGCACCCTAGAACGGCTCGTTCTGGAGTACAAATTTAAGCCCCCTTTGATTGGTTTGGAACGGCCCGTTCTGGTCTAGAACGGCCTGTTCCAACCTAACATTTTTAGGCCTTTTAGGAGTCTCAGAACGGCCCGTTCCAATTCCAGAACGGCCCGTTCCGGACTTTGGGAACGACCCGTTTCGATTTTGGAACGGCCCGTTCTGGGCCACTAAAAAAAGTTGATTTGGGCCCTCTGATGTCCTATTTTGCTGATTGTATGCCCCCGGACGAAATTGGGTATCTACAAGATCTTGCGTTACTTTCCACTAAAGCCAAGACTACAAAGATTATTTATGTGTTCTAAGACCGTCGAGTCTATGACATGGCATGCATCAAAGGGCAACCAAGATGGCTTGATGAGACATCCTAGAGATTCTGAGGCTTGGAAAACATTTGACCTACTTCATCCAGAATTTTCTATTGATCCTCGTAATGTACGACTTGGCTTAACTAGTGATGGTTTCAACCCTTTTGGAGCCATGAGTACAAGCCATAGTATTTGGCCAGTAGTCCTTATCCCATATAATCGCCCTCCTTGGGAGTGTATGAAGCAAACCTCGTTAATCCTCTCTATGATCATTCCTGGAAAACAAATGCTTGGAAATGACATAGATGTATACTTACAACCACTCATCAAAGAGTTGAAAAAGTTATGGTTTGATGGAGTGCAAACATTTGATTCTTCAAAAAATGAAATGTTCCGAATCTAGAACGGGCCGTTCCGGCCCTCATCTGATGCCTATAAATAGAAAATCTCGGCCAACAGTTTAGGGACCCAAAAATTTCGTCCAAAGCTCCTTAAAGCTCGAAATTCAATAAATTAAAATCAGTTCTTACATTCTGGGAACTTTGTTGATGCATTATTAGGAGTTTACAATAGGGATTCATTTGATTGCTCATTGTAATCACACTGCTAAAATGTTACTGAAATATGTTTCCCAATCAAAAATAATTTCATCTTGCAAATTTTAGTACTATTTAATATTTAATGTAATAATTTATGATCGTATTAGCATAACATAAAACTGTTCACATGATAGAACAATGATGCCTTAGTTGCTAAATAAAATTATCTTGTTCACTGATAACATAAAACATCTTCCATGCTGCTTGTCATGGTTGGTAAAAATATCTGACGAGACCACCACCATCTAAAGCCCTATATGGCCAAAAAGATCTCCCAATGCATATTTGATAGATTCATTATCGTGGTTCAGCAGTTTGGTATGACTGAGTGAGGTAGATTGAATTAGGACCAAATACATTGAGATTGATTGTCATTTTGTTAGGGATAAGATTGAATTAGGAGACATTACCACTGGCTTTGTCAACTCCAATGACCAATTGGTAGACATCTTCACCAAATCGCTAATAGGTCCTCAATTTAGTTATATATCTAACAAGTTTGGAAATATTATTGTACAGTTTTATTTATAGGCACATGTGATTAGAATCAATTTTATAGCTCAAAAACACGGTTTCATCATTTCATGCTCTGTTTTCTCTCTTTCAACAAATATATATACACATGCGCCACGCGCACACACACACACATATATATATATATATATATATGAAAATGGGTCAATCTTGTAATTAGGACAAAAAAATTACAACCATTTGTTTCTCGTATATAGGACTAGAGCTAATATCTACTTATGATAAGTCTTGCTATAAAGTACAAATAACTTAATGGACACCGCTTTAACATAGTTCTTTTCAAAACATTCCAGCGTTGGCAAGCTGAAGAAGCGGAGGTTTTATCACTCACAAATACCAGGTGACGATTGATGACCATTTATTAATTTATTTATTTTTACTTTTATTTTCTTTACATGTCAATAGGTATTGTGTTGAAGAAACCACGAACAAAGTTACATTGAGGGGCCTAAACTCAATGCTTATCATACAAAAAGTGTAGAGAATATTTGGCTTACTTAACATTGGTTGGGCAGATGTAATTTCATCCTATAAAATCAGATAGCATTTTTAGTTTTTTAAAACATGGTTTTTATTTGCTACCTGTTTTTTATCTGTTTGCATAATAAATAGCACATCTGTTTCTTAAAAATGGATATGTATGTATGAAATAGAAAACAACCACAAATTCGGTGCATGTTTTTCCTTTGATAAATGCAATTTTTATTCTAATCTCCGTACTATGTCACAATGATTCTTATAGGAGACCAATAGTAAAGAACATGTATGTAAAAGGCTTGGGGGAAAATCAGCTGTAAATAACATTGACTATAAATAGGAGGTAGAGAGAAGTCAGTTGGGAAGTTAGAATTTGACTCCGATGTGGGAAGGAAGGTGGCCCTCAAACTTCAATTCTTGTAACTAGCAATCAGCTTCTTGGCCGCATTGATCAAGAGAGCCACAGGATAATATAAGATGGTTTACCCTGTTCTTTTATTTTTTTCTTTGTTTTCCTCACTTGAATCAGTTGACTCTATCAACTGGTATCCGAGCAGTTCTGATCTTGGAGATGTTCATGGTGTGTAAGAAAATGGATTCAAGGTTGAAGTGTTGGAGAAGGAGTTTCAAGAAGTGCTTCTTCCATACAAGAGATGCAAGCTTTGATGCAGGGCATGCAATCTTCCATGCAACAGATGGAGGATCGAACTGTATGGACTATGGAAGACTCGGCTCCAACAACTAGCATTGTAGAGTTTTCCTGAGTTAACATCCAGGAGGTTTTTTGTGCTATGGGGAGATATAGCTTGCCATAAAGTATTGGTGTTGGTGGACAGTGGAGCCTCTCATAACTTCATTTCCTAAAAGTAAGTGCAGAACTTGAACCTGGAAGCAGAAACTACCATTCCTTGTTGGGTGAAGGTGGGAAAGGGACAGATAATTAAATCAAGTGGTGTTTGTAGGAGTCTTGACTTACAGCTACAAGAGATGGGAATTAAAGAAAACTTACATGTGTTTGCATTAGAAGGGGAAAAGGTGGTTTTGGGCTTGGAGTGGATGAAGTTATGAAGGGTTAAAGTTGACTTCAGAGAGATGATATGACAGATCAAACAAGGGGAGAAATATGTGATTAAGGGTGATCCAACCTTGTGTAAAGGGGAGGTTTCAGCAAAGTCAATCATCAAGGAGCTGGAAATAGAGGATTAGAGCTATTTGGTAGATGTTTGTTTGCAGCAAGTAACTGTCCAGGTTATAACAGAAATTCCAGCAAGAATACAAGAATAGTTTTGAATTATCCTTTTCAAGAGCCAAAAGTCTTCCTCCTCATTGAATTTATCCATGTGATAGTATTAAGGAAGGGAGTTCTATTCCTAACTCTTAATTAAGTGGGTTAAGAGTCTAACTTAACCTTACAAAACTGGCTTGTAAGGTGAGAATTGCTCTTCTTCACTTACTATTATGGCCTTATTTCTAAACGATACGAGATCTCTAACACTCTCTTCCGCCCCCCTCTCACATCGAGGACTAGGCATCTCGAGCATGAAGTTTGTAGGATTGGATATCTACAGGTGGTTGATAACGGCTCGATAAAAGGTGGCCTAATAAGCCTACTAACAATTGTCAACTTGACTCTGATACTGTTAAGATAATTCTATAAGATATAGTTTAGATATACTAGTTTATCCTCTCCTAATTTCTAATTTAGTTTCCTTAGTCAGTTTTATCTAAATCCCTAAACTTTAGGGATTGATTATGTTTTATGCCTATTTTATTTTATTGTATCCATCAATTCAATAACATGAAATCATTCAGATTCAAGTTGGTACCAGAGCATTCTGGTCCTGGTTTGGAAACCCTAACCCAGCCGCCACCAAGGCATCTAGGGTTTTTCGAATTTTGTTAGCGGTTGTCAGAGTTGACGCCGCCTGAGTGTTCAGAGGTCGCCGATCGGCCTTTCCGTCGCGAGCCGCCTCCAGACCGGTGTCTCACGCACCGCCCTCCAGGCCTCCGTTTGCGACGCCGTTTGCACCGTTGGACTCGCCGACCCTCCCTCTTCTTGTTTTGACCCTTTTTAGGTAGTGGGTCACACTGTAGGTGGTCGTTTGGTTGCTGCTTGGAATTTCGTGGTTGTTTGGGTGCTGCCACGGAATTTCGAGACTGTTTGGTTGCTGTCTCGGAGGTCTTTCGGGATTGTTTGGAGGTGTTTTTTGCTGTTCTTCTCCTTTTTCTCTTCATGGCAGAGATTTCCAAGAATGGCACACCCTCTGCTTTTATCCCTAGTTCAACTGACCGTGAAAGTCGAGGACGTGGTCAAGATCGTGTTCGTGGTAAAGGGGGTAGAGAAAACCTCCATTGTACCTACTGCCAAAGAGATGGGCATACACGAGACAAGTGTTATTCCTTGCATGGCTTTCCGAGCAAGACAGGTAAAGTGGCTCAATCTCCGACTTCGGCTCTAGAAGTCAAGATTGAACCCAAGAGCAATCATCCAATCACATTATCTGCCGATGATTACAAAGAGTATCTTCAACTAAAGGCGACTAAACAGGCCCCTTCCTCCATCACTGTTGCTCATACTGGTAATTCTACGGCCTGTCTCTCTCATTCTACGTCTATTGGACCTTGGTTTTTGGACTCCGGTGCTTCTGATCACCTAACTGGTAATGTCTCCCTTTTTCGTAACCTATCATCACCTAAAACTCCACATCATATCACTCTTGCAGATGGGTCAAAAGTCCAAGCCACTGGTATTGGTCAAATATCACCTCTTCCATCACTACCATTAAAATCTGTTTTACTAGTTCCGGGATGTCCCTTTAATTTGATTTCTATAAGTAAGTTGACTCGGTCACTAAACTGTGTCATAACCTTCACTTCTGATTCTTTCTTGATACAGGACCGGAGTATGGGATAGACGATTGGAGCTGGATCTGAATCACATGGTCTCTACTACCTTCAGCCTTCTACCTCTACCATATGTGCATCTATTGAGTCTCCTAGTTTAATCCACCGTCGCCTGGGTCATCCAAGCTTGAATAAATTAAAGAAAATGGTACATCATCTCTCACGGTTAGAGTCTTTAAAGTGTGAGTCGTGTCAATTAGGAAAGCACGTTAGAGCTTCTTTTCCTAATAGTGTTAATACTCGAGCTATGTCTCCTTTTGATGTTATTCATTCTGATGTTTGGGGTCCTAATCGTGTTCCTTCTCTTTTGGGGCATAGGTATTACGTCACCTTTATTGATGATTTTTCTAGATGTACTTGGATATTTTTGATGAAAAATCGTTCTGAGTTATTCAATATTTTCCTAAGTTTCTATTCGGAGATCAAAACTCAATTTGGCAAAGTAATTCGGATTTTACGAAGCGATAATGCTAAAGAATATTTTTCAGATTGCTTCAAATCATTTATGGCTTCTCATGGCATTCTACATCAATCTGTTGCCCTCATACACCTCAACAAAATGGTGTAGCTGAGCGAAAACATAGACATATTGTGGACATTGCTCGTACTCTTTTATTGAATGCCAATGCACCCCCAAAGTTGTGGGGCGATGCTGTCCTCACTGCAAGGTATCTAATAAATCGAATGTCATCGTCTTGAATGATCAAGTACCTCATTCCCTATTATACCCATTGGAACCCCTTTACTCTGTTCATCCTCGTGTCTTTGGTTGTACTTGTTTTGTCCATGATCTTTTCTCAGGACGTGATAAGTTGTCTGCTCGGGCCATCAAATGTGTGTTCTTAGGATACTCCCGTGTCCAAAAGGGGTACCGTTGTTACTCTCCTGCTACGCATCGATTTTACACCAGTGCAGATGTCACTTTCTTTAAAGATACACCATATTTTATTGCCACAGATGTCTCTCCGGTTGACTCAGATCTCCTCTCTCAGGTATTGCCTAGTCCTCATTTTGATCATAGTGTGCCTCCTACCACACCTGCTACTTTAGAGGCACCAGATCATCCCACACTACCAGGGTCTGACAATCCTCTACACCGATTTGGGATAACCTATGAGCGTCGATCACATACTGTTGTTCCTCCCAATGATTCTACAATTGAGCCATGTGATTCTACTCCTTCTTCAGTCTCCTCACCTACTTCGGCCCCACCTACCTCAGTTGACTTGCCCATTGCTCTTCGTAAAGGTAGTCGTTCTACTTGTAATCCTCATCCTATTTATAACTTTCTTTCATATCATCGTTTGTCTCCTACCTATTATGCTTTTGTCTCTGCTATTTCCTCTATTACCATTCCCAAGACAGTACAGGAGGCCTTAACCCATCCAGGATGGCGACAAGCAATGATTGATGAGATGACAGCTTTAGACTCCAACCACACTTGGGTACTTGTCCCACCTCCACCTGGAAAATCTGTTGTTGGTTTTCGGTGGGTATTTAATGTTAAAGTGGGCCCTGATGGACAAGTGGATAGATTGAAAGCTCGTCTTGTGGCTAAAGGATACACGCAAGTATATGGTTTGGATTACAGCGACACTTTCTCTCCAGTTGCAAAGATGGCCTCAGTTCGTCTCTTCCTAGCCATGGCTGCTATGAGGCATTGGCCTTTGTTTCAATTAGACATCAAAAATGCCTTCTTACATTGTGATTTGAAGGAGGAGATTTATATGGATCAACCTCCCGGGTTTGTTGCTAAAGGGGGGTCTGGTCTTGTATGTAAATTACAAAAGTCCTTGTATGGCCTCAAACAATCACCTCGTGCTTGGTTTGGTCGGTTTAGCAAAGTTATACAGGAATTTGGAATGATCCGCTGCGAGGCAGACCACTCTATCTTCTTTAGACGCTCATTAACACATAGATTTATCTATCTTGTTGTTTATGTAGATGATATTGTGATTACAGGTGATGATCAGGAGGGCATCAAGGCTCTGAAGCAACATTTATTTAAACACTTTCAAACTAAGGATTTAGGTCCCCTACGTTATTTCCTTGGGATTGAGGTCACTTAGTCAAAGTCCGGTATTGCTATTTCTCAGAGAAAATATGCCCTTGATATTCTAGAAGAGACCGAACTTACAGATTGTAAGCCAGTTGACACTCCCATGGATCCCAATGTGAAGCTTATGCCTAATCACGGGGAGCCTTATCCTGATCCAGGGAGATATCAGAGATTAGTGGGAAAATTGAATTATCTCACCATGACCAGACCTGATATATCTTTTCCTGTGAGTGTTGTAAGTCAGTTTCTTAACTCTCCCTGTGAGAGTCATTGGTTTGCAGTTGTTCGAATCCTTAGATACATCAAAAGATCTCCAAGAAAAGGACTTGTTTACAATGATAGAGGACATACAGACATTGTTGGATATTCAGATGCAGATTGGGCAGGTGATGCAAGTGATAGACGATCAACATCAGGCTATTGTATCTTCATGGGTGGTAATCTTGTCTCATGGAAGAGTAAAAAGCAAAGTGTTGTTGCACGATCAAGTACAGAAGCAGAATACCGTGCTATGGCTCACACCACATGTGAACTCTTGTGGCTAAAATTCTTAATTCAAGAGTTGCAGTTTTGCAAGGTTGGTCATATGGAACTAGTTTGTGATAATCAGTCAACTTTATACCTCTCCTCTAATCCAGTTTTTCATGAGAGAACAAAACATATAGAGGTTGACTGCCATTTCATCAAAGAAAAGATCATCTCCGGTATCATCAAGACCTCCTCAGTTTGCTCCAAGGATCAACTTGCAGATATCTTTACTAAATCTTTACGAGGCCTTAGGATAACATATATATGTAACAAGCTAGATGCATATGATATATATGCTCCAGCTTGAGGGGGAGTGTTAAGATAATTCTATAAGATATAGTTTAGATATACTAGTTTATCCTCTCCTAATTTCTAGTTTAGTTTCCTTAGTTAGTTTTATCTAAATCTCTAAACTTTAGGGATTGATTATGTTTTATGTCTATTTATTTTATTGTATCCATCAATTCAATAACATGAAAATTATTCAGATTCAAGTGTAACCAAGTTCTTAACATAAAAATATGCTGCTTTAATGTGCACATCATCTAAGTGCTGCTAAGATCAAATTGAAGCTATTTATAATAACTCCTAAGTTAAGAAATGTGAACACAAGAGCTTTAATTAAGCATCAAATATAAAATAAAATGAAAATTCATGACAATGTCTCAACAAGGCAAGATAAACTCTAAAAGGTACATATGTATCATATTGAAGCAAGGAAAATATTGTTATTTGAAAGAAAATACATGATCGCCACAATGCTCTGTTCAAGGATTCCAACACTGAAATTGTTTGAAGGCTAGAGTGAATCATTGTGCAGACAAGGTGTAGCCAATGTACATCTGAGTCCTAGACTTCATGAAAAATCACCTAAGATTATATGATCACTTAGACTTCTTTCCCTGTTTTTTCTTGATAACTTCATCAACATACATTATGCCCTTGCCTTTGTAAACTTCAGGTGGCTTACAAGTCCGTACAGTAGCAGCAAATTGGTGCACCCTTTGTTTGTCTATTCCAGTACAGCAAATTACATTGTTTTTGAAGCAGAAAACACGGACAGCAGGAGGGACAGCAAGTTCCACCTCATGACTGTACCCCAATTTGAGATATAACAGACGCCCCGCAGCTTCAGCTCTGGCTTTGTATCCAACACCCACAATCTTGAGAAAGCGAAAAAACTTGGCCTCCATCAAATTCCAAAGCAAATAAAACGCCTAAAATTGCCACAGAATGAAAATTATGGTTGTACATTTGTTTCAAGGAATAATATTACTCCTACATTCCCAGGAATAAGAAACCTGGGAAAGATATTTCTGAAAACATATATGTCCATGTTTGGTACTTTATGTCATTTAAAAGTTATTTCTAGGAATATGTAATTATAAGACCATAACATCCCTAAAAAAATTGTTTTCTCTTTTTCTCCCACTACTCACTATAACCTTTTAACCACTCACTACCCATTCTTGCAAGACTTCAATCATTCCCTCCCCTGGGAATAAATTATACTTATACCCACCTCTATGGGAATGAATTGGTGGGAATAATGCTAAAAAGGCAAAACATGTCTGAGAATCATTGAGATACAAATCTTAAACAATCATAGGAATGTTGCTATATACCCATCTCAACATTCACAGGAATAACAAGCAGCCCCTATAGATTATAGAAAAGCAAAAATTTTGATAGATGAATCAAAACAGAGGGAAGAAAATACAAAAGAGTGAAAAGTGGAAGGGGCTGCATCCTATCTGGTATAATATAATATACTCAATGTCACAGCCATTATAACATAGAAAATTATAGATTAAGATATTTGAATTCGAGTAAGGCACTGTAGAGAAGAGATCAGGCACAAATAACAATGAACGAAATCATAGCATGCATTCTATAAGATTGTGGTAAACTAAATGAAGTTAAGCAAATGTATAACTGAACATTGAGACATGCATTTGTAAAATTGAACAGAAATCGGAAAACTTGGAAGAGCGCTAGAAAGAGGTGAAAAAGGGAAGTTACCTCTGATTATTGAGAGAGCCACCGCCGGACACAACGCCGCACGCATGCTGGAGCTGCACACACATAAACTAATTGGGCTGGGCCGCTTCTTTCACTCCCACTTCCACAATTGGGCTTCAAATCTCGCTAACGCGGCTCTGTAAGCACTCGGTATCTTGCTTTTATTTTTAAACATTTTTTGTTGACAAAAACTACTTAGAAAGTTCGTGAAAATAGAAAGCTACATGAATTTATTTTAATCCTTTAAAATACTATTATATTTAAATATTGAAGTTGCCTTAAATATTCAAATAATGATATGAGAAGTTTATTCTGTTCTAATCCATTTATTTCATTTTTTCCTCTTATTATAAATTATCTAAGATAAATTATATTTTTTTTCATTATTTTTTATATATTTTTAATTTTGATTCTTCAATTTTAAAATAGGGACATTTATCTCTCTAATTTTAAAATATAATTTTTTTGTATTTTCATCATATTAACATTTATTTATCATTAAGTTTTAATGTTTATTAGTACTTAAGTGATATAACATTTAACAACATAATACTTAAAGATAAAAATTATTTAAATAAGATTTACTAATAAAATAAATATTTATTGTCATAAAAAATATCAAGCACTCGTTAAAATAAGAATAAAGAAGATCTTTTGTATATTATTTTTAAAAATTTTATTGTTACATGTCATATAAAAAATTTAACTATAAATGTAAGACTAAAATTTTATATTTTTAAAAATAGAGAAACTAAATATCTTTATTTAGAAAAAAAAAAAACAAAAAATTATAGAATGACAAAAATAAAGAACACATTGAGAAATTCACATTTACATTTATATCTACAAATTTACATTTGATAAAATTCAAATTCCAAATCTATAAGAGAAATGCTAAGAACACAATATCTTTAACACGAGTTATAAGACTTGGGTTATATTTTCAAAATTACCGATCTGGCTACTAAAACGCTGCAAGTATTCGGAGACCAATTCAGCAATATAATGTTTTCTCCATGAACACTAAGCGAATAATTCGGCTGGTGATGAAAATTCCAATGATGAAAATTTCTAATTATTAAGAATCAATTTTCAAATAAATCGCACGAAACCTGTATTTTTCATCAAATCTCATTTTATATATTTTAATCAATACTTAAAAAAAAAAAAAAAAAACTGTCATCCTTCGGCGTTACCTTGTGCTATTCTTGTGTCACAGAACAACACCACTACACAAATCAAGAACATAAAGTTATGATGGAGAAGTAAAGGTAGTTTGAATAAAATAATACTAAAGGTGGTATGAAGATCCTGTTATTGCGAATGAACGTTTCCTCTTAGAGTGTTATAGCATGTTATCCATTATCAAAGAGAAGATATATCATTGGTTTTTACTTTTTATTAAATCAGAACTTGTTTCTTATACATACCTGGTTCTTACTTTACCAGATAGTTTGTATTTTTATGTTGAAGTTCTATATTGGAGCAGTTTTGAGATCATAGGTTGTTTGAATTTGGCTCTTAAATCAGCCGACAAGTAGATGGACATTGCTAGTGACACTCTTTCAAGAACAATATTTTTCGGAGAATTTGCTCTTTTGTATAATACTGATCAGATTAACCTTTCAACAACAGAAATAAACGAGGTCAATGAGTGAAGTTCACAAAAAGAAACCATTCTGATGCAGCAAAACTAGCATCATCCCAAGGCAATTTTTACATTCTTGATTTGAATCAAGTATCAACAGATGATTGAAGCAGTGACTCACTTTTTCCTTGGCTCAACAAACACCGCTGTTGTCCTTCGAGGCACAACAAAACAGCCAGAAGATGCCTGGTATGTTGAGCTCTTAACCAGGTCATCGGATGATGATACCTACAACACAGTAAGAAAAGGGAAAATCATATTAAGAGTTAAAATAGATTATGAACCAAAAGAAAGGTCTCTTGAAACTTCTACCAAAACTGCAAGTTTATGCAATAATTTTTCATTATTCAAATTTCCAAAACATATTATGGAAATATTCCAATTTCCATCATTCAAATTCTTATGTTTTATTCGTACCTGTATGGGATGCAACTGGAGACTTCTCGATTGCAAGGAAGGGCTTACAAATGATACTTCTTTTGGACTCGCATTGACAACAACCACAATGAATGAATATCTGCAAACACCATTTGTCAACAAAATTAAAGGATGTTCAAATCTTCAAACTAAAAATTGCTATATTCTTTAACATACACAGGATCCAGCTGAGACAACCCAGGAAAGCCATCGTGACCATCTTCAATGCTCATCACTATGACTCCACAAACCCATGATGGTCCAGTATTGTGAAAGCATACTCGTTGCTGCAGATATGACAAAAATATAGGATTATTGAAATTTGATGTCAACATGAATTATTAAATGGAATAAGTGGATCCCTCCAATTCAAAAAGGGATTTCCAATTCAATCTATCCACACTCCACTTCTCTGAGCAAGAAGGAGCTGGCAAAAGACAGTTTTGACAACTCAAGATGGAAACTGAATTAAGGTAAACCAACTTGAAACTATAAAACTTGTCTCAACTATACGTTCAAACAAAATTCTATATTAACTAGCTCAGAATACATTATAAATCTGAAATAAAATGAATCAGAAACAAAATCAAAATACTTATGTCTTAGCTGTATGAGAATATAATAACAATAATTAGTCACTGATAAAGAATATTCATTCTGTTGATTAAGCACCACAGTATCCAGACACTACTAGATGAAATAATTATATATGATGATGAAATTTAAAATGTCTCACCTGGATAGCATTAGCTGTCTTCAACCGGAAAAGTGGTGAAGAGTACCTTATACGCAGCAGATTCAAGAAATTGTCCACAGT
This sequence comes from Cajanus cajan, assembly GCF_000230855.2. Taxonomy (NCBI): domain Eukaryota; kingdom Viridiplantae; phylum Streptophyta; class Magnoliopsida; order Fabales; family Fabaceae; genus Cajanus; species Cajanus cajan. The sequence continues at coordinate 48,668,940 of NC_138523.1, read as the reverse complement.
GGCAAGGATGTCAATCTTCTGAGGCCTGAAGGATGGGTTTGCCAGTCTTGGTTTGATTCTGAAAAGTTGAAGGAGGATGCAACACAAGCTGTAAACTAACAATAGGATTGCTGTACATCACAATTTCAAAAAATCCAAAGCTCATAATTATATCATATAGTGCTGGTCCTGCTGGATAAGTTGTTGGTTCAGTGTGGCATGTTTTATAAATGGCGCTAATAAAATATTCAGACACTTACAGTGGCCAGTTCTTTTCATTTTTCTCCTGTGGAGGAAGTCCAACACCCCAATTATTACTATTGTATGTAAAGTCAAGTCTGAAATTGAGAGAGTTCAGAAGGAAACACATTCTTAGTTTCATTAAATCCATGGAAAATAACCAAATTGCTCAAATGAGTATAACTATTAGATTTAGAACATTAAAATGAAGTAGATCATATACTAATTTTGGCAAAGTCAAAAAAGTAACAATGATTATTATATATATAGCATAAGTTGAGTGTGCAGATATTACCTGTTGAACCAATCACCAGAATTATATGAGTCTCGATCCAGAGATTTTGACCGGAGTATCTCATCTCCAGAGTGAAAGAATGGAATACCCTAAGAACAGAAATTCTTCAGCACCAGAATAGTATCACTAGAAGAAACTATCTGTTATAATCTAAGCAATCAGTTTGGTTAATAATATATAAGAAACTGCTAGGATCCAAATTATCAAAACTCAATGCTCTAAAATCTGGTTTGATGGTGAATAAAACCAAACAGTACAGATTGCTACATGTAAGAAAACACTGAAGCTGACATTTCTGAAAATGATTATGCACACACACTATGCAAAAGATATCAGATGATTTACAAACCTACTTCTGAGGGGATTAAATTTCAGTTTCAGTTACAGAAGCCAAAGGTCTTCAAATAATTGTGTCCTTGCAAGTCAAGCGACTTGTCCACAAAAAGAGTTAAAATTTCCATGACATCACAGAGGCACTTGTAACTAAGATAACATGCACTTGTCAGGGGAAAAGGAATGAAGTAGCTAATTTGTGTTACCTCCTCTGCTTCTCATAAAAAGTTAGCACACCAAGGAAGGTTAGATATTTTCCAGAACAACTAAAAAACAGGGTAATAATAAAAAAAGAGCCAAAGAATAAAATAAATATAATAGCACATTGTAATCTCTCTGCACATGAATATTTAAAACAATGAGTATAACATCAGAGAGTGTTTATGAGAAACATTCCACTAATCATATGACTCCACCACCACTTCCTTAGGTTTAAATTAAGGAACATAGGCATTTTTGGCAGAGTAAATATTTCTTCATATTATCAGCTGCTCATATCTGTGCTAGTCTATTCTATCCTATTTGCCGCACTAAATGAAGCTTCGAAGATAAGAATAGAAACACATCAACAAAAATAATAGAGATAAAAAAATCTCAAGATTTTATTAGCGAATAAAATCATTTAACTTTAACCTGTGATAATGCTATAATACTGGTTGCCAAATGGTTTATCCTGCATCTCTCAGATACAGTGAGATCCATTGGAGTCTGAAAGTAAGGAACAGATTTGTGTCGGAGACCATGAAAAAAAATTGCATGAACAAAACAGAGTTTTGAGAATATTTATCATACCTTTAAGCTTACAATGTCAAATAGGGTTTCATTGTCATGAGCAGAAACATAATTAATCTGCAAAACAACTAAAGATGCCAATTAGACTATTACAAATATATATATACACACACACACACACACATATGCATATATCCTCTGTCCCCTTCATATTGTTAAAATTTAAAAAAAAAAAATGATGTTCAACACTGATAATTTAAAATATTGATGTTTCTAAAAATATAGAGCATGTTTAGACTTAAGAGGGGTATATAGTGAATAAGCTTACAGTCTCAATGGGGCATGAGGCATATGCAACAGGTGTGCCATCATATGTTAATATCTCTGACCCTTTTACCTGACACCATAACACTGAAGTTATTAGACAAGATTTCTCGTACAAAGAATTATATTCTGATAACAGGTAAACATCTTTCATGAAAGCATGCTTAGCATGCAGTGGAGAAAAGACACCTCCATTTTCTTTATTGCCCATATTACAGAGCACAATTGCTTTCACATGAATGCAGAATACAAAACCAGTCAGAGTTAGAAGAAGCTATCTGCATGTTATTCACAAAAACATTACTCTTAATCTCCATAACTGTATTGATCGGATTATTACAATAACACCACCAGCATTGGAACCAACACTGTCCCAGAATTGGAATTGGACCATTGAATTCCAAATGTCAACACTGGTACGTCTTTTAGAATTAGAATTCTAATTTCTAATGACAAATCCAGGGAATTGAAACATTGAACAATCCATTTGTATATATAATAAAACAGAGTTCTCACTATTGATATGTCTCCTACAATACCATTTTCTCCTCAAGACATGTTTCATCACACTCTTTTTTATAATTTTTAAAAATTCACAAACTATGAATTACTTATAAATTTCATTTTACGCTAAATTTCTTTTTTCCCTCTAATGTCAGTTTTTTTTTTCAAAATAATTACTTTTGAAATTCTCTTTTTAGGTTAAAATTTCCATTTTCATCTCAAATACAAGCTAAATTATACTCTTTACATTTAAAAAAATTGTTTTTTTCCTACTAAATTTGAGCTAATTAAATAAAGCCAAGGATATTTGCTCAAACAGTATGCAGAAAGTACAATTGTAACTTCAGTAGACAAAGAAAATTGACCAAATTTAAATACCTCTTCCCCTTCAGAATTGGTTAGCACAAAATCCTGCAAGTTTGCAGCCATTCCAATCTAGAAAACATAAAAAGAACATCAATAACTTACTATATAAAAAAGTTTCAGAATGATATTCATTTGATTTCAATGCGACAACAGAATAGAATAGAACAATATCACTCTAACAAACAATGTTGCATGTATCTGGGTGTCTATTTCCATATTTCATTGATAAAGAAGAATAAGAGAAAGCAAGTAAATTGTTAATGACGTAAATATATTTTGTTTCAAATTTAGGATAAATTGTTTTTGGTCCTTCACATTTAAAACTATTATTTTTAGTTCCTATAATTTTTAAAATTTGTATTTTAGTCTCTTAAGACTCCAATAATATATTAGAAAGTGACAGATTGAGACAGTTATACAATATCAATTGGATTTAATATGATGTTTTCATTAACCAGGACACTAATAGGTAAATTTTATGTTACAGTATTTGACAGACTTTTTAACAAAATTTGAGTATAAGAACTAAAACAAGTTTTTTGAAATTATAGAAACTAAAAAGACCAATTTTAAATTTGATGGACTAAAAACATATTTAAACCATTGTTAATTATATATGTTCAAGAACACCTATCAAAAGAAGCAAAACCCAAAGTTTGTGGCTGATCAAGTTACCAAGAAACCATCTTTCAGTTGAATTTAAGTGAAAGTAAAATAATAGTGTAAGTTCTAAGCACTTCCTAACCAACTCTCCTCTTCATAATGCCAACACTATTGACTTAAAATGACAATCATTCAAAAGCTGAAAGGATGCTTATCAAACTTAAAATGCCAAAATTTACATCAAGTGCAACCACATAACCCCTATTAAATTTGTCAGCAGGCACCATAATAATATAAAATTGATGCATCATGTTCCAATATTTTTAAGTTTTAACTAAATAAGACATATTCTTAAATACAAGTCGTCTATAAAGCCATTGATGCAGACCTGGATGTGATCCATTGATGCCGCAAGCATGGATTTTGCATTAGCTTCAGTTCCATGGTCATGGCCATTAGGCTGAATATAGAGGATATATTCCAACACTCAGAAAAAGTAATAAAGGAAGAAAGATATTATTACCAAACAAGATCCTAGGGTTGAAGGTCAAAGGTAATGCCTATAAAGTTGAAAATATGTTATCAACAGAAAGAAAGAAAGAAAGAAAGAAAATACCTGCATGAGTAGCCCAGTCACAAAACCCTGTTGAAGAGGGTGGCCAAATGGAGATCCACCAAGTATGGCATCTCGAATTCGATCATTAAAGCTGAATATTACAATTCCAACATGCCTAGTCAACTAAAAATATTTTATGCAATGATGACAAATTCTAATATTTAACATGAGAGACCGTATCAAGTAAATTTACATGAATAGTTGTATGTTTGGATTAACTTGTTTTGCACCAAAAGAAAAAATCCAGTTTAGAAGTTCTACCTTAAGCATTTTCAAAAAAGAAAAAATTGAAAGATTACTTACTAAGCAACACTAACAAACACATAATGAAAATCGACAAGCCCTACCTCCCAATTTGTGTTCTTGGGAGATTGAACTGAGAAGCATTTATCCCACGTCCATTTTTGGCAACTTCACCAAAGTCCCATCCTTCACCATATCTATTTTCAATTAAAATGAATAGAAAGATAAATAAAGAATATGAAGCTAAAATGCAACATGCAAATGAGTGAAAAGAAGATGAATGAAGATAACAAAGAAATTCACCAAAGAATGTAATTCATAAAAACAACATTGAGGAACAAGTACATGTAGATGCTTGAACCATCAACCCCATCCTTTTCTTTTGTTAAAAAATTGAGAGCAGTTTTTGCTTTCACCTGTATCCACATCATGAAGTCAATCCTTCAACAGTGTATTTGCAGTGTATGATGTCAGGTTCATTTTTTATTAGCTTTTTACTTGGATACACATAATTCAAAATCATGATAGATAGACATTATTTAGACATTTTGTTTGCCATCCCAATAATTTAGCATTCAATTCTTATTGCAGCATATGCTCTGAAATTATATCTAAATTACAAGCCACATTTACCAAGGAATTTTATGAGTTTCAATAATCAACATAGTGAAGCAACAATAAAAAAAAAAATCCATTAGTTCATTTATTGTCTATCCATTCATATCTTGCACTCGTTTGATAACATGTTTTCATATTTTCATATTAAGTCACATCTTAAGATGCCAAAGTTACAATACATACCATTGTGCTCTTCATTATATGGCCCATAAGATCAAATCTGAACCCATCAATCTGAAAAAGAAAAGGCCTCTCAGGGTCTTAGATAACCAATTTACCGAACATTAAACATTTTTTCCTCTTGATTGAAAAAGTACAATTGAAGGGGGGGATAATAAATCCTTTAAAACAGGATAACTTATAAAACGAGGAACAATAAAACTACAAATGCTGCAAGCTGCTTAATCTCTCAGAAAATCAGATCTACAAACTCCCTTAAAAGAAGTCATGAGCAGAAAATTTTATCTTTCTGAAAACTAGTAGATTCTACATAAAATCAATAATTCACATGTCACAACAGTGAAGTACCATCTGTAATTGAAAGGGTGCATCCAATAAACATAAAAAGTTTCTAAAACATACAAATATAAGTGGTAATAAGCAAACACCAGTGAAGGATATAAACAATCACCTTGTAATTGACTGCCCAGTGTACAAGATCATCAATGATCAAACGTTCAACCATAAAGTGTTCACTAGCAGTATTATTAATACAAGTACTGTGCTCAATGAAGCCATCAGTATTCCTTCTTAAATAGTAACCTGGAACAATCTATAAGATACATTGTGTCACACCACGGAAGCAGATTCACTTTACAAAATAGTGAACAAATCCTCAACAGGACAGCTATGCATATGTATATCTCAACAATTACAGGTCCAACAAAGAATACATCATGATAATTCGTGACCTTATCAAGGACAGAATGTTCGTCGAAAGGTCCACTTCCTTGCAAATGATTGTAGACAACATCCAACACAACACGAAGGCCAATATGGTTAAGAGCCTGCAATGTATACAAATTCCAAGAGACAGAACAATAAAAAATAGATTTAATTGATTGTATACAATAGTATTACTGATCTACATTACAAAATTAAATAGAAAATTGGATTTATGGATCTAACTTCTCTGGCTAGAAAGTAATAAATTCAGACCTTAACCATCTCACGGAACTCAATTGTACGGTATGGACCATTTGGATTACTTGCATAACTGCCTTTAGGAACGCCCCAAAGAACAGGGTTGTACCTTTTTGAGACAAAAAATATAAAGGCAAACTTAACATAAAAAAATGGTTTGAATTGTCAATCAATGTGGTGTTTAGGATCTTACCCCCAATTGTATCCATCAAAGTTTTGGATGGCCGTGATGAGAGCTTGTTGCTGATCTGAATCAGGTGGCAAACTTTCCAGTATTGTGGTATCTATCAGAGTCAGATACCAAACAAAAGATAAATCAAAAGAATATAATCATGAGCTTATATTTTACCACATATCTTAGTTACAAGCTTCAAACCAAATGGATAAGAGGTGTGAGTCAATCTATAGGAAAATGTAAAAGAAGACAAATGACTTGCATTTCACACACATACACAAAGATATGAGTATCATTAGCAAAAATGGACAAAAAAATAGCATAAGGGTATGTTATGAATGCATTGATGACTGTATATATTAAATATATATAACGAAACAACAGATGACTATCTGCATCATATCCTTATATAGACTATAAATTGTGTGAAGAGACAGGGTATTAATTTAAAGATCAAGTAGCACTGATGAAGGAATCCTAGAGGGTGGGAAACATAGCTTAATCTCTGACACTAGATATTATGTGAGATTTCTTTCAAGAAGTAAAGTTTCCATGAAGTATGCAGAGAAGGGAGGAGGTTTAAATGTAAAACAAGAGTTTATTCAGAGGATAATCTGTCATAAATTTTACCTACAAATCTCCAGTTCTCCTTTTGATCATCAACCCCAGCAAAATGAAATGTTGGCAGTAGATGGATATGGGTGATACCCGCACTTGATAATCTCTTCAGATGATGTACACCTGCAGAATCCTTCAAACATATTGCAACAGCTATTTCAAATTCCATCATAGCAGTTATTTATGCACCTATTATTTCAGTCACATATCAATCTTGTTTTCAGTATGTCATAATTGTCATTCAGTTTTAGAATAATTTCTTCAATTGGATATTTGGATTCTTTAGTTTATTAGTTACATCGGCTACATTGAACAACCATCATTTTGTGAATGGTATTTACATGGAATTTGAGAAAGTATTGGAGAATTAAAGATAATAGAATTACCAGCAACGTAAAGGCCAGATAACCACCACGAAATTCAGGTTGAACAGAGAGGTCACTGGCACTGTGGCAGCAAACAAAAGATAACTAGAATTCATAATGAGAAAGAAAATGTCACATAAAAACTCAAAGCAAGCAGCACTTCCAAGTGATACATCTAAAACTAAGCGCAATATATAATTAACTTCTTCAAAGATTATGGAAATAGACTAATATGTTGTGTTGTGACAACTAGCAACAGACTAGGGAATACATGTCTAAAGCCATCTATCTGGAGAAACCAAGTGAACTGAAAATCAATGAAACTCAGAGAAACAACAGAAGTTAAGATAATTTTGAAAATAGAGCATATGAAACCTGAACTATTTATTTAGTTAAAAAATTCTATGTGTGGGTCAGGTAATTGCATGGAGCAGAGCTTGTCTCTTTGTTCTTTCTACCTCTCTATCCTCTAATTATTTTCTCTTTCTACGAAACCAAACATCAAAATCGCGAGTATTCATTTCAGTATTCAGGTGTATTCTAGAATAATTTTTTGGGCATTTGTGCTCAAAAGCAGAATTATAAGTTTCAAAGAGATTATTGAATCACATAAGGAGAGGAGAGGACACTGAAAAATCTATTTTTCACATACAAGAATGTATAAAACATTTTTAAAATTTTAATTTGAAGGCTCAAGGTATACCCGTAAAATTTTTCAAATCTCACCTAGATCATCTGAATTTCTGGATTCTGAAAAACATCCATTATTATAAACTTTAAAAATAAAAAACAAAAGTGATCCTTGAATAAAATTAAAGACATCATTAAACAGTTACCTGAAATCCCTTATATGCATTTCATATATGCTTATATCAGAGAAAGAATGTATAACAGGTTTCTCATTAGCCAGATTATTCCATCCACCAGGTTTTAAGTCATCAGTGTCAAGATTAAGCAGGAAAGTCCGCTTTCCATCTGATGAAAGTCTGCTTAAATACAGAAGAAAAGAGGGGTTAAAATACACAAATCATTTGGGAAATTAGCTTTTATATCTAACCATTTAAAACATGTATTACTAAATGTTAATCATGAATGCTAGAATCAAGAGTACAGAAATAATTTGCCAAAGATAATTGATGGTAAATTGACATGAATAGAGCATACCCTCTAGCATATGGATCATTTGCATAGCATTTTTCAACCCGCAAAGTGCTAGGGTGGTAAACACATACTTCATAAACATAGTAACAGCGTTCCCAACTTTTTGGTCCTTTAGTTCTCCAAACACCATTTTCCTCCTCAAGGCAAACAATTTCTGTGGGATCATCTCCTGACGGGTTCTTATAGATATAAGCATGCACTGCCTGTTCTTACCAAAAAGAATATATGCAAGTAATATGTATATGAGGTTGAAGAGCACATCAAAATCAAGACCTTTTCAATAAAAGATAAAATACTTGAGCAGTAGGCGCCCACAGGTAAAGTGACACAGCTTCCTCTGAGAAAAGTGCACCAAGGGGACCACTATATGAGAAAAGCTCATCTAAAACACCGGGTAACTGCAAACCAGAACAATTCCTGCATTTCTCATCAGCTGTGTAAAATGAAGAAAGGAAATACTATTAGTAGGCACTTGTGACAACAATGAAACTTTTCCTTCCATAACATGAATATACTGCAAAGCATGTGCTGCAAAAAGCTTTTCTACTTTACAATCGAATGCAGGATAGATCCTAAATCAACTATGCTATGCTAAAATGCTAATAAAGAAGCTGAGCATAAGCATGTGCTACTCTATAAATCGAATGTATAGTTCTAGTTCATGTGATATTGCAAAAGAAGAGGACTTACAATCATAAATAACAACCGCTAACTGGGATTTAAGAAGAGGTTTAACATCCAAAGCAGGTGGCAGTTTGAAAGCTTTGTAACCTCGAATATGTGGAAATTTCTCCACCACCTAACAAAGCAAAGCTTGCAGTCATTAGTGATTCTTATTCCACTGTAAATGTTTGTCAAAAACAGTGGAAGCATAAAGCAAACAGCCCTATTTATTGTTTAGCATTTAGAAAAATACTAAACATTTAAGAGATTAAAAGGGTGGATTACATTTGCAGGAAGGCCAGCCGTATCCTCCTGAAGCTTAATTTTCAAATCCTCACCTGTTAATTAGCACTTTCCAATTCAATGAGCCAATTGTAAATAAGAAAAGATGGCATTTTTTCTTTTCCACTTGTTTGAACAAGTACAAGGAATTGTTGTCAGAAACCCAAACCTTGAATTTGGCAATTTGCAATGGTCAAAGAAGCATTTTTGCTAGCAAGCAGGTAGCAAGAAAGCTCATTTCCAACATCAACGTTCCAAGCAATGAGAGAGTCGGTGACCCAATAAGCTCTGGAGTACAAGAAGCTATGCTGCATCTGGGTCTTCATCAAGTTGAAAAATTAAAAACAACAGTCAGCAAATCCAATAAAAGGGTTGCAGCAATGAACTGAGAATACACGAATTTAAGACCTGAGAAAATGAAGTAGATTGCTCCAGGGAAGAAGAAAGGGAGCAAAAAGCGGGTGGTGGGGTATGGAGGCGAAGTGGGGTTGTTTGGGAAGGAAATTGAAGATGGAGTGAAGAACGAGGGAAGGAAGAAGGAAGAGGAGGATGAAGATGAAGGTGGGAAAGTGAAGGGAGAGAAAGAGAAGAGGATGATGCTAACAGAAGCATTCTTCTTCCTCAGATGATGCTACTGTGTTGTGTAGAACATACATGCACCGATGCACGTGTCCAGTCTAATGTAAATATCACAAAAAGTTAACACCCTTTTCACTTTCCTTCTATATCATGAATCATGAATCATGAATCATGAATCGTGAATGGAAGATCCTAAAAAGTATGTCTTATTCTCATATTCACTCCTTAATTACTTCTAAGTTTATTAAATTTTTAGTTTTTAAAACCCAATAAATTTGATCTTTTATTTTTTTTATCTAAAATTCTTATATTCTTTTTTTTTTTAATATTTCACAAAGTTAATGAATAATTTTTTCAAAAATTTCTTTTATTCAAGACTTGCCCTGATTTCACAAAATCTTTCAAAATTTTACTAAATTTTTTTAGTTCAAATTATTTCATATTTTAAATGGGTCATAATATGTTAATATCGCGTGTAAGTTCACTAAATTTTACTTTTAATCTTTTTTTATATAATATAAATTTGATTGATTCATCTATTAAATTATATGATATTCATGATTATATATATTAAATTTTATATAATTTAATTTTTTAAATACATGATTTATATTTAAATATATTTATTTTAAATGTCCTATTATATGTTAAAATAAATTTTAGAATTTAAAATTTAATAATGTAATGACCTATTAAATAATTTTTAAATTATATGAAATTTAATACATATAATTTCAATATAATTTTATATAACTTAATAGATTGATTCAATTTGTATTATTAAAGTTATTAAAAATATAAAATTTAGATAAGTTTTTATAACCCACACTTTAAATATATGATAAATCTTGCATATTTTGATAAGAACAAGAATTTTAAAATTTAAAAAATAAGAAATCAATCGAATAATTAAATTTATTTAATTTTGAAAGAAAAAGTTAGAATAGTTTTAAAATTTCAAAAGACTAAAATTGTCCAAGTTGATATTAAGAAATATATATATATATATATATATATATATATATATGAAGATAAAATTAAAGTTAAAACAAGTTAATGTTTTAGCTAATAAAATTTCAAAATTATACTTTTAATTATTTTATTATAATTGTAGATAGATTAATATTTTTCAATAAAACTATATTATTTGTTTATCTCTAAAACTCAGTTTAAAATGCTTTTTGTTAACATTACATTAGTTAAGTAGAACTACATTAAAAATTCTCAAGAAAAAATTTAAAGTTTGAGTCATGAATGAAAAAAATATAATTAAAAGTGTAAAACGTAATGAATGTACTAATCAAATTTTTTAACAGAGACTAATTATTGATTAAAAAAATATAAATATTTTACATCTATAATAAGATAACAAAAAAAATCATATATAAAAAAACAATTTAAATCTGTCAATATTCTCTCTAAGGTATTAGAAGCATGATAAATACTATTGTGCTTGTTTTGTTGTTGAAGTTGTAAGATTAGTAATTAGAGTTAACAATTTAAGCCAATTATACAGGTAAGTTCAAATAGTTCATGATTAACATTTAGTTGAATTATCGAAGGTAATATTCAAAATAATTAAATTTATTCAATCAATCCCATCAATCATCTTGATTTTTGCTATGAAATTATGTGTATTTTTATTAAAATGTATGTATTAAACATGTTTATTTTAATTAAAATCGAGTTGGCTAACATAAGATTATTAAATTCTTAAGTCTGAAAGAAGTTAAATCCAACTTAACTTAATTTTTCACTTTGCTACAGTATGGTAATGAGCCAAACACAAGTAATAGTGTTCATCAATCATCTCATCAGATAAAACTCATCTTCATACTCACCTTTATACTCATATAGGTATTTGTTATTAGATACTTTCAAATTTTATCAACATTGATAGCTATTGATGGATATTTGCTATAAAAATATAAATTAACAAAATAATTAATGCAAAATACGTCAACTCGTCGACATAAATATGAAGTACAAAACAATTGTTCTAATAAATAATTTACTTGAAAAACTTGAAAGTAATTAAAATACTTAAATTTTTAATTAAAATTAGAAACTAAAATAATTCGATCCATTAAGTTTATAAGTATGAAATTCTGTCGAAAGAAACAGCTTATAAGTATGAAAAATTAATACAACTCTTTATATATATACGGAAAGGTATTTAAATGATAACACATTCGTGAGTACTTATGAATATAGGTACTTGCTTCATTAATAAATGACTAGAGAAAAAAAAATATTAAATTATTTACAAATAGTGACCTAACTATCTAAATTTATCCCATTACAAATTCTACCTTTATATTTAGAGAAGAGTTATAATTATACTGGTGTAACTTTTACTAAGTATTAAATCGCTCAATAATTTTAATTAATTGTGAATTTTGTAAATTCAACCGTTGGATTGAAAGTTCATATCACTTTATAAGTGTATATCAAATTTTGTTAAAATTGAACAACAACTTGAAGGTGATCAAAGTATCCATATTTTAGTGTATTTTGAAATGAATATATTACATCAATTTTGTTTTATAAAAATGAAGTATCAAATCATCTTGAATTAATATAATATTATGTATATATGATCTAAAATATATGAACTTTTAATTTAACGGTTAAATTTATAAAATTCACATTTAATATAAAGTTATTAAACGATGTAACACTTGTTAAAAGTTACACCAGTATACCTCTTATATTTATAATGAGAGAAATTTAGATATTTGGGCCCTGTCACCGTTGGTTCACTACTAAAAAAAAATTAAGGCAGATGATAAACACACCTCCACTCTTGTATAAACACACCCCCTTTTTAAAAAAATATACATAAAATATCTAAATTACCCTTAAAAAAAAATTATTTCAAAATTTACACCCCCTTCCCCGCACCCCTGTACCCCGCACCTCCATTTCCCGCGCCCCACAACCCACACCCCCAACTCAGGGACTGAATCTTGACGGCGGCGCAAGTTTCCTCCGCCAAGCGCCGGTCCTGCAGCGCCGTGGCAGGGCAGCTAGTGGGAGCAGCGGTGGCGGTGGTGAGCCTGACGACCTCGGCGCCGGCGTGTGCGACAGCGAGAGCGGCCTCGGCGGCGTGTGCGACAGCGAGAGCGGCCTCGGCGGCGTGTGCGGCAGCGAGAGCGGCCTCGGCGACTGCTGCGGTGGCGGCGGCGACGGCGATGGCATGCTTGTTGGCGTTGAAAGAGTGGGTGAAGGGAGCAGAAGAGGTGGTGGGGTTGTGGGTTGCGGTGTGTTTAGAGAAGGGCCAAGTTTTTTTGGGCTTGGGAGCGGTGGTGTGGGGGTTTGGCGGATTGCGGTGTTTTTTGGCGCCGAAGAGTCAACGGAGAAAGGCCATGAAGGGAGTTTAAGGCATTGGAAAGTGAAAGAGAGATAAGAGAAGTAGAGAAGGAGTGGAATGGAAGAGTTGGAAGAAGGTGAGACTTAAAATGGAGTTTGGATTTGGAAATGTGTTTACTGTTTTATGCTACCTTCTCTGCTTATCACGCGCTGATGCGGGGAAGGGAGGTGCGGGGTACAGGGTCGGGGAAGGGAAGTGCGAAAAGGGAGGTGCGGGGTACAGGAGTATGGGAAGGGGAGGTGTAAATTTTAGAATTTTATTTTTTTAAGGGTAATTTAGACATTTTATATATATTTTTTTTAAAAGGGGGTGTGTTTATACGAGAGTGGAGGTGTGTTTATCATGTGCCAAAAATTAATAAGCTTTTCAGATTTATCTTTTGGGCCACAGCCTTGTTTTTGAGTTGGGCTGGGCTTCGTTCACTTCTTCAGGGAGTTGGACTTGACCATGGAGAAGCATTACTAATCAGTTTTCCTACACTTGGGTTTTTGTTTTCTGTACTCATTATGCGTGTTTCGGAACCAAAAGATAATATATATTTTTTAAATTATTATAACTTTATTAAGATTTATCAAAATGACATCACCTTTTTCTATTTAATTACTTAATACTTACTTTTTTATTTTATGATTTAACTTTTACATATTATTTACTTTCATAATTTTAGTTTATTTACATGTTAAAATTCATTCTCTTTTACTGTTTTAAACTTTTTCTATTTATTAGTGTTTATTTTTCTTATTGACTTCATTCTATTGTGACATAATACAAATATAAAATGAATATTTTTTATTGATGAATTGTATAAAGACATAATTGATTAATTATTCTCATATAAAAAATTTATCAATGATATTGATTACACATAATTAAATTTAAGAAACTTAAATAATCCTAGATGTATAAAATAAGGATGTGATTTCGTAGACTCAACAATACATTTTTTTGTCAAATATCATAATCACCAAAAGAACAATTATGCAACATTTAGAAAATTTTATTTTTTGCATAAATAAAAAAACATAAAATGAATTGCTTAAATAGAGGCAACAAAAAGAAGAAATAGTAATGAAAAGATAAATTGTTAATGAATGAAGGAGAAAATTATGCACATTAAAGATTTATTTTTTTTTTTACTTGGACAAATTTTTAATTTTACTTATAATTTAAGAAGTTAAATTAAATTAAAATTAGACAAACTTTTGGAGATGTGAGTATAATTTCTCCTAACTTTTTTTTTTAAATCCGTAAAAATAGAATATATTGTCATTCACGCATATTGCTCAAACAATTGAACTAAATTTCTTTAATTATAATAATTTTGGAAATAACATTATTGATTATATTAGTATTATTAATATGATTTCCAAAATTATAATATCATCCTGTGAAGCAAATTTTGTATAAGTAATCTTGAAAAACAATATATTAAAACGCACGTTTCTCATCTAAACACAAACAAATGTCTTAAAATTAAAAGATTTAATATAAATTTGACTAAATCAAATTTTTAGTCCTTTTATAATACCAACTTTATAATTTGATCCTTCTATTTTTAATTTCATAATTTTAATTTTTAATTTTATAAAATTCACAATTTTAATTTATTTATTGAATATTTTTTCATTGATTATTAACGTTTATCACAAACTAAGATTAAGTAAAAAAATACGATAATTAATATTAAATAATATTTAGTAAGATTTACACTTTTAATCCTCATTTTTAATCTCATAAAAATGATAAAATAAAATAAAAATAAAATAAAAATAATAATTAAATGTGTAATTTAGTCTAAATATTATTAAATAATATTTTGTCATCTACCTAATATGATTTACCTAATATTAAATCATGATCAATGTTTAAAGCTTAATGATCAATAAATAAACACCTATACGTAATCAAAGTTGCTTATTTTATAAAATTTAAAAATTGTGAAATTCAAAAACTGATAATTTAATATTATAAAAAAATTAAAAGTATAATTTAACCTTTAAAATTTGGCAAAATGAAATACCTTATTATTACTTATTAGTTTAGCATTTTTTTTACTCATCTCATATATAATAGGTTAAATTTAATTAATTTAAAATTTTTAATGCATTTTATTTGTTAATAAGCATAAATTCATAATTTAAATAATTTATTTTATAATTTGATGTTCAGTTTTAAAAGTCATTTATTTTCTTAAAATATGCATTTTACAATTATCATTATATTATAAATAATGATAATTTATACTTATTAAATTAAAGAGTACTTGTATAATGACAAAATAAAAGCATTTGGTCCTCTAAGAAAAATGTGGAATTTAGATAATCAATAAAAGTGACTTGACTTATTTAGCATTAGTGTCTTGTCTTGGTTGGAACGTGGAGGCTGCTTTACTATTGTTCCACGGCTTGCAAATTACTCATATATTTTTTATTTTATTTAAATTTTTTTTCTTCTACGTGTTAGTTATTGACTTCAAGTTCAAGAGTTTGAATCTTGCCTTGTGTATGCAGCCACGCTAAATCTTGGGGCCAATTATCCCACCCTTTGAGGTGCTTTCAATGTAACAAGGAGATTAGTCACTGCTATCGGCGGTGAATACTCCAGGAACGAAAAAAAAAAAGTTATTAACTTCAAGTCTCCTCAGAAATTAGATTTTATTTTTAGAATTGGTTTAAATAATTTTTAGGGTTTACGCACTATTGGTAATCACGTGACAAAACAAACTCGTTCAAAGAGTGACAAAAAATAAATAAAGTTCTAAATACAAAACATATGTAAACACAATTATACTACTGCTAATGTAAATTTCAATCAACCGTTGTGTCAACTAACATCAATTAATATCCAAATTAGGCAACTGATTTAAGAGATTCTGTTACTTAATTGAATTTATAGTTCACTCTAAAGAGCTTAACAATAAATGAAAGTTGTAAGGTAAAGTATAATTAAGATTATAATTTGTCTCCCTATAATACACATTCATGAAGGAGTCTCTCTGTCATGACTAGTACACAAATAACTAGCTCTATGACTGTTACTTTTCAGCTTCTTGCATTGACTATTAGTCATTTAACTATGAGTAGTTGTTTTCAAAACGACTACCTATAACTATCCTTAATTGTCTTTGACGGCTGATGGATGTTGACCAACATTTTTGGTGCCAACAACTACAAGAACACAAATGATTCTCGAATTGGAATGGTCAATCATCAGAAAAATAAGGGTTTGATGGCGCATTTGTTAGAAATATACCTAAATATCTTTAAAAAAATAAATTAATTTTTGATAAATATATATATATATATTAAATATTTAAATTTAATTTGTTTTGATTATTTTAGAATTTATATTCTTATTTTTAGAATAAGATAATATTAATATTTAATTTTGTATGACAATTTTTTCTATAAATAAAGATCTCATAAATAAAATTAGATTATATTCTTCTGATAAAAATTATATCTTTACAAAATACAAATACAAGATAACTCATTGTTGGTATCTAGAGTTAAGGTTATGACCTATGGAGATGGAAGCAAAAACAAATTTTTTACAAATTTTCCCACCTATTTTTTATGGAGAAAGTTACGATCGTTGAACGGTAAGATTGGAGACATATTTAAAAACTTTAGATCTCTGGAAAGTCATAGAAGAAGATTATGATGTTTCCTAGTTGTTAGACAATCTTACCATAACCCAAATGAAAAATCACAAGGAAAAGAAAATCAAGAAAGCAAAGGCAAAAAGTTGTCTCTTTGCCTATGTTTCACAAAATGTTTTCACGAGGATCATGACTCTAAAATCGGCAAAAGTAATTTGGGATTATCTAAAGGAACAATATGTTGAAGATGCAAGTATTGAATTTAATGGAAGAATTTGAGTTACAAAGAATGAATGAGACATTTAACACACAACTTCACAATGATGAAATATTGTTCACTTTGAGCCCATGTCCTCATGATTTTGCTTTTGATCATCATCCAAAAAATTTCTCAATCATTAAAGTATATGTGTGTTTTATAAACTATTATTTTTTCTCTTATTTTATCGATGTGAGACTTGTTTATATCCCAACAATCTTCCCCTCAAACAAGGGATTTAACATTTCATTTCATACAGCGGAATAGGGTTCTGATACCACCAACTCCACAATGATGAGATATTGTTTGTTTTGGCCTACGCCTTCACAGTTTTACTTTTGGTCATCACCCAAAATGTCTCTCAATCATTAAAGTATATGTGTGTTTTATAAACTATTATTTCTTCTCTTATTTCATCGATATGAGACTTATTTGTATCCCAACAATAAGGTATGATTATTAGGAACACAATTTTTTGATTCTATAATTGTTGAAAAAAATTTAGTAACTATAGCTGAAAGATATGAAGCTTCAATAGGGACCTTGGAGAGCACAAATGATTTGAATAAGATCACTTTGACAGAGGTGTTACATGCATTGCAAGCATTAGAACAAATGAGGCTTATGAGACAAGAAGGAATTGTGGAGGGTGTATATTTAGTCAAATGAAGGTGACAAAAATAAGAAGGAATTGTTCAAGAGAACAGTCAAAATAATAACACTCGAATTTGTCCATTATATCCTTATTGCAAAAAGACTAATCATTCACAACAGAGATGTTGGTGGAGACCTGTTTCAAATAAGTGCGAACAATTAAGATACCTAAAATATGTATGCGAATCTCATGAGCAACAAGAAAAAGTCAACATTACTAAAGATCAACCAGAAGAGGAAAAAGAACAACTACTCTCAATGTCATATTTTATGACCAAAAAACCCTTAAAAGCTTAGATTATTGATGGTGGTTGTACAAATCATATGATTTATGATCAAGAACTCTTTAAAGAACTCAACAAAATTGATATTTCTAAAGTTCAAATGAAAAATGAAGCACACCTTATAGTAAAGGGAAAAGGAACAATTGTTATTAAAAGTTGTTTAGGTTTGAAATTAACATATGATGTTTTTATATGTTCCTGATATTAATAAAAATTTGTTGAGTGTTGCTCAGTTATTGGAAAAGGCTATAAAATGTTATTTGAAAATAAAAATTGTGTGGTTAAAGATATAAACAAGAAAGTGTTCAATGTTCATATAAAAGTCAAGAGTTTTGCTTTAAATTTGGAGAAGGAGGAGTCAATCATAAATGAAGATACAAGTGAAGAGCACAAAGATGCATGTCTTTAAAAGAAACTTGATGATGAAGAGGAGAATGAAGATAATAAAAAACCACCTTCAAAAGAGAAGTTTAAAACAAATGCTAAAATAATCACACTCAGTGTATGTCTGGATTCACGTAACCGATCCACGTTTTAACCGATTTGACGCAGAAGTAAAAATTTATAGTGTCTTATTTTCGCGTTGTTTACACGATTGAAGCCCGTGAAACCAAACACACTGTCAAAAAAAATTGTAACAAAAACCACAAAAAGAATAAATCGATCAAAAAAAGAAAAGACAAATTTTGAAATTCAAATTTAAATTAGGTGATAAAGATATTTGACCAAGAAGAATATTGAGAATATGCCTAAATATCTTTAGGAGAATAAATTAATTTTTGATAAGAATCTTTGATTTATATTTTAAATATTTAGATATAATCTTTTTTGATTATTTTAAAATTTATTTCCTTATTTTTAGAATAACATAATATTAATATTTAATTTTATACGATAATTTTTCTCTATAAATAGAAATCTCATAAATAAAATTAGATTATATCCCTATAATAAAAAGTTATATCTTCACAAAATACAAATATAAAATAACCCATCAAAATTAAATTACACAGGAAATTATTGTTGGATAAATCACGGAATAACAACATATGTAAAACAGATAGTGGCAGAAATCAGTGAGAAATACACAAATGAGGTCACAACTGTGTATGGCAAATACCCAAAATCGCGTTGGTCAGTGAAAGACCCTTTTTGAAACCTTGTACAGATAACAAAATCACGAAAACAATTTTAGTTGAGTATCAACTTTGCCCTGGCATGACCTTGAGAAATCTGAAACTGTTCAGTTATACCTAAATGAGCCATTAAAAGCCATACATGTGTGATCAACTCACCACCTCGTCTAAGCTGTTTGGCATGATGAAGCCCTCTACACTGACTTGCTGCATGACACAGCATCTCCACCCAAACATGACTTATCATTTCCCATTTCTCTTTTTTCGACCATTTTTTGTCCTTTTCTAGAGACTCTAGTGATTTAGCAAGCCTACGTGCATCAAACAGCACAGACTTGCTTCGATCTCCTTTAACCTTTGATGGTGGAACATCTGTATTCACTCGAAGTATCACTTGGCAAACTTGTTCTCTTTTTGATATGTACTTCCTTTCTTGCAAGACTTCACTGGCCTCGGCACACGTGTCTTCAAATCTGATATGCCCTATTCCGTTGGGCAACATAAAAGGACACATAACAAGAAGATATAACATATAATTTGACAACAATTTGCTTATTTGACAATCTTGGATCACAGCACAACTTGAGTTAGCATTTACATCTGAATAATAGCAAAGATCAGTAGCAATATGCCAAAGCAGAAGGCTTTGATCAAACTCTACTTTAGTGCTCCAAGCCATGTCATGGCAGTCCTCCTGTTCCTGAAGAACTCGATCACCCCTTTGAGCACATAATGCTTTGCATGCTTCGGTGTCGTTTGCTTTCTGAGACTTCTCCCGAAGCTGTTCAAAGATGAGTTTTTTCAATTCCCCGGGGACGGTTTCGGTGTATTGATAGTAAGACTTCTCGAAGACTTGATATATGCGAAAGAATTTCTGGATTTTGATGCATTTCACTGGCTTATCCTTCAAGCAAAAACTTATAAGATTGAATTGTGGCATAAGATTAGACCACCTCTGAGTGTGTGAGAGTTTAAAACATCTCTGAAAACATGAGATGGACTTGTGGAGAATATCCACTTTCCAATTAGTCTTATGCTTGCTTAACCAATGCAACGTCCAACTTGAAGAAAGTAAAACAATGACAGAGTATATCTCAAGAAAAATAGCCCCAGCAAAAAGCAGCAAAGTAATAAGGCGGTCAAAATCTATGTGTGCTTTATCTATGAGACAAGAAAATGTAACAAATGCAGAGAGGGTGCAGAAAAAGGTCACAAATTTGAGGAAAATGCCAAGGCGGGAGTATGTGACCACTGCCTTTGTATATAGCTTATCATACATCAATCCAAGCTCAACCTCAATCACTTGAAACGTTTCATTCCATGATATCTTTTCCTGCTGAAAGAAATTTTGGCTGGTATGGTGGTCTTGAAAACTTAAGATGAGATCTGCAAATAGGCACTCGAAAATTGTAAAGAAATAGAATCCATTGTGCAAAGAGGAAGCATCCTGTATGCTTTCATTTGCTGTTGCCCCTTGAGAATGATCCAACAGTAAGGGAGTAGATTCAACCTTCAATTCAACTTGATATCCTTCAGCTTTTTTTGCAGTGTAGTCATCCATGAATTTTGCATAGTTTGGTCCCGGGTCTGCAGGAGGGAGGATGGATTCTCTGAACTTTTTGCTGCTTCCCAACCATAAGGACCAAGTCCTCTCACCATATTTGATTATTCCTGCCACCATAATTGGAAAGGTAACATAATTAAGGTTGCTGCCGTTCCATGAACAGTAAACCACATAAACTGCTACTGCTAGTTGGTAGGTTAACCCAAGCAAGTGTCTTAGCCATAGCTCATTATCCTCAATGGAGTAGGCAGTAATAGTGTCAGGGCCACCTAGATGCACAAGTAGGAAGGGTGCCCAGATGGCCATGATTATGAAGTTGGGGTCCACTGAAGGATTTTTGCTGTCTTTGGATAGAATTCCCAGCGCAACGGTCGCAATCCAATCTGCTGATAAATAGCTCAACCAGACACTAATATGTAGCCGTGTGTCTGCTATGTACTTTCTTCGGTTTCCAAAAAGTATTAAGAATAGTTGCAAGAAGAAACTGATTATAACCAGAAGTCTAAGTTCCAAGATACTCCAGACTACTTTTGTCAGATCCGGAATGATGTCATTTAAATTTGTTTCCATTGAATGTATCAAACTACTGACAACTGGAAAACATACGTAAATCAGGGTCAATTTGCTTACAAAGGAAAGAGGACTAATATTGTTTACTCACACCATATACAATCATAAATTCATAATCATTAATGGGAAAGGACTAAATTCTGATTAGTGAAACGAACATTAGTCTTACCGTCGAGCAACATAGTTTTTGTGCTTCTCTTTGATCGTTATTATGTTTCAAGCAATTCCACAACTTGCTGTGCTTAGTATCTGGAGCAACGACTAAGGAAATATGAATGCAGTTTCTGTATGCCACGAACTTGCTATTTAGTGGTGTCTGCATAGATCATGTTTTGGTTAAGGAATACCATCACATCTTTGTTCTCTCAGCCAAGTCTTGAAGTCGAATTCTTCTATTTTTGGCTTGGCCTGGAGTTGTACAGCTGTATCCAAGCATGCATGAGCATGATTTGTTAGCGACAACAATGAAATTAAAAAATTTGTTGATTGATGTTAAATGATAATTATACATCACCTAATATGCATTTGACTTTTCAACGTGCTCATTAAAAATGGAATAATGAACTAGTTTTTTAATCTCACATTGATTAATAATATAGCTAAAGTGGTGTATATAAATGGGATAATTATTCCATTAATTGATTTTGTAAGATTAAATTAAATCTAAATATATGTTTTAAAAAATAATTAGAACATAATCCAATAATTATTGTTAGATTTATTAGGATTGTTATGTACCTCCCATTAATGTGTAATGGGACAACCTTCTCTTTATAAATTAGTTTATGAGATTGAGGTAGATAGACACCCATCTTCCTAAATCCCATAAAAAAATGATCACGTGTGCAAATTATTCATCTACTTGGAAAGACACAATAATTTAGCAAGACCCTTTATTTTCATAAAAAATACCACATGTGCAAGCAAACAACATTTATTCATCCACTAGGAAAGATAAAAATAATTAAGCAAGACCCTTTTATTTTATAGTCTACGTGTGTCTGCAGTCATTGCAGGTCAACCAAACAAACTAGCTTAACTTATTTTGCTTGGTTAAGATCATGAAATTAAACCAAATGATTTTTGTCCGAGTGAGTTGCTTATGACTAAGCTCAATTTGCTTAGTTGGAGCATGGCTGAAATAAGCTCCATGGTATCAAAGGCTGTAAGCAAACTAGCTGATGTTCTGATTCAAGAATCAACAGCGTTGGAGGAGGTAAGAAACCGGGCTGAACTGGTTGAAAGAAAGCTGAGGTACATGAAAGCAATCATAGACCACCTTGAAAGGCTTTCAGTCTCCGATCCCATTGAGCCAGAGTTGATACAGGATATAAAGATCATTGCTGCCAGTGCAGAAGAAATAGGCACCTTCCTCAACACATTAGCCAAGAAGAAGAGGAGGAAAGGTGTTCTCTACTTGCTTGACCAACACAATGTTGCCAAACACCTACAGCAGATCAATAACAATATTGGAGGAATCTGTCAGAGAATAATCAACTATGAATCCTTAGCTGAGTCATTGTGGAATGTTCAAATATTGCGTCCAACAGCACAACCATCTCTCCTTGATGGAGAAGTAGAGATTTTGATCGCCAATTTACTCTCGCATGAGAAGCGTCGCTTCATTACTTCAATCGTTGGAGCTAAAGGCACGGGTAAGACAACACTAGCCAAATTGATATTTTCCAATGAAGCTGTTAAAGCTCATTTTGCTTGTCGAGTTTGGCTGTCAGTGTTTCCACGTTGGAAAGTTAAGCAGTTTCAAAGAGAAATAAGCAAAGTTGCTGCCACACTCAGAACCTTGGAGGAGAGTGAAAAGTATCTCCTAGTTGTTGATGGTATTCAATCTTCCATTTTCTTGGATACTTTGAGAGAGACCATACGCTCCATACCTGACAGGTCAACAGGATGCAGATTTCTTGTTACCACTCGCAATGCCAATGTAGCGCGTCAAGCAGGTACCATATCCTTCGTTTACCCTCTACAGTTATTAGACGATGAACATAGTTGGATCCTGCTTAAAAACAATCTAGGAGGCGTTCCCTTGGAATTAGAACAGATGAAGGTTGCAAAAAAAGTAGTGGCCAAATGCTGTGGCCTGCGATCCGAAATATTAAAATTGAAAATGAGTGATTTGCATTTGCTTTCTCATAGAGATGTGACAAGCCTAGGAGAAAACCCTTGGTCTGAAACATTTGACACAGTCTACGAGAACTTACCTTCATACCTTAGGAGATGCTTATTTTATTTTGAGCTCTTCCCTGCTAGCTTTGCAATTCCTGCAAGAAGGTTGGTTGTGTTGTGGATCGCAGAGGATGTAGTGTACAATGGGAAAGACCAAGAGCGACCAGAGCTAGTTGCAGAGAAGTACTTGACAGAGTTGATAGATCTGAACTTGGTTCAAATTGCCAAGAGAAAGCCCAACGGCAAGGTCAAAACATGTCGTCTCCCTAATGCTTTGCGTCAACTGTTGTTGATAAAAGCTAATGAACTCCCAAAAATTTCCAGAATAGGCCAGGTGGTGGCAGATCGTCTGGACGAAAAAGATATCTGGCACAATCATATTCATGGTGACTCTACAAGTGATTCAGCACCCCTGCAAAACTACTACAAGGATGTTCTCTCCTTCAAGTCTTTTGATACTCGAGAGGGAAGAGCACCTGGACAAGACATAAGTAACTTTCTCAACATGTGTATTTCAAGCAATTGTCTTTTGTTGCTGAGGGTGCTTGATCTAGAAGATGTTTACAAGCCCAAGTTGCCTAAAAGCATTGCAAGACTTACTCTATTAAGGTATCTTGGCCTAAGATGGACTTATTTAGAGTCACTTCCATCGTCTATAAGCAGCTTGTTGAAACTCCAGACTCTTGATCTCAAACATACTTACATACAGATCCTAACCAGCTCCATCTGGCAAATGGAACTGAGACACCTCTACCTGAGTGAGACTTTTCGCACCAGATTTCCATCCAAACCAAAAGCTATAGGTGGTAATTCTCTATCTGACCTCCAAACATTGTGGGGACTTTTTGTGGACGAAGAGACTCCTGTGAAGGGTGGTCTAGACAAATTGAGCAGTATCAGAAAATTAGGAATAACATGTCAATCAATGTTACCACAGCAAGAGGCAATGGAATCACAACTTGATGCAGTAGCTGAGTGGATTATGAGACTAGAACACCTTCAATTTCTGAGGCTAAGATCAAGAGACGAAGAAGGTAGACCTTGGAAATTGAAGTTGAAGTTTTTGGAAGGACACGTTAAGCTCACTGACATGTACTTGCTGGGATGGCTGAGTAGTCCATCTATTCTGTCCCTGTTTCCCCCAAGCCTTGTTGACCTCACCCTATCACATTCCAAACTAGATGTTGACCCCATGCAAATCTTGGACCATCTTCCAAAGCTTCGTTCATTGTCGTTACTTGCAGAATCCTACTTGGGAAGAACTTTGGTTTGCAATCCTCAAAGCTTTCCTCAACTTTATGTCTTAAAGATTTGGAAGCTAGAAGGATTAGAGGAATGGGTTATAGAGAAAGGAGCACTCCCCTCTATGAGACAACTGGAAATCCGATCATGTCCTCGCATGAAAATGTTTCCTCTTGGATTAAAGCATGTTAACAGTCACCTTGAGTTGAAGTTGACAAACATGCCTAAGGAAATCACTACTAACATCGATAACATTCTGCCTCATTGTGATCTACACGTTCATAATTTTCAGTAGAATCATCTTTCATGCCTCCCTTTTGCATGTTCTGGGCATAGTGGAGCCTATATGGAATTGGAAATTGGTTCATTGGGACGTGTATTTTCTTTCACTGTAATTTGAATTGGGACGTTGTTTTCATATATTATATTGTCAAATCCAGATATATGTATCAATAATGGTAAGAGTATTGTGTTATCTACATGTGTAGTATTTTATAACTGAGTACTTAATTTTTTACATTTTTTTTTATTGAGGCTTTGGTGTTAATGTAGTGGTTTTTTATCCATTACTTTACGGTGGTTTTGAATCACCGCAAAATTAACAATTTGACGGTTTTATTGATTCTAAGAATTCAATTGTAAAAATTATAGAAAATTAAGGACTGAATTATATCTTTTTTAACACAGGAACCTGATTAAAAAAAAAAATTAAGTTCAATTACCTATGTAATAGAAATTTTTTGATCACCCTTTTTCCTTCTTCATTCATCATCATCATTAGTATCCTACCATCTAAGAATGTGCATTGACCGACATAGATTGTATAAGTTTAACCAATACTCTTGAATTTGAGTAATAAATATATAATTGTATTAAATAGTTGAAAGAAGAATTTTATTTATCATAATAGATTTATCCAAATTGAATAAGTTTCCCTCTAATAAAAAGTATTAGTGGTTAATAAAAATAATAATAATATAATGCATGTCAATTAGATCGTGTCAATAAAAAAACTCTTGTTAACGTGATTTAAAAAATTATTTGAACATGTCTATGAACCCCCAAAAAAAAAATTAACACTATCATCCTATAATAAGTGTCATGTAAGCAAAAAAAACAAAAACATAATATCATTCACATAAATTCCTACTAATATGAAAATCTTGTTAGTCAATAATCTATAAGTACTTATAGAATCTTGAAATAAACCCTAATTTCAGTGAATTCTCAGAATTCAACTCACTTAATCTTTTTGTAAGTATAAAAAAAATTAAATACCAAAATAAGTATCATTTCAACTTTTCAAAATAACTTTAATTACTACCTTTTTTATTTATATCCCTGTAAGTATTGTTTAGAAAATTGTTGTGTTACATCATTTTTTGTAAATAAGATTAATAACAAAGTTAATTTTATAAAATTATTATTGTATTTCATCTATTTATTAGTTTTTCAATGAGGTTACCGTAAAATTTTCTATAAAATGCACAACCTACTTTCTATTAAAAATCTGACTTTTGATAATGTAATTAAGTTTGTGCAAAGAGTAGATGGAAAGCAATCAAGTTATCACAGTTGTGTTCAGAAACACAACACAAATCCTCTTCACGTATAATCATTTTAATAAATGATAATAAACCGTATTTGAAATACTTTGATTTTAATAAAATAAAATTATGATAACAAAACGCTTAAACGAAAACCTTGGGTTGATTCTTCTCTCCAAGACTCCAACTTAAACAAGCAGTTATCAATGTTAAAAGTCAGCTTGAACCAGTAAACGGTAGAACCTTATAAGTAGCGAGGAGATCCATTCCAAAGTTTTTAATCCTATCTGCAACTTGTCACACGACCTTACAGTCTGGCTAATGGCAATGAATCAATGTGATAAACAAACTCGCTCAGTCACTGAGTGAGAAAAAAAATCAAAGAGCCGGGCTATAAAATACAAAAATGATGTAGAACTATTATACAACTAGAACACAAATGATTCTCAATTTGGAATGGTCAATAATTAGAAAAATAGGGGTTTGGGGGCACCGAAATCTTGTTCTCCTAGTATAAAACACGAAGGCTATTAAGGATGCATTAAGGATGCAATGATCGTAAATGGTCAAGTGCCAACCTTTTGTGATGGTCCAAGTTAAGCCACATAGTGTTTTCAATTTACACAATGATGTGAGACAAGTTGATTCCCACCAACTTGGTGCTCAAGAACAGATAAGAATCTAACTCGGTACTTTCCTAAAAGCTTGGAACAAAGCACGATCTCTTCATGAGGAACTAACCTTCTCTACTCTACCTACATGCCATACCTAGTTATTCCTGGAGGATTGACTTGAGCTAAATTAATTCCTTGAGTTCTGATGTTGGCTTCACTCCAGATAAAAGGTGCCGCCATCGAGTCCAAGCTCAGCATCCTCTTCTTCAATCCGGCGCCGGGAGATCCTTCGAGTGTCAACCCCCCCAGACTCTCAAGTGATGTTAGGCAACTTTCAGTGGAGCAGTCAGCCCCTTGAGGCTGGAGAATATGTGGTACTTCAGAAACATGCATTCCACCAACCTCGGTACATGCTGAGGGATAAAAGCCAACGTTATCAACTAGGGAACTTCTGGATGTTTTGCTTTCCATCCCTTGAAATTTTTGGTCATCTGCGTCAATAACTATGTCCCCGATAAATTGATCGGCCAACATCTTACACGCTCGCTCAAGCATGCCCATATATCTCCGTTCTGCATCCTGGCGAATTTGCAAGTGCTTCTCTGCCTGCAATACCATAATTCTTAAAAATAGTAAGTGTTAGGGTACATTTATAAAGATATAGAGTTATTTTATTTGATAAATGATGATATGCACCTACAAAAATAAGGGAGATGAGAAAAATGCAACTATGCACCTAGTCTACCTCCAACACCAATCAAAATGGTCTTAAATAATATAACCAGAACAACTAAGCATCTTATATTGTAAAAAGAAAATTTACCTCCACTAGTAAATGTAGTTTACTTTGTACTTCCATCTGCTTTCTTAATTCCTCCTTGACTTCATGACCCCTATACATGACATTGCAACTCTCGATTTGTTTATCAAGAACCATTCAGACACTTAAGCAGGAAAAAATGCTTCTCAAGAAACCATTAAATTCTTACTCGTTTGCATCAGAAGCTGGTAACTTTGGAGATGAGTTATCAGTACCAGGGCTTTCTTGAAGATATGAAGCTGACATCCCTTGCATAGTTTTTTCATCGAGTTAGATAAAGTTTAGACCACTACAAAAAGAGTTTACATTATATACAGTATTGCTAGTGTATTTTTGGCCCTCTTTTGTACAGATGGAAATTCACGAGTCAACCTTTCTCTGAGCAGGGGAACAAAGATAACACATTACACATGTAACCAATCTATTGAAAAGGATACACATACATAATTCAGTTGGAAACATAATATTAAAAAATTCAGATTACTGGAACATAATTCAGAAGTACAGAGAGACAAACCTACCATCTTTGCACCCCTCTTCAGAATCTTTTCCTGACTGCTTACCTAGCCTGTACTTCTGCAATGCAGCAAAGTATAGAATAAAACAAAAAATTATCATGAAGTTTCAATTTCACCAATGATTCTATAGTTGGCTGTTACAACAATGATATGCAAATAAACCTGAAGATGACTCTTTAAATGATAGAGTGTCAAACCCTTGACATTCATGGTCCTCATGATTGCTTTTGGAGTGGCTTCTGCAAATAATAATTTTAATAATATAATTAGAAGAAGACAAATAGAGGTTCCAAGTACTATGAATTATGAAATATGAAACACTTCTTGAGTAAAACTGATACAGTACAATGAAATATCATCTCTCATTATTAAAGATATTTTTGTTGCTACTAAAAGTATTGGGGAGCATGTTCTTTGGTTTGAAGATTTTTCGCTACACACAATTGATCTAGCAAGTTGACATATCTTGGGAGGGAAATTCCAAGTAAAAGAGTTTATCAGATGGAGATGACCCAATAGATATTACTCACATAGTCACATAATGATATTACACATTTTTATAAGAAGCTCCTAGAAAATTACATAGGGAGAAAAGAGTAAATGCCATTAAATTTTTACCTTCTGTTTATAATGTTATTTTGAATGTCCTCAAACTGTTACAACATGCATTGAAGTTGATACCACATTTAAAAGCATAAATCGCCATTTAAGTCAAAAGCCAATCTTAAGCACACAAAAAATGAATCAAGAATAATGATAGATGACTAAATCCCCGTGATCTTTAGAACAATTCTAAAGATGTGCACTCGTGAATAACTTTCCTCAAGAAACAAAACTAAGGCCGAGGTACCTACTACTAAAGCCTTTCTCCTTCACTCATACCTTTATCGTGGCATTATGCTAGGTAAATGCTAAGAAGCAATTTTAGATCCTTGATGAAGGACATGTTTGGATAAACTTTTCAAGAAACACTTCTAAGAAGAAGAAAAAAATGAGAAGAAAAGTCAAAATAAACTTCTTCAAAGTTAAAACTAGCTTATACATAAGTTAAAAAAAGATTTTGTAGAAGTTAACAAAAGAGCGTCAACAAATTAACTTATTTTAACTTATGCAAAAGCTTGTTTCATTTTTCATCCTTGTTTTTCTCTGCAAAAAGTGCTTATGGAAAAGCATACCTAAAGAGGCCCAAACTCAATTTTCGTTCAAGAAGAATAATACATTATAAAAAAAATCTTAACATCAGTTTACGGAACGCATGCATATACTGTAATGCTAAAATGCATACAGAATTAGTATGGTGACAAACTACCAGAATGATGCAAATCAACAGACAATCATGAAATTCGAGACACAACCAAAACAGCCTCATCATAAGTTTAATACTCTGGTGACTAAACCTAGTATTCCACATTCTAGAAGCTTAGGTCCTTCCGTGTGCTATATTGACTGTTGATTTTCACATTATACACTATATAAAAAAAATTGTCGAATTTCAACTTGTTAAGAAATAAAAATTAGGGCTTGCCCCACAGTTTAAGGCACACTGATCATAAAAGGCAGAATAATTTTGTTTGAGGTCAGCGGTGAATACATGGTTACACAAACTATTAGGAGAATAACCCCACAGCTAATTGAGCCAAACCTACATTTCCCAGCATATATATAACAATACAATTGAGTAAGAAGATAAAGACCCCTCCTTTCCCTGCTAACATAACATGAAAAACCAAAACCAAAGCATCAAGCTAATAATGCAAAAAAAAGACATAGCATATATATAAATTTAGAGTATATTTCAGTGATGGGGTCCATGTGGATGAGAATTAGATGAATGAAATTGGAAAGGGGAGAAATGACTGACTACTGGCACCCCCAAGCTGAGTGACAGCATCAACGAAGCGTTCGTGAAGGTCAGCGGTCCAACGAAGACGAGGTTTGGGATCAGAAGTGAGAACAAGACAAGGGTCTCCGAGGTGGGGAGGAACCTGCATGTCTTCCTGGGGTTCATGGGGATGTATGAGCCTGGAAAACATGTTCCTCGTACTTGTTGTATGGCGAAGAAGAAAGAGAAAACGTAATGCTATGGAAGACCCATTTGGCGAAAGAGGAAGAGTGGGGCGAATGGGGAAATGGGGATGTGAAAAGCACAAGACTTTGGGTTGGAGCTGGCACTGTCACGCTTTACTGGGATTTTGTCACTTTCTCCTGCTTTTGCTTTCTTCTTTTAAACTAAATTACAAAATTAAACAAAATTTATATATTCACACACATTCACATTCACTGCTTTTGCCGCTCTCTGCTTCCCTCCAATTATTTTTCTGTGGCCTTGTTAGGGTTTACATAATTGGGAATTGGGAATTCCAATCTTTGTTATGAGTTACGACATGCACAATGCACAATGCACAATGCACAATGTGTAGTCCAGTCCATCATCAGCGTCCTGCTACTGTCTACTAGGCCACATCCCTACTGTCTCTGGGCTATGCCAAGAGTCCATTGGACCAATTGTGGTCCTCTCTCTCTCTCTTACACGCACGTTTTTTTTTTAACATAATATTAGAGCATCTATAATGGGAACTCTCAATCACTTTAAATGGTTCATACTATGCCACGTCACTCATAAGCAATTCATACTATATTTTTATAATTTTTGCTCCAATGGAAATTGCTTATAAACACTCCTACTTTTTACAACTTATACTACACTTTTTGACACCTCACACTATATTTTATAAAATTTGGTACGGTTAATAAGAGTTAAGCAACGTTGCTTGCTGAAGCTCCATTACTAAAAAATAAGCAACTTTCTATGCCAGCTATGACTACTCCAATGGGAAGTGCTTCTAAGCACTGGAGCTTATTTTTAAGGGACAGCATAAGCACCTCCCGTTGGAGGTGCTCTTAGTGACTTCGATATTCATCTATTTTTTATACTGAATTATCATGTTGTTATGTAATGTTCATAAATAAATACAAATTTATCTTTTTTTCTTTTGTCAATTAAAACTTGACTAGTCACTTATAAATTTATAATAATTTTTTTTTGCTAAGAGTCATGTTGAGTAAAATAAAAATATTTAATATATAATTTAAATCATAAAATTTTCTTAGTTAATCAACTAATCTTTTAGATTGAACTCTCCTTTTTCTATTTAAGTTACACTGGTTATTATATTTTTTTTTATCGAGAGTTAGGTTAAAAGATATTTATAAGTTAAATTAAGGTGCAAATTGAATATTAATAACCGAATGAAGTCATTGCAACATTGATTCATTGTCATTAGTAAAAATTATCATGAACTAAGAATGATAATGAATAGGATTTGGATAGGGTCCTATAGTACTCGTTTCATATTTGTATTTAAAAATAATACACATATCCGGTCACACCTGTGCGGATAGCAATTTGAATCTCTGCATTAATTGAGTGTCTGTGTGTTCATACATGTATTCATGGTTCGCATTTCACTTATGTATAAAGTAAATAAATCAATAAAGAGATAATATTTTATACAAACAAATATAATATAAAATTATTATACCTTTAATATTACAAAAATCTAATATAATAATTTTTATAAATAAATATTACAAAACATTCAAGTATTGCAAATAAACTTAAAAAAATATAATAAAAGTTGTAAATAAACTTCCAATATTATGATGTGTTAACAATATTCTCTAAGACTTATGAAAAAGTTATATAGAAATTAGTTATATTGAAATATATATTATAAATTTCAAAAAAATAAATATGTAAATATTTGACCTCATTATTAGAATCAAATTCTCCATACTTTTGCAAATACTTGTCATCCAAGTCTATATATTTATTTAGGTTCAATAATACCAATAGAAACTACATTACAAGAAAAATGAATGATTAGACAATTCAAATCAATTTAAATAAGTAATAATAAATAAAATATTTATATTAAATAAATAAAGTTTAATTATTTATTACCTTATTAGTTGTATTTCAACTAACTTTATGGATACATAAGTACCTGCAAATGACAAGCGATGACATAATGGGTGAGTGAAGACACAAGATTATAAGAAAAAAAAATGAGACTAAACAAGGTTTCAATTATAATATCACAAGACAATTTAAATAAATAAATGAATAAATTATTATTAAGTATCATAGTAATTGTATTCGCATCTGTACCCACTAAATTTTATGGGTCTATATCTATTTCGTACCCATCTCCATATAAACAGATATTTATCCATCCTGCATGCAAGTATTTTTGCAAATACCCATAAAGTTCAGATCCATCAACTCTTAACAAAAATAGCAATATTAAAAGTCCCACATTAAATAGAAGAAGATGCTTTATATACTACTTAACTCATGAAATTCTCTCACCTAATCAATTAGTTTTATTGTTGAGTTCTCTTCTCAAACTTCTTTTCCTATTTATAAAACTTAAATTTGAGATCTGAATTAAAGAAACTTAAATCAGCTTCACTTAATAATTTTTTTTTATGTAATATTGTAATTACTATATATAGACATAAGATTATTTTAAGACGTATAGTTATTATAAAAATATAATAAATAAGTATATATGTATATATAATACTTCATTATTAGAGGACGATATCAATACATTTTTAATTAAGTTATATTAAGTTGTTCTATTTATCAACACATAGTTATTCGTAAATTAAGTAATGACACAATATGAGTGATGATGGATGTAAAGTGATGCTAAGACAAAACTAAAGGTTTGACCAATATAAAGTTGTAAGCCAGAAAATTAAGTGAAGAAATAGTAGATTAACCATTGTAAAGCTTTATTCACTAATTTGTCAATAAGTTTGATTATAATTGTCACCAACTATGAGGTCACGTATAATAAAATTACATTGATAAAAATAAGAACTTTTTATCGAGATCGAATCAAGATTGAGCATTAAATTATTTGTCATCAACTAACAGTTTTATTTTTAAAATTAAGATGACACTACTTTGTTATTAGAATTCCTTTTTTTGCAAATATAAATAATTTTTTTGTCTTCTATTAAAATTTCTCAAAAAGAAGTTGTACCTTTTCTGTGTAGATAAGAAGAATTGTGAATTGATGAAGAATTTTATTCTACAAATTTCTCTTCAAAAGAGAGTGATAGAATAAAAAAATTATTATATTCCTCCTTAAAAGAATGAGGGTCGTGCTTGTACTATATTTAGTAAGAATTCCCGTATAATCATCCAAGAATGATAAATTTATTAAGAGCGAATTTGATCGGTGAGAAATAGGTAAAAAAAAATTATAAGAAGAAGAAAAACGAGAGAGATAAATAAATGTAATGATTTGGAGGATGAGAAATAAGGGGTGAAAATAAAAATAAAAAAGTGTTAGGCTTATATATTT
The DNA here is from genome assembly GCF_000230855.2 of Cajanus cajan. Classification (NCBI taxonomy): domain Eukaryota; kingdom Viridiplantae; phylum Streptophyta; class Magnoliopsida; order Fabales; family Fabaceae; genus Cajanus; species Cajanus cajan. The sequence continues at coordinate 48,635,354 of NC_138523.1, read as the reverse complement.
ATGTTGCAACTAAATTAATTTTTATTCATGTCACAAATCACTAAATTAATTTTTTAAAGTTTAGGATAAAGTAAAAAGATGTAATATAATCACATTTTCAAGTCTATAAAATAATGGTTAAACGAAAGAGCATCGATAAAATTGAACATTAACCTAAATTTGAAGAGATAGTAGTAATAAAATACGTTGACAAAATACAAAATTATAAAAGGATAATACTTTAGACCAAAGTCAGCGTACGTATTGCCGTGGCCCTTCAATTGGGCTCGTTGGAACATGCATGCTGTAACAAAGTCATAAAAATTGTTGTGTTTAGAAAGTGTTATTAGAAACAATCTACAATTTGCTCTTTCAGTTGAAAAAGACAACTTACTTGAAGGAAATCTCATGGACTAAAACCTATTTCTGCTATACAACTGGTTTTGAATGTTGTTTTGGGGGACAACGGTGATTTGGTCTTATTGAAGATTAATGTTGAATTATTGGAGCTACAATACAACTTTAGGCCATGACTTAAGGCACATAGGTTTTTGTCTATGCTTTGCATTGTGTGACACATGTCCTCCAAACACTATTTCTCATTTATATTTAGACCAAATTAAAAAACAGCCTGTCAAAATTTCCATTTTCTAATGACATGGTCTTTCATATCTACAAGTTAATCATTTCTATTCCATTTTCATCAAAATTTACACCAATTAAAGATTTGCTTGGTCAAGTAGGTACCACCCATCTGATTTATAGACTTTATATATACGTATGTAGTCTTTTTGTTTTTGCAATCTTGATATGATTACATTTGAAATGGCCTTATTTCGTGTAAGTTGGTATAATAAATTTAGGGTTAAACGTTACACTTTTCCTTAGTTACGTTTTATAGGACTAGCTAGCATAAACGTTGTTTGATATCATTCTTATAATCTTTTAGATTAGTCTTCTCCCATTTGTTTTGTTCAATTCTTGAACTTTTTATTATTATTAGAATTAGACTTTTCAAATAAAAAAGATATGACTGCACTCTACCAAAAGAAAAATGGTGAAACGTAGAAAATGTTTATTTTTCTTTTTATTACTGGCTTTCTCCTTAAAACACCATAAACTCTTTTTTACTTTCATATTAAATAATTGAATTTAAATTTCTCTAGCCATTCAACCAATGGCCCCATCAATACAAAAGTAATGAGATATTTATATTTATATTTTTGCAGAGAAAAAAAGTAATGAGGTTATGAAGCTATGTGGAATTCCATATTGATAGCATGTTATGCAGATTAAGCGGGGCCGATTAAATAGATCTTGTTCTCATTGCATGTGCAATCCATTATATTTTAAAAACACTCCTGTTCATCAAATTACTTAGGATATATATTTAGTACATCATATAAAACCTCTTGTTAATTTCTGCGATTTTGATTGACTAGTTGCATTTAGAGGTTATGAGTAACACATGACACATGGTCATGATTCATGTCCTGTCCATGTAAAATGATTTATTAAAAAAAAAATGACATATCGACCAAATTTAAATCCATTTGACTATAACTTAAAACTGTTCGTTTTTCTCTCTCTACATTTTCTGCATAGAGATATATACCTGATTACCTATACAATGTTTTTTTTTTTAATCCATTCCTATACTACGTATAGATTAGTGCGGCAAACACCAATTTAACCTAACATTTCTCATAATAGTTTATCACGTATTACCAAGTTGATCGAGTTAAGGATGTATTAAATCTCATAATAGCAGATATTTTATAAAGTTATTTTAACATAAAAAATTCTTGTAGATATATATTTACTAGTTTGTTATTTAACTAATTATAACTAATAAAATTAAAAAAAAAAACAGTGTGCAAAAAATGATTTTTTATTGTTATTTTATCCGGGTCTGGCCAACATGCATTATTCATGATGGGGACTCTAATTTGATGCTCTTCTAATGGCAGACACTAACATTAAATGAAGTGTGCTTCATGGGAAAGAAAAATTCTTGGAAGATATATGATTGCTTGCAGGTCGCTGATACTAAAGTATCATTATTGTACTAAGCATGGAAAGCAACAACTTAAGAAAAATAATACGAGCACAACAATAGCCTTTTAATTAAAACTAAGCCATTTGAAGCCAAGCCTGGTTGTAGTTGGTTACATCACCCCCTAATAGACTAATTAATCTCTACCAAAGTACAAAATTGTGTGATAACTTGGACGAGGTTACTTAATTCCCATCAATTTTGAGAGAATTTTACCCCACTGGACCTTATATATACATAATAAGATAAGATTAGGGAAACATTAAACGCTAAAAATGGACTAATGGAGTTGGAGTGTCTTTTTTCCATCACAGAAAAGTAGGTCAGAGTTTGTTGATAAGAGGACAAAGTTGAGGTGATGTGTTTGAGTGTGATTTGCTTTGGAGGTGAAAGATTATGAAAATGATGGGTGTGGTAGGGTGGTAGGTGTGAGCTTTCTAGTCTTTGAAAGTGGAGAGTCAGTGGCTGGAGAGAGAGGGAGGTCCCTCTTGTTGTTGTTGAAAGGGAAAGTGGTTTTGGTAGAGTCATGAGGTGAAATGGCCACCGGAGGGATCTCAATGGAGTTGAGTTGTGGAGGAGGGTGTTGCCACTGTGGGAGTGGTCCTGCCAAGAGAAGGGTCTGAAGCAGTGGTCCAGCTTCAACCACTGCCTTCAGAAGTTTTCCTTTCTCAGGCAATGCTTTCTTTTCGGCTAACTCCAACACCACCTGCAGTGCTGTTGGACTTCCACCACAAGAGGGCATGCTCATGCTGTTTTCTTCACAGTCAGAGGAAGCAGAATGCTTCTCAGAGAGCACTTCTTGCACCTCTTCTTCACTCTCTGATATGCTGTCTCTTTGCTGTCTTTGAACTAGTTGTTGGTCCTGCCGCTGGAGTTCTTTCTGGAGCTCTAGCTTTTCAAGCATTAGCTTCTGGCATTTTGCTTCAGCCTCATCTCTCTCCTTCATCACCCTGCTTAAGAGATCATTCACACGGATCAACTCACATTCTCTTCTGGTAATCTCCTCCTTGGCTGATGCAATTGTTGCATCTAGCTCCAAGGTTGTGTACAGAAGAGAATGTCTCAAGTCCTCTAGCCCCTGCTAGTTCAACAATCACACAATACAATACTAAATAAACAAAAACAATTGAAAAGAAAAGAGATTTAATTAACTTTGACCAAGGCATTTAGCAAAGTAGCAAACACACCTCTTCCTGGTGGTAGAATTCCCAGCCAAGAGGGCTACATTCATATTCCATTTGTTGCAATGGGAGGGAGAGTATCTGTCTTGGATCTTCAAGTCAGGAATATTGTGTAGTACTAGATATCCTGGTGCCTACTTTCCTTTTATTCTTGCATTAACTTTACTTCATGGGACATGGAGTTGAAAAAAGGACAGAAAGCGCCAAAATTTTAAAGCACAAAGGGCAAATGGTAAGTGCATTTGGCTTTGTACAGAAATAGGCACTAGAATTCGGTGGGGGTAGGGAGAGGGAATGTGATTTCATATGGTCCAACTTGGAACCTAATCCTCTTCATATTGAACCTTTTAGGTAGCGGCGGATGGCACGTGTGTACATGTAAAACTCAAAGTAAATAATTTTGAGTATGTCAATCAAAAGTAACTAGTTCCAGTTCCACTTGGTTTATTCGGTTTCAGACATAGGAAATAGTTAGGTAGTTTTAACTACCTAGGTAAATAAATAACTCTTGATGAAAAGTCTAATACCAACAACTTTCGTTTTTGTTCACAAATTGGTGCTTATATTCTGTATTTTCTTCTCAAAGATTTGTACTTTATCAGAATGGAAAGATTGTGATCTTCATATGAATTTGGCAACATAGGCAAATTGGCTCAAAACAAATATGATCAAAACATTTAGACATATAACAGGGAGCCTGGCTTCAAGGAATGTGAGATTAATCTTAACCGTTACTTTTTTGTTTATATATTTCTATTTGGTCAGACTTGAACAAAAAAAAAAGTCTAGTTAGAGGAATGATTAAAGGCGTAATATCTTATTTCCTTTTCCTTTTGTGTGTATGTGCTTTGATTTTACATTTTGACTATAAAGAGGATTTTGTTATAGCTTTATTAGTTATTATCACGCCATCCCATACCATATACTATAAAGCATGTATTGTTCTTACTTTTTCCCTCCTCAGTCCTCACACCCTCCATCATTTTCCTGTTCTCACTCAAATGGTTATAATGCAATGTCGTATCCTCTTGTCCAATGAAAATGACACATCAACTTTTAATTTTTAACCTATATTCTCTAGCCAATTTGATGGTTAACCTCTACTCACCTGCTGATTGGAAGTAAAGTTATGTAAATATCATTACACAATCTGGTTTTCCGCTACCTGAAAATGATATTTGGATCATCTAACAAGTTAACCATAGTAAGACTAAGATATGAAAATTGAAAAGTGCCCATCACTTGCAATTATAAACCATCAACATATTATTGTCTATTGAAAAGGATTAATAAGAGCACAAAAATTGGGAGATTATGAAAACTGCATGATCTTGATCTGCTACATTGCATACCTTCCGGTCAAAGAAGGGAGCAAAGAAGAAATGTGTTAATTTTTACCAAAAACCAAAGGGAGCATATGAGATAATGGTGGGTCCATTTTGTAGCTATTTTTCAGAATAAAGTTCAATCCTTTTAGATCGAAAGGGGGGAAAAGAATAACGGCTTATATATGCAGCACCTAACATACTGTTTTGGTAGAAAATGGTGGCATTGATCTCATTGCAACCGTGTGGGTCCTCATATACCCTCTTCACACTCTGGTTTCCTAATGTCCCATGCACCAAAGTAGTAGGATGAAGAATGTTATGCATACTGACAAATTTACATACACTTTTTTTTAAGACAAAACAAAATAACCCTTCACGTTTGTCTACGATTACATTGAATACCATTTTCTGCTATTTGTAAAATTCAATGTTTAAGATAACTTTATGGGAACCAGTTAACAATCAGTTTTTATTCAAAAGCCACAATTTCTGCCATTTGTGAGAAAATTCTCAATATATAATCAACATTTGAATTTAATGCTTTAAATTCTGTTGAGGGGAAGTAAAAAAAAAATCCTAGAAAAGGAATTTGCATGGGTCTCTAGAAGTAATTTGAGTGCTTATGAACTATTGTGGAACTAGGGAAAAGAAAGTGATGGTGGCGCTAGCGTGCATGAAAAACTGCAATAATTGGCAAAGATTATCTTTATCTTTGTACTTGATAAGATAAGATTCTTAGAGATTATTTTATATAATAATTAATTATTTGATGTAATCTAGGTGAATTTACTAACCATGATTAACATAAATAATAATAATTTATTCATTTTAATCAAATTATTTAAAATTTTGAATATAAAATAAATTATGTTAGAGAGGAAAATATTTATAAACAGATATTATTTTCCTTTAGTTTATTTATAGATTGTACATAGTAGATTCAGCGTGTGTTTGCTTATACGTTGAAAACCACGTTCAACGTAGAAACTATTAGTAATAGCTTTTACGTTAAACGTGATTTTTCACGTTTTCAACGTATAAACAAACACACGCTAAAATGTAGTCTTCTACGTGAACGAGCCACGTGTATTTTTTTTATAATGATTTTCATCGTTTCTTGTGCATTTTTTTTATATTGATTACGTCATAAGTACATCTTAAACATAATATAATTTAAAAATTTTCCTAAATTGCTGCAAATTGAAGGAAGATAGTTTTGTTAGAAAATGAAGGAGGCAAAGTTTCATGAACAGGGCTTTGATAAAGATTAAGTAAAATTATATTAGTAAAGTAATGTTATGTTAATTAGTTATTGATTCGTGCAGTGACGCGGTTTTGAACTTTAGAATGTTGGGGAAATGAGATACTTTTTGTCTCCGTTTGCATGTGAGGAAGCTATAGATGGAAGGCCCACGCAACTAACCCTAAATCTTTAAAATCTAATTATGGATGTTTCGGCTAATCACCACTCCCATTTTATCTAATAACAAACCCCATTTTACTAACCATCATTCTCCTAACTTTCTAAAGTAGTTGTTATAAAAAAAGTTAATAGATATTTAGTGTATAAGATAATATGATCGAATCATTAGTATAAAAAAATATTTATATTATAAATGTGAGAGACCATAATCACATTTTTTCTAACATTTTTTAATATTTTATTAATTAATAATTATAAACTATAAATTTTGATAGATCTTATTGTTAAATAAAAAATATTTTACTAAATAAAATATGAGATTCATAAAATTTATAATTTTTAATAAATTTTAGTTAATAATAAAACAAATATTAAAAAGAGAGTGTTGTTAACATTTTTCATCGATGTATATATTATTTTTTAGTATTAATACAATGAATAATTTAATTACTCTATTATCATTGTTAAAATTTAATAAAGATATCCAAGATAATATAAAATTATAATTCAACGATTAAATTACCTAAATTTAATTTTTATATAAGATTATTAATGATGTAACATTCAATAAAATTTACACTTATTCTAAATTTATTTCGTTTAATAACTCATATTTTATATCAAATTTTAACGATTTAATCATTGAATTTGAAGTTTTTAATACATAAATCAAATTTATAAATTTTTAAAAAATTTAAAAATCATTTAATAATTTATTTCATTAATTTAAATTCATGGATAATCATTAAATCATTTTATACCATAAGATAAATTTATTTAATGAATTATCAAAATTGTCTTAATTAAATTTTATAAAAATTTGTATACTTTATTTTTTAATTATTTTTTAATTTAATAATTGAATTGTTGAAACTTAATATATATATATATACACACACGTAAAAAGTTATATAATTATGAATATTAGTGGAATATCTTAGTAATTAGTGGAATATATCTTTGTAATTACTCTGTAAATATTTTCTAGGCTACAATATATCAAGATGAGATATCTTCTTGATATGTTTTCATATATTAGTTTTATTTGTTTTCTAGGTTAGCTCTGCTATTTATGCAAATGCTAGAAAAGTTTTGTATATATTCATGACAATGGTCAAATTCAAAAACAAATAATCATTCCACAAAATCCTATATGGTATCAGATAAACTCCAAATCAGGAGACGATGACCATTTTTTTCAATCGTTTTTCAACAATTGAAACCTTAAATTTTCCACCATAAACTCTGATTTTTCTCATTTCATCATCGGTGACACTGCAACAACCTCAAAGCCTTTTGCTCAAGCATCCATCCAGGACTCAGATTATCGTGGCATTCTTAGTCTCTCGGATGATCAATGGGTTACGCTTGTGCACATGCTCAACACTTCAAAAGGAAAATCTTCTTCAACCAAAAAGTTGAGTGGTAAGTTGGATTCTTCTACGGATTGGATCATTGATACTAGATGCTCGAATCACATGACTGGTGATGCTAGATTATTTAGTCAATTATTTGATGTTTCTCCTACTTCTATTGGGCTGCCTAATTGTAAACAAACCATTGCCACCAAGGAAGGAATGATAACTTTGCACAAACATATGGTGCTACATAATGTATTATATGTTCTAGATCTTACTTGTAATTTGTCGTCAGTGTCTCACTTGCTAGCTAATCTTTCTTATTTTGTCACTTTTACTAACAAGCTTTGCATCATACAGGATTGTGCTTTGATGACTCTGATTGGAGAGGGTGAGCAATGTGATGGGGTCTATTGGTTTTGGCCTTTGCAACAACTTCAAGCTTACCAAGCAACTATGGGAGATAAAAGAGAGTTGTGGCATCAAAAGTTGGGACACCCTTCTCGAAAAGTATATTTTCTATTACCTGATAACAATAACGAAAGCAAGGATGTTAATGTTATCCATGAACCTTGTGATATTTGTTTAATAGTCAAACAAACTAGAAGCATATGTTCTTCGAGTAATAGTAGAGCAATAAATGTTTTTCATTTAATTCATTGTGATATATGGGGTGCGTATACTTTGTCTGTCATTTGTGGTGCTCATTATTTTTTAATTATTGTTAATGATTGTTCTCGAGTTGTATGGGTTTATTTGATGACTACCTGAGGTCCTTCAACTTATTAAGGATTTTTGTAGAATGGTTCAAACTCAATTTAATAAGCATGTTAAAATTCTCCGAAATGATAATGGAAAGGAATTTACATGTCTTCATCGATTTTATGCTAATAATGGTATTATTCATCAAACTTCCTGTGTTGACACTCCACAACAAAATGATAGGATAGAACGCAAACATTGACATATTCTTAATGTGGCTCGGGCACTACTTTTTCAAGTTAATCTTCCTATTTCTTTTGGGGGGAGAGTATAATGACAACTGCCTATGTTATCAACCAAACCCCTATCCCATTGCTCAATAATAAAACACCATAAGAAATTCTCTTTGGTTCATCTCCTAAGTATGATGTCCTTCGTGTATTCGGTTGTCTTTGTTTTGCCAATAATCAACCTCGTGTGAAGGATAAGTTTGGCACTTGCTCTCATCGATGCGTGTTTGTGGGGTATCCATTTGGTAAAAAGGATGACGTTTATATGATTTAGAGGAAATAATGTTCTTTATATCTCGAGATGTTGTCTTTTTTAAACATCAGTATCCTTATTCCAATGAAACCTACTTGCATACCACTGATGCTGTATTTGAAAATAAAAAGTATTATAACATCGTGCCTTATTTTGAGGATACTTCCTTAGCAAGGGGGAGTGCGATGTCCTTGAGTGTGGCAGGAGCAACCAATAGCGAGGTTGTACAACACGTCACTGATGAAGCCAGAACAGGGCCACAAGGACAAGATCAAAGTCTGTTGCGGGTTGCATCAATTATCCCGTGGCGGAGGCTAGGTGGGCCAAGTCACTGTCGAATCATGGCGCTTGGGCTGCTGCGCTCTTAAGTAAAAAGAGTTGCGCCCTGACTATAAGCTATAGCTTTTGGCCTAGTGGTAAGCGCTCGATCCAACAATTGGTATCAGAGCCAAGGTCATGAGTTCGATACCCAGCGGGGCAATTGCTGAGGGGGAGATTGTTGCGGGTTGCATCAATTGTCCCGTGGCGAAGGCTAGGTGGGCCAAGTCACTGTCGAATCATGGCGCTTGGGCTGCTATGCTCTTAAGTAAAAATAGTTGCGCCCTGACTATCAGCTATAGCTTTTGGCATAGTGGTAAGCGCTCGATCCAACAGGTGCCACTTCCAATATTGGACAGGTTGTACTTATTGAAGATATTATTTTGCCTCAAATTGGTCGTAGTCATCGAATAAAGCAACTCTCTAATAAAATCAAAGATTTTATTATCAACACCATTCGTGTTACAAAATCCATCACATCAACTGCTCCGTCAAAGTTCTCAAGTACTCCTCCCATTGCTTATTATGTAAATTGTGATAATTTTTTTGTGAGACATACCTATTTTTTGGTAGCAATTACTACAGGCACTCCCAACTCTTTTAAAGAAGTTGTTAAGGATCTTGGTTGGCACAATGCTATGCAAGACAAATTTGACACACTTGAGAGAAATGGGACTTGGACTTTGGAGGAACTTCCATCTGGAAAGAAAGATCAATTGTAAGTGGGTCTATAAAGTCAAGTACCGATCTGGTGGTACAATTGAACAATTAAAGGGGCGCCTAATGGTGTGCGGGAATCAACAAATTGTTAAACTTGACTTTAATAAAACATTTGCTCCTGTAGCTAAAATGGTCACGATTCGCACATTTTTGGCTATAACCATAGCAAGAAAATGAGAGTTACACCTGAGGGATGTGCATAATGCCTTTCTCCATAACGATCTTGCCGATGAGGTTTATATGCAACTCCCTTCTGGTTTTAACTCTACTATTTCACGTAAGGTGTGTCAATTACGCAAGTCATTATATGGACTTCGACAAACGCCTCAAAATTGGTTTGCTAAGCTCTCAACTGCTTTAAAGGAAATTTGTTTTCAGCAATCTTATGTTGATTACTCATTGTTTGGTTATTCCAAAGGTAATGTTTCTTTACATGTATTTGTATACGTTGATAACCTTATCATTACTGGTTCTTCTTCTTTGGCAATTAGAAAATTCAAGGAACAACTCAATGAAAGATTTCATATGAAAGATTTGGCATTCTCAGGTATTTTCTTGGCATTGAAGTAGCACATGGGAAGGATGGTTTGTTTCTTTCACAACGCAAATATGTTATTGACATTATAAGTGAAGCTGGCTTAGTTGGTGCACGTCCTATTTCTACACCCATGGAACAAAACTACCATCTTGCCACCATCAATGGCGTCCTCTTTGATGCTCCAAAGAAATATCGACAACTTGTAGGAGTCTAATCTACTTAACGATTACGCGACCTGAATTGTGTTACTTTGTATATATATTAGTTTAGTATATGGGTGATGCTCGTGTTGAACATTGGGATGTAGTTTTGAGAGTTTTGCGATATTTAAAAGGTTGTCCTGGACAAGATATTTTATTGCACGGGGAGAGTAATTTTCAACTCTATGCCTTCTGTGATAGTGATTGGGCGAGTTGCCCTTTGACTTGAAAATCATTGACGAGTTACTTTATTTTATTAGGTTTTTCTCATGTCTCTTGGAAAACGAAAAAAAGCCAATTGTTTCTCGATCTTTTGTGGAGGCCAAGTATAAATCTATGATCACTACTACATGTGAGTTAAAAAGGTTGAAATCCCTTTTGGCTTGTTTTGGGATATAACATGTGCATCCCATACAATTTTTTTGTGACAGTTAAGTTGCTCTCCATATAGCGGCTAATCTGATTTTCCATGAAAGAATGAAACATGTCGAAATGGATTGTCATTTTATTCGTGATGCATTGTAAGATGGAGCAATTTTTACGTCTCGTATTCGGACTGATGCACAACTTACAGATATTTTGACCAAAGCTCTCGGTAAATCACAATTTTATTTACTTCTTTCCAAGTTGGGCATTTGCAATCTCCATGCTCCAACTCGAGGATGAATATTAGTGGAATATCATGGTAGTTGATGGAATATATCTTTGTAATTACTCTATGAATATTTTATAAATTACAATATATCAAGATGAGATATCTCCTTGATATGCTTTCATATATTAATTTTATTTGTTTCCCAAATTAGCTCCACTATTTATAAAAATACTAGAAAAACTTTGTATATATTCATGATAATAGCCAAATTCAATAACAGATAATTATTCCACAAAACTCTATAATGAATGGTATTTTAGAAAACTTAAAAAGAAAAACATTAAAACATTAACCTAATTAAACAGATTTTCCCCAAAAGAAGAAAAATCAACAAAACACAGTTTTTTTCCATATAACGTTTTCTGATATTGTTTGAAATTTTGGTGACCTGGATTACCTAAAATTTATTTGTTTTCCTCTTACAGTGTAGTAGCCTCATGTGGTTTCTCTGATTCTAAAGTTTTCATAATGAATATGATAGTGCATGCGAGAATATGTACGACGCATAAGCTGAAAAAATATAAATAAATAATTTCAGAACTATTCAGCGGCAGAATCGATTGTAAAGTGGAAAGGGGAAACCATTTTTTTTAACTATCATATTCACTATTATAAGTAGTAATTAATTTTTAATTATAAACACAAAAAGTAAATATTTCCTCTTAACATTAAACATAACGATTAAATAACACAAATGGTTAACCACGTTACAATATTCATAGCTACATTTACTTTGATCAAACATAAAATGAATATATGTAAACTAATGAGACCGATAATGCAAATAATAATGACTTCAAATTTTGTACAGTAAAATAGTGTGATTTATCTTTTAAATTGAGTTTATCTTTTAATGAAAGTTAAAGTTGACTAGTGAATATCGAGAATGTACAACTAAAAAACAATAAAAATATATAAAATTATTAAGCTTAAGTAAAAAAGTATTCAAACCTTGTAAACTTCATGACCTTAATAAATAAAAATAAATCAGGCATCCAACATGAACTTATGACCTATTTTACTTCAAGTTTAGGCTTATTTTTTTTATTATTATTTTTAAATAGGTTAGACAACTCAAAATTTTTATTAAAAAATATTTAATTTTAAAAGTTAGACTTTAAACTATTTAAAAGTTTTTTTAAACCTATTCAAATAATATAAATGAATGCTTATTATTATTATATCAAATTTGTTATAATATATTAAATCATGTATTATTTGTTCTTTTTAAATAGTTACTTATATGAAAAGTGTAACTTATAGGTTTATTAGAAGATAAATATATTTTCTATTTAAAATTATTTATTATTACAAAATATATTTTTAAACAATTATCATCATAAGAGTCATAATAGACATTAAGAATATACTTTTTTTTTTTGCAAAATAAAAAATACTAATATAAAAGATAAAAGGCCAAAATAAATATTTAAATAAATAAAGGAATAAAAGGAATTTAATAAATACGATAAATAAACAAAATTATAATTTAACCAATATTAAATAAATAAATTAATTTTAATCTTATAAAACCAACTATTTCTATCTAAATTATATCTTGGCATTAAATTATTTCAAAATAAATCCTTAAACAAACTTGTATGCCAAATCAAGCTTTTATCCATATTAGACATAAAAAAAAAAAACTTATAGCTAGTAAATAAGCCAACTCAAATGATGTATTTTCAGAAAGGTCAAGTCTACGACTTAAAAAAAAAATCTAATTTAACTTGGCTAATTTTTACCAAATAAATGAAAAACCTAAACTTTAATTTTACTTATACCGATTGTTCCTTAAACTATATTTCATTAGTAAATATATTTAAATTGATTTTGTTCTAATTGATCTTTAAACTTTACTATTTTTTTTTATAAATAAACATGTTCAACATCAATTTAATTCAAATTGATTTTTAAATTTTATAAATTTTAGAAATATTTTTTTTATCAACTTAGAGTTAAATTGCATATCGTAAATGTTAATAATTATTTATTAATGTTTTCTTATTTTGTTATAGTTATTTTCAAATATAATAAAATAAATTTAGAAAAATAAAAATAACAAAAATATGTTCACATGTAATTGTATACTCCTCTCGTTTATTAAGTTCAGTTGTGTAAACCTTATCTAAAACTTTAACCCCATAATCGATTATGCATGGTGCATAATCGATTACGTTAACATATTTTTACTTCAATTTTTCACCTTTTTTCAGTTTTTGGACAGGGTATTATCATATTTTCTCAAATTTTACGTAGCTTTCATCTCGTTTCTTGCAAAAATGCGAGGATGGCATCTCGGCTTCTCCCCCTTTTCTTCGCCCTTCTTTCTTTGCAAATCACCGGAAACAAACACTCACTTTCTTCGCCTTTCGTTACTCGTAAACAATAAATCACTGGAAACAAACACTACCTTAAAACCAGTGGATTTTGAAGATGATATGGAATTTTTTTGAGACAAGAGAATAGCACACCACAATCACACGTAAAACAGTAAAAGACAGTGAACGTAAAGATCACAATTTTGAAAAGGAAACACTCTAAAAGCTTGAAAAGGGGTGAGAGAAAAAAAAAAAAAAAAATAAAAACTTATTTCTAGAATTATTTTGCATCTCTTTTTATATTTATTTTTTTTATTATCTCAAAATACCTTTGTAGCGAATTTAATGGAAATTAGGTTTTTAAAAGTGTATTTAAATAATAAAAAATAGGGGGTGCGACGAGCAAAACGAGAGGGCGCAAATAACATCTTGATGCTATCAATATTGCCCTTAGGCCCAAGAGAAACGGGCCTCTATTGTTTAAGTCAAATTTCCTCCGATCATCAGCCCTACATTCATGATCTTTTAATTTTTCCTTTTTTATTTTTTATTTTATTTTTGTAAGTACTAGAAAATAAAGTAAAGGATACTAAACTTTCCTTTCCTCTCCAATTGTAGGTAATCCACGTCCCTCAACATGTTTTGGGCTACGCAAAATCACATTTCACGCTCCAATATTCATTATAATTTTCAAACCTAAGTTTTAACAAAATTGAATATTCGATGCCGGTAGTAATTTTAGCGTCCCTTATTTCTGTATAATTTCTGTAAAATGGGGATTGAAGGGAAGGGGTTTACACATCCTTTGGTTTATAGATTTGTATCACCATAATGAAAAACTTTCAGTCTGCACCGTCTAAAGCATCACAAGGGTCAAACTTTAAGAGAAATTTTGATTCATCACTAAAAAAAATAATAAAAAAGAAGCATAAAAGGCATTAGCTTAGGAGTGGTTTTTAGAGATGATATTAGTGGGAATGCTATTGCATCTGCAACAAGATGGATCCCTTACTGTCGTGAATCAAAAACTGCAGAAGCTTTAACCTTCAGACGGAGCCTGAAACATGTTGTCTCAATGTTGACTTAGATTAAACACACCTGCAAACAATTTCAAGTATATTTTGGGGATATTTTAAAACATTTACGAGTTTAGTGCAAATAAATGAATATTTCTTTTTATCACATGTTAACCAAGATTATAATTAACCAGCATATAAAAAAGACCTAATCACAATAGTAAAAAAATATATATATATATTTGTTTTTGCCAATTCTTCTTAGTAAGTTATTTTATTAGAAGAAAACATGTTGAGTGTTGAAACAAGTCATGTGTTTCAATGTAAAATTTCTAACAGATTATTTAAGATATACGTATCACAATAATATAAAATTATTTTGATTAAAATTATTCTTATCTAGTTTTAAAATAAAAGAACATTAAATTTAAGTAAAAGATTCTAAATTATTTTTTAAACATTTTCAAGATGAAAATAATAATTTATTTATTTTATAAAAAATGTCAATACCAAATATTTGAAGACTTTTATTTTGTTATTGAGGGGGAACAAGAAGCCACAGTAAAAACTAAAGGGAAATGTCAAATCACCATATCTTGATTAGTGATGAAGAAAAACTAAAAATCTTTGATCAAATCAAATTGTGTTCTAATCAGGTAAAATAATTTATTATATTTTAGGATGGATGAATTCATTAAATTTTTTAAAGGTACCATCATAGATAAAACTTGGAGATAAGTGACATAAATGCATATAATTAGATAATACTTTAGTAGTTTTCTTGAAGATAAATTTTGTCAACTACATAACTAACATTAAAAAATAAGTTATTAGAACTTTTTTTACCACTTTGGTTTGAAGTTAATTGTGGATTAAATCAAGTAGTTAATTTGATGTCAATGATCAATTTTCTATCCATTGCAGAGTATACATATCTTGCTATTAGCTAAAGGCTAAAGCACAACTTTCTAACTTTTATCATATCATGTATATGTTGCATATTCAAACTCATTGAATAAATAATATCCGTGCATTTCACAGGTCATGTAACTAGTAATTCACTTTTTTTAATATATATTTTAAAATATAAATAATTTTCAAATAAACAAGATTTATCTACAAAATGGACTTCAAATAAAATTATATATGCAGAAACTAATGATTCTCGACATACATGATTCTCTCTCTTTTCTACTTGCGATTTTTTGGCCGTGAATTCCTTTTATCATTTTGAAAACAGAAAACTACCACCACCTGGTTATCACCAACTTAATTTACAGTATGAGAGGGAGGGGAGGGGGGCAAGGCAGAGAAATCAACAAATGGATAAAATAATAACACGTACATCAGTTTTCAATTATGCAAAGCCCTAAACAAGAAGCTATTCAACCAAAAATCAATTCACCATGCACTATAACAAGAAGCTATTATGCTTTGCAGTTTACACTCCATTCTTCCATACAGAGTTATTGATAATTCAGTGAGACTGAGAACCTATTACGAAAATGCCTGATTTATCTCTGCGCATCTTCACGTTAAGTGGAACTTCCTTGTAGGACACAATCTTCTCAACTGTCCGACGCAATGGCCGCCCAACAGATGATCTACGAGTTTCCTGAGGCTCAATTGTACAGCAATTGTTTTCTTGTCCACACGTTACACTTGATGTTGTTGGACAAATTTCTTCTGACATATTATCAGATAATTGTGATACACTAAATTTTGCATCATCTGTCTCAAATAAGTCTTCAGTGGCTTCTGGTTTCTCTGGCCTGAACCGGTTACTTTGTCTTCTCATACTATGCCTGTGGATAAATTACTCACAATGAGTCATATAATTGTTTACAAGTAGGCAGGTATTCAGAAAGTGGAAGTATATGCTTACCTCTTTTTTTCAATATTCTTTTTGGCATGAGCTTGTCCAGTGTTAGTAGGTCCCGAAGCTGCATGCAAACAATATGCATAAGGCTTTCATATAGCAAGAGAAAGTAACAAAATGGGATAAGTTGTGTACAGTCACATTCAGTAGCTTCTCTGGCTTCGTCATGGACCTTCAACCCCAATGACGTTGGTCCAGTTTCCTTCGCAAAATTTTCTTGTAGTTGCAAAATCTCGTCTTTGACTTCAACTACTTCCGATAAATCTTTTGTTGGTTCTGGTTTTTCAGCTTTCAACCCCGCAGATTGCCTTCTTAAACTATACCTGTATGCATATTCAAGGGAGACATATGAGCTGACTTGTTCCTAAGTAGTGCAGAGTCATATTATAGAATTCAAGAATTAGTCCAATATAGCAAGCAAACTCAATCATACCTCTTATCGTCGACCTTTTCTGTGGATTTGACTTGTTTAACGACAGCAGGTGCAGAAGCTGCATGAGAGAAAGACCACTTTAAAGGTAATCTACATTGAATTTACATGCACTCACACACCAACACACAAAGCGAGTCCACTAAACTAATTACATCGGCTTTTGGACATTCTCTTCCTTTTTTCATTCCCCCTGTTATCTTCTTGCAACGATCGATCAGATTGCTTACTCTGACATACTCCCACCTAACAGTAGTTAAGAAAAAGGCAACTTGTTGCAGATCTATTAAGATGGGAGTAAAGACCAACCAGTAGAAGAAGTAAAATTCATATAGTACCTCGTTTGCATCAGTTTCGTGCTTCGATTTCACTGTGTGCTCTTTTGCCTGGGAAAGAAAATTGTTACAGTCAGAAAAGCAAAATTAAGCCTTTCCCACTACTTGGAATTTATCAGCTTTGAAATGAGTTAAACTGACCGTCAATTCTAATCTCATAGCATGAAGTACACCATTTTTGCTTCCTAGTTCAAGCTGAAGTTCCCTTAGCTGGACGGCAACAAATTCAATGTCACTCAATCCATCATCACCATCATAATAATAATAATAATGGAAATAATAAGTGACACAAGCACCAACAATTTTCATTTCGAGACTCACCTTCTGTCTACTTGAATTAAGCTCCTGCATTGCATAGACAGATGAAAGCAATACACATCAGCAATTGTATATTAGAATTTCAACAAGAGTGAAAACCTTGATTGTTAAAACATTTGATCCTTACCGCCAACATTTGACTATTTGTCAGGGCAAGTTCCCCATTTTGCTTCCTTAGTTTCTGATAATTGCTTTGACACTTCAGCAGCTCAGCTTTACACGATTCAATTATGGCACTGTCCACACAAGTTGAGAAAACCCCAGTAAATGAAAAGTCTCACCACCATAATTACACTGACCACAGACAGAAGACAGAAAACTAGACCAAATCCAGAAAAAAAGAATGAATTACTCTCTATTAGCAAGAACCTTCACCAACATTTCCTTTTCCTGGGAAACACATTCAAATGTGAAACCAATGAGAGAAACAAACAAAAAATGAATCATGAAAAGTATATATACATACATATATAAAGATGCATACCCTGAGAAGCTGCTCAGTAGAGATGTGTTGCTTCGGTTGCTGGTCCAAGTTGGTTATGTTAGCAAGAATTTTGTTCGGGGAAGTTCCAACTCCCACTCTCACTCCCATAGAAACAGAATCTCCCTTCACCCCTCTCACTTTCTTTGCTTTTGAACCTGAAACTCATAAAGCAACATTTCAGATCCCAAAAAAACCCAGATTTGCGCGTTTGGACTTTGGAGCTTCAACGAATCCACTGGATGGGTAAACCTAAGAGCTATGCAATACCCTATTAGATGTTTAAATATTAACTTTTTTCAAAACAACGAGTGAATTGAGTGTAGTGACCGCAAGTGGAATCAATTGGGTCGAGAAAACCCTATTCGAATGGGAAATATAATGGTGAAAAATAATTAAAAATGGAGAGAGAGAATTTTGAAAGATGGGAATGAGAAAACCCTAAGTGAGCGAAAGAATGAATAAAGATGAATGAATACCTCCAATAACAGCCTGTGAATCCGAGTCGAGGAAGATGGCACCACCACCCTCCATTTCCACAACTCTCTCTCTCTCTCTCTCTCTCTCAAAGAGTCAAGATTGTAGCAGCGAACGGCTTTCCGAACCTAACACCGAACCTCAATTTTGAATCTTTATAGGCGAACCTGTTTTATTATCTCTATCTATTGGGATTTGGGATTTATAATTTATTATTAAAATGTTATTATCTGTACTGTACACTAAAATTTAAAATCTAGATTTTTGTTTTTCATTTTCTTTAATTGTTTTTTATGTGATTTTTTTTATTTATATATTTGTCTTCTTTTCATATTTTTTAATCTTTCAGATTATTTTTTCTTAAATGAAAATTTAAGTGTTTGCATTTTAATAAATGTTTTTATAAATAAAAAAAAACATGCACCACCAAAATATCTTAAAATTATTGTCGGCTCGTGGCCTTCTAATTTATGTTTATATTTTTTTTTTAAGTTTAGTCTAACAAGTATAAATGATAATAAAATTTAATAAGTTTTTTTAGTTATTTAAAAAAATAATGAAATATGCAATGAGAATATTCAATTTTAAATATACAACATATTTTATAATACTATGATAATAAGCATATTATATCTCAATTTTTTTATTTTGTTTATTTTCTTGTATCTATAATAATATATTAAAGTTGTTAATCATTTTTTAGTACATATATTTTAAATTATTTTTATCCTTTATTTATTATAGTAACTATATAATTCTTTTTTTTAGTGGAGGGTAGTTTAATAAATTTATTTTATCAATTTAAATAAAAATTATTGTTTTTAAAAAACAAATTGTATCCTAATTGTTGTAACTTTCACATCCCAAGACACAAAATGTTTTTTTTTTAGTGTATTATAGTGGGTTATATTGATAATAAAGTTCTTAAGATAATACTAACATTCCTTAAAAAAAAAAAATAAAAAAAATAATACTAACATCAATTTGGGGGAAAATTCTAAAAAGTTATATTGATTTTAAAACTCTTAAAATTGTGTTACTTGACTAAAGTAACATCGATTTAGAGAATAACTTTTATGATAGTTATTTTAATCTATTTTAATTTTTTATGTAAAGTCAATCTTTGTCTTTATGAAAAAAAATTGGTCTCTTAAAAAATATGCACAATAACTATATCTAGTTTAAACTTAATTAACAGGTTTGGTTCTATAAAAACATATTAAGAAAAGTTATACTTAATAATATTTGATATTCTCTTGTAACTTAATTGTTATAACTATTTTTATTTTTATTGTCATGTAACCTCTACATAAAAGGACTAATTTGTCATGATACATATTTATTTCTTATTATTAAACATTTCCCACTTAAACATTGACTTAAGGTGTTTGTAATCACCAAATATTTGTCTTTGTAAGTTTCTTTTCCTTACCTCAGAATAATTGCTTTTTTGTTGCACCAAAACCTTTATATTTAGCACAAGACAAATCAAATTTACCATAAACCTTTATGATATTTGTACAACATTATTTTCTTAATATTTATTAATGATACAAAAGGATGAAAAGAAAATTGTAAATATTATTGGATGAGTTATATGTGTATCGTTACTACATATTATATGGTTCCTATTAGTTATAATGATTTATAATTGTTTAATAGTTAAAAGTGTTTTTTTAATTGTCTGTATTAGAGAATTACTGTATCTACCGTGAGCTTGGGCTTCATGTTTGAACAATTTGGATTAAGTGCATGTTTGTTTTACATTTAAAATAGCTAAACTTACGTTGAACTCAATCCATCTACACTCATACTTTTTTCTGTTTGAGTGCATTGGAATGTGTGTAAATAAGTAATCAAACACACCCTAAAACTATGATAAGCTAAATGGATAAATTTCATTTTCATTGAGAGTGCAAAATTATGTCATATAATCCCTAGGTTAAAAGGAAAATGTACCTAGTTCAATATTTTTTTTTTAACAAAATATAAAATAAGTATGAATGATTCCTAAAATTGGATTTCATATTCAATTAATAAATTTATTTAAGAACTAAACAATCATTTGATATATTAAGATTATTTAAGAAGTTGAGATTTTTTAATAAATGTTTTTCATGCAGAAACAACTTATCACATTCTTAAAAGATAAGTTACTTTCAACGATTTCACCACTATTCCTAAAATTACAATATTGTAAAGTAGTTGTAAATTGGATGTGGGCACAGTCCACAGAGGGTCATGGGATAATTGAAGTATGCCAAAAGAGGAAGAGGAAATTCAAAATTGGGCCATATGTTGGACGAGATAGCCCAACGGACTCCCGTTGTTGGGTCCAGACTAGATGAAAGGCCTAGAACAAGTAGCAAATAATGGGCTTAGTCTATATTAGCATCCATGAGGGAAGAGGAAGGATTTGCGTTAGTAGAAAGGTTTAAAATGACAATGCTAGTAGGCTTTATATGAGTTACTATACTACATACTTAATAATATTTCATTTTTTTAAATATTATATTTTTTCAATACATCCCCTAATATATCTCATTCTTTTATATTTTATTATATTTATCTCGCTTTCAATTTAATATAGTTGAATCTCAATTGCTACATAATAAATAAATAAATAAATATAATACATTTTTTAAATAAATAAATAACTTTAAAATTTACAAAATGCATAAAAACAATGTATATAAAAAAAATAGATTTAATAACCTTTATTATGTCTACAATTTCATAAACTTTACTTTTTAATTCTTTATAATATTTTTTTATTTTTGTCTTTCATATATTATTTTATTTTATTTTAATCCTTATATTTACTTAAACATTTTCTTTCAGTTCTTATAATTACATAAATTTTATCTTTCTATCCCTATAAAAATAGATATTGGGAACTAAAAGGGATCAAAAATGACATGTATAGAAACTAAAGTGAAATATTTTTAATTATAAAAATAAAAGGTAAAGTTTATGAAATTATAGAAATAAAAAATAATTAAACTAAACAAGTAATATATATATATATATATATAAGAGAAGAGAGAAATAAATAAATAAAAATAAATAAGAAAGTGAGGTCTATCATCTTTTAATTTCTTATCCCCTTATTTCTTCTCAACCAAACAATCTCACTTATTTACATTTTGTCCACCATATTTCTTACACATTTTTCTCTAACGAAACAAAGTAGTAGTCTTACCTTAATCTATTTTTTATTTTATTTTTAAATATTACTGCTATATACTCATATGACCCACTTTAAAGAAAAAGAAACGATTATTATGAAAAGCAACTAAATAACAAAATGAGTGTCAGAACTTTTCTTCAATAATAGAAAATTACACATGAGTTACTATATATATATATATATATCTATTATTCACGTATCAAGAGAAACTCCCATTGGAGTTGTCTAGATCGGCAAAGACGAAGGTGTAAGTAAGCGAATTACTTTTACTTTTAGAATTGTACAACGTTTTGAAAACAAATTCCAATCCATTTTTTTCACAAGTCCGTTCTACAACAATAATTGTCAATGAAACATTTTCAAGATGGTAAAGTTTGGCATCTCAAAACCCAAATTTGGAAAGAAAAATTCCATATATAATGTGTATTATATGGTGGAAAACATGTAGTAGCAAGGAAAATAATTAGGATATTTGAAATGATGTGTTGTCCATTCTTTATCGAAGAGAATTATTCTCTTCACAATAGAGTCAAGTCAAAGTCAAGTCTAAATTCCATTCTTGATATGATAAATGCATGTCTTTTGATAGGAATATTAATAGATCAAACCTTAGGCTATAGCCTCCATGACATGACCACTGCCCTCAGAGAACATGCACGCGCCAAATGAATTAACTAAAACTCGTATTCAAAGGGTTCATCACACACTTAATTTGCTATTTCTGGTTTAAAGAGCAAAGGGTCTCATATACAGAATCAAAATAAATCATATACAGACCAAGTGTGTTGCTGCTTTCTTTCAAATCACCACTTCATTTTTTAAATTTACAAACATCAGTGAATCTTAAGAGGATGGTCCACTTGAATCTAAGAATCTCAAGTGATGGATGTTTGTTTACTTGTTCTTTTTTAATTGTCAATATTATTTCTTCACTTTATGTATCTTGTTTTCCTTGTTTTGTGTATACATTTGGTTTCATTGTTGCTATTCTTATATGTCAGGGGATGTTTATCTTGTTTTTTTTTCTTTCTCTAAATTTGATTTCATAGCTTATATAGTGTTTTACTTCGTGCAAAGAAAATATCTCAAAGCCAGTTTTATGATCCTTCGTGTCTCCTCGCTTGTTCTCCATGTGCATCAAATTTAGGTTTTTCATCGTAAATAGTTAAATATACATAAAGAAAAATACATTTGGTTTAGAGGGTAACACTATTAAGGGTCTTTTTATTTAAGATATACACCTAAACGTGAATTTCTATTATACATACAACAAAATTTCTAAATTCCCCACAAACAAATATTCTCCCACATGCAGAATTAATTTTGCTATTTTTTACTCATAATAAAATAATGATGCTCCCTTTAAAGCATATAAGCCAAAGCCCAATAATTGATTCTAGGCTTGGCAAAGCTGAAAGTGTTTTGGACTCAAGCCACTCTCATCATTTATAAATAATAATTCAATCCAACTTAGCCTTTTGGTGCGATGGGCTTAAGCTTCTCTCTTTCCATTTTTTTTTTCTTCCAAATTTTCTTGACCTATTTTTTTTCTTGATACATGATATTGACAGGAGTATTTAACGACTCCTTTAAAAATTATTTCCTTTAGGATCTTGATTGCATTATGCTTATTTCACTTTTAAATTTTTTTTTTTATCAAAAGTAAGATTCGAACTCAAGATATTATAATTTAAAATTAGATAAATGAATGTTAATTTTTTATATCTTAGATTAGTGTAAAATGGGCTTAATTTCAAATTATGAAGGCTTAATTTGTTGATTTTTTTTAAGTAAATTAGTTTAAGCATGTACTTAACTGAAACTTTTCATTCGAACCAAGCCATAGAGTACTTGATTCAAGCGTAGTGGATTGTGGAATTTGAATGACTAAAAAAAGCCTTGGAGGAGTTGCTGGTATAATCACAATCACAAACATATAGGGTTGGGGTAACATTTCTTGTTCCTTTGTTTAGGTTATATGACCCTAGTAGGACCCATAGGGAGCAAAAAAGGTTATCTAATAGGAGTATCTATTTTTCTTTTGCAGTAAGTATATGTTTTCTTTTCCCAATTACATAGTATTTGGTGAGAATTTGTGCACTAGAATTTAAAATGCTGGATGCCAAATATTTCTTAGAACCGTGAGTTCTAGTCAACCTCAACTATTGGCGGGTTTAGGAACGTGAGTCAATGGGATAATTTAAAAAAAAAAAATGTAAATAACAATAGTAATTGTAGATATATGAAGATATATATACATATAGAACTATAAAACTTTAATATATCATACATACATGTGAAAAAAAAAGACAAAATTTGACTTTCACATCATCAAAATACTTAAATAAAAAAAACAATAAACATATAAAGAGAATTATATATAAACTTAAGATGGTAGGCTCAAACATATATATATGAGTAGAGGGGGACAAAACACAAAAACTCAAGATATTTACTTGTAATTTTATCACAGCTAAATTTGGAGTACTTTACTTGAAACTTGAAAGTTTTAGTAGTGTTTACATTACGCTATTCTTATACTAAAAAAATATTTTCTTTAATTTTAATATGTTAACATAGCATGATGTGATATTTTAACACGTGAAATATGGATATAATGTGTCTCACATATTAGGATTTAAATGTACATGAATAATACATAATAACTTTTTGTTTAATATATATATTGTTTGAAGAATAAAGGATTTTATATTAGATATTTATTATAAAATTCTTTTTAATATTAATTATTATAATAATTTATTATTATCTTAACGAGAACGATAGTAATGAGAATTGTAATGATAGTAATAATATTAATGGTGATGATAATGATAACAGCAAAAACAACAACAATAATAAAAATATGATGGTGATAGGTGACAGTGACGAAATGATAGATAACAACAACGATGATGTTAGACATTAATGGTAAAAATTGAGATGCTATTGATATAATATAATGATAGTGAGTATTTCAACCTCAAGCCTGCCTTGTGTATCCAGTCCCATTAAATCTTGGGACTAGCTATTCTGCTCTTTGAGGTGTCTCTCATAACGAGAAAATTAGTCACTGCTATCGGTGACACGCTAGTCATCATTATATTACATTAGTAGGTAACTAACTAAATGATAAAATATGTAAAATTTTAAAAATGAGATAGTACAATATATAATTTTAAAAGTTTAAGTTGCAATTTTAAAATATATTTAAACCAAAAATATATATTACTAATCGGTCTATTCATGTACTTAATTGTTTGTTGCTGCGCTGGTTTATAACACAAAGGATGGAGGCCACAAAGACTATTACTATCACTTTTATATTATCTTCCTTTCACTGTTCCAAATTCCTAATATCATTTTTGGAGTACTATAATTCATTAATTCTTGTTATATATTATGAGATATATGTTATGCTATTTCTCAAAATGTGTCAGGCAACAGAAAACCATGATTTAGACTCATTAAAATGGTGAGGAAAGCCAACTTTTTGGAAGCAAATTAGAAGAGAGACAAAGTAAGAACAACATTGGTTTTCATGCAATCTGTTTTATTTGGAGGTTGCGATTATTCCATCAATCATTCAAGGCATTATTCCCTCCTCTCCTCGAGAAAAGATAAAAGGTAAAGGCCACCACCACTGTTTCCTCTGTCCATTCATTCAAACAGACACACAGTCCTCTCTCTCTTTTTCCCTCCTTCCTTTTATCCTCTTTCCCTTTTTCTTTTCCATCAGCTTATTCTTAACAAAAGTCATTATTCCATTCATAATGTTTAAAGCTTCTTCTTACTTTGCTACTTATTTTACACTTCCCACAATATTCAGCACTAGCTTTTCATAATCCACTTACCTTTACATTGTACAACAAAGAGAGAGAAAGTTTGCATATCACAGCCAATCCACTTTCACATAAAAAGCCAAAATTTCCCTCACTGACAAGAAAGGCACAAAACCCTCACAATATCTATCTTGCAGACGTTGCTATAAGTGTACCAAACAAAGTATAAACCTCCATTCAGATCAATATCTGCATATCATAACCTACCTCCTAAGCCACCATAGAGAACCATTTGCTTTCTAGTTTAGTTTCTTGTACTACACTATACTACACCTTTCAAACCAAATGAACCTCATTCATCCATAACTTTGATATCTAAGCCTAAGCCTAACCCTTATATATCTGTGTGAGTGTGAGTTCTCATTGTTGTTAATAGTTGAGAAGATGAGAGGAGGTGTTTGTAGCATACAGCTTCAGGCTCTTACACCCGAGGCTGCAACTGTTGTTAAGCAAGCTGTTAATCTTGCAACAAGAAGAGGCCATGCACAAGTGACCCCTCTTCATGTTGCTAGTGCCATGCTTGCAACCTCCACAGGTCTTCTCCGCAAGGCTTGTCTTCAGTGCCACTCTCACCCTCTTCAGTGCAAGGCTCTTGAGCTTTGTTTCAATGTTGCACTCAACCGTTTACCAGCTTCCACTTCAAGCCCTCTTTTGACTCCTCAATACTCCACACCCTCTCTTTCCAATGCCTTGGTTGCCGCCTTCAAACGTGCTCAGGCTCACCAACGCCGTGGATCTATTGAGAACCAGCAGCAACATATTTTGGCCTTGAAGATTGAGGTGGAGCAGCTCATAATTTCCATTCTTGATGACCCTAGTGTTAGTAGGGTCATGAGAGAAGCTGGTTTCTCTAGCACCCTTGTGAAAACCAGGGTTGAACAAGCTGTTTCAATGGAAGTTTGTTCACAGAAGGCTCCTGATCATAGGAGCCAGGCCAAAGAAAGCAATAAGACTCAAGTGAGTCAAGTTCTTGGTGGTGTTAATAATGTGTCTCCATCTGGACCTTTTGGTCAAGTTGGGGGTCCATTCATGAAGCCTTTTGACCATGTTAACAATGATGATGTAACTAGTGTGTTGAGTGAGTTGGTGAGGAGGAGAAGAAACACAGTTATTGTTGGTGAGAGTGTGGCTAATGCTGAGGGAGTAGCTAGGGGAGTGATGGAGAGGTTTGAGGTAGGGAATGTTCCTGGAGACCTGAGGTATGTGCAATTTGTGAGCCTTCCTCTTATGTGCTTCAGAAACATTAGCAAGGAGGAAGTTGAACAAAAACTTATGGAGGTTAGAAACCTTGTGAAGAGCTATGTGGGAAGAGGGGTTATTCTTTATTTGGGTGATCTAAAATGGTTGTTTGAGTTTTGGACAAATTATTGTGAGCAAAAAACAAACTATTACTGTTCTGTAGAGCACATGGTGATGGAGCTTAAAAAATTGGTAAGCGGTAGTGGGGAGACTAGTAGACTGTGGCTTATGGGGATTGCAACTTTTAAGACATACATGAAGTGTAAAGTATGTCACCCATCCCTAGAAACTATTTGGGAGCTTCATCCCTTCACAATTCCTGTTGGTAGCCTAAGCCTAAGTTTAAATTTTGACAGGTAATTATTTATTCTTGTATATTTATTTATTGTCTGGTTGAGAATCTTTTTTATGCGTTTTGTCCTATTGTGTGCTTTGTTGTAACTTCTCTGTTGTGTCACATTTTTTCAGTGATTTTCAACCTCAAGAAAGAAGCAAGGTATTTTTCAAGGATGTGGCTTTTGAAGATAGAGCAGGAGTCCGAAACCATCTAACTTGCTGCAGAGATTGCTTAATAAATTTTGAAAAAGAAGCTCAGAGCTTAACTAACAGTGTAAGCAAGAAAGTTTGCACTGCTGGTAGCTTGCCAACGTGGCTTCAAAATTGTAAGGAAGAGAGAAGTGACATAATGGAAGATCAGGTTTGTATCATAATATAATAGTCGTCCCACTTGGCTCATAAAAAAATTGTTTTTTTTTGAATCATTTCTGATTTTTTTTTTGTTCTGTCAAACAGGAAAATGCAAGACTTAAGGATTTGTGCAAGAAATGGAACTCATTATGCAACTCAATACATAGACAGCCAGTTTTGTTTGTTTCATCTTCTCCTTCATCTCCAACTTCTGTTTCGTCACATGAAAGAAAGTCTAATTTTCATCACAGCCACCTAAACTGGCCAACCATTTCTGAATCAGAAAAGGCACCAAAAGAATGTGAGTTATACACAGAAACTGGTGATGATGGCTATGATAGCAACTTCATAATGTTCATGCCAGATAGAGATGTCCCTAAACCAGATCTTCTGTCAAATCCCAACTCTAGCCCCAACTCAGCCTCTTCAAGTGAAGCAGTGGAAGGTTTGGAAAGCACTCAAATGTTCAAGGAACCTAATGCTGAGAATCACAGGATTCTGTGTGATGCCTTGGAGAAAAAGGTTCCACAGCATAAAGAAGTTATTCCAGAGATTGCAAGCACTCTCCTTCATTGTAGATCAGGAATGAGAAAAAGAGAGAACCACAACCACTTGATGAAGAGAGAAGAGAATCAAGAAACTTGGATGCTCTTTCTTGGTGTGGATTCTCAAGCCAAAGAGAGTGTCTCAAGGGAGCTAGCTAAAGTTGTGTTTGGCTCTTACGCTAACTTTGTGACAATTGGCATGAGCAGTTTCTCTTCCCCAGAAGATGATGAAAAGTCCAAAAGGAAGAGGCCAAGAGAAGAGTTCAAAAGCAGTTATGTTGAGAGATTCGGGGAAGCAGTGAATGAGAACCCTCATAGGGTGTTTTTCATGGAAGACTTAGATCAAGTTGATTACTTTTCTCAAAAGGGTGTAAAGCAAGCAATTCAAAGTGGGAGCATAACACTTGCTGGTTGTGAATCTGTTCCTCTCAAGGATGCCATTGTCATTTTCAGCTGTGAAAGCTTCACTTCACCAATGTCAAGATCTCCAGTGAGAAAATCACCATCTGCTGAAAACAAAGGGAAAGAGACCATGGATGGTGAAAGTTCAAGCCTCTCTTTGGATCTGAATATAGCCATTGAAGATGATAGTGGAGACAGTGGCATCTTAGAGTTAGTTGATAAAAAAATTAATTTCAACATACAAGAATTGTGAAAGGAATGGAGAAACGATTTTCTGTGTTAAATTTGGTTGTCATTTTTTTTTTTTTTTTTTTTCTGTCTTGTATTGTTTTTTAAGCTACACTAATTAGTGGGGAAAGAAAGACATGAATGGAAAAGTTATATTAGACACTTTGATCTGCATTTCTGAAGTTTGGATGCAGATGATATATTTAGGAATGAGTATGTGTATATGTTAATGTGCTCCAATCTTTTGCATGTAATTTGGTTCCTCTTCTGACTAAATATATTCTGCATTAGTTACTGCTTTCGAATCTTTGTCGTGTTTCATTCACCCGTCATTATCGCATTCGTATGGAGTACATTCATTCAAAAATTATTTATAACATTTTTCTTATTGGGTCTTAGGACTCTTGGACACCGGTTTAATAATTACAAGTAGATTTTTTTAACTTGTACTAGAAATTATGAAAAATGCACTCTTACACCTCCCCATATTTTATTTTTTACTTTTGATTTCTTTGCACTCGTTATCAAATTTTTTTTTTTTTAATATTCTTCTCACACATCAATTATCTTATAATTATTAAGAGTTAATTTTTTTAACTATTAAAATTCACCTAATAATATAAAGATATGGAGATAATATATATAAGATTTTAGATTTGAATCTTAATATTATTTTTATAAATAATAAAAATTATTAAACTTTTTTATACTCAACACTTTTTTATTTTTTTTCTCTTTTTATTATATCACATCATCAATTTTATTAATTATCTATCTCTTTCTCTCTCTCTTTTTAATCTTTCTAAGAGCACATTCAATACTTATGGGGTGTAAATTTTTTAATCAAATAAATCTTGTTAAGAGATATGTATTAGAACAAGATCTTGCTATATATGCAACCATGAATCAACATGTAATATATATATAAATAAAAGATGACTCAAATAAGAACTAAGAATAATTAATAATAAATTTTTAAATTAAAATAAATAATTTATATTAAAAAATGTTATTATATATTGTTGTCATTATAGTTTTCTTTATTATTGTTATAATTTTGTTATTTATATAACTTTATAATGATGAGATATTATTTGCTTTGGGTATAAATTTTTATGATTTTGTTTTTAATTATCATCTAAAAAATTTCTCAATCATTGGAATATGTGTATGTTTTATAAGATATTATTTCTCTTGTTATTTTATCAATGTGAGACTTTTTTGTATCCCAACAATCTTTCTTTCAACAAATCAATTTATAAATTTATAATTTTTAATAAATTTTCACATTTATAAAATGTTTTTAAGAAGAATATATTTTTTCCTAAGTTCTTATAGCCTTTCTATGTGTCTCTTTATTATACAATTTTTTTATATACACAAATAAAGTATATAAATATAATTTCTCTAACCATATGTATTATAAAATTTCATATTATTTATTATGCTCCATATTTTACCATACATTGAAAATAATATAAGTCAGGACTCGGTAGAAATATCTTAATGGTGTGGGAAATTTGAGAAAACAATATAATTTTTACTTAAAATTCTCATGATACTTTTTTTTTTCTTCATCTTTTTTTCTATTTTATTCCTTTTCCCTTTATTTCTATTGCAGAAAGTATTATGAAAATGAGGAAAAGCAGATGAATGTTTTAGATCACTTTCCATATTTTTCTGTTTTGTTTCAGAAAAAGCAAGTATAAAATTACAGTTGTGTTTTTGAAACAGGAATTTGCAGTGAGAAATGCTTGGCATTCATAGAATTCCTTGTCAGAAGAGTACTATGATTTCAGCTTTAATCTTACAAACATCTCCTTCAAATCAAAATGAATCATTCTCCCTAATATTTCGATAACTGACCAACTACCTACCAATAAGGGACAAAATATTAGCCATGGGAAAAGTCGTTTAATATTTTATAATGTTATTAACTTTTTATTACACCTCAATCATTATAAATTATAATTATAACAAAGTCACTGTATAGTAAAACTAATATGGACAATAAAACAAATTTGCTCCATATTAACATATTTATACATTTAAAAATCGTGATTAAATTAGAACAATTTATTGTCAATTAATTCATATGTTTGTCGTTACTTATAAATACTTTAATAATTGTACAAAAAATCAAACATGATAAAAATTTAATTGTTATTTAGTTTATATAATTTAACAGCACTAAAATTTCTCAATTTTATAAAGATATCGATCATAGAATTTCTTTTATATTTATTTTTAAAATTTTGATATTGCATCGTTATATTTGCTAGCTGTTGTTGCTGGATTCGATCATAAGATGAAACATACCTACCTTTTCATTAAACTTAGCTTAAGAAACTAAACTATCTACCAATGTTGGATCTTTTTGCTGTAGAAAGAAAAAAAGAAACTATTTTTTACGCACCATTTTCACTCCATCCTTTTAAATTAATTATAACTAAATATATTATCATTAATAAAAATCTTTTGTTTTCCATAAAAGAAAGTGACAAAAAAAAAAAAAAGTTATAAAACAAAGATAACATAGTGTTGGTAGCAAAGTGTCAAATTAATAAGGCTTTAAAGATAGGCACAAGTGGATCCTTATTGCCCTAAAAGATGCAAAGAAGGGGACAATAATAATTAAATGGACCTCTCTTTACAAAAATTATGAGTGAATTAATCCAAATATATGTGCCTTCCCCAACTTACAAGAAACCTACGGCCTCCTTTCCAAAAGATTGTGCAACTTTTCTTTTCAATGTTTTAAGGCCTTGCATCATGGTTGATTCCAAAGGAAACTATCATTATTAGTTTATAAAAATATAGTTTGGATTCAATGGAGATACAGTGATAGTATAAAATAATTTTACATAAACTTTCGATCATAATTTATTATAAATAATAAATTTATTGAATTTTACAATAGTTATATCTTAAAGATTATATAAACTATAATTTTTAATTGGTTGATTATGCTAATTTTTTTACACTCATAGTGTATCACCTTTCAACACTCCCTCATATTGAATGTAAGAAAAAAAAACAAATGTTCGATATGTTGTAGTCATCATGAGTAAAGTATTTATTAGTACAAAAAGATTAAAGTAGTATGTACATTTTAGATAATTCAAACCTTAATATCTTTATCGTAATTTTAATAATTAAATAAAAAGTAAAAAAAATATTGATTTATGATTCACCGTTAATACTAATTGAACCAAGATTTAATCAATAATTAGTAATGTAATATATATATATATATATATATATATATATATATATATTAATATTATGTAATATATCAAGTAAAAAAAATAGTATTAAATTATAAGAAATGATGTTGGGTAAAATTTTAAATTAATACATCATAAAAATTAACACATATTTAAATAATAAATTCTTATACAGATATCAAATATGAATATTTATTTATTTAAAAAAATATTCAAGAACTAATGTTATGTAGATTAAAAGCCAAAATATATTTCTTTGAAAAACCAATATAAATTAAGTGTTTTTAGCACCAGTTCTTAATAACTAATATATTAATGGAGGTAATAAAAAATAAAATAAATTAAATTAATACAGTTTCACTTTTGGTCCTATTTTCTTTTAAAGAGGGGAGAAAATAGAAATTGTACTGAAAGGTGACATATGATATTTGGTTGCAGTCAATCTGAATACAAAATTCATGACACAAATAGGGAATGATGGTGAGTCCCTCTCTTCTGTTTGTCATTTTCTCTTTAGCATAAAAGTGATGAATATATAATATATATATATATATAGCAGCCACAATATAATAATAGAGTTTGTATATTATTATTAGGCACTTCGATCCGTGAATATATATAGAACCTCATTTTTTGTTTCTTGCAAACATTTACAGCTATGCATAATATTTTAAGGGTTCAACAGTTATGATGAACAGACTGTTGATGACATAATAATTTTGGATTATTCATTTTAATCAGTGCTACTCGAAGGTATCTCAACATATATTCTATCTCTTGCAACTACAATTCAATAACATCTTTAAGAAAATAAGAAAAGAATAATTGAAAAGATGGAAATTAAAAAGGATTATTGATAGCGTAAGCATTGTGCAAAGAAGAAAACAAGTTGTGAAAAGTTTGAAAATGGTTTGAATGGTGGAGGTTAAAAAGCAAGGCAACGTCGTAGAATCAAGTATATATGCATGTCTTAAGAAGCATCATGCTAGTTGGAATTAATGAGTACATACATTCCAATGTCATGCTTCGAATCCTATACCATTTTTAGTTTCCTATGACTCTAAAAACAAGAATGTTAATTATTTTATTCCTTTGTAAATGTCACATTCATTATCGTCTCATCTCAAAATATGTAGGAAAAATATTGATAAAAGTTTATGGACATTAATATCTAATGATTCTTTACGGAACATTTACTACGCAACAAATCTTTTTTTATGTCTAAAAATCATGATTTATGAGAATCATAAATATTGAAAAAATTTACTTTTACTTCATTAAAACATTATTTTCACTTTGGAAAAGTTGGTTTTTCTATCTCTAAGACATGAGAATAATATATATATTTCGTAGAAATTTTGTATAAAAATTATTTTTGAAAAATAATATTTTTTAGGAATGTTATTTTTAAAATAATAAATCAAACACAAAAAATTAATATTTTTAATGTTAAATTCTCAAGAATGTTAAAAAAAAAAAAAAGTGTATTAAACGTTTTTTTAGAAAGAAAGAAAGTGAGGGGAAAAAAATAATATTATAAGTATTTGATAATGTAAGTGTTTATATATATATTATCACTCGAAAAAAACTTGACTCTCAAATACCAATCGTATAACAAAATATGCCACATGTGAAGTTTACATGGCTTTTCTTAATGACAATTATGAATTATTCTGTGTGATTTAACTTTTTGAGTGCACTCAAAGAGCTTTTTCCATGAGTTTTGCTAAAAATATCAACCATGATTTATTTTTTTTAATTTTCCAATCACAGTTCTCATTCAGCTGAATATATTAAGTATATAGCCGTATATATAATAATAATATTTTAAGAAATTGTTTATATATATAAATAATTTTCCCCCATTTTTTCTTTTAAACTAACCCTCCAAAAAGATAAATTTCATGTAGGGTTTGTTAAGATAAACAACCACGTATGTAAATATTTTCAGGAGAAAAACATAAAAATAAAAATTAAATGAATTTTCTACAAGATAAAATTAACATATATATACAAAAGTTTAAAATATTTTTTTCCTAGAAAGTTAATATAAGACAATTTTTGCCAATTAACTTATAATCAAAAAAATAATTTATAGTTTCATCATATTTATCTCTCTTAAAAGTGTTTATAAGGAGGTTTGTCTTCAACACATATCATATAATTCTTAATTCTTAAATTTTCGAGAAAACAGTTTCTTCTGCTTGTATATATGATGCTAGCTGCAGATGTGCTGGACGAGCAGAATAAAACATCCCTTTTTAAAAAAAAAAAATAGTTATAAATATGTAAAAGCATAAAAATAAATAATTCTTTTTTTTCTTCTTTTTCTTGTTTCTTTTCCTTCAAAGAAAGTAGGAAAAAGAAAAGTTATAAGCAAACTTAAGTGACCCAAGTATTACTAGCAAAGTGTCAAAAGGCTTTTAAAGATTGGTATAAATTGATCCTTAATGCACTAAAAGATGAAAAGAACAAGACAAAAATAAAATTGGCCTTTCTTTAGAAAAAAAGAAAAAAGAAAAAAAAGTGGATTAATTCTAATATATGTGCCTTCCCTAACTTACAAGAAACCTACGGCTTCCTTTTTGAAAAGATTGTGTAACTTTTCTTTTCCATTTAGCTCACTCCCTCTCATTCGAAACTATTGTCAATAGAAACTATTTTCTTCACTGTTTAATTATTTACATTAATTTTATAAAATTAAACTATGCTTGGAGATAAACAAGAGCAATGGATAAAAATAAAATTTTGCAAACAAATAATGTTATTTTACAAAAATGGTGTTCTATATATACAAAATAAAAAGTAAAAAGTTTTAACGGTTAAGATTAATTCGTTTTATCTTTATATATTATTTTCTACTTTTATATAAAGAGATAAATATACACATTAAAAGTGTAAAAGTAATTTTAGTTTGACACACACAAAAGTGTACTTAGGTCATATTTAAATAAATTTTTCATAAATACTTATAAAAAAATGAATTAAACTTTTCATAAATTAAAATAAATTTATATATTTCATTTTTATATAAAAAAAAATTAACTTCTATAGAAGATAAAATGCATAAGTTAATTCTAGAGATCTTATATTGTCTAATGATATAATTCAAAATAAAATATATAAGTAGGAACAACTATTATCTTACAAATTAGTGTGAATTTAGTCCAAAATTGACTTTTTTAAAATTAAATAGTATAAGGGTATATCCCAATAATTGTTGTTAGACTTATTAATTCAATCGATATTTGGTCATTATCAGACGATTTGCATATGTTCAATCTTTCATGTTTGAAATATCTAATCATCAATATGAAAAAATATATTGAAAGTTCTAGTAATATGTTTTGAATAAAGTATATGAGCGAGAACAATCCTTATTTTATAATTTAATTTTATCAGCTTGAGTTAAACATGAATCTTACTTAAGATAAAGAGAAATTCATTTCATTTTATTTTCTTATTTTCTCTTCTATATGAAAAAAGTTTATTAAACAAAAATTTAATAATATTATTTTTTATTTATAGAAAGTACATGATAACAATAAGATTTGAACTTAAAATCTATTATATATTATCTTAATTTACTATTAAATCAATTCTAGTAATTGAAATAAATCTTTAATTATATATCTACAATAAACCCAAGTTTGAGTAAAAAAATTAATGAAAAAAAATAGCATTTAAAGGTGTAACAATAAATTTAAATTATTAAATAAATATAAAAATCCTTTAAATTCTATTTACAAAATTTTATACGTGTGTGCATAGACAAAAGAAAGTATGGACAAGTGTTATCATTACTAAATCTACATATGCACTTACAAACTTATAGAACTAGGTATAGATTTAAATTCGAAGTGAATAATTAATCAACAAACAAACTTTTATATGTTTAATTGCCATTTTCAATTTAGATATATGATTTACCATGTACCGATACTCATGTTGTCCACTATCTTATTATTAATTTATTATTTTATTTATGTAAAAGTGAAGTGACATAGATTATTTATTTATAGCTCCCAATCTCATAGTCGTCGATCCATTGCGTAGGTCCTTGAGCACCGTACCCACTAGAGCAAGATTAAGATTGTGGGATATAACACAAATATTATTTTGTCAAAAAGCCAATCTTATGAATGTTATTAAACATGCAAAAATCATTTTCATACGTCTTTATTAATTTCCCCATATCTAAATTGATTTTGTACACTATGTAGACTTGACGATAAAATCAAATATTAAATAAAGATCTTTCTCAAAGAAATCTATATTATCTCTTCTAACATTCCTTGGTACTATTCCATCATTATTTAATATAGTAATCCCATCTCATAGGTTGCTTTGCTGAAGAGGGACAGAGGATTGTATGAATCCCCATGAATCATAACACAACCCGACAGGAAAAAGGGCTTTTCTAGACTAAATCTTTATAGGATCAAGCAGAGAAAATTCAAAATATGTATCAAATATTGTTTTATGAAGAAACAGTCCAATATTATAGTCTGCTTCTGCTGCTGCTATTTCATAAAATATTATATAAATCATGAACAACGTGATACAATCGATGAATTATTATAATGCATAACACTTGGTTGTGCTTATAATTAATTAGTAAAGGGTTAATAATTGGCTAGTACAAGGAATGTTGTGGCCGCTGATCAAATCATGTATAGGTTGTACAACATACTCTTATGATTTATTATTTATGAAGTTGGGACAAAATGAGGGAGAAAAAAAATCATTTTTTATAGATCATTGAAGTATAAACCTATCTTACCCTATCATTTAATTAAGAATTATCGTGTATGATAATGTTAAATTTGCTATAGTTACTTTGAAAATCATATCAACAGCTAACTTCTAATCGATTGACACATTAGTAATGCATAATTATTAATCTTTGTTTATAATTACAATAAAAAAATCAATTTGATATATTTGCTTTGTTTGATTGAAGAGAAAGTGAAAAGAAAATAGAGATGAAAGTTGACTTTCAGTGACAAAAATTTAAAATATATTTTCCTTCTACTTTCTCTTCAATTTAAAATTCAATTTTTTCATCTACCAAACCAGGGTAGAACTTGAAAACAAACAAGCAACCCTTAACTTGTTTTTTTTTGTTTTTTTTTTTGAGAGAGATAGTGAACTTGTATTTGATCTCATAATTTATCCCAAATCAGGATAAAAGACGAGAGTTGTGTGTGCCTTTGACGGTCAACATAAAATTCACGGATATATAATATGAGAGTTGTGTTAAGTCTTTGACCACCAACATAAAATTCACGGATATATCATATGGATCACGATAGATTTTAAGTTGTACGGCTGTTAATTTTTATCCAGAACGGTCAATTATTTGAACTCTTTCGTACAATAATAATATCATTTTGATTTAATTTTGTTTATTTTATCGTCATAAAATTGGAACCTATGATCATTGTACAACGCATCCCAACGGCCAAAAGGTTCTTTAGATACCAAGATATTGCAGCAGTGGTCTTTAAATCTTAGAAATATGATCTATAAATCATTACAAAGGAAGAAAAGTAAAGATAAAGAGAATTTAAAAAGCATGACCCCACTAATTGTATTCTTTTTAGGGGTCATTAGTGCTCTAAAGCATTCAAAATGTTGATACTTTTCAAAGGCAGTGCAACTTTTCTCCCTTTGCTTTGAATATTGCAGTTCTTTGTCACCCAAAACGACCCATGAGACCCCAAACTTTAGAGGCAAGGGGGATAGTGGCATATGAGATTGGCATGGAGACAAAGTTTCCACACCTTGAGCTTTTGCAGTCTTTAGGAAAGAGAGAAACACAATAAAGTTTGAATGGCTGTGTTCCCTTTATGCGCGTAGAAGGCCACCCTCTTTTCAGTTCTCTCTTCTTTCTATTACTACAAGTGAATTTTTGCATGAAAGTAAGGGATTTCTCGGATCTTGAACTCCCAATAATCAGTGTATAATTGTGGACATCTCTCTCAT
The DNA here is from genome assembly GCF_000230855.2 of Cajanus cajan. Classification (NCBI taxonomy): domain Eukaryota; kingdom Viridiplantae; phylum Streptophyta; class Magnoliopsida; order Fabales; family Fabaceae; genus Cajanus; species Cajanus cajan. The sequence goes on along the minus strand of NC_138523.1, from coordinate 48,597,748 downwards.
ACCACTCACCTTGGATCCTTCAACTAGCTGGCTGGGGACAAACAAAGATGGATCCATAAGATCATTACCTCTGTTCTAAAGGCTAAGACATCACAGATGACCAGTCAAAAAGGGAAGTTGCCATTGAAGTTAACAAGAATGGCTAGAAAAAAGTTGACCATGATATGAAAACACTACTTACAATGTTTTTTTTAGGCCCTTCCTTATTTTGGGCTTCTAAGTACAGATAAAAAAACAACACAAAGTAGGTGCTGTGGGAAAACAGAGCTAGGTAACAAGAATTCCAGTTTCATTCATCTTTCTTCATATTATTTTCTATTTCTCATCATGCTGAATGTATCAAGCAACATAACATTTACACAATTCAGTCCTTGCAAGTAAATATAATAAAGTTCAAGAAAATGTGCAACTAAAAGTATCAAGTATATACGTCACCAGAACTATAATATGTAAACATACTTCATTGAATCCCTTTATATTCTACATCTAAAGTACTATTTTATGAGATAAATGAATATTCAATCGATTTAATGATTAATTAGAAACTTACACCAATATCATGATTAAAACAATATTTCCCCAATCCATGTCCACTCCCGTCCTTATTTTAACTTATTTTCGACATTCACAATTTCCCCCAAGGTGATTTCAAATGGTGAAGCACCAAACTAAGTATTCCTAGAAAGAGTTCGATTTTTTTTTGGACACCTAAAGTTTACAGAAACTTTACTATGATTCGAATTATAAAAACAAATAGGAAAGTAAATAGATCTTTTTCGTGGGTTGGAGCCACCAGTTCGACAAATTATGTTCCATATAACATACAACATACTAGTATTCATCAAAGCCACAAGAAGGGATAAACATTATAATACATATATGCTTGACAACAACGTCAGGTAATAACATCGAGTCCCATATACAGGTCCATCCCATGTAGCAAAGCTTATAATATTTTGCATGGATTTTGGTTGCTCACACATTTGGGTCCTTCCCAAACCTCATAAACAGATGTGTTGCCATCATTGATCCCCTGCGAGTCATTTCTGCTATTCGACCAAGAAATGGCATCTTCGCTGTTTCTCTATTCGAAAGTGGTTTCTTGTCCCACCTATAGGGCATAAACATAAATTTAGTCACATAGGAAGAATTATTATGGCTTACATTGTTTGTTCAGAGAATTGAAGAAATATTTATAGACGAAATATTTACATGAGCCATAAGGAGTTATTTTTCATAGTTCACAGCAAAAATAATATATTGACTTAGTTTCTAGCTAGGTTCCAAAATAATATATAATTTATAGTTTATTGAAATCATTTACATAATTAGTGAATTACAATAAATTAGAAGCTGCGATGACATCCCAACACAATAATTGATGCAAAAGATTGTTTACCAACTCAAACAAAATTTCCACGGCCAAAAGTAAATCTAAATAGAATTCATCTAACTAGAAACAAAAAATATCTTAGTACAAAAGTTACAGGAACTAAGTGAGTTAAAATAAGCCAAGTTGGGTACACAAAGGTCTTGCTCTCCTGAAAAACATGCAAAGCCCTAGGAATGTAGTTGAACTTGACAGTTCAACCTACTTAACCTGTCAAAATGGATTGGGTTAAATTCAATTGAATGATTTAACCCGCAAAACTTGCGAACGTGACGGGTCAATAGACAGGTTCAGTTGACTTATTGAATTTTTTTTCTTTTACTAAATTTTTTTATAGATTGTTTAGTTAATTATTATTTTGTAGGCCATAATGTTTTATGAAGCTTTACTATTATGAATTTCATGTTATTTTGTTATTCTTCTCTATATTTATTTAACTCGTGATAATAATTTCTATAAAAAATGTGATAAGATAATTTAGTTAGATAATATTTTTGTGACATTATGTTTAGATTATTTGTACTTTTGAGTCATCCAATTTTTTATATATATATATATATATATTTTTTAATTTGGTGAGTCACCGTAACCCAATTCTAAACCCACCACTGGATTCAATTGAAATTTTTGTTTCAATCTCAAAATGAATCCAACCGTACCCAATTCATTTTTAACAAGTTAAGGGCGGGTTAAATTGAGTTGACTAATTTGATATTAGGGTCCCAGCCACCTTTGTTAAACTCTGGCTTTAGTGCCTAAACATTGAATTTCCATTGTCAAAGATGGTTTTAAAAGTTTAATTGTAGGGTTTTTTCCTGTATTACACCGGTATTTATAAATTAGGTAAAATATGAAAAAATCCGACAATTTTAGAAAATATTTATGGATTACCTGACAAAAGTTTACATATTAAGGCCAAACATGGTTTATACGGTTTGTAACAATAAATCATAATTATTTCTAGAGTTACTTGAAACCATCAGTCAACAGTTTATATGAAAAACATGCTCGTTCTATGCAAGTATACATGCGAGCACATAGGGGTATTTATATGAAAAACATGCTCACTCTATGCAGGTATATATACCAGCACATAGTGGTATGAATGCTTTGTTATGACTAAGTAAATAGATGTCCAAGGTTGTGTATAAAACAATGTTCAATTCAACAGTCACTCCATATGTGTTCTCTTTAGTGGAAAAAATATGGCGCTAAGACAATAAATGATGAATTGCAAATACATTTTTTAAGTACTATTAAAAGTAAGGAGTATAAAATAATCATAAAATGTCAAATTAAGTAATTTTTTAAGGAAAGCAGAAAACAAAAAAAAAAGTGTTCAGGAGATCTATACATACCAGTCCTCATGGCGAACAACTTTACCATCCTCAATATACAACTTGATTAGCGATACCATATCTATATCCTTCCCCAAGAATTTATAGTATTGCCTATTGTCAATTAATATCTGTATGCAACATCCATCAATTCGGATCTTCCAGTAAGAGATCAAGCAAGCACTTGAAATTTTTAGCAGAGAACAAAAGATTGAGGTGCTACATACTAAATTAAGCGACACCAGATTTACTCACCTCTCCTTTTCCTGGTGCAACCATATGTTCTTTGATACTGTATTCCACAATCTTTGACTCCTTAAATACCTAAGGTATATAGAGACAAATAGAAATTGGAAATTAGCTCAACATTAAGAAGAAAAAGAGAAGAACGAGACCTCCTCAAACAAGATAATTGTATCTAATATTAAATAAGTCATTATAGGAATAAGAAATCTGCTTCCAGTATTAAAAAATTCTTCCATTCTTAAGAAAATAAAAGAGTAATGATATACGTGTAACAATTTATACACTAATTAGTAAAACATCACTTTTTTGTGTTTATCTTTTACCATTATTAATAAATGATGTAATAGAGAAAAATACACAAATAATGATGTACAAATTTTTGCACGAGTATCATTTCCCAAAATAAAGAAAACATTTCTTATTGTTAAATTACGACTATCACATGCTTGATGATCCACTAACATGATACAAGCTTAAGGTTTATCACTGTTACAGTGTTACTTCAAATTTCAGTGGCATTATAGTAACTGAAAAAGGGGATAACAGGGACGCAACAACCTTGCAAAAGAAGGAAATATTAAGTATATTCCATTATGCAACAATTTATATAAAATGCTCCTCCAATTATACCGAGTTAATAAAAAATAAAAATAAAAACTCTAATTCGTTGCCCACATATTCATTGCAATCAACTATATAGAATCTGTGATATCTTGAACAGAAGTTTGTATATCTTTTGACAAATATTCATGAGATAAATCCCAACTTTCTGATTTAATGCATCAATCAATCACCAAAGTTTTGTTACATGTCAAGACTATGACGCTATCATTCATTGAGGAAGACAGTGCAAAATCCAAAGCACGAGAAACAAATGGAGTAATGAAAAACCTTGGAAATGGAATAGAACGCTGATTTGATCTGTTTCACCCTGCAAAACGCGTGTATGAATTAAAATGACATGTTTAGTGTGTATTTTATGAAGAAAAAAAAATGCAAGCAAGCATATATACCCGCGTGCACACATAAGTGGATCCTCAAAGGTAGCATCTGCGGCATAGATATCAAAGTCGCGAGACGTTGCACACGCTCCATACCTGAAATCAACATACCAGATATATACATAATACAATCCAATACAATACTATACTTGTGTTAGCCAAATAGTTTCATATATATCTTGGGAATTAAAAAAGCAAAATATGATGAAAACGTGGATAGTTAGTGAGAGAGAAATTACAGATGCAGAATGTGAGGAATTAGGCTATCTGCGTAGCGCTTGTTTGTAGAACGATCGAATGTTTCTTTGTAAGTCCTTTCCGTGGCTTCAAAATTCAAATCGAACAGAAGAATACGATGAAATGAATCGAACGGAGTAACAATAGGAATGCATTTTGCAGAGTTATGAGATTACCAGCAGAGTGAGTAGCCATTGCAAATTTTCTCGGAACCAAAACACAATTGTTGACGAAGTGTTGTGTGGTGTATACCATTCGCGGTGCTTTAGCCTTCAACGTGGCCATGCTTCCCTCTCCAAATTATTATTCTTATTAAACTATTAATAATAATATATGCACAAAATTATAACCATCTCAATTTAATTTAAATAAAATATATATTAAGATATAAAGTATGTCGATTTATTATTATTATTACAAGTGAAAAAGTTATGCTTCTTACTAGGGATGGCAAAGTGGGCCGTGGCCCGCGGGCCGGCCCGTTGCCCGCCAAAAATTGGCAAGTCAGGCCCATCATTTTAACCCGCCAACCCGCCAGCCCAAATAGCGAGCTGGCCCGCCACAACCTGCCGGCCCACATATATTTTTTTTAATTTAATTATTTTGATGTAGAAGATGAGGATAAAGATGATCAAGAAAAAAAGTAGAGACAACTTCTTTCAAGAAAGCTTCTAATATTCTTAAAATAAAAATTTTAAGTTAATTAATTGTATTTGAACTTGTTTTGTGGACTATCAAAAAATTTAGTTTATAAGTAATTTGTAAGTTTATAATTTGGTTTTGATTTTGGTGTAAGTGGACTAATTTTTATTTGAATTTGTTTTAAGTTTGTAATTTGCTTTTGTTGAACATATATTATGTACAATATGTATGCATTTTTAATTTCATATGGTTATATTATTTATTTGTAGCAATTTTTTTTATTTGAACATAAAATATATTTTTTTTTCATTTTTTATTATTATTATTTTTTGTATGCGGACTGGCCTGTCAACTCGCCAGCCCGTTCTTAGGCGGGGCGGGCCAGCATCCCAGCTCGTTTTACATTGGCAGGCTAGGCCAAAACAGGCCAGACGGACCCGTTTTGCCATCCCTACTTCTTACCTCGTTGTTAAGAAATAAAAATAATAATAAAAAGAGAATGATAAAAAAAAGTATGCCAATAAATATTCCTTTCGGTAATTATTATAAAGCATGTTTAATTGAATTACATGAAATAATATAAGTAGTTGTATTTAGTTAATTTTATTATATTTATAAACCAAAATTATCATCTTCCAATTTTACGTTTCTTATTTATTATCAAATTTCTATGAGAGATGAATATATTACTTCATTTAAAAGTTTATGCACCAATACCAATAAAAATGATAAATGAAAATTGGAAATTCTTCAAGGTGAAAGTGAAAAACACATACTCTCACAATATTTAATAAGGACACAAAATTAAAAATAAAATTAATGTTTCATAAAAATTGTAAAAGATCTTATAAAAATAATTACCTATTCTTTCTAATTGTACCTTATAATAAGAATAAGAGATGATAATAGTAGAGTAATTGTAATAGTGCCTTAACTAATTCAATCTTTGTATTTGATATTTTTATTAATTAGATCAAGTATAGAAAATTTCATAAAATATATGATTTATACACAAAAATAAATATTATGTCATGGTGATACTCGGGTCAAAGTTTCATAGTAACAAAACACTTTCAAGACCCGGCAAAACTTTGGCCAGTTTCTTCAACAAAACACTTTGAAGAGTTTACATTCTTATTTGGCTGCGGCTTCCTGTTTGAATTTCGATGCAAGAATAGTACACCAATTCCTTGTTACATGAAATTCCCCTCATGACTGCTAACATTTCATTCATATAATCACAAACTTGTACACGTGGCAGAGATACATTTGCCTTGTAGTTCCATTTAATTTAACCCACATTCAACGTCAATCGTCAATCCAACACTGCCATAGCTTCAACCTTTATACATTCAAAAAATGCAAAACTTCCCTTCAACACAAATAAAATGAATTTCCAAACACACCCTTAACACCTCAAACAGCAAATCAAGGCAACTATACAGAATCATTCACCATCTCATCACACAAAAAACAATCGATAGTTCCTTTTCGGCTACCAAATACAACCTGGTGAATTACAAGTGAGAGTGAGAAAAGAAACCAATCCACAATAAAGGCTTTAACCAATAACCACCAAATACCATCATGCTGAATTCAAAATAGACCTACCTTAAGTTATCAGCAATTATTTTATCGCTTTGTTTCACTCATGTTTTTTCCTTCAAAAAATTCACCCAACATTCGGTCTAGATCTTCTGGTGTGTATTTGATGTACTTTTGAGGATTCTTTCCACTCTCCACTAGGGGCCTGTGACACAGCAGGTTCCCAATTATATGCACTAATTGCAAAATACCAATAGCTCATACAAAAACCACAAGGCATCAAAGACAAACATAAGCAAATGTATTTTTGTTTCAAAGGAGAAAAAGACATCATTTCACATTCATGGATACCAATCCCCTACATAATAAACAGGAATGACATAAATTAAAATGAGAACGCACCCAAAACGTTTGACAAATGATCTATAGGCTGGCAACAAGACTTCAGCAACTGCAAGCCTAAGAGACTCTCGCAACTCGGTGTCAGGAACTGTCCACTGAGATTGTTTCTGATGGAGTTCCTCAAACATAACATTGAAATTCTTAAACCTGATAATGCAATACATGTAGACGTGTCAAAACAAGTAAAGAAATTACTCATAAAGAAGCAACTGAAAGGCTACCTGTCTTTAACAATTGCTCTTGAAGCACCACTACTGCTTCCGGCTCCGCCATCGCCACCAGTACCACTCCCACCACCTGATGAGGTAAGCCCCTGAATAGATAGGCACTGAAGAATCTGCCGAGAAAAGAATCAAAATTAAAAAATTGACAACTTAAACAAATATTAATGTTAAGAAGAAATAGAGCATTCACATGAACCAAACATCAGGAAAAATTAAATGAATCTACTTGAACACCTTTATTACCAAAAACAAAAGGGTAAAATATGTTTTCGTTCCCTCTAAAATATTTCTAAATTAGTTTTAGTCCTTCTAAAATTTTATCTTATTTTAGTCCCTCAAATTTGGAAATGCAGTATTTTTTATCTTCCAAGTGGTTTAAATAGCGTCTTAAAACTATTTTTAAGTGCTATCGAAAGTACTTGGAAGACTAAAAATGATGCATTTTCAAATTTGTGAGACTGAAATAAGATAAAAAAAATTAAAGAGACTAAACGCGAATTTCGATAATTTTAGAGGGACTAAACATATTTTACCCTTATCCAAGTGACATATAAGAAAGCTGCGAGACATGTAACGGTCAATAAGGTCACTAGAACAAGACCTTTGCCCAAGCATTTCTTTTGTATTGATTTGCATGCTGTTGAACAATCCTCCTATGTCGTTGTACCCAATCATCCCCTAGCAAATCCTTGGCTTCAGACCTAGAAATAGAAGAGGGTTAAGAGGAAAAAAGACTTTGAACCACCAAAACATGCAATAAAATCATATGATTTAAAGAAATTCATAACCAAAAAATGTCAAAGATATACCTCCGAACTGATCTGACAATATAATGAATATTGTTCATGAGAAAAAGATGTGTCAATGCAGGGTCTTTATACTGCTTTGATTTTCCATCTAAATTGGTTTGCAAAGCTTGCATTATCCGCACTGTTACAGATGCTAGCTGTGAAGAATCATCACCACTTTCAAATTCCTGAAAAAGTTGCTTCAAGGTGGATTGGTAGCTGCAAAGTTTAAAGAATTCTGATCAGGTCAAATATGTGAAGATCAGATCTATAATAAAGATCCTGAAAAAAATTACCCACACACATATTGAAGAGTACACAAGCTTAAGCAATATCCTTCTTCCAAAGGGAGTGAAAACTAAACTTTAAGAAATAGTTTCTCTTAAATATAAAAAATATAAAATAGAAGCATGGGATTGCACAATTCCCTCATAGACATCATCAATTTATAATAACAAAAATAAAACTCAGTTCAAATAGTTGGAAATCTTCGATTAGCTCAAAACAGATCTAATCACTCATTATTTTCTACCCTATTGTAAGGCTGCTACCACAATGGCACAGCAATTGGTATTTCGGGCTCATCAATAAAAAAATTCATTCTTTCCTTCAGATTCTGAACCAGTTCTATCAATAAGATATCCTCTCAATAAAACTACAAAAGAAACACCTAGAAACTAAGTGATCAAACATGTTACATGGCATGCCAATCGCTCAGCATATCTAACAAAGAAATGCACTAAAATGTCCATGAGCAGAATAACACAGAACTATAAAATAAATTTTAAGAAACTTAACAATGTACGGAATGATGATAAATAATGACAAACGTATTTTTTATCTCATCAATGAACACGGCAAAACTGTTAGAATTTGATGATATGGCTGCGAAATTGGGATCGGACAACACTGAACTTACTCAAATAAAAACTTCACATAGTTAATCACATAGCTCGTCAAAGGATGGACAGTTCCATCTGTTACTGCAGTCTTTGTAGCATCTTTCTCGACTGCCTCTTCAAAATCTCCAAAGGTCTCCTGGGCTGTTTGTGCAAGTCGTTTTGTCAAACTAGTAGCAGCTTCTTTTATTCCAGAGCAAGCTTTGCCTTTAAAAAGAGTTTCAATCTGCAAAATGTCGAGAAATAGTTGATTGCAAGATTATAACACCACTACAATATATGCCTTGTTCTTGTTTTATGAACAAAACAAAAACTACCCAAACCTGTTATGTATCATGATAGTCAAATATATCACATCTAGTGTGGTGACTAGTGTAAAGTGTAAACCTCTATCAGTAAGAAGTTGAAAGTAAAAACTATAGCAGATGACACTAACACAGGCCCTCACTAATGATAGAATTATAATCTTTTAATTGACATAAATTGGCCTCATTAAATGAGATGAAGCACCTATCACATCAGAGACTTTTTAATGTTTACTAAATAGTTTTTCTCATGAATGTTATAAACAATTCAAAAGTGGCAATAGTATAGTTCCAAACTTTTACATAAGATTTTTTAGAAAAAATGTTCCTATACATGAAAAATCAGAAGTGTAGTTCCCTTTCATGGTAGTCACAATTTACCGAAGACAGCCATAAAAATGTTAAAACATAAGCCAGAGTGCAAGGCCAAAGTATTGGAGTTCGGTGATCATGACAGATTTGATGATTTTATGATAGAGCATTCTTTCTTAAAAGAATAATAATTAAATTAGAGGTACTACTACCAGTCTCATAGACAACTGAAAAGGAAACTACAAATATATTAGTAATGCAGGTGAAAAGTCACTGACATGTATAACACTAACACTATTATGATAAATAAGAAAATCTGTGACCACTGAACATAAAATAAAACTCTACAAATTGACCTCATAAGATTTATGAAACCAATACACAAAAGAGATAGCATCAAGATTTGTGATTTCGCATTTCAAAAGCCATACCTCTGAGTGAAGCTCTTGCATTATTTCATACATGTCCAATAGTACAAATAACTTTTCTGGAGATCTCTTGCTTTTGGCAATTGCTTCTCCAAAACTGAGTAGCATTGAGACACTGTTTGTAGTCACCTCGGCAAAACACTGTTCACTAAGTGAATCAAAGCCTTCAAATATCTGATCACAAACTTTTCTCTCACCAGCAAACAACAATTTCACCTGTTCATGTATAATTACATATTTGTAAGAAATTAAAAACATAATGACGAGAAAAACACAGCATCAATCCTACAATCATCTTACTGCTATACGCATGAAATGAATCCAGTTTCCAATTTTGGCTTCCAAAATCTCCCATTGCAGCTTTTGAACATCATCTTTGTTGAGTTTCTCAACTCCAAGCTTTTGGAGGCTCTCTTCCAATACATTTGAACGGGCATCTCTACATAATTATAATAAAAGTGCAGTAGTAATGTTAATCATTGTTGGAAATGGGTATCATAAGTACATTTTTATGCACTATACCTAGGGGTGTCAAAACCATGCTGTATATTAAGCCACCACCACAAAGCCTACAGAATTATGTTTCCCTAATGCAGTCCAATTTATTTTCAAGCCCCACATGCTCTCAGCATGAATTAAACTGGGTTATTAGAACATGTTAGAGGTATCAATGCAAAACCCTGTTCACGACCTAGGAATGGTTTTCTTACCAATCACGTGACCATAACTTCTAGCCTGCTAAATAAGGATTGACAGAGCTATAGAGGGAGAATGGAAAAAAAAATAAACCGTTTCTAGTTAAAACATATATTGTGTCTGGCCCGCACTACATCAATATTTATATTAGAGGATAGAGTACTCAACTGTATAGCTCAAATCAATGACTCCTCAATTTAACATCCTATAAAACCAACTCCCAAAAAGTAAAGCTTTTAGGCCTATGATTCTATGAACTATTTTATATCTCTAACAGGCCTATATAAATTAATCACTCAGAATCAATCCCCAATGGACACTTCCTTAACCTTAATTCATAAGACATTTGATTTCTTAATAGTTTCCTTCCTATACTTATAATTTAACAACCTTCAATGTGGTAAAATTCTAAATTGTAAAATTTTAATTTTCATGCTCAGTACTTTTACAATTTTTCAAATGAAGATTTTTACAACAAGACAATTTCAACTTTTCCCTATGCAACTTAACAGTCAACTAAACAAAGAGAATTACCTGTATATTTTGAGTAGCTGCTGCTGGTGACCAGCTTCAACCATTTGCTGTGCTAAATCATGTAGCAGTGGCAAAAATCTTGGTGGTATAAGAGCGGGAGGTGTGTATACAACAGCATCACCATTATTGTTGTGATGCTCAGAATGGTGATTAGGATTCTTGCCACTAGGGTCACCCTCATGGCCAGGTGATCCTGATGAAGGTCGCATTGAATTTGGAAGGCAATCAAAGAGGCGCTCAGGTTCCACAGGTTTGCTGTAATCACACATTATAAAAGAAAATGTCATAGCAACAAATTAAATTTTCACAATGTGGGGGAAAAAAAGAATCACACATTCAAATATTACACATGAAGCTGTTTAGGTTTAGCATTAAAGAATATATCATTTTCTTGAAAGATTGACACAACCATCAATGGTTATTTTTATGCAAGCTAATAAAATTTTCATCAAACATTCCAAAAGATGAACAAAAATAAGTACAAAAATACATACCTGTAAGATGATAATAACTGCTTAAACTCATCTTCTAGCTTCGAAATAGCCTTAGCTAGCAAATTATTAGCGTGGATGACAATACCGTCACTGCTCTTAAAACCCTTCTTGCTGCCAAAAAACTGAATATTGCTTCTCAACTTATCAATTGCTTCAAGATAGTTTTCCAGGTCTTCATGTGGCCCTTTAAGTATTTTTGCCTCTGCCTGTATAATAGATCAATGAGAATATAAAATGATGTAAATGACATATATGTACCACATATCTTATTAAAAGAAAAAGAAGAAAAGTCCATAAGTTGTCATCTTGTAATTAAATTTTTTTAAAGTACAAGGATATGAATTTTTTTTGTACCAATCTCGCTAAAGTACCATTGTTCTGCTTAAAAACAAGAACAAAATAAAAAAAGAGAATAAACTAAATAAGAAAGTGAAGACATAAAATATCTTTCACAGTGAGTATTAAGTGGCTACTCTTCATAATCTTCATTGCAAGTAGCAAATTTTCATTCAGTTTCACCCATGGACCTAAGTGCCTGTGATTTATTGCCAGCCGAACCACATCAAATTCTGTGTTCATTTCTCTTCTTTTTCTCCACTTCTCATCTGATACTTGTAACAAATACTTGGTTGGTGACCCATGAAATTGATAAGAACCTTGGGAGAACCACACCACAAAAGATAGTTGTTGTAGTTGGAAATGCCAAAGACCTTAAATAAATCCCACACCATGAGCCCATACTTCCAATGTGGGACTGGAGTCCCATAACTTACGATTGAATTCAAACAAAAACTTGTATCAGGTTGCTATGAATAAAATATGCCTTTAATTTGCCATTTTCCTATGCTTGGAGGGGTGTTCCAGGCTTCTATATATAGGTTTCTCATGTAAAAGAAAAGAGACGGAGTTATCAACGAGGAATTTAAAAACCTTTTGTGCTTTCTTCACTAAGTTTTGTATCCGTTAGGAGGATTTCATAGAGTGTTGAACATTATCCCAGCACTTTTTATCCCTTTGGCGGATTCAAAATGATGAAGAGTGCATCTTGTTTTGTATTTCTAACTTCGTAAGATCCAATTTAATTTTCAACTTTTGTTGCTTGAGACACGTAACAATTTTGTAGTTGTTCAAGGCATTTTCTTGGTCATTTCCTCGAGAATTGTATGTGATCTTCTAGTTCAACTTCAACATATCTCCTCTTTCATCTTGTTTTGGAATTTCTTCAATCAGAAATTTTAGGTTAGTGCCCTTGTATATTTGAGAACAGCCACCCCATCCCCTTATGCAACTTGGCCAGTATCCAAGAACATCCAGATTATTCCAGAATGAAAAGATGAAACATTTCAATTGATAAGAGTGTTCCAAACCCACTGCATAAAGCCGCCCTACAAAAATCATAAGTTGAAGCTCACGCAAACATTACGATGAAGTTGGGGAAATCTATTGCTGGTTTTTCGACACTGCATCATAACCAACTGATAGCATCTGTTTTACATTGTAGCATAGCATGAAAAAAATGCAACAAGCTTTTCATGTTTCTCAGGAAATATGGATTTGTCCAGATAGCTTGGAGAAGAAATAGGTTTGTTGTCTTTAACTACAAGTTATTGGTATACAGGTTTTGCTTTTGACTTGACACACTACTGGAGTAGGAAGATAGATCATAGTAATGTAAAAACAACATTTGCAATAACACCATAATGCAAAAATCAGATAAGTTGACCAAACGAGACAAGGGTCAGGCCTTCAGATTTGCAATTTATCAAAGCAAAGCAACAAACAGACATGCCTTCAGCTAGATTATATAAACAAAGTAAAATGAAATTAAGCAGCATTGCAACCAATTCAACAAAATTTGAATTTAACAACACATTCACGACGACACAAAATTGAACTTGTAATTCCAATTTATCAATTCGACAAAGAGCAATATAATTCATATAATATATATATATATATAAAATAAAAAAAAAGGGTACATTATGAAGAAGAAGAAAAAAACAGATCTTTTCAACCTGACGATATTGATCAAAGTGAGCCAATATAACCTCCGCAGCCTTCAGAGTCCTATCAATATTCTCATGAGCCTTCCTTATGGAGTGAGTTCTAATCTGCAAACCCAGATGAAAAGATCCAACATTTAACCACCCTCCAGATCCCCACTTGAAAAACGAAGGACCCACCCAATGACCCAAAGCAAAACCCCATTGCACCCAAGTCAAAGACAAGTCAAACCAACAAAACCCCATTTCCAAAAATCCCATTTTTAAACCAACCCAAGCAAAACCTGCCCCCGGAGAAGCGAAGGGCACCTGAGTGGGACGCATGGCGGTTTCTAGGGCGGAGAGACGGTGGTCGAAGGAACCCAGAATGGTGACGACGTTGTCTGCGATGGTTTGGCTCTTCTGCAGAGACTCTCTCATCAACGCTGCCTTTTCACTCAGCAAATCAACACTCGCCACTGCAATCCCCATCTTCTTCTTCTTCTTCTTCAATCTCACACAGAGAAAGTGGAAGAAGAAATCAGAGGTTATTATTGTTGGTGGAGCTTTTCAATCGGTAGAAGCTGTGAACGTGATGTTGTTGTTAGGTACTTTTCCGGTTGAGGGATTATTTTTATTTGAATGATTAGTTAATATCATAAACACTCAATTTGCTGTATTTTCAAGTCTCATCTCATGTTTGGACTTGGTTGGTTGTTACTTGTGTATGGAATAGTTGTTGAATTATTTTATAGTACTATATTTTTACTTTTACTCCTTCAAAAAACAAACAATTCTGTTTTTTAGGTTCCTGTTTTGGATAATGAGTATACTTTTGTACACCTGTTTCGGTCATATAATGTTTCACGTTAGATTTCCATTTACCATTTTGGAAATTCAACTAACAAAATAACGAACTTGTCATTTGTATTTTTTTAAATGGTGAATAGTAAATAAATAAATTATAAGTGTGAGTAAATAAGAGAAGGAAATTACATCTCAAGTACTGCACTCCATTCTTACCCACTAAGAGCTGGTATAATTATATGTTTTTATTAAATACCCTTTCTTTAAGATGATTCTAATAAATACCGTTACAAATATACTTTTAACAATTTAATGGATCAACACTTCTATGAAAGTTAATATGTTTAAGTATTTAAATAAGGTAAAGAGTATACAAATAATATTAAAGGCTTTTTTATCGGTAAATAATATTAAAGGTTTAATGATAGCTTTGGATTATGTGCAATTTTGATTCCTTTTAAGTTTTAAATTTTTTATTTTAAACCTAAATTTAAATATAAAATATCAACATTTTGTGACTTTTTTTAAGCTGGATTATTTTATAATTGATAGTTAAATATTGAAACTTGTATAAGAGACTAACATCTCTCAAATAAATAATTTTTCATACATACAAATAAGAAATCAAACATTTCACTGGATACTTGAGGAACAATGATATTTGTCAACTAAGCATGGTTAACATTGTTAGTCCATAATATTATCTATTAAACATGTAGTGAGAAGTTTAATATTTAAATATTTGTATGTAAAAAAATATTAATTAGAAGATATCAACTCCTTGAATGAATTCAATGTCTTGTGAGTATTTGGCTCTTGGGTAAAGGATATTTTGGATTCCCTAAAAATATATATAAGAAAAAATTATGTTGAAATGAAAAAGTGGATTAAAATAATACTTAAATGAATTTTTAAATTATTTTAACTTGCTTTAAGAAATTAAAAAAAATACATCTAGTTATATAAGATTTTACAAGTTGTCAAGTGTCTTTTAATGTTTTCCTTAACTATTTCTCACCTCGCATCCAATCTTGACTACTCATTATTCAGTTATCTTAACCTTTCATCCAAGTTTTGTTAGAGATGACTAGGTCAACATAACCTAAATTTATCCAATAAAATGTAAGGTTTTCATTTTTTTGGCATAGATTGAATACGAGTCTTTTTATTTTGATCTAATCATGTATCATTTGGACTTTGCTTGCAAAAAAAAAAATTATACATATTAGATCTTTATTGGACTTAAATCTTGTTTTAAAAGCTTTAATTGGATTTGAGTCTTTCAGCTAAATTATTTATAGTCTGCAATTTTATTTTAGACCCAACTTGAACTACTTAATGAAATGTAAGATTTGAGCTTTAAATTTTCCTTTTGGATAATTTTGAGTCCATTTAAATTGTTTCCATGTTGATTAGGGTTGACCTTGGCCCACAAAAATTAGAGTCCAATCAAACTTCGTCGTCATTTTTAAACTCAAATTATTTTTTGTATTTGACCAAATCTGTTATAACCTGTAACCAACATCGAACTCTCAATTAACATGATATAAATTTGTATAAATGAAATGTAAGGGTTAAGCTTTTGAATTTTGATTACAAACTAAAGTTATAACTTTACTTTTTAGGGCTTAAGATTTAAGATTTTAGGGATTAATTTTTTAATTTAAATTAAATGTGACTCTTTTTAACTTTGTTTGACCATGGAACGATTTGGGCTCACAAAAACATGAAAAAACCAAACTTTCATGGTACTTGAGCTTCGTTTTTTATACTTTAGTTGAATCTAAACTTTTTAGTTCAATTTTGCTACAACATACGCTCAATCTCTATCACTCATAGCTAGAGCTGTCAAAATGGGCTCAGCCCGGTGAGCCAACCCGGCCCACCACGGGTTCGAGCCGGATTGGGCTAAAAAAATTTTGCAAATTTCAGTGTGGGCCAATTTTAAACACGGCCCACTAACAACCCGGCTCACCCGGGTTCAACCCGTGGTGAGCCGGGCTGACCCACCAGCCCATAAAAAAAAAAAAAAAAACTTCTGCTATTGGGTTGGGCCAAATAAAACTTCATAGACCATCATAGGTTCTCAATTTTATGTATTTTTTCTTCAAATTATGTAATTAGTGTAGGAATTTATTTACTTTTCTCTAGAAAAGCTTATGTGCATACTATTTTTGCAGGATTGGGCATTAAATTTGATTACATTTTTTTAAATTAGGTGATTTTTTCAAATTAGGTGAGCCAACCCGTTTAGCCCACCAACCCGTGGTGGGCCGGGCCGGGCTCAATTTTTTCCAACTCACCAATAAACGAGCCGGGTTGGGTTGGCCCACCAAAGGCTCAACCCGTGGTGGGCCGGGCCGGGCCGGGCCGGGTTACCCGTTTTGACAGCTCTACTCATAGCTCATCCCTTCACAAGTTCACCCATTACATTTTCATCTCTTCTTACAACTCTCCCTCTCGCAACTCTATTGTTGATAGTTTCTCCTATTGCATTAATCTTAATGCCTCTATAGGCTTCATCATCGACTTTTATAATTCTAGCTTTTATTAAATTTTAAAGTGAAGTCCTAGTATCTTTCTCATCCTTAACTTTTGAATCTAACTTTTCACTATTCAATTATCATTTTTTTAATGCAAATGGAAAAAAAATACAATCTTTCTTCATAATCTCTCATTACAACCTCATATACAGAATAAAAATATTTTTTAAAACTATAAGAACTAAAAAAATAAAAAATAAAAAATAAAAAAAAAATATATTTTAACCTAAATTATAAATGATATTGGTGTTAAAGTTTTTTAAAACAGTACTATTATAAAACATTGCTGAAAAACATTATGATGTACAAGTTCACATCCTTATTATCTATTATAAAACATTACAGAAAAACATTATGATGTACAAGTTCACATCCTTATTATTTAGTTGTTGTTTCTTGCCACAGTTCAACTTAAACATATTCATCAAGTAATGCCATCTCATATTGGCTTTAGGTTCCTTTTACTTCCATAGCTCCGATTTCGAACTAGGTTGTTTCCTGATCCTACCTGTTATTTCCATCAAAATTAATAAACGCAATTAAATAACATCCAAAATTCGTGAAACATATACACCACTTTCATCAATAATATAATAATTTTACATTCTTTCCCTATCCCACAAATTATATATATTAATTTTTATGAATATTTTAAACTTATCGAATATTATTATTAAATAGTTCAACTTAGACACATCTTAAAAATTAATGAACGCTTCAAACAAAAAACATTAAATGAAAGAAGGTATATGGTAGTGAATATATAATAAATATTTAAAATAATAATAATAATATTCATCAAAGTCATACACATGAGTAAATGTGCATTTACACCTTTCTATTTCACATTTGGTGCGTTATTTAGAAGAAGAAAGAAAATTACCTTCTGGTTTCTGATATCTCACGGTGGATAACAGCGGAGGAAATGATGTTTCAGACATTGATGAAGTTGCATGGTTCCTATGCTCTCCTTTAACAATTTGTGCCCAAGTATATTTTTGTTGTATTGGTAAATTTTCCACATTTTTCTCAACACCCTGCAATAATGTGTATTAAATCAATACCACACTAATTAACCAAAATTTAAAACAATGTCGATAACATTTAGAAATGGTAATAGGTCTTATATTTATTAGTTATCTTTAAACAATCACAATTAATAGAGTATAGTCTCGTATTTATTAGATATCAAAAGAACAATAATAAATACACATTACAAACAATTAGGGAATGTGATGTTTATCACAATCACACACTTGCAGACTTGTAACACACTGTTTAGTACTATTTTAAGAAAATAATGTGATAGGTCTTATATTTATTGCTTATCTTAAAAAATAATCGCAATCCATAGAGTAGTCTCAGGTTTATTAAATATCATGAAAATATAAATAAATAATATATTTTAAAATAATTATTAGTCAGTTGAAACAACATTTCTGATAAAAATTTCAGGTTTAATTTAGCCCCCAAAATACTATTATTTAAAAAAAAAAACTTGAAATTTTCCAGGACCAGTCATCATGCAGTAAGGGGAGACTGATAATTTTCAATTTTCATAATTTTTCTCATTTTCAATTTTTAATGGATGTTAAAGCTAGACAGAAATTAACAGGAGATGAAGAAAGAAATAAAAACCTGGTAACTAGGAACGAGTTCATGAGTTGATTGCTCATGATTAGAAACAATTGTCTGAACAACAGCCTTGTCCTTGCCATTGGTGATATTACCACTATCAGATTGATTTTCATCCTGATTTGGTGTAATTTCAGAAAACAATTCTTCAAAAATATCAGGAGGTAACAAATATCTAACATGTTCTGCTTGCAAAGAAGTGTCACTCATGGAATCCATGGTACTAGAGAACAGTGCATGAAAGTCTTGCAGACTCTAGACTATAAAAAGGAAAACTGAGACCAAACGTAACTTGAGTGTTTAAAACTGTAAAAAACAAACAATATGCAATGCAATCAAACTCTTTAAATCGCACCGACTGACAATGTAATTGCATTAAAATTATAAGAGAAAATCATAAATAAAGTCAAAGCTAGTAAATGTTATTACATGGTGATGAATGCATTCCTAAAATCCTATTTCTTTCTTTCTTTATTTATTTTAATCAGTAAGAGTTATAATAATGATAACAATATTTAAATTTAAGGTTTTATGCATATTACTTTAACTTTTTTTACTAGTTTAATTTCATTTAAATTTTTTATTACATAAAAAATATTTTTTTTCTATTAGTTATCAATTATAGATTGGATTAATCACATGGTTCTAATGATAATTTTAGGTTAAGTCGAATTAATTTATATTATTTTTGAGTTATTATTTTTTGGTTTAATTATATGATCTATGTTGAGCCACCATACCACTGAATCAAACTGATCTTAATTATAAATAAATAAATATTTTATATAAAAAAATAAATATTTTTTCAATTAGCCAATGTTTATTATTATTTATTTATTTATTTTATTCAAAATATGAATGTTTTGAATTTAGAGAATTTAAAAGTAATTATTCTACTGATAAAAAAGATAAAAGTAAATAAATTAGAATAAAAAAATAAACTAAAGTTATATATATATATATATATATATATATATATATATATATTTAAAAGTATTAATGTATTAGTGTATCGTAAAATTTATAAGCATTAAATTAAAAATTGTATAAGCAAATAGTTGGAATTAAAATATAAAAAAATAAAGAGAATTATAAACTCTTACCATTGTCGCTTACTTTTTTTTTTGGTGAATTTCCATTTTTGTTTATAGTTATGCTTTGTTTGACTATTTGTAATAATTAAATTCAAAAAAGATAAAAATATATTTTTTATAAAGTTGTTAAAGTGGATTAGTGGGTCAATTTAGCGTACTACGGGTTTGAGTCGGGTTAGATCAAATTTTTTTTTGCCCATTTTAATTATAAGGAAAATTTGACCAAGTTCATTTACAATTCGGCTTACCATGAGCTAACTTGTGGTGAGCGGAATTGACTCACCTAATATATTTTATATTTTTTTACCTTTTTATTTTCTTTTTTATATTTCAAAATGTTAATTTATGTGATTATGCATTTATATCATTGACTAAATTTTATATATACTAATTGTAAAATATGATAACTAGTGACAATTTGATATTATTTATCAAAATTTTATGTAATAAATTGATTTTGTAACCTGGTTGTGCATGATATCTATTTTTTTTTCACATTTTATTTGTCTTATTTATTAACATAGTTGTAATTCTAAAATATCAAATTATAATATATATTTTTTTAAAAAATTAAATAATTTTTTATTTTTTAATTTAAGTGAGTCAACTCATTTAACCTATTAACTCATAGTGAGTCAGGTTGGGTTGATTTTTTTTAAGCTGGCTTAAAAGTGAACCAAGATAAATTGACCCACTTATAACCCAACTCGTGGTAGGCCAGGCTGGGTCGAGTTACCCATTTTAACAGTTCTAATCTTCTTTCTTTCTTAAGAGCAAAAGAAAAGTTTGTATTTCGGATATGCATATAATAAAACAATAAAGGTATTGTACTGAGTATTTATATTGGTTATATATTTGTTCTTTAATGTATTTCATTGATAATTTGAGTTTAACTCTAAGGATGTGATAAAAAATGTGCTTGTAGTATGTAGAATCCTAAAATCAATTAAAATGGACCGAACAATAAAATTAACTTGTAAAATTAAGAATATATAACTTGGCAGCTCTAGCAATAATTTTCACTATTTGTTGACTTTTATTACGAATTACAAATTTTGGTATGTCATCTCACTACTCATTTAATAAGTCTCTCTTGGTGATTTAATAGTAGTACCCATTAAAATTTGAGATTTTTAATAAGATTCAGTAAATAATAGGGAATGTTAGAAATAAAGTGTTAAAGAAAATGTTGTTGACATTTTTTAAAAATGATTTTTTTAAACAAATTGAAACTTAGATATATTTTTATCAAAAAAAAATCTAAGATAAAAATATGTTATCTTAACATATACATAAAGTGGAAGACATCTATTGGGAGAAGTTCAATCCTTAAATAAGTTAAAAAGAATATAATAACAATACTTATAAAGATTGGTTCATAACTTCCAACGGTAAATATCTTAAGTTTATAAGGAAATCAAAGTGAAAAAAACTTATAGTCTAAAATATTCTTACATAAGCAGATACATTTATTTCATGGCACATTTACGGTACATCATTTAAAAGTATTAATGTATTGGTGCATCATAAAATTTATGACCATTAAATTGAACAATGAATGAGCGAATAGTTGAGATTAAAATAACAAATTCAAGAAAATTATAAACTCGAACCGTTGTTGTTTATTTTTTATTTTTTGTGAATTACGATTGTCGCTTATGGTGACGTTTTGTTTGACTATTTGTAATAATTAAATTGAAAAGAGACAAAATAGACATTCTTTCTTCTGAAGTGCAAAAAAATAAAAAAGTTTGTATTTGGAAATGTATAAAACAAAAAAACATAGGTATTGTATTGTGTATTTATATTGGTTTTTAAATAAATTGAAACTTAGATATATTTTTATCAAAAAAAAATCTAAGATAAAAATATATTATCTTAACATATACATAAAGTGGAAGATATCTATTAGGAGAAGTTCAATCCTTAAATAAGTTAAAAAGAATATAATAATAATACTTATAAGGATTGGTTCATAACTTCCAACTGGAGATATCTTAAGTTTATAAGGAAATCAAAGTGAAAAAAACTTAAAGAATAAAATATTCTTACATAAGCAGATACACTTATTTCATGACGCATTTACGGTACATCATTGAAAAGTATTAATGTATTGGTACATCATAAAATTTATGACCATTAAATTGAACAATGAATGAGCGAATAGTTGAGATTAAAATAACAAATTCAAGAAAATTATAAACTCGAACCATTGTTGTTTATTTTTTATTTTTTGTGAATTACGATTGTCGCTTATGGCGACGTTTTGTTTGACTATTTGTAATAATTAAATTGAAAAGAGACAAAATAGACCTTATTTCCTTTTGAAGTGCAAAAAAAAAAAAAGTTTGTATTTGGAAATGCATAAAACAAAACAACATAGGTATTGTATTGTGTATTTATATTGGTTTTTAAATAAATTGAAACTTAGTTATATTTTTATCAAAAAAAAATCTAAGATAAAAATATGTTATCTTAACATATACATAAAGTAGAAGATATCTATTAGGAGAAGTTCAATCCTTAAGTAAGTTAAAAAGAATATAATAATAATACTTATAAGGATTGGTTCATAACTTCCAACGGGAGATATCTTAAGTTTATAAGGAAATCAAAGTGAAAAAAACTTATAGAATAAAATATTCTTACATAAGCAGATACACTTATTTCATGACGCATTTACGGTACATCATTTAAAAGTATTAATGTATTGGTACATCATAAAATTTATGACCATTAAATTGAACAATGAATGAGCGAATAGTTGAGATTAAAATAATAAATTCAAGAAAATTATAAACTCGAACCATTGTTGTTTATTTTTTATTTTTTGTGAATTACGATTGTCGCTTATGGTGACGTTTTGTTTGACTATTTGTAATAATTAAATTGAAAAGAGATAAAATAGACCTTCTTTCCTTTTGAAGTGCAAAAAAATAAAAAAGTTTGTATTTGGAAATACATAAAACAAAACAACATAGGTATTGTATTGTGTATTTATATTGGTTTTTAAATAAATTGAAACTTAGATATATTTTTATCAAAAAAAAAATCTAAGATAAAAATATGTTATCTTAACATATACATAAAGTGGAAGATATCTATTAGGAGAAGTTCAATTCTTAAATAAGTTAAAAGGAATATAATAATAATACTTATAAGGATTGGTTCATAACTTCCAACGGGAGATATCTTAAGTTTATAAGGAAATCAAAGTGAAAAAGACTTATAGTATAAAATATTCTTACATAAGCAGATACACTTATTTCATGACGCATTTACAATATATCATTTAAAAGTATTAATGTATTGGTACATCATAAAATTTATGACCATTAAATTGAACAATGAATGAGCGAATAGTTGAGATTAAAATAACAAATTCATGAAAATTATAAACTCGAACCATTGTTGTTTATTTTTTATTTTTTGTGAATTACGATTGTCGCTTATGGTGACGTTTTGTTTGACTATTTGTAATAATTAAATTGAAAAGAGACAAAATAGACCTTCTTTCCTTCTGAAGTGCAAAAAACTAAAAAAAAGTTTTGTATTTGGAAATGCATAAAACAAAACAACATAGGTATTATATTGTGTATTTATATTGGTTTTTAAATAAATTGAAACTTAGATATATTTTTATAAAAAAATAATCTAAGATAAAAACATGTTATCTTAACATATACATAGAGTGGAAGATATCTATTGGGAGAAGTTCAATCCTTAAATAAGTTAAAAAATTATAATAATAATACTTATAAGGATTGGTTCATAACTTCCAAATGTAGATATCTTAACTTTATAAGGAAATAAAAGTGAAAAAGACTTATAGTATAAAATATTCTTACATAAGCAGATACACTTATTTCATGACGCATTTATGGTACATCATTTAACAGTATTAATGTATTGGTGAATCATAAAATTTATGACTATTAAATTGAACAATGAATGAGCGAATAGTTGAGATTAAAATAATAAAATCAATAAAATTATAAACTCGAACCATTATCGTTTATTTTTTATTTTTTGTGAATTACGATTGTCGCTTATAATGACGTTTTGTTTGACTATTTGTAATAATTAGATTTAAAAGATACAAAATACACCTTCTTTCCTTCTAAAGTGCAAAAAAACAAAAGTTTGTATTTGGAAATGCATAAAACAAAACAACTTAGGTATTGTATTGTGTATTTATATTAGTTCTATATGTTTTTTGATGTATTGCGTTGATAATATGGATTTGACTGATGCATAAAATGTGATTTGAGTCTATGAAACCTTAAAAGTAATTAAAATTAATTAGATAATAGATGAACTTATAAAATCAAGAAGATATAATTTGACAGTCCTAATAATAATTTTCATTATTTGTTGACTTTTATCACAAATTATAAATTTTAATATGTTGTCTCACTACTCATTTAACAAGTTTTTCTCTTGATTTAGTAGTCTTATCCATTAAAATTTGTAATTTTCAATAAAATTCCATAAATAAAGAGAATGTTAGGAATAAAGTGATGAAAAATATCCTATCATTTTTCTTTTGAAAAATAAAATGATTATTTTTAAAATAAATTAAAAATTATATAATTTTCATAAAAAAAACATGTTGTTTTAAAAACACACATATATAAAGAGAGGGGAAGACATTTATTTGAAGAAGTTTAATCCTTAAATTGGTTAAAAAGATTATAATAATTATAAAGATTAGTTCATAGTTTTAATCACAAATATCTCAAGTTAAAATAAATTTTTTTATGCAATTTGTTTTTAGTATGAAATATTCTTACAAAAGCAAACACCTTTATCTCGTAACACATTTATGATACATCATTTAAAAGTATTAATGTATTAATATATAGTAGAATCTATGATTATTAAATTGAAAATTGTATAGATGAGTAGTTTAAATTAAAATAATAAATTATAAAAATTATAAACTGGTACATTATCACTTATAGTGAGACTTTATTTGATCATTTGTAACAATTTAACTTAAAAGAAACAAAAGACATCTTCCTTCTTTCTCAAATAAAAAAAATGTATTTGGATTTGCACAAAACAAAACAACAAAGATACTATACCGTGTATTTATATTGGTTTTATATTTTCTCTTATAATATATTGTATTGATAATTTAGGTTTGATCATAAGGATATGATGAAAAAAAAAGTGTTTGAAATTTTTTTAATGTTTTTTTTATAAATAAATTGAAACTTAGATATATTTTTATCAAAAAATAATTAAGATAAAAACATGTTATCTTAACATATACATAGAGTGAAAGATATTTTTTGGGAGAAGTTCAATTCTTAAATAAGTTAAAAAGAATATAATAATAATAATTATAAGGATTATTTCATAACTTCCAACCGCAAATATCTTAAGTTTATAAGGAAATCAAAGTGAAAAAAACTTAAAGTATAAAATATTCTTACATAAACAGATACACTTATTTCATGATGCATTTACGGTACATCATTTAAAAGTATTAATGTATTGGTGCATCATAAAATTTATGACCATTAAATAGAACAATGAATGAGCGAATAGTTGAGATTAAAATAACAAATTCAAGAAAATTATAAACTCGAACCATTGTCGTTTATTTTTTATTTTTGGTGAATTACCATTATCGCTTATGGTGACGTTTTGTTTGACTATTTGTAATAATTAAATTTGAAAGAGACAAAATACACCTTATTTCCTTCTGAAGTGCAAAAAAGAAGAAGTTTGTATTTAGAAATGCATAAAACAAAACAACTTAGGTATTGTATTGTGTATTTATATTGGTTTTATTAGTTCATTTTCAATCACAAATATCTCAAGTTAAAATAATAAATTTTATGCAATTTTTTTAGCATGAAATATTCTTACAAAAATAGACACATTTATCTCGTAACACATTTACGATACATCATTTAAAAGTATTAATGTATTAATATATAGTAAAATTTATAATCATTAAATTAAAAATTATATAGATGAGTAGTTTAAATTAAAATAATAAATTATAAAAATTATAAACTGGTACATTATCACTTATAGTGAGACTTTATTTGACCATTTGTAACAATTAAACTTAAAAGAGACAAAAAGGCATCTTCTTTCTTTCTCAAATAAAAAAAATGTATTTGGAATTGCACAAAACAAAACAACACAGATACTATGCCGTGTATTTATGTTGGTTCTATATTTGTTCTTAGAATATATTGTATTGATAATTTAGGTTTGATCATAAGGGTATGATGAAAAAAAATGTGTTTGAAATTTTTGAAACTCTGAAATCAATTAAAATAGATTAAATAATAAAATTAACTATATATTGTAAATGATAAAAGGTTATTAAAAAGTTTAAAAAAAAAATTTGTCGTAGAAAAATAGTTAAAAATATTTCTATTAAAGAAAATTAGCTAAAATGCAAGATTAGATTGAGTTGACTCTTGGACACATGACTAGAACATTGTCATGGCCAAGGGTTACAAAACTAACCGAGAGCCCAGTTTTAACTGAGCCAGGCCCGTGAAGAGCTATCTCCATTGGGTGGGCTTTAAGGCCCATTATAAAGGCACCATTTTTCAGGCTTTGCTGGTCTCTCTCTTCCCGTAATGTAATGGCTTTATGCCGATTTGCTTACTCTTGTTCTCCTGCTTCTTCCGCTTCCACCTTTTTCCGTTTCCCAAAATACCCTTCCAAACACGTTAAATTCTCCTTGCTGCGACACTCTTTCGCAACAATGGAAGCTCCTCCAGAAGGTTATCGCAAAAACGTTGGTATCTGTCTCATGAACAATCAGAAAAAGGTTCCTTCCTTCGTTCTTAATCCTTTTGATTTTTGTTTCCTTTTTTTTATTCACCAAAGCCTAATAATGCGTGTTGTGCAGATTTTCGCTGCTTCCAGGCTCGACATTCCCAATGCTTGGCAAATGCCTCAGGTAATCGATTCTTCTTGCTGCAACATGTATTTGTAGATTCAATTCAAAACTAGAAACAAATTCGGCTTTCAAAAATTATCGTAATATTTCTATGAAAAATCCAAAGAAATAAAATAAAATACTCAAAAAGTGTTTAACATTTGCTGTTAAAAAAATAGCATAATGCTGCACAAGCGTGGAAATTGTGAAATTGATACTAAATAAATAAGCAAATAGAGAAATCTGAAGAGTTTGAGCTTTTATTTTTCCTTCGGTGTATTGCTTGTTGAAAGGAATGATGTACTGGAAGCTTGTAATTATCTTAATTTTGGTGTCTTTTAGGGTGGTGTTGATGAAGGTGAGGATCCAAGAAATGCAGCTATAAGGGAACTTAGAGAAGAAACTGGAGTTAGTTCTGCGGAAGTGATTGCAGAGGTGCAAATTATTAATTTCTTTACCTGCTAACACCCTACACATTGCATACTTGATAGTAAAAAATTTGTAAGTGCCGAATCAATTTTCACCATTCTAATAAGTAATAACTGCTTCACATTATTCCAATTGTTAAAACTGTTGCATCTCACCTCCCTTTTAGGATACAAGGATGTGATTGCATTGTTTGGTTGCTGCATCCTTTCTTATTTATTATTGATTAGTTTTACTGGATTTAGAACGAGTGAAGTGTGCAAGGCATTCTGTCAGCCAAAGATTTTATTGTATGTTTTAAACCCTGTTTGATTTGATTGGGTGTGATGCCTGAATCTTTGAATAGAAGTATGTAATTTGTTTGCATTATCTAATTAAGAGTATTTTTTCTATCAGCCAAAGATTTTAAATAAATAGAACTCATACAAGTTGGTTTCTCATGAAAGGAAAGGAACTTTGATAGGTTGGTAGCCTTTCAAATTTCAATTTGGTAAAATGATGGGTCTATTTTTGAGTTAGAGTGTTGTCAGAAACTAGAAACCGACAAGCATGAACTGTGATACAGAAAGAACATAAAGATATGGTGGAGAAAACAACTAGCTTACCTCCCGCAGTCTAGCCTAATAATCATAAATTAAAATTTTCTGGAGTTCATACTTCAGAGATGTAAGTTTTCCTTGTAATATCATCGGCAGACAGGCGTTTATCCCTTTTTCCTACCTAATTTTAGTCTTTTAATATGAAACCTACTAAAACATTTTCACAGACCGACTCAACTGCACACTTAGTTAGGGCTATGAATGGTTTATGTCAACATTCTCGTTCACAGCAAAACCCTTTAGATTTGAATAGTGGGAAAAATACAAACATGCTTAGTTCATATGCTGAAATACATTTTTGTAAGAAGCACAAGAATATCAAGGATCATACCCCAACTACTACTAGACTGTAGACGCAAGATACCACATCAATCAAGTATCACACTGATTCTCTGGTTAGGAGCAGCATCAAATTGATCCTTTAATGATAATTAATGCCATCAATTATGTTCATCCTTAACAATTTAATAGGAAAAAATTGATGTTGAGGGACCAATTTGATGTCATAAATACATTGAAGAACTAATTTGAAGTATTTAAAAATGGAGGACCAATGTGATGTTTCGAACATCCTTGAAGGACCAAAATGGATAATATTCCAAAAAAATTTTGTTGGTGGAGGCCTATGAATGGTTTATGACTCCAATTATCATCAAAGGTGCTTCCGAAGAAAGGAGTCTGCAGCTCTTGTAAAAATGTCCTCACAAAATTATAAATCTCTGTACATGATATTTTTTACAATTAAATTAATTCTATGCATACATATTAAACCCTCAGGTTCCTTGGCTTGAGGCGTGTTCAAGAAAATAATCAGCCCCCTTTCAATGCTGCTAATTAATTATTGTAGAGTTACATCTAATCATTGTAGTATGATCTATCAATGTCAAGTAACCCATCACTGTTATTATTAGTTTTCATCTAGCCCAAAATCCTTGTAAAACAACTTTTTTTTCCTTTCTGAATGTTCATCATGGTGGCTTTCTGTTGTGTAGGTACCATTTTGGTTAACTTATGACTTCCCACCAAAAGTCAGGGAGAAATTAAATGCTCAGTGGGGATCTGATTGGAAGGGTCAGGCACAGAAATGGTAAACATTTTGATGATATGCTCAATCTGGATTGAAAAAACTCATAAGAACAGCACGCAACCAAATTACATAATGTTTAACAACCTAGAAACATTCAGATAACAATTTGTGGGCAACAAATATTTTTATCCAATTTGTTTTTTTATCTTCCTATTCAATGATGAGGCTATAGTAGAGCTCTGCCCATATATGCATACTTGTTTAGTTGCAACTATGGGTGAGTGCTGGCGGTAGGTACAGGTATGGAGGGGATATTTTGTTTTGGGTTTGCTAAATAATGTTTTTGACACTTGATGATACAGGTTTCTTTTCAAGTTCATCGGGCAAGATCAAGAAATCAATCTTTTGGGTGATGGTACTGAGAAAGCTGAGTTTGGCGAATGGTCATGGATATCACCTGAACAAATAATTGAGCTTGTAAGTATACATGATGATGATAACTTTTTTCCACACCTGTCCAAAGCCAATTAAGATGGGGTGCTGTAGGCAATATGTGACTTGGTTTATAATCTGTGCAGGCAGTGGATTTCAAGAAGCCTGTCTACAAGGAAGTCCTAGCTGTGTTTGCTCCATATCTTCAATAATGTTATATCTGGTTGAAATTGTTATGGCTTCCCAATGACAGATGCCTTGGGTGATTCTAGAATGAATGTATTGCAAACAACTACCGAGACAATTGTTCTCTTTTTCTCCTATAGGCCACAACCATAGGACAAGCGAAGAGGGCTATTTATTGCATGTCTGAATCAAATATGTATTGTTATGCCATGTATTGCATCTGTCCACTATTTTGTCATGATGAAATATGGCCCATATTGGTACGTATCAAAATGTGCACGAGAATGAATTGTGATTACAAAACTACAAATCACGTCTTTTGGGGGACACTAAGAAAGGAATTTTGTCAAAAATAAGTTCATAAGCCATTGGATCTTCTCGAGCAAAACTGGCCTCAGTTTCTGGTGTGAGGGGAAGGACAGGCCAATGGGTGATAGAGGAGAGAAATAATATTAAGGAGTAAAATTGCGTGATTTTAAAAAATTGTTGGATCAAAATTACATTATTAAAAATAGAAGATGAATTAGAAATTATAGAAGAATTAATTAATAAAGTACTCAATATGTAAATACTTAAGGTTGCCAACATTAGTCTAGTAGTTGGAAAAAAGGAGTTGAGTTAAAAGTGAAAGAATTTAAGTTTGATTATAGTCATTTTTTTAACCTTTCCTACGAATTACAAAAATACTTAAAATCACTCCTAATAGATGATATAATCAAATTGCATTTATTCATATATTATAATCTATAATAATATAAAGTCGATTCATTTTTTTAAGTATACATTTTTTAAGACATTGTTATCTTTTACTTATTATGATAATTGTTCAATTTTTTAAAGTAAAAGATAACTCAGTAATTTTATTTTATTAATTTAAATAAAAATTACTAAGTTCATGATAACTACTTTATAATTTTCTCATCCCAAAACATTAATATGACCAGTTTGTAACTTCTTTTTCCCACCCAAAACATAAACAAAGCACATAGTGCATTTTTTTTTTCCAAATTAGTTTTAATTATGTTGGTCCTTCCAAACTTTTCTCAAAATCTTCCACTAGCGCTATGACTAAAATACTAAAATGTTTCATACGATATGAAATAACAATATTCCACATTAATTTCTTCTATATTACATTTTTCAAAATTCATTAACCCAGAGACCATAAATCCTTGCAAAAAAATTTAAACCATTTATTCAACAAAAATATAAACATCACTTCTGACTCAAAGCTCCATCTTACAACTAAAGTCAATGAAAACATATTGAAAGGTGTTACATAGGAAAATGAAGCTCAAGTTCTAAATTTTCTATACGGTCAAATTGCTAAAGTACAACTCAATATGGATAGCAAAATAAACTTATTTATGAAGAAATCCATACTGCAATAACTGAATTCAGTCAAGAGTCAAGGCCTCTTTATTTTATAAGCAAAGATGGGGAAAATTTTAATTATAAAAAATAATCAATTATTTTGTGCAATGCCCAAGTTAAAATACCAGCTAAATCTAAAATCTAGAATTTTGCTGACAAAATAAAAAAAAATAAAATTGAACATACTGTTTGAGAGGAGTGAGAATTATTGGTACATTGAAACACCCTTACATATTTATGGGCACCAAAAATATAATTATGGCCAGAATTTTGCAAGCTCAAAACAAGCATAATAAGAACATGCAAGATCCTCAGACCTGCAATTTTCTATTGACTAATAAACCATGGCTCAATAATGCATCTCAATGTCCTGCATGTACCAGAACAACCAGTCAGTCAGTTAGTTACAACATGATCTTATTCATTATTCAACAATGGTAACATGAAACAACTACATTCAAAATTTACGGTCCGAGCAACATCTTGGAGACTACTGTTCCAAGTTTGCAATTTAAGCCACATCTTGGAGACTACTGTTCCAAGTTTGCAATTTAAGCCACATCAACCTTGATACCTCACAATTGCTTGATTCAAATCACAATATATGCAAAATCAGATTGAATTGCAACAATTCTAAACCCAACGAGATATTCATAACTACATTTAGATTAACAAGAGAGGAATTAGATGCAACACTGGAGAGATTTTAGAGTAGCAGATATAATATATGGGTCTTTCCACCAACTTCAACTCTTAAGACCAGATTAATAAGTGTAACAAAGATCAATGAATGTGAGACATTTTGTGTTCTTTTACTCAATTATAATTTTATTTCTTATAATTCTTGTGTTTCACTAACATTACTCATCAGTATATCAGATAACTTGCACAACGAAGGAATTATATTTTTCATTCAAGTTGATCAAAAGAGGAAACATAAATGATGTTGTTTATCTGGTTAAAACCCCTTCATTTCTCTTTTCATCTTCAGATTCCTATCCTAAACCAGGACATGAAGAATAAGAAGAGGAAAAAAATGGATTATGTGTTTTTCACACTTGTG
Source organism: Cajanus cajan (assembly GCF_000230855.2). Classification (NCBI taxonomy): domain Eukaryota; kingdom Viridiplantae; phylum Streptophyta; class Magnoliopsida; order Fabales; family Fabaceae; genus Cajanus; species Cajanus cajan. The sequence continues at coordinate 48,566,184 of NC_138523.1, read as the reverse complement.
CTGGATTTTGAAATATTTTAGGATTTTATCTACCTTACATCTTTAATTATCAAACAAACAATAACCAGCAAGATATTATTCCAAAATGATCCAGATTATCCATGAGAAACAGTTTTGTGTTTCTCCAAATGCATATCCCTTTAGTGAAAATTCTCAGAAAGGAAAAGAATAAGTATCAATATCAAAGACATTACCTTCGGTGGTTAAGTTACTGTGCCCCAATCATTTTAGGAAATTCAATAACACTCCCGCTAACAATCTCAATCTCCTTGTGTGTGAATCACAAGACATGATTGGACAAACATGACCAGAAACTCCATAGTTCTTATTGCTCTAGTATCTTTTGTATGTGATCTGCAACAATGTTGGCCACAATCTCGGGCGAGAACCGACTTATCATGTCCTCCCTCGCCTTTTTGCCTTTGGCTATAGCCTCGGTGAGATTACTCATCACCTGTCTCATAAGAACCTGAAGCTTATCCTCGGAAGGTTCAGCCCAAAGGTGACCCTTGAATGGACCTTCTGTTACCTCACTCATTCTATCCACAGGCAGTGGATAGCCATTTTCCTCTGTCAAATATTCAGTTGGTCCAGACCAATTCGTTGCAATCACTGGCAACGCCATGGACATGGCCTCCACCAGCGGTCTCCCCCATCCTTCCCCTCTGGAAGGAAGAACAAAAGCATCAGCTGCCTTGTAAACTCTTGGCAACTCACTCAATGCTATGTGAGTATCAATCACATACACTGGAGACCAACCACTAACTGGCTCTACCACATCAGAACTCTCCACAAAATCCAATATCTTGTTCCCAAAATTGCTGTCGGTATGATACGGATTTGTTAACAAGTACAAAGCAACCCTATCATCCTTTGAGAATTCCTTCAAGTATGATTTTAGCAACACATCCCACCCTTTCCTATACTCCCACTTGAATACACTTAAAAACACAAAACCCTTGCTCACACCAGAACCTAATACCAACTTTGCTCTAGAAGCAAGATCTAATGGGATGTACCTCACAGGATCAAAGAAGTTCACATCAACAGGTTGAACAATCTTCACCACCTTGGAAGGATCAACCCCACTTTGCACAAATGTGGACATATGAAACTCTGTAGGAACCCAAACATAATCCATTATGTTACATCGCTCCACATGTTCAGCATTCACTCTATCAGTCTCAAACATGGTCCTGCCAATCACAGACTTGAAATTATGGTACAAAGATGGAGGGCATGGAAAGGTTTGAAAAAGTGGAGGGTACCACGCACCAGGTTCGCTATGGCAAATCACAATCGTCTCATTCATTCTACACTGGGTTTGGTACAACTCAATTGCAATGTTCTTCATATCTTGCGGCAAGCCCTCCCAAAATTCCAAAGATTCTAGATCCCCATGGTGCTCAATGGCCAACCTAAAAGATTGCATTTTTCTGTGGCTATGAAGGGCTAAAACATAGGACCAACCTTCTGAGCTATACCCACCACCTGAAAGAAATGGGGCCATCCATAATACACAATGGGAGGGCATAGAAACAGGTTTTGGGGGTGAAATGAGAGACCCAATTGCATGAGAAAGGGGTGGTGATGCGAGGGAGTATTTCAAGGAGTGAACTTTGTATAAGTTTGTTCTTGTGAATCCCAGATAGATTGCTGTAAGGAGAACCAATAAGGACAGTGTGTGATATGTAAATTTTCTGAATTTTGATATGAAGGGTTGGGTTGTTGGACTAGGGAGAACATGTTGGTCGTTTGATTCAGAGGAATGCATGATACTACATATATGGCTGCAGGAATCACACTATGATTATAAAAAGCAGAAAACCAGAGAAATCAAATGACCACATTTCTAGAGAAAGAAGGAGAATGATAAATCTCCACATTCTCCTGGAACTAACTGGGAGAACCCTAATTGGTGTCGCATCATGATTCATTACACTTTTTTTAAACCTTTCAAGTAAAAATGGGTGAGACAATGATTTTAATTATTCTTCTTTTTTTTGGTAAGTTCGGAAAGAAAGAAATATATACATAAAAAATTAAAATAAAGAAGAAATAAAATAAAATTAGGAAAAAAAAATCTCTAGGCTTTTTTAGATGAATGAGAAAGAAGAGAATCATATAAAATAATGTAATTTTCTAATCTAATATTTTTCTTATCATAAAATTGTTATTATTTAAAAAAAACTATTATAATTTTTAAAAACTAAAAAAAACGAAATAAAGGGAAAAATCATTCCCTTCCAATTCATAGGTGAAGGAAAATGTATTTGGGTCTCATTGAAACAATGGGTATTGAGTTGAGGAAGTCCCTCCCAAATTGCACTCTATTTCTGTTAACGATATAAGGCTTATGATTGACTTGCTTTAATAAAAATCATCATATTAAAATGAGCAAAATTAATTACCCAAAGAAATAGTATCAGCGAAATTGCATGATTGAATAGAACATATACTTTGTACACTATAACCAAAACCAGAAGTGGCAAAACATAAAACTTTGTCATGATTATACAATATCTTTGTTGTGTGGGGTATTTAGCTTCTACAAATGCTTGATAACATCCCTCATAGTAGGTCTCCTACGTGGATCCTTTTCAGTGCATCTCAAAGCCATCAAAAGCACCTTAGTAACTTGTTTCATCACATCATAATTTGAAATTTCACCAGCAAGCCCTGAATCAACAATTTCATCAACAACTCCCATTTCCTCCCACAAAGATCTAGCCCAATTGACTACATCCGTTCCTTCCATAAATGATGGATCCAATGCTTTCTTTCTGGATATCAGCTCCAGCAAAACTACCCCATAACTGTATACATCAGATTCCTTACCCATAGTTGTCGTATAAGCATTCTCTGCCACAGACCAACGTTTAAACATGTTATTAGCAGGAATTGGAAATTAAAGATGTTACATAATAACAAAAAGAATTTAACTTATATGCATTATCACTATGACAAGAAATTGTTTTACACGTGTCTTATAGGAATTCACCCAATCACATCTTATGGTTAATATGATGTGGCGGTAGGATGAAATCCTATAAAATGCCTATATATAAAAAAAATAAAAAATTGTTGACAGTGCATATAAATTAAATTCTAACAACAAAAAAGGGTGCAACAGTTATCATATAGAAGAATTACCTGGTGCTATATAACCAGGTGTGCCAGTAACAGATGCTGACTGTGTTGAGGTAGAAGGCTGATCTAAGAGCTTGGCAATACCAAAATCGGTAATATGAGGCTCCATTTCAGAATCTAGAAGTACATTGCTTGTTTTGATGTCTCTGTGCACTATGACAGGATCACAGTCATAATGGAGATAAGCCAACCCATGAGCAACTCCAACAGCTATCTTATGCCTGACATTCCATTCTAAGGAATGTGGTGGATTCCTGCCATGCAAAGCATCATGAAGACTTCCATTTGGCATGTATCTGTATGAAATTAGACCATAGTTTTCTCTCAACCAGCACCCTTCCAATTTAACCAAATTTCGATGCCTTATCTTTCCAAGGGTTAGAATTTCCCTGGTCATGCTTGAGCTTTTCCCTTCATCGTCAGCAAATACAAACTTCTTGATTGCCAAAATATTGTCTGGACCTAGTGCTGCTTTGTAAACAACACCTTGAGCACCTTTGCCAATAATATATTGATCATTTAGATTTTCCGTAGCTTCCATCACTTTACTGAGAAGGGATGGAGAATCATCTTTCTCAGTGATTATGGCTTCCTGCTTAATTTTTCTGATAAAGAATATATAGATTAACCCCAGCAGCAGAACAAAAAATATTGAGGATCCAAGTGCTATCATCACAGTTGCAACTTTACCGAGATTTTTCGAATTTGTGTCACATGGCCTTAAATAGCTCCTCTCAGTGAAATTTGAGCCATCTGATGAAAAACTGGCACATAGGCCAGGATTGCCCAAAAATGATGAATAAGAATTTGGTATCATTATTAGCTGTTGTGGCACAGTACCTTCAAAAGAATTAAATGAGATGTTGAATTCAGATAATGAAGTGAGCTCATTAAGAACTTGTATACTTCCAGTTAAATTGTTCCAAGATAGATCCAGTTTTAGCAGACTCTTCAGGTTTCCAATCTCCCTAGGAAGCTCACCTGTCAATCCATTAGCACTTAGATTTAGCTCATACATCAAATTCACCAGTTCTCCAATTGATTTAGGAATATTTCCTCCAAACATATTTCCACCAAGCCGTAACTCATTAAGCCTTTTAAATTCTGACAAGAAAGCTGGGATACCACCACTAAAATGATTCTCTGAGAGAACTAAAGTAGTTAGTGTTGTCCAGCTCCGAAAACTTGATGGAAACAAACCATTCAAGGAATTGAATCCGACATCAAACTCGGTCATTTGGGCAGCGTTTGACAACTGTTGTGGCAAAGGACCTTCCAAATGATTGTGAGAAAGATCTAAAGTCCGAAGATTCACAAGGTTTCCTAGCTCCGAGGGTACAAGACCAGATAAGCTATTCATGGATAAATATAAACGAGAGAGATTTGTGCAGTTTCCCAAACTTGATGGAATTGCTCCACTTATATTGTTGTTGTTGATGCTCATGTAAGAGAGATTTGGATTAGTTTCAAAATCAGGAAGAGGCCCGGTGAAATTGTTTCCTTCGAGTCTCACCCTTGTAAGAGTTGTACACCTTCCTACATCAGGAGGTATGTTGCCATAAAATTGATTGCTACCCATATTCAGCCTCACAAGTTGCTTTCCATGACAAAGATTTGGTGGGAGGGTACCAGTGAAATTATTATACATGAAGTCTAGCAGCACCAAACTGCTATTGATTCCTAAGCTTTGAGGTATGACACCAGAGAACCTGTTGTTAAACAAGCTGATATTCTTAAGATGTTTTAGCTCTGTCATCTCAAAAGGTAGCTCACCTGAAAGGCTATTATTGTACACAAGGACATGCTCAAGGATTTGAATTTTCCATACCCCAATTGGGATTTCTCCTGTCAAAAAGTTTTCATATAATCTAAGATCACGGAGTGCACTCATGTTTCCCAATTCACTAGGAATTTCTCCCTCGAGTTCATTAGTATTCAAATGCAACTCTTCCAGTGATTTGCAATTACCAATCTGTGGGGGTATTTTCCCTGAAAATAGGTTCTCTGGAATTATTAGAAGAGAAAGCTTGTGCAAGAGGCCTAAGGTTGATGGTACACTGCCAACTAATTTATTCCCTGCAGCATAAAACTCTATTAGACCACTACAATTCCCTAAGCTTGATGGTATACCCCCACTGAAGTAATTGTAAGAAAGACTCAAATAAGATAACATTTTGCAATTTCCAGATCCCAGTTGAATAGTACCTTCAAGATTATTATAATCGAGATATAACTCTTGAAGATTTTTGAGATTATTTAGACTCTCAGGAATAATTCCATGTAATTGATTCCTTTCCAAATACAGAAACTCTAATTTACTACAATTTCCAATGGACATGGGAATTGTCCCTGACAGCTGATTACTATTAACATCCAGTGTGACAAGCTGAGTGATATTCCCAATACTTGTGGGAATGGAACCACTTAAACTGTTATTGTTAAGATACACTTCTTCCAAGTGAGGAATTTCAAACAAGGATTCAGGAATTTCACCATTCAGCAGATTAGATGAAAGGTCCACAAGCTTCAAATTTTGCAAGTTTTTGAAGCTCTCAGGTATTCCTCCACTAAAGTTGTTTAGAGAAAGGTTCAAGTACTCAAGCATGGTACAGTTGTTTAATTCTGGGGGGATTTTTCCAAACAGATCATTTTCTGATAAAACTATGGTTTGCAAGTGAATCAAGTGTCCAATATCAGGTCCTAATTGACCAAAAATTGAACAACTAGTGAGGTTTAGAGAAACCACATTATTGGCATGATCACACTGCACTCCTCCCCACAAGCATGGAGTGGAATCAGAAGGGTTCCACGTGGAGTTTATGTCAACAGACACAACAGTCCAGTTTCTCAAGAGGGACAACAAAGCCAACCCTTCAGAGTTCAAGGCAGAAGCAGCATGCAACAAGGTAGAAACAAATAGAAGCAAAATGAGATACCCCATAGAAGGAGCCACAAGAAGCTACCACAAAGACAAATATGATGCCAAGGTAGCAAAGCTTTAAGAGGGAACAAGCACTTAACTTACCTTCATGCAGTGTGCAAGAAGACCAAAGGATTGTGTTGTTTTGGGCTTTATGCTTTGTTATGCATGAAGTGAAGTGGAAAAGAATATGAAACCGAGGAAGCATTTTGGCTCTTGCATATATATTAATAGTGACATGGATTTGGGGTCATGCAAATTGGAGCATAGTTGGTGGATGAACATTTATAACTTTAAGTTTGGAATTGGGATATGTGGGTGCTGGTTTTGCCCACTTGGCCTTATTGCTATTAGTTTTTGTTTTTGTTTTCCATTAATAGTTGCTAACGTTGGAAAACACGAATATCATAGATATACTAAGAACTTTAATAAAATAATATATATGAACTCCTATGTACGGTGAATCTTCATTTTGACACCGTGATAGAATCGCTCGTTGGATCAGGATTCCAACACCTACATGATATAAGTAGTGATTGATTTTTATCATCAATTCCTTTATAAGAGTAAAATATAATTCCAACTATAATTTTATATTCAACTTAAAGATTAAATCTCAAATTCTTAATTAAAGAATATAATATCACTTGACTTATAACAGCTTTTAATAAGTAGAGATCCATATTAGCTGCATCAGAAGATAATAACTACATGTTTGGTTCGATTGATTTAAATTTCTTTTTCTAAAAAAAAAGAAGAAAATTACTTCAATTTAATTGATAAATCGGAGTTTGGATTTGGATTGGATGTTCGTTTTACCGACATTTTCTATTGATCTCTTATTATTTATTAAAATAAGCATAAAAATGTCAATCACTCAATTAAATAATATTGCGTATAAGTATCGTCAATTTTTATTTTGTTTAAAAAACAAACTTTTTGGCTCGTATTTTAGTCAGAGAAGGAGGCTTCAAAACATTATAAAAGTAGGTACTACAATTCCATGGGGTAAAGTAGGTCAACATGACATTAAAATTTTGAGTTCTGCACTGTGTCCCCTTTTTTGGCTTTACTATTTTAAGATTTGAGTCAATATTTTCTATAACTTTTTTGCAATAGTTATAAACAAAATATTAAAAATAAGTATGTTTGATAATTTAAAATTATAAAATTATCATTTTTAAGTAAGAAGATTAATAAAAAGTATTATTAAGAATTATACACTATTTTTTTTATTGTGAATTTATTAAGAAAGACATCCATTTACGCATGAAATCACACAAATAAATAAACTTACAATGTAAATAAGGTTTTGCATTTGAAAAATATTATAATTTATAAAAAGTATTTAAAAACTATACGCATATCATTTATTGAATTTACGCTCTGCACTAGCAAAGTAAATATATATATATATATTTGAATTATTTTTACAATTAAAATATAATTGAGACCAACTATCTTATATAATAAGAGATTATTGATTTTTGAAATAAATTATTTTTCCTAAAAAAATAGTCCTTTTTTTTTAATTTTTTATTACAAGTAAAAAAAAAAGTCTAATTCAAAGAAACTTATTTATTGATATGAACTTTCAACCCCTATTTAAAAAAAACGTTGACATTTGTGATTTGTTTGATTTAATGCTTCACAATTTGGTCCATGGCCACTTGCCACGCGCAGGGAAAAGTCAATAAATTTATATTATATCTTTGAGATCTCTGCTTACACGCAAAAATATATATATATATATATATATATATATATATATATATATATATTAATCTTTTGTATATGTAAATATTACTGGTTTAATATTATCATTTCTTGACTAAAATTTACTAAAACACTGATATATATTGTAATAATTAAAGAAAAAAAATATTTCAAACATATAATTAATATACTTATTAAATATACTCTTTTTGTACTGAAATATAAGGGGAAAAAATCTTATCAATTGTAAACTTAAATATAAATAAGTCTTAATTACTTTTACTCTATTTAATGATACAGTCTCTAAAATACATTTCATTTAATTAAAATTTTATTTCTAATAACGCTTTTATTATTATTGATATTGAGTTCTAATGAAGGTTGCATAGAAAAAAAGAGAGATAATTCTTATTGAATATTAGCAAAATTAAATGATAATTGAGTTTCTTAATTAATGTATGAGTTAATTAAATTTTCTTATATTATTAAGATAAGTTTCTTTAATTATAACATATAAATTAGGTTATTTATGAATATTTGACTATATTTAATAATGATAAGGGTAATTACACATTTGAATATATAAAATATATGTTTCCTTTATTTAATAAATAAATAATAATGATTTGATTTAATGTTGAAATTTATGATATATATATATATATATATATATATTATCAATAAAAAATAATAATATAGAAAAAGATTACGACCTCAAAATAGTAATTTTAAAAACATCAACAAGCAAAAGGTGCTATAGATCAAAAAAGGAGTAAATGTCTAGAGTGATAAAAGGGAATATAGAAGTTGTGCTTTATTTTACTAATCAATGTGTGCATCAATTCTCCTAATGAACATGTTAAAAGTTAGGTTACCATTGCATGTGTTGTAAAAGATATGATTTGGTTAGAGATGGAAGAAAGAGGATGAAATTAAACATCTAACTCAAGTACAATATTATCGTTATTAGAGTGACTATTGACTTAATAATGTACTGAGTTGATGAGTTATTAATTAATTCGACTAATTATCAATTGAATTACAAGAATAGGAAAAAAAAATATTGTGGACTCTTATAATTTGAAACTACAACACATGTTAAATTTTGAAGATTAAAAGAAGCATACACGTATTTCTCGAGAGGATCGCATGTGGAGTATTTTGTGCAATATGCTTATACTTTAAAAATTTAGGTTAAATACCTCTTTTGGTCTCTTATAATATTTTTTTATTTTAATTTAGTCCCATTTTAATTTTTTGTCTCAATTTGATCCCAATAACTTAAATTAGTGCAATTTGGGACTTCCGTCTAAATGATTTAGACGGAGTTAACTGTTTGTCACGTGGCATCTATGTGGATGCCACGTGGATGCACATGTGGACGCCAAAATTCCGGAAAAAACCTGAAACCAGAACGAGCCATTCTGAATTCAAAACGGCCCGTTCCAGAATGCCATGCTTTTTATTGTTTTTTTTATTATATCTATATTAATAAATATATAATAAATAAAAAATACAATAAATTAATATTCATTTATGAATAAAACTAAAAAAAAATCAAATAAGATAAGACCTTCCAAAATATTTCTTTGATTTGAATTTATCTAGTTCAAAATCTTGACTAAAATGCCGCAATGTATTTCAAAAAATTGAAAATAAAATTCAGGGTTTAGGGGTACCTCCTCAATAACAGGTTGTTATTGTTGAGGTACATCGTCAATGACTTCAAGGGAAAACACTGTTTCGTTTTATCCTTGATTGTATAGTGTCAATTTGGTAGTAAGTGATTCACTCCAGTTTGACTAATAATGAAATAAAACTTGTTACTATTGTCTTTAGTGATACATTGCATCATCCTTAATGATATACTGTATAGCTCAAATGTTTAGCAATTGAAGTTATTAATCCTCATTAACAATATTACCAAATATAGTGTTTGAAATGCTTTGTATTTTAGTTTTTTTTTTACGAAATTCTGGACCAGAACGGCCCGTTCCAAGTGCAAATTTTACACACCAATAGTGTAACCAGAACAGCCCGTTCTGGTTTCAGAACGGGCCATTCTGGTTCCAGGTGTATTCAAGTATTTTTGGATCCACCTACGTGGCATCTACGTGGCATCCACTTGACATCCACGTGGCTACCAGTTAACTCCGTTTAAATCATTTAGACGGAAGTCCCAAATTGGAACGATTTAAATTATTGAGGATCAAATTGAGACCAAAAATTAAAGTGAGACTAAATTGAAAAAAAAAATATTGTAACGGACCAAAAGAGGTATTTAACCTAAAATTTAATTTCCGAAGTAAGCAAAATTTCCGTATTTTTGAAATTTAATTTTCATAATGTATCCGACTGGAATAAAATTTGAAAAGAAAAAAGAAGGAGGTGCTTAGGAAAAGCCTAATCCGATCCAATAATAAATTGGGCCAGGCCTCATTTGATTTGGGCCTTTTATATTCGGTTGCAACGGAACGTACACCTTATACAACGCTTCTTAAACAAACACAACACTTCCCTGATTGATAGGAATATTTCGGCGGAAGCTTCTATAATACACTGCTGAAATTGACGGGAAACTTCGCATCCCAATTCCGTGGTTTATCGCGTTAAGCAAAACCCAAATTTCAAACTCTCTCTCTCTCTCTCTCTCTCTCTAGTATCTACGTTGTTTTCGTCATTGCTCTCTCTGTTCTCTCTCGCCTTCAATTTCAAAGGCGTAGATTGAGATCGCCAACAATGAAGAGAGTCTTCGGTGTCAAGAAGAACAAGGATCCTCCTCCTACCATTCAGGATGCTAACGATAGGGTTTATCTCTCTTCCTCTCTCTCTCGATTATCAATTTCGTTTATTCAATCATACAGCATCACTCCCCTAGATCTGGTCATTTTTATGCATTTGGAATGAATGAAATTATCTAATTATCAAATTCGTTTTGCAACAAACATAGTACGTGACACTATGGACAAAAGCCTAAAATGGAATGAATAATAATAGGAAATTTAGATCCTAGTTAATTTTGTAAGTTAGGATGCTGTATTGATATCACTTTAATATTTATGTTTGGATTTTTTTTTCTTCGTAATTCTGTTGAGTAAAACACTTATTTTTTTATTCAGACACCGTGCTTCAGTTTTAAGATTTTTTTATATACCGGCTTCCCCGTTTAAACGAATGTCGAGCTGGTTTTTGCTTAATTCTTTTTCATAAATTTATATTTTTACGTTTGCTTTTTACGTCCGTGTTATGTTCCTATACCTGGTTAATTGAGTTAGTTTCTTGAGTTGCTAACTGTTGTGTATATGTTACAGATTACTAAACGAGGTGATACGGTGGAAGAAAAGATTAAGAAGCTTGATGTGGAGCTTAGTAGATATAAAGAGCAGATTAAGAAAACTAGACCTGGTCCGGCACAGGAAGCTATTAAAGCTAGAGCCATGAGAGTTCTTAAGCAAAAACGAATGTGAGTTTATACATTGTTTGTTTGCTTAATTTATTTGTCATAGTTTTATTGTCAATTGATTAAGCAAAAGTTATAGATCCAAGATGATAATTCATAGCAAGTAGGGTTTTAAAAATCATTCTGAATACAAATCGTCTGCAATAAAACAGTCAGGTGATACCAGAGTGAACAAAATTTTCTTGTCTCAGCTGCAACAAAATGTTTTGTTGTGGCCACAACAGAGTTCGAAAAACATTGTTTTATCTGCAATAGATATTTCTTTCCCCCACAAAAACCCTATTGCAAATGCAAAATACAAGATTGTACAGTTTCACAGTTCACGGTCAGCCACCTTTTACAGCTTTGCAATTTCTATTCAGCTTCTCAAGTAGTTTGTAACCTGGTAACCTGTTTGTGATTGCTATTGGCTGATTCCTCCGAATGCAACCTTGTGGCTGTTGGCAAGAAAATATTGTGGTTGAGTTTGTGACTACTAGCAGCAAGAAAGGAGTCATATGAGAGAAGAAAGGAGACAAGGGAGAGGGGGTTAATGAAGAGGAGAGATTTTATTCACCAGTCTTGTGGGAGTGGTGGTTGGGGAGATTGATTGTGTGTGCATGACTTGAGTGAGGTCATGCAGGGGCAGCAGAGAGATTGTAAGTTTGGGAATTAGGGGGTGTTATCCTCTGTGCGTGAGTTGATTGTGGTAGTGGGGGGCATGGGATTGTTTTGGGGGAATCTGGGTTGATCTGATCGGGCGCTTTGAGACATTTTTTTTATATATATCTGAGACATGTGGCTTTGTGGGGGCTGGGGATTGGTGATATGAAATGGTAGGTAATTTGGTGGGAAAATTAAATGTATGAGTGGGAAATATTAATAGGCTGAGTGGTAAAAAAATATTTTTCAGTAACCAAAAAATAATTATTTTTTATTATTTTATTCCATGCTTGAAGATGTAGAATGACTTATACCTGGCCATGTTTAATATTTTTAATCTTAAAAATAATTAAAAGTTATTATGGATATATTTAAGGTTTTAAATTGCTGTTGTAGTCACAACTATAGCCACGTGATTTAAAATGAAAAATATTAAAATTTGGTTAAGTACTAGTCATGATATGTAGTCAACCTTGAAATAAACAAACTGATAAAAAAATAATTAATTTTTTTGTTACTAAAATGTAAATTAAATTAACCACTCAACCAATTAATTTTTACCCTTGATACATTTAATTTTCTCACCAAATTACCACTTCATTTCATCAATTCCCATCCATGTCTCCTTCCTTCTCCAAATTGGAAATTACTTCAGTGGCTGTATTAAAACGGTGGTCGCCCAGTGAGTGAGTGTGTGTTTGGATAAAAGTTGAGTTTAACTCAACCCACTTTTACTTCAAAGCAATAGTCTTGTTGCTTTTGGATTTCATGCATTGGGAAGTGAAAACACACATTCCCATGCTTTGAAGCGGATATCCAAACACACCCTGAATGTTGAAACTGTACAATTGTTGTATTCATCTTTGAAACAGGTATTTTGGGGAGAGAAACTGTACTTTGATGTTTGACATTAGAATTTTCACCCAATTACAGTTAGACATTGCGAAATAGGAAGTTATTGTACTTCATTTCATAATGTTATATCTGAGGACTTCATTGCTGTTTATGTTGTTATGCTTCCTAAATCGTGCCAATTTGAATATGTGCATTACGATTTCTTTATCAAATTTGAAATGTTGTCTTAGTTCCTTATATACACGTGATTGCTATATATTCATGAAGTAATAGTTTTTCCTTAAATCAAAAGGCTCTTTGTAGCAAGACTAAGAGTGACTAGGAGTACTTTGCTTTTTTTACTTTCATTAAGTTGAACATAAGCAAACGGAATAAATTATGACTTTATGGATATAACAATACACCTGAAATGAATATTATATAGCTATATTCATCTAGAAATACACTACTCCTTTGATCAGGTATGAGGGCCAGCGTGACATGCTGTATAATCAGACATTCAATCTTGATCAAGTTCAATTTGCTTCTGAGGGCATTAAAGATGCTCAACAAACTGTATGTATCCAAGCACTTGTAGTTTTCTTTGTGACCCTTATATTGAACTCTCTTTTATCCTGTATCCATCTGTGTGCCATTGTTGCAGTTTTGCCTAAGGTTATTAAACAATGAGGCTTATAAGCTGTGTGCTTATTGAATGGGGAAACTGATAAGAACCTTAGGAGAACCACATACAAAAGCTAGCTGTTGTAGTTGGAGAGCCCTGGGCCTTGTAAGCCCCAAATTGGAATCTAATACTTTCAATTTGGGACTGAAGTCTCATACCTTGCAATTAGATCATAGCAGAAACTTATTCAATTTTGTGGTTTTTGTTTTATGATTTACCCTGAGGGTGAGCTTTGGCACATAGGTACTGCCTTGTGACATATTGGTCACAGGTTTTAGTCAGGAAACCAGCCTCTCTAGCTAGGTAGGTAAAGATGTGTTTGTTTGAACCTCTCTAAACCCCACAATAATGGTAGCCTGGTGTAATAATGGGCTGACCTTTTGATATATGATTTTTTTTATTTTTAATTTTTAAATTCAAATTATATAGATGTCTGTCAGTATTTGTAAATTTCTAGAAGTTTGAAGATGACACTTGCATGCTATATAAATGTAGTTGATTGGGGGTACCCATATTCACTATAAAACATTCGTTTGTCTTGGTAGCGCTTTAAGGTGCATGGTTCGAGGCGGAGCTTTTTCTGTACCCTGTTTGGAACCTGCTGCCTACCTCATGAGAGGTAGGTCATGAGGTAGGAGATGAATCGTCTGTCATTTGGGAGGGGGTCTCTTCATAAGATGTTTGACATTATGCCTTATACTTCTGTTATAACAAATTCTAGTATATTTTAGTTTTCAGGAATCAGATGATGTCCACAAAGGATAATTTCTTTAATTCTGATATAGAATTTATATTCAATTGTTTACAACTTTTTTCTTTTTTATTTCTTCCCTTTTTCAGATGTCAGCTTTGAAGACTGCCAACAAGGAGTTGAAGGGAATGATGAAAACTGTGAAGATTCAAGACATTGATGTATGTATTCTCTTTCTTTTTCTCTTATAGCTTCTGTCTAGCTAATATTATAAAAATTAGGGTTTAACTGTAAATTCGTGCTATGTGTAGAACTTGCAAGATGAGATGATGGACCTCATGGATGTAAGTAACGAAATCCAAGAGACTCTGGGTAGAAGCTATAATGTGCCTGATGACATTGATGAGGATGATCTTATGGGTGGTAAGTTAAGAAACTTGGTTAGTCTTTTTGAGATATTTGTTGGAAACCACCTACAAAACTCCACGGTTGGGTAGGCTTGTGGAATTTTGTAGCTGTGTGATTAAAATTGGTTTTGAAAACATGTACTCCATTAATTTTGTCAAGAAGCAGCTTAATTACCTGTTTCTTTATTTTTGGTTTTGGTTAAACAGAACTTGATGCGCTTGAAGCAGACATGGGAAATGAGACTGAAGCTGATGGGGTCCCATCATACCTCCAACCTGATAAAGAATCTGATTTGGAGGCAGAGCTTAACTTACCATCAGCTCCATCAGGACAAACAGCAGTGCCCCCTGGCAGATCCAATGCCCAAGTATAATGTTTTGCCCTTTTATATATTCTAGTAGGAAAAGGCATTATGTTCCTTCGAGCGAATAACAATTTTTTTTAGTTAATTAATGAGTAGTTTTTCTTTTTAGTAATCATGTACAGTTTTTTATGGTAATTAATTAAAGGATAAAATTGAAAAATAAATTGTGGACACCAAAAATTGGTACTGCTTTTATTGTTAGTATAGATATAGATGAATTGCTAGTATAGATAATATAATTCTGCCTTTTTTTGTGGATGTTAACTTATTTAAGATGAGGCTTGGGGTGAGGGGAACTTAGTCAGTTTTTATTGCGAATTATTTGGTGTTAATAAAACAGGTGAGTTGTGTCTTTATTTAGAATATAATTTGGCTGCAGCTTGGTTATGGTATCATGTATGTTGGCTTTGGGTAGACATTGTTTCTCTAAAGAAGTGATTAACCAGCTAAATTGCTAGAGCATGGGATAATTTACCCAATGCTTGAAAATCTATTGGAAAATGGTTGTTATTCAATGCAGTCTTGTTGCAGGCTGTCTAGACAGCATGATATTTTCTTTATAGAAGGATGTGGTTTTGGGTCTTAAAGCAGTTCAAAAAAAGACGATAGCTTAGGCTATTCAATTACTGGCCAAAACTGCCTAATATAATTGAATATGATTTTTCTGTAGAAATTCAAATGGTGGGATTAGAATATTGAAAATTAGCATACCTGGGTTCCTAGAAATTGAAGCTGGTGACCTCAGGCTAAATTACTTAAAGTGGCTGTAGTTGAATTGAATTAGTAAGTAGGATGGTAGTTTCATCACATCATCCACTGATTTCTTCGTTGTACCATTTATGGATAAAGTTGCATTCTTATGTATGATGATGCAACTTGTAAGTATATGCTTGAACCACTGTTTAGTTTCCTGTTTTTGGGTTATCTGGAACTTTTATTTGGCAATGTGTTCCATACACTTGAGAATTATGTTTATGTATTCGCGGAAAGGATTCATCAACACTCTGTGTCAGCCTTTGTATAGCTTAGGCATAGCATCTGTTGGTCTGCCTAAATGCTTACTGACAAGTGATTATTGATGCTGTTGTTGTATACAATAATCTAAACTAAATAAATTACTCTATTTTCTGCCTTTATGTACCTTCCGTTACTGATTCATTATTTTAATACTGACAGACTGAGGATGAATTGGGTTTACCTGCTGTTCCTCGGGCATCCTTACGCGGTTAAAGTATGCTTTTTATATCACGGCGTAGCTAGTGCAGTCACAAGCAAGGCCCTGTAAAGATGTCCAGATCTCGAAACGTTGATTGATTCAGTGATTTAATTGGTCTGATGTTGGCATTATAGACTTAGTAGTTAGTACCTTTGTTTTCCGTTGTAATAAGCCTTGTGGAAGCATCTTTGATATTTGTATGAAGCTTATGATATGGAAAAGGAAAAGGAAAATATCGCTGGAAATTTGTGGAAAGCTTGGAACCTGTA
The DNA here is from genome assembly GCF_000230855.2 of Cajanus cajan. Lineage (NCBI taxonomy): Eukaryota > Viridiplantae > Streptophyta > Magnoliopsida > Fabales > Fabaceae > Cajanus > Cajanus cajan. The sequence goes on along the minus strand of NC_138523.1, from coordinate 48,549,829 downwards.
AGTTGTGTTTAAAGGAAATTTATATATACACATCGTTATCCCAATGTCATTCTCTGCAATAAAATGATTTTAGTCGATTGCTGTATTTAATATTAGCTAAACCCATGAATGTGAAAAATCATCATGAATTTGTGAACAAAAAAATGCGGGTAAACTTGATATTGCTTGACAGTTTGGGTCGAAAGCATAATGAATTTTCTAACAAATGATCCTGATCCTGAAATGATTGTTTCCATTTTAACAGAAAAAATAAAGGGCCATTCAGTCAGGTGCGCTAAAAAAATTGTCAGAGATATTTTATTGGGATATTTGGTTGGATTTTATCAGTTGAAAATGTGATTATAGTACTAAGTGAACTCGCTCCGTTACGTTTTTGCAGTTGCTGTTCGAGTAAAAATTCGACCTTGGTTTTGTATATATATTTTTGCTTGTAGTCGTTAAGAGCTTAGTGTTTCAAAATATTTGAATTTTGGGGGGAATGAACATCACGCATGGATTATTGTTTATTCGAGTTTGTAGCTTTATGCTGTGAAGATGACTTAATCAGAAAAAACAAATTCAAATTAAAATCTTTGCTAATTATGCAATCATTGTTTAAGTGCAACTTCAGTTGCCAAAGGAAAAAATTTCAAATAGGATTTGGAATGAATTCCTCATGCTACATATGATAAGTTTTTGCTTCGTGGTATTCAAGTCCTCACCTAGAGTTAAATGTCACGGAAAGTAAATGATTTTTCATGAGTGAATTAACAATTCGATGAGCCAGTATCAGATCAAAATCCATAATTATAAGAATTCTTTCGTACAATGCTATTCAACTTTAATATTATTGTAAAGATATTTATCCTTTAAAATTATGCCAAATCAAAAGCCATATTTAATGTTTCATATTGTAACGGCAACCCCGTACACGCAATGTTGGTATTTTTAAATACATGTATATTGTCAGCTTGCTAAATTCAAATACAGAGAGAGCGATAGAGAATTTAGCTTTGCACGAAGTCCTTGTCAAACCTACACCACATGGAAACTTCTGGCACAATGAGAAGCCAATCAACAGATAATTAACAACATTAAACTAAAAAAGAGGCTAATACGTGAAAACGACGTGATAAACGTTGACTCCCAAAACTATGATGCCCACCTCGTCAAATTTGTTTAAACCTCGTTAATGACCAAATCAAGGAGACATTAATCCTAAGCAATCCCATTCCAAATTTAGATCCAATGAACTACAGCAGCAACAAGGACGAGAATGATTTTGACTCAAGTGGGTTCACATATGGCGTAGCCTTTGTAATTGGGTTGGTCTTCTTACTTGTGACGGTGGCTTTTGCATGTGTGAGGCTTCGCATGGCACGTGGTCCTAACATGCTCAATATTTTGTCTGGTATTCCACCATCACGTCACGCTCCAGCAGAAGATGATTCAGCTGAACAAGGCCTACGCCTTCATCACATTGACACAAGTTTTGAAAGCTATCCCAAGCTTCTTTACTCTCAAGTTGAGAAAGAGAAGAAGGGCTCAAGCTCTCTTTCTTCTAGCTGCCCCATATGCTTAGGGGACTACAAAGAAACTGACATGTTGAGGTTACTTCCTTACTGTGACCATCTTTTCCACCTTGCTTGTGTTGATCCATGGCTTAGGTTCCATTCAACTTGTCCCATATGTAGAAAATCATCCATTCAACCTTCACATACTGCCTCCAATTAATATATTATTCCATTATTCTGTATGTCATAAAGCTGTCACTATGCATATATATTCAGGTTCCCACTTAGGAATGTATGATCTATCATTTGTTCTGCACTTCTGTTGAATTAAACATTGCCCTTTGCTACTCTGATGTCTCATGATAGTGTGCACGCAGTTTTGCTTAAATATTCAAGAGCACCAGTCATGGTTGTGTAGATAGAAAAAAAAAAAAAAAAAAAAAACAACTACGACTTGTATTTTATTTTTTTCGTAAAATTCCTTTTTTTATGTTATATTGTCTTGTCCTTTCTATTTGAATTTTAACTTCTCAATTATTTGATAATCATGATGATCATTATTCTTTAACTATTACCATATAAATAATAGTTTATTCGTGTGTGGGAAGAACAATATTGAACCAAGACAAAAGAAAGACCAAATAGATATTTAGTTTTAAAATCAATATATAATTTTAAACCAATCACGACGGCAGAAAGGAAGAAAAAAGTGTAAATGCCTAAATGGCATGACCGAACTATATTTACCTTCCATGGATATTGCTATTTTAACTCATCCACAATGAATATGAATAAATAAATAAGAAAATAAAATATGCTTCACAATATAAAGAAATTTTCTGTTATTAATTTAGTTTATCACAAATCGCCATGTAAGATAAATTTACTAATTTTATAATTATATATATCTCGATTGGTTGAAAAAACTAAAAAAAAATAAAAAAATCATATGAATATTGCCCCTAATTTTTGGCTAAGACTGTTATTAGATATATATTAGATCGATGTCAAGGTCGATCATAAGAACCATCGAAGATATATTAGCTAACATCCAAAAAAATATGATGTATGAGTCAGCCTGTTGAACTTATAATAACATAACGGTACGCAGCTGCTGCAAAGTGCAAACAAAAGATAGGATAATGTTGGGTACATGCCAAAATACATTTCCCAATGTGAAAAACATCAGAAAATTAAAAGGTAATGTTCAAGGTCACTCCTTAATAGGTTTACCATTACGGACATTATATTAGCAAAGTCAGACACACATGCATAAATACATTAATGCATAATGCACATTCACATTTAACCTCACAAAAACCATTTTCTCATTTGTGATGAACATATGATGAACGGTTCAGAAGAGTCTGTGTTATTGCTAGTGAGCTTTATTTTTCTAACCTTTGTGGTTACAATTGTCGCTTATATGTGTTCCCTTAATATTCCACGCGATTCTTCTTCCACTGCTCAATCTGTGCCAATTGGTGACACACATTCCAACCATATCACAATCACTGTGGAGCCTCCTGAGCCAGGCTTAGATGAGAGTGTGCAAAGCTATCCTAGTCTCCAATTCTCGAAAGGAAAACGGTGTAGTAGCACTAGCAGTTGTTCTTCAAGTTGTTCCATATGCTTGATGGATTACAAAGAATGTGATTCATTGAGAGTGCTGCCTGGCTGTGGCCATTTCTTCCATGTCAAGTGTGTTGATCCTTGGTTGAGAATCAATTTGACCTGCCCAGTTTGTAGGAATAAAATAGACCTAGCTGATATATGTAAACATTTGTAATGATTAAGGAATTATTTCATATTTGTTGGATTCTAATGAATGGGAGAAGTGAAAGCAAAATGGGGAGAGGAAAAGGCTAACAACACTTTTATCTAAAATACTCTTTTGAGAACACTATCTTTTTGGTATAGACCATAAGTATCTTCTATTGGAAACCTGTTCAAATTCGGTACGATTAGTATGAGTGGTTAAACTTTATTTATTATTATTTTTTATTATCATGAATATCAAATATAAGTACTAAGGGAGTTTACAACACTCACATATTTTGCTCTACCAACTGAGCTAGATTCCTTATTTTTATGGATCTTACCTTTAATTTAATGAATCTAATTCATGATTAATAGTTTTTAACAAATTTTAATCAATAAAAAAAATGTATTACTATTTCTTTTTCCTTTCAAAAGTTCAGGGCATACTGTCTATAGGCATTGGATGCTCTCACTGTGTTGTTAAGTAGCATGCCCATGGGACTTATCTAGGGGTAATCTAATCGGTAGCTAAAGGATGTTTCCTCTTTGTAATTGATTTGTGGGAACTGGGAATAGAGAGTTATGGAAATTTGGTTTTTCGGAATCTTTTGAATGATCACTTGCTCGAAATTAGTAATTGGAACCTGTGTCTTAATATGTTGAAGACAAAAACTTATGGATATTGTACTAGAAGGAGTCTGAGTTGCTGACAAAATGAAGTTGCTTTCTTATGCTATTATTGTTCCTTTAGGCTTCATTAAGGTGATGACTACCGTGGAGATGTACAGGAGTGGATATTCGTTAAGGGTTCTTCAACGCTTGAAGTCAATACAGAAATCATGCATAGGTGTACTTAACTATAGGAGCATTGTATCAAAGACACATCTCTCAAGTTAATTCAGACATGTTTATTTAATTATAACTTACATTGCAGTATAAACATATCTAGATATAATGTGTTGCTAAATGATTTCACTTTAATTTGCATAGTCCTCAATCCTATTGTTCCTTTTTTATCATTTTGATTTTAGATTTTGATGAGATCATTACAGACATACTCCTTTAATTACAATATAGGATGAAAATGTGTTGATATATAATAGCCAATAGGTTTCACTTTCAAAAAGTTTTGGAAATGTGATGTACTGTTTATTGATCCTCTTATTTGTATGAAATATTTTGGTTAATCTAGACTGATGCCTGTTTTATAAAGGGGTTGAGATACACTTTTGTTTTGTGAAGTTTTGTAACAGTCCTTCGCTTATAAAAGATAAACTTCTGTCACAATCTTCGTTGGTATTGAGGAAAACATGTTCACATTAACCCATCCTTCAATTCTTGTATTTCTACAAAATCATCGAGAAGCATACATTTATATATCTAAACAAGAAGCCAGCAATGCCTCCATTAAAGGAATCCAAACTCAAGATCTTACAAACTAAAAGGCATGAAAGAAAATCCAAATATCCCCTTACAAAACTACCATATGATGAAATTCTCAACTTAAAACCAAATCTCTATAATATCAATCTAATTAACCTAAAATGCACGTAGTCACGTACCCTTTATGCATGCATGCATATTGTACCTCCCTATACCCTACATCATCCAAAATCCAAAGAAAACACCAACCATAGACAAGAGTGGCCACATTGGCACAATGAAACTTCTCCCACCAATCAATGCCACTGCATTAGACTTCCCCTCTCGAGGGGAAGATGGCACAGGAGGGTTCCCACCATTAGTTCCTGGTGTGTTTGTAGTTGGAGATGGAGGGCTAGATCCTTGAGGTTGAGGAACCAAAGCATTTGGTGATAGTTGTGGAGAGATTGTGATTGGTGCTTGAGAAGGTGATGGTGATTGTGGTGGTGGTGGTGGGAGGGGACGATCGTGGACGTAAATCACAATCTTCTGGCCCAGACAACAGTAGTTTGAGATGCTGCATGTGAAGTATAACACACCTCTCTCCTTCAATGGTAAAATTACTGGACTACTGTTGAATATCCTTAGAGGCTCAAGTGATGTGCAATGCTCGTACTCTTGCTGTGATACTTGAATTAGGTTGTAGAATTTGTCATCGAACTTGAATTCTGCGTTAACATTTCAAAATTCATGAGAGCTGCCATGGGCTAAATTTAGCAATAATAATAAGTAGGGTACATGTCTTGTAAAGATATACAATAATTCAAGCAATCATCATTCCACCAAACCTTTGATCTGGAATATCGAGGACAGAGAAAATTGATATAACCAGCTAAACAATTTGTAAAATCGATTACAGGTCCTTAACTTTATCAGCAAAATTTGTTTTATGTCTTCTATTCTGTATATATAGTGTGTTGTACATTTTGAAAGATCCAAATTCATGTGTTCTAGCCTAAATTAAATTGTTATATCAAATGTACCTTTTATAGAGATAATTCTGAAAGTACCTCTCCGTCGTCATTTATCAAATACAAAATGCACATTTTTAGAAAGATGTCAAATATATCATGTATGCTTATTAACGGAATGAAAATCCACATACCGGAAGTAATCAAATGACATATATTAATTAAACTGGAAAGAATATAATTTTGTAAATAACCTGCAGCCTGTTGATGATGCTAGAGGATAAAGATTCAAAAGATACAACAGTTTTAGGAGAATTGATCATTTATAGCCATGAGAAATAATTTAGATATCTTATGGACGGAAGGAATTGAACTATCCTATTGTTCTATTATGTTCCTATCTACATTATATATCAAAGCAAAGGTGAAAGACATAATCCTCCAAATATTAGAACATTTTTTTATCAGGCTTTTACCTACAATATCGCCTGCTCTTATGATATGAGAATGTGACCAATTATTGTAGTATGTTGGATATGGTGGAATAATCCAGCCTGCTGAATCCCCCACTATGAAATTGGTAGCAGAACAGTGACAAACAAATGCTAAAAACAATGCTGAAAATGAGAGAACAAAGGGGTTTTGATGATGATGCAACATGTTGAGCCTTTGAGCACAGAGGGAGATAGTGCAGGGTAAAAATTAAGGAGCAGGCTAAAGAAATGTTTAAAATAATTAAGCCATCCAGAGATGTAACTGTACATATAAAGTTAGGGGAATATTAATATTTATTGATGGTTTTACGTTATAGAGAGAAAATGAGACTAAACTGTATTGGTCAATTAATGTCTTTTTACTATTTCAAAACGAATTATGAATTTATTTATGGTGATTACTACGATAAGATGAAACCTATCGAAGACATAATGAACCAGGTAACGAGTATTGGAAACTTTCTGTTACAGTTTTTAGTGGGATTCAACATGCAGCAGTTTCAACTTTCAATGCCTAATTAGTAAAAAGCAAAGGTTCCCAGCATCCTTATTTTTCTTAAGACCTTACGCTACTGCATAATGCTGATATTCTAATTTAGTTTATTGGTGATTATGTTATTGTAGTTTTCTTGTTTCTCATTATTGGTTATGCATCTGTCTACACAACAGAGATTTAACAGTTTACTTCTGGCATTTTAACATGGGAAATGTTGTATAATGTGTTTCTTGAGTGAGAGGGAGCAAGAAACATAGTTAAGTAAAGTCTTGGTTTCCGTATCATGGATGAAACAAAGATCTCTATTAAAAATGATCAATTAGGTTTCTTAGCCGAGATTAATTATCAAAATCCATGAAAATTTCATATTAATAACATAGTAACCGACAAGTGATATGTTTATTGAGTAATAGAAAGTATCAGGATAATGTATTTTAAATAACTAGATGTTAACAAGACAGGAATATCATTTTGGAGTGTGTAATTTGATCAATAAAATTTACTTATCCTATGCACTAGAATATTCGTACATTTCAACCAGCCGAATCCTTTTATGATAAGGTATAAAACTAGATACAATGGAAAGGCACACTAAATCTGAAATTTGAAGATCTTCAGATTTTTGGTCCAAGAACAGTACAAATAGGCAATGCAAGTGCCTATCACCAGTAAAAAAAATTGAAAGAATCACCACCACCCAAAAATAGAAAGAAAAAAAAAAATCCAGTTCCCACAAATTCAATTAAGTACAAACTCTTACTGTAGGTAGAAGACATAAGTGTTAACTGATATTCTCCATCAGCTAGCAGCAATAAGGACACACAATCAACCCATTCTCATTACAGTGAGGGCACTCATTGCTCTCTCCATTTTCTTCCATGACCTTGTGACTTCCATTACACTTGAAGCACAACACAAATCTTATCCCTCCACATGCATCACAAGGACCACTAGAGCAATCCATTGGAAGCCCTTCAAATATTTTCCTGAGCTTTCCTTGCTCATGCAAACTCAAAACTTCTTCCGCCCCACCAATGTACCTCCCCTTAACAAAAAGCCTTGGAGGCACCAATTTCCCCTCCAAACTGCTCCACAACTCATCCCTGAACTCCTTGTGCATTGAAATGTCCCTCTCAAAGTACAAAACCTTGAAACTCTGGAGGAGGAAGCGAATTTTGTTGCAGTCTTCGAACGTCTTTCGGATTCCCCTAAGCGTGGTGGTGTAGAAAATCACGGTGCCATCGCCCCCCGGTGGACACTTCTCCTCAAAGGACATCAAAGGGTCAATGTCAGGGTCATCATCTTCAACTCTCTGTGGAGACTCTGTTTCAACTCTGGCTCTCCTTTGTTCTTCTTCCATTCTAGCATGATCCTTCACCGCTTGCTCGAACGCTGCAAGCAAATTCGGATCGAAAAGGCTTCCGGAGTTCAAGTCCGGCCGCCGGAACGCCGGAATATCATTCTCTAACGAAGGGATTTTTCTGTTGCCGTTGCTGTTACTGTTACTACCACCTCTTGGTGAAGATCTTTTTTCTCCCAAAACCCCTCTCTGTTTTGACTCTGTTTTTTCTCTGTTTCCATTCTGTGAAGCACCCTTGTTGTGTTGTGGGGGTTTCTGTGAACACGGACCTATGTTCTCTTTGTTGTCATTGTAATCATCCAAATCCATTTCATCATTTTCTTCTTCTTCTTCAAGGTCTTTCATCAGCTCCGCCACATCTATTATCTCAGGTTTCTTCTCCTGAACAACTTTCTCAGGCTTATTTTCTCGGGAAACAAACGGGGAGTGGAGATTGAAAGTCGGAATCTTTGGAAGAAAATCGACGTACCCATCTGAGGCCTTCAGCTGGAGAATTCGATCTTGCTTCAGATACCCCACTTGTTTGATCGATTTGAGCTTCTTCATGAACTTTCCTTTCATCCCCTTCATTTTTTTTTTTTTGTTTTTCTGTGAGATTCTCGAACGGAATTATCTGTTAAACAGAGGAAAATGAAATGGGTTTGGTTGTCTGAATGATTTTCTTCTTCTTGGATTCCTCAGACAGAGTAAGAGAGAGTGTGCGTTTGTGTGATGTGACAGAGTTCCAACGGCTATAATATTTGCTTAATCATTTTTAAATTCCAAGTGTTTAGGAAAAAAAAAAAAAAAAGTCTCGCAGCTGAATGCGTGCCACGTGTCTTCGGTTTTAGATTAGATGGAGGAACCTTATTTTTAATATTTTTTGGTAATGATTTTTTAATATAAATAAATATAAATAAATCAATAAGTCAGAAAAGAAAGTGTGATTTATTTGTATTTTTTTTGTTTTGGAAAAGAGAAAGTTTGTGAAGAACGTTCCTGATTTGTGAGGGGGCCACCGTTAGAGTATATGCGAAATTGCTTTTACATCTTTTTAGGTTCGTTTTGATGTAAACTTTTCTTAAATAACGTTTTCGTCTTTCACAAATTAGCGTTACATGTTTTCTTTTTATTAAATTATTAGTGTCTATACTTTATTAAAAGAAGAAAATAATTATTTTTATAAATGATCATTGTAGTTTTTAAATTAAAAAGAAGAAGAGACAAATTACTTTTTTAAAAATAATTTTAGAAAGTTTAGGAAAATAAGAAAAAAATAAAAAATAAAAAAATATAAATAGCTATCATAAGCAATATCTCTTTTATAATGGTATAAATATATTATATATTTTGTAATGGTATAAATATATTGTATATTTTGTTGATCTGTAAATATGTACATTAAGAAAGTAAACCAAAAAAACTCAAATATGAAAATTCAGTTAAAACTATTAAGCAATCATTTTTTTCTAAACTAGGTTGATATTATTTTTTAATAACTTATTATGTTATTTTACCTAATTTTAATTTTTTATCACATATCATTGTAAAAAAAAATTAAAGAGCTTAATATTTATTATTTATACTAATATATAAAGGAGATACTTATTTTAGTAATCACTTTAATCTTTATATTTTGTTGAACATTATATTAGTTTACTTTTAAAAAATAAATAAATAAATATTTTTAATCAAATTCAATAATTTAAAATTAATAGACTAATTATAATATTAGTTAGATCAATATATTTTTATTGTTTAATTTTTTTTATTTTATCTTTAATAGAAGTACGAAGTACCTCGATTTCACAATAAAGTGAAAAGTATAGATAAAGTTTTAAATTTTTAAAATTAGTATGTCTGATTATTGTTAGAATTTTTTATTTTGGGATTTTCTCCAAACATTTACCGGATGCAAATAGAGTTACATACTTAAATATTTATTATATATAATTAAAATTTATAATAAATTATATATAAATAAAATATTATATTTAAATATATAAATTATATTTAAAATTTATATACATTATTATTTTTCAACATATAAAATATTTTTCCAATTAAAAATAAATAATTTATAACACAAAATTTAGATTATGTTTAGTTATAAATAATGTATTTTTTAAATATTAAATTTTAATTCATGAATAAATATTATAAACAAAAAATTTAATTAAATAAGAGTTAAAAGAATCTTTTAAAAAAACGTTCTCCTCAAATAATCCTAAAAACACTCAACAATTTACATTTGATATATAATGATTGATATTAAATTTAGGAACTAAAATCGTAGTTAAGAGTGTCATTAATTGAAAATTAAAGAAAATCATCATTATTACTACTAGTATTATTACTATTGTCATATCACTACCAAATATTACTGGTATCATCATTGTTGGTCGCAACAATGGTGAATGTGTAAGTAGGAGGGATTGAAATATTTAGCATGGTTTAAGAGACACATGAGATATATTTAAAGAAAATTAAATTTTAATTATTTATTATAATTCAATGGTTGAAATAAACATCTTTTACTTTCATAAGAAATTATCTTATCTATAATTAGGAATATAAAAACAATTCATACCTTCGTATATTCATTGATAAAACTCATTACAAATAAAAGATGAATATTATAAATGAATATCCACAAATAATAAATATGAGTATTCTTTATACTTGCATATTAACAAAATAGATATGGATACTATAGTATTCGTAGAGTATTTTTTATATAAGAATTAAGTATTTTAATAATTAAATTTAGTTTTTAAATTAAATAATCTTGATTAATAAATTTGTGTACAATATTTGAATAATTCAAAATTTAACTTTTGAATTATTATTTTTAAATAAATAAATAGAGATTATTATTAAAATATTTATAAAAAAAATAAAGATTTATAAATATTTGCAAATATTGAAAAAAGACACACACATTTACTTAACGAATACCTACGTACCGATACAGAGATTGATATAATGATAAAAGCAAAATTATAATATGATTTTACTATTATTGAGTAATAGTGAAAATTTAATATTATTATAATTATAATTCTACAAATTGTTGAGTTGTTCTATGTCATATTCGACTATTCCATCTTCATCATTACAAAAATTAATAATTTTTTAATTTTTTATTAAAATGATCCACATAAAAAAAAATATGTTTTTCCGGTATTAATATGTTTTTATTTTTTATATTTGTTATTTTTCCTTCATTTGTTTTATTTCTTTGTGCAGTACATATCTACTTCTCCTTCGTTACTAAAACTATCACAATTAAATTAACAAAAGAACTTTTTCTAAGCATGTTTATATGTGCTCAAACTCAACATTTGTTCCTTCTCTTTCTATTGCTTGATTCCTTTCCACAATGGCTATTTAATAAATTAATGTATCATTTAATATTTTACGGTTCAGAATCAGAGCAAATGTATATAGGTAAACTCTTTATACAATTGAAATCTCTTTCAAGTATTATTATGTCTCTTAATTGTTCATTCGTGTTTGGACTAAATATTTTATTTCTCCTATTGAACCTACGAAGACATTCGAGGGTGGAAATATTCGATAAAAACTTGGCTTAATCTTTGTTTTTTATTATTATTTAGAGATAAATTTAATAATCATTTGATTTCTAAATTTTTTTTAGAAGATTTTACATGTGTGTGTGATATTAAAGGGGCGTTGAACTCGAACTGATTCGATTCCACTGACTCACTCTATAATGTGTCATCGCCTCCAACTTCAAAGCACCATCGTAACCAAACTACGCTCACGTCACTTTCCCTTCCTTTCGCGTTACACTCCCGCAAGGTTCATTTTCTGAGCACCCCATTTTTTGTTCATTCTCTTATAGCACGCCGATATGTTAAAGTTTGTATTTTGTTTCTCTTTTGTTAAAGGGTATCGTTTTCTAGTTTTAGTTGCGGGAGAGATTTGCAAATGGAGGAAGGGAAGGTTGCTTTAGACTTGTTGGTGGCTGACCCTGCTTTGCTAGAGAAGAAAATTGAGGCAATTCGTTTGGCTGGTCCCCAGAAGCTTCAGGTTTCTGCATGCATTTGGTTGATGATTAATTTAATTGTGTGCTTATTGAATTGGCTCACTGTGGTGGCATATAAAAATGGGTACCATTCAAAATTTTTTATTTTTTTTATTCACTGTTGATGATTAATTTTTTATTTTTTCAGTTTTTCCCGGTACAATATTTTTCTACTTTTATGATTGTACTAACAGAATAATGGTACCAGGTGATTGCTGATTTTGATGCTACGTTAACAAAATTTTGGGTCAATGGAACTCGTGGCCAAAGTATGTTGTTCCCTCAAAGTTTTATTTCCCTCTTTTGGGTTCCCTTTGATGCATGAAAATAAAAAATAAATCTGTCATTGGGAATTTTGATATGTGTCATATCTTATAGAATTATTTGTACTTGTTTAGGCAGTCATGGCCTTTTGCAGCAGGGAAATCCGGAATATGATGCCAAAAGGCAGCAGTTATATGAATATTACCATCCATTAGAATTTTCACCAACTATTGGACTTGAAGAGAAAACTAAGCTCATGGAAGAGTGGTATGTGATTCAATTTAACAATGGTGGAGATATAGGCACCAAGTTGAATGGTGACATTTAGTATTGACATTAATGCTTTTTGCTGAAACTCTAAATCTGGTGTATAGGTGGGGAAAAACACATGGTCTTCTTGTTGAGGGAGGACTCACGTACGAATCAATAAGACAATCAGTTGCTAATGCCAACATAGCTTTCAGGGAAGGTGTTTCTGAACTTTTTGAGTTTCTGGAGGTATATTTCTCATCCTTCTTTGGCAGATATAAGTTCTTGCATGTGTGTGCATTGTATATCAGGTGAATTTATGAAATGTAATATGGATATGTGAAAATCCAATTGCTGACACCTGTTCCCATTTTCTATTTTGTAATTTTCAGGAAAGAGACATTCCTGTGTTAATATTTTCTGCAGGGCTCGCTGATATCATTGAAGAGGTTTGAAAAATTAATTTTGTTTTTTGAGTGGCAAGGTTGCTGAACATAAGCTCTTCATTTTCTTCTCTATTGTTGTTTATGCCTCTCAATTGCATGTATTGCTCTTTCCGATAATAACAGGTCCTTAGGCAGAAACTTCACAGATCCTTCAAGAATGTGAGGATAGTATCTAACAGAATGGTATTTGACGATGGTGGCCATCTTGTATCTTTTAAAGGTGATTCTATTATTTCCTGCACTCATTAGCTACATATTTTTTGGCTTTTAATCTAGGTTTTCATATCCTAATACATCTTTCTGAGCTGATACATTACATAAGTGCTTTTAGGTTTTGCTGTCAATAGAGAAAAGCAATATATTTATTTATTTATTTCTGCTTACACCTTGGTGAGTGGGCAGGGTAAAATAACATTGCATGGTCCACGATGTCTTTCACCATGAATGCCTGACAAACACGAAGCACAATGGATGATATGTCACTTAGTGTTGTGTGGAAAGTGTCTGAAACCTGCAAGGTTTATTGCATACTTTGATAAAGGTTTCTTTGCTCAGGAGAACAAACAGCTAAAGAAATTTATCTTATCTCAGTTCCTTATGTGCTGTATCATACAGGTTATTATTATGGGGGGGTGATAGAAAACTTGGGTGAGCTTATACATTGTAGCATGGCAGCTTGCTCAAATACCGTGACCGCTATTTTGAGTGTGATCTTGAAATCCCTTATTCCCAAAATATAAACACTTTGGATACATTTATGACCGATCTCTTGCATTGCAGGTCAGCAAATAGCATTCTAGAATCTCTAACAAAGGATATTTTCATCATAACACCAATGATACCACTTCTTGCTATCGGGCCCAATAAATATATGAAAAGTGACTCAAATGTTGGTTGAATTGACATTTATCTTTAGTATGATCCATTTCCTAGAATTGAATAACATATTGCTCTTGCAAGTTAGGATTAACAGATTAATTTCTTTTTGGTTTTAATAAATCTATCTCATGCAAGTTAAAAATTCACACAAAAATTAAAAAGGATCTCAGCAACAGAAAACTGAAAAAAACTTGCAGAAATATAAAATATTTTGCTGTGCTGGACATAAAATTTAAAACAAATATTTAACTGTAACTCCATAAATTGATATCAGCTTTCATGTATAATTGTGTTATGTACTTGAAAGTAAAATTTTCATATCCCAGTGCTTGTTGTTGAATGGGATTGGAGTATTTTGGATAAAATACAATTTTGGGGGGCTTTAACATCTTTACATAATAAAATTAGTTCTTACTTTTTATTTATAAATTTCAATTACAGGAAAAGTTATCCACAGCTTAAATAAAAATGAGCATGCTCTTGATATGGCTGCTCCTGTTCATGAGAGATTGGGATATGTGGATGGTCCTATTGATGACAATGCCTCGATCAAGAAGAGAACCAATGTTCTCCTTCTTGGTGATCACATTGGAGACCTGGGAATGTCTGATGGTTTAAATTATGAGACTCGAATATCCATGGGATTCCTGTAAGTTAAAAATTTGCTTTGCCAAATTTCATATCTTCTAATTACCTGAGTAACATGCAAATTTGAGCTCAGTTAGTGTCTACAGGGTACTTATGAATGTGACTTGATCCCTATATTGTTGTGACATTTTTAAGCCAGTTAGTCCGGGTACCATGATAAATTGGCAATGTCTCTAAATTTAACAAGCATGTATAGCAAAATGTTTATCTAAACAGTTATTACCTTTTGTTTTTGAATGTTAAACCTAGGCTTGTCGTAGGAGGAATTCTTCATTTTTATTTTCTGCTTCTTAAGTGAAGTTTAATACTTTGCAAAATCCCTTTTCTACTGATTATTATTGGGGCATGTTTTTCGTGGTGCTATGCTCTCTTATGTAATCAGTTGTATCACTCTGAAATTGTCTTTTCCAAGTTGTAAACAGCTGTTGTACCATTTATCTCAATCCTTCACATTTTGTGTCGTTGTATTTAGCTTTATCAAGGTATTTTGGGCTGTCGCGGTTTTTATTACTTTACTCCCTTTATATTTGTTGCATATTTTCAGTCGCAGTCCTGTGTCATTGCATTAATATTTGGCCCCTTTGTTCTCAATAGTTTTCTTCTATTGTTTCCCTGTTTTTGGGGTGGGACATTTCCCGTGTCAGTTAAGAATGTTGCATTCTCAGGCCAAGTTCAATTCATTTTATTTGCCCTTGCAAATGATTCTTTAGTTGCTGAGAATTTTGCTCCCCTGTTGCATTCAACTATTATTTGGCTTGAAAGGGAAGTGCTGAGTCTCTTGGTACTGCTGGTAAAATTTTTTGGAACAAGCCTATTATTCTGATTTTGCATTTTGACTGTGTAATTTTCAATTTAGATGCGGAAATTTTTAGTTGTCATAAGTTTTTCATGTTTAAATTTTGTTTAGATATGTGTTTTAATTAGTAATTTGAAGGCATTGCATACTAGTAAAGTAAATAACAAAATAGAGGTGTTCTATGCTGCAAACTGTTGCACAATCTAGAAAAGAGGGTTAGTTGACTTGTGTATGCTACTGTTTGCCAGCACACATGTAAGTATGCGTCTTTTTCTTAATTAATTTTAACTTTCCATTGAATGAAGAAAGGCTCAGAAAATAGAAGGGAACTGGAAGTTTGTAATTACAACGACCAATGCCTATTGTCACAGCAAGATTCCAGCTATGATAATTATATTTTTATGCTCCTTTCCCCTCCTTCCATGGATTATCTGATTTTATCTTTAAGTTTTTAACTTCTACATGCATTATCTGAAATTTTACATAATTTTTTTCCTAGTTCTTGTGGTAGTATCAAAACCTGTAATTAATTAATACAGATGCCCAATCATATAAAATTATTGTTGCAGGAACCACAACATTGAGAACTCACTTAGCTGCTATCGAGAAGCTTTTGATGTTGTTTTCGTGGTAAGTAGATTGGATGTATGGTACAATATATTTAGATTCCTTATTCCTATTGTATGAGATGGATCCTGTTACTTTTTACTTAGTGCCTCTGCAATTATGAGGAATAACATCATATTAAACTAAATTATCATTATTTTGGTGGAGAAGGAATGATTTAATAGCCATCTGTAACTTGCAAATTATTAACTGCAGAATGATGCACCCATGTGGGAAGTTATCAAACTGGTCTCTCGCATGTGTTCAAGTGGGAGGTGATTATTTGCAGCAATGATGTATCATTGGCAGTCTCATTCTTTTTCTGTCTTGTATATGTTAGGATTCCTCATCATGAAATTCGTATTATCTATAGTTCTAAGAGAACCGTTAAAATGTTTTACTGAATAATATAAATATTGCCAAACAAATGCAAATATGTTTCTAGACATGGCTGGCGATTATGATAAACCATATTTAATTTAATATGTTACAATAATGATGTAATATCTGCCAATGTAGAAGACATTCAAACTGATTTTTCTGTTGTCAAGGGTCATTCCAATCTTCATGTCATGGGTTTCTTGTGCTTTTGTGTACATAACCATTTGGCAGGTTCCATAAGAAAATAGAACACCAAAACATTAACTGCATCAAGTAGGAGGCTATTATCTATGAGAATTTGGACAAGTGCTTTATTTGACGCTGTAACGTGCCCGGTTCAAGACCAGATCATATTATTAAAATAATACTCGTTATTCATGCTATGTTTGAATTATTTTGACAGTGTAATATGATATCTATTTTTTTTATCACGATATTTGTTATATAAGTTATATTAAGTTTTATAAGTTGTATAACAAATATTCTAGGTGAATTTTTAATGCAACTGAATAATTTTGTAAATATATAAAAAAAGTGTTTATTTTTGTATAATTAAAAATAAAATAAATTACACTTTTTTCTTTTGAGAGATATGAATATTATATTTTTCTCCTACGTTAAAAATTATGATATTTTTCTTTGAAAGATTCCGATACATAACAACAATTGAATAATTTTGTAAATATATAAAAAAGTATTTATTTTGTATAATTAGAAATAGAATATATTACATTTTTTTCTTTTGATAAATATGAATATTATATTATATTTTTCTCTTACGTCAAGAATTATGATCTTTTTCCTTGAAAGATTCAAATACATAACACTTTGTCTATTTCTTTAATTTTTTAATTAAAGTTCTATGGACTTTTGTGACAAAAGAAAATGTTATTACCAAAATAATCTTTACACTAATATCTGATGAGAATAAACAGATTTCTCTCTTGACAAATTTAAACATGTTACACTTTAATAATTCATCTCTTGATTAACATATTTAATTATTATTTAAAAATTATTATGAATTTTAAAAATTAATTATATATATTAAAAAATACTTTTCATTATCTTTATAATCTAATCGTTAAATCAACAAAATTCATATTTTATTAAAATTTATTGAGCAATATAATAGTTAGTAAAAGTTGTATCAATGTTATTTGAACCCTTTTCATATAAATTCTCTTAATGAATAAGAAATTAATATTATATTAACAATGAAATATTTTCCACGTCAGAGAAGGACAATTATGAAAAAAATTTACACCCATGTTCATCATATGTCAACAAAATATTCATCATACAATAACAACTTTGTTTTTTGGATTTAAGATTAGGAATTTTTTTTGTAAGATTCATATATCCTAAATTTTCTCATGATAAATAAAAATTTCATCTCATAATTGCAACCATATATTTTTGACATCAAAGTTAGTGATACCATTAAAAATTGTTACACCATTTTCCATAATCTTTAATTAAAAAAATCACCATATAATAGTAACCAATTTTTCGTGAATTTATAATTAGGGGTGTTCTTACCGGGAATCCGAGGTAGGGATGATCTGCTGGGTAAGATCGGTGAGCCTCCTTCACTGGTACGTTGATGCTCCAAGATGGGGGTGGTACATACAAAAGAGACTCCGATGCTAAAGTTAGGGTTTGTGAGAGTATGAGTCTCGTATAAGTAATGCACGTACCTTGGTGTGAATTAGGGTTTCGTTGGTCTAGACCGAGATCTCCCAACGCATGTCCGAGGTCGTCCTGCGCTGTGATACTGAGCTCGAGCTTGGCATAGCGGTACAGATAGTACACGAGCCCCCCGAGCTCCGAAGACCGTAGGTCGAGGAGTTAAGACCGAGCTCGTCAAGTGGTCGTGACCCTTTGCGTATGCTTATCTGTCAGCACGACCATCATTACATAACCGTGACTCCTCATTAAACGCGTTGCCTACACGTTTCCAAGAACAAGGCGACGGTTACAATGTTCCTACCGTAAGTTCGCTGTCATCGTTAGGGTCACCGCATCCGAGGTATTGTCCGCTTTGACGCTCGTTGGGCCGTCACAGTTTTGTCCTTGAAAAGGCGCCTCGGTGGGTTAAGGAGGAAAAATGTTTATAAATTACCCTTAGCCTCGACTCCTAAGCGATGTGAGACTTTTAGGCATACCAGAACAAGCGATGTGGGACTTTTAGGCATACCAAAACAAGCCCCCCTAGTCGATGCTAAGGGGCAAGAGTGGCCTGGGCCCTCCTTCTAGCGCCAATGTTCCTACCGTAAGTTCGCTGTTATCGTTAGGGTCACCGCATCCGGGTATTGTCCGCTTTGACGCTCGTTGGACCGTCACGGTTTTGTCCTTGAAAAGGCGTCTCGGTGGGTTAAGGAGGAAGAGTGTTTATAAACTACCCTTAGCCTCGACTCCTAAGCGATGTGAGACTTTTAGGCATACCGGAACAAGGGGCAAATTTGTTGAGTTCGTATATTTTAGATTCTCTCATGATGAATAAACCATCATATTATCAACCAAGTATTTTTGACATCAAAGTCATGGACAATCAAAAAAGATTCTTACAACCTTGTTTATCATAAACAAATAAAATATTGAACATATAATAACAATATTTTTGAATGTAGGATCAACGATGACTTTATAGGGGTCATATACCATAGATACTCTCATGAGCAAAGACACAAGGATTACAAAGTAACAGAAATATAGAGAGAGAAGCTAAGAGAGAGAGAGAAAGAAAGAATATTTCTAAAATTAAAACATGTTTTCACACTAATTGAATAGAGAGTACAAGTTGTGTTTATATAGAGCCAACAACTTATGTTGGATTGTATCAGTTATTGGCTTATAATGAAAAACAATAAATGTGATTAAGAATACAATAGAAAATCATAAAACATAAACTTCTCTATAAATCCTACACTATTGTTGTACATATAAGGAAAACTATACTCCAATAGAAAGAAATAAAACAATAATATGAAAGAAATGATACAAGAAATTGATTTGAAAAACATAGAAATAAAAACAATGCATAACAACACTTTAATTTCTTCTACCTTTCATCAGTAGAACGTCACTAGAGCACAGTAATATCCATATCCACCGATTACTGCATCACAATAAAAGAACATTAAAACAAAAAGAAAAACTCTAGCTTGTAATAAAGACACAATAATAAAGAAGAAATGAAACAAGTAAAAATAGTAAATATCATCACTTTAATTTCTACCTTCCAACAAAGGTCACCAGAGCGAGAAACGATAAAATTCATGTCCATCGATTGCAAGACCACACAAAAAATCAAGAATCAAAGAAAAACACTGACAAATAACAAAGACAAACGAACAAGAAAGAAATGAAACAAGACTCTGAAAAATAGAATATGAATTACAAAGATAGAAGAAAAGGAAAATAAGAGAGTTGAAATCTAACTAAAGAGAAGGCATTCGAGTGTGACAATTGCTATACAAGAAACAGAGACTCTTCAAAATAAAGAGATTCTTCGTAGTGAAATCAAGAGTGAGAGAAGAGAGTTGTTATAGAGAAGAAAGTTATACAAAATATTATATATAGAAAAAATAGACTATCACTTTCAATGGAAGAGAGAAAAGGTACATAAATAAGACACGTGAAATAAAAAAAACACTTTTTAAAAATTAAAAATAGTGATGTCTCTTAATAGACATTAAAATATATTTTTATTTTTATAATTCTATCTATTTTGATATAAATTATTTGGTGAAATTTTATAAAAAAAAGTTTATATTTAAAAATATTAAAATATTTTATTGATTTGTATTTTAATTCTCAAACTTTTTTAAATTAATAAATATTCATTAACATGAGTAAAAATAGGATATTTTAAAAACAATTTTCACCTTACCCCTTTTTCTATTAAAATATGATTTGTATTCATGTTAGTTAAAACCCTAAGTTGTACTCTGCTTTTTTGTGTATCCCCGAACTAACACACTCCCTGTGATGGCGACGGAAGAGAACGGGAAGGCATACGAAGGGGGAGCAGGAGGCAAGTTCCGCAAACGCTCCTTTCGCAACAGGACCCCAACGACGCCGTACGATCGTCCCCCAACGTTCCCCACAAACCCTAACACTAACAACCGTTGGTTCTCGAAGCTGGTGGCTCCCGCTCACAGGCTCATCACTTACAGCGCCCACTCTCTCTTCTCCTCTCTTTTCCGCAAGCGCCTTCCACCACCTTCTCCAGGTTCTCCCTTTGACATTGTTGTTAGGGTTCATTACTTATCAATTCTTCAGTGCATGCTTCACTTGTTTCGCCATTCTGCTAATTACTTTCCAATTAATGTCGCTTTCGTCAGTGTTAAGCACAGGGCGGGAGTTAGATTATTATTCTTATTGTTAAGAATTGTGCATTAAAGATTTTTTATTCATGTTATTTGTTGTCATTTTGTGGGTTTTTTTTTGGGCACAGAAACGGAACAGGAAGTGAGGAACAATAATCAGGAAGAAGCTGCTTTTGTAAGTATGCACATTCCCTGTATGTTGTGATACCATTTGCGTCTATTGAGGATTTATATGCTTTTGGGGGGTGGGGTGATGTGATGTGTATTGGAGTTGGAAAGGTTGTTTTCATTTCTACTGATTATGCAGCATTGGAGCTGCAATGTTCTGTTTTGGTTGGTGAAACAGTTTTGTTGTTCTCATCATCATTTTGCTTTGTCATTTTGTTACTTGAGAAAACAGGTTGCAAACAATTCATCTGGCATGCAACAAGAACCTGTTGGTGAAAGTGATGCTCCAATCAATTCTTCTGATGGAGGTGGATTAACTGAACTTGAGAAACTATTAAAGCAGAAGACTTTCACCAGGCATGTTTTGATCATGTGTGTTAGAAATAGCATATGTAGCACATGTTTATATTAGATCATCACATGGTAATAGCGGCAGGATATGATTAGTGTGTTTGATTGTGATCAGCCTTTTATTTGTATTCGCACTCTATATGTATGTGTATACTGTTTCAAGACACAATTACCGAAATCATAAGTGTGCATGAATAATCATTGATTTAGTATTTAGTTGTCAAATTTATATTTAATTTGAGCAATTTTTTTTGTTGAAATTTAATCCGTGTTCTAAATAATGAAAATAACTATAAATACAAAATATACATATTCATACAAATCATTTTAATGATGTCATATCGTAAAATCTACACTTTGTCAGTGGGTTAGGAAGTCTTTATTGAATTGATTTTGAATATTATTGTTGTATATTACTTTATTTTGAGTTACTTTGTGTTGATTTTTACTTCCAGACATTTATTTTAGTTTAGGGTTTAGGGTTCTTGTTAAGATGCATCTGTTTTTACTTTTTTCTGTTATAATAACTTATAACTTATTTTAATTTTTAATATTTTATATATATCGTTGCTTTTGTAAAATTTGCACTTAATATGTAAATTTTGAAGTTTTATGTAGTTCATGTAGCAATGAATTTGATTATACTTCTTCCTGTTGTCCATAACCTGTTCATGCCATTCTGGGTTACTTCGATAATAGTATTCCTCTTGTGATCATTTTTTGTTGATTCTGTACTGATGTTCTTATATTTGTATGTTATTCCACAGATCTGAAATTGATCATTTGACAGCACTTATGCATTCAAGAACTGTGAACACACCTGTCGGGGAAGAAGAGAAGGGGACAGAAATGATTCCCTCAGAACCTATGTTGCCTAGTGGACAAATACAATATCCCAAAGCACCTGCCCAAAATTTGATTGAAAATGGTCTTGTTGTAACCCCACTTGTTACTAAAAGTGTATGAGAATTTGCCTTCATAGTCATCATATGTGTTCGATTATATTTTGTGGATTGGAAATTACTGATTTCTCTTTGTGCTCCATCTCACACATATTGATTTGCAATGTCCCTCCCTAGTTTCCTATTGAGGATGCTGCTTCACCCGCGGAGCTTGCAAAGTCTTACATGGGGAGCAGGCCTTCCAAGGTATCCACTTCAATTTTAGGCGTGCAAACTCCTGCACTCAGGGAGGATCCAACTCATGTAAACAGTGAAAACTTTCCTCTTAAATCCCCTATTATGTCCATTGTGCCAAGGGCTACTAGACATGCTGCAGTTCATGAAAATGGCTTTGTGACCGCAAGATATCGTGGCAGATCTGCAATATATAGTATGGCTCGAACACCATATGCCAGAATTTATCTAACATCCACTCTCAAGGTCTTTTTCCTAAATGAGACATTTTTTTATCATAATGTTTCTAGGACCAAATTTCTGATCTGGTTTGTGTTTTACAGGGTGGTGGGCATACTTTTGAAGGTGAGCCATCATCTTCAAGTCAGTCTGCATTGGATCATGACATGCTTTGTAGATCTAAACTAGGGGTATAAGAACTTGAGTTAGATGTCATGTCTTTCAATGTATATTTCACATACGTTACAAGAGTTTGTGTTGTGCTTTTCTTATTTTTGTAGGCAGTAAAGCGTAGAAGTTCAGTATTGGATAGTGATATAGGATCTGTTGGTCCTCTACGTCGAATTCGTCAGAAGTCTAGTCTTTCATGCTTACCTATTTCTGGTAGCTCTTTATCTGTTGCTAGGAGTGGAATGATTGTGGATGCTGCTCAGAGACACTCTTCTTCCATACAGAATCCCATTCTACTGGATGAAGTTAAGCATAACCATATGAAATTATCTAAAGAAAATGTGGATGATGTTATACCTAGTTCGAGCTTTTCCCTTTTCCCATCAGAATCCAGTAAAATGGCTTCAAAAATACTGCAGCAACTTGATAAGTTTGTTTCTCCAAAAGAAAAATCATCTGAATTAATGCTACCAAATGTGCACGATAATTCACCAACAAAGTTATCGGCTTCCATGTTACGTGGACAGGCTCTTCGAAGCTTGGAAATAGTAGATTCGTCGAAATTGCTGGACAGTGTACATGGTAATAAATTAGATGGCCAATTTGGAACTTTTTCAGCAAGTGCTCAGAATCAAAAGTTAAATTATCAGAGAGATAAGGTTGAAAATGGTTCATTGAAGCTTGTTGCTTTTTCTGATGGATCACTTCCACTTGTAACAACTGAACATGCTACAAACCCAAGGAATCAATATTTGTCTGGTGCAAAATCTGGGGATTCTTTTATGATAAAATCTGTTTCCAACCCTCCACAAAATAAGGGGGCATTCTGTATGAGCGCACACGAGGTATGAGATTTTTTTATAGATATCCATTGGTTTGTGTAGTTGTGATGATTTGAAATGTTGGTTTTTATATATGGGGTATGTGGGAGGTTTTCATTAGTGAAGTCGGAATAACCACATTTCTAACTTTGTAGGCTGCTTTCTAACAGCAAAGTGTTGCTTCCATTTACAACAATTTGTTTCTTAGATCTTATTGAAATAGTTGTATTTAATATGATTCCAATCAGAATAATTTGTAAGTTTAGTTTTCAAATATAAAATATTATTCAACATTTCAACCTCAAGTTGTGATATTTACTATTCTTGTCTCTTATAAAAGGATTGTCTGGATCTGGATGATGATGCTTATCCAGATGGAGCTGGCTCCTTTTCCCCTGTTGAGAAAGAAATGACGAGCTCCATTGTTGTGATTAAGGAAACTACCTCTGGCACTGAAGCAATTGAACAGCAGAATCCATCAGCATTACCTGTAATAATGCCACCTAAAAGTTCTACAATTGATGGTGAGGCTCATATTAGGACTGCTGATGAGTCTATGGTTGGTGAGGAAGTTGATGCATCAACCTCTACGACATCATCCATCCCTGATCCAACCTTCAAGCCATTTACAGAAGCTACACAAACAAGTTTTGGTTTTGAGAAGCCTTCACAAAATGGATCAATTGCTAAACCTCCTCTGTTTACTTTTGGGAATAAAGTTGTTTCATCAACAGGGTTAACTGCTCCTGGTGCTCCATCAAAGGAGATAGCCATACCAGGTCCAATATTTGGTTTTGAAAAAGTGGCTTCATCCAAGGAGCCTGTTGCTGATGTTCCATTGGTGGACTTATGCCCCAATATTTTTTTTAACAAGGTTCCACCAATGCCATTTTCCGCTTCATCATCAGTTGATGGAAAATCCACTTTTCTAAAACTTGGTGCTTCTTCTGACCTAAAGCTGGGAAGCTTAATCAGGTTAGTCTTTTGTTAAGTTTAATGTATTTTATAGGTGTAATTATTACTTTTTTCTTTTCTTTTTGAGACATACTTTTACTAATGTTGGTGGCTGTGTCAGGGATCAGACTGCTGTATCTCCTTTTCTGTCTTATCTTGTACTCTCTAAGCACATATATATATATATAAATGTTTTGGAGCTAGGAGCATCTACAATGGGAGTTGCTTATAAGCAACTCCCAACCACTTTAAATGGGTCCCACTGTGCCACGTCACTCATAAGCAACTCATACTATATTTTTACAACTTTTGCTCCAATGGAAATTGCTTATAAGCACCCCTACTTTTTTACAACTCATACTACACTTTTTGACACCTCATACTATATTTTATGATAAATTTTTATAAAATTAATTATTATAAATAATATATAAATATAAATAATTAACCAAACAAATTACATAATTAAAAAATTACAATAATAAAAAAATATAAAAAATTACAATAATAAAAATTATAATTAAAAAATTACAATAATAAAATAATATTAAAAATTACAATAATAAAATAATATTAAAAATTCTCCTCGGTCTCTCTTTCTCTCAAACTCTCAAATTCCGTCTCTCTTTCTCTCTATTTGCTGAGCCGCGCACACGGGGGAGGAGGTTCAGGTCGGCAGCCGCGCGCGCAGGGGGAGGGGGGTTCCGGTCGGCAGCCGCGCGCGCAGGGGGAGGGGGGTTCCGGTCGGAGCCGCGCGCGCAGGGGAGGGGGTCTGGTCGGAGCTGCGCGCAGGGGGAGGGGGTCCGGTCGAAAGCTGCGCGCGGGGAAGGGGTTCGCGCGGGGAGGGGGTTCTGGTTCGGGGGCTGTCGGGACTGGTTGTTTGGAGGGTTCCACGTAGATCCGATTCAACCAATCAAATGCCTCTTCTCAGTGCTAAGCACCGTTGCTTGTAGAAGCAACAAAGAAAAATTTTTAAGCAACTGGGTTGCCACGTAAGATCACTCCAACAGGAGTTTCTTACAAGAACCGTTCCTTAACAATAAGCAACCCACTAAGCACCTCCCATTGGAGGTGCTCTAAGTGTATTACACACACTTTAGCTTTTCTCTCATATTCCGTCAGTTTTCTCAACTTGGTATCAGAGCGGGTTTGACCCGCTCTGCCTGTCATTGTCCACCGCCGCTCGTTGTCTCCGGCCGCCGTCCGCCGCCGGAAATTTTCCGGCGAACCCTAGGGGTTGGTGCGCCTTGTCAAACGCAACCCAACCCAAGTGGTCACAGAGGCAAAAGCCTCTTCACATCTTCTCACGCGCTGCATCTTTGGGCTGCTACACCAGGCGTGCACTGTTAACGTACCGATCTGCAGCCACCGGAAAACGGCCACGCCACCAACAGTTCGTCGTTGACACCTTCTGGGTCTGTTTCAAAGCTCTCTTTGTTATTTTCTGGTCTAGTTGGAGAGTGGGTCTGTTTCTCTCTTCCTTTTGGGCTTTCTTTTTCATCTATTACAGCAACATGTCCAGCTCTGGCCCTATTTTTTCCATTTCTGGAACTCCCACAATAACAGCAGAGAAACTTAATGGCAAAAACTACCTGTCTTGGTCTGCCTCCGTAGAGTTATGGTTTCTTGGGCAGGGATATCATGACCATTTGGAGAAGGATATTACTGAAATACCCTCTGAGAGTCAAGAACTGTGGAAAAAGCTTGATTTTCAACTGTGTGCTTTGCTGTGGCAGTCAGTAGAGCCCAACATTTTAGGAATCTTGAGAACTTTCAAAACTTGTCATTCCTTTTGGAACAAAGCTCAAATTATATTTGCCAATGACATTCAACGTCTATATGATTCAGCTCACAAATTAGCATCTCTCAAACAAACTGATGATGACATGGTCTCTTTCATTGCCCAAGCACAATCAGTAGCTGAGGAGCTGAAAATGTTTTTAGAAGCTGATTCTGTGGAAGAGATGAAAAAGAAACTTGATAAGTTGTGTATGGTGTTGATTCTGCGTGCCATGAACTATAATTTTAATCATATTCGTGACCAGATTTTGACAGATCAAGAAATCCCTTCAATGGAGAACCTTGTAACACGTCTTCTTCGAGTTCCAAGTTCGAAAAATAGTGCAAGTTTGGTTGAACCTACTGAATCTTCAGCAATGGTTTCTACCCGAGGAAGAGGAGGTCGTGGAAACCGTGGAGGACGTGGTGGCAGGAGTGGTCGGCCCCAGTGCTCATATTGTAAAAGAATGGGTCATACTCAAGAGACTTGCTATTCCTTGCATGGCTTTCCTGAAAAAACTGCCAATGTCTCCAAAATTGAAGACTCTAAATCTGATCAAAAATTTTCTGCGGAGGAATATCAAGAATATCTTCGGTTGAAATCCAATAGTCAAGCTCAATCTTCCTTTGTTCCTAATATTTCAACAGCATGCATTTCTCAATCCATGAAATTTATTGTGTTTGTGAAAACTGTTCTCAACTCAATTGTTTAAACACAAAGGTTTTTTTTAGGGGTTTGTCTGTTCTGCCTTTTTTTTTCCTTTTGTTTTTCACCATCAGCTAGAAACCAACGCATTCCAAATTTCTGGGGGTTTTGCCTCTACCAACAAGGTCTTTTCAGTTTTTGACTTTAGAGTAATTTTTATTAGGTGACTTTTGGAAAGTGACAACACCTTTGTTTTGACTGGGGATTGGCCGGATGGCTAATAGCTTACTATTGGAAGAGAAAATATTCTAGCCAATATTCTAGATTTGTTTACTTTTCTTTGAAATAATATTTAGCCAATTTACTGTGAATGATATTACAATTAGACAATCCCAAGACAGTAAGACAGACAGAGAAGAGCTATTACTCCCAGCCCTGTAGGAAACTGAAGTCCCCATGGTTAAGCTAGAAGATAGAATATTCTTGTTGGGCCTTTAGCCACCCTATCTAGCTGAGAGATATTTTGATCTTCTATCACAGCATAATCACATTGGGTTTCACTGATTATTTTTTTTGCCATTCCACCTGTTTCACTACATACACTTTTTCTTGATTTGCATATGCAGTCTGTTACTGGGTCATAAAAGTTGCCATCCTTTATTTGTTATCTTGAACTTTGGGTAGTTTAAATGCCTGACAATTAAAATAAACATTTTTTATTACCTTTATCAATTTGGTTGTTTGATTTCTGTGATGTGTCATAATTACGCTTTTGCTCTATTTTTAATACCTTGTACAATTGAATTTCAACAGAAATATTTGCCATCATATATTATGTGTTCCATAAAGTGTTACATTGATTCATGTGCTGAATGTGTTCCCTTCACGACTCACGTGCAGCTCAACTACTGTTGTTGGTACAACTGATTCGATGCCAAAAGTTCAGGAATCTGGTAATGGCAATACTGAGACTGATATGGGTACTGGATCTTCTGTTAGGGCATCAGAACTAGCTAATTCATCTGCGGCCTCAACATCATTGTTGACATCATCCAAGAGTATATTCGCGTATGGCCCCAATTCAAATCAAAGTAACGGGTGTCTTTTTTCAAGCCCTTCATTTTCTTCTTTTCCACCTCTTGTATCAAATAATCAGAATATATTCAGTAGTTCATCTGCTGCCACTAATGCTACTGCGGATTCTACTGGCAATGGCATGGCAACTACCACTTCTGCGACAATTGCATCAACTAATAGCAGTTCCTCCACCCCAGTGGCGGCATCTTCATCAACAACTTCATCTTCTGGTTCAGAACTGCCGGAAACTAGCAACCAGGACACAAGAATCGGTAGTCTTAGCAGCACTGCCTTTGGTAGCACATCTGCAGGGAGTGGTATGTTTGGTTTTAACTCTTCAACAATGACAACTGTAAATAGCCAGTCTCAGAGTTCTGTCATTGGTTCTTGCAGTAATTCTGTGCTTGGTGCCCAGTCATCTTCTGTTACAAGTGGGTTTGCAACTTCTACTCAGACACAGTCAGTTCTATTTGGTTCATCACCGTCGTCCCCTTCATTTGGACTGATTGGGAACACACTGTTTTCTTCGAGCAGTTTATCATTACCTTCATCCAGTCCTTCAGCAAGTGGCACATTTTCTTCTGGGAGTTCGTTGTTTCCTTCTTCAAGTTCTGCATCAAATGCTTTCAGTTCTGGCACTACTTTTGGACTTGGCACTTCTGCTTCCTCTTCAGAGGTCAACCCTGTTATCTCCAATAGTGGTGTAAGTTCTACTTTATTTGGGTCTAGTTGGCAGACCAGCAAGTCTCCATTTGCTTCTGGGTTTTCCTTTGGAACTTCCGCCACATCTGTTTGTTCTGCCAGCTTACCGACGATGTTTTCATCAACCAACAATGAATCAACTCAATTCCCATTCACTTCAGCAGCAGCCTCTACCTCCACACAGCCTGCTTTTGGAAGTCCTAATCCTGTCTTCACCGTTCCTGTCAATAATGATCAGATGAGTATGGACAGTATGACTGAGTATACAGTTCAAGCTACTCCACGTGCGACTCCAATATTTGGTCAGCAACCTGCCCCAGTTCAATCTAATTTTGTATTTGGATCATCAACTCCGTCAGGAGCCAGTCCTTTCCAGTTTGGTTGTCAACAGAATATTGCTTCAGAGAACCCTTCTCCATTCCAGGCTTCTGGTAGTCTAGGAGGTAGTTTCTCACTGGGCACAGATGGTGGTGGTGGTGCCAAATCTGGTCGAAAAATTGTGAAAGTTAAACATAGACGGCGCAAGTAGGACCGTTATTTATGAAAATGGTTACTTCTATCGCTGCCGCAGGCTGCAACAAATGCATAAGCTCTGCAGAGTGATTGCTGCTCACATGGCAGTCTGGACAGGTGAGGTGCTATAGCTAACCAGCATATGCTAAAGCTTGTCATTCATCTTTCGCCTTTCATATCTCAATGGAGTACGAGGCTGAAATATTCCCAATTTTGTAGTAGTATGATATGATGGAACATGACTTGCCGTACTAGTAATGGTTTTAGGTCATAGAGTCCATGATTTGGCCAGTTGTGATGATATCCACAAAGATTGTCGTATCCTCGCTAGTTGTAACATAACCAGAATTAGAATCAATTTATAATTTTGAATATATTTGCAGTATAAATTAGCATAATCGATTCATTAATTAAGTGAAAGTAAAATCGAGTTGAGTGTAAAATTATACAAGGAATGTAATTGAACACGTTGTATATAACAAGATATTTGACAATGAATTAAATTATGTTGTGTTTAGATTGTAACTAACAATATCAGTATACTCAATTAATAAATCATGTTTTTTTTTTTTTTTTTTAATGTTTCTATCAGTATTTTTATTCTAATCATGATTCTTTCTCAAAAGGCTCTAAAATCTATGCAAGTCTTAAAGTCTTAATCCCTAAGTAACTTAAATAGAGAACTTTATTTACAAATGAAATATTAAATGATAAAAATCACTTACCAATTCTTACCGATTAAGTAATTTTAAGTGTTTCAGTTTTGATAAGAGAAAACAAAAACAATTTTTTCAATTAAGTTTTCAACCTAGAATTCATTCATGGGTGTTCAGGTCATAAAAGGATAAATTTACAATGGTAAACACAAAAATATAGAAATATACATTTATTTATCTTGCGAAGTAAATGAGAATGAGTATTTCCAATTAATTCCAGCAAGAATGGAGTTTAGTTACTCCAAAACATGATTAAATAGACAAAGCGAAAGAAACGAAGAATTTCCAATTAATTCGAGTAAGAATGGAGTTTAGTTACTCCTAAACATGATTAAATAGACAAAGAAAGTGAAAGAAACGAAGAACTAACATCCAATGCTTTTAATCTCAAAGTCTCTATTTTAGAGTGTTTATTTGTTTATTTTTGAGTTTTCTAACCCTGTCAAAGTGCCCAAAAATTATATAAAATAATTCATTTATGTAGTTTGTTGCTGAACCTTAAAGTTTGACGTTTAGTCTCAATTGACGTGAAAACTTTCCTTGTTCTTTGACCTCTTGGTGTTTAGTCACAAGTCTTGATATCCAGTTTTAACTCATAGATTTAGTATCTTAAATTTTGACTCAGTTTTCTTGATGTTTTCTCTTAAAAACATATAAATTAAATAACTATATAAATCAATATTAACACCATTTTATCACAGGATTACACATAGTAGATCGTATACAAATACCATTTAAGTTATTTTGTAACAATAAATTAGTAATTTTATTTTTCAACAACAAAAGTTCAATAAAGTCTAAACATATAGACATCAAGTTCTTAATTATCAAAGAAAGAGTTAAAAGTAAACGACTGTCTATAAAACATATTGACACAAACTCCATGGTTGCGGATCCGCTTACTAAAGAATTACCACCCAAAATGTTTCATGAGCACATTGCTCATATGAGTGTTGTGTTTTTAAGTGATGTTGAACGAAACTCAGGTAGAGACTCTCTACTTAAGATGGGGTCAGGTGTGGGGTTTTATCACGTCAAGTACAAGGTCTTAGGGACCTCTGTCTTAGCCATGAAAGGTGTTGGTTGTGTAGCATTGAATGTGGGCAATACAGAAAGCTCCTTGCATGGATGTCGTCGAAAATAAGGTGAGTAGTGTCGGGCGTTAGCTGCTAAAGAAAAACATGACAATATGATAAATGAGTTGTAATGATGGAGTAGTATTTGATGATTTTGTTGTGAGATGTGTATTGCCCAAGTTGTATGTTATCTGTGTAGTTGTGTTGAATATATAATGTGTTGCTAAGATGTTTGTTAATTACATAGTTGAATATGAGTTGTGATGATTGAGTATAAAGATATGAAGTTGTGTGTTTGTTTTGTTGATGTGTTGAATTTATAATGAGTTATCGTGTTGTTGAACTATGTTAACCACTTAGAATTAGATGAGATATTTTTAAAGTTGCATATCTTATCATGTGGATATTGTATTGTAGTACTCCAAGAGTTCAATTGGTTGAAAATCTTTTTTGGAAAGTTGACCTTGAAGTGGATGCTATGTTATTTCTCCTCTAGGACTTTGTTGGTACCATGTGTGAGTAAATTCATTGTACATGTGTATGAAGCGACCATAGTATATGGGTTAGGTCAAGCTATATTGATTATAAGTGGACAACCAAATAAAATACGAAGTTAGGAACTTAGTTCCTAACCGAGTATCGAAATCTTGTAGAATTTGGAGGATAGTTGGTGGACTAATCTCATAAGAGACTTATTTAAGCTAGCTAATATTGTGGTAGACTCGTACCCATGGTTGTCAAACTCGTGAGTCAACTCGTAAACTCGTGAGTCAACTCGTAAACTCGTACGAGTCTACGAGTCTAGGGTAGCAAAATGGGTTAACTCGCGAATATACTCGTTTTTTGGTAGACTCGAGCTGACTCGGGTAGACTCGGTCAGAATCGCGAGTTTGATGCTGAGTCCACGAGTCTAGTTAGGTTTTTTTTTTCACCCCTAAATGCCCCAAAACGACGTCGTTTTAGCTAGGGTTAGTAAGTGAGAATGACATTGTTCCCTTCACGCACGATGCCTCCACCATTCTCGCGAGTCTGATCTGATATCTCTCCCTCCGCCGCATACGAACGCTCATCTCCGCCGCGTACAAACGCGCATCTCCTCCGCGTACGAACGCCGTCGCATACGAACGCTGCCGCATACGAACGCTGCCGCATACGAACGCGCGTCCTCTTGCTGGGAGAGGAACGAGTCCAGTTAGGAAGGAAGCTCGCGAGTCTGATTTCTCTCCCTCCACCGCATACGAACGCGCATCTCTGCCGCATACGAACGCACTTTCCGTCATTGCAGCTTCCAGCGTCGTCGTTGTAGCTTCCAGCGCTGTCGTCGTAGCTTCCGGCGTCATCCCTACAGTTTCCGACGAACACCCACCAGTCACCATCGTCGTGGTGATTGATAAATTTAGATCTTGTTTTATGTTTTTTGTAACGACCCACCACGGTCTCTACACTTAGTGGAATCGCACTACAACTAGTTAACTAAGAGAATATTAAACTGGATAACACATACATACAGACATAAATATAAAGATCGAAATAATTAAGTTTCTGTATATAAAATGTAGCACCATATATGTACAGTCATCCCAAAATATTCCTTAGTGCCGGTCAAGCACTGACAAAAAAAATGTTACCTAGAATGGTAACTCAAAACACGAGACTCAGCTCCTCGTCTCACAACGATCATCTCTACTCCCAAGCTATCCCTGACCTGCTCCCATACCAAGTATGATCATCGCAGTTCCACCACATGGAAAACAGAAGGGTAAGCTAGAATTCAAAGATCAATAATACAAGTACAGAATAAAAATTCTATACTACACATGCATCCCAAATCCTGTCCCTAAGGAACCTTTCATCTCAATCAATCATTCATTCACCAAACATGAAGTCAAACACCACACTTCATCATATTAATAATCATGCAATGAATGCAACTCATGACAGATATGCATACATATCAATCATCTAATGCGTCGTCACGCATACACCTAGGAGATCTCCATAACAATAGAGCTGTATAAGTGACATTCCATCCTACCGAAACCACCCCAACCGTTTTCACGCCCAAAGCGCCCGCTCGGTCACAGCTAAACAGGATATAATCCTCCCTCGGGTTTACTCGGATGATGTCACTTACACACTTGGAAGTCCAGATCCACCGTCAGGTATAGCACAGCTGGGTACGGGCTTACCACGACCTTGGCATGCATTAACCAAGTCAATTGTGGAGTTCGCCCACCGACTATCCGCAAGGATCCACGCACCTTCCCGAGTACTTGGTTAAGGGAAAAACCCTCGACCTCATACCCCGCTCCAACACTAGCTAAGGACTTAGAGGAGACTCACCCAACCCAGTGGCCTATCTGAGCACCACTCTCCCAAATCCAGTGGCCTCCCAGAGCACCACTCTCATATATTAGTGGCCTATCCAAGCACCACTCTCAAGAGACTCTATGTGAGCTCTTCCAGTTCGAAATATTTTTCCTCTCCTCAAGTCCTAGGCTAGACTCATGCCATAGGCATCACATGCAATAATGCATCATACATCATAAATGGTCTACCTACCATTATGATCAATACATACCATATGAACGTATCATATTCAAACATTCATATATATCATCACAAAGCATACATATGAATCACACCTCACCATACATCATATATCATACATACATGATCTAAAACTTCAACTTTAAACATGCATAAGCATCAATTCATTCATAAATATATTCAAGCACAGTGCCGTCAACTCGCGCCTAGCCTAACACCAACCCAAGAGCTCTAAGCTCTTCCACGCCTGATACGCTCAACCTGCGCCCGACCTAAAACTATTCAGAGAGTTCAAAATTCTCATCCAAACTAACAAATTCAGCCACATGCAAACAATCTAGCTTCCCTTACCTGAAGATTGGCTCAGATAGCCAAAGACTGAATCAAAAGTATAATTTCCCCTCGAGGCTCAACTCGAAACTTCAGTCCTCCCAAAACAAGCTTTCTAATCTGAAATTCAAGAAAAGACAGAAGGAGTTATTGATCTAGAGGAGAAAAGGAGTTAAACAGAGAAATTTGGGAGAGAAAGGAGCTCACTGACCCAGAGACCTTCTCTCTAAAACTTCTCTCTAGAACCAGAACTCCTCACGGCCCCCCCTTCACCCCTATTTATAGGCAATCCGGAGTGGCCAGAACGGCCCGTACCGATACCGGAACGGCCCGTTCTGAACTCCCAGATCACGCACAAAATCCACGCCCAGAACGGCCCGTTCTGAAAACAGAACGGCCCGTTCCGGGACTCATCCAGAACGGCCCGTTCTCCCTCAGGAACAGCCCGTTCTCCCTCCGGAACGGCCCATTCTCCCTCCGGAACGGCCCGTTCTCCTTCCTAGAACGGCCCGTTCTCAACTACAATATGTAGTTCAATTCAGTAGTGTGGAACGGCCTGTTCCAGTTTGGGAACGGCCCGTTCTGGGCTACTGAATCAGCCTCTCTTTTTTTTTTTTTTTTTACAATGTTACATTTTTGATTTGTGGACTTATGTGTTTTCGACTTTTGGTTGTTCATGTATGATTAAGATTTGTATTATGACATTTTATTGTTGTTATTTGACTTATTTCAGACTTAGAATGTTGAAATAGTGATATCATATTGTGTGTGTTTATGTTTTTTAATATCTTTTAATATTAGTAGACTCTTACGAGTCTACGAGTCGAGTCTACGAGAGCTCCACGAGTTTATGTAGACTCTCGAGTTTGACAACCTTGCTCGTACCCACCTGTTCTATTCTAATAGTAATACTATACTTCCTTGTTTAAATGACAACATCCAAAAATTTGAGTTGTTGTATTGTGGATTTATATCCAATTTGTTATTGATTTAGTAAGCCCAAAAAAACCACTCTATGTTGTCAGTTTGGTAGGATCAAATCACATAAATTATTCACCTTGTGTTGTAGGAAATCTCCTAATTGAAATGCATGATGATACATATAGTTGCTGTGTTAAGCATATGATATGTTGAACTGATTGTGTTGTTTATATATTGTGTTGAACTGTGATGAAATGTGTTGTTGGATTGAATTTAAAGTTGTTGTGTTGTATGATGAGATATTTTGTTGTTGTATGGTTAAAGATGAGATGATGATGTAACGGTGTTTGTGTTGTATTTAGGTTGTTTCTTTTACTCTAGCTTATCGTTGCATGTACATGTGGTTTGAACTGCGATGATCATATGTGATATGAGAGTAGAGTGAGGATATGATTGAAGTGTTGCTATAGAGGCCACTTTGAAGTGCATGAGCAGGAGGATATTTTGTTGACTATTGGTGGTGGTAGATTTGTATAAATAATTGTAGTTGATTGATTGAAAACTTAGGATATATAGTTTACATTTACTAGAATACTATATTTATATTGCACCTATTTATTAGTTAATTTTCTTTATATGCATACAAAATAATACATGTTCTAGTATTTATATGTCTATAATCTTAAGTGAGATGTTTTTTACTGTTAGTAATTGTGTCGTACAGTATAGGAACTAAACTGAATCACTACATTTTAATTTTAATATAGTATTATTAACTAGCAAAAAAAGGCACTTTGTGCCTAAATTGTATTAAAAAAATTATGAAAAATTATTTATGAGTAATTTAAATAATAAATGTGTAATTACTTATAAGTAGTTTCATAATACAATGAATAAAAAAAAATATTAATGCAAGAAAAGGTAGTTATAAAAAACTATACAAAAGTTAAATTATACTTTTCGTCCTTTATTTTATTTGTTATATTCATTTTAATTATTTATATTTTAAAACATTTATTTTGATCTTTTATTTTTTATATTAGATTAATTTGATTATTTTAAAATAATAATTTTTAATTTTGTGATATAAATTTTAATTAAGTTTTCATTGATCGAAGACGTAAAACTTTTAACCATAGATTCAATTATATGAAAGTTGTAACATTCAATTAACGTTTGAATTCATAAGATTATAAACATAATAAAAATCATGTTAAAAATATATCTCATAAATAATTAATAAATAATATAAAATTATAATTTTTTTGAATTTTTAATTATTTTTTAGACCTATTTTTATGCAATAATAATTTTTATTTAAACTTTAGTTGTATTGAATCATTATCATATAAATGAATCTAATGAGAAAAATTTTAAATATTGAATTAATAAAAAAAATATCTAGAATCATATCTTAAAATTAAAAATAATTATTATCTTAAAATGGCTAAATTAATTTAAATTTAATAGATAAATGATCAAATAAATATTTTAAAATATAAAAGATCAAAACGAATCTAACAAATAAAATAAATTAAAAAAATATAATTTATCTTATAAAAAATAAACAAAATTAAAATTATTTATAATAAAATGAAAAATAAAAGTAGTTATTAGAACTAATATTCTTTTATATAAATTAGACACTTCAGATTTCAATTAAACATAAAATAAAATAATAAAAGTATATAAATTTATTTGGTATGTGATTTCATTTACCCATTGATTTTTCTGATTGGTGATAGAACGGGTTCGCAGGAAATGAAACCTATCATGATTATCATCAATCATCGTTGACTGCTCCAAAATGAGTGAGGTAATTTTGAATCTAAAAGCTGAATCTATGATGTCTGATGAAGGTAGGTATTTAGGGCTTCATACTTCTTACTTGTCCTCATCTGTGAATTAGCATCAACCTAATCATTATATATAGTCTTAGGTTTTTGATAACTCAATTTTGTAAGATGAGGTCTTTTAACTGTAAGCACGAGGCATTATCTTTGGCCAATGTGGATTTTGTTTGCAATTGGGTTTTTAATAGGTGTTAGTGTTACACTCCCCAATGTGTAGGAATCATTGGAGGCAAAAGATATCACTGGTTGTGGTCTTTGTTGAATGTACCTATGAAATGGGCTATCAACATGGTGGAGTTGATACTGCTCACACAAAGGTCTTTCTAACATCACTCTCAGCTATGGTGGCTGAGACCACAACTTTCCCCATAGACTTGATCAAGACCAGGCTCCAACTCCACGGCGAGTCACTTTCCTCGAGTCGTCCCACTAGTGCATTTCGAGTAGGCATGGGCATTGTTAGTGAACAAGGTGCTCTTGGCCTTTACAGGGGCTTGTCTCCAGCAATTATCAGACACCTATTCTACACGCCTATTCGAA
The DNA here is from genome assembly GCF_000230855.2 of Cajanus cajan. Classification (NCBI taxonomy): domain Eukaryota; kingdom Viridiplantae; phylum Streptophyta; class Magnoliopsida; order Fabales; family Fabaceae; genus Cajanus; species Cajanus cajan. The sequence goes on along the minus strand of NC_138523.1, from coordinate 48,512,736 downwards.
TTGTTGGGTATGAGCACCTGAGAAGTGTGATTTTTGTGGATAATGCTTCGATCTCTATCGTTGGCAAGGCAATTGTCGGTGGAATCTCTGGTGTGGTGGCCCAGGTGAGAACAACATCTGCCAGATTTTATAAACATAGTAAAGCATATTTGGTCATTAAATCAGTTCTCCGCTTTTGCATAATTGGTTGATTTGCTATAACATGCTTTGCTGTTTTGACTAATGTTTATATTAATTACTAGATGGGTTAGCCTAAAAGGAAAGTAGACTGTAGTATTCATTTCCATCCTATACTTAACATTTGAATTATCTCGATCCTGGTCTGGCCCTTTTACGTGTTTCTGCTTTCTGGTTTTTGTTGTATGTGTTACTAAGCTTTAAGCTTGTCACTAGTACCATAGCCACCAGCAAACCAAAGAACTTAGGCAACTAACAACCTTTTAGAAAGGTGTAGGGGTTCACATATTGGACTAATAGAGATACTTTAAAAAAAATTCCACTCTCTCATGGTGGAGAGATAGAAGTACAAGAATAGGATGACGATTTCATTGGTTAGGTGTAGAAGTATCCATTAGATATAAAAGGTAAACAAAGGTCAACTAAAAACAAAGAGTAATCTGCTTAGCACTATGATAAAATGCAATTTTACAATGATATAAATTTCAATGAACAGTAAAATGGGAAAGTTTTTGGGAATAATCCTTGTTGTATCCGTAAGGTTTAATTAACTGCTCTCTTTAATGATATTCTTCTTTCAAAATTACAATGTTCTAGTGTTTGCTGTTATTTGTACAGGTTATAGCCAGCCCAGCTGATCTTGTGAAGGTGAGGATGCAAGCTGATGGCCAAAGGGTGAGCCAAGGTCTTCAACCTCGGTATTTGGGGCCATTTGATGCTTTGAACAAAATTGTTCAAGCTGAAGGATTTCAAGGACTGTGGAAGGGTGTTTTTCCCAATATCCAAAGAGCCTTCTTAGTAAACATGGGAGAATTAGCTTGTTATGATCATGCTAAACAATTTGTTATTAGAAGTAGGATAGCTGAGGATAATATTTATGCCCACACATTAGCTTCCATCATGTCGGGTCTAGCGGCAACTTCATTAAGTTGTCCAGCTGATGTTGTGAAGACTAGAATGATGAACCAGGCAGCCAAAAAGGAAGGGACAGTCTTATATAATAGCTCTTGTGATTGTTTGGTAAAGACAGTTAAAGTTGAGGGAATAAGAGCCCTGTGGAAAGGATTCTTCCCCACATGGGCAAGGCTTGGCCCCTGGCAATTTGTGTTCTGGGTTTCCTATGAGAAGTTCAGGAAATTTGCAGGGCTATCTTCTTTCTAATATAATATTTTGATTCATAGTGGCATTCATTCATCCATAATAAATTCACAAGTCACAGCCTACAGGGACTAACACCCAGATTTTTACATTTTTTAAACTTTTAGCCTACTGTTTATTTCTGTTTTTTGGGGATAATTTACATTCCTTTTTTCATGAGAGATGATTAAATTATACTACTTATGTGTTATACTGCAGTTTTTTTTTTTTTTTTTTTTTTTTTTTTTTTTTGTATAGATCACTGTTCCCAAGTATCCTCCACCAGAGATAATTCTGTAATGCAACTTATTTGAATGTGAACTAGTCTTGTACCGTGCACGTTACAGAGTATGGAAATGAAAGGGTAGCTTACGAATTTTTGGAAACGTTGATGGAAAATTATTACGTCTGAATCTTGGAGATGGAGAAAAACAGAGAGGAAAAAGGCAATGGGTAAATTATGAAATCTTAGTCCCAATTTTTATTGCAAAAGAAAATTTAAGTTATGATAAATTTAGCCGTGGAGAGATGAAAAGTTATGATTGCAAAATAAATCTTGGTCTCCATTTCGAAGGTATCATGCCTTAAACTTTGAAGGGATTGTATTCAATTTTCACCAAGTTTTTTGAACAAAACATTTAACAATGTTAAATTGCTAATATAGTATCTCCTAATCATCACAAGAAATTAATTAACCAAACAAGTCTCATACATTCTTTTAAGATAGAGGCTTAGTCCATATTTAGGCCAAAATTTTAATAGAGTTTAACTGGCATGTATTTATTTTTATTTTTTATTTTTAAATCATGCTTAATATAATTTTTAAGATAATGATTATAAAAGTCAATAAATTTATCTTACGTAATTTATTATTGACTACATATAGCATTTGTTCATTATATCGATTACAAGCAAGTGACCTTTATTTCAATGAAGTGGTTACAATTACAATTGGGCTCAATCTATTATGCCAATTAATTTATAAAAAAAAAACTTTTGTTATATTTTGGAATCAAACACGTGGTGGAGCAAGCATAGATCTCGTATTAAACTTTTACTTCAAAATTGAGTCATACTACGAGATGCTTGTGCAAGTTGATGGTTTTACTTGCTATAATTCAATTCAATTTGTACATGGATCGTGGATATATAAGATCTTATTTAGATAATATAATCTAACAAACAACTCTCTTTAACTAATGAACCTATAAAATCTGTTAGGATCCCAATTAGGAAAAATTCATCAACAATTCATTTACATGTGTCAAAAGGGATATTATACTTGACCATGTACTGTGCTTAATCCAAAGCCCAAACCTGCAGCAAGAATACATGAATGAGATAGGTTAGTGGGAAAGAAACTACTTAGACTTATGATATCATGACAGTTCTCATGATCATGGCCTAACCTGGATCTTTCCATCAGAGGAACCAACAAAAAGCATCATGCCATCTGCATCTGATACTAATGATGTGATCTTTGTGTGACCACCAGCCATTTTGATTGAAGCAACCCGGGTGAACTTATCTTTTAGCCAAACCTCAATGGTGCCAAATTTTGTGCCAGCAAATATGAAGTCACTGTTGATGGCTATGCGATGGATGTCAAGTCCAGTTGAGAGTGATCCCACCACCATTTTGGTGGAAAGTGAAAATATCTTGCATCAATTGAAGGAAAAGTCAGTTCAGCAAGCAAGGATGCATATCTATAATGAATGTTAATAACTTTTGGTTTAGAACTAGAATTGGCATTTACCTTTCCTGCAGTTGCATCAACACAAGAACCACAAGCAAAGAGGAAACCATCATGAATTTGAAGGGAGCGTATGGTTTGTTTTCCCAACAACTTTCTTGTACCAGAGAAGAATGAGTTTGATGTAAATTTGGACAAGTCAACCTCCTGCCATTATTCACCCCCATAATTTTTAAGACGGACAATAATTCTAGAATTTTTTTGGCATGTGTAGCCAGAATGACAAGCTTTATAGATGGATAGAACTTGCTGTGTCTAGAAAATTTGAAGCCTAAGGCAATTTTTTTAAGACAAATTTATAAGTTATTAACTTTTATATTAATTTTCTAGTTTTTTGAGTTATTAAATCATTCATTTTATAATAAAGTAATTCTAACATTTTATTCTCAATAAATAAGATGACTAATGCATTCAATCTATCTTATAGCATTGTTAATCTTAGCAATTTATTCTCTCTAAAATTGATTGAGAAATTTTAATCATGAAAAGCTTTTCTCAATGATGATAATTGTTAAAGGTATTGTTAATTATATTTTTGTATTTTTATAAGCAATACATGTATTTGAATTTTTTTTATATAGTGTAATACTTCTATTGAAATGTTAATTTCTTATTTTAATGCTTCTCTCAATACTTTTAATTTTGAAAATAAATAAGGACTATCAATATCAAAATGTTCATCAATTCTTGGAAAAATTTCAATATTAATACAATATTTTTTAATTCATCTTCAATCAATGATTTAAATATTTTAGATTCAAATAAACAAATAATTTTTATCCACAAAAATTATAACAACAACAGATTCAAACTTAAGACTATGTACATAAAAAAAAATTCATGTTATAAATGATATAAAAGAATATACAAATAATAGAAAATGAGATAGTTGATAGAATTTGAGATAAAAATATTATATTTGCAAGATATATATACAGAGAGAATAAATTTATATTTGTTATTTTTTATTTTCTCAATATTTAATAAGTGGTGCAATGTTTTAAAATTTAATGTTACAATTCATATACCAAATACTAACACTTAAAAAACAGTAATAATTCAACGAAAAAGGAAAGAAAAAATAGAAATGTTACAAAAAAAGAAATTAACCAATAGAATGATCATATACACAAAAACTGAATTGATGGATGGTTAGGATCTCGAGGATTTTGACTCTTCTAGTTGATATATAATTATAAAAGTAAAAATTAACAAGCAATTATTAACCAAGATTCTAAAGGTATCATACAATATACATTCATAAAATCTGTTACACGGCCTGGAAAGAACATATGGATCTCAATGCTTAAGCATTCTTTGTTTTTGTTGGTTGGTTTTTTTCAGGTAAAGACACTACAAGAATATGAAGCAATGTAGAAAGATGTTTACCTGGATGCTGTAACCAGAGCAGCCACAATACAGTTTGTCCCCAGCAACAGCAAGGCATTTCACATATTTGTTGAAATTGATGAGCTTTGGAGCTTCTGACCAATTAAAAACCTGAAACATCTCAAATTTTATTAATTTTATCTCATGATCGAGCTACATTTCTATTTGAACTGTTCAAGCAACATATTATATTAGGCTTGCCTTAACACCAGTTCCTTGAGATACATAGCATGCCAATTTAGCATTGGCTGTCAGCTCATACACTGGATCCTTAACGTCATGGACATCTATACATTTAATCTCATCTGGTTTGATTTTCCAAACCTGTAGATAAGTATTATTAAGTAGTGCATATCCAATACTACAAATCTACAATTAAGCTAGAGGATCAATTTTTCATGTGACTTAGCAAGATAGGTTACCCGGATGGTTTTGTCTAAGGAGCCACTGTATAGCCTATCATCTGAAGAACAGAGAGATGTTACAGCTTTTGTGTGCTCATGAATTTCTTGAATCACTCTCGGTATTCTCTTTCTTGCATCCCATACCTAGTAGGAAGATACCAAGTGGTACTGTCAAGACAAACAGTGAAACATACGCACACAACCACACTGTTTCTATTTGTTAGGACACTTTACCTTGATAGATCCATCAGAGTGACCACTCAAGACTTGACCATTCATATAAAGCAAAGAAAGCACCTCTCCATTTGCGCTCAAATCTAGCTCAACAACTTCTTTACAACTCCACAACTCTGTCTATAAAATAGAAAATTAAAATGGTTACTTTTCTGAACAGATATATCATATGAAATGAACCATATCTTAAATTACCATTCTACTCATTACTCACCACGTCAACAGAATTTAAGTTCAGTAAGGCTTTCATAATATCAACTGCTACAACTGAATATTTCTTCAGCTTCCTCATGGTTCTATAGATGCTTTTAGCATAAGCTCTCAGTGCTTCGAGAGCAACTGAAACATTGACATTTTCCAATTTAGTATTCTTTTGTATACAACACAGATAATGTCTTTTTATTTTTGGTAAATAGATAATCTCTACAACTATTATAAATAAACCTACTTGGATCACTGATGAAAGTTTTCAAAGCTAGGGTAGCCAGGATCTTTTCCTCCAAGTTCTTGGATGAGTGCAGAACATTTATAAGTTCATCAAGCAAGGATTTGCGAGCAACATCCTTTATGCCGGTATCAGGAAGAGTAGAGAGCATGTGTGTGAGCCATGTGACAAGAACAAGGCAAGATTTTGCCATATTTAAGGAATTACTCCTTAGGCATTCTTCCAAAGCTTGAAATATTGAACCATTTTCATGGTTGCAGAGTACAAAAGCTACCCTTTTCTGCCAAGAGTTCATAGCAATTTTTTCATCCTCCTACATAAACATTTGTGTTAGTATGGAGAGAAATGAAGTATCAACCAAACCCAAACATCAATCAAAATCCTATATAGCCCCAAACCATTGTTTCCATTGAATCATCGTCATACTGTCCCAACTGCTCGGCTTTAATTAAAGCATTGTAAGGTTGATCAAACCCTGCAATCTTGAGCAACCAAGCTTCAGTATATGACTTTCCCGAGGAAGTTATATGTCCAATAAGAAATAGTAAAGCGTCCAAAGCCTTCATTTGAGTATTTGAGAAATCCTTTTGCCAGAGTGCTTCTATTAGTGTCTCTACAGCTTCTTCCCTGTAAATGCTCATCTTTCGTGGCTCAACCTGAAGATTTAACAAGAACAACAACATAGTAAGGAAACATGAGAACATAAATTACATCTTAGTAACAAGAAATCGATTGTAAAAGGCTAACCAGAAGATCAATCTGAAGAAGAAGACTGGCAACAGCAAGTTGATGCTCCATTGGAGCCATCTGAAGATATACAAGAAATGTATGCATCGTACTAAATGCTCCTTCATCCTTGATTGTCTGTAAAATCTGGTTGCAGACTGTCCTTCTGTAGCGCCATAAAAAATAATAGTAAATACTAGAATTGGTGATGGAAGGGGAATAGCACCGTCCAACAATACATTCTGTCACAAAACATGCCATTACAGTTTAATATAACAAAGGTGAACTGTTGTAGATTAAAATGTGGGTAGTGTTTAAGAGGAAAATATTTAGGCAAACCTTTGCAGATTAATATGAAAAATCTGCACCTTTTTCACCTAATATGAGTTATTAACCTCTCTAGTTTAGTGTAAACATAGGGATGTTTGGTACATAAAATTTTTTACTTTCTCAAGAATTTGAAGTTGAAAATGTTAGTTTCTCACATTTGATTTATCATCTAAAAAATAACATTTCTAGAAAACGTGATTTCCCTGGAAATTTTTTTATGCAAGTTTCCCACCAAATTGTTCCCATGAGAGTAAGTGAGAATGTAACATTCTCGAGTTAAAAGGAATGTTTTACTAAATTAAAAATATTATGTTACCTTAATTTGCTTAGTAAAAATATTATGCTACCTTAATTTTCTTAGTTAATGCAATAAGTACCATTTATAAATATTTCTAAAAATATTTATGACCAACCAAACAAATTCTTGGATTTATGATTTCTAGGAATCATGATTTCCTAGTATGAAAAATATATCCTTCTACCAAACATCCCCTAGATGTGAATACTTCTAGATTACAGGAGTATGGTTTCCATTGTTCTCTAACAGAAAGCATTAGAAGATTAGACTCTCATTATGCATATCCACAATACTGAAAAAGATAAAAAAATGGCAGATCAATAAATATTTCATTTGAGAGTAAATAACTGAAGAGAAGAAAAGATTTGGCTAGTGATAAGCAAGCTGCTAGCTCACCTATTCAATTGAACCAGTTCTGAGAGAAACTCAACACAGGTGCCTCTCACACTATCATTTCCAGCATGAAATAATTCAAGAATAGGAGACAATTCAATTCTGTTTGCTATCAAGCTCTTGCAACCTTTATCAGCTTGCATACAACACAAAAGTATGGATACAACAGACCTCCTTCCCTCCATCCTCTCCAAATACTTTGCTAAGGCTGGAATTCCATTTTCGGAAATAACACTCAAAGCATTAAGGGACCTGCTATATTCATCCCCTCCTACTAAAATTTGCTCAACAATTGCTATGGCAGCATCTTTGGGGTCTATAACTAACTGAAAATCATCTGACGCCTCATTGTTGTTCTGAATCACTTGCACAAGAGATGGTATAAGTTCATGTGCTGAAAGCTGAGCATAAACTGGCCTTAGTTGGTAAATAAGAAGAGCAGCCTCAGGCAAACCATTCTTAAGTAGAGTAGCCAAGCAATCAAAATCAGAATCTACACTGTTAAGTGTTTCTCCAACACTTTCATCAAAAAATATTAGCTCAGAAAGAATATAAATTGATGTTCTCAAAACTTCTCTATTTAGAGAAGCTGAAAGTATTTCCACCAAACCACTTACGATAGTTGGCTTTGATAAATAAGCATGAATCTGAGGATCAGTCTTTGAATCATTCCATAATCTTGCTATTTCCAATACAGCTTGTTCACATTCTTGCAAGTTTTCTGATGTACAAAGACTTGAAATGTAAGGTTTCAATGAATTCATAATTGTTTCAACTGCAGCTTGAGATAGCACACTAGTTGGAGATGTTGCAACTGCTACTCGTATAAATCTATTGCTCCTTTGTCTAGTATAATTTTCTTTGCTCTTATGACTTGGTGAATCAGTTGTTCTTTGCATAACGGAGAGCATTGAAAAGTCTTTTGCAGATGGAGAACAGGAAGAACCCCTTGGTGTATTAGAATTTGAGAATTCTTGAGCTAGTTCAGGATTCTGTTCTCTCCATGATGTTATCAATCTCTTCAAAACATAGTTTGTTTTGGGCAATGTATTTGCAGATAGAGGCTGTCGTGTGATGGGACATGTTGTGTTTCCTGTTCTGAGCCACTCTTGAATTGCTTTTCTTTCATAGGTCTGACCAGTTTCAAGGGTGACAGGATCACAAAATATCTGACTTGTGATTGGGCAAACAAAATCTTTTGGTGGTTTTGATCCAATCGTCAGCTTCTCTAATTTTTGCAACGATATGCCACTTAGATTTCCTTCATCACTTTCACAAAGGGAACTGCACAAAAGATATTTTAACAATAGGAGTGAATGTGAAATCATGTTTGTTACTTGTCACAATCCCAAAGATTAGCATAATAACTATAACTATAAGAGTATCCTAGAATATATCATAAATACAAGAAATGGTTATTACCTGTCATTTAGTCCTAGGCTATTCTCATTGTCATGATTCATAGTTAGTGTTTGGTTATTGTTTTTCCTCTGAATATTCTTCAAGACCTATATTTCAAAGATCCGTTACATGGTTGAACTTGAGCAGTAGTCATTACATTTGGTAATAAATAATAACAAAATAGTTATCAGTATCAGCAATAAATTACAAATGGGATTATATAGATCTTATCTGGCATACCATTACTTCGTTATCAGAGTTGAAAGTATGATCAGTGTTCTTGTCCAGAGATAAAGAGTCAGAAATAGTTGAGTCCCTATAACGGTTAGACAGTAAGCGAAGATACTTGGGTTCTCTTTTACTGTGTGTATCAGGGTTTGTAGATGAATTATTTGGACCAGTTCTTGGGGAATCCAAGGGAGAGAAGATATTAGGAGAATGGATTTGATTCTTCTGGTATGACAAATGTACCTTTGGCTGAATATCCTCATCCTTGACCATCTTCATTCCCAGCGAGAAAATATTGTTTTTGTTATCTGAATCCACAGAAGCATCATCAACCTCAGAATCTGAATTATCTTCATTCTCTTCGATGATGCTCTCCTGCATGTGATAATTTATCATAAGGCCCATGCACAATGCTACTCTAAAATCTAAATCCTTGTATCTCCAGAACTGTATTATTAACAACAAGTATATAGATATTTTTGTATCACCTTTGCACCCCATATGGATGATTTCTCCACCTTTGAATGGCTGGAAGTGGAATTCTCTCTGTTGAAATTAAGCATCCAAAAAAGGAGTTATGAGGCTCAAATGATATAAACTGTATCTCAAATTTTCTTGAGCTAAAAAGAAGACAATTTAACAAACTTTTTGGTTCTGAATTGTATAACACATACAGACCCAAATAGGCAGGTGAACACAGATTCAAAGAATTTAAAATTTATGTGTACGAAGTCTAACCTGATTGTTTCATTTTCACCGTCTTTAGATCTTGATGTCAAAGAAAACCCAGCACTCTTGGGCAAAATAGGACCAAATTTTACAAAATCAGGAACAGACCGGCTCAACTCATGCAAAGGAGTCATTGGTGGCTCAGCAATAGGCAACATAGGAGCCACCTTCTTGCCTGAAGTGGAATCAGAATTCATGCAATCTTTATAATATTTTGCGTACAGCCGCGTGTTCTCATCCAATGATTCTCCATAAAGCTGCTCCAGCTTTTGCAATTTTTCTAATTGATGTGGCCTCATAGAAAATACCAAAGACTCATTGAAAAATTGATCAAAATCAGCTGTAAAGGACAGATCAGAAGAGTCAGGTATCACTTCCATCATAAGCCTATGCCTCTCCTCAGAATACCACCCCACAATTGAGCTCATGTGTGGAAGAAACAGGTTTTTCCAGAGTTCAGGAGCGAAATCGATCCGAGAGAAAAAAGGATCAACGATAAACATCTCAAGAGCATGAAAAACACAATTTTGAATGTTGTTCCTCAACTTCCACAAGTAGGATAGGTTTAGGTGTGCCCAAGCTGAGAGGTAGTAGTTTGGCACTCCAGCAGTTTTTTGCTCGGGATTCAACATTGCACACACTTGCAACATCTTTTCAGCATAATCTAGCCTTGCAAGCTTAGTTTCCATGTTATAGGTATTGATAGCTTCTTCAAGGGCTTCAATACCCCAATCCAGATTTGCTAACACTGCTTGATCAGAGTATTCCACCTCACTGTCTTTGTCACAACTTCCATCTTCAGCAGCTAACCTTTCTGCACACTGTTCTTTGTGCTGAGTTCTTTGTTCTTTGTTGATTAACCGATCTTGAATGAAACTATCAATAGATGTAGTCAAGAATCTAACAATATCCTTCTGGTCCATTGTGAATTTGAAGTTCCCTGCCATCTGTCATGTGCAATCACAACAAAGAAAACTTAATGGAATTTATCAAAAACCATTAAAATTAACATATAAAGAACCAAATCCATAAATGTAGACACTTATAGTAAGATTTCATATTGCAACCAAACAATTGAAGGAGGGAAAACAATGAATATAAAGCAAAGAACCTATAAGGTGAAGTCAATATTCAGCATAACCATCATTTAGGAAACATAAACTAAACTCTTTGTAGCATCAACTTAATTAACAAAACAAATCTAAATTTTTTACCTCAACCAATATTTCTTGTCAAAACACATATAATCTTGAGCACGAACTTAAGAATGGTCAAGATAAATGTGTACATGAAATGAATCCCTAAGGCAAATGAATAAGAAAATGCTGTTAAAATCTCTGCTATCCTTTTGAATCAATTACTTTTGTCATGAATTGTGCATGTAAGTTGACCAACAAAACAAACAGCAGAAAAAGTATATATGCCTAACAAACTTAACCCAACACTTTTTATGTCACTCACTATTTAACTACATATCAATTCAGAATCTAAAGGGGAACAAGAATCAAATCATAACTCTGATTATGAACAACCCAGATAAGGATTTTCCAAAAAGATTAGGCCTTTGACCTTAGTTCCTCCGTCCCTTCTTTTCTTCAACCACTACAGATTCTTCAGCTTGGCACGTTACAGTGACGGTGTTATGGTGGTGCACCAAGAAAAAGCAACACGTGTAGTTGCAATTGCACCGTTGAACAGCTCAAGTTCTGATGAAACCAAAATCTATTTGACAATATAGGCTTTGACTTTAGTTACTTCTGATCAAATAAGAAGCGTTTCTGAGATGGACATGACGAATGTGCCAACATGTTGAAGCCATTTAGGGGTGGAATTTATGGAGGAAAATTCAGAGAAGACCATGAGGCTGGAAGTAGCTATGATGGCCGGCATTGGACCAAGGCACATATTATTATTATTATATTGTTGAAAGGTTAAGCTACGTGTATAATATATGATTAAATTGTTAACAATGTCATGGTCACCCATTAGCGTGTCACAACTTGGCCTTTCGGTGTTAACTGGACATGCATGAAGGAGTGACACAAACAAGAGAATGCTAACACTATTTAAAACTTTTTACTGTTGGTTCAAATTTATTAAAATTACAAATTATGTAAGTTCTTTTTTTTTTTTGGTTAATGAGTATGATTCACATACAATATTCAAAAGTTGACAATTAAAGATTAATTTGCAATGATAAGATGTGACTGATGAAACATTATTTAGACACATACGAAAATCAAATTTAAGAAATCAATCTTAAAACAAGCCTTACAACCGACTAAAAGATTTAGTTAAATTGTGTAAATATAACATTTTATTTAATGAATTTCTCCTTCTTTAATAAAATTAATTAAAATTTATGATATTTAATAAATATTAACAAGAGAGTATATAAAAAAAAAGTTTGGCTGAGCTTTCTCGACAAACAATTCTGGTCTTAGCCTTAGATCGGATCAAACCATAATGTCCAAAATAGTCTTCTGTTTATTTCTGCTTTCAGTGGGTTGGAGAACGTGGATAGGTAACTCTTTTGCGCCAATACTTATTTTAGAAAGTTTGTCCTTATAATAAACCGTTATTTTAGTCCTGTAACAAAAAAAAAAGTTATTTTAGTCCGAAAATTGCTTTTTTTTTTTTTTAAATGTTTCTCATAAAACTTATTTATTTTTATTTTAGTCTTTATAATATATATTTTTTCATCTCTATGATATTTTGTATATATTGAATTATTCTCTTTGAGACAAAAAAATAGAGAATAAAAATAAAATTATTCACATATGTACAACAGAGAATAATATGTAAAAATAAAATTATTCACATATGTAAAAATCTTGAGCCCATTGTTAGATCAAAGGAGTCATGGGCCTAAATTGAGAGTATATTCCAGGAAGAAAAAGGGTGACACGTGTATGAAGAGGAGATAGAAATTAGTAATGGGAAGAGGGGGTGAGATTTTTCAGAACTGAAATACCCATTTTTTTCTTCTTCTTATAATTTTTTTTTCAAGTCTTCTTATAATTGTGTTATTGTAAGTGCAAAGTATATTGACTACGTGGATTACTAATTTCTAGAAGATTTTTATTTTTACTTTTTAGGACTTAGAGCATTTGCAACGGGAGTTGCTTATAAGCAATTATTTGTGCCACATCACTACCACATCTCTGCTTCATTTTATGAGTTGCTTAAATTTTAGAGTTTAGGATTTAGGGTTCGTGATGGTTAAACCCAACTCATAAAGTGAGTCATAGCTGATTTGTTCGTGATGTGGCACATGGGTTGCTTACATTAGAGATGTTCTTAGGAGTATAATTTTTTTCTTAGAATTTGGGAGATTAAAACATATTTTTAGAAAGTATTTTTTAAGGAAAAAAATATTTTTCAGAAAATGGTTTTTTGTGAATAAATAAAGAGAAAAATATGGGAGGTGTATTACTAATTGTATATATAATAAAGGTGTTGTGTATAACCATCAAAACTATATATTATTTATGTTTTTATTTGAATAATTCAACTTATAGCAATTATTTATATTTTTATATAAAATTTAATTAATATTATTTTATATATTAATTATTTTTATTAAAATAATAATTAAAGTGTGTTATTTTAATTTATTAAAATATATTTATTAACTCTTTAAAATATTTTAATTTATTAAAAGAAAAATAAATATTAATTAAGAGAATAAAATAATATAAAATACTCGTTAGAAGATGAGGATATATAAATATTAATTAAAAATAATAAGTAGTACAATATAATTTTTAAAAATATATAAATATGAGAAATTTATAATTGTCAACTAAATTAATTATTTTTCTTAAAATTTTTGAATTAGGTAATTGAATATTATATATAAAAACAAACAATTTATTTTGTAATATAATATTATTTTTAATTATTGATTATTGATATTTTAAAAAATATTAAAATTTAATTAAAAACTAAATATAAAAGGTAATTATAAAATAAAAATATAAAAAAGTATCTAAAATTAAGTCTAAAATTAAAAATAAATTGTAATAAACTTATTATTATTATTTTATATTTTTGTAATTTAAACATTCATAACATATGCAAATCGAATTAAGAGATAAAAAAAATAATATTTTAAAAAATAAATGATGAAATAATAAGGTATAATTTTTAAAAGAATGAGTTTAAGAAAATATTTAAAATTCGAATAATTATCCTTTAAGAAGACTTGACCAACGCAACGAAAGTAACAAGTGACCGTCTCTGGCCCTTTTCTCTCTCTATTTATAACTGTTTCGTGACTCTCTGTTTCACTCGTCATTCCTTCGAGCTTTACACTGTCAAGAGTCTCTGTTTCTTCGATAGCAACCACCACTCTCCAATGCCTCCTCTTCCGTTAGATGTGATTACTCTTCTTTTGCTTTTTCTTCTGTCTCCCAAATTCACACTCGATCATGCATTTCCCTGCTTTTCAGTTTCTTGTTTCGTTTCTTTCTGATTCTTGCTTCATTTCTATCTGATTCTTGTTTATCTCGTTACTCGCTAGGGTTTTTCCTTGGTTCTTGTTATCGTTCTTCTTTGATTCTTGTTTTGTTTGTGTGGTGCAGCAACCGGTGGACATGGATATTACCGTTCCCCGCTCTGGTGACCTTGTGACGACGGAAGGTAGAAATTAAAGTGATTTTGTTGTTAATGGTGATCAGTGAGTGTGCGTGGAGTGATGGAATGAAACAAATGTCTTTGTTTTAATTGATTTTATTTTTTATTTTTAATTTTACTAATGTGAATTCTGGTAATAGCCCAAGCAGAAAACTTGACTCTGGTGAGTGGGGGGCCAATAAAGGATGAGCTGTCATCTTGGAGGTTCACATGGGCCATTGAGAATTTTTCAAGGCTTGCAAAGAAAGTATATTCTGATGATTTCTATGTTGGAGGATTCCAATGGTGTGTGAATTTCTGTCCAGATTCTTTAGTTGCTAATGCTAGTTACTTATGTATAAGGATGAAACATTTTTGCACATTTTGAATGGTGTTCCTGATTGATATTATTTGCAATGAACAGGCGGATACTTATATTTCCAAAGGGGAATAATGTTGATCATTTGTCAATGTATCTAGATGTTGCTGATTCAACGATGTTGCCTCCTGGATGGAGTAGATTTGCCCAATTTAGCTTGACTGTTGTTAATCAAATTCATAATCAATACTCAATCAGAAAAGGTAATTTCTATGTGACAAGTGTCTCATCCAAATATATAAATGGCTTGTCATGTGGATTCAGAAATTGAGGAATTGAATTTGCCTCATTTTGGTGGAGATTTGGTGTTTCGTAACCCTGAGTGAGAATGCTGTGATATATTTCTTTTAAACAATACATTTACAACATACTGAATTTTAATGGAGACAGAATCCCTGAACACAATTTCTGTTTTGTATGTATGCATGTAGGCAACAAAATATAGTTTGTAGATGCTTTAGCATTGTTTCGTTTATTTTTTTCTGCTCTTAAAATAGCTCTATATTTTCGTTTTTAATCGATATTCTATACATGTTATAAGATCAAATAATAGATCAGAGATTTAAATTCTGATAGGATATAAATTGAGTTTTCTCTGCTCAAGAGTTTGAATGATAGCCCATGATTTATTACAAACTACATTCTGTACTTGTGCATTTCATGTGTATGTATATTCAGTTCTTATGATATTAATCATTTAAATTTTATTAGTTACAATGTTAATTAGGTTGATATTATTCAAATTATTATATATTTTAAAAATACAGCATTATAATTTATTTAGACAAAAGACTAAACTTCTTATTTAATCCCCTAGGCATTTTCTTAACTTTCAAATTTCCCTTAAAAATTTTATGATATCAAACAAGTCTTTTAAAAAGTTAAAAGGATCATTTTTGTGTCTTTTAATATTTGTGGGACTTGCTTGATATGACTAAAAAATTAGAAAAACAAATTAGTTTCAAGTGAATCCTTGGAGGATCAAACTAACAATTTAGTCTAAAATAAAGTTTAATTGTTAAAGTTTAGGTTATAACTTTTCCTTCATATTTTCTTCTCCTATAAGTGCATATGGACACTTCAAATAACATTTTATCAAAAGTAAAATTTAATAATTCCATAGTTGAATTTAAACTTCTCATGAAGTATATCAAGTTCAGAAAATTTTACCCAATAAAAAGATTAATTGATACTTCACCATCTCACATTGTTAATATATTATTAAGAATATGAGAAAATAGTTACTTTTTAATTATATATATCTATAAATATCTAAATCATATAAAATTACATATGCACATTCCTTAAGGTAATATCACATATTTCAATGGTTTGATAGATAAAATTTATGTTTGTAAAAAGTTATTGGAGGTGTCATTTTATTAAATTTGACACCTGACATCATTTGATCATATATATCATATATCTGTATAGGTGTGTGTGTGTGTGTGAAATAACTCGTATAAGATGCATAAGTCATTTCTCTCTTAAGTTGCATAGGTAGTTTGCAAATATGGGCAGCGGTCCTTTCTTTGGGAATACTTTATTTGAAGTTCTTGGTGAATACTGGTGTCTGTTCTAACTATAGAGCAGATTGTTTTGTTCTTTTCATAGAATTCAATTTCTTTTGCTATATATTTTGTAGCCATCTAGATTTTTTCATGTTCTCTGGCATGCTTAATTGGAGCAAAATTTGTGCATTTTCAAGTCTTTTCCTCTTAGATATATGCATATGAAAAATATTAGAATGTGGTGCCTTTAAGTGTTAGAACAATGAAGATCCATGTGAATATCAGAATCTAAAAGTTTAATTGGACACTTAAAAATTTTGGTGTCACCTTACCTATCTCTAGTGCTTGTGAATTTTTGTCCTAGGAATAGGATGTTATATAATTGACTTGAGTGGATAATTATTGTTTTTTTGGAATATAAATATTGCACTTGATAGTCAAAGATTCCCACATCTGCTAGGCACATGGACGCCAATGTATTTCTTGTAATGACCTAGGCAATCCTCCCTTGTAAAGTTACCTTTTGGGATGTTTTTGGTTTATTTTCAATTTTACTCTGGCATTAGATCCTATCCAGCCTTGTCAGGTCACATTTACAAATTTCCAATCTTGCAAACTTCAGCCTTGAGAGTCAAGTTAGGTTGAGGTTTGTGTGTTAAGATCCCACATCGGTTAGGCATATATGGCTACAATGGTCTTTTTAATGACTTGGGCAATTCTCTTCCCTTGAGGCAAGCTTTCAGGGTTGAGATGAACCCAATCTGTTCTCAATTATAATATTTTTTCCCATTAGTCATTGGTGTTCTGCTTTATTGTAGTTTAGTTGTCTGATGGCAGGTTGAATGATTGGTTTTTTGTTTTTTTCTCTAAAACCTTTTTATTTTAAGGATATCTTATCCTCATTTGTGTTGTATTTCTTCTCTTTTCTTCAATTATTGGAAAAGAATTAATTGATTTTTCATATTGCAGAATCACAGCATCAGTTCAATGCTCGTGAGAGTGATTGGGGTTTCACTAATTTCATGCCTCTTGCTGACTTATATGATCCTGCTAGAGGTTTTCGGGTGAATGATAGATGTATAATAGAGGCTGATGTTGCAGTACGTAAGCCTCTTGATTACTGGTCACATGACTCAAAAAAGGAAACGGGTTGTGTTGGATTGAAAAACCAAGGAGCTACTTGTTACATGAATTCTCTTCTTCAGACACTCTATCACATTCCTTATTTTAGAAAGGTTAGCCAATTTTTAATGTTCAAGCCTTTGTTTCTATGAGAGGAAGCACCTTATGTGCACTATTGTTACAGGCTGTGTACCATATGCCTACGACTGAGAATGACATGCCATCAGGGAGCATTCCTTTGGCATTGCAAAGTTTATTCTACAAGCTACAACATAGTGACACTAGTGTATCTACGAAAGAGTTAACCAAGTCTTTTGGATGGGATACATATGATTCATTCTTGCAGCATGATGTCCAAGAACTTAATAGAGTTCTCTGTGAAAAGTTAGAAGATAAAATGAAGGTACATTGTTTTATATGTAAACTGCCTACAGTGATGTTTTTGTGACATTTTTTAGATAACATTTGTCTTGTCTAGGAGAGTTTTGTATATAGATTTTCTTTTGCATCAGGGTACTGTGGTGGAAGGCACCATACAGCAGTTGTTTGAAGGTCACCATATGAACTATATTGAATGCATCAATGTTGACTATAAATCAACAAGAAAAGAATCATTTTATGGTAAGTAATTTGGAATTCTGTTGTCTATTGCATCAATGCATAGATTCATGGAACTTATGAAATTTTAAATATTTGGTTACAGATCTTCAACTTGATGTCAAAGGATGTCAGAGTGTGTATGATTCTTTTGACAAATATGTTGAAGTGGAACATCTTGAGCATGATAACAAGTATCATGCTGAGAAGTATGGTTTACAGGTAAAATCTGAATCTAAGGGATTATGATTTTGGTTGTCAAACTGAACTTCTTAGTTCTTACCTTGCTTTTGTTTATACTAATTGATAGTTGAAACCTCTTTTATGTATTAGTCTTCCTCCATTTGTTTTTACTACCCCCTCATTTTCATCAGTTTTTGCTTGAATTATCGTTGTTTGTTAGTCTTATCTTTTAATTTGTAAGTAGATAAAGGAAATGAAATGAATAACCCTTGTAATATTGTTGTTATAAATACTTTTGTTTAGTAAAACTTTCTGCTTTTGATTTCTTATGAAATAAAAATTTATATTCTTGTTAATATTAACCCTTAGAGGGGGGGGGGGGATAGGGAACTAACTAAACTTGTAGCAAAACTGAATAAATAAATGTCAAAGGATTTACCTTAGTTGGAGGATAGTTACTACAATTAGTTTAGGGCAGTGGGGAATGATGATTTATATAAATAGACTGGTGAATCCAGAGAGGGGACAGCTTGTAATTTTTGGGTATACAGAGAGGACAGTACCAAGTCTCTGGAATATGTGGGTCTACATGTAATTCAGTATCCTAAATCCTCATCCTTGTTAGAGTATCATCTTGATACTGGAAATTGGGGTCCATTCATTATAAACCCTATACTTTCTAGTTAATTATTGAATCATGTGATAAATAATACCATTTACATAGCATTCTGGGTGACTTAGTTTTACAACAAGGCTCTGTAAAGTGCATCCAACAAGTGGAAGATATTCAAAGACTAATGAAGAATCAAGTCAGTCAACCTCTTAGGCAGCCCTTGATATTTGATTGTTTGGTATATTAGTGTGTTTCATTTGGCATCAAGACAAACAGAATTAGTATCGAACTAGTGTTTTATACGATAATGTATTTTCTTAATACTTGTACTTTTAAGAAAGCTAAAAAAATAAAGTATTCAAAGGATAATGATACTTTTCAATTTATTAGTTGTTTGTTTTTATAATTCACAATCAAATAAAAATGTCATGTAAATAGTGTCATATAAGAAGAAATTCAAACTTTTTAGTGTTAATAAATTTTTTTGATCAATATATTTTAATAAATAAAAAAATGGTACATAACGTTAGATAAGGATAAGGTTGAATTTTTGTACAGATAAGCAACTTACTAATTAATTAAAGTAGAACAAAAAAGCCATGTGATAAGGGGAGTGAGAGAGAACTTTTCTACTCGATGATTGTGAGTGAAAGTCGCACTCAGATGAGAGTTATATATATTATAATGAATTAATTTAGAGTGAGGAAGGTGAGTCTTGCTCTTGAAGTTGTTGAATATTATAATTTACAGACTTGATTGTAGTGTTTTCATTAACTTTGTACTTGAGTCATGCTGTCTCATCGTATATCGTAGATTGTAACATTTAAAGCTATACAGTCGTGTCTCCAATTGTGTACTTATATATGCTGCATACCTTGTACTGGTATGGCTACCATGATGGAACATCTATCCATAATCCATCCTCATGGGTTTTAGTAGTGGAACAACCTTGCCTTATGCTCTGTACATCTAAGCCTCCCTAGATGGCATGATGATGCAAACCATGAGTATTGGGCTTCTTCTCTGTCCCCCAATCCCCTCCTTTTTAAACAATTTTACTTAGATTTTTAATTTTAGTCATTCTCCTTCATTATTATGATTAATCTTTCAGGAGGCTAGGAAGGGTGTCTTGTTCATTGATTTTCCACCTGTTCTTCAGCTTCAGCTAAAACGGTTTGAATATGATTTTATGCGAGACACTATGGTAAAGGTCAGTATTATATTCAAGAATTGGAATGAATTCTTCCCTTTTATCGATATATATGTATGTTTCAATGTAATTTTAACTTGTCATATATATATGTATATATATATATATATTTAATTCAGATAGGAAAAACAGCCTGTTAGCTAATTCAGGTTGGAAAAACTTAGGTTTTGGTTCCTCCTGCTATGCTAGGTGTCATCCATGTCTTACCCTTTTTGTTATTGGTACAGATAATACCATTATACAGTTAATTTTTTTTATTATATCCAAATTTATGGTAATGAAAGCATAATGATAACTTGATAAACTTTATGCTTTTGGAATTTTTTCTATTATTTACAACATAATAGCTTCTTTTTTTTTTTTTTTTAGAATTCAACCTGTGTATTTCTACAAGTGTTTCAACATAAAGATTTTAGCTATATTATGGAGGTTGCACTATATTTTGCTAGTAGCATTAAACTGAGAGAATCATGGTATTCTTTCTTTGGCTACCATAACCTGTGTATTTATTGAATGATACTTATGCTATATTGAAGGGTTGATGGTTTAGGAGGAGACCCTGATGGATGAGGAGGTTTTGAGGCCTATTTGTAATTTTAGAAAAAAGGAAATGAAATCCTAGCCTCAATCATCTCATTATGGTATTATCTTTAACAAGTGTTAGATATAATGAAAGATTGAAGAGTGATGTTATGATGTGATTATTTAGTATCCATATCTAGGAAGAAGGGGCCAATTCAAAATCTAACAATGGGGTGGTATAGTAGTGTTTTACTGTGTTACATATATATATGTGTGTGTGTATCCTCTCTTTCAATCATCTAAATAAGCAAAAATGAAAAATTCTTCACTTTTTCCCCTATTTCTACCTTTCCATCCAAACAATATACTTCAATGATGTCCTACAACAGTAGAAAAACGAGATGTGAATCATCTGGCTTGGAGCCTTTTATCTATTCACATTCCAAAGACTCTCTTCATTTCTTCTTCAAAGGGTCTCTCAGGAATGATACCTTTTCCCAAAGTGTGATTCCCACTCCTTAACCATATCTTTCCTATTCCTCGTTCTTGCCATTTTATGAAAAAGCCTAAAATTTACATGTCCTTCCTTACCCCATCTGTGCTATTTTGGTGGTTTGGACAAGGATGATAGGATAGAATAAGCCATCATATCCTATTCAATAAACTGCTTGGTGAGCTAATAAGTTAGGATAAACTTATTGTGTCAGTTTATGCCATCTTGCCCATTAGTTTATAAATTGTCAGGTAGGGGGAGCTGGGTTAGGCAAGAGGATGCAATAACCTTTTTTGTTACCATCTTCATCAACAAAATTCTTTTGAGTTACTTGAAATGAGTTATGTAATTTTTTCTTAGATGTTTATGTTCATTTATATAAATTGTTAATTTTGGCCCTTCTATACCATGTATGGTGATCCCCTGTCCCTGGGTTTTACTTTTGTATTTATAAAATTTCTTTTTACTCTATTGCACCTGTAAGAATGACCATCAAATTGGTTTTCAACAGATCAATGACTACTATGAGTTCCCCCTGCAACTAGATCTTGATAGGGACAATGGCAAGTATTTGTCTCCTGAAGCAGATAGAAGTGTTCGCAACCTTTATACACTTCATAGGTATTGGTATTTTCACACCTTTTATTTTAATTGGCTGAAGTTCTGTTCAATGAAATATTCATGTGCTTCAATGTCAACTTTTTTTTCTTCTAGTTAATGGTTGTTTTGGAATTGCTTGATATGCTGCACTGTGAAACTAAGGCAGTAAGCCTATGCATGTCTGATTGGGTAGAAAATAGCAAGGTGGAAAATTTGGAATGAAAATGACTTCAATTTGCTTGATGTGGCAAGCTTGAAAGTAATGTGCAATTATTTTACATATTCTAATTTTGACACTCTTATAGCATGAAAGTGAGAATCAAAATCATTATTGGTGCATATGGAAGAGCTTATTTATATCTTATTTGGGCTCAGCTGATGACATAAATACCTGTGTAAGTGTTTGAGAGAGCTTATAAAAATAACTTTTGATATGTCCCTAAGCTATTTGAAGCTTATTTTAGTAAGCTGTTTAATATAACTTATGAAAACAATTTAACTTGATTTCCTCTTCAATTATAAGAACAACTTATATATAAGTGTAGCGCTTAAACTATTACCGAAACACAACTACATCATTTTCAATGCTCGTATTTGCCACCTAGTCATACAAGCATTGCTTAAATCAAGTGATTAGGAAATAGCCATATTGCAGAATTTTTTTTTAGGTTTGAAAATACTGTAGCTGCTGAACTCCTAACAGTCTGCATGTAGCATCAATTCCAGTTAAATCATAGAGTAGGTTAGGAAATTTGAACTAAAAGACACAGAACTCCTTCTGTATTGCTTTGATGTGTGCATAAGAGTAGCATGTACTGTAGCTATACAGTTTCTATTTATACAAGAAATGACTTGGGTCTTTTGATGATGGCTTTGTGCCATTAATGTAGAATACTATATATTTGTAGTTGGTATAGCTTTTCTGTATTGCTTTGATGTTGTAATTGTATTATATAAATTGGTTGGTGTTTGTGGAGTCCGCAATTTAATCAATTAAGTGATGATTGATCTCAATAGAATTTCCTTAAAGCAATGAATTCAAGCAAAATGGCCAAATTTTGAGACAGGAAGCTGCATAGAGTTTAAAAATTGAACTTGTGTCATACAATAGTAGGCCATGTGAACCCAAGCCACTTAAAGACTAACAAGCTTGTACTGTTACCATCTTATGCATGTTAAATTTTAGGCTATTCAATTTTATTCCTCTGCTTGCATTTGCAGTAAATTAAGCTTTAAGTGATTAGGTTTGAGGTTGTTAACAGCTGGCTATATAGGGATGGATGTATTTCTCTAATGCTTTAAGATTTGTGAGAGAGCAGTGTACCGTTTCATGTTAAGATAGTCACGCACTGGTTATAAGTTATTTGTCTATCTCACGAAGATCAAATTGGCTTGTAGTTGTCAAAATGTGGTGCAGTATTTTATGACAATAATTTGCTTTTTCTAACACACATGGTCCTTCTACGGGGTTTATTCCAAATACTATGGCTTCCGTTAATATATTGTCATTTTATTTTGTATGTTTGCTTGTTTTTGTTTTGGATGACTCCTTGTCCTCTAAATTCTTTGTAATTTTTTTTATTCATCTCAATAAATTATTTGTTTTATAATGAAAATTGATGAGAAAAGTAATTAAGGAATTAGAATTTGGATAGATGGAAATTCCTGTATCTTTTATAAAATTTGATTTTGCCTTTGATTTATAATTTATAATATACTTATGGATCTTGTCTGCATCATTATTTGTTTTCAGTGTTTTGGTTCACAGTGGTGGGGTTCATGGTGGACACTATTATGCTTATATCAGGCCAACTCTATCAAATCAGTGGTAAGTTGTTGAGGCCAGTTTGGTTCGTGTAAATGTTTTATTTTAATTTTAATTTTTTTTTTTTACAAAGAATCACAAAAGTGGCATGGCACCTTCTCACTTTATTTTTTGGTTTGAGTATTTGAGGCTTTGTTAGAGCGAGCAAGAGGAAGCTGTGTTTCCAAATATTTTGTGTGTTTTTAGACCTTTTGGATGATTGTTTGGTTAACACAAAAAAAAAATGATTTGTTGGGTGTCCTTAAGAAGTACTAACATTTTGGTGTTTTCCTTTTGTCTATTGTTTATTAGTCTTGCTTTTTACTATGTTCATTCTTTGATGTTAAAAAATGTCTATCATAAGAGGTATTGCTAGCATGATAGTTATACCATTTTTTTCTGAGCTAAATGGTTGCTATATATCTTACTGATTCTTATTTAAGAGCACAACATAACCTGCTTCTTTCAGGTTTAGATTTGATGATGAACGAGTAACAAAAGAAGATGCAAAGAGAGCCTCAGAAGAACAGTATGGTGGTGAGGAAGAGGTAACACTCTGTTAGTATTGCCGTAGGCCCTTTTCCATCTATTGTTGGATACTGTTTTAGTGAATTTTCTTGTTCATGTCATCATCACATTTTTTTTTTCTTCTTTTCTATAGTTACCTAATACCAATCCTGGGTTCAACAACTCTCCCTTCAAATTTACAAAGTACTCAAATGCATATATGCTTGTTTATATACGTGACAGTGACAAGGATATGATAATGTGTAATGTGGATGAGAAGGATATTGCCCAACACCTTAGGGTAAGACTTTTGACTCATTGATATATTATTTTTGTTATATTTATGATTACGATGTAAAAATGTCTCACTTTCAAATTACATTTTAGGTTAGATTAGATAAAGAACTAGAAGAGAAAGAGAAAAAGAGGAAGGAAAAGGCAGAAGCTCACTTGTACACCATCATAAAGGTTACAACTCTTTCCCTTCTTTACATGCTTTCTATAGTATTCTTGTCTCTTAAGTGCTGGTTGAATGATAAGTTATTTATTGAAACCCAGATTGCACGCAATGAAGATATGTTTGAACAGATTGGAAAGGATAAATTCTTTGATCTAGTGGATCATGATAAAGTACAAAGTTTTCGCATTCCAAAACAAATGCCATTTATCTTGTTTAAGGTATGAACTGTTATTTTATCATTCTGTTTGTACAAAATAATTCATTTGTGTGGCCATCAATACTCTATCCATTTTATCCCATTCAAACTATTTTCATTTGGAATTTAGTTTCATCTTTCAGTTACATGAATAAATTTTTAAGATATATAATTGTTTAAGTGGAAAATCGCATCAAGTTTTAGTTTGGTTATGATTACTGTTTATTTCATTCAGGAAAAAAATGATTACACACACCTAAGTGATCACAGCTATGTGCCTTTTTTCCCCTTTTGAAGAGCACTTTTTATTTATTAAAAGAAGCAGAATTTGACTTTTTTGATGTATGTCTAAATTTTTAAAAAGTTACTTCTTAAAAATCCTTTTTTATTTAAAAATTTAAACACCCTATATAAAGTTGACCTACGAATATAACTAAACTGTAGCTAACTGAAAGTTAGTTACATGTACAACTGTCAGCGTAAAATGAAAAATAACAACTAGGCATGGTAATACAGAAATAGAATAAAGAGTATAGTAGAAGCAATAAGAGAAAAATACACATGAAATGCATAGTAAAACTCTTATGATCTAGTAGTTATAAAAGTATGAGATTTCTATTTCCTGTTTGACATTTTCTTCTTTTCTCTTGTTGGGGTTATGCAGTAGGTTTTTTTATGCCCTATGAAACTATTTTTTTCATGGATCTGTTTCTTTTTGTCTTGATGAAAGAACAACTCCCTTATCAGTTGTTTTGAGAACTCGTGTGAGAGAGCATGACACAGATGTAATATAAAGTCATTTATGCATCTTAACCTCATCGGTTAACCTTTTGGGTACATGGTTTATGACACCCATTTTACATAAAATGAAATTTCTGGAACAGAGCTCAATTAAATTGCCAAACCAGCAAGAACTGCAGCAAAAATAATCCAGTAAACACCCACTAGATCAAAATCCTTATTGGTCCCAATAAGTTCTGTCTTCCAGCCATCAGTAGCAGTTGAGTGCAAGCAAGGACCCAGTTGAACCAACCACTAATCAATGTCACCCCCAGCAGAGATTATTGAACTAAGATTATTTTTTAGCAATGATTCATTGCTGTGTAAATGTGTTGGAATTCATATTTTAGAGAATGTACTTATCTTTGCTAACCTTTATAATTCTCTTTTATATCTGCTGAAACAAAACTTGATTCTTTAGTTTCATTGTTTATTTCTGACAATGAAGTCTTTATCAGGAAAAATATGCTAAAGAGTTTCATATACCTGTCCCATGCCAACGGTTTTGGTTGTGGGCAAAGCGCCAAAATCACACATACCGGCCAAATAGGCCATTGACACCTCAGGAGGAAACTCGACCGGTGGGTTCTTAAACCAAATTCTGATATCATGTCCTTAAAATCATAAGTTGGTAGACATGAATTCAACATAGAAAACAATTATGATTGTTTTCTTATCATTTGTAGGTTGGAGAGTTGAGGGAGATTTCCAATAAGGCAAGTAATGCAGAACTGAAGTTATTTTTGGAACTTGAAATAAAGCAGGTACTGTTGTTTCATGTAATTTCACCTCAGTTGCTGATATTTTGGTAGTGACTTTTAAAATGTATATGACCTTGTTGAAGTGACTTGTAATTGACAAGGATTTGTTATTTATATGTTGCACAATGAATTAGGGTTTTGGGTTTGTTCCTCCTCCTATGAAGACAAAAGCAGATTTGTTGCTATTCTTTAAGCTTTATGACCCTTCACAAGAAAATCTGCGGTACTTGCTCTTGCTATTACCTTTTAGAGTGGAACTATGTATAATTACACAAATGCCTTTTCTTTTCTCAGGTATGTTGGGAGGCTTTATGTCAAAGCTAGTGGGAAGCCCTTGGATATATATTCAACGCTAAATCAAATGGCGGGATTTGCTGTTGATGAAGAAATTGAACTTTTTGAGGTTAGTTGATCTGCATCACATGTATCTTTATTTTTCATGATTGCACTCTAAAAGAAGAGTAAGAATGCTTTCTTTCTTTTGTTCTCATCCAGGAAATCAAATTTGATCCTCGTGTCATGTGTGAACATGTTAATGAGATGTTATCGTTCCAAATCAATCAGGTATAAATTACTCGTGATTAACTATAGTTTTTTTTAGCTTTCTATGTTGTTGTTTGACATATTTTCTTTTGTAGTTTATTGCAAACAACCATCTGCATCCTAAATTGTATTCTATTGGTTCACCTAATTGATTGCAACTTTTGCTTTTACCCTTGGGAAGCTCGAGGACGGTGATATTATTTGCTATCAGAAAGCCCCCAAAGCTGGAAGTGGCGAGCAATTTCACCATCCTAATGTTCCTTCCTTCTTGGAATATGTGCATAACCGTCAGGTTTGAAATTTTGTATCCTCAATTTTAAATATTTCCTGTTCTAAGCATGTATACAGAAAATAACTGGTACAAATTTGATAAGGATAATGCTGCGGCCTTTATCCATTCATTCAAGTTGAAATCTCCACATTTGCACAAATAGTTTGAAAGTTATCCTCTTGGTCATGTTTTTAATTGAATCTCCATCTGAAAAATAATAGACACATCATTCAAACATTGGCCAGGTATTTGAAAACATTAAGGATTGTAACGAATAGAAAAATTGAAAAAACTAAATGTGCATACCTATATTATGATTCAAGAACCAAATAGAAAATGTTTGAATGGAATGCGAGAAGATATGCAGAGTTTCTTTGTAAAGAGGTCAAAGGCACATAGAATATGACCTGGACTAACTAACACAGTACCACCAGCCTGGCAGTCAGTTAACTTTTACAATCAGATGCTAAACAGTGACAACTGTCCCATTTACTTGTGCACAGATGACCCTAAGAACTGTATTGTAGAAAACTGAAAATTTAGTACAACAGTATACATAGAGAGAGAGTTTGGTGACTCTAACCGTCATGCTAACTCAGCATTTAACCAAGAGTTCTATAACAGCATGTTACATATATACAGAGATTATAGCTACTATATACCCTGATAGCACCCTTCTCAAACTAAGGCTGCTGGTGGAACAATATGTAACCTATGTTTGGCATGTAGCTCAATTAACCGCAAGGCAGACTGTGGCTGAGTGCAGGAATCTGCAATCTGATCAGTGCTGGGGGGACACGGTGAACAGTGAGCCTTGGAAAGGAAGATACTTAGCAAGTGAATCTGCACCCTGGAAAAGTGAAGATCCAACTCAAGATGTTTCATTCAAGGATGAAGAACTGAATTGTGGGAGAGAGAGAGAGATAGCACAAAAGTTGTCACAAAATAGCATTGGAAAACTAGTAGGAACTAGTAGTTCTGCTGCTTTGTGAATCATACTTCTGTACTCTGCTTCAGTGGTGGATGTTAGATAACAAAAAGGTTAAAACAGTGATGATATTTCTCATTTCATTTTCATACAAAACAGAATGTAAGGGGAGCATCTTATAGACGCTACCCCTCTTAATACAGCTGTAGGATAGATTTACTAAAACAAAAAAGAGACAGGTGGCATACAACACAGCTGCAGGAATATTCTGTTTGTTATAGGGTATAGTACATAGTACATAGAACCTTTCAGGTACCTGAGAATCCATTTAATTGTCTTGTCTGCCAATGAGATCCTAAAGGATTGGATACAATGAATTCTTTTTGGATGAGTAAGAGTGAGAGGTATTATAGATCCCTTACTATAGACTGATGCAAATGAGGATCAGATACAGTCAGCGCCAAATTTGCTTACTTAGCTGTCGCTAACCACGGTGTGGAAATGCCCTTGGCATCAATCATGTTGGTGTCAATTAGCAGTATAGTATCATACAAAATTTGCATTGTGTCACTATCATTAGTTAGTGATATTTATTAACTTGGCTTCAAATTGATGTTCAACTTGATGTGTATTTTGAGGATATATCTGGTAATCATTTTGAGCAGTTTGATTTAGTTTGTTGCTTCATGTTTGTCTTGATTGTGTGATCTTTTGTTGGAAATGGTTAGATTAGATGGTTAGTTTATTTGTTTATTTGATTTTGGTAAATTTTTGTTCTTGGAAAATGGTAACAATGTAGCAAAAATTATTTGATTTTTGGAGACTAGTTTTGTGTATAGCCTATTGATTCAATTCCTTTTAAATAACCTTCATTTATTGTCAGGTTGTACGCTTTAGGATTTTGGCGAAACCCAAAGAAGATGAATTCAGTCTTGAGTTGTGAGTTTCTTTTGGTACCTACATTTAATTTTATGTTATGATTAATTTTTTAAATTCATGTGCTTAGTGGAAAAAAATGATGTTCGTGCAAATAAACCTTCATAATTTACCATGAAAGCTCTCAGATAACACCATTTCTCATTGATCAAGATATGTGGACCTGCAAGTATATCTCTTCTTGTAATTAAAATGTATGTGGTAATTCATATATGTTCTATGATCATCTAGGTCAAAGCTTCACAAATATGATGATGTTGTTATGAAGGTTGCTCAACATATTGGTTTGAGTGATCCTTCGAAAATCAGACTCACATCTCATAACTGCTACTCACAACAACCTAAACCACAGCCTATCAAGTACCAAGGAGTTGAACATTTGTCTGACATGCTGATTCACCTCAATCAGGTATTATAATCAAGTCCAAATCTTTCTTAATATGTTCTGTTACATTTTAAAATCCTTGCAATTTGCAAGGATTAATAAATGGCTCTGTTTTACTTGGGCTTCTGATATTGTTAATTTTTTTCTTTTGGTTTTGATTTTAGACTTCTGATATACTGTACTACGAAATATTGGATATCCCTCTGCCAGAATTGCAATGCCTAAAAACACTTAAAATTGCTTTCCATCTTGCTACCAAGGATGAAGTGAGTAGCATCAGTGGTTTTATTTTCTTTTTTCAATATGAATGGGTTATGTTGAGTTTTATACTTCTAACAGAGTTATAATTCCTAGGTGGTGCTTTCTACTATTAGATTACCGAAACAGAGTACAGTGGAAGATGTACTTAATGATATTAAATCAAAGGTAAACCATTTAACTGAAGTTGATACTGTATCCTGTAAGCTATGTTTGAATAACTTGAAGACATTGACTTGCTTGCTAGTATGCCTAATCCAACAATCTGATTTCATAAGTATTTTGTGTTATCTGAGAGTATTTTAAAAGCAGCCAGTCACCGTTTAAAATTTCCTTATTGAAACTAATTGAATTAGAAACTTTTTGTATATTTGAGCATGTGAATAGCTTAGGTGCATACGAAAATTTAGATAAATTTTATATTCAGATACCTTGGATTCCTGTTGGTAATTAGTTAGGTGTTTGTTAGTGAGGTAATTAGTTAGGATAGTTGGGTGAGCTGAACAGGGGTGGATAGAAATCTTGCTACTGAGGACAACCAGGAAAGTGGAAACTTAGAGGGAACAAGAAGTTAGCATTTGTGATCAAGATTGAGAGTAAAGGTTGAGACAGAGAATGTACTCAAGGCAATGGATACTTCTATGTTTGAAAAGGGTCTTTATTTCATAGAGGGAGACCATCTTTTGGGTTCTGGGATGGAAGGGCAAACACATTTTCCATTGTTTGGCTAATATAGTGGAAGTGAAGACTGATAAGAAAATTGCCGTATGTGTTGTACAATGGTGGAACAAAGATGGAAGGAACTTCCAAGAACCATGGAGGTTTGAGTTTCACAAAAGATGCTCAACCCACCATCATCATCACTGAATCCACCATACTCGGTTTCTCCCATGCAGACAGATTGGTTCAGTTTTGGTCCTCAAACATGCTGACGAAGGTTAGAACAGTCAAACTCAGGTAATTATAAAGTGGTTGATGGGAGGATTGTGGAGGAAGCCAATTTATTCAATTGAGATCTAAGGTTCATCAAGAATACTTTATTCGTTCCTTTGGATTCTGAAGTCTGAACCAGTTCTATCATCACCTACCTCCACACTAGATTTATATCATTCTTTTATTTATTTATTTATTTTTATGTATAGTATGGTTCTGATGAAAAATAAAAACATTCAAATTCTTAGTATCTAAATTCAATTATAATATACTGAATTCCTAAGGTAGATATCTTTGATATGCCCTGTATAAGTATAATTGACTCAGCCATAATTCTAATTCTCTTGTGCAATTCCCATTTAAGAAACCAAAATCACCTTGTGACAGAAAGACTGCTTGATAGTGAGAGACAGGGACTGTTTCCTTTATCTAATACAATGTGGTCCTCATCTGTTAGATTTGTTTATACTGTTGTTATTGACTGGATTTAACTATCCTCTTGTCTATTTGAAGCAAACATTTGTTTATTTTTCCCTCATTGTATTCTTTTGGCAGTATGTGTCAAACACTTGTAGTTTCTGTTACTTGAAATGTATTGGAACTAATATTTTGCATTATGTGAAATAGGTGAATTTATCTCATCCTGATGCGCAACTAAGATTGCTTGAAGTTTTCTATCACAAGATATATAAGGTAGTGAATCATCATCATGCACTTTTTGTTTTTTTAGTTCAAATACTAGTCTTACCAGTAAGCATTTCCTTGAGTTGACTAATTTTATTTGTCCTCATTGTCATGAGGTGAAAAGCTGATTGATCTGCATCAATATCGGCATCATATAAATGCCGTTAGGCAGTATGGCCTCATTATTGACAACCATGTTCAAAATTTTTATTCTATTATTCTCTTAATCACTGGCTTGTTTCATTATCGCTTGGTGGACAGATAAAAAATTAGTGTTTTTTCTGTCTAAGTAGTATCTTTTCTGTTTGAAGAGTTGGAAATAGGGTATGTTAGTGTGCTTTAGATGTTGGGCCAATAGGACCAAACCCATTTATGTAGTTATATGTATTATCCTTGTAGCCCTTTTCATGGAGTGAAATAATATCTTTTTATTTGCTCCTACTTGAGGGGGAGTGTTAGAACTGTAGTAAATTGGATATGTTAGTGTGCTTTAGATATCAGGTGAATAATCCCAAGCCTATTTATGTAGATTATATGTATTATCCTTGTAAGTTGTAACCGTTTTCTTAGAATGAAATAATAACTTTGTTCACCTTCAACATTTTCATTTTGTTCTGAAATTATCATTTTATTTTGCTGATCTTTCTCAACTTTGTCAATGAGAATGAAGTTTGACATATCCATTTGAAAGCAACTGATGTGCAGGGAAAGGAAAATCTATTGGCATATCAATTTATTTTTGTTTTTGGAAGTTATGTCTCTGGTTGTATTATACTGCTTATCAACATGCTATTCTATAACAATGTTTACGACATTTGTTAGGAGTTGCTTCATTTGTCTGATTTACTTATTGTATATCAGCCTGCTTATTGAAATTGGGGAGCTTTAGTCGTAATATTTTGATCTACCTTTTGCAGATTTTCCCTCTAAGTGAAACGATTGAGAATATTAATGATCACTATTGGACACTAAGAGCAGAGGAGGTGATTTTGTTTTTTAGCTTTGTTATATGTATTGTTTAGTTAGTTTTCAAATACAACATCTTGATCAGACAGATACTATTTTTCATGCGAGACATTACTTGGCCTGGGTTGGTGGAGAATAATATTTTGAAGACTAAAAATTTGGGGCTGTGGTTCCTTGTGAGATGTGGATTTTTTATATAAGTTTAAGAAAACCAGTACCAAAGATTCTGATTTTTTTCTTTCAATTTTCAATGTAGTTTTAGACATTTTTGAAATGTTTAACCCGTAATCAACATTGTCCATTGAAAAGGTTGATAATTTAGTTATTGTTTGACTCAAGGAGTCAAGGCTAAGATCAAATTTTAGTTTTACTTGGAGATTGTGATTGGTTTGAGAATAATAAAATGAAGTGTAGTTGTCAGTTACTATTCCTAATGTCATTTTGTTATTATGACATGATGTTATAATTTTTATAGTGCATAATTTCTGTTACAAATATAATGCTGTTTTTTACTATTGAAGATTCCTGAAGAAGAGAAAAGTCTTGGTCCTCATGATCGATTGATTCATGTTTATCATTTCATGAAAGATACCACTCAAAATCATGTGGTAAGATCAAATGTCTTGTATTTCTATAATTTTTCAGTGCTTCTTCTATCCAAATATAATTCTTTTTCCTAGTAATTGAATCATATTACTGCTTCCAATTTTTTATTTTTCTGATGCTCACTTTTTTTCTTTCTGTTTTCTTATTTTGTTTGACGGGGGTGGGGTTTGAAACTTGTGGAAATAGCAGCAAATTCACAATTTTGGAGATCCTTTTTTGTTTGCTATACATGAGGGTGAGACATTGTCTGATGTCAAATTACGGATACAGAAAAAGTTACATGTTACTGATCATGAGTTTTCAAAGGTATATATGAATGCGTTAATTCAATTATCTGCTTTTAGATCTTGGTCAACTTTTCACATTATAATCAAACTTCCATGTGAAAGTTGGACCATTTGTTTTGCAGTCCTTCTTTTCTGTGTAGATTTAACAAGGCTTTATTTCACAATTGATATAATTTTTCTTGTCTTTTTTGTTCCAGTGGAATTTTGCATTTGTGTTACATGGTCGTCCTGAATACCTACAAGATTCAGAAATTCTTTGTGCTCGGTTTCAGGTTTGTCAATCTTCTCTCGTGTAATTTTCATGTTGGTTGTGTATGTATAAGTCCGTGGCTGGAATCTGTTTAGGATTATTGTTTGACCTCTACATGATTAAGTTGTTATGACGTTGCACTGTTTGATTGTTTAGAGAAGGGATATATATGGTGCTTGGGAGCAGTATCTTGGACTGGAACACACTGATCATGCTCCGAAAAGGTCATATGTGGTCAACCAGGTAAATATTGGGGGCTGTCTTCCTTTCCCTTGGGGTATTGCCCAACATAGTTGTGTTGGTGGCACTCTGTCTTAAACCCTGAAATGTGGATCTAGCTGGCAGTTATTCAAAATTTAGGGTAGTTTAAAACAACACGTTATATAAAGAAAACAATAGTAGTAATTTCCATGCATGGTTAATTCATATATTCTGTTATATCTAACTTCTATGAAAATATAGCAACATAGAATTAGTTTTGAACCTGTATCCTTATATCTTCTGATGATACTGATAGCAATAAAAATCCGGACTAAATGGATAGGGTTGAATAGTTTTGGATTCTAGGGTTGAATAGTTTTGGTTTCTAGAATCTAGGTTGCATTGTGGGAAATATTTTGTTAACCTGAATCATCTTGATTATTACATATATGGAATTAAATGCATTAATTTCTATATATAATTAATATTTTTATTGTTATATATAAGAAAACCTATCCAGAAACTAAGTATGGAAGAGTCTTGTTCTAAAATGTTTTAAGAGATCTAAAAGATTTTCAGATAATGCAAACTTGATATGGTATAACAAGAAGTTCTGATATATGCAGTGGAGCTCTTGTATGGACTTCGATTTTTTCCAATACACCCCCTTAACGTGCATTATTATTAGGTTTTGATGGGTAGATAAATGGTGAATGACCCATTTTAACGATCTTGGATAGCCGATACTTGAGTTTCTTTTTCCCAGTAATTTATACTCCAATTTTAGAGTTTGGTGGAAATCTATAGGAGGGAAATAAAATATACATGATGAACAACCCTATGCAGGGTACAGTGAAGGCCTTTTCACACTTTGGACAACAAAAGAGTTTTTATTTCACTTGTTGAGGCTTTGGGCCATTAAAATTATATTTCATGGGGCTCGGTCTAGTATGAAAATGCATGCTTACTTTGTATAATAAAAAGGAGTTTATATTTCACCGTTGAGACTTTGGGTAATTATGGGGCAAAGTCTAGTGTGCAAATGCATGAAGGGATAATAGGTTTAATTATTTTTATATGATGTAGTCTAGCATGAAAAGTGTTTTTATATGGGCTCGCCATAAATGTTGCCTTTGAGCTGTTATGATTTAATTGATTGAGAGAGTTGAAAAGTAATTCATAAATGTATTGTTCTGAATTGAGAATAATCGATTACAACAGTCCAGGGCAAGCTATTTATAGTCACAGCAATAACTAACTCCTAATGGACAATTGGACGTCTTTGAATACAGTTCTGTTAGTTACACAGAACAATCTGAAAAATATAATATACAAAAGTATACTGAAGTAGGCTGTTGATATACTCGAATATTAAAAAATTTTCATTTCTCTCTTGAACTCTAACACTAGTCTACCATTTTCATATTAGTATTGGATATACTTGCTGGGAAAATTGAAGAGCCGAATCAGTGCTCATCTTTTGTCGAATCATGGTAAAAGGAGTTAATTCTCAAATTACGTTGTCAAAGGAACTTTGGAATCGTTAGGGTTCAGTAAAATAGAGGCAAGACAAGGTAATGGAATGCAAGATTGGGCAAGGCTATAATCAGCAGTGTTTTGAGGTGAAACTAGGAATCACATTAAATCACAAGTTGCATGGTTTAATTATCTTGAATCCATATTTAAAACATGATGGGGGATATTAATGAGAATGTTACCGAGGATGCAAGTTGAGCGAAGGAAGTTGTGAAATGTTCCTCGAATAATTTATTCTAACATAGTGCCTAACTGAAGGATCATTCGGTCAACTAGCAACCATACTAACAATGCTCTGTAGGCTATAGTAGTGGGTGTTGGTAATGAAATTCTCTACAAACGAAAGATAGAGTTATAAGCTTGTTTGTTTTGAGATTTTTTTTTTCATCTCCTGTTTTTTACAATAAATACAAAAATGTCCCCTTGTGAAACCTTGTTTCTTATTTTCAATGGTTTGTACAAAAGAAAATAGTGAAAACAACAAAAAGACTTTTCATAAATATTTGGAAACATGAAACAGAGTGAAAATAAGGTGGTGGTATTATTGTGGTTTTGGCATCACATTATTATAAGATAAAGCCTTGTTAGTGCAAAATTGTTATTATGGCAATATGTTCGGGTTCTGGTAACTTAATCTAAATGCAATAGCATTTGAATATGAGTCACTGGAAATAATTTTATGTTGCAGGTTTCAGAAGTCTACAATGATTATTTCTCAATTTTGCAGAACCGTTACCCATTTGAGAAGCCTGTAAAAATCTACAACTAGGAAAGATCTGTATCATCTCAATCAGTCGGTATATAGTACCTTATGACAATGACACTTGCAGTTTTATGAAGGTGACAATAGAGGTGTAGTGTAGAGATACTATCAATCTTCCCATGAGGAATGTCTATTCAATTTTGTTGCTTCATAGCTTAGGGTATAGATGTATAGCCTTGATCTGTTTGCTTGTGGATAAAACTCATTCTCTCAATCTTCACTCATGTATTTGTTCTTATGTTTTTAAATAGTTAATAAGATTTTGGGTCGGGTTTTGTATATATATATATTATAGTATACTTAAACTGTCTGCGCCTTCTATTATTGGCTTTTTCATGTGCGTTCCTCAGGGACGTAAGATCGGGATTGTGTATATATTTTTGCTGGTTCTTCAATGTAATTATTAAACTTATATTAGAGGCATATTGGTTTGTATAAAAGAAACAGTAGTTTGCCCTCAGGTTGTTACTGTGTTGAAGCGCCGTTCTAACTGATCTATACCTGTCATTTGTTTTGCCCTTCCCATGACCATGATGCAGGGTAAGAAAGAGGGTCAACTTCAGCACAGTAACCCTGTGGATTGGTCAAATATGTAATAAAATTTTATGGATCTTACACTATTTAACGAGTTTCTCACCTGATTTTGTACCATTCAATAAAAATTAATGTGTTAAAAGCAGTATATTGCTTTCAGACTATTTAAGTTAGCACTGTATCTTCATTTGTAGATATATTTCTTCCCATATATCAATGTCAGGGGTTTACTTGTTTGTTGAGTAATAAATTCTTAGGGGGTGTATTGGATTAGGATTTTAAAGGACTTTTTTAGTTAAAAAAAATCCTGCGGATTTTAAAAGACTTTACAGGCTTTTCATGACTTTTAAGATTTTACAGGACTTTACAAGACTTAAAATCAGGATTTTAATGGATTCTGCAAAACTTTTAAATCAGGATTTTAATGGATTCTGTGGAATTTTGTGGATTTTGTAGAATTTTCGTGGATTTTTTACATTTGATAAGATTTCAAAAAAAAATTCATACATTCAAATTTAAAAAGAGTCAAAGATAAAAATAATAAAAAAATAATAATGTCTAGATAAATAATAATAATAATTCTCCATAATATTCTATCCTCTTAAATAACATTCACTCACGTATTCATAACTATACTAGTCCTCCAAGTATTAGCGTCTTTTCGCTCTTGCTCCTGAGTTTGAATAATAGGCTCAAAAGTATGATCTTTGTTAACCGGTAACATTGAAGATGAAGGTTCATCCACCGCTTCAATTGAAAATTTATCGGAACGACATTCTTTACGTAAAAAAGTTATGTAGTGATGCACATACTAATACAAGTTCTACTTGTGTCTTAAATAAAATTGGAGGTGCTGACTAAAAATTGTGAACCTTGATTTAAAAATACCAAATATTCTCTCGATCACATTCCTTAAAGACGCATGATGAAGATTGAACAATTCTTTCTCATTTTCAGGGTCATTACCCTGACCTGCAAAATCTTGTAGGTGATATCTTATACCTCGAAATGGAGCTAAAAATTGACGTCGATTAGGAAATCCACAATTCACCAAAAAAATATTTACCTAATTACATATGCAATATATATAATATTAGTATAATAAAAATTATAATTATAATTATTATTATTATTTAAAGAATAACAATTTAGATATAGAGAATATATATATATATATATATATATATATATATATATATTATTTTAGTTATATATTTTTAACGATATTTATAAATGTAAATTATTCTAACAAATATTTTAACAATATTTTCTTTTTTAAAAAATAAGTTAATGAAAGCATAAATTCTAAACTCTAAAAAATTAGATATTGCAATGTCTTATGTTAATTTTCTTTTTTTAAAATAAAAAAGTCCTAATTTCACAATATAAAAAAAATTCATAGTAAAAAAAATAAAATAATTGTCGAGTCATAAAAGGAAGAGGGATAAGAGTAACAAACTTAAGGGAAGAAGAGAGATCACAATTTTTCTGCTGAGAGGGTTCTTCTCCCAACTAATAAATTCATCTTATATATATATATATATATATATATATATATTGTAGAGATTATGATATCAATTTCATCTTTCACCTTTTTATTTTCTTAACGTGTGTTATAAAAAAAATTATCACTTAAAAATTGAAATTTCAAGCATTTTTTTTGTGTTATATAAAGGAACAAATTCAACTACATAGAATAAAATAAAGCAAGTCAATTAAAGAGAACGAACAGAAAAATAGAGCAAGTCAATGACACTATCATTTACATATCGGAATTTCACAAAATAGGAGAATGGGATGAGAACAGTATTACAATATTATATATGAGCAATGAACAATAGTGCAATATTATTAGCGGAGAAAAAATGGAGAAGACAAAAACATAGAAAAAAAAAGATGAAAAACTCATTTGAAAATTCTTGAAAAGTCACTTCAAACAATCCTTCAAAATCCGATGGGTTTGGATGAGATTGTTTTATGAATTTGGTATTTATAGATAACACTAGAAAGTCCTTCAAAATCTCTCTCACACAACAATCCTTTAAAATCCTTATATTTTTGAATACCAATAGATTTTAATGGATTCTTTAAAAAATCTTGAAAATCCAGATTAAATACTACTGAATTATTTTTAAGTGACATAAAATCCTGATTGAATACCAATAGACTTTTTTACTCAAAAAAAGTCTTTTAAAATCTTACGAAGTCCTAAACCAATACACCTCCCTTAATCTCGTCAAGAACGAAAACACATGGTAAAAAAACTTCCATTGAAATGATTTTTACATTTTTATAGAAAACGAATCTATGTTTTTTATATTCTAACAAGAAATAATATTTGATTTTTTTATCTTGTATTCTATTTCAATTAATAAATATTTCAAAAAAATAAAATAACAATATTTCTTTTAACAACTCGATAATTAGTATATAATAATATAGAATATAAAATAATATAACATTAAAAAATAGAGATTTTTATATTATATTTTTTATTTTTATAACAAATTTTGTACAATAAGAGACTAAATGTTGAAATTAAAAGCCTCTAAAAAAACAATTAAAACACCCATAAGCAAAGATATTTGAATCTATGGAGGAAGTAAAGAGTGGTCAATATTTAGTTTCCCAAAAGCCATGTGTTTAAGTTGTGTCATGATCTTCCCGTGCTAAAGAATAGTAAGAATAGTGGCCGAAGCATCTCATTCAAATTTAATACTCAAATAATTTTTAAAAAAAATATATATATATAAATTTCTCATTTATTAAAAAGTTGTATTTCAAACATTGATATTAAATTAAGAATTTTATTTTCATTCATCAAATATATTATTTGTGCAAAGTAATTTGATTAATTTTAATTATATATATATATATATATATCTTTAATGACAGAAAAAATAAATTATGAAACTCTAACAATTAATATGAAGAAATAAAATATTAGGTAATTTATTTTAATATATATATAAATTGTTTTTTATTTAATATTAAATATTTCCATTATCAATTACTAACTAAAGAAGTAGTGTAATGTTCGAATTATGAGTTCAAACTTCAAAGATCCGTGTAAGGCAAAAGAACAAAAAGCATCACACTCGCACCAAATGAATTTACGATCTAACGGCACTTTAAAACCATTTGAAAATCTTGTCTGTCCCAATGGAATGAAACAAAACAAGAGAGGGTTCCATTCCAGATCTACTCACTCTCTTCACGTTCCTCTGACGTGTCACTCGACACTCACCACCATTTCATATGACACTTTAACTCCACTCACCTTTCTCTTTTCTGTTTCAATTTGTAACTTGAAGCAAAACCCCATTTCGTATTCTGCAATAATCAATCCATGGAGTTCACTGAATCTTACAAGCAAACGGGTCCCTGTTGTTTCTCTCCCAATGCTCGCTTCATTGCCGTTGCCGTCGACTATCGCCTCGTCATACGGGAGACCCTTTCTTTCAAGGTTTCGTTTTTTCTCAACCCTTCTTCCAACACTCCTTCAATTTTCAATTTTTTCTTCTCTGGGTCTCGTGGGGTGCACTCTCTGGAGTTTTGAATTTCTGGGACTTGGAGTTTTAGGGACTCTTTTTGGAGACCCAGTTTGAGATTAGTGTTGAGAATTTCAGCATTTGGCCTATTTTTGGAGATCTGGGTTTTTTGTTTTGTTTATTTTGTTGTTTCTGTTTTTTCACACTTGACAAAAAACGAGAGTCAAAAGGCTAATGCTTTTGGTTTACCTAGGTCATTTTGCATATGCATATTTCTAAGGAATTAGAAAGTTGGTGTGGTCTTTTTTTTTTTTTTTTTTTTTTTTTTTTTTTTTTTGCGTACTATATGTTCTTGTCTAGTGGCCGAAATTAAAATTTTGACTTTTGCAAATGCAGAAAAGTAATTTGGGAGAAGATATCCATCTATTTAGTGTCTGTCAAATCCGTTTTAAGGAATACTCCTTAGTAATGAAAAAAAAAAAAATATACACATTTTTCATACATATAAAAAATAGAGTTAAAAGCCTAAATTATTTTTTGGTTTACCTAGGTCATCTTGCATATGCAAATCTGAGGAATTAGAAAGTTGTAGTGGTAATGGGGATTTTTGTTTTTGTTTACTCTGCTAATTATGCACAATTTCCATGACTCATTGATTAAACTGCTGAATTCCAATTATGTGCCTCTAGTTCATGATTTGCAATCACTCTTTTTGGCTTATGCAGGTTGTGCAGTTGTTTTCATGCTTGGACAAGATTAGCTATATTGAATGGGCGCTTGATTCTGAATACATTCTTTGTGGTCTCTACAAAAAGCCAATGATACAGGCTTGGTCACTTACCCAGCCAGAATGGACATGCAAGATAGATGAAGGACCTGCTGGTATTGCATATGCGAGGTGGAGCCCAGATAGCCGCCACATACTCACCACATCGGACTTCCAGTTGCGTTTAATTGTTTGGTCATTGTTAAACACAGCTTGTGTGCATTTACAGTGTCCAAAGCATGCTTCCAAAGGAGTTTCTTTCACGCGAGATGGAAAATTTGCAGCAATATGCACGAGGCGAGATTGCAAGGACTATATAAATCTGTTATCTTGTCAAACGTGGGAAAACATGGGCAATTTTTCCGTGGACACTCAAGACTTGGCTGATATTGAATGGTCGCCTGATGATAGTGCTATAGTGATATGGGATTCACCACTTGAATACAAGGTAATGACAATGTATTATGTTTTTCTTCCCTATCCCTCTTAACCTTTGAAATATTATGGATTAAAATATTCCACTGAATTTAACCAGGGGTGAACTAAAGAAAACATCAAGAATTTGCAATTCTAACAGATGATCAGAACATGACGTGTTACTCAAGTTGGTTCTCAATCCCACTGCACCCACTTAAGTTGGATTAGGGATGTTAGTGAAATTAATGCGTTAAATATTTGCATAATCATCATTATTAAAGTACATGCATTTGATAATCAAAGTTTCATGCATGTTTTCTATATCTATTTATATGTTGCTTATAGTCTGTTGCTACTTGCTTTTATATAACCCACTGGTTATGCTATAAATTATTGTTTGAAATTTGTGGTATATACAATTTCCTAAAAATTCGTCGTTTTTGTTTAATATAGGTTCTAATATATTCTCCAGATGGAAGGTGCCTTTTCAAGTATCAAGCATATGAAAGTGGATTGGGAGTTAAAAGTGTGTCCTGGTCTCCTTGTGGTCAGTTTCTGGCAGTGGGAAGTTATGACCAGATGCTGCGGGTCCTGAGTCACCTAACTTGGAAGACATTTGCAGAGCTAATGCACCCATATACAGTCCGAGGCCCTTGTTGTGCTGCTGTTTTCAAAGTACTTCTTTTAGACACTTCCCATGTTAATAGTAATGCATTTTGAAAATTTTACTTACCTTGCCCCTGAAATTGCAGGAAGTAGATGAACCACTACAACTTGATATGTCTGAATTATGTTTGAGTGATGATTTTTCCCAAGGGAATGATGGTAAGCACAATTGCTGTGGGAACCAGTTCTTTTTTCTTTGGCAATCACACCACTTTTTGTAAAGCATTGTTGCTTTGTAATTTGACAGCAGGAAGTCATTTCCTGAACCATTTTTTGTGGTAACATGCCAGGAATTGCTGAAAATTTCCAACTTTAGATAATTTTCAATAAAACTTTCTTGAGTAACATATCTTCTTGAACATTAATGGGGTTATGTCAAAGTTCGCTTAAATTCAAGAGACTAAAGAGATTGAAAATTGCTTGGTTTATTTTTCCTGTTAGGTATGATTTATAGCTTGTGATCATTTGAAATTTTCTTTCTTTTATATTTTGATAACTCAACTAAGGTTATTTGCCACTGGACTTCCAAATTGGTTTTCCGTGCACATTCTTCTCTAATTTGTGTGAAAAACAACTGCTTCCCATGAACAAGCCAGTTACTTGATCATTTCATTAGCCATTAGATTTTTTCTTTCATTATTCTCTTCCTCATGGTTATAGAATATAGATGACATAGAAGTATGAAACCATTCATGTATTTTCACCTAACAAATTAAGCTTTGGGTGACATGATATTAGAGTTAGGTTGTCTACACTTCAAGGCTAAAGCCATTCTGCATGAGGGTTGTGTTATAAAACAACATTATGAAACCATTTATCTGTCTTTATCTATCTGCTTAAGCTTTTAGGATAGTTGTTTCGTGACACTCATTCTTCTTTTTTTTCCTCTTCTTATTTTTATTTCTCCAAGCAGATTCTCCGGAAGAACCGTTTAGAGTCAGGTATGAGGTTATGGAAGTTCCTATCAATTTACCATTCCAAAAGCCTCCTGCTGAGAAACCTAACCCCAAACAAGGAATTGGTAAGCTACACATCTCTAATTTTCAAATGCCATAAATTATGAGCTTTCTTGTTATGTAATTTAATAGTCACATAATAGAAGCAACGGCTCTTAATTACATTAAGTGTAACTAACTAAATAAAGAAATATTATGCGTGTGAAAGTTATAAAACTGTAGGAAAGTTGCAGTTTATTAAAGAAAAAATGTTTTGGATAAATAAAATTACTGAATTGTCCTACACTAAAAGAAGAGGGTGTGTAGTTACTAAAATAAATAAAGGGTAAAAATATCTTAAAAATATGTACACGAAAACATTGTTTCGCCTTTATATATTTTTATAGATTATAGATAAATAGAAAGAAATGGAATTTCTTAACTTGGATATGATTTTCTGATCTGTATGATTTTTGGGTTGCCAAGTATTAGCATGAAGCAGAATCATGACAATAGAGACAAAGTTGGTAGCTTGAAGCCTTGAAGGCTTGAACCAGTGAGTAGATCAGGTTGCAAACTGATCAAGTGATTGGTATATGGAAATGCAACCATTCATGTTTTAGCAAATACCTTGTACACCTCCATAGATTTTGTTAGTATCATATCGTCATAATATTATTTAG
The DNA here is from genome assembly GCF_000230855.2 of Cajanus cajan. NCBI lineage: Eukaryota > Viridiplantae > Streptophyta > Magnoliopsida > Fabales > Fabaceae > Cajanus > Cajanus cajan. The sequence goes on along the minus strand of NC_138523.1, from coordinate 48,469,698 downwards.
TTTCTATCTTAACATGGTCCTCAAGGCAGTGCCATCCACCATGACTTGTAACAGCTTCTAGGTTTATACGTTTAGAATTTTCATCCAACTCTCAAATATAGGCTAGAGACTACTTTATTATTCTTTAGTTCATATTCTTCATTGATGACTCTTTGGTTTCTGCAGTATCACATCTGTTTCTTACTTTCTTTCAATTGTAGTTTGCTGAACTGACTGAATCATCTTGTTGTCTTTGAACTCATTAAATGTCTTTTGTCCCTTGGTTTGCTTGATGGCTCTTGGAAGCTATAAATAAAGGTTCCCATATGACTAAACACATTTTTGTTGCAGGGATTTTGTCATGGAGCAATGATAGCCAATACATATGTACTCGTAATGATAGTATGCCTACAGTACTTTGGATATGGGATATTCGACATCTTGAGCTTGCTGCAATCTTAGTGCAGAAGGATCCTATCCGAGCGGCAGCTTGGGACCCAACATGCACACGCCTTGTTGTCTGCACCGGAAGCACTCACTTGTATATGTGGACCCCATCAGGCGCTTACTGTGTTCATGTTCCTCTACCACAATTTACTATAACAGACCTGAAATGGAATTCTGATGGCAGTTGTCTACTTCTTAAGGACAAGGAGTCATTCTGCTGTGCTGCTGTACCCTTGTTGCCAGAATCTAGTGAATACAGCTCAGATGATTATAAGGAATGAAACAAAATGATGGTAAATATGAGTGGCCATGTATCTCTGTGCATCTGGTAGATAAAGATCATACAAAATCCTGCAGCTGTGAGAGTCCGTTTGAATGGAGTAGGGAAAGTAATTCTCAAGAGAAAAGGCTTGTTTGTTACTGTCGCTTCCAGTGGATCAGGGAGGGTATGTTTATAAGCATTTTGAGGAAGGGGGCAATGGAGCAAAGCTATGTAGGAACATTTGGGAAAATTCAATGGCCATCTCGGCCTTTGTTGTAGGAGCATAGATTAAACAGCATTATGTTTTCCTTTTTGATTTGGAAGCCTTTAAGGTGTAATGCTGTTGATTGGAATGCCACTTATTTTTCTATCTTTAGTATATTACACTTGAAGTGCAAGTTATGAAATTGCCTCTTCAAATTCCTTCAATGTTTTTTTTTTTTTTTTTTTTTATGTTGCATAAGTGCCTTTTAGAAATGTTTCCATCACTAGATTTCTAGTAATGGAAATTATGTAGCAAAATTGAGTCGCTTGAAAAGATGTAGTAAAAGTTTAACTATTTTCACAATCTTAATGCATTTTATATATTGAATACGTTAAATATTTTTATTTTTATTTAATATTTTTTTATACTATAATGGAAGGATTTATAGGAATATATAGTACCACCCAGCAATTTCGACAATATAAAAATATGCTAAACAACTGTGATTAGATAAAAAAAAATGATATCATATATCATTAAGAATTAGATAATCTGTAACACATAATGGACATGTATGAATAATGATATACATAACAAATTTTTTCTTTTCATTTTATGCACTTAATACATAAATTAAAAAATATATAAAGAAATATTTATTATATTTAAAAATTAAATAGAAGTGAGTTATAACTCCGATTAAAAATTATGTCTCAGTTATATGCATTATTGGTCTTATCTATGATGGGAAAAATAAATAAATTAGTGCAACTACATATTAACTAACCGGTAGCAAGATCCAAATGCTAAAGAGCGAAGCTTATTGAATCTCTTTGGCAAAGATTCCAATAATGGATGTGTCGATTTCTCTCTCTACAACGCGTCCTCCGTTTTCTCTCTCCCGCCAACTTTTCCTCCGCCCGCGACTGCTGCGTTTCTCCCCAAATTTCGGAGTCTTCCTCCGCAAGCCGCCGTCGATTTCCCGCCAAAACAAACTCGCCGTCACAGCTCTTCAGCTTTCGAATCAGACTCAGAATGACGATTTTGTCCTCGAAGACGTTCCGCATCTCACCAACTTCCTTCCCGATTTGCCGGTACCACCAACAACTCTTCCTATTTTACATTTCTTCTTTTCAAATCTGCTTTCGATCACGTTCTTCATTGTGATTCTGTGGACTAGCACGTAGAATGACGTAAATGTAAAATGAGTGAAAGGACATAGCTATGTTTGAATAAACTTCTCAGGAATCACTTCTAGGAAGGAAGGAGAACTGAAATAAAATTTTCCATAACCTAAAACTAGTTTATGTTTAAGTTGAAATTAAGATGTTTGAATAAACTTCGTCAAGAATCACTTCTAACAGTGAAAAATAGGAAGGAAATTCAGTTATTATGTTGTCTAATAATGGTAAAAGTTAGTTGGTAAAAGTTTCATTAGTTTCATTTAAATCCTCCTCCTCATATATTCTATTTTTTTATTATGTTGGTAAGATATAAATATATTATTATGTAATTATAGTTTTTTGATATTTTAGTTTTTATAAACTGTAAACCAATTAGAAATCTCCATAAATATGACTTCTAAATCAGCTATTACATAAGTCAACAATCTTAAAGCAGTTTATGATTGGATTTAAATGTATAAAAGCTTTTACATTGTTAGTGCATATATTTTTTTATTCATATTTTGTTAAAAGAATGAAAATAAATAGTGCTAATAGTGAATATTTAAAATAAATAATATGTATTAAAAAAACTATTGAAATAAAAAATATATAATATTAAAATAATTGGTACATGAAGTATTTTATTAAAATATTAAGTGTTAAAAAGAGAAAAATAATGATAAATTATAAGCTAAAATGTTACTTCAAGTAAACAACTAAAGAAACACTATAAACTGAAAAAACAAACACATTTACCACCAATTATATTTTGGTCAAACAAGTTTATAAACTAATTCTATATTGGTTGAGCAGTGTGCGTGAGTTCAATTCTTATGGATAAAAAAATTATAAACTAATTAAAATTGACTTCTGAAACACAGAGGTGGATCAGAAAAACACACTATGATCTTTTGGAGTTGGGCAATTATTGTTCCCATACTCAATCACTAATTTTTGGATTGTTGTACTTTGCTTCATAGGAGGTTGTCTCTGGTTCTCTGGGTCTTATACTTGTACATAACCTTTTCAAATATTTATTTTAATTCCAAATTCTGCTATTTCAGTTTTTCTCTTTTCTAACTCTTTTGAAAACGAAAGCTCGTCCATCAAACCCAAGGACTTCGGTTATAAGGTTGATACTTGATACAAGTGATCGGTCAAAAAGTTTAATAAGTATGAATTTACTTTGTTGGAATTCATGGAAGCTTTGATGTCAGATTTTCAGTATATTTGAGAAGCAATAGGTTTGTCCAGTCACATTGGAGTTTATGTTAGACAGTTTGTTGTTCCAGGAAGGATTTAAGGTCTTTTGGATGTGTGCTATTAGAGTATTATGATTTGTACCGTGGATAGTAATGCTGTACTTTTACATCATGATTTTTCCAGGAACATTTATTATTGAAATGGTTGTCTATTTTGGCTTCTCAATGAAGTCAGCATCCTTCTTGGGGCATTTTCTTGTGGATTTTGAACAAAACCTTATTTTAGCCTCTCATTAATATTTTCATTCTCAATTTAGTCCATCAGATCATTTTTAACTATTCAGTTCCTCACTGTCTCTGGTTAAGATTTGCATCAATTTTGTCCCTTACGAGGTGAACTTAAGGTAAATTTTGATTGCAATAGGACTAACTTGGTGTGGATTTCAATAATTGGTTAATGAGGGACTACTGTGCAAAAAATTGAACTGAGATACTAAATTGAGAATGAACATGTTAAACTAGAGTTTTTGGCAACATACGATCAGTAAAGGGATTGGGGCTCTTCAATGCTGTGTGTTTGATTTTCTTTGTTCTTCTGGTGTATTAGTTGTTTAAAGGGGTTTTTTCCTTCCAAATATGTTTTCTCTATGCTGAATAATTTCCTTTTCAAAAAAGATTTGCCTTTTTTTCTTCTTCTTTCTTTTCTAACCATATTGGTGATTTCTGATATTTCCTTTCTTGCAGTCATATCCAAACCCATTACAAAAGAGCCAAGCTTATTCAATTGTCAAGTAAGTCCACTCTTACAATTTGTTTAAAAAAATGTTTGTGATTTCGCACTGTAACTTAAAAGACTATATTTTCTAGTTCTCAAAACTTTTTGTTTCTTTTAATTTAAGGAGAAATTTTGTGAGCCCAGATGATGTGGTTGCACAAAATGTAAGTGACACAATTCTCTCTACACTTGTTTGTGAATTATCTTTTTTATGAATGATTGATGTCTCTCAGCATTTCTCTATATTTCTTATTATGTTTCATGTCCAGGTTGTTATTCAAAAGGAAAATCCTAGAGGAGTTCATTTTCGGCGGGCAGGACCTAGAGAAAAGGTATAAAACATGGAAATGTCTGATCCTTTGTAATCTTTAGAAACTGATAACACCTTATATTATTAGGTTTTTTTCAAGCCAGAAGAAGTACGTGCTTGCGTGGTGACTTGTGGTGGATTATGCCCAGGAATTAATACAGTGATTAGGGAAATTGTATGCGGCTTGAACAACATGTATGGTGTTCAAGACATACTTGGGATTGAGGTGAGTTTTGTTAATTGAAGACTTAATGACTATTAGTTTAAATTAATAGTGTTATTTTTATAAATTTTAATAATAATCTGATTATTCTGTTGTTTGTCGAATGGTTAATGCATCATTTCTGGATTTTAATCTCTTCTTTTGTAGCTGAAGAAATTTATTAAGATGAAGAGAAAAAAAATTACAAAGAGAAAGCCGGGTAAGGAATCCTCCTAAACAGAAGAACAAAGAGAAAACGACTGAGAAAAAGAGGGAAGGATTGCATAAAACATCAAAAATCATAACAAATTTGCTAATGGAGGGGAGCCACAGAACTTTTTTTACCAGCATTTTATGATTTTTGCTAGAAAGACTTAAATATCTCAATTCTTAAGGTCGAAAATTTTAGGTTATTTTCGTTGATAAAAATAGTTCTTACTGAAAGGAAATTTTTATATGGGCACATTAAGAAGCAAAGGGTATAGTTGGAACAAAGTATAAACAGAGTGGAAGTTGATAACACTTTAAAGACACTCGTATTCTTCTTCAACTAAATACACCAATTCAAAGAACTGCATAAATTCAGCATCAGAGTTTTTTCTCCTTGTTTATCAAAAGCCTTGAATTTGATTCAGAAGGAACTTTTCGAAAGTGAAGGTACTACAATGAAACTTCATCAAGTCATACCAAACTAATTATGTAAGGAAAGTACCTGCCTGATGGTCACCTTATAAGTTAGAACATATAACCATACATTAGATGTAATTATCTGAAAAGATAGGTAGCTTGGCAACTTTGGAGTAATTTTTTTGAGCTTTTAGGAGATTACTGGTTTGTCCCCTAATTTGGAAGCAGAAGTGATAATAAGATATTTTATGTGGTGCACTTTACCGGAAGAATGGAAGTTAATTCCAGACTTATAAGAAATAAATTTCCTTCTCTACATGCACTGTGTGACCGTATCTTTTTTTTTTTTTTTTTTTTTTTTTTTTTTAACTTTGCTGTTGATTTTCACTTATGGATTTTTAAACATAGTTCTTTTTCTGATACAGATATACATGAAATTGTCTGAACTGATGTCTTTTAGCATTCTTTCCTTATATCTCCCTTGTGACAATTTCTGAACCACATTTTTTTCTTGTTTGTTTGTTAATTCTTGTTTTATTAGATTTTTTTTAAAAAAAAATTTGTGAATGAGATGGAATATCATTTATAGAATTATAGTTTATCAACTTTTTATTTTCATATCGTTACTTGTAATTTCAACTGTCTTTTTTGAGTTTTTAAATGTTATTACCACTCCGAGCATAGTTTTGCAGTTTATTTTGGGGTCTTGCTAGCCAATGCCCTAAATCTTTAAATACACCTTATTAAATGATTTTAATTACTTCAAAGGAAATTATTAACTGAATATGTATTTTCAATGTAATAGATAGTAAATACTCTATTTTGTTTCATTAACCAGTGCCCTTGGTCGTTGGTTAGCATTTGCCTTTATTTTATGATCTTTTGACAAGTTCTTATTTGTCATCACATTAATTTTGAAACTGATTTAGGGAGGATATAAAGGGTTTTATTCAAAAAATACCAAGATATTGAATCCTAAAGTGGTTAATGATATCCATAAACGTGGTGGCACCTTTCTTTGCACATCTCGTGGAGGACATGATACACACAAGATAGTAGATAACATTGAGGACCGGGGAATAAATCAGGTGGATACTAGTTAAATTGTATTCATTTTTCTATAAATTATGTACATGATATCTGGACTAAACGAGATTTGGTCTGGGTATATTAGGTATACATTATTGGAGGTGATGGTACTCAAAGAGGAGCTGCACTCATTTATGAGGTAATTGGTTACTTGAACACAATTAATTATTGTCTTCAAATAGTCAATCCTGTAGTTTATTTATGGAATAATGATGTATAATCATCTTTTTATGAAGGAAGTTAAAAAGCGTGGTCTTCAAGTCGCTGTGGCTGGGATTCCAAAGACAATTGATAATGATATTGCTGTAAGTTCTTAGCCATAATATATTCTGAACTTTTTTTCTTACAGGGAGATTTTTAATCATTAGCCAGATTTGGTCTGGGTTTGTTTTATGGAATAATGAAAACATGTTACAACCCAAAAACCAGGGCAAAGACATTAGAATAATGCACAGGATGGCTATCCAACCTAGCAAGCTGCAAGCCTTCCAATCATGTACCAAAATCAAAGGAAAATTCTACTGGAAATCTGATGAAGTTTTCCTAAAACTAGGGCATTCCAAAAATTGCAAACTGCAAAGCAAAATTGAAATTCCTAGGATTTCGTCATTTTAAAATTAATGGGGCTTATAAAATCCAACTTTGACCTCAGTTACGTGATTAATTCATAACAAAAATAGACCAAGTTCATATGGGGATCCAACTTGTATATAATGAAGCAACTGTGCAAACTAGTTCTCCAATGTCATATGTCCTTTGGAGTATGAATATGATGCCAAAAATGGCATTGGAACCAATTTGATTTAAAATTTAACATTGAAAGACATTTTTGATGTATTTTATACTGAAGAATTTGTCACTGGAGAATAGAGATTCTGTGGCAAGAAGTGAAACCCTTAAGGAAGGAAAAAGACTACCTGGAGTAATCAATGGCATTGGGTTGAGTCCATTGTGGTTGGTTGACTGGTTGTCGATGATAAAGGTTTGCTTGTAATAGATTTTACTAGTGATGAAGGAAGCTATCACTTGATTCCCTTGTCATTTTTTTGGTAGGTATTTAGTTGGTAGATTTCAGGGCTAAACTAGAATTGATCAGAGTAAAGATTGAGCAGATTAGAATTTTGAAATCTCCTTATTTAAAGGTGGCATGTTTACTGAATTCCCTGCTTCTCTTCTGAATCAAAACAGGGAGCTTGAAGAGATTTACATGAAAAGGAGTAGTGGGTTTCTACACTATTGTATGACTTGTATCAACCAATTTCACACTCTGTTGGCTTCACTAGGATGGCTCAATACACTGTTTTTGGAGTCATTTTCTATTATTCTCTTGTTTGGTTGTTGGGGAGTTGGATATTAATTGTCATTCTCTCTTTCAATGCTTGTCAAGTAAAGATCTTAGTGAGAGTGGTTATCATATGGTACCTTAAAAATATATCGAGGAATCAAATATGGTAGAATCTTGTTACAATTCATATTTATGCTGTTTGTATTTCAGAAATCTGCTATGTTTGAAAAACTAATTTCTTTCAGTTAAATTTAGTTTGCGAATTATATTGCAAAATGATTTTGACTATTAGTTTTTTTTTTCCTAACAAGAAATTTGTGAAGAAAGAAAGGAAAGATAAAATGCAAGATGATAACAAATCATAAAAGATGTAGATTTTCTTTTGATAATTTGGTTTTCTTTTTCATGCTTCGTTCTACTACCCTGTAAAGATCAAAACTTCTGAATATTTCTTGTTCATTTGTATTACGGGAACAGTTTTTGTTGGTTTTATTTGTGATATATTATACACTAATTCTTTTACGTGAGGTTTGTCTTGGTGTATCATATGTAATTCAGTAATTTTAGCTAGTCATTTATATCGGAACACTGGTCTACTTTTAATAGCATTCTGCTTTGTCTAAGAATTTGGTTAAGACAGAGATCAATGTTTACGTTTCTGTAGGTGTGTGTGCAATCATGTGTCTACTGTCTTGGCTTGGAGATATTACATTTGTTTGTTGTCCATATAACATTTATAATATTTATTAAATAAATATATACTTGGACAAAGGAAGCATTTTTTATGTTATTTTGCTTGTTTGGCTCCAGGTGATAGACAAATCTTTTGGATTTGATACTGCTGTGGAAGAAGCCCAGAGAGCCATTAACGCTGCACATGTGGAGGTTGAGAGTGTCGAAAATGGAGTTGGAATTGTCAAGCTGATGGGCAGATACAGTGGTAAACAATATTATGCAAATGCTCTATTCTGTTTTTTCTTCTGTTTTTGTATTGCAATTCTAATTTTCTAAATTTTATTCAATGAAATGGCAAAAAAATGGTAGCTTTTGTAGGATGAATGAAATATTAGTATTAGATTTTTAAGCATCCTATTTCTCTTTTCAGAGATATACTTTACAAGCTTCCATCTGCAGGTTTCATTGCAATGTATGCAACATTGGCAAGTCGAGATGTGGTAAGGCATTTGCCCAATCTCAGTTATCAGTAATTATCACTCTTGGTGAACTGATTCTTTTAGTAGTGTAAAATTTGTATTTCATTATTGTTACATTTGCCATCCCACAAATTAATATAATGGATCATAAGCTTTAGGACTTGTAAAATAATGAGATATTTGGGAAAAGTTTGCCCTATGTGGGTGAGGTCTTTGTATTTATAGTAAATTAGGCTAGCTGTACAATGTTTTGGGAGATAGTTCAGAAGACAGATACTATCCTGCATATTAATCACCTGGATAATACATTTTTTACTTTCAACTCTCTCTTTATTTGGATCACAGATGTAAATCATGCCCAACTTATTCCAAAGGTAGTCGCCATTCCCATTAAGTGCCTCCGTGAGGATATCAACTATTTGATCTAAAATTCTAACATGTCCAACGTGTTAAATTCCATCTTAAAATCAATTGGCATCAAGTGATATTGCCCAACAGATATATAAGTCGCATCCCATGAATTGAGGTAGGTGATATGGGATTTCCCAATCCCAATCCCAATGCCAACACCCCCCTCCAGAGATATGTCTACCAAAACAAGTGATACCTACCAGAATATTGAGAATAGGCAAATCACGAATTATGGGCTACAGGCTCTAAAGGATGCATAAGTATTAAGGTAGGCAATGTGGGATTTCCCAATAAAGTGGATACTAATTCTTGTTAGAATCTTTTCCCAAATAAAGTAGCAATCATAGTTATCATTCTTAGATACTGGCGCGGAGTGCCCGACCCCAAAACTGCTGTAGCAGGATAGTGAATTACGAATGAACTTTAATCTGAATTTTTTTATTAATATTTAATTTATTATATTATATGTTATGCTTTAAATAGTTATTTTTAAATACTATTATTAATTTAATTATATTATATTCTAAATAGAAAGAGAAAAAGAAATTAAACTGGACTCAAATTGAGGTCCAACAAAACAAAACCAAAAAGAGAAAAGAAAAGCATTTGGGCCACATGGCCCAATTTCCTTGAAGCCCTAACTCTAGGACCACACCCCCCCCCTCTTTCAGCAGCTACCTAACTCCCATTTTAGACAAATATTTCATCAAATATCTCAGTTGACTCCCTATGACGTGTTTCTAATTTCAGAAAATATATATTTTTTAATTTCATTTTCTGTGGTAAATGACTGTTCAAACCTCTTTTATGATGTTAAAGATATTTTAAATGATTGAAAGGAGTTCATCATGAAACTCTTATTTGCATTGATTGATACTTTTTTTTTTTTATCTGAACATTAAGAGAGGAATAGAAATGCCTACTAATAACTAGAGTTGTAATAGGATTGCTGCTTGATTCCAGAGTCTCCCTTTTATTTGGAAGGGAGAGGTGGGCTTTTTGAGTTTATTGAACAGAGGCTAAAAGAAAATGGACATTTAGTTATTGTGGTAGCAGAAGGAACTGGTCAGGAATATGTTGCTGCAGAAGTGCATGCAGCAGATAAAAAGGATGCATCAGGGAACAAGCTACTTCTTGATGTTGGTCCATGGTTATCTGATAAGATCAAGGTATGCTGCATTATTTTTCCTTCTCTTGTGTTTTCTTCACTGTTATAGATTTGTATTATATTTGAATAGCTGTATTTTAACTTGTATTTATAGACACTTTAAATTCACTGGACTTAAAAGACTACATAAAATTGGTGATCGTTTGAAAAGCTGATTTCAGAACTTTTAAGATTCATGACCCTAGCAAAAAATCTACTCCGAAGAAAGTCCTGCATATCCTTTTAGATCCTGATTTATGCTTTAATATAGCATATGATTATGGGATCGGTTAACAAGAAAATTCAAACGATCATATACAAATAATAAGAAGTTTTATTACAATTGTTTTTGTGTCTTTGTATATAAGTCTCTTCTAATAACTTAATAGGGAGTTAGGGACTATGGAATTAAAAGCTATTAAAAAGTATAAATTGCACCAGCCGGGAATTGAACCCGGGTCTGTACCGTGGCAGGGTACTATTCTACCACTAGACCACTGGTGCTTCATGTTACTTGAAATTTAAAATTATTTTTAGCACTTTGTTTTTGGGAGGTGTTCATTTTGAAAAGGGGAAAATACGCATACTCTAATTTTGGTCATGTACAAATAAGTATGCTGTCTTTCACTGCACCAAGTGAGATAAAATCTGCTCGAAGTTGACAAAAAGACACAAACACCTCTTTATTTCATGAATTCATACACGTTTTTTTATTTTATATATTTTTACTGTTATACAATTGATTCAAATATACACAAACTTGGGATAAATTATTTTTCTTATATTAAATTATAAAATCAAGAAACAAATCAGGTAATAAACAAGTTTAAAAGCCTGAGAAAAACATTCTCATATTTAATAAATGAAAAAAATAGTTTGTGACTGGAAAAAAAAAAACACTAACAATACAGTTATTGTCACCTTTTTTCCTGCTCCCATAATTGATATTTAATATAGCATTTGTATATCTTCAATCAGAATATAAAAGGCATAAATCAGGATCATACAAGATATGCTAACTGATCCCATAATTATATATGCTAACAGAATCCATATATTGGCGAGTTAAAATATCAATTATGACATGCTTGATCTTTATCATCTTAAAGGTATCCACTTAGTTTCTTGGTCTTTTTTTTATTTTTTATTTTTATTGCAGGATCATTTCACAATGTCTCGAAAGATGCCAGTGAATATGAAATATATAGGTATTCTCACGAGTTTACCACAAAAATGTTTCTGATTATAGCTATTACATTTTTCATGTAGCCACTAAAACATTATTATTGAATTATGATTATTATAATACGAGGAGTACGATTGGTTAGGGAGGAAAAGGATTTATTCATATGAGAATATAATATTTTAATCATGTGGGTCATAACATGATAGTATATATGTGCAAAATTTTGAAATCAAATACAAAAGGAGTATTTCTTCACTACTTTTTTTTTCATTATAAAACTTGTTTGTGTTACTTTCATAGATCCAACATACATGATTCGAGCTATTCCAAGTAATGCCTCGGACAACATTTACTGCACTCTTCTTGCTCATGGTGCTGTTCATGGAGCTATGGCTGGATATACTGGCTTCACAGTTGGGCCTGTGAACAGTAAACAAGCTTATATTCCAATTGCTGTGAGTCGTTCATTTTATTAGCACATCTTCACATTCAATTCAAGTAAATTGCTTGTTTTTACTAAAATTATGTTACTCTTAACAATCTTATTATTTCTGGATATATCTTTTGCAGGTTATTTATTAGTTTTTTACAGACTAGAATTCAGTAGAAAACCTTCCTAGACTAAAATAGCAAGGGTTGTAGAATAGAATAATATATATGAAATAAGTAATGATACATGTACAATAAAATTATACAAACAACTTGTCATAATTATTTTGTGTCTATCTCCCTCCATCATTGGTAAGAGATAGACATAAAAAGTGATGTTATACTCAAAGACCAACTCTTCCAAATGTTGGGTTTGGGTGATATAATTATTGATAATTTAGGTCATTGGAGAGTGGAGATTGTGTTGTACCTCGTTTCTCATATATAATGTGATTTTCAAGGCATTATATAATATAGGAGCTGACCATGGAACATGTTGCAGCGTGTGACGGAGAGACAAAACACAGTGAAGCTGACGGATAGGATGTGGGCTAGACTTCTTGCATCGACGAATCAACCAAGTTTTATTGGCTCTGATCAAGAAAGAGTTGACAAAGAGATACTGAAGATATAATAAATAATAATAATATGAATATGATTTCTATCTAGGTTTAATGGATATCCATTGATTAGTCAGATGATGCATTAACATTTAATTTATTTAGCATATGGGAGCTGATACCTGTTCATTTTTTTGTATTTTATTAATTATGCACACCTTATGCACCTAGAATATGTTTACAAATTTTGAAATACAAAAATTGGTTAACTGTTTTTAGAATAGCCTAGAATGTGTTTGCATTTGAAGGGCAAACATAACAAGATTTTATTATGTTGTTTTTTCGTTTACATTTTTAATTGGATGGTGCATTAACATACGGTGGCTGATGTTGCCTATTTTTTGAATAGGGAAGTTGACATGCTGAAAATCAGAATTTAATAGGGAAGTTGGTATGATTAGAGTCATGGCGTAACCATACGGTAGGTGTACTTTGTGACCTGGATAGAAATTATAGCTTTAAATAGCCTCTTAATATGCTCTGGTGACGGCTACTGCCTTTATACAAAGGCATAAATGAAACTAGTATGTGTAAATTTTGTATTTTATTACTATTTTTATAAAATAAAAAAGACTTGGTATAAAACATTTGAAACATAAGAAGAATTTTTAATTTGTTAATTAGCTTCTTATTATCATTAAGGATTAAAAAAGAAATTAAAACTTTTATATAATGTTCAGAATTTTTTTATTACTTTAATATATTTTAAATAAATAAAATGACATGAATAAATTTAAATAAGGATTAATTTAAACTTTTTTATTGATAAGATCTTTTTTAATTCTAAATAATTATTTATTATGGTTTTTATAATTTTAAAATTGAAAAAAAAAAACACATTTTTAGTGATTGTGAGTAAAATTTGTACTCAAAAAAGAAAATATAGATAATGAATTGAGAGAGAAAAGTCAAAACTCTTACCTTTATATATATATATATATATATATATATATATATATATATATATATATATATATATATATATATGAGATCTTTTTATTCTAGGAGTAAGTCTATCTAAATTTATTCTGTTCAATAACTCATGTTCTACATCAAATTTTAACAATCTAACCGTTAAATTTAAAGTTCTTAATGCATAGATTAAATCTGGAAATTTTTAGAAAATTTGAAAATCATTTGATACTTCATTTCATTAATTCAAATTGACAGATAATCATAAAATTATTTTATATATTGATTTGAATTAATGAAACGGAGTATCAAATGATTTTCAAATTTTTTAAAAACTTTCATATTTGATCTATGCATTAAGAACTTTAAATTAAATAGCTGGATCGTTGAAATTTGATGTAGAACTTGAGTTATTGAACGGAATAAGTCTAGGTAGACTTACTCCTGGAATAAAAGAATCTCTCCTTTATATATATATATATATATATATATATATATATATATATATATATATATATCTAGAGAGAGAGAGAGAGGATATTGAATTATTTTAGCAAATTAAAAAGAAAAATGGTTGACACGAGGTTAACTTGTGTTTTTAATTCAACTTTTGTCTGTTATAAAATAACATTTGATTAATAAAAATTATATTTCGTAATTGTTAAATTTGAAATATGACGTGAATATGTCTATAATATATATGTGTGGGGTTGTTATATATATATATATTTTGCATTAATATAATGTTGGGGGTGTGGTTCATTCAATGAGTAAATGTATAAATTGAAAAGGTAATGTTATATTTGTTATTAATATGAATTAAAGTAGGACTACTTGATAACATTAATTAATTTTAGGTCATAGATGCATAATTACTTTTTCATCATAGAAACTAATTTTAGAAGAGTCCAATTATGCTCACCAATCCAAGTGATTGCACATTTTAAAATGTGAAAAAATAACGAAGAAAAATCACTCGTTAATTATCCTTGTGAATCCAAAATACTGACGAGAAGTTGCAAAAATGTAGTGATAAATTTAAAGGTGATGCACTCGCTTCTATAAGCAAGAAAACAAATGGAAAAAGGTCGTTAGTATACCTTTACTCTTATAGAGAAACTTGATGAAAGAAATGAGCAGTGTTTGCATCATAAACTTTTGTGCTTAGAAAGTAAGATTCTATATTTACTTATTTACATATTTTTTTTTAATTAGAAAAAAATTAAAAGGAATGGATTATATTCATATCAGGAATTAAAATATAAAAAAAAATAAGTGTTTTAGGCGAAGTGAGACAGCGCCATTGACTTGTGTCTATTACTGATATACTAGTTGCAGCCACATTTGCACATTACTAATATATCTTCGCCAAAAAGGAAAATTAAAAAAAAAAAATATTTGTCAATTTTTAGAGGGAAGACCCGTGACTTCTCTTTTTTGCTTTGTTGGTTTTGGCTAAACCACTGTGCAAGTGTATGAATTATACATCTAAGACTAAGAGGGTGGTTTGATGTGGTTTGTCAAAATCAAGTTGGAGATGAGTGTCCAAATGTACTATAACCATATCATTAAAGCACCAACCTTTTTTCTAGCTTGCAAATTGCAATGCAATGTATACTAATCAGCAAGATCTTAAACAAAAGCAACTTGTTGACTCTTTGCATTACAAGTTGCCAAAGTCTTGTCCCTATTTCTTTACTTCATTTATTTGCACCCTGTACAAAACAGCTATATTGCTAACAGCCAAAGATCAAGTTGAGAATCTTATTAATAAATATTTTTTTAACTTTTTGGTTGTTCATGGTATTTTCAGATCGAGAATCAAATACTACTCTGGGAATTACGGAAATCCATTTTAAGAGAATGAGAGTTTTCTCAACAAATGTTTTCTCATACTTATTTTTAGTTGTCTAGGTATCTTTTTGTTTGAAAACTAAGGACTAATTTCTCAAATTACGAAAATTCATTTAAGAGATCCACTTTTCAAACGTTTTTTTTTCTTCATATACCCGGACATTTTCTTGCATCAAAGGTTTTTAATACACACGAACGTTTTGTTGCTTCAATGTGGGGTACCACAGAAGACCATTTAATTTGGATAAGATTATGTAATTCCAGAGTGAAAGCCGTGTAAGGCTCCATTCATCAACTAGACAAACGTAGCTACATCATCAATTCTGATGTATCCCACATCACAAGTGACAGACATGTCTTTAACTCTCTCTCTATATATCTCTCAATTGCTATTCTTTTTCTGCATCAACTGCTTCCAAAACTTCTCAAAGATGGCCACAGAAGAAGAAACCACAACTTTGAAACTGTTGCGCCAATATCTCTTAGGGGATGTTTCAGACCCTTTTCTCAACAATCTCATTCCTGTAAAACTTGAAGACCCCTCATCATCAGACCTTGATTTGGGTGCAAACTTCCCAGAGCAAAGCAGCTTCTGCACGTTTCTAGAATGCTTTGATCTTGAAGCAGACACAGAAGTGCATGAGGTCCAAATCCAAAACTCTACTGCTACAAGTCCACCCCAGAATTCCTTTTTCGCAGAAGCAATGGTGTCAGAGAAAAAGGAAGCAAGACGTTACAGAGGGGTGAGGAGAAGGCCATGGGGGAAGTTTGCTGCAGAGATCCGTGACCCCAGAAAGAAAGGGAGTAGGGTGTGGCTAGGCACATTTGAGAGTGAGATTGATGCTGCTAAGGCTTATGATTGTGCTGCCTTCAGAATGAGGGGTCAGAAAGCAGTGTTGAATTTCCCTCTTGAGGCTGGAAATTATCATCCAGAGCCTAACACTTGTGGCAGGAAAAGGAGAAGAGAGTACACAACACCTGCCACTACTTCAACTCATGTTATGTCATGAGTGTGTGTGAGAGTATTTGTCAGATACTTAAGTTAATGCAAAGTTTTATACTACAGTTGACTGTGGTGAGGTCTGTTATTTAAATCCTTGACCTATGGTTAAGGAAAGCATATGGGGTGAAATTTAATTAAACAGTTCTCAAAGAAATCCAGAGTCTGTTTGGATATAAACTTAGAAGAGTTTCTAAAAGCTTCTTTATTGAAAAAAAAAAAAAAAATTTCTAATATCCAAACAGATTTCTAGTTCCACTTGTTCATTCAAGGCTTTCGAACTAGAATGGATGATAGTGATCATCTTGATTACATTGTTCAGTCTAACTGACCAAAGGGTGAAGATGACCTCCTACTCGACCTCCTGAGGATACATAAAAAATGGATGCTAATGAGATTTAAAAAGTCAAGAAAGATTGAGTCTGTCTAGTTGATTGAGTTAAAGAAATTATGAGAACCAATTGGCCGACATAAGAGGCTATTAGAATTCTTAGAATTCAGTGTATGTACAGCTGTAAATTAGTTCAGTTATAATGATGAAAATTCTGTTTGTGAAAATAGATTAATAATTTATTATTTGATGAGTGAAACTCAATCTAGCCAAAAGTCAAATAAATTATCAAATGTGAAGACATATCTTAATGGCTGCTGGTAGACCACCACATGATGAACACGAGATATTTTCCATTTTTCCTAAAGATGCATTCACACAATGACGTAGGAAAGAGAGAAAAGAGATATTTTAAATTCCAAAGGTTTATAATTTTATATCATCTAGAACATGTCTGTAGAAGTTTTTCTTCTCATGGCTGTAAAAGATCATCTAACGTTGAACATGTCCAAGTTTCCAACGTAGAACCTTTCTTCTCAGTTCTCACGTTTCCTTGATATAACTTCTTCAGAGACAAAGAAAAACCAACAAGTGCACCATCCATAATCATACTGCGCTTTCTTCTCATGGCTGTAAGATCATGTCTCGATGCATTAGCCTATGATGTGTTTCTCAACTTCAGAGGCTCAGACACACGCCACGGTTTTACTGGCAATCTCTACAAAGCCCTTCATGACAGGGGAATCCACACTTTCATTGATGATGAGGAGCTTCAGAGAGGAGAGGAAATAACACCAGCACTTCAAAGCGCAATTGAAAAGTCCAAGATTGCCATCATTGTGCTCTCTAACAACTATGCTTCTTCCTCATTTTGCTTAGATGAACTTACCTACATCGTTGAGTGCCTTAATAGAAAAGATCTGTTGGTTTTACCTGTCTTTTATAACGTTGATCCTTCTGATGTACGATACCAGAAAAGTAGTTATGGAGAAGCATTAGCTAAGCATGAGGAAAGGTTCGAGCATAACATGGAGAAGTTGCAGAAATGGAAGATGGCTTTGCATCAAGTAGCTAACTTGTCTGGCTTTCATTTCAAATATGGGTACCCCCTCCTTACCAATCTTTTCAACTTATTTTTTTTTTTGGTTGTATTAAGGCTTGTTTGCGTAAACTTATCCCAAAACACTTCTAAGAAAGTAAAATATGTTGAAGATGTGACTCTTGGAAGCCTAACAATCTAAAACTGCAGAAGATTAGAATTTATGAAAAATAAAATTCATGTTAATTGATAGTATGAATCTTCTTTTCCTATTCTTTGGCATAATTTACTTGTGGTTTATTTATATTGTTAGCAATTACATTTTCCTTATGTTTTATAAATATGGTAGTGCACAATTGAATAAAATATGCCATCTGCAAATACAATTTCCTCTTCATTTTCTTTACCCACTACACTCAATTTATATTTGTTGTTATACATAAAAACAACAAAATAGATGGAAAAATGAAATAAATTTCTCCGTAAGTTAAAATTAGTTTATACTTAAGTTAATTTGTAGAAACTCTCTTCTATTAGCTTTTCCAAAGTCTTATTTTTAACTTATGTATAGGTTAATTTTAGCTTGTGGAAAAACTTATCCAAACAGACCCTATGTTTCACTTATCCAAAGATTTGATTTGAGTCTTAAAATTTAAAAAGAAAAGAAATGTTTGTTAACCTTGATATGAAGCTTTTAGTCCAACTTCATTAAAACTT
Organism: Cajanus cajan; assembly: GCF_000230855.2. Taxonomy (NCBI): domain Eukaryota; kingdom Viridiplantae; phylum Streptophyta; class Magnoliopsida; order Fabales; family Fabaceae; genus Cajanus; species Cajanus cajan. The sequence goes on along the minus strand of NC_138523.1, from coordinate 48,451,349 downwards.
TCCTGTTTGAAACAGAGATGGATATGAGTACCAGTTTATTGAGAGGATTGTTGAGTTGGTCTCTAGCAAGATTAATCGTGCTTCTTTACCTATTGCGGATTACCCCGTTGGACTAGATTCACAAGTTTTAGAAGTAAAGAAGCTTTTGGCTGTTGAATTTGATAATAGTGTCCACATGATAGGGATCCATGGAATTGGTGGGATAGGAAAATCAACACTTGCTCGAGCAGTTTACAATTCCATCGCTGACGATTTTGATGGTTCATGTTTTCTTGAAAACGTGAGAGAAAAATCAAACAAACATGGGTTAAAGCATCTCCAAAGCATCCTTGTTTCGGAAATTCTTAGAGATAAGAAAATCAACTCAGCAAGTGTGGAAAAAATAACTTCAATGATGCAGCATAGGCTCCAGCAAAAGAAGGTTCTCTTGATTCTAGATGATGTTGATAATCACCAGCAATTGGAGGCTTTCAAACCTTATTGGTTTGGTCCTGGCAGCAGAGTCATCATCACCACTAGGGACAAACAACTGCTAGCATCTCATGAGGTCAAAACAACATATGAGGTAAAGGAATTGAATAAGAACAATGCTCTTCAATTACTTACATGGAAAGGTTTTAAAACGGAAATAGTAGATCCAAGTTATGAAGAGGTATTGAATTGTGTAGTAACTTATGCTTCTGGCCTTCCATTGGCTTTGGAAATAATAGGGTCCAACTTGTTTGGAAAAAGTATTAAAGAATGGAGATCTGCTATCAATCAATATAAAAGAATTCCCAATAATCAAATCCTAGAGAAACTTAAAGTAAGCTTTGATGTTTTGGAGGAAGAAGAGAAGAGTGTTTTTCTTGACATTGCTTGTTGCTTCAAAGAATATAAATTGACAGAGGTTGAAGATATACTTCGTGCTCTTTATGGTGACTGCATGAAATATCATGTTGGGGTGTTGATTGAAAAATCTCTCATAAAGGTTAGTCAATATGGTACAATTAAATTACATGACTTGATTCAAGACATGGGTCGAGAAATTGACCGAAAAGAATCACCGAAAGAGCCAGGGAAGCACAGGAGATTATGGTTATGGAAAGATATAATTCAAGTTTTAAAAGACAACACGGTGAGTGATACTCGTGAATGGTTTGGGTTGTTATCTTGATTTATCTTGTTTGACCGTCATATTCATATGTTCAAATCATAGCTGTCTTTTGTTTTTCCTTTATAATACGCAAATTCTCTAAACACATATATTGATGTCTTACATATATACTTGTATTGTGGTTGATTTATATTTGCCGTTTTGCATTAGGGAACTAGTGAAATCGAAATCATATGCCTGGATTCTCCCATATTGGGCAAAGAAGAAATAGTAGAATGGAATGGAAATGCTTTCAAGAAAATGAATAACCTTAAAATACTTGTTATCAGAAATGGAAATTTTTCTGAAGGTCCCAAATATCTTCCAAACAGTTTGAGAGTACTGGAATGGTGGAAATACCCTTCGCATTGTTTACCATCTGATTTTCATCCAAAGGAACTTGCCATATGCAAGTTACCTGATAGTTACTTTACGTCATTTGAGTTTGATCGCTTCTCAAAGGTAAGTTTAAAGACTACATTTTCATTGTCTTATATATTCGCTTTAAAATTATTCATCTATACTTCTTAGAATATGGGTTACGAGTCTAACTCAATCTTACAAAACTGATTTGTAAGGTAAGAATTGTCTTCCATTTATATATTCTTTAATTGTCTTATTTTTAGTTAATGTGTAATTTAGATTTTTCCCAATAATACTCATTTTTCCCTGTTTATTTTCTTTGCAGAAGTTTGTCAGTCTAAGTGTTTTGAATTTTGATTGGTGCAAACATTTAACACGGATACCTGACCTATATGGTCTCCCAAATTTGAGTGAACTCTCATTTCAACGTTGTCAGAATTTGATTACAGTTCACAATTCAATTGGCTTTCTGCATAAACTTAAAACATTGAGTGCTGTTGGATGCCGCAAGCTTAGGAGTTTTCCACCTATCAAGTTGACCTCTCTTGAAAAACTTGAACTTTCATTTTGTTCTAGTCTCGGGAATTTTCCAGAAATATTGGGAAAGATGGAAAACATGAGGGAACTTAATTTACTACACACTCCAATAAAAGAATTGCCACTTTCATTTCAAAATCTCATTGGACTCCGAGGATTATGCATGACAAACAATGAAATTGTTCGGTTACCAAGTAGCATTGTCATGATGCCAGAACTGACTACAATTTCGGCTTCCGGATTGAAAGGGTGGCAATGGCTAGAACAAGAAGAGGGTGAAGAAAAAGTGGGTTCAATAGTATCTTCAAAGGTAGAATATCTTCGGGCCTCAAAATGCAATTTGGATGATGATTTTTTTTCAATAGGTTTCACGAGGCTTGCTTATGTGAATCAACTAGACCTATCCAACAATAATTTCACGGTCATTCCTGAATGCATCAAACAATGTCAACTTTTACAGAGGCTTGATGTGAGAAATTGCAAGCATCTTCGGGAAATTAGAGGGATTCCACCAAACTTAAAATATTTCCTTGCAACAAACTGTGTATCCTTGACTTCCTCCAGTATAAGCATGTTCCTATATCAGGTTTTGTCTTGTTTTTAATATACTTGATTTATATATAATGTACTTAATGATGCTAAACTTATGAAATCTTTATGAATAACAGAAACTACATGAGGCTGGAAACACTTTGTTTCATTTGCGAGGAGGAAGGATTACAGAGAGGTTCGATCATCAAAGCAATGGACCTTCTATTTCTTTGTGGTTTCGTAACAAAGTTCTTTGTCATGATATTGCACCTTGTGATAACTACACTACAGTTTTTAGTCCCATTGTTCTCATCAATGGCAACCAATATTCTTTCGCTTTTGAGCTTTGTTTCTCAATAGTCAATGGCAAGGGGAATGAAACATACATATTGTTCTGATCTACAGGAGATAGAGTTCACAAGCAGTCCACATGAGGTGCCTTTTGATAAGGTACACTCATTTTTATCCCTAAATTCGGAAGATACTGTCATATAAGCCTCTCAGACTAAGAAATTGACAAATAAATTCTTAAAATGTCAAATAAGTCCTTAAATTTAATTATTTATAGTCATTTTGGTCCTTAAATGTATATCTGTATTATCACTTTAATCACACATTTTTTAAGTTTCAAACTAATATGATTGTAAATTTACACTTTTAGGAACGTATTTAACAATTTTTGAGTTTTAGGAACTAATATTGTTCTATTTATGAGATTTTTCTTTATTTAAATTTTGAATTTTGAATAAATTTTATATAAATTATTTGTTATTGTTATGATTTTATCTTTTATATTTTGTTTTCAGTTATTCTATAGAATTTCAACAAGTAGAGTTGTTAGTAGATGAGATTTATTAGAAATTTTAAATTCATTGTAAGCCAATACATAGCATCCTCTTCTATGAATTTTTATGATAATTTTCCATCTTCAATTTTAATTTCAATTTTCCTGCAAGTTCCAATTTTTCTATATTTTTCACAAAATATTTCCAATAGCAATATCAAGAGCTTGTTTCCTACGGGTTGAGGAAAATTTTTATTGAGCGATAAACACAATAAGGTTGAGTGTTAAATTGAGTGATTTATTGTTCAAACAATTTTTGGTGCAAGAATGTCTACTTCCACCAATTCACCTGCAATTCCAATGTTTAATGGTAAAATTTATCATATTTGAGCCGTCAAGATGAAATTTGTTTTACGATCTCAAGGTTTATGGAACGTTGTAATTTCTGGAGCTAATCCACCATTATTGAGAGAAAATCCAACCATTGCACAAATCAAAGCTTATGAGGAGGAGGGACTAAAATAAGATAAAGCCTATCACTTGCCTGTCATGCAGGACTTGCAAATCATATTTTCTACTAAAATCATGAACTTGGGAACACTTAAACAGGTGTGAACAAGATTCAAGATGAATTTGAAGACAATAACAAAGTCAAATATGTTAGGCTTCTCACATTGAAGAGAGAATTTGAATTGATGAACATAAAGGATAATGAATCTATCAAAGATTATTCTAGCAGGTTAATGGATGTTGTAAACCAAATGTAAGGTTGTCGAAAAAATAATGGTTTCATGCCTAAAAATCTGAAGTCAAGATTTCTGTAATTGAAGAGTCTTGCAATTTGCAAACTCTTACAATTATTGAATTGACCAGCAAGCGTCAAGCACAAGAGAAAAGAGTCTCCATTAGAAGTGATAAAGCTATTGAAGGTGCCTTTTGAGTAAAGCACAATGAAATGAATTTTGGAAAATCACAAACTTTCAATAAGAACAAAAGAAAAGTTGAACGTTCTTCGAGAAAATGAACTTTTTTGCCTTGCTCTCATTGCCAAAGAACCAACCATGTTGAAAAAGATTATTGGTTTAAAGATAAACCCCTTTTTCATTGTAATTTTTGCAATAAAAATGGTCATATTACAAATTAAAGAAGAACCAACTTGAACAACAATTAGGAAAAACAGGCAAACGTGATTGAAGAAAAAAAATTGATGATAAAGATGAGTATTTATTTATGGCATTGATGAAGGTAGTTCTAGGAATAGGGACTATTCGAAGAACTACAAAACTTTAGGAATTCCAATAGAAGAATAGAATCTGAAGAATAGAATCTGAAGAATTGTACATCGAATTGAGAGAAGGATTACAAGAAATTGTTTTTTAAAAATCCTCGAGCTCGGTTTAGAGCTAATTATTTATAGAGGTGCATTGCACCAACTAACTATAACAACCAACAACGCAAAAAATGGAAATCATAACTGATGATGTTATTGTATAGTATTTGTTTGAGAGGATATTTTATAAGACTTATTTTTTATCAGAGGAGCATAATATAATTTTATTCACGAGTCTCTATTTATAGAGAAAATTTGTTATACAAAATCAAATATTGATATTATCCTATTCTAAAAATAAGGAATAACAAATCCTAAAATAATCAAAACAGATTAAATTTAAATATTTGAAATATAAATAAAATATTCTTATCAAAAAACTAATTTATTCTTCTAAAGATATTTAGGCATATTCCCAACATTCCTCCTTGACTGAATATCTTTATCACCTAATTTGAATTTCAAGATATGCCTTTTCTCTTTTTGAACAGTTTCTTCTTTTTGTGATTTTTGTTGCAATCCTTCTTGAGTGGGACCACTTTAGCATTTGTCTTGAACTTCTCTTTTGAAGGTGGTTTTTCATCATCTTCATTCTCCTCTTGATCATCAAACTTCTTTTGAAGATATGCATCTTTGTGCTCTTCACTTGTGTCTTCATTTATAATTGATTCCTCCTTCTCCAAATTTAAAGCAAAACTCTTACCTTTCATATGGACATTAAATACTTCTTTGTTGTGTATATCTTTAATCACACAATTTTTATCTTCAAATAACACTTTATAGCCTTTTCCTAACAACTGAGCAACACTCAACAAATTTTGATTAATATCAGGAACATATAAAACGTTAGATATTAATTTCAAACATGAATGACTTTTAATAACCACTGTTCCTTTGCCTTTTATTGTAAGGTGTGCTCCATTCCCCGTTTGGACTTTAGAGATATCAGTTTTGTTGAGTTATTTGAAGAGTTCTCGGTCATAAGTCATATGGTTTGTACAACCACTATCAATAATCCAAGCTTTTGAAGGTTTTTTGGTCATAAAGCATGACATTGAAAGTAGTTGTTCTTCTTCCTCTTCTTGTTGATCTTCAACAATGTTGGCTTCTTCTTGTTGCTCATGAGATTTGCACACATATTTTAGGTGTCCTAATTGTCCACACTTGTCACATTTTAAATCAGGTCTCCACCAACATTTCTGTTGTGGATGATTAGTCTTTTTGCAATAAGGACATGGTAGAAAAATTTATTATTTTGACGGTTCTCTTGAAACAATTCCTTCTTCTTGTTTTTGTCACCATTGTTGTTCTTCCATTTGGCTAAATATACACCCTCCACAGATCCTTCTTCTCTCATAAGCCTCCTTTGTTCTAATGCTTGCAATGCATGTAACACCTCTGCCAAAGTGATCTTACTCAGATCCTTTGTGTTCTCCAAGGCCGCTATTGAAGCTTCATATCTTTCAGGTATAGTTACTAGAATTTTTTCAACAATTCTAGAATCAAGAAATTGCGTTCCTAGTAATCGTACCTTATTAGCAATGCCAAGCAGTTTGTCAGAGTAATGTTTGATTGTTCCTGTCTCCTTCATTTTTTGTATTTCAAATTCTCTCATTAAATTTAATACTTGCATGCTTCGAATCCTTTCATCTCCAGCATATCCTTCCTTTAGATAATCCCAAATTGTTTTTGCCGATTTGAGAGTCATGATCCTGGTGAAAACATTTTGTGAAACACAGGCAAAGAGACAACTTTTTGTCTTTGCCTTCTTGATTTTCTTTTCCTTGTGAATTTTCATTTGGGCTACGGTAGGATTGTCTGGTAACGCGAAACATCATAATCTTCTTCTACGGCTTCCCAAAGATCTAAAGCTTCTAGGTATGCCTCCATTCTCACCGCCCAAAGATCATAACTTTCTCCATCAAAAATAGGTGGGGAAATTTGTGAAAAGTTTGTTTCTGCTTCCATCTCCAAGATCGTAACCTTAGCTCAAATACCAATGATGGGGTTATTTTATGGTGTTTGTCTGAGGGGATATTTTATGAGTATTATTTTTTATAAGGTTATTACACAAACATACTCCACAATGATGAGATATTGTCCGCTTTGGGCCTTAGCCCTCACGGTTTTGCTTTTGGTCATTACCCAAAAGGCCTCTAGATCTGATGGAATCATGCCTAGGAAGGCAAGGGGTGACACATTGAAAGAGCCAAGAGGAGTTGGCTAGACATGAAGGGTTGGGCCAGTCAAGGCCCGATGGGCCTGATGGGCTTGGAAGGCCCAAGTTGAGCTTTACATGGGCCTATCTTGTTATAACCATTTTGTTCTTATGTTTTGTTAGTATAGGTTCCATATATTTTGGTCTTGTATTTTGGACCACATAGAGTAACATTTTTGGGCCATAGGCTTATTGGGTCTAGTTTTGGGCTTCATGGGCCTTTGGGCTTTTGGTACCCAATATTGGGCTCATTTTAATCCTTGTAATTTTTCCTTTATATTGTATTTGATTGGCCATTGTATTTAGGCCATTAGATTAGGAATTTAGAAGGTTTTCAATATTAAGTCGTTTAGGCTAAATCTAAGTTTCATTAAGATGTCATTTGGCATGAATTTAGGTCACATGTTTTAAGCTTGTATGAGCTGAACATGTGCACCCTAAATACACATCAAATGAGTCTCAAATGCAACTTAGATGATGCTAGTTGCCATAAATTTCGGATGTGCACATGATACACCAAAATTTGAATTTCAAATGCCATTTGAAATTCAAATATTGGCGCCAAAGATGGACATTTGAATTTAGGCGCCACTAGCTTGCTTATTTGGACTATATATTGACACCTTCACCCTTATGTAATCACTTTTGAAGATATATGAGAATTTTCTGAATTTACTTCAGCCAAAGTTCTCTTCCAAAGTCACCAAACTCTAAGCCTTAGCATTAGGAAAATCTACTCTCCTAGCTTGGCCGTGAGCTTTCTTATTTGTTTCTCTTGCTTGGATGCTTCCATCCTAGTCTAGGAAACACTTTTCTCTCATCTTCTAAATCAATCTCATTCCGGAATTCATCAAGGAGCAAAGATCTGTGATCATTGGAGAAGGCAAAGGAAGCACAACTCTTCACTTCACTTACCTACTCCATCAAGATCATTGAAGTATGTTTATGCTATATAAGTTGTTATTTTTTATCATATTTTATCGATGTGGGACTTGTTTGTATCCCAACAATAACAAAATTATCAAAATTAAATTGATTGGTAACCACGTGGCTTCCTTATTAACTTCCTACATCATGCATCTCAAGAATTCAATTCACATGAATTGAATACCTACTAATTGACAGTGGTTGCACTAGTCACATGAATAAATGTTTATCATTTTTTACCTCCATTGAAAAATCAATTGAATCAAAAGTCAAGATGGGAAATGGTGAAATTGCGCAAGCCAATGGAAAAGGAACAATTTCTAACTCAAACCAAAAAAGGTATCATAATTGTCAAAGATGTTCTTTACATTCTAGAATTGGAGCAAAATCTCCTTAGTATTCCACAAATATTAAGGAATGGATATGGAGTCTCTTTTAAAAAGAATTATTGTTTTATATGGATGAACATGGTTTAGAGATTGCAAAGATCGAGATGACCAAAAATATTTTTTATTTGAAATTTAATTTAGTTGAAGGTCATGATTTTATTGCAAAAATTAATGAGAGTAATGTTTGGCATAGAAGATTGTGTTTAGAATAAAATGATATCAAGACGCAGCTGTAGCTATAAAGCTTATTTTATTCAGTGAAGTAAATGGCTTTATATAGCCAATACAATAACCAATACAGAAAAAAAAAAAAAAAAAAAAAAAAAAAAACCAATGTAAACAGAGCATAACTGCAACATGGCTAATTTTACGAAACAGAAAAGCTAAGCATCCTATTCCTAGGGGATAAGGTTTATTAACAAATAACTAAAAAGACTAAGTCAAAAATGTGGCTGACATTCCTCCCTTAAACTGAACTGTTATTTTCATAAATATAGTCAGTTTATCTCCTCAATATGGCATATACCAAGTCTTTCTCTTAATTGCACGAATGCTTCTAGTCTCAAGGCTTTGGTCATGATGTCAGCTAGTTGATCCTTAGTTCCACAGTGTACTAATTCAACTTCTCCTTGATTTGTCAACTCCCGAAGAAAATGAAATCGAACATGAATATGCTTACTTCGATCATGCATGACTGGATTCTTTGAGAGTTTAATTGTTGAGCTGTTATCACAGAAAATAATACATTTATTTTGCTTAATCCCCAAATTCTTAAGTACACGCATCATCCAAATACTCTGAGTAGCACAAGCTGCCGCAGAGATATATTCAGCTTCGGTGGTGGACAGTGATACCACAGGTTGCTTCTTAGAACTCCAAGCAACTAATCCATTTGACATCTTAAAAACATACCCTGAGGTACTCCTTCGGTCATCACAGTCTCCGGCATAGTCACTATCACAAAACGCTACCAACTTTTCTCCTCCTTCTCATTTGTAAAACAAACCCAGTTGAATAGTTCCTCTCAAATAGCGTAAGACCCTTTTTATTGCTTGTTGATGCATAGCAGTTGGTGCTTTCATGAAACGAGCCACTAGACTTACACTATACATTAAGTCTGGCCTAGTGACAGTTAAATACATAAGGCTTCCCACCATTTGCTTATATGTGGTAGCATCAACCTTTAATCCTCCAGCATCCTTTGTGAGCTTACACCCTGGAACGATTGGATTTTTCACAGCTGAGCAGTTTTGAAAACCAAATCTTTCCAGTATTTGATTAGCATACTTTCTTTGGCAAATGAAAATACCATTTGAGGTATGTGTGACTTCCACACCTAGAAAATATCTCATCCTGCCCAGATCGGTCATCTCAAATTCCTTTTTCATTGAGTTCCTGAATTCTTGGAACATTTTTTCACTATTTCCTGTAAAGATGAGGTCATCTACATACAGGTTCACAATAAGAACGTTTATTCCTCCTTCTTTCTTTGTAAACAAAGCGTGATCACTCGTGCTTCTTTCAAAACCTTCCTTCAGGAAGTATGATTCTATCTTGCTGAACCATGCTCTAGGTGCCTGTTTCAGCCCATAGAGAGCTTTCTTCAACTTGTACACTTTGTCTTCTTCACCGATTACCTCATATCCCTTTGGTTGTTCCACATACACTTCTTCTACTAACTCTCCGTGTAGAAATGCACTCTTGACATCTAGTTGATAAACCGTCCATCCTTGACTGGCTGCAATGGACAAGGTTAGCCGAATGGTATCCCATCTTGCCACAGGTGCAAATACTTCAAAATAATCAATTCCAGCTTCTTGAGCATACCCTTTTGCTACAAGACGAGCCTTATATTTGTCTACTTCTCCTTTTTCGTTTATCTTGGTCTTAAATACCCACTTCACACCAATCTTCTTTGCTCCTGTCGGTAAAGTTGTTAGTTCCCATGTTCCATTTTTGTTAATCGCTGCAATCTCATTCTCCATTGCATCCCTCCATACCTGAGTTTTAGCTGCTTCCTCAAAGGTGGTGGGATCAATGAAATCATATGATGTGAACATGGCGAGCTGCTGCATCTCTTGGGTGAGTTGTTCCACTTCCTGTGCCATTGCTTCTTCGTCTTCTTCTTCTGACAGTCCGGCTCCAGACTCATAGTCTCTCATCCATACTGGTGGCTGTCTTCTTCTTTCTGGGACTTTGTGATGGAAGAGCATAGGCCAAAGGCCCAACCACTAGAACTATGGCCAGGAGATTACTTGAAGACTAGTACTTCTTCACTTCTTCTTCCTTCTTCTATCACTTTGATTCTCTCATTTTCTGTAGTTTCTTCTGCACTCTCATTATCTTCTTGATTCGTCACTGCTGAATCTTTATTTCCCTTATTTTCTTCCTCTTCTTCACACATAAGTTCAAGAGAATTAGCTCCTTCTGACTTCTTCCAGTCCCACTTTTCCATTTCATCAAAAACTACATCTCGGCTAATGATAATCTTCTTTGTTTCTGGATTATACATTCGGAAAGCTTTGGACTCTTCACTGACTCCCACATATACACACTTGATGCTTTTCTCATCCAGCTTCTTCCTTGTAACATCAGGAACGTGAACATATCCTATGCATCCAAACACCTTGAGGTGTGTGACTGATGGTTTTCTCTCTTTCCAAGCTTCTTCTGGTGTCATGTTTGGCAGGACTGAGGTTGGGCATCTATTCAGAATATGAGTGGCCAGGTTTGCTGCTTCAGGCCAATACTCCTTTGGAACATCTCGTGCTGTCAGCATGCATCTCACCATATTCATCAAGGTTCGGTTTCTTCTTTCTGCCACTCCATTCTGTTGTGGTGAGTAAGGTGTCGTGAGTTGTCTTGTGATTCCATTACTGCTACAATAATCATTGAATTCTGATGAGGTGAACTCTCCTCCTCTATCAGTGCGCAAACAGGTTATGTAGTATCCTGTTGCTTTCTCAATCAATGATTTAAACCTTTTGAATGTATCAAAGGCTTCAGACTTGGCATGTAAGAAATAAGACCACATTTTTCGACTATAATCATCTATAAAGGTAAGGATATACCTTTTATGACTGTGAGATTCAGGAGTAATTGGACCACATATATCTGAATGAATGAGTTGTAGTGGTTTAGATGCTCTCCAAGTGCTTTTCTGTGGAAAGGAATGTCGTTGTTGTTTTCCAGTCATGCATATGGTGCACAACTTGAATTGATTCTTCAATATTGGCAGGCCTTGAACCATCTTTCTATAGGCAAGAGTCCGCAGTCCTTTCATGTTAAGATGACCAAACCTCTGATGCCACAAGCTTGTGATATTTTCAGAAGTTACATTTAAACATGCTGCCTTTGATATATTAGTATCAACAACAGGAATAGATGCCGTAAGCACAAACATACGATTTGCAGATATCGTAGTTCGTATAATCAAACCTTCAGTATCATGATAAATGCTACAACATCCATTCTTAATTAGTATAGACAAATTTCGTTCTTGAAGCTGACCAATGCTAAGCAAATTTGATTTGAGATCAGGAGTGTAAAATACCTCTGTGATAGTCACAGTTCGTCCTCCTAATTTCATTCGAACATTGCCTTTTCCCATGACATTCAATTTGAAGTCATTTCCTAGCTTAACACTATGTCTGAATGATTGATCAAGCTCAGTGAACCATTTCCTGTCTCCACTCATGTGATTGCTGCATCCAGAGTCCAGAAACCATATTTCATCTCGTTTATCTCCTTGCATTTCCACATATGACATAAGCAACATCTCCTGTTCGTCATCCAACTCTGTGTCTTCTGCATAGTTAGCATAGGTGGGACATTCATATTGAAAATGTCCCAGCTTGCGACATCGATAACACTCAACTGTGGATTTGTCAAAAGCTCTACCTCTACCTCTGCCTCTTCCTCTGCCTCGATATCCTCCCCGCCCTCTGCCTCTGCTACTGAGATGTTCAGTAACTCGTGGGGCTGAGTAGTCTCCTGTGACCTTCAATGCTTGTTCAGTCATTTCCTGCCTTTTTATCTTGTGTTCATGTATAAGCAATGAACTCTGCAACTCATCTACCATCATTTCATTGATGTCCTTGGATTCTTCGATTGAGCATACAATATAATTGTATTTGTCAGATAATGTACGCAAAATCTTTTCAACAATATGCCCATCCTCCATGGCCTCTCCTGCTCCTCTCATGTCATTTGCAATGATCATGACTCTAGAGATGTAATCATTCACGCACTCACCGTTTTGCATTTCTAGAATTTCAAACTCCCTTCGAAGCCGTTGAAGTTGTGCGCGTTGAACTCGAGCATTCCCTTGATACTTTTGCTTCATTGAATCCCAAAGTGCTTTGGAGGTAGCTTTGTTGGTGATAGTTTTCAAAATATTCTTGTCGATGGATTGAAACAGATAGTTCTTTGCTCGTAGATCGTTCAGTTTCTGCGTTTCCAAAGTTTTACGTTCTGCTCCTGTGAGTGACTCTAGTATTTTGGGTTCTTCATAGCCTTGCTCCACCACGCTCCAGTATTCTTTGGATCTCAGCAAATTTTCCATTAGCATGGACCAGTGATCATAGTCTCCATCAAACTTTGGAATACTGAGGAAGCTATTGCCGTCAGCCATATGTTTCACTCACCTCTTTTCTCTCGTGTTTTGCTAATGTATCAGGCCCGTGTGTGGGCTCTGATACCAGTGTTTAGAATAAAATGATATCAAGACGCAGCTGTAGCTATAAAGCTTATTTTATTCAGTGAAGTAAATGGCTTTATATAGCCAATACAATAACCAATACGGAAAAAAAAAAAGAAAACCAATGTAAACAGAGCATAACTGCAACATGGCTAATTTTACGGAACAGAAAAACTAAGCATCCTATTCCTAGGGGATAAGGTTTATTAACAAATAACTAAAAAGACTAAGTCAAAAACGTGGCTGACAGATTTGGTCACACTTTTATGCAAGATGTATTTGATATGACAAATCCGAGCAAATGGTAATTTAAGACACGAAGAGGAGTTAAATTGAATGACTATAAAGCCAATGATTTAGGTCAAGAAATTGATGTGCAACAACTTGATGACATGGCACTTCAGAAATCAAGTTTTGGAGTTCATGAAACTAAAATTTATGATGTTCATGACAAATCTCAAGGAGCAGTGTTAAATTTATAAGATTTTCCTTTATTTAAATTTTGAATAAATTTTAGATAGATTATTTGTTATTGTTATGATTTTATCTTTTATATTTTGTTTTCAGTTATTCAATAGAATCTCAACAAGTAGAGTTGTTAGTGGATGATGTTTGTTATGAATTTTAAATTAATTGTAAGTCTATACATAAACATTCTCTTCTATGAATTTTTATGATAATTTTAATCATAACTTTCCATTTTCAATTTTAATTGCAATTTGTCTACAAGATCCAATTTTTCTATATTTTTCACAAAATATTTCCAACAAATATGATAGCTTCAGGGACCAATATTAGGGTTTAATCCTTTTGATAATAAATGGAACCCTGCAGTGGTTACATGTCTGGATTCTTTAACCTCTTTACAAATTGCAAGCCATACATTCAAACAGGGAAAGGGAAAGTGGCATGGAGGATGTTTGATTCACTGATCCTTATAGCAAGAAAAAAATCATATTGCCACCAGTTGCTAAAAGAAGCATAGGATTTGGACAAGGAAGATTCATATACGGTATTGGTGCAACAGCAATAATGTATAGTTTTATGTTCACTTCTATTAAACTGTTCATTGTTTGATGGTGTGAAGTTGGATTCAAATTCAATGGAGTCAAAGCAGATATGCTGTATGACTGTATCACAGTAACTGTTTTTATTTGCCCTTGTTATTCTGATCTATATAAATGGGGTACTCAATTGGGGCGCATGATTAATTATTTTTTTCTTCTTCAAGATTACATATCGGAATTCAAATTGGTGATTCAGTAATGACAAAAATTCATATTTGCTAGTGTTAGAGAAACTGGAGGTCATTAGATTGTGAATTAGTAGTAAGAAAACACTACTATAAATGTTGATTTATGCTGTATGTTAGTAGTAAGTTATTTTGACTTCATAATTTGAAATTGCATATCTACCTTAATATCACTGTGTTTGAAAAATCTTTCAACAACCATTGAACGGACTTTTTCCACTTTTTAATGTAAAAAAGTTAACTTAAATGTGGTGTTGCTTTTCAGTTACGTAAACTCACCCTGTGGTTGAGGAGAAGTAGCACAACCTGTTTTACGGACAATGTAGTTAATTCTTAATGCTGCGCGTACTGTAGAAAAGAGAAATAAATGGAGGGTAGAAAAAATGGGGAAAAAGAAAAAAAAGTGTGAACCAACTCATTTGTTTTATTATTTATTTAATAAGATGAACCAACTCTTTTAAGTACTTCAATTTCCATTGAGACACTAGACAAGGCCCATATTGAAAATCCCTACTGCAGATCTTACAACTAAGTGGTCACCTATGATCAAAACCATACTTATTTCATACAATGCGCACCTTCATTTCAATTAAGCAATCCATTCAATTTCTTTTAACCACAATCAGTATGAATGCAATAATCTGAAATTACATACAAGCAGTTTGTAACTACTTAAAGATGAATTTCCCACCTGCATGTTGAGAAATTTCGTGTATTAATTGGTCTTATTACAACTTCAGAGTAGACTTGAGAAAGGAGAGAGATATTAAATACTACAAAGGGAACACAAAAACACAAGAATAACAGACTGATATCACAAATCAGAATTGATACATGAAAATCTGACGATTTCAACTGATACATTTTAGTCTCAGCAGACTTTATTTTCCATTGGAAAAACTACACTAAGGAAATGAATTTGGTGCAGTCACCAAATCAGAGAGTCAGACCAGATCGTGAACTATGCCATAGACTTCAACTGAGCAACCAGATCAGTGATAAATTTGTCCTGAATTTCCTTATTTAACAAAAATTTGCTCCATTTCATGTGGTTTTCTCTTATATGCTTCCCTGGCTCTTTGTGATCCTCCACCATGATAGTTTTCAATGCATTGAGTATATCCTCCTTGTGAAAGTACCCATCTTCATCTCTCCTATTCACCTCAATCCCTACATTCAAATCCTTAGCCACAAGCTTAGAATTGAAAAACTGGTCACCCTTGAAAGGCAACAGCACCAGTTGACACTCATTGACCATAGCCTCTATCACAGAACTAAAGCCAGCATGGCACACATAGCATCCAACACTAGAATGTTTCAGTATAAGCTGCTGCTGAAACCAACCAGTATGCACAACTCCCCTATTCTTCACTCTCTCCAAGAACCCTTTTGGCAATGCTCTCTCCAACTCATCTTGCGCAGAGAGATCAGAAGGAAAATTGAGAACCAAAATGAAAGGTAAGCCAGTGAGTTCCAACCCTGTGGCTAGTTCTTTGATTTGATCATCACTCAGAAAAGTCTCACTACCAAAGGAGCATAGTATGACAGATTTGGCAGGAAAAGTGTCCAACCATTTGGACCACCTTTCCTCTAGCACATCCCTTGATGGCTCAGGGACTAGTGGACCAGACAACAAAACCGGTTTTGCAAATTGAGTTTCTATGTAGTCCAAGTAAGGCCCTTCTATTTCCTTGCATGTTTTAAACACTATGAATGAGCACTCACCAAGGCTTTGCAACACTCTCTCATAGCCAGTGAGGTTTTCACCAAACCTTCTAAAGAGAAACATGAAGTCCAAGGCCTCAAAGGCCTTGAGGGAAATGTTGGAATTTTGAGGGAACCCTGGTGGGGGGGTCTTAAGATCCTCAAAAGTGATGTCTCTTCCCTCAACAAGTCTTGAAGGCACAGTGATGTAAGCATCAGAAATGGCAGAGTAGACTGAGAAGTGAACAGATTTGATGCCAACTTCAGAAGCTATTTTTGGGAGCCAGTTTTGTGCAAAGTCAAAGAACACATAATGGGGTTTGAGTTCCAACAATAGGGACTTCACCTGAGGCTGAGTTTGGTCAAGTGCGTGTATGAGGTTTCCAGCCAAGTGAGGTGGCAACTCAGCAGTGCTGCTTATGCCATTTGGGAACTTTAGAGGGATAACATTGATTTCTGGATTGAGATTGAGGGTTGATCTGATTTTGGGAACGTTGGATGCTGCTGACAAGAATGTGATTGCAACACCATGAGAGAATAACTTGTTGGATAGCTGAACAAATGGACTAATGTGACCAAATGCTAGGAATGGGAACATAACCACACGAAGATTATCACTGTTCACAACTTTATCAGACATTTTCTCTGTTTGTTTTTTGTTTTCCACCAAGAATGCTGACTTGCTGAGAAAATGGTAGATTGTGGTTAAGTTATCATTATTATTACTATGTAGAGTAGTCTATATAGCACAGACCCGTGCCTTTAGGACATGGCCCGAATAAATTTCAACTTTGGTTATACAATTTATGACTTATAGTAATTTATTTTTAGATAATTATTGATTATTTTCAATAGCGGACTTAATGCCACACTTTTATATAATTGAACAAAAACTAATAAATATTATGATTAACTATTATGTATTAATTTTAGATATTATTGAAACTATTATTTCGATCTCAATGGATAGGATAAAATTAAAAGCTAAAGTCAGCGTTCAAGGAATCTTAGATATCATTTGTTTCTATAAATCATGCCTGGTGTTGGCTCTGTTATCAACCGGGGTAGCTGAAATGTGTGGCTCATAATCTTGCACATGTTAATGTGTACGTTATTTATTTATTTATTTATTTATTTATTTATTTATTTATATATATATATATATATATATATATATATATAAGTGATTCTCCGATTTTGTGTATTTTTGAATTATTTTATTTTTAAATTTTAAAATAAAAAATAATATTAAAAATTATTTATTCTTACACATTTATGACTCAAATTCAAAATCTTGAATTTCAAGGATCAAGTACAACTCTAGTGAATTCAATAAATATTGACCATATATGTTATCTATTATTAATAAGATTGATATATTTTTGTGTTTTTATATTTGATTAAAGGTATTTAAAGATTATTAATATTTATTAAATTAACTAATATTGTATTTAATTTTTGAATTTTAAGGTCTCGAATTTGAGTCTTGGGTCTAATTAATTTTTAGTATTATTTTTATTATTTAAAATTTAAGAATAAAATAATTAAAAAATTGTGCATATGAAAACAATATATCCCTTTTATAATAAATATAGATATTTTTATTATTTAAAAACTTAAGGACAACATAGTCCAAAAATTATATTCTCGAAAACAAGGTATCCTCATTATAATAGGTATAGATAATAATATAATTAATAATATAAATGAAAAAGTTATGCAATAACTACCTTCCCTCCAAAACTCTCTTCCTCCAATTTTTTTTTATATAAATGTTATTATACAAATAAAATAAATTAATACATAATTAATCAATTTATCCAAAAAAAATTAATACTAATAACTACTATATTTTGCACATATAAAATTTGCATCCAATAATTCATGCCAATATTTATATATTATATTAAAACAAATATATCAAAATTAATATAAAAAAATTGGACCTAAATATTTTAATAATTATTAATCATTAATATATCAAAAAATGAATAAATAAATAAATAAATTATTCCTAGACAAATATATATCAAAAATAGTATATCAAAATAATATCTCATTAATATTAATATCAATCAAATAATATAATAATTGTACACGATAGTCAGTGTAACGACTCATCATAACCATTACACTTTATGAAATCATCGACTAACAACGAAAAATCTACTACTTAGGATCATACATTCACTAAATATGTAATATATGTATAACATGCATAAAAAATCAACTATACACATATAAACCATATGTATATATATATATATATATATATATATATATATATATAGTAATCCAAAAAAGTAAACTACGACCGTAAGTGTTTGTCAAGCACTACTATACAACTCCCATAAAAGGGAGTAGCTCAAAATATCCAATAACATCACCATCCACCTAATGACCTCTACTACAATCCTTTGTAATTCATCTTTAGTCTACTCTCATATCAAATATGATCATCGCAGTCACACCACATGGAACAAAAGTAAGGGTAAGCTAGATTTCAAAAGAATCAAGCAAGTATAGGAATAAAAACATCTATACTACCCACCTACATGTAAACATTCAAACCAACAACACAAGGCTCACATCATACAACAATTAAGGATGGCATGTAAACTCGTATCTATGGGTAATGCACGAACTTGCAACGACTTTAATGGGGAATACCTGATTTGATTGGACATGAGTACGAGTATAGGTAATACCCAATTTATTATATAGCGTACGAGGATGGAGATGGATATGTGCATACCTACCTCGTACCCGTATCTATATTCACTTAAAATTTATAAATATTTAAATTATTTTTTTTAGAATTTACTTAATATTTATGTAATTTCTTATTTTATTGTTTAATTTATGTCAAATAAAGTTTAAATAATGTAATTTTTTAACTATTATTTTATGTTGAAGTTCTTATTTTTTATATATTATTGCAAAAAAATAGTATTTAATTAATTTTTGGACAGGTAGGGGATAGATACAAGTATACCTAATATTTGACGAGTACAAAGATGAGGACACATATTTCATACTAGTTAAATATGGGGATGAGGATGGGTATAGGGTACAGTAATAAGGACGGGGACAGGTATAGGGAAACCTATATTTGTCCTGCCCCATTGTCATCCATAACAACAATCCTTAAAATAGCAACCAGTTTGAAAGCTACACACTAAGCAGTCAAACTCACACTAAGTAAATATCATACAATAAGATATCTAACTAATGCATATAAACACACCAATCAACAACACATCATATGCATACACCTCACTAATGTGTTGTTATGCATTTTACCTATGAATATCTCCTAGCATACATGAGTATTCTATGTGACTTGACCCTACAGAACCAACCTAATCACTTTCTTATTCAATGCATTTGTTGGATCAATAGCTAAAATGGGATATCAATCCCTACCTCTGATTTATCAAGTGTCACCACTTATGTTAGGAGATTCTGATTTCACAGTTAAGACTAATATAGTTGGGTATCAGCATACCACAACCTTAGCACGCATTATCAAGTCACATATAGAATTAGTCTACTAATTATCCGCAAGAAACAACACAACCTTTCCAATAATCAATTAAGGATTGTAGCCCTTGACTTCATATTTTACTCCACATTGATTAAGGACTTAGAGGACACTCAACAAAGTCACTCCAAGAAATTCACATCTACTCAAATAGGGTTTTCAACAATTAGCCTCTCAAAGCATCAAAACAAGATTATAGCTTTCAAGCAATACCCTTTCCTTTAATCCGAAGTCAATCATCATGCTTTAATGCCTACAACATTCTCAGCATCAACGTCTCAACATATATTATCTATATATATTATCCCAAGTCAATGCACATAGAGATCAATTCACACCAATTATAACTAGCATACCAATGCTATACAACTCATCCAAGACTAGCATACCAATGTTCAATGCTTATTCAATAATAGCATACCAATGCTTATTCACACTCCAAGAATGCAATTTATAACATATCAATGCTCATCACCGTTTCAACTACATAAGTATCACATGCCAATGCTTATTCAACATCTCAATCATGCAACTATAACATACCAATCATACATAGCATATTAATGCTCATCATCCTCATACATCATACAACATATAATAAATTCACATACTTTATTCATGTTCACCAATTCACCCATCAAACATGTATCATCAAAACAACTTGCATCTAACGCAACTTACCTCGCGCTCGACACCACTAAGACAAGGAGCTTTCTGTCTCGCCCACGTTCGACACCACTTAATCCGTGCCTGGGGTGACTGAGGTAGGGAACCCTTGAGACTTCACACCTAACTCGGAAAAATCCACGCCTAGCCTCATATCAAGTAAAGAGCCTCTACTTGACTCACTCGATGTCACCTTACTGGCACCTAAAATTGTTTAGGCAAAAAGCCTTTTCCTTGATCACGCTTGGCGCCATCCAATTGGGACCCAGTATCACCAAGTCAAAAACTTTCCAGTGTTCTCACGCTTGACATATTCAAATCACGTTTGACGTCATTCCAACCCGAGACAAATCTATCTACTCATACCTAACACCATCAATCCTACACGCGGTGAACGATATAGAAACCTATGGTTGGAACTACATTTGGTGCCATGAAGGTGTGTCTGACACAACATTAGAAACCTATACTTGTAGATCACAAAGATTGCACCCTAAGACCTAAAATTCAGAAGAACCAAGCATGCAATGCATCTAACAACTTCTACTTATCATTCACAACTCAATTCCAGGTTCAAATAACACATGCAACTCAACTTGCATCACTCACCAAATTCACCCCATAAACTCAAAACACCAAAAGCTCAACATGCACCAAAATTTCACTTCAAATTTGTCAAACAACCAAGAATTCAAAGAAATCTAAGCACATACAATCCAACAATTCAGCAAGTGTCAAGCCTAGCTTCACTTACCTAATTCCAAGCAATAATATGAAGCAGGAAGGAGAAGATGAACTTCCGAGCTTCCACAAGTTCCGCATGCAACCACCCAACTTAGATTCTCAATCTCTGAATGTTTTGGCTCACCATACTGAGAATCAAAGGAATCTCTCACGCCTTCAAGAGATTTAAAAGGAAGAAGTAGAAGTTTTAGAATTTTTATGCTTCTCACTCTACTTTCTTTTTAAGGTCTTTAAGAAATTGAATTTATGAGGCTTAGTTTTTAGAAGAAACCTTATATATTACCTCTCTTTCAGGTCAATTGGACTTTTGACTAAAGATCATCAAAACTAACCCAACTCTTGAGAGTCTTACAACACATATAAAATACCATATAAATAAATAATTATTGCTAAAAAATAATAATTAAAAACTTACAATTTACAGCCAATCGACAGTAATCATTTAACGATTTTATATCAAAATTAAAAGAAAGAAAATTAATACCATGATCATAACATAATCAATTAATAATTTTATAAATACTATAATAATTATACGTATCACTCAAATAACATAATAATTATACGTAATAATATTTCTAATATCTCCTATTTCATAATGAAACGAGCAGTGTTGGTCACATCCTACACGAATGTTTTTCCATCCTGCCAGTATAAGTTTCCGCTCTTAGCTTTTGAATTTTAGTATATTTGAATAAACATATCAAATAAATATATTAATTAGTTAAATTAAAAGAAAAATTACGCATAATTTTTCAATGATTATGTAATCACTAATTAATCGAAGTTCAATGTAAACATTTTTATAAAATTTGGATGACCTTGATTTATAATTGCCATTTTTATAATATATATATATATATATATATATATATATATATATATTATATATTATAATTTTTATATAATTGGAGATACTATTTTTTAAAATTTTAAATAAGTCAACAATTATATTTTTAAATACATATGCAAGCCTTGGTTTTATTTACATGATAAGTCTTTTTTAATTTATATAATAAAACATTAGTTTATTCTATTGTTATTAAAATTTAGAATTTAAAATAAAAAATATAAAACTAATTGAGAGACAACTCATACATATCCATTTACATTAGTGTAAACTCATGCGCAAACTGTAATGTAGAATATTATCTTATTAAAAAATTATAAATATAAAATTATAAATATTTCTTATATCACATTTAAAGTATTCTAAATTATCAATCATGAAAATAGGAAAAAAAAAAGATAAACAAAGATATAAATCCTAAATTCTAAATTTTGTACGAACAAAGAATGTAAAACATTTGAATGTAATAAAAATGTAAAAAGATATTAATAATTTAAATTTTTATATTATAAATTTATTTATTTAATTATATTAATAATATTATTATATATATATATTATTTTTATTATCGTATCATACATAAATAAATTGGTCTATCAAACTTTTTTTTGTAAATTTCAACTTTTTTAAATAAATAGATTCTTTTAAAAACTTAAATCTAACATTTTTATTAAACCCTAAAAATATTTATTAAAATTATTTTTTAATCAAATTTAAGATTCAAATATAAGATTTTGAGATTAAGCAAAAACACTGATTAAACTACTGAATCTAGATAATAAGCACATATGCTTAGTAATTCATTTATTTTAAAATTTTGATATTATAATAAAACTTAATACGTAGACAATTATTCTTAGTTGTCTGGTTGTCGTGCAGCGTGAGGATGAAATTAATTTAGTATTTTTGTTTGTGAGTACTAAAATATACTGTATTTCCATTGGCTTATGATCTCCATATGACTCCATCCATTTCCTGTCTACCTCCAATAAATTCCGTTTGATTTGGCTTCACCCTTTTGAAGTAGTATTTGAAATATAAAATTCATTTGATAAACAAAGTAATTAATTAGTTCGAGGATTTTGCAAGAAAAAGTTAAATTACAGTTAAAAAAATGGAAACCTACAATTGAACTACACACATTATGCATATTAAAACATTTTGTTTGGTGTTACGAAAAGACATGCATGAGTAATGAGTTAATGTAGTTACACATGGTGGCCTCGTATCTTTGGTCCAAAACACATGGAGGCAGAAAAATAGGTATCGTGTCACGAAACGCAGACACAAATGTGCATGCAAGCCTTGCATGGAAAGCTTTGAACACGTGCCACACAACACCCTCAGGTGCTGCCACCACTCCCCCACTTCCCCATTTATACCTCCCTCAAACCCTAACCCTAATTCACTTCTTCATTCATTCCCATCAATCTCCATGGCTGAGCTTCACTACCAACACCAAAATCAACGACCCTTCTTCTCTTACCAAAATGACCCACACCAACAAAGCCGCTCCACCCAGGTCGTCAAGGCGGCCACCGCCGTCACCGCCGGTGGCTCCCTCTTGATAGTGGCCGCGCTCATCCTTGCCGGCACCGTTGTTGCTCTCACCGTCGTCACGCCGCTGTTTGTTATATTCAGTCCGGTTCTTGTCCCTGCGGTTATGGCAGTGGCGCTGTTGAGCCTAGGGTTCTTGGCCTCTGGCGGATTCGGTGTGGCCGCGATCACGGTGCTAGCGTGGATCTACAGGTACATCACTGGCAAGCATCCATTGGACACGGCGCGTCACAAGCTCGTCAAGAAGGCGCGTGAGATCAAAGACTACGGACAGCAGCAAATCACTGGAGAACAGGCTTCTTAATCCTGCACCCGCATGCACGCCATCATATCCGTTCTCTCTCTTTCTTTGTCTAGTTATATTTTTATTTGTGTTTTCGTTTATTGTTTTGTGGTGTGAAACTCGTCATCACTTGTTGTAATGTCTTTTCAGTGCAATGTGCTAGCCACTATTCAAGAATTAGAATCTTTTTTTTCTGTATTTTCAATGTCCATTTTATGATTTAGCTTCCTTGTTTTATAATTTCGTATGGCCTTTTTGTTTCCCACTTTCTTTTAGGTTGTTGTCATATGTATGCTTGAAAATATTAAATTATGGAGGGAGAATTTTTAAATAAAATTAATTATAAAAATGTGGAGAGTGAAGTGATCTCACGATCACTTTTTTAGTTTCTTCTATCATTAAATCATGGTGAATGAAGACGTTGGTGAAGCTTTTTGGAATCAGTCAAAATTGATGTATATATGGTAAGTTAGATGTTAGATAACTTTTTGGTCAAAGGCTATAAAAGGTAAAATATATATATATATATATATATATATGGAGTGAGAAACACAACTTGTGTTGAGTGAGAGAACTCAACTTTTGTTGAGTGGGATTATTCTTTATTTATGGGGGCTAAAGGTTCAGGTCACTACTACATTTTTAACAACGTTTTCTTTCTTGCATTTATTAAAACGTTATTATATATATTTTAAATAAATAGATTATTTTATAACATTATTTTGAAATCTTACATTTATTAAAACGTTATTATATATTTTAAATAAATAAATTATTTTATATTATTATTTTGAAAATATTTTAAATAAATAGATTGTTTTATAATATTATTTTGAAAAATATTACTATAGATGAATAATATTTTTATTTTAATATTATTATTTTCAATTATTTTTAAAATTAAAGTTCTATATCAAATAAAAAAAATGTTATATTAATTATTTTTCAAAATCAAGAGGCTGCAAGACAAAATCCAACATTAACAAATGAATTAAATCTCAAAAAAAAAAAAATTGGTGATACAAAAATTTCTGATGAAGGTTCATAAAGATCCTCAAATCATAAAGATCCTCAAATTGTAGCAGGTACATATGTATTGGTTCAAAGTTGTTTCAACTGAAAATTCGAATGCCCGGAGGAAACTCCGTTATGCAAGGAAATAACTAATGAAAAATGTCTTTTCAAGATCAAGTTTTTATTCAGAAAAGCCAAGCTTGTTCTGGAAAAATTTTAGGCTTGTATAGCTTTTGAAGACATGGCCATGAATAAAAAACATTGTTGGATTATGGATGCCTGGACTCTGTCTTGATTCACCGAAAGAAAAATATTTTATAATAACTGAAAATAGGTCTAATAATGTACAAATGTCACCAACATCTTAAATGAACTTGCATTAGAGTTACGAGTTAAGGATGGTGATACCCCTATAAACAATATTGAGGATAAACAATATTGAGTGTCTTGCGAAATCACTAGTAGTTGTAAGATTAAAGAAACGGAAGTTCAAGTTTATAAAAATTCTAAATCTTTATCCTTAGACACTAATAACCATAGTAACGTTGGTAGTTATTATGAGTTATCTTTTAATATAAATGGATATTGATTGTTATAATTGTTTAAAAATTAATAAAGTTATAACTTTTGATACTAATTAACAAATCATTGATAGGCTTAATAAAACCAGTATCATAGGAGAAGATCTTAGAGCATCTGCAATGGAAGTTGCTTAAGCAACCCTCTATGCCACATCACTGCCAAATCAGTTTTGGCCCACTTTGTAAACATTGATTAAAAAAATTAAAATAAGAAAAATCATAAGATTTATGTTCCATTTAGAATTGTTATTATAAGATATATTTTAAAATAAATTATCATCTAAAAATATATATTAGATATTAAAAACATATTTATATCATAAATAAATTAAACTTTGTTTTTATAAATTTAACATATTTATTTTTATATTTTTAATAGTATTAAATTATTATAAAATAAATCTTTATAATTGTAGTTCTACCCAAACATTTAAAAATTGTCTATGATAGATAAATAAGTCATACTTAAAATATATATTTTTAAAGAAAGTTAGGTTCAAATCAAGTAAATTATAATAAAATATAGTATGACCTAATTTATTTTCATCTTTAATACTAATCGTAGATATAAAAAACTTGTAATAAATAATTATAATATATATTTATACCTTTAAAAGATATATAAAATTTTTAATACTACAAATATATATAAGAAATTAAAAATAATAAATTAAAAAAAGAAATTAAAAATAAGAATTAAAAATAAGATTTCTGACGGAAAATTCTGTCAGAAATTTCTGACGAAAAATTCCGTCGGAAAAATAAATCCATCGAAAATTTCTGACGGAATATTCTGTCGGAAAGTTTCCGTGGAAATTTTCGACGAATTTATTTTTCCGTCAGAAATTTCTGACGGAGTATAAATCCGTCGGAAATTTTCGACGGATCTATATCTGTCGAAAATTTTCCATCGAAAATTTACATTTTTCTTGTAGTGTTATACCGAGCTTAAGTCATGAGATATCAATGGTTTTTCTTTGAAATTGACGAAGCAGAATACAACCTTATCAAAGAAATCCATTATACAAAATTGTATTTACCTCCAAAAAATGGGAAGCTTTTCATACCTTTCCCAATGGAGAACAATAATAAATTAGTTCAACTCTTCCAAAAAGAAAAAAGGCATAAAGAGATTTATGAAGCAAACGGAAATTTTGGGCAACAAACTCCAACAGATAACCAATCCATGGCAGGATCCTCCGAGATGCAAGAAGCCGAGGAAAATGAAGAAATATTAGTCTCCAAATAAAAAAAAGTGGAGAAAAAAAAGAAGATTGAAATAAGAAGATAAGGATGCCTGTAAACCTTATCACAAAAACAAAAGAAAATAAGAATTCCTGCAAACCTTATCACAAAAGAATTCGCTTTAAGTCTAGTCATGTGCCCTGTGACAGGGTAAATGTATGGTGGAAAACTATACTTGACTGAAGGAGCATTTAAGTACTTTAGTTTATATTTTATCTTTCGTGTCTTAAGTTTATAAATAGATTCAGTCAACTCTCTTAAAGCAAAATCAAAGTTCTATATCGAATAAAAAAATGTTATATTAGTTATTTTACAATATTTTTTTTGAAAAATGTTACTACATATAAGTAATATTTTTTATTTTAACATTATTTTTTCTAATTGGTTCTAAAATTAAAGTTCCACATCAAATAAAAAAAATATTTCTCTCATTTCTAATTATTACCTATAATTAAAGTTTCACATCGAATAGATAAATGATGCATAAAAAATATATATAATCATATAATTATATTTAAGATATATTTAAGATAAATGAATTTTGAAATTTGATAAATAATTAGTAGAGATTAATTAAAAATGTCTTCAACTTTCTTTTAAAAAATTCCTAGAAGCTTAGAAGGCATAAAAATATAATAACTGATAATTATATTTAAAATAAATAAATTTTAAGTTGTTAAAAATTTTATAAATATTTATACATAATTAGGTAATATTTTTTAAATATTATTAAAAATTATTTGTGTTGTAATGAGTAAAAAGTTACTTATGTATGGGATATATGGGCTTGGTTACCCATTGTATCTTCATTAATTATCTATATAAATTTTCGTCTTATGCTGATAATAGAAAATATATTCTCTCGGAAATAAAATAACGGTAGGATTTCTTTTTACAAAGAAAAAATGGTTTTCTGTGATTTTTAATTTTAATTTAGTTTGAACAGGTTGCATGGTTTTTAGTCTTCTGCTGATGAAAAAAAAAAATATTCTCTGAAATAAATTAACGGTATTTTTAGTTTTAGTGTGAACAGGTTGCATGGCTTTTATCTTTTGCTGAGATAAACTACAGTAGGATTTCCTTTTACAAAGAAAAATAGTTTGTTTACAAAGAAAAATAGTTTGAAAGAAGTTTTACAAAGAAAAATAGTTTGTTTACAAAAAAAAAAATAGTTTGAAAGAAGATCGAAAGAAGCTTGTTTGTTTACAAAGAAAAATAGTTTGAAAGAAGCTTGTTTGTTTACAAAGAAAAATAGTTTGAAAGAAGCTTTTTTGTAAAATGGTTTGGGATTTGAGAATTTTAAAAAAGTAATTTTAGGGTTTAAGTTAATATTTTTTTAAAAAAATTGTGGTTTAAGTTAAGAAAAGTAATTTTTGGGTTTGGATTAAGGTTGAGGGTTTAGTTTGTCCTAAATCAACTTTTGAAAATTGAAGGTTTTCCTAAATCCAGGTTTTAGGGTTTTTCCTAAACGCTAACCCAAAAAAATTTAATTTTAGGGTTTGAAGTTAAGAAATTTTTAATATTAATAAGCCACAAATATTTATCAATGTGTAGTGTAGTATTATTTAGCAGTTAATTTATAAATGAAATAATATTAAATTTATTAAATTTTTTAATATTAATTATTTTAAGGCCACAAAGCTATAAGGACATATATCCAGATTAGGATTGTCTGCCATTTTTCTAAAACTACAGTATCTCAATGCACGAAAAGGTTATATTCTATAGCCCAAAAAATGTCTGTAAACCTAAATTCATTAAATTGAAATCTTAAACTGTAATATGGGCCTGGCAATTCAATTCCTGTCTAATTTTGATGCCAAGAATTTAAAAAAAAAAAAAAAAAAAGGTATGTTAGCATAATTTCGAACACTAACAGGATGGAGTCAAGAACCATATTATCCTTAGCAAATTTATGGTAATGGTAATAAAAGCACAACTGAGAGAGAACAACTAAAGCACGATTTAGGGATTAGGACTAAGGATTTGGGATTTCATTTGCTTCATTCCTTGGCTCTCTTCGCTTGAGTGGCTTGGCACTGCATTTAGATATTTTCATTTAATCATTTTACTTCATAACATGTATCTATATGCACCAAAACTCACAAATTTCAAATTAAATGGCTTACCAGTATAAAAAAGTTTGTGTCCTTGGATTAATCTTGCGTCCAATAATCTGAAGAAAAATTAATTAGTAAGTTTCATGAGCAAACACAAAAAAGTATGGACATATAGATGGATATAATCACATAATCTAATAAGCCACAAAACTTTAGAGATCTCAAATGGAAGAATAAGATTAATATTTCCAACAAGAATAAGGCAACAATAAACGAAAAATTCAAAACCAATTTGATATTAATATTTACAAAAATTGAGGTGAAACTGTTCTGACCTCATCTCTCCAGATATTGGTCTTCAGAGACACATAAACAGATGGAAATTCCTCCGAATCCTGCATATTTGAAAAAACCATGACTTACTACAACAGTGATTAGAAAGGTAGCAAGAGTTTTGAAGAAGATTACTTACCATAAATTCATAATCAAAAAGATCGTGCGAAGATGTTAGGTGGCATCTTAAGCCCTAAACATTAAAAACAGGTTTATATATATTATTTATCATCACATTCATAAATGTAGAGATTTAATTCAGTACTCAAAAGTATGTAGTCTTAACCTTGTATGTTGCACATCGCACCGAACAAAGTGCACAGGTGAAATCTGAAGTAACTGCATTCAAAGCTCTCAGTCAATATAAACTACTCAGTTATAGAGAAACTAATCTTCAGCCTAATAATCAGAAAATCATTATTCTAATCAAATTAACATAAATATAATTGACATGATTAATAGCATTAATGCTAATATTCCAATATGATTGTTACTGTTACAACTATTTTGCTAAGCTAAAGCTATTAAGCTCTCATCTTATTACAAATAAACCAAGTCAAACCTAGCCAAACAGAGCCACCAAGACTTCAGCAACACCCGCAGGAAAAAGACCAAATTATTAGTGAGAAGAACCTCCCTACCTAATTGTTCTCTATCAAATGTCATCCTAGTTTATCAAGTTTTCAAATAAATGCAAATATTTCTTGCTCTCTATCATCTTTCACCATGGAAATGAGTCAATTGAAGTATATATAAAACTTCTTTTCCCGTAAAGAACATTTCCTTTATTTAGGGTATATCTACTATTTTACTAACATAAGCGATTCTCCCATTACAACACAATTTCTATTATAGGAAGACGATTTTCAATGTAAGTGAAATTGTGAATGAAACTTAGACAATGGAATCACTTTATATAACAAAAAGTCACCTTTGAGTAATTATTATTCAGCATCTACATGGGAATAAAAATTGTGTGCTTCACTTGGCTCAATTCCATGGAAAAAGCTAGTAGAAAGCAAAAATTATATGCATTTATTCGAAAACGTGATAAACTAGGATGACATTATTTTCAAAGAGACTTCTTTGAAAATGTAAAAACGAGGTATTGGGCTAAGATTAACGACCTAATTCCCTGCAACATATCGTTGCCTGATCCCAACATTTATACGACGTAGATTGGAATGCAAGTGTTGACATGAAAAAGTGGATTTTATAAAATTGAGTTAACCTTTTAAACATACATCATAATTCTTATTGAGGATAAAAGGAGGGTAAAAAATTAGAAGATTTCTATCATACAGTCACAGGCAAATCACAAGTGAACTTAACGCGACATTCAACTCAAACCTTATAACATTTTTATATATTTTAACATCAATGATAATATTCTAATATAAATGTAAATATTCTGACACGTTTAGACTTTTTATCGGTAACTAATTTGTTTGGCAAACACATTAGTTAATCTACCAAGTAGGAAAAATGAAAATATGAGAAAAAATAATTACCTTCCGTTCTCTGAAACTCATTATTGTAATACCTGTAATATTTTTTATAAGCAAAATTGATTAAAAGCGCAAAATGATCATCATTTCTTCTATCAGCAAAAATGACAAATTAAAGGGGGCAAAAGTGAAGTAAACATCCCTACAAAGAAGCTATGAAAAATATCCTATCACAAAAAAGCTAACGTGTAATATATACCTGTAATTAAATGCTACATTTCCTTTTTTCAACCTGAACCATACAAGCAGCTATAAGTTAAAATATATGCCAAATTTTATTTAATGGAAATTAGAAGAAAGTTCAACCCCACCACCCCCCAAAAAGAATAAAAATTGCTATTACTTTTAGTTATGGAAATCCCAAAAAATAAATGTAGTATAACAAAAAATTTCATAAAGATAAAGAACTATCACTCATGAAAACCCCCCAATGATTTATGAAAGTTAAATGACATACCCAAAAAATGAAAAAAGGAATTCATGACTTTTTCAATCACTGTTTCTCTCACTTTATTATGTGATGATAAAAGTGCTTGTTGAACAAGCTTTGACAGCTAAAATAATACTATATAAAAATAACTCATCAAGCTAAAGATACATATAACTAAAACATTAGATTTACATATTTAGCAATCCTCAACAGAAGCTTATGACAAAAATGAAACTTACCAAAGGGTATGAGATAATGATGATGTCGCTAAAGCCAGTGTTTTTCTTGCATGTGTCCAACAGGGATATTTTTCAGTGGTTCCAAATTCTTTAGCAAAAATCGACAATGGAAGTGACTTTCTTTCAACCATTGGAAACTGTTCAAGATAAGGAAACAATATATAATCATTTATTGCATAGCACTAAGGAGGGAAACATGTCATAACTTAAGAAAGATAAAAACATATTTCATTCGTGCATATTTTATGTATTTTTTTTTTCTATTTTAATAAACTTCCGTTGAATAGTTGAGAAATACAAACTGAACCTATCATATCTCTAATTTTCTCTCTATTTTATCATAAACTGTTAAGAAATGAAAACAAACAAGCAACTGGCAATACAAGTTGGAACACTCTCATCCAAGTAAATATCATAGGAAAAAGTAAGAAATTTTAGGTTTTATATATTGAACACCATAGGTTTACAATATCATACGAAGGTTCGTTTGAGATATTCTTTACATCATTGAAAAGATTTACAATTATTCTTAAAGACATAATTGATGAAAATTAGTTTTAAAATAGACTATTGATAATCACAATAGAAAAAAAATTGTGTTCAACATCATGAAAGGACAATGTATGTCTAAGGCTACAATCGTATTTGAGGTGTTTTTTGTGGCCTTGAAAAGCTTGATATAAAATCTACAACTCATGCCTACTTCTCAAAAACTAAAATCAATTTTCATCTGGATGAAAACCAATTCCAATGTAGATGATTTGATTATTAAGTCTCACATTACATAGGATAAGGTGATACATCTCAGACACTCCATATAAGGTGGAGATCATAGAAATAAAATAAAACATTGGAACAATAAGAACATAAAAGAAACAAGAAGTCAATGCAAGTTCTCCATTATGGAATTGTTTTGTGGTGTTATGTGTGAGAATTCTTGCTTAATGACAAATGAAATTGGAGCTAGAAAAAACCTTATCCTTGGAATCTTGAATTGATATGCTCTTGCTCTTTTTTTGAAAACAGTACTGCAACATATAAAAAAAATTGTTAAGTAGAGCATCTACCAAAATTGTGAAGACTGAAGAACATATATATAAAAAGGTTGAAAGGAATCGTAAGACAAAAATAGTACCCATAAATAGTATATACTTAACTAGAACAAAAAGAGAGCATCAGAAATGAAGTAAAAAAACAATATTGGGTTATATGTAGTACCAATTCCGACAAGGACATCGAACACGACAAAAACATAGATACTGGGATACGGAGTGTCCAAAATATAGAACATTGACATACGATATATAATTAACATGTCAAAAATCTAAATTCAGAATTCAACTTTAATGAAGTTGTTAAGCTTATATATATATATATATATATATATATATATATATATATATATATATATATATATATATATATATATATATATATACGTGATCCTTAGATGAATCATATATTTTAAAAAATTAAAATTAGTAATTTCTATAAAAATAAGTCTCACAAAAAATAGAAAATGATGTTACGATTCTTACAATATTTAGAAATAAATTATCTTTTAAAAAAAATTATAATAGAAGTGTTGGATAAATATTTAGTTAAGAGTAGGTGTTAATTCACTATCTTGACTTGTGTCTAAATTGTGTTGAAAAAATGTCAAAGGTTATATAGTGTTCAAATTGTGAAAAGATGTGTCCAAAACAAAATGAAAATTTTTGATTGATACAGTAAAGACATGTCAAACATGTGTCCAAAGTATGTCTAACAAGTATCTTTTAAATATATCAAAATGACATTATATAGATGTGTCTATATAATTAGATCTCTTACCGTCAAAATACATGGAACCCAATTTTCAGCAGTTAGAAACTCAATTTCGGGTGCAAATTCCGGAAACACATCCCAAGCATGATAAATTTGTGCCAAAGGTACTTTTCCATATAAGCAGTTTTCTCCACCCCTAGCTGTCAAGTATAGAATAGAATGATATGATCATACATGAAAGTTCAAAAATCACCCTTTTCCATAACAAATTTACCATATTTTTAAAGGGAAAAAAAATAATCCATGAGTAGTGAGGCTTTTAAAATATCATATTCTTTTTTTCTTGTTTGATGAAAGAAGAAATTCATTAAGACAAAAAAAGAAGGTTATTGCATAGATTAAAGGATTAGAAATTCTCCTGGAAAAAACTAATAAATCAACATATCTGTAAGAGAAATCATTGCAAAAAGATCTTATCACTTGTCCAATTTTATGATTTTCAAGAGACTAATATTATCATCCATTATGAAACTTCTTGTTATCTTGCATAATGATATTTTGATATATATTAAATCATTTTATTTTCTCACAATACCAAAGGTGGGGATTTACACTACTAGGTATTTTGGGAACCGTTTTGATTTACAGAAGAAAAAAAATTATATTACCAAAACATTCAATATATAATAATATGCCTCTATGTGTATAATTGAAGCATATCTCACATTCATTAGAAGCCACCTCCCAAGGCGTCAGGTTTGCATCAACTCTAGTAGATAATGAAATTGGGGATTCCGCTGCTAGTAAATAGTTATAACATGGAGTTCAGCATAAATTAGAGATTTATATTTTCATGTTAATTAATTGGGTCACACAATTATATTCTTACCAGAGGCGAAAATCAAGATAAAATATTTGCCAGACTTAGCTTCCACAGTTAACTTATGACGTTCAGGAAGCATAAATTGGACTTGAGCCTTCCCCTCAATTGCATAGGGACCATGAAATGTGAATATCCGAAGAACGTGATACTTTTTTGCCTTTGGTAAGTTAAAACAAAAAGTATTATGCAGCAGGAAATATTATTAGAATAAAGCATTATTAATTATACAATTAGAAGTTAATAAGTCTAAATAAGGAATACAAAATAATTAGCTTAAGAAGCTCTATTCCTTCTTACCCCTTCGGCTCCAATATTTGGATCCAACCTTGCCAGACAGATAAACAAAGGTAGCAAAGACCTAGTTAGGCCGTCCCTTAGCAAAACTGTCATTAGAACCCTACATTTTCAAATGAGATATCTCATTAGCATCTCAAAGTTTATATTTATACTACACAACTATAAGAGAAAATAAGACAATGGCAGAATAAAAAGTATGACTTCAAATCCCTAAAAATTAGCACATTCAACCTTAACTGAAAAAAAATGTTATATTTTTTTTTTGTTAAACCAAGGTATTCTTTAAATGAAAACTAAGAGTTAATCCTTCAAGATACCAAGATCCATTTAAGGAGCTTAGGATTTAAACAAATCAGGAATTAAACTCTTAATTAACTACATATTATAAGAGACAAGGTTATCTATCAATCATATTTTATCCTACCACACAAGTTCTATACATTAAAGAAACTTCATCTCACCTATCTTAAAACATCATCTCAAACTAAACAAGAATACCTATTACTAACCAAAACCAATCCTAATTTATCTTTGAACCAAAAGATTCTACATGTAAACAACAAACTAGCAACTTAAATACAATTATTTAACCGAACATGGCATATTCACATGGGCTTATAACATATAATAAATATAATTACATAAATCTGTCAAAGAAAAAGGAGTAACCAGGAGGAGGAAGATTGTATAATAAATTATATATTTTACCTCTTTTGGCACTTAGCCTTATCCTTTATCTTGTAGTCCAAACATCTATGAAGGAATAATGGCTATAAAACAAGGAATGTATATTATTAGAATTAGAATACAACATACAATAATATTATCTTTAGAGAAAATCAGGAGATCAAGAGATAGATGCTAGTAAAAAAATTAGTCCTATAACTCATG
Source organism: Cajanus cajan (assembly GCF_000230855.2). Lineage (NCBI taxonomy): Eukaryota > Viridiplantae > Streptophyta > Magnoliopsida > Fabales > Fabaceae > Cajanus > Cajanus cajan. The sequence goes on along the minus strand of NC_138523.1, from coordinate 48,416,588 downwards.
CAATATATCCCAACAAAAATAATAAATAATCACATAAAATATAATTTATAATAGCATATATGTACTTTTTCTTTAGCACGTTGTTGAAGTAACTTGTAGAACTCAAAAGGCTTGGAATAAACTGAAAAACTTCGCTTCCAATCATCTCCATGTTTTGGTTGAACTTGTGCAACATGTAAAGGCTTCACATCATCTTCAAGTTTTGGTTGAACTTGTGCAACATTCAAAGGTTTCATATCATCTTCAAGCTTTGCTTGAACTTGTGTAGCATGTAAAGGCTCCAAATCATCTTCAAGTTTTGGTTCAACTTTGACTCTAAAATTTCTACATATGCAAACAAATATTAGAATTTATTATGTTGCACTACTTTTAGAGTATTTTCCATTAGAAGGGAACTTACCTTTCACAAGCAGCTACAGGAACTTTTGACATTCTTACTGGAGGTCTCAATTAGGCATATGTAACATTTATTTGAACCTTGAAGTATATGAGATTTTCTAAAGCAACAAACCTACAATAGAAAATAGGACAAAAAATCTTCTAAACCATTAAGTTTAACTCATATGATGACATTGATTTCTAATGTTCTATATCTACATAATGAATTATATCTTGCAATACATGTGCTTATTTAACACTAGTATCTCAACAAGCACCTAATGCAAAGTTAGACAGTTTTATATATAATGAATGAATATGATTTGTTGTCAATTGCAAAATCGTAGAAACGGAAAGTTGGTTGATATATACCTACCTATACAGCAGCTTACTTAGCAAGTGTGGTATACTTTATTAAACTATTAACCCTAAACCCTTTAATAGGAGTATTTTCTTTATTATTTTCATAGTTTTAAAAATATCGGATTGACCATTTGACCAATCCATTAACTCTACAAAAATCAGTGTATTTTATAATTGGTGTGAAGTGGTCAAAAAAATGGTGAAAAACGATGTAGAAAATCAGTTTGAGTTGATACCATTCAACAATTTTTTAAAAATAAATTACTTAAATATTTGTATACTAAATAAAAAATATAATAAGGATTACAAACTGAATTAAATTATTTTATCCATTATTTTTAATAATTTTCTTATAAAGATATAATTTAGTTAATCATAGTAATTTACAATTTTTTATAACTTCAATTTTATTTTATATTAGACTTTTTTTACTCTAGATGTAAATTTGTTATTATTAATTAATATTGTCATGTTTTTTAGGTATATTTTGAATGTTAAAAGTTTTATAAAGTGATGTTTTATTTTAATTTTTAGTATTATAAAATTATGATATTATATTTATTTAATATTATTTAATTATCATTATTATTCTATTAATATTAATCTAACTATGATCAAACTATATTGAATGTTGAATTAATATCTTTATTAGTTTAATGATTATTCCAATTTTAAAAGCATTGGTTATTTGGTTGTACAACAAAAAAATTCTCTCTTTCCTCGTCTTTCTATCTCCCTTCTCCCTTAATATGACCTCGACGACTACGACAATCCAAAGCCCACTACTCCCTTTTATTCTCTCCTGTGCTTATAATTCATTAATTCCTACATTAATACTCATCAATTGTGACTAAAAGGAGTCAAATATAAAAAAATAATAATAATCTTTTAAATAATAAAGTAGCATAAATTTTTAAGAAAAATAGTTAAATAAATTTTTAACTTAATATATTGATATAAAAATAAAATTAAAATAATAGATATTTTTAAAACTTTTTCAAAAACCAATTTTGTCTCATGTTCTTATATAGTTTTTCTGGTTCTAGACAAATTTTCACTTCCTATTGGATGAAAAATATTAATAACAAAATAAGCATAAACTTTATATTGGGAAATTTATTTTTCTAAAAATATTTATGAAAAAATAAAATAAAAATAAAAAACTATTTTTGTCACCTTTTTATTGGGTTTAGCACATTTTTAACCTTTTATTCATCCGATGATATTTTTAAATTTAGATTGATAAAATAATATTCATTGATCCGATTGATATTGCAGTTGATTATCAAATTTCAAAGTCTTAAGTTTGACTCTTAAGTTTAATAAATAAAAAAACCCTTAAGATAGTTTCAATATAATCAATGTTTCAACTAATTTTTGACGAAACCGATAGATATTTATATCAATATCATAATATAAAAAAAAAAAAATCTAGACTAATCAATGAATTGATTAAAGTAGTATTAATATAATAATAATATATAATAATAATAATAATAATAGTGAAGTATTAATAACCGTGACTAAAGTAGTAGTAAAGTATTATTATTATTTTAAAGAAACATAAATAATATTTTTATAATATTAAAAACTAAAACTAATTAAAAATAATAATTTTATGTCTTCTTAACATTTAAAATATATACAAAACTTAAAACATATATATTATAATAGTGAGTCTAAGTTTCAACAATACACATCAACAATTATTAATTATAACAATTTTTATTTAGAACAATATAGAAAATAACAAATATTTTAGGTTGATGTTATATTTTTTTAAGAAACGAAAATAATGTCTTTTTTTTTTTTAAAAATCATTTATCCTATATGTGATTCAATTTCTTTTAACGGGACTGTTTGGTCCAAGTTGAACCAAGAACAGAACTTAGAACCGATCTGGCCATACATACTTGACCTGAAATGACATCATGTGCTAAGCTCGAGGTTGAGCCGTGGCTCGTCCAGTTTGGTTGAAAATTGTGTTTTCACTGACTGCACTATCACTCTGTTCTTTGCACACTACATCCCACGCTCATTGTGTCCCTGCCACAGAGTCCCTCCACGCATCCATGCTTGCTTGACTTGCTCATTGACCAAGAAATTAACAAAATAAAGAGGAGAGTTTTCCACCTAATAGGAATAGAACCCAGGTCCTTTGGTCTTTAATAGAAACTCAATCACTACACAAATGAACCCTTTTAAAAGTAAAATTTAATATTATATATTTGATATAAAATTATATGTTTCACAACGTATTGGTTTATGTGGTTTATCTAGCGACTCACTAGTTCAACGGGTGATTACCGACTCAATATCTTGAGTCAATCATTAATCTGATTTTGGTGACACTAGTTTAAATTGATCAAGTGATTAGTTTATTGATTTTTCTATATAATTGGTCGATTTGTTTTGATTTTTGAAATACAAACTTAAACTAGTGACCTAATTGATTATTGATTTTCTTATTAAATTGATGACCTAATCAATTCATTGATATTCTTATTGATCAAATCAAATAATTTGATTTTCATAGAATATTTATCTCTATTGAATAAAATCTTTAAATATAATTATGGTTTCATATTTTTCTATATCAAACATATGAAATTCATATTTGCCCATAATGGAGATACATAGATCTAAACAATAAAAAGCAATTCTTACTAAAAATATTAAAAATTACCCGAAATGATTCGATAATCAATAATCTTCCCAACAATTAAGAATGGATTTGGATCAATTTTGTGCAGATATGAAGAATTGGGGTTTGTAAGTGATACAACTAGATGTAAAAAAAAACAAAAAAAAAAACTAGGGTTTGTAAGCGGCGCAACAAGATGTAAAAATTAGGATTGTAGAAAGCGGCTCATTAATAAGGTATATAATAAAAGTGAAAATGAAAAATCTAATATATAGAACTTTGAAATCAATACAACTAGGGCCAACATTGGGCCAATACAAGAAAACCATTGATTCTAGGTCCATGATTAAGAAGGGAAAAAAATCAAAAATAAAAATAATTATGTGATAATTTTTTTTATAATAATTTGTTGTTTTTATAAATAAAATTGAAAGTTATACCTAATTTTGAAATGCAACATGTAACTATAAAGTATTATTCTTTTGATTGTTATTTTATTATATATTTTTGTGTTAAATACATGTAGTTGACATTTGATAAATCATATATAGACATAATGTCTTTGTTTTCCAATAAGATTAAAAGAAATAAAAACTCAAACTCAAATTATTATAAAGAAATTTATTTATACACTACATGTCAAAACCGACAACGAAGCCTCCACTCTCTTCACTTAATTTCTTAATTAAAGATTTTCAACGTTTTGTTTTCTCTCTCTCTTTATGAGTTTCACACACTTTTTTCATCATGAAAAAATAATCTCACATGATCATCTCAAATTACCCTTACACAATAATCTTATTGGATGTAAGTATAATGACTTGCATCAAATCTAAACAATTAATATACATTAATCTTACAATTTATAATAGGTTGATATATATTTTTATGATAATTATTTAATTTTTTAGGTTTAATTATCATTTTTGTCACTCATATTTTACAATATTTATCTAATAATTTTTTAAAATACATTTTTTGACACTTAATTCTCAAAATTTTGAACATTTTATCGTTTCATTTGATAAACATTTAGTATCACTAGTTGACCGTTAATATGATGTGTTGATTATTAATATATTATGTTGGTTACTAATATGTCGTGTTGATATGACATGAATGATGTGATAAATTATGTCATTAACAATCAATATATCATATTAATAATTAACATGTAATATTAATAGTTAATATCATGTCAATCATCAAGTAATAATATTAACCTGTCAAATAAATAAATTACAAAATTTGTGAAATTTTAAAAAATTAATGACAAAATATGTAATTTATAAAATTAGATGATAAAATTTATAAAACTATAAAACACAAGAAGAAAAGTACAATTTACTCATATATCTTTAATCCATCAATTAAACGGTTTCATTTAATTCTTAAAATATTATTTTATTCATTTTTTTTTATAATAAATAGTAAACTAGATATAATTATATTAGTTTAGCATGTTTTATTATAGTTAATTAATTAATTTATTGAATTTAAATTAATACCAATTAATGGGGTCTAGCACACCTAATTGAGTATAGTGCATGAATTGTTATAATTTTCTTGGAACCAAGTTTGATTTCGATAGAATAAAAATTAAATTAAATTGTTAAATCATTTAGGTTAATTGTTTATTCGATTACTTATTATTTTTCAAAATTATTTCCATATTTTTTTATTAATTTTTTTTTTACAATTTTTTTGGTAACGAATAGTATATATATATATACACACTAATTTTAACATTATTTATATTAATTAGTTAATTTTAACATAATTGTTTATTTTACACCCGAAGACTTTATTGTACTCAAGATTGGATAAAGCACGTGTAATGAAATATATTGCCTTTACATTGAGTTGCACTTTTATTGATCTCATTCCGGGTCTATTGTACTAAAGTGTTGTTTCTAAATATTTTTTTTAAGAAGTCACTATTAATTAATGATAGATAAATATTTTTCCTTTTCTTTTTTAAAGTACATAGTTAACTGTGTTAAATATATATATATATATATATATATATATATATATATATATATATATATATATATATATATATATATATATATCATGACCTTTAATATACGTAATAAATTATATTTAAGGAAGAATAGTCATGCTTGAAATCATTAATAAAAGTTAGAGACTCTTTTTGACAATTAATACTTCATATTAATATGAAATACATTAGTAAAAAGAACGTAATTATCATTATTCAATGTAACATGAAACAACTATGTGGGGTTGTAATTCAAAGAAGAAATTTAATTAATTAGAGTGCATTGTCATTTGAACAAATTTGAAGCTAGAGGAGTCCAATTATTCTTATAACTATTAATTTTGACAAATTCACATTTAGTTTGTTGGGAAGACGCAATAAATATGGTGATTGAATCGGTAAACATTGCCGAACTCATTGAAAGTGGCTTCATTCTCGTAGAGACTTTTCTAATTAGTTATTTTTTATATTATTTTTTAATCAGAAGAATTTATGACCCTAGCTAGCCTTTTGTGTTCCTCCAAGTTGTTAATCGAAATTGGTTAAAATAAAATAAAAAAAATTGTGAAGAAAGTAATTAGGATGCACAGGTCTGCAAGCTGGAACAGGTTCTCTGATGACTACTTCAAGCATGCAACAAGTTCTTCTCCAGCAACAGGACATAGATCATCTTATTCTATGTTCGATGGAAACAATTTACCAACATATGACCCCATTGCAGAGTTGGCCAAGAAGGAGAGGGCACGTGTCAAGTTTGCTGAGAATGCAGTGCATGTTATCCCTTTTGTGCTAATTATTTGTGCCATCATTCTTTGGCTCTTCTCAAATCCAGGTGAATCATATATACAATTCTTTCTTATTTTTCTTTCAACTTTATTGAAAACCATGCATGATAAAAAACATTTAACATACATAAATTAAGAAAAATTATTAAATACATTTAATTTTCATAATTTTACATAAAATATATACTACAATATTCTTTAAATATTCTTAATCATATTTATAATATATAGTGTTCTCATTTATTATACTGGGATATTTTTGAATTGAAAATATTAAATAAAATTGACTTAATTGATATTTACATATAATTTGCTAAAAATTTTGAAATTTATATAAATTTAGAGGGAGCAAATGTGAGATTACATAATTATATGATTTTTAATAAAATCCGACAATTGAAAGAAAGTGTCTTCATAAGAATATGTTGCTAAATTTTTCAAAATACAAAACAACACGCATTAAAAACACAAATTTATTTCTTGAAACATATATATCTCTATTTTTCAGTTATATAGTTCTTGATTGATATGATTTCAATTTTGATATGTTTTTTTTTATAAGCCAAGAATTTATTAATTCCAAGAAAATTGTGCACAAGAAGTGCAAGTCATAATTATAAACAAGATGACCCAAAAATAAGAAAAAACAAATTTAAGGGACACTTGCACAGGACAATGGGTTCATCAACCATTCTAGAAAAGAAGAAGACACCATTCTAACAGCCGTACACCACTCCCACGATCTCAACTGTGCCATGAACACGATCTCTTCCACCTTAAAGAGTTTGTCTTTAAAAATGTTTTCATTTCGAGCCTTCCATAACTGCCATATACCTGCAAACCAAACAAATGACCAAACTCGCCTAATACCCTTACTGCCACACACCAATCCCATATATTGATGACAAAAACTCCTAAGTTCGTTGATAAACACCCCTGACACTCCCCACCAAGCGTATAATCTGACCCAAACAGCATAAGCCTTTGGACACAAGAGGAACAAATGCTTGCTGGACTCCAAGCCTTCTTCGCAAAAAACACAACCATTTTGTCCTTCTAGAGTAACCCCTTTCAAAAGGAGGTTATCCCGGGTAGGTAACCTGTCCGCTTCCAACTGCCACACTAAAACTTGAACCTTAGGAGGGATACCTTTGGCCCATATCGTATCATAAAAAGTGTCCACTTGAACAAGGTTTGACTTTGCTAAAATCTTATAAGTAGATGCCACCGAATATTTCCCTGACCTTTCGGCTAACCAACGCCATTCATCTGGGTGAGCCTCTGTCAAAACTACCGAGGCCAACCTATTAGCCAACTCAACCAACTTTTCCTCTTCCCATGCAAAAAGTGGGCGCCTATACATGTTTTTTGATCAAATTAATAGTGTGTAAGAGATGTACAGAGATTAATGTCGGAGAATGTTGGAGTGGGAGTGAAGAACTTTTATATCGGATGGAAATAGATGATTTGAGTAGTATATAAATGAAAATAATTTACAAACCTAATATTTTAAAATTTTGAGTAAAAGTTATGGTTTCAAGTTCCCTTAACTCGTGAATCATTGATGCATGAGATGAGATGAGTTTCAAATTTTTAGTATAATTTGATTTTTATCATCTAAACTAAATAAGGTGTATGTGTTTTTTTTTTCAAATATAGTTTAAAAGGTATTTAAACATTTTTTTATTTCACATTCATGTCATAAAATTTTATCTTAAATTAATTTAATTCGATCAAAAAATAGTAAAGTTTAGTTAATGATTATTTTCATAAAAATTAAATTCAGATATTACTTAAATAATTTGACCTTGAATTCAATAATTAATCACTTATATTCATTTATTTAGTTGATATTAAAATATTAGAAAGAAATAGACCGTTAAGTAATATATAATTGAATGAACTACAAATCTAATATGTTACATGTAGAACGTTTTGAGGTAGAGTGTTTTACTTTTTTATTATATTCCTTAACAAATATGTGTGTATTAATTTAATTAAAACAAAAATGAAATATTAAATTTGTAACTACATAAATTTAGATATTAGTTGTCATAATATTTATAAAAAATTTGTCTCCGGATTATATTTTTCATCATTGTTTATTTGGTTATATTTAAGAAAATCAAATATGGTGTACTTTATTTTTGTCTTTGAATTATTTGACTAATTAGTTTAATTCTCAATAGATGTGGGAATCATAGGAGATCCTATTGGAGCAAGAATCGAAGGATTAAGTCTCGAAGGAGAAATTGAAAATGATAGCGACGGCACTCAAATGGGTTTCTTACCTATTGTGAGCTCAGAGGAAATATCCACCAAAGAATTTGGTGCTGAAAAAGATTCAATAAATCAGAAGAACTTTTAGTGGATGATTATTATTCCAATTTATAATGAGAAAAAAAATATATGTGGAAAGGCCAAAGGTAGTTTACCTTAACCTCTATTGAAATTATCGCTGTAATATTCTTTATTTGCTTGAATTATTTCTTAAGGTTTGTTCAAAGAAAGGTAAGATTTTCTTTTTTGGTACTCTTGAACATTTTATACATTGATAAGATTATCAGGAATTAATCTTCATGAAATGTGAGAAAAATGTTTTAGTTTGTAGCTATATATATTTATGCGCAATCCAGCTTATCATTTTCTTTTATAAAATCTAAATATTGTGATTTATGTATTAGTATTTTTTTTTTCTACCAACTTATTAAAATTCCACCAAATTATGACTTTAATTATCAAGATTCGAGAGGAATTAAGCCTTTATTTGGTAATAAAGAAGAAGTGTAAGAAAAGTGAAGAGAAAAAAATAAAAGAAAATTTTAAAAGTTAGGGTACCTAAATATGCTTTTTTAATAGACTGTGTATATATATTTTATTAGTGAAAATTATGTTCGAACTGGATACAGTTATATTTATATATTCAAAACTTAAGCAAATTTAAAATAATTAATTAACTTAAAATAATCAAATGTATATCCAAACATTAAAGTGATTAAATGACGGCATCAAACTAAAGTGGTTAAAAGACTATCTTGATGAAATTTAGATTTTTATATTATAAGTACTTTATTTTATTTATTTTCTTACATATCTTAATAAATAATTATTATTTATTGGACATTAATTAAGTTATAATTATTAGTTTACCTATCTAATGTTTATGTAGTCAATTTTATTTTTTATCCTAGAAATTATAAATATGATATAACATTCAAATATAAAACTATGTACAAATTACTTTAACCTCTCATAATTATATTGATTATAGTAATTATATAGTAGTAAATTAAAAGTCATCTAATTTTAAAATTATTATTATAAAAATTAATAAATTTATTATACATAATTGTTAAATAAAAACTTTAAATTATTTATATTATTCTAGTAATATATTTGTTAATTTAATGATTTTAGTTCTTATAAGAAATGGTTTGTATCTCCATAAAAAAAATTATTTTATAATGTTATTCTATTACTATTCATTGGTGATGCGATAATTGTTTACTAAAAAACAAACCTAATATTTCTTAACAAAGACTAAAATAAATATCTTATAATATAAGAGGAACTAATATTTATATAATAAAAAAACTTATAATTTCTGCCTTTACCGGTTCTGCATTGAAGTTGTCTCTTTCGACCAGTTTAGACAAATGTAGTATTTTGTGTGGTATTTCAATTCCCTTCATTATCAAAATTAAATACTGCACATAACAAATTGAATTTGATGTTTACTTTATAAAACAAAATGTAGTAGAAGATAAGGACTCAAGCTCACCACTAAGATTAGGCAGCTAGACCAATTTTTATTTATTATTATTAATTCAAATTTTACAACATGTAGGATTTATCATCTAACATGAAAATCCTTCTGCTAAAATTGTGATTAATTAATTAATTAATTAATTTTAAATACGACTTCATTTTTCTATTTAATTTTACTCTGTAATTATCTTTTTTTTTAAAATATTTTTTACATGCAATAATATTTATAACATTTTTATTTTTAATTTTCCTGTAGCTATTTTATTATTTTTTTAAAAACAAATATCTACCAAAGTTTATTGATTGTTAATAAACTTGAAAATACACACTTTAAGGCATATATTAACTTTAAATTATAAAATATATGACAACGAGTTCTATTAATTTTCTTAAATAATATCCTTAACTTTTGTCCACAATTTTCTCATGGGATTTAAAAAAAAAAAGTGGAATTTTTGAAAGAAAATATGACAAGTGTGATACTGAAGAAAAGTCTTGATTCATAGGGTGGATGATGGTGAAATGGCATGGGTCATGTGATGTTGCATTGCATAGTGCTCTTATTTAAGACTCACATCTTTTACTTAACAACTTAACATTGTGCTTTGCATACACACACTTGCAGAGAAAGCAGGGAAAGGGAACCAACCTCACTGTTCTCCTTCATTAACTTCTGGTAAACCATCATAATTCCCTTCTTTTCTAAATTCAAACAACAACATGCTTCTGTCTTTTCTCCTCTGTTTCTTCCACTATTATATTTATCCTCCAAAAAAAATTGATTTCTTTTTTCCATTTTTATATATACCAACAAGGTTAATCATGTTTAAACATAACTTTGTCAAATTCTTTTTAAGTTTGCCGACACTTTGTTAAATTTTGTTAATATTTTGTAAATAACTATCTTAAGTTATCCCTAATGTGATTTTCAATTTCTTTTACCGTGGCTGTGCAAAAATTAAACTTTTATTTAAAATATGGGAACAATATGGTACTCTTAATTAAAACTATACAGACTTGATAAAATGATAATTTTATTATGAAATTATAGAGAAATAAATAAGTAATTAATAAAATAAAATAAAACAATAATGTAGATATTTGGATAAGTTTACTGCACCACGCGAAGACTAGTCCAACTGTGGTCATTTTCATTAGAGAATATTCAACAATATTGAAATTCATATAGGGTCAAATTAAAACATGATTATGTAAGTTAACCGATAATATCGAATTTAAGTTTTAAGTATGCAATTTTATCATCTATAGTAATTCTATTTAACTTGGACAGGATTGATTTCAGCCCGAGAATACACTTAGTATAGTATTGATAGCAAAAAAAAGGACCCATCATAACCTCAACAAGAGATAATCTTCGGTGAAGCCATGGCTGTGCACAAAAATCTAAAGCTCCATAAACTATATTTTGTGATCCTAATAGCAGCAGCAAAAGCATCATCTCAACCCACTTCAAATTGCCCCCAAAGCTGTGGAAATCTCAACATTCCCTACCCTTTTGGGACACGTGAGGGTTGTTACTTGAACCACACTTTCCTCATCACATGCAACCATAGCAACTCCACCACACCCACCCCTTTATTGGGAAGTGACAACATAGTGGTGCTCAACATATCACTAAATGAAGGAGAAATTCTAGTTTCAAGCCCCGTAATCCATGATTGCTATGGCAATTATTCTAAGGAGGAAAATGGTTTCAATTTGACCCATTTTTCAATCTCACCTAGTAAGAACAAATTCACCACACTTGGGTGTGAAACGGTGGGAATATTCATGGGTTATGATAGCAACAAGAAACATGTTACAACCACGGGATGTGTATCCACATGTGGCACACTAGATGACATCACAAGTAATATTGGATCATGTGGTGGCATTGGTTGTTGCCAAATTAGTGTTCCCAATGGATTATATGGTTTTGCAATGCAAAGTTGGAGTATGGATAACCACTCCACGGTACGTGAATTCAATCCATGCAACTATGCGTTCATAGTTGAGGAAGGGTATTACAAATTTGAGACAACAAATCTTAAGAATCTCGAGAATAAGAGGTTGCCCATGGTGCTTGATTGGGCTGTGGAAAATCACACGTGCCAAGAGGCACAAGATCTTAGTAGCTATGCATGCAAGGGCAAGAACAGTGTTTGCCTCGATTCATCAATTGGTTATCGTTGCAAATGTCGTCATGGTTTCGAGGGAAACCCTTACATTCGTGATGGCTGCCAAGGTATATTTAATATTTTTTCTTGATATTATTTGTTTTTCTTTTTCTTTCCTGTTACAAATTAGTAAAACTAGGAGTCCTTTATATATAAGTTAGAAGTGCTTTTGAAGACTTTCTTATAAAAAATAAAGTACATTTTAGTAAAGAAAATTTTAAAAAACGTTTCTAAACTTATATCCAAACAGATTATAAATTAAAAGTTGGTGTATTTTGTTTGAGTCAGATATCGATGAATGTGCTACGAACACTAATCCATGCATCATCAGAAAAAGATGCCAAAACCTTGATGGCAGTTTCAAGTGCTCATGTCCAAAGGGACACGAAGGAGATGGATTGACAAATGGCGAAGGCTGCCGACCCAAAAATGACAAACCCATAGGGAATCTAATACTTATAATTGGACTGAGTAAGTATATATGTACACGATATGTTTCTTCCTAGTTCCTGTTAAAATATTAGTATATTACAAATAATATTGAAAAAATAACTCTTGTTATGATAAGTATTTTAAGTAAATTTATCTATTCTGTGATTCTCTATATAAGTTCATTGCATGCGAGGATGTATATAATATAAGATTGAAATCATATAACTTTTTCATTAATAGTCAAATTGTTTCAATAATATAATACATCTGATGATGATATCCAAACTACTTTAGGCATATATAGTAGATAAAAATTAACTCGTATGTATGCAAGTCTAATTGACTCTATACTTGCAATCGTTTAAAATTCTTCATTTTGTATACTGGAAACTACGTATTTCAATACAGAGGATTGAGCTCTTAAATAAATGCATACTTTTCACCTTTAGTCATGAGTAATGTAGCACTACCATCAACCATTAAGAAATCATGGTAAGCATGATTTTTAAGATAATTATTATAGAAATCAACAAACTTGTCATACATATTAATTTGTGATAAGATAACAGTGTAAAAATCATTTACATTATCAATGTATGAACCATTTTTTCTTTAATCATTTCCAAATAATGGATTGACCTTGTGGGAAGTCAAATTCCTGAAAAGAAATGTTGCAACTCTTGTTTACAGGTTTGAGCTTAAGTCTATTGGCAGTGGTTGTGGGATGCCTAAACATATACCCCCAAATCCGTGAAAGAAAGCTCATCAAAATGAGAGAAAACTATTTTCAAAAAAATGGTGGTATGTTACTGCAAGAACAGATTGATTCACACCATGGCTCAACTGAAAGAGCCACAATCTTCACTGTTGAGGAGCTCAAGAAAGCCACCAACAACTATGATGAGGATAGAATCATAGGCAAAGGAGGCCATGGAACAGTGTACAAAGGTACATTATCAAATGGCAGGGTTGTTGCCATCAAGAAGTCCATGGTTTCTAACCAAAGTGAGATTGAGCAATTCATCAACGAAGTGGTTGTGCTTACCCAAATCAACCACAGGAATGTTGTCAGACTACTAGGTTGTTGTTTAGAGACAGAATTTCCCTTACTTGTTTATGAGTTCATCACTAATGGTACCCTTTGTGAGCATCTACATTTTGAGGGTCAAGCATGTAACAGTAATAATCACAAACTTTCATGGACAACACGTTTGAGAATTGCAGCAGAGACAGCAGAAGCTCTTGCATACTTGCATTCAGCTGCTTCTACACCAATCATACATAGAGATGTTAAAACTGCAAATATTCTTCTTGATGAGAATCTCACAGCCAAGGTTTCTGACTTTGGGGCTTCAAAGTTTGTTCCTCTTGATAAAACTCAGTTAACCACTTTGGTGCAAGGAACATTGGGTTACCTTGACCCGGAGTACTTCCAAACAAGTCAACTAACTGATAAGAGTGATGTGTATAGCTTTGGTGTTGTCCTTGCAGAACTATTGACAAGTAAGAAGGCACTTTCATTTATTAGGCCTGAGATCTATAGAAACTTGTCTATGTATTTTGTTTCTACAATGAATGAGGGTCGCTTGGATCAAATATTGGACAATGAAATTGTGAGTGATGCAAGTGTTGGGTATATAATAGAAGTGGCTAATCTTGCCAAGAGGTGTCTTAGGCTAAAGGGAGAAGAAAGACCAAGCATGAAAGAAGTGGCAATGGAGTTGGAGGGAATAAGGGTCATGGAAAAGCATTCTTTAGGAGGAACAAATGATGTTATATCTGAAGAAGAGAGAGAGTACTTTCTCAAACCACGTTCGCCCATTAACATTGTTGATCATGGTGACGGTACTAGTGGTAGCAGCACAATTTCTAGGTTCTATAATTTACATAACCAGATTTTGGAACCACTAGAGGATGGACGATAGAATGAGCACGTGGATCATGCTGCATGAAATGTAAGATTTCAAATTCCTTGGCCATTCAACCCGACTTAGACAAGTTTATTATATTATAATATAGATTATATATCTTTATCTAATGATTCAAGTATTTTGAATTGTTGGTTCATGACTAGGACATTACCTTTTTTTTTTCGTTTTATGTTTTTCTCCTATAAATGTTTATAGAAAACTTTATCGTTGACAGAGAAAAATTGAGAAAAATATCATGAAGTTGCCAATGGCTAATGCACACAACACTACTAGCGCATACAATATTGATTTAAGTTAATCCTCTCTCAGTAATTACTTTTTGCCGTCCAAAATATTAATATATTTCACATGCTACAATTTATCTATTTCGTATAATTACCCTGCAGATAAAATACCATTAACTTAATTGTAACTACACAATCTAAATCACGAAAAAGTTATATTCAATAGCCAAAAAAAACTACTGCAAACATAAGTTCATTAAATTGTAAAAAATTTATCATGAGCTTGGCAATCCAGTTCCCATTTAATTTTGATATCTAAGAAATAAAAAATTAAAAAAATACTCAGGTAGCTTAAGAATTTCTTCAGCTCCATGCCGCTGAAAAAGAGACCAAGGGATGAAACTTTTATCCCCTTAAGGAACAACCGGAGGTACTTAATAACAGTACAACAAAGACTGCAATTAAAACTAAGAAGTTTCCGCAAAACGGTAGCAGCAAGAAGTCTTTTTCTGTCTCATATTTTTCTTTTGATTTGAAGGGATTAAAACTGAAATTTCTTTAGCTGTTGGGATATATCTGAATTCAGCTTGCGGTATTGTTCAAGAAGAATATTGCATGTAATAAGGGTCCGTGCCTTTAGAAGACCATGATTCGATAGTTTGATCATAAACGCTTTCCAACGCCTGCCAAAATTATTAATTTCATAATTATTTGCATATCATAATATATTGCACAATGACAATCAAACTATTATGACAGAAATTGTTTTGAAGACTGTACATTTTGTCATGATTATGTTTGTTAAGGTTAGAATCAATATACTGGAAAACTTAGTGCCCAAGGCTCCCTTGAGGGATTTAAGAAATGTAGTTGTAAGAAGAAATCACCACAAACAGAGAAACTATTTTCAGGATGTAAGCTTAGGATTAGGACCTTATTGTTACACCAAGACTCGCCTCAATTAAGGTTAAAAAGATTATTGATACATAAAAAAGGCCATCACACAATGATGAAAACAACCAAGTTAGGAACAAAGTTTCTCAAACAGAAACACATTGATACAAAAAAGATGCTGGTTACCAGGTTAATGCGGGGGACTGAGCAATATCAGCGCAATGATATTTTGTGAAAGCTTCAAATGCCCAATTAATGTGACCCTCTGCCAGCACCCTGCCACAAGAAGAAAATTGAAACCACAAAGTAAATGAACAAGTTTCCAAATCTCAAAGGAGCATTCAACATAAAATATATACATTTTACTTGTTAATGATTATTGGTGGCAATAAACCAAACAAGGAAGATCCAACAAGAAGTGAATGACTAGAGCCTAAATTAGAAGAAATTACCTATGTTTCTTAACAAATGCATTCCACATAGGTATGAACTGCTTCTCATCGTTGGTCGCATCAAGAAGAGATACTTTCTGCAAGGTATCAATGTGTGTCAATGTTTCCTCACAACATAACAAAAGGGTGAAAAGCAGTAAAAGTGCAACAGACATTGGAATCCAACCCCAGTCTCAATCTAAGCCTTTGTTGAAATTCTATTCAATTAATCGAGGAGATATTAATTTTCAAGTTGTAAACTTGGAACCAAAAATAGTAAGCTCTCAGAATAAAGTCCAAACTTGGTTAAAACCAACCAATTACGGTGTACATGTTGTAGAATTCAAATGACTTTTCTGTTAAGAAGAGTGTAAGTAATAAGGAGACTCTATGCCCATGTACCAGGTGACCCTTAGTGAATTTTTGTTGTAGGTTTAAACATACTTTTGGTCCTGTAATACTTTATTTTTGGTTTTGATCCTCATAATTTTTTTTAAATGGTCCTTGTAATTGTAAGAGTTCTCTTTTTTTATTTTGGTCCATGTTTTGTTTTAGTTCTTGTAATATATTTTCCTTTTTGTCCCTGTAATATTTGAATAATTTGTTTTTAGTCCCTACTAATTTTGTTTCAAAGGGAATAAATCAAAATGAACAAAATATTATAAGGACTAAAATGAAAAAATTGGTATATTATAAGAAATAAAATAAAATAACAAAGACCAAAATCAAAATAACAGTATATTATAAAGACCATAAACATATTTAAATCTTGGTTGGATGATTCATTTTAAAAATGCACTAACAGTTGAAAAAAAAAAAAAAAGGTAATATACATCACGTTTAAGCTCCTGTCAGCCACTGATTATTAATTTATTATAAAGCTGTATACCAGAGTTTTGTTGTTCAATAAGAGTTACAATTAAACAAAATGTAATTGTAGAAAATGAAAACAAAGACCACTTATATAATTGTGCATACCCTTCGATCTTGAATCTCTTGAGCGTCCTCATTAATTTCATCCTCACTGTCATCATCTAGTATCACTTCTTCAAGTTCCATAACCTTTAAGACAAATAAGGAAGACAGCAAAAATGAGTAAAAAAATTGCGAGATATGTGATAAAGCTAAGTGTTAAAAACCAACAATGACAACTAAGCCTTTTACCATTAGGTGTGGTCAGCTAAAGGTAAGTATCAAACAATTTTAAAAACAAAATTAAATAAGGCAAGTATTAAGTTGAGTATTAACAGAAGAATGTTGTTCAGTCTTCAGGTCACCACAGCTTATCAAGTTCTGGCTGCAACTCGTACTCTACTGAGAGGGCCTTGGGAAGAGGCTGTGGATGATAAGCAGCAGGCACAGCTTTCTTCAACTTGCTGAGGAATGGATTCTACTACCCTCGAGCAACGCTAATTTATAAGTCATATTGTCACAACACCTACTTTCTCGACAACAACAAAAGGGTCTGTAAAAACAAGGACTAAACTTCTCATTCCTGCATCGGGTTAAGGAGTGTCATCTGTAGGATGTGGTCTTCAACTAGACCTAATCCCCAATCTCCAGCTGAACATCTCTTCTGTGTTTGTCATCTTGGTACTTCATTTTCTGTAGAGCCAGCACTAAATTCTGACAGAGCTGATACAGTATCTGTATACTCAAACTGTTTATTGATATCTTCCACTGATGAAGGAATACTGGGTATCAGAATTATAGGTGGTGGATACTATTGTGCACCGGGGGTTACCACACATATACACATCTCCATGTTGGTGAGATATTGTCCGCTTTGGGCCTAAGCCCTCATGGTTTTGCTTTTGGACATCATCCAAAAGGCCTCTCAACCAATGAAGACAATTATGTGTATATAAACTCATGTCCATCTTCTTGTTTGAACGATATGGGACTTTGCTTGCATCCTAACAATCCTCCCCTCAAACAAAGGACCACGGTTTAACCCATCCCCTGCAGCGAAAACTACGAGTATTATCCGATGGTGGCCCCACAGAGCTCACTCACGCTCAGAGTGCTTGCACTGCCGCTCCATCATGACCTCTCTCATGACTGCGGGACACGCCTGGAAGCCTCTCTTCCACATGGACCCACCGTATCTTCCACATGGACCCACTGTTAAGAAGACATTCGACACAAGGGATCCCAAACTTGGATCCACCTGCCGCCCATCATACTCATCGAGCTAGTCACCTGATCAGACCATCGGCTTTGATACCACTTGTTGTGAAGCGGGACTTACCACACATATACACATGTCTCTACATTGGTTGAATCAAAAAAATTACTATTCAGAGGTAATTTTTGTACAATTTCTATTAATAATTCTTCAACTTTCAAATGCTTATAATGAATTCATCCGAAACATGTAAATTATAGGTCTAACACTCAATCATACAAAATTAACTTATAAGGTGAGTGTTGTCCCAACTTATATATTCTTTAATTATTTTATTTCTAATCGATATGGGACTTGAAAAAAATCTTTTAATTCTTAAACTTATAAATTTATATATATATTTTTTATTTTTCCTACAGATTAAAATTGGCAGGAAAATTGACAAGAAAAGTTACTTGCGAAAATTTTCTGCCATTTAGTAAACATTACTTGCGAATTTATTTTTACAAAATAATTCGCAAGAAACAAGATAAAATTCTTACAACATTTTTTGCAAATTTTTACCATGGAAAAAAATTTCTATGATCATTAAAATTGTTGCAAAATTTGCAAAAATAAATTTTGGATTATTTTTCATAAAAATATTTGTAAGAAAATTCTGTAAATTATTTTTCGCAAATAAATTTACAAATTTTATTTTATAAAATTATTATTGCAAGAAAATTCGCAAAAAGAATCTGCAAATATTTTTTTGTAAGAAAATTCGTAGGAAAAAGGACACTTTTCTTAGTAGTGAGACTTCCTGGTATAGGGTCAAGTCAATAGAAATGTTGAAATTAGTGTTGCACCAAAGTTCTACGCAACATACCCACTTAGACCATGACTTTGGTTTCTCCCCTGCAAAACACCTAAGGTATACCTCAACACATTTGTTAATTGTTTGTGAACTCAGTCTGGTTGTCAGTTTGTGGATAGAATGCTGTGCTATATTTGAGCTTTGTGCCTGTTTTCTGGAATAACTCAGTCTAGAATTGACTAAGAGAAACCTGTTAAACAGGGAATCTTTCATTATTTTGTTTTCTATTATATGGGCTGAATATTATAAATAATATCAGCAGTTATTATTCTTTCCAAATAATTATATCATGAATTTAGGAATCAGTCTTAATTAGAAATTAAGGGCTGTAAATCATCTTGTAATATTTATAGAACATAATATATC
This sequence comes from Cajanus cajan, assembly GCF_000230855.2. Taxonomy (NCBI): domain Eukaryota; kingdom Viridiplantae; phylum Streptophyta; class Magnoliopsida; order Fabales; family Fabaceae; genus Cajanus; species Cajanus cajan. The sequence continues at coordinate 48,397,206 of NC_138523.1, read as the reverse complement.
GAGATCAGGCAACAAGCCAAAAATTCTTGACAAAACCTTGTCCCTGTCAGAAACAATTGAAGAAAGGGATCAGTGCAGTCTAACGATCATTTATGAAGTTATCTGCTGTTTCTTTTGCTGTGAAGGGATGACCCAAGTCCATATATGGACATCCTGTCCACCACCACTAAAATGGTGTCCTTTCCTCAAGATTTTGGAAGCCCCCCCAATGATGCATCAACCCATATCTGTGTTGGAATAGGCAATGAATGAGAAAGGTTTAAGTACCTCATATTGTCTTAAGAAAGGTTTCAGTACCTTGTTCATGAGTAATTGGAAGGTGGACAAAGCATTTTTGAGGCCAAAAGGCATCACCAAATACTATAATTGCCTTCATGTGTCCATGAAGTAGTTTTTGGTATATGTGTCTTTCATCTGTACTTGATGGTACCTTGATTTTCAAGTCCAGCTTTGCAAAGATGACTGCTTCGGCCAATTCACCTAGCAATTCATCGAGGGTTTGGGAACTTGCTCAGGATGGTTATCTCATTTAATGCCTTATAGTCTACACAAAACCTCCAGCTGCCATCATTTTTTCTTAACCAATGAAATAGAGCTTGAGTAAGGACTATTGCTTGGCCTTATAAGTTCCCCTTCAGTATATTTGCAATCAACTTCTCAATCTCCCTATTTTGAAAATGAGGGTATCTATAGGGCTTAAGGTTAGTATTGGAAATCCTGCATTGTCTAGAAATAAGGTCATAATAGTGTATATAAGTGGAGAGTAATCCTCACCTTACAAGTTGGTTTGGTAAGGTTGAGTTAAGCTTATAACCTACTTTTTAAAGATGGACTTGAATCTGAATGATTTCATGTTATTAAATTGATGGATACAATAAAATAAAATAGGCATAAAACATAATCAATCCCTAAAGTTTAGGGATTTAGATAAAATTGACTAAGGAAACTAAATTAGAAATTAGGAGAGGATAAACTAGTATATCTAAACTATATCTTATAGAATTATCTTAACACTCCCCCTCAAGCTGGAGCATATATATCATATGCATCTAGCTTGTTACATATATATGTTATCCTAGGACCTCGTAAAGATTTAGTAAAGATATCTGCAAGTTGATCCTTGGAGCAAACTGCGGAGGTCTTGATGATACCGGAGAGGATCTTTTCTCTGATGAAATGGCAGTCAACCTCTATATGCTTTGTTCTCTCATGAAAAACTGGATTAGAGGAGAGGTATAAAGCTGACTGGTTATCACAAACTAGTTCCATATGACCAACCTTGCAAAACTGCAACTCTTGAATTAAGAATTTTAGCCACAAGAGCTCACACGTGGTGTGAGCCATAGTACGCTATTCTGCTTCTGTACTTGATCGTGCAACAACACTTTGCTTTTTACTCTTCCATGAGACAAGATTACAACCCATGAAGACACAATAGCCTGATTTTGATCGTCTATCACTTGCATCACCTGCCCAATCTGCATCTGAATATCCAACAATGTCTGTATGTCCTCTATCATTGTAAACAAGTCCTTTTCCTGGAGATCTTTTGATGTATCTAAGGATTCGAACAACTGCAAGCCAATGACTCTCACAGGGAGAGTTAAGAAACTGACTTACAACACTCACAGGAAAAGATATATCAGGTCTGGTCATGGTGAGATAATTCAATTTTCCCACTAATCTCTGATATCTTCCTGGGTCAGGATAAGGCTCCCCCTGATTAGGCATAAGCTTCACATTGAGATCCACGGGAGTGTCAACTGGCTTACAATCTGTAAGTCCGGTCTCTTCTAGAATATCAAGGGCATATTTTCTCTGAGAAATAGCAATACCGGACTTTGACTGAGCGACCTCAATACCAAGGAAATAACGTAGGGGACCTAAATCCTTAGTTTGAAAGTGTTTAAATAAATGTTGCTTCAAAGTCTTGATGCCTTCCTGATCATCACCTGTAATCACAATATCATCTACATAAACAATAAGATAGATAAATCTATGTGTCGATGAGCGTCTAAAGAAGACAGAGTGGTCTGCCTCGCAGCGGATCATTCCAAATTCCTGTATAACTTTGCTAAACCGACCAAACCAAGCACGAGGTGATTGTTTGAGGTCATACAAGGACTTTTGTAATTTACATACAAGACCAGACCCCCCTTGAGCAACAAACCCGGGAGGTTGATCCATATAAATCTCCTCCTCCAAATCACCATGTAAGAAGGCATTTTTGATGTCTAATTGAAACAAAGGCCAATGCCTCATAGCAGCCATGGCTAGGAAGAGACGAACTGAGGCCATCTTTGCAATTGGAGAGAAAGTGTCGCTGTAATCCAAACCATATACTTGCGTGTATCTTTTAGCCACAAGACGAGCTTTCAATCTATCCACTTGTCCATCAGGGCCCACTTTAATATTAAATATCCACCGACAACCAACAACGGATTTTCCAGGTGGAGGTGGGACAAGTACCCAAGTGTGGTTGGAGTCTAAAGCTGTCATCTCATCAATCATTGCTTGTCGCCATCCTGGATGGGTTAAGGCCTCCTGTACTGTCTTGGGAATGGTAATTGAGGAAATAGCAGAGACAAAAGCATAATAGGTAGGAGACAAATGATGATATGAAATAAAGTTATAAATAGGATGAGGATTACAAGTAGAACGACTACCTTTACGAAGAGCAATGGGCAAGTCAACTGAGGTAGGTGGGGCCGGAGTAGGTGAGGAGACTGAAGCAGGAGTAGAATCACATGGCTCAATTGTAGAATCATTGGGAGGAACAACAGTATGTGATCGACGCTCATAGGTTATCCCAAATCGGTGTAGAGGATTGTCAGACCCTGGTAGTGTGGGAGGATCTGGTGCCTCTAAAGTAGAAGGTGTGGTAGGAGGCACACTATGATCAAAATGAGGAATAGGCAATACTTGAGAGAGGAGATCTGAGTCAACCGGAGAGACATCTGTGGCAATAAAATATGGTGTATCTTCAAAGAAAGTGACATCTGCACTGGTGTAAAATCGATGCGTAGCAGGAGAGTAACAACGGTACCCCTTTTGGACACGGGAGTATCTTAAGAACACACATTTGATGGCTCGAGCAGACAACTTATCACGTCCTGAGAAAAGATCATGGACAAAACAAGTACACCCAAAGACACGAGGATGAACAGAGTAAAGGGGATCCAATGGGTATAATAGGGAATGAGGTACTTGATCATTCAAGACAGACGATGGCATTCGATTTATTAGATACCCTGCCGTGAGGACAACATCGCCCCACAACTTTGGGGGTGCATTGGCATTCAATAAAAGAGTACGAGCAGTGTCCACAATATGTCTATATTTTCGCTCAGCTACACCATTTTGTTGAGGTGTATGAGGGCAACTAGATTGATGTAGAATGCCATGAGAAGCCATAAATGATTTGAAGCAATCTGAAAAATATTCTTTAGCATTATCGCTTCGTAAAATCCGAATTACTTTGTCAAATTGAGTTTTGATCTCCGAATAGAAACTTAGGAAAATATTGAATAATTCAGAACGATTTTTCATCAAAAATATCCAAGTACATCTAGAAAAATCATCAATAAAGGTGACGTAATACCTATGCCCCAAAAGAGAAGGAACACGACTAGGACCCCAAACATCAGAATGAATAACATCAAAAAGACACATAGCTCTACTATTAACACTATTAGGAAAAGAAGCTCTAACATGCTTTCCTAATTGACACGACTCACACTCTAAAGACTCTAACAGTGAGAGATGAGGTACCATTTTTTTTAATTTATTCAAGCTTGGATGACCCAGGCGACGGTGGATTAAACCAGGAGACTCAATAGATGCACATATGGTAGAGGTAGAAGGCTGAAGGTAGTAGAGACCATGTGATTCAGATCCGGCTCCAATCGTCTGTCCCGTACTCCGGTCTTGTATCAAGAAAGAATCAGAAGTGAAGGTTATGACACAGTTTAGTGACCGAGTTAACTTACTTATAGAGATCAAATTAAAGGGACATCCAGGAACTAGTAAAACGGATTTTAATGGTAGTGATGGAAGAGGTGATATTTGACCAATACCAGTGGCTTGGACTTTTGACCCATCTGCAAGAGTGATATGATGTGGAGTTTTAGGTGATGATAGGTTACGAAAAAGGGAGACATTACCAGTTAGGTGATCAGAAGCACCGGAGTCCAAAAACCAAGGTCCAATAGACGTAGAATGAGAGAGACAGGCCGTAGAATTACCAGTATGAGCAACAGTGATGGAGGAAGGGGCCTGTTTAGTCGCCTTTAGTTGAAGATACTCTTTGTAATCATCGGCAGATAATGTGATTGGATGATTGCTCTTGGGTTCAATCTTGACTTCTAGAGCCGAAGTCGGAGATTGAGCCACTTTACCTGTCTTGCTCGGAAAGCCATGCAAGGAATAACACTTGTCTCGTGTATGCCCATCTCTTTGGCAGTAGGTACAATGGAGGTTTTCTCTACCCCCTTTACCACGAACACGATCTTGACCACGTCCTCGACTTTCACGGTCAGTTGAACTAGGGATAAAAGCAGAGGGTGTGCCATTCTTGGAAATCTCTGCCATGAAGAGAAAAAGGAGAAGAACAGCAAAAAACACCTCCAAACAATCCCGAAAGACCTCCGAGACAGCAACCAAACAGTCTCGAAATTCCGTGGCAGCACCCAAACAACCACGAAATTCCAAGCAGCAACCAAACAACCACCTACAGTGTGACCCACTACCTAAAAAGGGTCAAAACAAGAAGAGGGAGGGTCGGCGAGTCCAACGGTGCAAACGGCGTCGCAAACGGAGGCCTGGAGGGCGGTGCGTGAGACACCGGTCTGGAGGCGGCTCGCGACGGAAAGGCCGATCGGCGACCTCTGAACACTCAGGCGGCGTCAACTCTGACAACCGCTAACAAAATTCGAAAAACCCTAGATGCCTTGGTGGCGGCTGGGTTAGGGTTTCCAAACCAGGACCAGAATGCTCTGGTACCAACTTGAATCTGAATGATTTCATGTTATTGAATTGATGGATACAATAAAATAAAATAGGCATAAAACATAATCAATCCCTAAAGTTTAGGGATTTAGATAAAACTGACTAAGGAAACTAAATTAGAAATTAGGAGAGGATAAACTAGTATATCTAAACTATATCTTATAGAATTATCTTAACAGTATCAGAGTCAAGTTGACAATTGTTAGTAGGCTTATTAGGCCACCTTTTATCGAGCCGTTATCAACCACCTGTAGATATCCAATCCTACAAACTTCATGCTCGAGATGCCTAGTCCTCGATGTGAGAGGGGGCGGAAGAGAGTGTTAGAGATCTCGTATCGTTTAGAAATAAGGCCATAATAGTAAGTGAAGAAGAGCAATTCTCACCTTACAAGCCAGTTTTGTAAGGTTAAGTTAGACTCTTAACCCACTTAATTAAGAGTTAGGAATAGAACTCCCTTCCTTAATACTATCACATGGATAAATTCAATGAGGAGGAAGACTTTTGGCTCTTGAAAAGGATAATTCAAAACTATTCTTGTATTCTTGCTGGAATTTCTGTTATAACCTGGACAGTTACTTGCTGCAAACAAACATCTACCAAATAGCTCTAATCCTCTATTTCCAGCTCCTTGATGATTGACTTTGCTGAAACCTCCCCTTTACACAAGGTTGGATCACCCTTAATCACATATTTCTCCCCTTGTTTGATCTGTCATATCATCTCTCTGAAGTCAACTTTAACCCTTCCTAACTTCATCCACTCCAAGCCCAAAACCACCTTTTCCCCTTCTAATGCAAACACATGTAAGTTTTCTTTAATTCCCATCTCTTGTAGCTGTAAGTCAAGACTCCTACAAACACCACTTGATTTAATTATCTGTCCCTTTCCCACCTTCACCCAACAAGGAATGGTAGTTTCTGCTTCCAGGTTCAAGTTCTGCACTTACTTTTAGGAAATGAAGTTATGAGAGGCTCCACTGTCCACCAACACCAATACTTTATGGCAAGCTATATCTCCCCATAGCACAAAAAACCTCCTGGATGTTAACTCAGGAAAACTCTACAATGCTAGTTGTTGGAGCCGAGTCTTCCATAGTCCATACAGTTCGATCCTCCATCTGTTGCATGGAAGATTGCATGCCCTGCATCAAAGCTTGCATCTCTTGTATGGAAGAAGCACTTCTTGAAACTCCTTCTCCAACACTTCAACCTTGAATCCATTTTCTTACACACCATGAACATCTCCAAGATCAGAACTGCTCGGATACCAGTTGATAGAGTCAACTGATTCAAGTGAGGAAAACAAAGAAAAAAATAAAAGAACAGGGTAAACCATCTTATATTATCCTGTGGCTCTCTTGATCAATGCGGCCAAGAAGCTGATTGCTAGTTACAAGAATTGAAGTTTGAGGGCCACCTTCCTTCCCACATCGGAGTCAAATTCTAACTTCCCAACTGACTTCTCTCTACCTCCTATTTATAGTCAATGTTATTTACAGCTGATTTTCCCCCAAGCCTTTTACATACATGTTCTTTACTATTGGTCTCCTATAAGAATCATTGTGACATAGTACGGAGATTAGAATAAAAATTGCATTTATCAAAGGAAAAACATGCACCGAATTTGTGGTTGTTTTCTATTTCATACATACATATCCATTTTTAAGAAACAGATGTGCTATTTATTATGCAAACAGATAAAAAACAGGTAGCAAATAAAAACCATGTTTTAAAAAACTAAAAATGCTATCTGATTTTATAGGTTGAAATTACATCTGCCCAACCAATGTTAAGTAAGCCAAATATTCTCTACACTTTTTGTATGATAAGCATTGAGTTTAGGCCCCTCAATGTAACTTTGTTCGTGGTTTCTTCAACACAATACCTATTGACATGTAAAGAAAATAAAAGTAAAAATAAATAAATTAATAAATGGTCATCAATCGTCACCTGGTATTTGTGAGAGTGATAAAACCTCCGCTTCTTCAGCTTGCCAACGCTGGAATGTTTTGAAAAGAACTATGTTAAAGCGGTGTCCATTAAGTTATTTGTACTTTATAGCAAGACTTATCATAAGTAGATATTAGCTCTAGTCCTATATACGAGAAACAAATGGTTGTAATTTTTTTGTCCTAATTACAAGATTGACCCATTTTCATATATATATATATATATATATATATATATATATATATATATATATATATATATATATATATGTGTGTGTGTGTGTGTGTGCGCGTGGCGCATGTGTATATATATTTGTTGAAAGAGAGAAAACAGAGCATGAAATGATGAAACCGTGTTTTTGAGCTATAAAATTGATTCTAATCACATGTGCCTATAAATAAAACTGTACAATAATATTTCCAAACTTGTTAGATATATAACTAAATTGAGGACCTATTAGCGATTTGGTGAAGATGTCTACCAATTGGTCATTGGAGTTGACAAAGCCAGTGGTAATGTCTCCTAATTCAATCTTATCCCTAACAAAATGACAATCAATCTCAATGTATTTGGTCCTAATTCAATCTACCTCACTCAGTCATACCAAACTGCTGAACCACGATAATGAATCTATCAAATATGCATTGGGAGATCTTTTTGGCCATATAGGGCTTTAGATGGTGGTGGTCTCGTCAGATATTTTTACCAACCATGACAAGCAGCATGGAAGATGTTTTATGTTATCAGTGAACAAGATAATTTTATTTAGCAACTAAGGCATCATTGTTCTATCATGTGAACAGTTTTATGTTATGCTAATACGATCATAAATTATTACATTAAATATTAAATAGTACTAAAATTTGCAAGATGAAATTATTTTTGATTGGGAAACATATTTCAGTAACATTTTAGCAGTGTGATTACAATGAGCAATCAAATGAATCCCTATTGTAAACTCCTAATAATGCATCAACAAAGTTCCCAGAATGTAAGAACTGGTTTTAATTTTCCAAGGACAGAGAAAAGATTAAGGACGTACATTTTTGGGTCACGGCGCTCAACTATTAACTTGCTTCTCTTGTCAACTTGTGGCACTGCAGGAGTCCCATTATCATGCTCAGATATTGGTGGGACACAATCTGGACCAGGATGTAAAATTATTGCATTTGAAACCCCTTCCTGGTCAACCTGTAGCACTGCAGGCATCCCATGATCATGATCAGATACTGGTGGGACACAATCCAGACCAGGATGCAACACAATTGCATTTGAAACCCCTTCCTGGTCAACCTGTAGCACTGCAGCTGTCCCATGATCTTGATAAGAAACTGGTGGGACATAATCCGGACCAGTATGCAACACAATTGCATTTGAACCTGAAATGTCACAGCAGTATGTGATACACACTGCAACATTATTGCTAATATTCTACTACTATCCCATCTAAAATACAACTTTTCAAAATCATGCTCAACAAATATATAAACAATTGGAACATACACAAATAAGGAATTAACCATTTTGTAGCTTATAACAATCACACACAATTTGATGCAATTTTCCAATCTAGAGATTTGTATCATGTGATGAATTGAAAATGGTTTTGAATTGTGTGATACTTGGATGAACTGGTACAATTTCATATCACCAACGAATCACACAACTCAGCAATTTGTTATTTTCTTTATTGCTTTGTTTTCATCAATTATCTTCAAAAGAATTAAAAAAAAAAAAGTTATACTAATAAGATTAAATGGTTAAAATGAACAGGAGCTGAAGGAACTCTACAGAATGCACCCTACATTATTTGACTCATTCACTGCTCTGTTTACATTCTTCTAAAGCAAAAATTTCAGTCACTCACTCATTCTATGCACACTATTTTTCTGTTCCATTAATCACTCAGCTTTCATTCTTCTAAAATACAGATTTCACATATGTAGTTATGACATGATTTTGTTTTGCAAGACATGGGAAAGATGTTTTGTCTATTTGTAGTTGAAAATTATTACGTTGAGCACTATAAGTCATCTATATAATATATTTTAAACCATTTTTTTTAACTATATCACCAAATCCTATGGTTTGATATGATTCATGATCCATTATTTAAAAATTAATTTGGTCACTATTTGAATCGCTTTGATAACCTTGTATACAAAAGTTTAAGGGGGAAAATATTTCCAATTTCGAATTGGGATTAGTTATAACATGCCATGAGTTGGTGCAGAGATCACTGGATTTTTCAAAAATCCTCACATAGAACAGGAACTTTTGAGGCCATTCATAGAAGGCTTTGATTGGTGACTTGTTACCAAAGATAAGTCTCTTTTTAACAGGATGAAAAGAAGTTACCCATTTGGATAATGGACAAGGACATGGCATTGTGATCAAAGCCTATGCTCATGCCTGCATGATTTCAGAATTGTTTGGATATCATTAATGGTTGTATCACACTTGAAACAAGCATGCAACCTTGGCTCATTCATCATGCATGCCTTTCTCTAAGTGACTGCCCAACCTCAGAACAGACATCAAAGATCTTGAATCCAAGTTATTGACGGCAGAGAGACTAGTCAGAACCAGACAACTCATTTGGTCATGATCATTGGCTCTGGCGATTTTCTACAAATTTTCCAGAACACAATGCTTCAAGAGATTTCATGGAATTATATTGCCCAGGTTGACATCACACTCCTCTGGACCAGATCAGATCTCAAATCACAGCTATGCAATTAGGAGATTGACCTCCTCTATGTTTGCTTCTTCTTCTTTTTTTTTCCTTAATGAAGAGGAAGCACTAAGGCAGACCTAGGTTTTCAAGGTGAATCGGACTGTTATATATATACCCTGTTTGAAAACAATAGTTCAATAAAACCCTAAAAACTAGCAATTTCTACCCTGAATTTTACCCAAATTTAGAAGTTTCTACCCTTAAATAATAAAAAGAAGGCCTTAATTTTTCATGCTTTATATCCTTAGCCTTCTACCGTTGTGCAGAGGAGTAATTTGCATACAACTACATAAAGGCCCCTTCAACATGTGGTGGGAAATATTCAATAGCTAGATTTTGTTTTTGGCCACACTGAGTTGGCATTGTTATTATTTCCTAGGAAGATTGGAGATCCCCACGGCCACCGCCCACCACATTGACATGTCCAACAACCACTATTGAATTATGTCAAATTCTAACTGGAATTTTGTAAAATTTTGCTGGCTGTGTAGAACATAAATTATATCACCAACTAAAATACTTGATAAAGTTGCAGTAAGTTACACACCATCATGTTTCTCCAAAAGCTCAGTATCGCTGGCAAGAATTTCAGATTCTAAGAGTGATTGGTCTCTGCGCTTAGGTCGCTTGGCACTGCATGTAGACATTATTAGTAGACAATTTTACTTCATAATATGTATTCATATGAGGGGCTGAGAATATTCAGAAGAGTGTCAAAATAAAATAGCTTACCAAAAGATATAAGTTTGAATTCTCGGGTCAACTCCATCTCCAATAATCTGGAGGGAAATTGATTATTAAGTTTCAGCAACAAACATAAAATTCCAAATGAATTATTGCTAAAACTTTAAGCAATTTTCTCATGCTTCCATGTTTCTAGGAAGATGCTGTATACAAGACTAATATCATCAAAAGGAAACGAGCATACTTCAAGATTAAGCTATTACGTAACAGAGCAACAATATTGTAGCTATTGGACTTCATCTCTTGCACAGAGCAACAAATCTCAAGTTCAACAGGAAAGAGACATAAATGACCTTTACAATGCACACTATGTGAAAAGCCGCTAAACATGGGCAAAGAGCATGCTTACAATAAAACTATCTTTAACTAAAATTACACATTACTTGAGCTGAAAATCAAAATAGATATTTTATGTTTTAGATAAAAGAAATAATATTAGAAAGAGATCGAAGGAGTAATATTAAAAGAGAACGATAAGAAATAACAAAGGTACAATAAAAAAAAAAATGAAGACAAACATGTTGAAACAATAGAGCTCTCTGCGATCATTTCACATATCTGCCAGGGAAAGCCCAATCAAGAAATCATATGCCATGCACCAAAGGGCCAAAAACGATTATATTTCCCTATTCAAGGTGTAGGAGCTTAGAAAATAATGAAAGCACTTTTCTCTCTTTTCTTTCTCAACAAATTTCTTTTCATAAAAAGTATGGACACAGATGAATAGAATAAAAAATAAAAAAAAACAAGCCTCAAATCATAGAATCTAAAGCCCCAACACATGAGGTCCTGAATGAAAGAGTAAGATTAATATTTTCAAGAATAAGGCACCAATAAACAAACAAGTTATAACCAATTGGATATTAAGAAGCATTAGTATATGCTTAGTATATTTACAAAAATTAAATACAAAAATAAAATTGAGGGCAAACTGTTCTGACCTCAGGTTTCCAAATATTGGTTTTCACGGACACATTTACAGATGGAATATCCTCCAATTCCTGCAAAGTAATTTATACTTGAATCCATGGCTTACTACAAAAGTGATTAGAAAGCTAGCAAGAGTTTTGAAGATTACTGACCAAAAATTCATAATTAAAATGGTCATGCGACATTGATAGGTGGCATCGTAAGCCCTAAAACAGGTCATGTCGGAAACATTAAAAACAGGTTCATATTATCATATTGATAAACATAGAGCTTTAAATCGGTAGTCAGAAGTAAATTTAACCTTGAATGTTGCACATTTAACCAAACAAAATGGACAAGAGAAATCTTCCGTAACTGCAATCCAAGCTTTCAGTTACTATATAAACTGATTGCCAGTAAACATTGATATTTAGAAGAGAAAAAAAGAGTTAACTATCAGTTATAGAGTAATCTCAGGTGGCAAAAACTAATCCTCGGCCAATGAACCAGTAACTAATTATTCTAATCAAATCAACATAAATATAATTGACTATAATGTGAATATTCCTATATAAATGTTAATACTCTAAATATCCCCCTAAGCTAAAGCTATTAAGCTCTCCGCTTGTTACAAATAAACCCACCTAAACCTCGAGAAATAGAACCACCTAGAGCTCAGCAACCCTTGTAGGAAAGACCAAATACAAGAGAAAGACTAAGAGCAATATTTAAATTACCTTCCACTTTCTGCAACGTATTATTGTAATACCTGTAATATTTTTAATAAAAAATAATTAAAACAAAAGAATACAGAGCAGCATGATCAATTGATAATCATTTCTTGTATCAGCAAAAAATGCCAAAAGGGGCCAAAAATGAAGTAGAAAACATCCCCACAAAGAACTTGTGAAAAATATCATATCACAAAGAAGCAAAAACGTAATACCTGTAATTAAATGACACATTTCCTTGTTTCAACCTAAACCATACAAGAAGCTGGAGGTTAAAAAGTACACCAAAATTTATAGAAATTACAAGAAAGTTTAACTAACACCACCAATACCACCCCAAAAAACAAATTGCTAGTACTTTAAGCAACGGAAACCCCAAAAAATGTAGTATAACAAAAAATCATTGAGGAAAAGAACTAACAATCATGAAAAACCCCAATGATTTATGGCTGTTAGTAGAAGGAGATAAACCCAAGAGATGGAGAAAGAATTCATGACATTTTCGATCACTGTTTCTCTCACTTTAACAGCTAAAAAGGTATTTTAAAAAAATAACTCATAAAGCTAAAGATACATAACTAAAACAATAGGATTAACATACCTAGCATTCCCAAACAAAAGCTTAAGGTGAAAATGAAATATACCGATGGATATTAGATAATGATGACGATGATCCAACTTCTCTGTTTGCTTGAGTGTCGTAAGAAGATTTTTCCGTATCTTCTAATTTTCTGACAGAAAGTGTGACTTCAAGTTGCTTTAAGTCCCTCTATGGAAGCCATATGAACAGAAAAGAAACAAGAAGTAATCAATATTTCCATTAAAGAATTAAGCTGTTGTGTGTGCATCAACTTGAGGGGGTGTCAAAGTTGTGAGGACTTGGGAATTTTTACTTTTCAAAATTTAAATAATTCTTATAGAAACTTCGGCTAGAATAAGATCAGATTCATCTTAGCCTTATCTTTTTTCCCCTTATCTATTAATTTGAATGTAATTTGATTCCCTAACCAACTTTACCTTGTTATATCATTCTCTGTAACTTCAACTAATCAATGAAATAAGAATTATCATTTCTTCTTAAAGCTACATGCTAAAGCTGTGAAGCTCCAATCCAGGAATGGACGCACCACGGTGAAAATGGTGACAACAAAAACATGTATGGGAGAACAAAGGAGTTCCAAACCCCACAACAAGCTCTTCTGCAACATTTGGAAGCAGAAAATTCATGATAGAACATGAAGATTTGGCATTGATTAAAAAGAATGGCAGCTGAAGCTCTGTCAAATGAAGCTGGCAACCAAGAATTGCAGGCTATACCAGATACTGAAGTTATTGAAACAGACAAGAATAAGACAGTTACAATGACCAAGGGTCTAAAACCCATTGATTTTGTATCATCAAGGAGAAAAATCACTCATAGAATGGAGCCAACTAGTGCTATGGAATTGAATGAACCTCAACACTACCATGAATTTGAAAACCCATCAGGCAATGTCATTTCTAAACATGTACAGCATGTTCAGTCTACCTCTGATCCAAATGTTGAAACACTCATGATTCAAATCTCCCCATTGCCACTTGTAAAGGTGTAAGGTCATGTACCAAATATCCTATGTTTAATTTTGTGTCTCATGAGAATTTATCCCCTGTCTTTCATGCCTTCTCTTCTGAACTGACAAAAATAAAAATTCCTAAGGATATACAGGCTGCTCTAAAGGTTCCAAAATGAAAGGAGGTTGTCTTAGAGGAGATGAGAACACTTAAAAAATAGCAAACTTGGAAAATGGTGAATTTTCTAGAGGAAAGACAGCCATGGGAAGAAAATTGGTATTCACAATTATGTATAGGCAGGTGGATCAATTGAAAGGCATAATTGTATAAAGCTCGGTTATTGGTAAAGTGTTTCACTTAGACTTGTGGAATTGACTACAAATTTTGCAACTGTTGCAAAGTTGATAACCATGGGTGTCAAGTGCATCACCAATTTATTTGGGCTCACGTTGATTTAAAAATACAAAATAAAAAAAAAACTCAATATACTAATTGTATTAGCATCAGGTGTAATGAGTCTTGGTATATGGGATCAACCTTTCAGAAGAAGGAGAAATCATAGACTCGTGTGTCTGCGTGCTTTGTGCCTCTTTGTGAAAGAGAGAGAAGAAGAAAAATTTTGTGAGAAGGAGTGGAGCAACCAACTTTGGAGAAGAAGTGGTTGGTACCAATTTCTATGTATTTTGATTCTCTATTGTTTGATTAGATACCTATTTGAGAATTTTCTTCTATTGTTATCCACTATATTAGTGAGAGTGATCCCTAGTAATTCTAGAAGGACTTGTGATGTATCTATTGATTATTATTAGGGGAGTTTTTACTGAACTAGGTTTCATGGGTTTTTACCTCACATTGAGGGTTTTTTCACGTTAAAAATTTGGTGTCCGTTGATTTCTATTTTTCTATTTTGTGCATCTGCTGAGTTTATCTTGTTGTTTTCAGAGCCTATTATTATTTCTATAGGGAAAAAGGAGATTCAGTTTTGCTTCTGTTTAATTGTTATTATTCTGGTTGTTGAAAAGTCAAAGAAGGTGGCTGCCAATGAAATCAAATTTGGCAGGCCACCGAAATCAAAATTGGAGGCACAGTAATCAAATTGAATTTGGAAACCGAATTCCAAATTGGAGGCCACCGAATTCACAATTTGATGGAGCGTTCACACTGCAATCGTTCCTTATAAATAGCAAGCCACTCCGTTCATTTTATGCAATCCAACGAAAGCATAAACACATAAGAAAATTGAGAGAGAGAGAAGCTCTTAATTTTTCTGGGTGTAGTTGGGTCGTGGGTTGTGAGTGGTTGTGAGTATTTCGAGAGATTGTGAGTGTTTTGTAAACACTGTTTATATTTCCCTTTTCAGTAAAATATCTGCAGCAGCCCGGAGACGTAGGCAGTATTGGCCGAACTCCGTTATCAATATTGTGTGTGCTATTAGTCCACAATTATTTTGCTCCATTCTCAAATTTGAAGATATGGGAAAGATCAGCGTAATTTTTTCCTGACAACTGGTATCAGAGCTGGTTGTTTCTGTTAAACTTTGGCAAGAGTACTATTCATGTGAATAGTATTTTTCGTGAATAGTACTATTCACGTGAATAGTGAATAGCTCATCGAAATTGCTGGAGAGAATACTGTTCATGTGAATAGTATTTTGTGAATAGTACTATTCACGTGAATAGTGAATAGTGTAAATTGGTCAACGTTACCAATTTGTCGGCAGAAGCGATCCGAGAAGTCAGATTTGAGTGGGAGCAATGGCGGCAGATGAAGGAAAGGTGAAAATTGAAAAGTTCGATGGTTCGGACTTTAGCTTTTGGAAGATGCAGATCGAAGATTATCTGTACCAGAAAAAGCTACATCAACCTCTCGAAGGAAAGAAACCAGAGGGCATGAAGGATGATGAATGGTTCCTTCTTGATAGACAAGCCCTTGGAGTTATCCGCTTGACATTATCTCGTAATGTTGCTTTCAACATTGCAAAGGAAAAGACCACAGTGGGTCTTATGACGGCTCTTTCCAGTATGTATGAAAAGCCGTCAGCCTCAAACAAAGTTCACTTGATGAGGCGGTTGTTTAACTTGCGGATGGCGGAAGGCGCATCAGTAGCGCAACACTTAAATGAACTCAGTACAGTCACAACCCAGTTGAGTTCAGTTGGAATTGAATTTGACGATGAAGTACGAGCATTGATACTTTTGTCTTCTCTACCAGAAAGTTGGAATGCTACTGTCACAGCTGTGAGTAGCTCATCGGGAAGCAATAAGTTGAAATCAGATGATGTTCGTGATCTGGTTCTCAGTGAAGAGATCCGACGGAGAGAGTCGGGTGAATCCTCAACCTCTTCAGTATTACATACAGAGTCAAGAGGAAGGGCTCCAACCAGAGGAAATGGATGTGGAAAATCAAGAGATAATAGGTCCAAATCCAGAAATCATCGTAGTTCTAACAACTCAAAAACTATCAAGTGTTGGAACTGTGGGCAGACCGGGCACTACAAAAATCAGTGCAAGAATGCACCGAAGAATCAGGAGGCGAAAGCAGAGGCAAATATTGCTTCTACCTCAGGAAGAGATGATGCATTAATATGCTCTTTGGAGAGCAAGGAGGAGTCTTGGGTGTTAGACTCTGGAGCATCTTTCCACGCTACTTCGCAGAGAGAATTCTTCGAGAATTATGTTCCCGGAAACCTTGGTAAAGTCTACCTTGGTAATGAACAATCTTGTGAGATTGTTGGTAAAGGTGTAGTGAAGATTAAGCTAAAAGGGTCTGTATGGGAATTGAAGAATGTCAGACATATTCCCGACCTGACGAAGAACTTAATCTCAGTAGGCCAGTTGGCCAGTGAAGGCTACACAACGACCTTCCATGGTGATGATTGGAAGATTTCCAAGGGTGCAATGACGATTGCTCGTGGTAAAAAGAGTGGTACTCTTTACAAAACAGCAGGAGCGTGTCATTTAATTGCAGTTGCAGCAAATGACAATCCCAATTTATGGCACCAAAGACTTGGCCATATGAGTGAGAAAGGGATGAAGATCATGCACTCTAAAGGAAAATTATCAGGTCTTCAGTCAGTGGAAATTGACATGTGTGAAGACTGTATACTTGGAAAGCAGAAAAGAGTCAGCTTTCAGACAAGTGGAAGAACCCCAAAGAAGGAGAAACTCGAGCTTGTTCACTCCGATGTGTGGGGTCCAACGACTGTCTCATCTATTAGTGGGAAGCAATACTTCGTGACTTTTATTGATGATCACTCTCGGAAAGTATGGGTATACTTTCTAAAACATAAGTCAGATGTATTTGAGGCTTTCAAGATATGGAAAGCCATGGTTGAAAATGAGACAGGATTGAAGATTAAAAAGCTCAGAACCGACAATGGTGGTGAATATGAAGACACCAGATTCAAGAAGTTCTGCTATGAGCACGGAATCAGAATGGAAAGAACCGTGCCTGGTACACCGCAACACAATGGTGTAGCTGAGCGGATGAACCGAACGTTGACTGAGAGAGCCAGAAGCTTGCGTATGCAGTCAGGCTTACCAAAACAGTTTTGGGCAGAAGCAGTCAACACAGCAGCATACTTGATCAACCGAGGTCCATCGGTACCATTGGAGTATAGAATACCAGAAGAGGTATGGAGCGGAAAGGAGGTAAAACTCACACATCTTAGAGTTTTCGGTTGCGTAGCATATGTGCATATCAGTGATCAAGGCAGAAATAAGCTTGATCCAAAATCGAAGAAGTGCACTCTCATCGGTTATGGTGAAGATGAGTTTGGCTATCGCCTATGGGATGATGAAAACAAAAAGATGATCCGCAGCAGAGATGTAATCTTCAATGAGAGAGTGATGTACAAGGACAGACATAGTACTGATGCCAGTAACTCATAAAAGAGTAGGCCAGTGTATGCAGAGGTGGATGATGTCCCAGAAAGTCCTATAGTTGAAACTCCTCAGCCAGAGGAATCAACAGAGCAAAGTTGTGAACAACAGTCAGACACACCAGAGCCTTCAACTTCAGCTCCTGTGAGGAGATCATCCCGGCCTCATGTACCTAACAGGAGATACATGAACTATATGTTGCTGACTGATGGAGGTGAGCCTGAAGATTATGATGAAGCATGTCAGGCCACAGATGCCAGCAAGTTGGAGCATGCCATGAAGGACGAAATGAAGTCTTTGATCTCAAATCAGACGTGGGAACTAGTTGAGTTACCCAGAGATAAGAAAGCACTTCACAACAAATGGGTGTATCGAGTAAAAGAGGAGCATGATGGCTCCAAAAGATACAAAGCTCGATTAGTAGTCAAAGGATTCCAGCAAAAGGAAGGAGTTGACTATACAGAGATTTATTCTCCAGTTGTGAAGCTCAATACAATCAGAACAGTGTTGAGCATTGTTGCTAGTGAAGAGCTCTACCTAGAGCAGTTAGATGTGAAGACTGCATTTCTTCATGGAGATCTAGATGAGGAGATATACATGCACCAACCAGAAGGCTTCTCAGAGAAAGGAAAAGAGAATATGGTGTGCAGGTTGAAGAAGAGCTTGTATGGTCTGAAACAAGCTCCAAGACAGTGGTACAAGAAGTTTGATGGCTTCATGCACAAAGAAGGCTTCCATAAGTGCAATGTTGACCACTGTTGCTACTTCAAGAGATATAAGTCCAGTTATATCATTCTGCTACTTTATGTTGATGATATGTTAGTAGCTGGTTTAGATATGGATGAGATAAGAAGCTTGAAGCAGCGATTGTCAAGAGAATTTGACATGAAGGACTTAGGTCCTGCAAAGAAGATTCTTGGAATGCAAATCACGAGAGATAAGCAAAGAGGGATTTTGCAGTTATCTCAAGCAGAGTACATCAACCGTGTTTTGCAAAGATTTAACATGGGCGACGCCAAGCCAGTTAGTACACCTTTGGCTAGTCATTTTCGCCTATCCAAGGATCAGTCTCCTCAGACGGAGGAAGAAAGATATTTTATGGCTAAAGTTCCATATGCTTCAGCCATTGGAAGTTTGATGTACGCAATGGTCTGTACAAGGCCAGACATTGGCCATGCAGTGGGAGTTGTTAGCAGGTTTATGTCGAATCCAGGAAAAGCTCATTGGGAAGCAGTTAAATGGATTTTGAGGTATCTACGAGGCACCACAGAAAGATGTTTGCACTTTGGTAAAGGCAAAATAAAGGTGCAAGGATATGTAGATGCAGACTATGGAGGTGAAGTCGATCACCGAAGAAGTACCACCGGTTACATTTTTACTGTTGGTACTACAGCTGTCAGTTGGATGTCGCAGGTACAGAAAATTGTCGCTTTATCCACTACAGAAGCTGAGTACGTAGCAGTGACAGAAGCCAGTAAAGAATTGATATGGCTTCAGGGTTTGTTAACAGAGCTGGGATTCATCCAAGAGAAGAGTGTTTTGCATAGTGATAGTCAGAGTGCAATACATCTGGCAAAGAATTCAGCATTTCATTCTAGGACAAAACACATCGATATCCGTTATCACTTTATCAGATCTCTGCTAAAGGATGAGGTGTTAACATTGAAGAAGATCTTAGGAAGCAGGAACCCAGCAGACATGTTGACAAAGGTGGTGACCATTGACAAACTGAAGTTGTGCTCAACTTCAGTTGGCCTGCTAGAGTAACAGACCAGGGAAGGCTGCTGCATTGATTAAAGTGTGAAGACAGATTGAAATCAGTCTTCAAGTGGGAGATTGTTGAAAAGTCAAAGAAGGTGGCTGCCAATGAAATCAAATTTGGCAGGCCACCGAAATCAAAATTGGAGGCACAGTAATCAAATTGAATTTGGAAACCGAATTCCAAATTGGAGGCCACCGAATTCACAATTTGATGGAGCGTTCACACTGCAATCGTTCCTTATAAATAGCAAGCCACTCCGTTCATTTTATGCAATCCAACGAAAGCATAAACACATAAGAAAATTGAGAGAGAGAGAAGCTCTTAATTTTTCTGGGTGTAGTTGGGTCGTGGGTTGTGAGTGGTTGTGAGTATTTCGAGAGATTGTGAGTGTTTTGTAAACACTGTTTATATTTCCCTTTTCAGTAAAATATCTGCAGCAGCCCGGAGACGTAGGCAGTATTGGCCGAACTCCGTTATCAATATTGTGTGTGCTATTAGTCCACAATTATTTTGCTCCATTCTCAAATTTGAAGATATGGGAAAGATCAGCGTAATTTTTTCCTGACACTGGTTATCTTTCCCAACAATGGGAGATCTAGTGTCAACCAGTGAAGAATGCATTTCTAAATGGGACATGGAGGAGGAAGTGTACATGGCACCACCAAGCCTTGAATCACACTTTGAACCGAAATTTTGTAAAGTTAAAAAAATAATTATATGGACTAAAGCAATCACCAAGAGTTTGGTTCAAGAGGTTTGGCCAATTCATCAAGAAACAAAGTTATATACAATGTGAATGTGATCACACTATGTAAAACATTCACTTGAAAAGGATGCAGATTGTGTTAATTGTATCTGCGGATAATATAGTGCTCATAAGGGATGATTTATTTGAAATGAAAAACTTGAAGAAATCCCTATCTGCAGAATTTGAGATTATTTTGCTATTAATATTTTTTTTGGGATGGAAGTTGCAAGATCTAAAAGGGGAATTGTTGTATCTCAAAGAAAGGACATCCTAGACCTACTATATCATGATGATAAAGCTGCAATAAATATTCCTCAAAACCATGCTAAACATGACTGAACCAAGCATGTGGAGATTGTTAAGTACTTTATAAAAGGAATAAGGAAAGGTTGATGAAGTTATTTGTATGCCCTTTATTCTAGCCTCCCAACACTAGGCAAACATTATGTGTTCAATCTAAAGGATTCTTTTAACTTAATTTGAGTTTCTTTGAGCAAGTTGAAGTTGGGTGTGATGGATATCTATGCACCTACATGAGGGGTGAAAAAGTTGTTAGGGTTTCTTTTCTTTTTTTCCTTTAAAAATTTAAATAATTCTTCCAGAAACTGTTAGAATAAGTTCTTATTCATCTGATCTTAACCTTATCTTTTGTTTTATTTTTTATACTAGCTTGAATTGTAATCAGATTGGTCAGAGAATCGCTAACCAACTCTGCCAATTTATATCATCCTTTGTAATTTCAATTAATTAATCAAATAAGAATTTTCATTTCTTCTCCTAAACAGCAAATTGCTATAGGTTACTCTTTCTACGGAGTAAAACTAATAGTTCCGAAACCATAAGAACAAAAGAGGAACAAGAAGCAGCCAATGCAAGTTCCCCATTAAAGAATTGAGTTGTTGTAGTGTTTATGTGAGGGAATTTAGTTTAGTGGTAAATGATATTGATGTTGTAACAAACCTCATCTGGAGAATCCCTGGAATCCAGAACTGAGATAATCTTGCTCTTTCTTTGAAAACAATACTACAACATGAAAAAATTGTTAAGTAGTACATCCATCATAATTGTGAAGACTGAAGAACAGATAAAAAGATTGAAATGGATTGCCAAAATATATACACACGAAAAATATTAATAACATATTCTTTTAAATACATTATCTTTAATTAGTTGAAATTTATTGAAAAATACAAAATTTAATGGATTCTACATCTTATTTAATGACTTTATTTTATAATTTTCAATAAATTTTAATGAATGAGAGTGAGTGTGCTAGAGAGTATATTACTAGCACTTCTCATACACATATATAGCACTTCTCATACACATATATAGTTAGATGTCATACCATTACAATACATGGAAGCAAATTAATTCGACATTGAATCCGGATTAGCTGATCCACAGGAATCTTTGGATACATATCCCAAATCCAATGAAGGTTTTTCATAGATATTTTTCCATATAAGCATATCTCTCCACCTGTTGTTGAAAAGTACAGAAAAATGAAATGGTTATATGAAAGTTCAAAAATCACCCTTTACCATAACAAAAGCATCACAATTTAAACGAGAAAAAAAAATCCATGAGTAATTAGGCTAGTTCAGTTTTCAGTTTTTACTTTTAAAACATTAGTTTTGTCTTTTTTTTAGTTTGGAAAAATAATAATAATAATAATAATAATAATAATAATAATAAGTGTGGTTTAGACATGAGGCTTACAATCGTTTTAAAAATACACTAAAAATGGTTTCGAAACAATTTTATCCAAACACATTTTGTTTTGAAAATAACATTTGAAACTCATCGCCACCCCCAAAAGGGCCCTAATTTTTTTTTTGACAATAGAAGAAATTCATTAAGACAAAGGTCATTGCAAAGAGGATAATTGATATAAATAGTAGAATAGAAATATCTTAGGGGATTCGAAAATGTGATTATTTTTTTTATTCTTTTCATTATTCTCACAGTTTCTTTATTTCCTATTTTAGGGACTAAAAGAATACAAATAATTCATGTAACTGAAAACAAAATTGTATACTGATTATGTTGAAAAGTTAGTTAAACTTACAACAATTGAGAGTATATTTACTGTGATAAATATTAAAAAAAAATAGTTTCCTTTCTACTTGGTATTAAATCTCCTGATCTTGATTTAAGTTAGAAAATAAATCCCTAAAAATCTCCTGCACGTAGTTTCTCCATTTACAATAAATCTAATCATATCTTTAAGAGTCTCTAAAGGTAAAATTTTTGTTTTTTAATATATATTTTACTTCTTTTTTCCCCCATAAAGATATTGAATAGAATAACACTATGGTGGTAAGTGTTAATTATATATCTATTACTTTTGAGAAAAGGAAAAATGTTGTGTGTTAAATATCCTATTTTTTGATAGGTGTACATTAACCATCACTATGTCCGACATCAAAGTTTTATTATTGTCGTTAATGCAACAAAAGTATTGACTTCAATCAAGGAAGCCATGAGAGATGAACGTTGGACTCAAGCCATGAAGAAGGAGATGAAGACATTGGAGAAAAATTCAACCTTGAAGATTTTAGACAAACTTAGAGACAATATTGTGTAGTTTCCCATCAATCATCCCTCAATCAAACTCCGATATTCAAAGAAATGGGTACTTTTTTTTGGTATCGATACCAAAACTATGAATTCAGTATTAGAGAAATGTTATATAGAAGAAAAGGATTAAAAAAAAAAAAAAACTCCTAGAAGGGAAGGAGAGGAAAAAAGAAACATCAAAAACACGAGGAGAATACATGACTAAAAGAGTTGTCTAGTCCTTCATCTTAGTGCAAGAAATTATTCAAAAGCAAACCCATGAGCTCAGCCCACAGAATGAGAATTTTTTTCTATTCCAAAAAAACATGTAAGGAAAAGGATCTGCAACTGAAAATTCGAGCATTATGTTTAAACCAATTAACCAACTATATCCATCTAAAAAGTGAACAACTCCTTGGCACTCTTTCATGGTTCTCTTGATTTAATTTATTATCTCAGGTTTTACTACTTTCTTGATTCATTATGGAGGATTTCTTGTGATTTTATGCGTGATTCACTTGATGGAATTAATGTTTAAAAAATAAAATTATACAAATGTACATGAAAGTGGCTGAAGTAATGACAACATGAATTACAGCTATTGGACAAACATATTTTGCATAACAAAAGTTAGCATATCTCACATTCATTAGAAGCCACGTCCCAAGGCCTCATGCTGGCATTGACTTCAGATAATGAAATTGGATTTTCCACTGCAAGTAAATAATTATAACAAGGGATTAAGCAAAAAGTAGAGATATAAATTTTCATGTTAATTGGATAATACAATCATATGCATACCAGAGGCAAAAATGAAGACATAAAATTTGCTAGATTTAGCTTCCTCATGTAACTTCTCAAGTTCAGGAAGCACAAAGTTAGCTTGGACTTCAGTATTCCCATTCCCATCAGTTTTAGACGAACTGTGAATTGTGGATATCCGAATAGCCTGATACTTTTTGGCCTTTGGTAAATTAAAACAAAAAAAAAAAGTATTATGCAGAAGAATTAGAATAAGGAATAATACACTACGAAATTAGTTAGCACTTAGCAGCTTAAGAGGCACTATTCCTACCCCTTCTTTAGCTTCATCATTTCGATCCAGCCTTGCCAGACAGATGCATAAAGGAAACAGAGATTGAGTTTCATCACCATTCCATGACAAGGAAACTGTCAATGGTATCCTATATATTCCAATGAGAAATCTCATTAACACCTCAAAATTCATATTTATACAAAACTACAATCAGAGAAAATAAGGCAGCAATGACTTCAAATCAATTCAACTCCCTAGAAATTACCAAATTCAACCTTATCTGGAACAAAAGAAAATTGCAATCTGAATTAAGGTAAAAGAAAAGGTATCACAAGGTCTACATAACAGAAACCTCATCAATCTTGAAACTTCATCTCACATACTAAACAGGATTGCCAGTTACCCTGATGATGATGGATGAGGTATGTCAGCAAGAACTATTTTAAATGTCTTATACATATCCTAATTTGTCTTTGAACCACAAAATTCTACATAATGAATTATTATTCATCTGGACATAGCATATGCATCCACATGGGCACACAGCATATATTAAACATAAATCTGTTAAAAGAAAAAGAAGCAAACTGGAGAAGGAAGATTATATATGATAGAATTTACCTCTTCTTGCGCTTAGCCTTTATCATGTAGTCTAAACATCTCTGAAGAAATAATGGCTATAAAACAGACATGTATATTATTAGAATACAACAATGCAATAATATTATTTTCAGAGGCCAGAAATCAGGAAATCAAGAGATTTGGGGGGAAAAGGAGGAATTAAGAACTACTAAAAGAGAAGTAAATAGAAAGTACAACAGATTCTCCTAAAACAACAGGTAGAAAGGGAGAATTTTCTTCAAAAAAAATAAAATAATGATACCAGTAATAAAATCAGCCTATGACTCATGCAATATAACCCAATAGAAGTAATAAATAATCACATAGAATATAATTTACAATGGAAGAAGGAGTACGTATTGGTTAGCACGATGCTGAAGAAAGTTGTAGAACTCTACAGGCTTGCAATAAACTGCAAAACTCTCTTCTGCAGCATGCTTCTCTTCTGCAGATAAATGCTCCCAATCATGTTGATGATTTACTATACCTTTGCCTCTGCAAACCAAACAGATATCAGCATTGCCTAGATAACATTTGTGAATGGAACACCGTGTCTAAAAGAGAACATACTTTTCAGAATCTGCAACAGGAGCATCTGGCATTCTTGCTGAAGAAGTCTCAGGCATGTGAAACGTTTATCTGAACCTTTAAATATGTGAATTTTTCTGAAGCAACAAACATACAATGGAAAACAGTGTCAGAAATCATCAAAACAGTGTATTGAAAATATAGCAGCACATATATATATATATTGAATTCAGGTTCCCTATCACAGCTGAAACATTAACACGTGATGGAAGCTTCATTTCCTTTGGAGGTTTAAAATCTACTGAGACAAGTAACATGAACATGATGAAATGAAACCACGCTTCAAGTATAGGAAAATAAACTGAAATGGAGCAAAAATAACATCTGGTTCCACATAAAGAAAGACGTAACATGACTCTATTTCTATAAACTTCTTCAAAAATACTTATAAAGAAGAAAATAAAATAAATTAAGTTTTTCATCTAAGCTAAAACTAAATGTCTTATGCACTTCCACAGAATTTGGTATCTAAGAAATAACTTTTAAATTGAAAGGAGAGGGTGGAAATAGACGTGATGATAAAAATTGATCTTGTTTGACGTGAATTTTCAGAAGCAAGTATATGTAGCTTTTGCATCAATTATAACAATTTAATGTGAATTCGTGGGCGAACGTGATCACAAAATCACATCCAAACACATACTTAGCCATTTGCCACTGACTTTGATGCTATATTTAGCTGCTAGCTAGAAACCTTGCCATTGACTTTAATCTCGTGAAAACAATAAATTGGCGAATTTCTCAACTTCAATGGAATCTAATATTCTCAAGCTTACTTTTGCTCCTA
The DNA here is from genome assembly GCF_000230855.2 of Cajanus cajan. Taxonomy (NCBI): domain Eukaryota; kingdom Viridiplantae; phylum Streptophyta; class Magnoliopsida; order Fabales; family Fabaceae; genus Cajanus; species Cajanus cajan. The sequence goes on along the minus strand of NC_138523.1, from coordinate 48,371,590 downwards.
GAGCTTCCATATAATCGATAATGTAATGCATCATAACCTATTAAAAAATTTCACGCTGCCAATCCTTCTATGAAGTGCAAAAGTAATCGATAATGTAATGCATTAAAATTGTCACTATATCAGTCAATTGATCGTAAATAATTGAACAAACTATGATATTATAATTATTTTTATAAAAAAATATGGATAATAACCATCCATTAACTTGGATCACATTCACCAACTTTGATCGAGAAATAATTTTTTAAGACATGAAGAGTTATAAATCATAAGCAATTTTTCTACTGAATTTATGAACTAATGTATTTTCTCGTGTTACTTTCTTCCTACTTAATAAACATATTTATGATCTTGAAGAATTTGCTTTAAATTCTTGAGTTGAGAGAAGACAACACGAGAAGAGACAAGAGTTCATAGACTTTGTAGAGAAATTACTTATGATATTTATACTTTTTTATGATGTCTTTAAAAAAATTTCTGTTGATTAAAGTTGGTCAGAATGTTCCTCAAGCTAATTAGTGATAAGTATAGCACACATATTTACCTATAAATTGTGAGGTAATTTCTCTTACTCTTAATCAAATTTGAAAAGAAAAAAAACATAAGACCAATGTGGAAATGATAATCTTCTATGTATTTTCACAAATGGAGATCGGCTAAAATGAATATGACGATTAGTATTGTGATCATACTAGTCAATTGATTGTAAATAATAGAACACACTACGTGACTATGGTATTATAATGATTTTTATAGAAAAATATCGATAATAATCATTGATTAACCTGATGATGATGCCCATCAGCATCAGTCAAGGAATCATTTTTCAAGACACGAGGAATTACAAACCACAAGCAATATTCCTACAAATTTTATGAATTGATGCATTTTCTCATGTCACTTTCTTCCTACTTGATAATTGAGATGCCTATTAACTTTTAGACAATACACTTATCCAAATTGCATCTTAGATGAGAAGGTTATATATAATCACCTGAAGAATTTGCGTTCCTACTTTCTTTCTCCCTTATGATGTTTTTTCTTGTGCTTCTTGTTACTGATTTAGTTTATTTTAGCATAGTTTTAAGAAAAAGAAGAGAAAGTAATTTATAGGCAAATAACATTTTAGTTAATTTGTTGGTTTATACTTTAACTAACTTAAAAATCATACCTATCATGATTTCTTTTTGATTGACATCACATGGGAGAGAGAAATAATGAAAGTATACTCTCTTTACGATATTATATCTATCATTCTCATCAATGATGCAATTTAGACAAGTCTATTATCCAAAAATGAGCTTCTCAAGTATTGAGTTGGAGGAAATGACACGTGGGAAAAGACAAACAATTCATAGATTTTGTGAGTAAAATACTCATTGCTTGTGATACCTAGTGTCAGAAAAATAAATCTCTAATGAAGTTGGTGAGGATGTTCCTCAAGTTAATTAGTGATTGTACGTAGTCCTCCATTTTCCTATAAATTATGTGATAATTTTTTTCTCATAATAAAAACAAGTAGCATGTAGTGGGTTGAGATTTTCACTTCAATCACATGATGAATTCAATTCAACCTTCTTTGAATGAGTTGAAAATTGATTGGATTAACTCATTTTGACATCCCTATTTGTCAACAAAATCACTCGCATGGATATTTTCTTCAACAAAAGTAAAGACCACATTGGTGTCTATGGAGCCCACTACTAGAATTTTTTTTATTACATGCGACTTTTCCAGCGAATTTTTATGAAAAATTCGCAGGAAACGTTGTTCCTACAATTTTTTCTGCGAAATTTTATCTGTAGGTTTTCCTGCGAAATTTTTTTTTGCAAAAAATTTTGCAGGAATATTTTTACGAAAAAAAAAATTAAAGAAATTACTATAAATTCTATCAATAATTTTTTAACTTTCAAATGCTCACAACATTTGTTTCCATGCATCCAACATGTGATACATAATCTTTTAAATTCTAAGATTGTAGATTATAAGCTTAATACTCAACCATACAAATCAACTTGTAAGGTAAGTGTTATCCCAACTTATATACTTTTTAATTGTTTTATTTTCAATTAATGTGGGACTTGAAGTTTTTTTAAAATATTAAACTTATAAATTTAAATATTTTTTTATTTTTCCTACGGATTAAAATTTGTAAGAAAATCTGCAAGAAAAGTTACCTGCAAAATTTTTCTACCAATTTAGTAAACATTACTTGCGAATTTATTTTTGCAAGAAAATCTGCAAGAAACAAAATAAAATTCTTACAATATTTTCTGCAAATTTTTACCATGAAAAAAATTTCTATGATTATTAAAATTGTAGCAAAATTTGTAAGAAATATCTGTAAATTATTTTTCACAAATAAATTCGCAAAAAAAATTTGTGAATATTTTTTTCAGAAAAATTCGCAAGAAAATGACACTTTTCTAGTAGTGGCCTATATTTGAAAACATTGTTAACTTTCGGAAACTGGTTCCTAAAATGTATAATCATATTTCGGAAACACTTGACATTTATGAATAGATTGATATGTGCAAAGAATCACTCTTAACATGTCAAGAACAACACCATATCATATCATAGATGCAAAAGAAAAAATTCACCACACATGCTCATATCATGGATGCAATGAAAAATAAAATAAAGAACATTACTCGTCCCAAAAAAAAAATCAATACATTAAAAAAAAAATTGGTTTGAACGCACCAGGTGTGTTGAGGGAAGTTAATCTCTTGAATGAATCTATACTCTGAGATGTTAGTCACTTATTTGCCATGAGATCCTGAACAACAACACAAAAAAAAAGTGATTAAATTTTAATGTCTGCTAAATTGAGAAAAGTTGGTAAAAGACTAAAAGGTGATTTGAAAAGGTTAAGTTTGAAAAATATAAGTTCTAACTATATAATAAATTCATTAGATTGGATATGTCCAAATTGTTCCACACAGAACCAAATAAAAAAATATATAAAAAAAAAGGTGAGATAGACACCAAACCCACATATAAAACTAAAACGAATAACTTAATTTTAAAAAAAAACTATCATTTTCATAATGGAGATATAAAGATTAAAGAAAATACCAATCCCTACTAAATATATAAAAAGTTACGAATTAGTTGGTATGATGCAATTTTCATATTCTTCTCATTGTTTAAAAATGAATTTGGATAAATTATTTTTAAACTCTGAAGTGAAATATGTTACAGGGTTCAAGCTGCACAAAAAGATTAAAACAGTGTAATTAAAAGTGGAGAATCTAATATATACAATTTAGGCATCAGTACAATTCTTATTCCATAATAAAAGATCATGTTGAGGCAACAAATTACCCTTAGGACAAATAACGCATTACTGTATATTTTAAAATAAATAATAACATATGTATTAAATTAATTCCGTGGTAAAAAAATTCAATAAAAGATAGGGACTAAAAGAAATGAAAAATAATATATATATATATATATAAATATAAAATTTAAAATGAAATATTTAATTATAAAATATAAAAGATAAAATTTATAAAATTATATACAATAAAAGATAAAGTAAACTCGTATATTTAAATACTTAAATTGTATTATAATTAAAAGTATAATAAAAAAATATTTTTAACATATTATAAATTTTATAATAAATAGTTTATATTGTAATATGTTATTTTTAATTTTTGATAAAATTTTAATACTAAGATTTAATCTAAAATAAAATTAAGGAGATAAAAGATTAAGAAAAAAAAATTTAAATCAGTCTCATCGAAGAAAATTAGCTAAAAATGTTTTTGGTTAAATAATAGTCTTTAAAAACACTTTTGTTCACCATAGATATTCTAATGTATATGTAAAGAGAGATTGGTTTGAAACAAAATTTGACTTTCTTTTACTCTATCAATTTCTTATCTTGTATGAATTGAAGATCCAACTAATTCAAGAAATATTTTATCATTGACCTACTCGATTCATCGAATTTTTGGATCGAAGAACTAATTGATTCATCAAAAAATTTGATTGATGACCTAATGGACCTTCTGGATTTTCAATTGAACCAATTGATATGATTATCATAAAATCTGAATTTCTATTTAATAAAACATTTTAGTACAATTATAATTTTATACTTTTTTATGCATCAAACATATGAAATCCACACATTCTCAAATGAAGATACAAAAATTTAAAAACAAATACCGATCTCTACTGAGAATATTAAAAGTTACCTATTATGATTTGATCTTTGATAATGTTCTAAACATTTAAGAATGGATCTGGGCCAATAGTTTCTATGACTCTCAAGAACTAGGGTTTCTGAGCGGCGCAGGGTGTGAAAAAAAAAATGAAATTGGTGAATCCCATTTATAGGGCTTTGAAATCAATATAATTGTATTTCAGAATAAAGGTTACATTGAACTAGCGAATTACTAATTGACAAATGTATCCGATTACATTACTTCCATAGTGAAATAAATTAATAGATGCGTATAAGATTTTTTTAATTTTAAATAATACTAGCTCTGATTCTTTTTATAATAAACAAGTTATAGAGAATTTTACAATATAACTTGTTTCTTATAAAATTAAGTGAAGGTGGTATTTCTATTAACCCCTTAAAAAAGTGAGGAGTGTTAGCAACACACCAACACACATCTTAACACATTCACACTTATTGATTAAAGTTTATTAAAAATTATAAAATCAGTAGCAGAAAATAGTTAATTAGAGTGTGAGACCACCAAATTTTGTAACTTCCAATAAATTTCAACCAATTAAAAAAAATTATGGTTAAAATAGTATGTTAGATAATATGTTACTAGCATTTCTCTATAAAAAAAAAAATTCATAGTATCAATGCGTAGAAGTGTAAAAGTTGATCTTGTCCTGATGCTTTGAAGCAATGAGACATGTTGGACTCTGAAAAAAAATGGATAAAATAAATCAGGCCAACTTAACCCATCCCATCAAACTATTTAGCCTAATTAGACCACTAATTTTTAGGTTTGAATCTATTAGATCTATTTAATTTTATATTTTTTTATAGATTTAAATAAAAATAAAAATAAAAATAAGATTTAATTTAGCTCAGTCCAACAAATCAACAGATCAAGTCATGTCACAAAGTAAGTAATAGTAAGAAAATTCAACACACATGTATTGACTTGCGTGGACCAATCTATTTGAGAGTATTAGATCTTAGCTAACTATAGTATTAGAGTACTCAAATCAATAATTATATATATGTATATTAAAAAAATTCATATTATATAATATATTAAGTAAAAAAGACTAACATTTAATCATTAAAAAATAGTTAATGGTTTAAACTAATATAAAAGAAGAATATTTTGTGTTTCATAAGATAAAAAAATAATACTGAAAAAAAAAATCTTTCCTCTATAAACATTTATGTTTATATTAATTTTCCTAAAAAATCCTATAAAAAAAATATTACTCATTTGAAGGTTAATCGACTGAAAATGGTGTTTTTTTTACGAAAACAAGAAGTGACTATTTTTTATGAAAAGAAAAAATAGTTTTTGTTTCTGTGTATCCAATTCTATTCTTAGAGTCATTAGAACTTTTAGGCTTAAATTGTAAAATATTAAAAAAATTAAAATCTAATTTTATAATATACATTCTAAAATAAATAAAATTATTATAAATATAATATTATGTTATGTAAAATATTATCTATTAAGTAAAATAATTTTGTTAAAACGTTCGAAACAAACAATAACTCAAAATTATTTTAAAAAAGGCTAAAACTCTAATTTGGTCCTTTATAATATTAAAAATTTTAATTTAGTCCCTCTTTAATTTTTTGTTTTAATTTAGTCCCAATTTATTTTAAAATTTTCAATGTAGAACTTCCGTCTAAATTTCACAAACGGCGTTAAAAGTTCGAGGGAATCACGCCGTGATTTCAAATCACTGACGTGATTCTCACGACCTGGGAACCACCTAAGATTAAGAGGTGCAAAAAGACACTACAAAAAAAATGTGTGATTTGTTGCGGTTATTTTAATAGTTTATGGGAGTTAAAAATCACCACAAATCGTATTACCAACATCATTAATAACCGTCAGATCCACAGTCGCCAAAAACAGTTTGTGGCCAATAATCGTATATACTTACATGTTTATCTTGGTTTCAAGCAATCTCCCGAAGCTGCATAAATTATCAAACATAGTGTTAAGCCAAAGTTGTTTCCCAGTGTATGTCTTAAATTTTCTGGATTAAAACTTTTGCAATATATGCTCATGATATAATAGGTTAAGCTTACACACACATTGAAGACCAGTTCATTAAGCATCAGGCAATTCCAAGACTAGCACAAACTATTGAAGAGACTAAAGGGGGCAAGTAACAATGAAGGGAGAGAAAATATACCTTAAACTTCATTGTGGTTAAGATTAAATTAAATGATCGGCTTGGGGTCACCCGGGAAAAAAGGAAGAAAATGAAACAGAACTCATATATACCTTAAAAAAAAAGGAAGTGGCAGCATTTTATTTGGTAGATAAAATTTTTCTGCGTACCTCCATGCAATATTCAATATCATTTATCATCAAATGATTTAGTATGTCTACAAGATGCAGTCAAGGTTGACAAAAATCAAAACATGTGAATGTCAAAGCGGGGTTGGGAAGTATGAAGTAATGATTCCAAAATAATATTGTAATGAGTGATTAATTAAAAACTATAAGAAGGATACTTGGATCTATGATTGTTGCCACATTGTCTGACTTCAACACTAGGATATACTCCTTACCCTGGAAAATAAAATGAATAACTTAGTAAAAACTGCAGTGAGGGTTGAACCATTGTTTCCACCCCATCCCACAAGCATTACCCTAACATCCAACAAAAAAATTAACCATGTCAACAAAAATAAAAATAATCTTAAATCAAAAGGGGAGAATGGGGAGTTACTCTACTTTTTGTTTTGAGTTATAATATTTCTTAGTTCTAGGAATTCGGATATAATTCGAAAAATAGAGATGGAATAGGGAACCTTATAAGAGAAAAGGTTCCGAAGAGTTTATTGTGTATTTGAGAGTTTACAAGAAAGGAGATCTAGATACAACAAAAAGTGTTTCTCTAATTGTTTACCAGCTTTTTATATCTAACTCTCAAAATTGAATCTAACAATTTCCTTAAAAATGGGACATACGTAACTAACTCATATCCAACAACTAGCAATATTATTCCTCAACCTTATTTCATATCAATGTCCCCTTCTTGTCAACATCCTTGTCCTCAAGGATGGGAATAAAGGGTACTTCTTCTTCAAGTCATAGTAAAATTCCCAAGTGGCATCTTCTGGAAGTTGGTGCTTCCATTTAACAAGAACTTTCGTCACTGCTGCTCCCTTCCTTTTAATTGTCATCCTATCCAGAATTTCTTCAGGCTCCTTCTCTGCAAAGGCATCTTCAAATATGTCATCAAACTCTTTTAACAGTTGGTCCATTTCCTCCGGTAATGACAGTTGAGCAGCATGAGTAGTTAAAGACTGTAATAATCCTCCTTCCTCCTCACAAAGTTGTAGCATGGAAACATGAACACCATCACCCAAGGCCTTGTTGAGTTGTTGTTTCTTAGCAGTCTTAACACCGTAGAAGGAGAGCCTCTCAACACATGCCTCTTACCATGGACCTTGAAGTCCATTATCAACTTAGAAAAATTCCAGGTAATATCGCCCAATGTGACTAACCATTCAATCCCTAAAACCAAATCACAGCAACCTAAAGGAACCAATAACATGTCTGAAGTAAATGTAGTTTGTTGAATAGACCAAGTGAAGCCTTTCACCATAAAAGAAATTGTAAGCTTGGACCCATCTGCTACCGCAACACTTAAAGGCTCCCTTTCTTCAATCTTGCACCCATACTTCTTAGCCACTTGAATATCCAAGAAATTATTTGTGCTGCCACAATCGATAAGGATGTGCAAAGGTTTTTTCTTATAATACCTCGTAATCCTCATGGTACGAAAACTAGCAAGTCCTGTCAATATGCATTAATCGATATTTGTGGTTCCCCTACTACAGGTCCATCATTTACATTATCCATTGTATCCCACTGGCCATCCTCATCATCAATCTCCAAAACATGCACGTGCAACTTCTTGTGAGTCAAACTATGTTCAGGTGAGTAAGGTTCATCACAAAAATAGCAAAGACCCTAGGCCCTCCTTTCATTCATGTACGCAGGGGTCAAACTCTTCCCTGACCTTGCCATAATCTTACTAGCATTAGTTACAGTACTGGAAAAATTAGAATTATCAACACTCAATAGTCTATGGCCAAATACACCTTTCTGTTGTTTATTGATCTCATTAATCACAGAACCTAAAGTATTAGCAGCCTCATACAATCTTGCTAATGAAAAAGCCTTACTTACTGTAGTTGGTTGAAACATCCTTACCATCATTTGAATATCCTTCTTAAGCCCTCCCAAAAAAACAACTAAGCAAATACTCCTCAGAAAAATTCAAGCGAGTAATAATAGCATCAAACTCCTCATAATATTCGATGACTGACTTTTTCTACCTCAATTTCATTAAATCCGCCATTGGATCATCACAAACATCACCAAACCTTTCAAGAACCAGTTTCTTGTACTTAAGCCAAGGCAAATTATGAACAATTAGTAGTTTTATCAATAGTCGTGTGCCACTGTAAAGCCCGACCCTCCATATGAACAACAACAAGTTTAACGTGAAAGTCATCATGCGTATTATCAATAAGAAAAAAAATTTCACATTGATAGAGCCACTGGTTCACATTCTCACCATTAAACCTGGGAAAATCAATCCTAGCAAGCCTAGTTCCACAAGAATAAGAAGACCCACGATTGTGTCCCTAAATACCTAATGATCCTGATATATTTCGCACATTACCCATCAATTCTTGCAATGTTTCTTTCATAGAATTAGTCAAAGTTCGCTGAATTGAACCCGCAAGTTCCACCAAATGATCCTCCAACTTCGCTAACAACCGTTCTTCCAACTCCCTCATGGTTTCCGCATGACGAGTTGAGTCTGCCATGGAAGATTAGTCTAAATGAATCGTCCTGGTTGATACTAATTGTTATAATATTTCTTAGTTCTAGGAATTCGGATATAATTCGAAGAATAGAGATGGAACAGTGAACCTTATAAGAGAAAAGGTTCCGAAGAGTTTATTGTGTATTTTTGAGAGTTTACAAGAAAGGAGATCTAGATACAACAAAAAGTGTCTCTCTAATTGTTTACTAGCTTTTTATATCTAACTCTCAAAACTAAATCTAACAATTTCCTTAAAAATGGGACACACGTAAATAATTAATATCCAACACCTAGCAATATTATTCCTCAGCCTTATTTCATATCATGTTGCAACCATAATTTTGTCATGATCCTGTATATTTAAGGAGGGGAAAGGGCATCAAAAGTGTCTGCGTTCTTGGTGCAACAATGTTCAACAACCTAATGGAGACCTCTGACAACCACAACCAGTGACAATCTACAGGACCAGACCTTCAAAAAGTGTGACTGACCTGAAACAATCTTTTGTCAAAGATCTGTAACAAGGTACCAATCATCCCCTATTGTTCTGTGTTGTGCCTCCTAAACCTACTGCATGAAGAAAATTTGAATCTAGAGTTGTGTGGAATCAATTTAGTCATTTCAGAGCATAGGACTAGAATTTGAACACCAAACACATGAAATTTTCCATTATAATCACACGTCAAAATGGAGTGTGACATGAAAAGGTAGAGCCAATATTTAAAGATTGTGACGGTTTTAAGCCTCTAAAAATATCATTCTTTTGTGGTAGTTAAAATAACTGCTAGAAATATAATATTTTGTGACGGTTTTTTGAAACCGCCAGAAAAAAAAACCCTACTAATTACATTATTTTTTGTAGTGAGAGGTGGTGAGAATCTCGACCATGAGAATCACGGCCGCGATTTGGAATCACGTGCGTGATTCTCTCGGATCTTTAACGCCGTTTGTGAAATTTAGACGGAAGTCTCACATTGAAAATTTTAAAATAAATTAGGACTAAATTGAAATAAAAAAATTAAAGTGAGACCAAATTAAAACTTTTTAATATTATAAGGGACTAAATTAAGGTTTTATCCTTTAAAAAATATATACTAGATCTAGTTTTAAAATTTAAATACATTAAATTTTGTTTTAATCGAACCGGATGAGTAAACCGGATGGGGTCATATTTAGTCCGAAAAGTCATAGTTGGTTTGGTTCGATGCAAAAGCAATGAGTTTGCCGCAAAGTAGTGAAATGGTTACACCAATAATCACTACAAAAATGTTACTTTGCCATGAAGATAGAAGCAGTACAACAACTTTCATCAATTGAAATAATATTTTCTGACTCTTTTTTTTTTTTTTAATTAAGAAGCATTGCGTGGAGAGTAGAGTTTTGAAATCCCGTGCATGCCAAAGCCAGGATCCGTATCATTTCGGGATTGAATGCTGATCTTTTTGGAACTTTTTTTTTACTTTTAAAAAATTGACTTTATTTGATTTTAGTTTTTTTTTTTTAAATATTTATACTATTGCAAATGAAATTAATGAGATTAGTTTTTGATTTAATGTATTAGATGTCAATGACATTAGAAAAACGACTTTATATTTTAATAAAGTTGAAGTTATTCCAGTAAAAAGAAAGTAAGTTGGTCGAAGTATTTAGTAACTATTAAAAAACAGAAGCAGAAATCTACATTATAAAAAGATTAATGGTCTCCCTAATTGTAATAAATGAGGCAGATCGATTTTGAAATTTTTAGGTACAAAGAAAGTTATTTTTTATAGAAATATTGTTTCAAAGGATAGAATATATTTTAAATTAAAAATTATATTTATTAACGATAAATGATCAAATTAGTCTCTAAAATTGTATGTCACCTTCAATTTATAAATAAGATGATAAATTAATATTATTAATATCAAAGACAAAATTTTACATACTATATTAAAGTGAGAGTTACAATTCCAAAAAAATAAAGTACCAGTCTTATAGTTTTAGGCAGTGTTTTAAAACCCGGACCGACCCGGCCGGTCGGACCGGTTGGACCAGGAACCGGTGGTCCAGCCGGTCCAAATCTGAAGTTGGATCGGTTATGCAGTCGACCCGTTTCAAGTCGGATTGAACCGGTCAATTTTCCGGTTCAACCGGTGAACCGGTAGGTTAAACCGGTTCAACCACTTTTTTTTTTTTATAAATTTTTTAAGGGACCATAAATCACAAAAATAATAATGAAAATTGAATCTCTTAATGAAAAAGCAAGGAGTCTTATTAAATATAACAATGACTACTTGTTCTAATATATTTGTTTGCAATATATACAACTTAAATAACTTTTATAGTATATTATTAATTTTAAATTATATATTTAATAATTCAATATCTATGTAAATATTACATATATTATTTTGTGATATTAATTGCAAGCATATTATATATGTACATATTATTTATATTTTTAATTTGTATTAATATACCGTTTAACATGTAATTTTTTTATGTATTTTTTTACAAAATAAAAATAAAAATAATTTTAAATAAGATAGAAAAATTTAAATTTAAAATAAGATGAATTTATTAAAATTTATAAGTATAAATATATTTAATATGAATATTTTTTAATAAAAATAAATAAAAATCGAGTCATGCGGTTCAACCAGTGACCCACCGGTTCAACCTTTGACCCACTGACCCAATACCTTAACCGGTTCGATGACCAGTCCAGTTTTTAAAACTATGGCTTTAGGGATTAAAGTAACATAGTCTTATAGTTTTAAGGATTAAAATTATATTATATTTTATAAATATGTCATGTGAAACAGATATACCATATAGAATATATATGTCATATGACACATGTACCAATACCATGTGTATGACACATGCATTACCATGTTATATACACATTTTTGTTTTAAAAAAAATAGAACTTATTTAATGAAATGACTTAAATGGATGACATATATTTTCAGAAATTCTTTTTGAGTTTTATTAAAAATAGGAGCTAAATTGACCATTTACTAATTTATTAATGAAAAATTAATAAATACATTTATTTATTTTAACGTTATTGTTAATGTCCTTTATATATAAATATTTAGTTTTGAATAAATATTTAATTTGGTCCTTAATAGATTATTGAAATGATTGATAAGTCCTTATATATATTTTTATAGCATCTGAGTCCTTAAATTTTAGTTTTGTTATGTAATTTAGTCTTTTCGTCCGTTATATTCAATTATTAACTTTATTAGTCTCATGATCAATTAATAGTTAATTGTCATATTAGGATGTATTTTTTCTCCTAGTTGAAATGCAATAGTTACAAACTAAGTAAATTTAGACAAAGTGTCAAAATAAGGTTTAATTTTTAATTTAATTTAAAAATAAAATGATGTTTGAATTACTTTTTTTTTTTCACTTTCTACCACTAAACTTTTCCTCACTTTTATCATAGTAATTTTGCGATTTATTAAACATAGTAGAAATACACATATTTGATTGATGTATTCTTATTTAAGATCTTTCAAAACAACCACTCATTTTATTAAATCTCAAATACAATGATTTAGGATTTATAGTTTGAAACTTATAGTCAGAATAAACAAAGAAATCAAGGATGCTTGAAATAGAAAAAAAATTAATTATAGAAAATCCTACAAAATCCAATAACAACCTTGCATTAATCTATATTAGGTGTTTAGGAGAGCGAGAACAACAAACTATGAGAAAGAATAGGTGTCAACGTAGTTAAAATTTAAGAACCCAAATACCTCAAAAAATTATTTTAGGAACTTATCGACCACCTTTATCATTTTTCAAAGATCAAATTGAATATTTTCTCATTTAATTTTTATTAAAGTTACTACTTATTTATTTTACAAAATAAATTATGGTCTAAATATGTTTTTGTTTCTATTATACACAATTTATTTTGGTATTAATTATTGTAAAATAAATTTTTAAAATATTTGTTATTTTTTTCTCCTTATTTTTTTCTTTTTGTTCATATAATATATTTTTTTCATTTTAACCTTTATAATATTTTATTCATTTTAAGTTAACTTAAAAAAAAAAACTAGAGATTAAGTGAACATTATTAAAATATTAGAAGGACTAGAACAATGAATATATTAAAAGAATTAAGAGAAAATAATAATGATCAAAATAAAAAAAATTACAAAAAAACTTATAAAAAATAATTTTATAAAAACTAAAAATGAAAATATAATATATTATAATAACTAAAAATATATTTAAACTAATAACAATCAATTTCTGAATCAAGTGTTGTCCCTGTTCTAAGAAGTTGAAAGAAGCAAGGAAATGCACCTTTCATATTTGACTTTTTCTTTTTTATTTATTTATTTAACATTTTTTATGCGTTTATTTATTTAATATTATAATCAAATTTAAATAATTTTTATATGTCTATCTAAAAATTACTAAAAAAATGTTTACAATAAATTAACATACCATTTATAATTACTCACGCAATTGTTGAATAGTGTTATAAAACTTTTTTCCAGTCGTAATTATCAATAAATCAAAATTTAAACTTTTCTTTTAAAATTTAAACTTTACTTTCGTGACTACACTAATGATAATTACAAACAACATTAACGTGAATGAATTAATCTTCTTAAAGATGAAAAAACATAACTAGTTTGTATGATGATTAAGCTTCATGGTAGAATGAAAAATAATAATAATATACATATCTCGAGTAAGTTTAATGTCAAACCCAATCTAAGGGCTTAATGGCAGTTCAATACCGTTTAACCACTCTCTTCTCAGTCCACCAATTAGATGAAATGCACATTCCAACGTTGAAATATTTCTTCTATTTAATTTATTGTTTTTTGTTGGGTAGGTTATCCAATAAAGAGCAAACTTCAAGCATATAAAATGGACCCTATGGTAACCCAAAGTTGTTAGAACCCTTCATTAACATGGAAAAGTTACTCATAGTTTATTCTCTTATCTTTTCTTTGGCAACTTTCACATGCTCAGCCACTACTTACACTGTTGGAGATAGCTCTGGCTGGGACATTAGTACAAATCTTGATACATGGATTGCAGATAAAAATTTCAAAGTAGGAGATGCTCTTGGTAAGTACTTAACATTTCTTTTATAGCTCAAAGGGGCATCTGAAATATCTTTAAATTTATAAAGATTAACTTATAATATTTTGTAAATTCTTTTAGCTTATTTCAATTAGCTTCTTTTATTTTATCAAAATAAGCTCAATTTTAATTTATTTTAATGAATTCATGGTTAAGTTTTTTTACATAAATTTGTACATGGCAAAAGTTTTATCAAGTATTAAATTAAATTATGTACCCAAATTCATCTTAGATTAATTTCTAATAGCTAAATAATACTTTCTAATGATGGTTCTATTCGACTTTTTTGCTAATCATCATTTTTAAGGGGCTGAAATATTCAATGGAACTTGAAACTTCAAATATCAAGTAGATTATTGTTTCAAGTATTTAAAAACAAAATTCATGAACAAACCAAATTTTATGTATATACTTCACTCTGTTTTTCATTAGAATATTCGACTTTATTATTTCATTGTTAAGAGGGATTAACAACATTTTGAAAATATTTCTGTCTTTTTTCAGTTTTTCAATATTCATCTAGCCAAAGTGTAGAAGAAGTTACAAAAGAAAACTATGACACATGCAACACAACCAATGTTTTGGCAACTTATGGAAATGGAAACACAACAGTGCCACTAACAAGAGGTGGAGACAGGTATTTTGTTTCTGGAAACAAGTTGTATTGCCTTGGAGGGATGAAGCTTCATGTCCATGTACAAGGTGATCAAAAATCACTTGCAGTTGCACCAACCCTAGCACCTAAGGCTGTGGCTGGATCAGACCAAAACACTGCCACACTTCCACAGTCCCCTTCATCAAAGAAGAATGCACATTTTTCATCAGGGACTGTGAGTTGTGCCAGAGATGCCCTTAAATTAGTTTGTGTTGCTCTTATGGCTGCTGCTTATGGAATGCTGAAGATTTGAGCATAATAATTTGTGTTTTGAGTACAGTATTTTGTGATGTTAATTGGGTGAAAAAGGTGACAATTTTGTTTTGTTTGGAAATACACATCATATAAGTTTAGTAGTGAAAAATTGAAATAGTATACACAAAATTCATCATATCATATTGTTATTATTGTTGTAATTCTTATCGATAAAAAAATATATACATATATATGCATTCGTTGTACATGATTGTTGAACACAATTAAAAGACATGCACATTCATTTTGTTTTGTGTAACAACCATACCATATTGATTTCTCATGATAATGTTATGTATAAGATTTAAATATGTATATACTACTCTATCTGACACACACGGGTGCTCTTACTTTACACTTCATTAAAGACAAAATCTAAAAAAGTGTTCTAAAATGTATAAGAACTTTTATACGTTTTCTATACCATATAATAATTTGAAGCAAAAGCATTTTAAAAAACGTGTGTTTTTTTTTAACGATAATTATGCAAGTTTACACTAGTGCAGTACTAGTGTGTTCTTATACGAGCCACAAGATACATGTGTAAGACCTTAAGCATGTTTATTTGAATGTAATACACATTTTAAGATTCAGACCCCCTTGATGTTTTCTGAAACCCTTTCTAGCTACGCATAACCATAGTAAATTTTGGATGTTTAAAATTGTCCATATTCGTGTACCATACATAATTTGTTCATGTATATATTTTATTTTCCCCATAATTTTCTAACAAATTAAAAAGCATTTGATGGGTTTTAAACCTTATCCAACTATTATTGGTTCCTTTTAGAATGTGATTATTTTATTCTGTATTTTAAAAATCGGTTTGTATCAAAAATAGAAAGCACACCGTTAGTTTAAACTAGAATGATTTAATTAGAGGTGAGTATGATCCAACTTATTTAAAAACTTAACTCATGATTTAATTCGAATAAATTTGACTCTTAAATTTAGATCTGGTATAATTTTTAAGATAAATTTGACTTATATACTTCAAGTTATTCCAACTCATCTTTTACTTTTTTAAAATACATAAATTCTTAGAATATTGTACATTAATTAATAATAAAATATTTTTTAATTAATATAGTCTTTGTATAATATTATATTATATTTATAGTAGCTTTATTATTTTTAAATATATATCATAAAAATATATTTTAATTTAAGTTTTGTATATTTTTTATTTCATAATTTAATAAGAGTTTATTGATAATGAATTATCGGTATAAGAAAATTTATGCTATCAATCAATAAAAAAATATTATTTATATGACTTTTAAATAATCATTAAAAGAGTTTAATAAATTGTGATTTTTACTGTGTAACACTGTTTTGTATTATCACTGTCACTGTATAGTTTTTTTTTCTCATTTAATAATACATATATTAATATTGACATGCAAGTTACATATCCAACGAGGTCATCTATTTTATTTTTTTACATAAACCTTTGAAATTCTGCCGTTTTGCCATCCAATGTCTGTGCATGCAGCAACTGGTCTTGTTCCTGTACAATTTCAGAAATTTCAATATTTGCGCTTCACAACCAGGGATGGCAACGGGGCGGGTCGGGTATGAGTTTTATGATAGTCATTCCCGATCTTTGCTTGGTCTTGGTTGAATATACTGCACAAATCTTTCAACTACACTTTCTCACAATGGAGTATCAACCCTGGACAATGTATTCGAGGCTAATTCAACAGCTAACTGTGTTGGAGACTTGAGGTTAATGGACACTCTATTTTCTTCGGTCATAGCTACCAATACTGCAAATGATTTCAAGGGAATCAGGTTAGTTGATATGTCACTTCAATACTATTTGTGTCTCACCGCTGTATAATGGGAGAGGAGTGACAAAAATTCTAGTCTTTGTCGTTGTAATACTGACATATACATGCTCATTTGGAGACTACAACGTGTTAGGCTGGTTGTATTTTGTCGGATTGTCATGAATATGTTGCTAATGCCCTATTTCCTATCTATTGTAAAAGGGTTAAGGTACCCCCTTGTACCTTGTATATATAACATTTATTTGCCTTTCAAAAAAAAAAAAAAACTTGTTGGGTATGTGATTTTCATCTTCATTCTCATCCCCGTCGGGTACGGGTACGGGTACGGGCGGGTAAGTACATACCTATACCCGTACCTGATTAAACCGAATATTCTCTGTCAAAGTCGGGACAGATTCAAGTATTATTTGCGGGTATGAGTATATTTGTCATCCTTATTCACAACACACTCGTACTTCTTTTTCCTCTTACACCTGTCATTTTTATTTTTTTTCTTAATTAAGATTAATTTTTTTAGTTATACCCTTAGAATCACTTAATCCACACTGTTAAACATACATCAATTCTAAATGGATAAAAAAATACATCTTATTAAATGTGTTTTGAAACACCAATTCTAAATGGATAATATATATATATATATATATATATATATATATATATATATATATATACCCTATTAAATGTTACAAAATACATCTCATTTTTTAAAGAAAGAAACCCGTTTTGTAATTCTTTTTTAAAGAAAATTACTCCTTTTTACATGAAAAAATTGAGATTCTCACTCGCTGAGTTACTTGTTCTGAGGCAGGTGAAATCACGAAATTAGGGTATTAATATTATTTATTTATTTATTTTTAAAAGAAAAAAGAAATGATGATGATTGTAAAAATAAATGTGTACTAGTGGGGCATTGTGGTGCTCGTACATAGCTTCCAACTCAGTGTACTACAAGATTGAAATTGTACTAACACATAGTATTTTCTTATATATATTGGCCTTCAAAGTAAGAAATTGACCTTTGTCCCAATTCCTCACTCTAACCACACGCTCAAATTACTCAGAGACATGGCTTCATTGGGTGGTGCACACACTCTTTCCTTAGCTAGTGCCTTTGCATTTTCTTTCTCTAGTTTCATTGCTTTTGTGTTAATTTGTTTAATTGGCAGGGTTACAAAGTGGCATCAATTTGCTTATCAAAGAGGTATTTTCATCACCAAAATTATCTCAATATGCATGCATGTCTACAATTTTTTCTCCTTCTTCTTCTTCTATATATATATATATATACTCCTTTGCATAAAATGAGACTCATGAAATGGATGATAAAGTTCTTCCTAAGCACACGCTCTTGTCTAATTAATGTATTCCTTTCTTCCCTTTTTTCATAAGATTCTACCTTTACTTTGGTTGATTGATAAAAAAAACAAAAAAAAAAAAAAAAAAAAAACTTCTAATTCATGAGCAACAACTTATTTTTAAGCAACAAACAATGCCACAACTTCATTGCGAAGATAATTAAGCATATGTTGAAACATTAAAATTGATTAGTGATAGAAATTGAAGTAATATGTATATAATTTTAAGTTTGAATTTTGATATGGGTGTAATTTCCATAGATAAAAAGTAGTTTCTTTTACAATAAAAAGAAAAATAGAAAAGCATAAGTTTTTTTTTCCATTAAAGATGTTTTAAGATCAATTAAAATCACGTTAATTTAATTTTTAATTAAATGTTCATGTACAGTATTATTTTCACTTTAAGGAAATGATTCTGATTCATAATTAATTTTAATTGAATCGACTTTAAATAACTTTTATGTGTATTAAATTTTATTATTAACTTATTTTTAGGATAAAAAATCTAATAGTTTAATTATAACGTTATTTTAATTGAGCTCGTCATTGTGTATAAAGCCGAAATTCTCATTTTTTTTTCTTTGTGAATTTTTACTACATTTTAATTATTTGAATATTAAATAATGGACACTATATGTATTATTATAAATAATTATTATTTATCTCCATTTTTTTTAATCTTTTTCATATATTCACATCACACCTCAACTATAGTCCCCAAAATAAAACGATACAAGTTTCTTTATCTCATTTTTAATGTACAAGAAATATTTTTCCTTTCACAAGCAACAATTCAATATCAGTTTGGCATATTAGTCATGACAGAACAAATGAAAAGACAATTGGTTGTAAAAAAATGTTTTCATTTTCTTAATTAAGGAGGCTTAAGGCTCAGGTTGTAAAATCTATTAAAAATATTTCAGAAATTAGTTTTTCTTTATGAACAGAAATTAGCTTTCTAATTTGTTAAAACTCGACACTTTTGAAAATTAATTTTGACATATGTTACACTCATTTTTTTAAAATCAAACCCATGCCTTCAAGTCATCATTACCCTAATTTTTTTTTTTTTTTTACATCTCTCATGTTTTTGCACCCTAACCATCATGTACCGCCATAACCAATCCAAATGGAATTTCACAAGGCCCAATGTGGGCCGGGCTTTTTGACCCTTTTTTTTTTATAAAATATATCTTGATTATATAATATTTTTTAATGACAGTTTAAATTTTTGGTGTATCTTTTACCTACTTTTGTTGTGGTACTCTTAAAATTTGGATTAAGACAACAAAAGTTAGAATATGTGAGTTATTTTAACATAAAAATGTAAATTAAAAAATAAATGAGTTATTGGGCTGCATATTGGGCCCATAGCTCATAAATGACTGGACTGAATTAACAATTTTAAATCCACAATCAAATTGATTCAATTTAACTAAGCCCTGTGTGTGTGGTTGTGTGTCTTGCAAATTTTAGAATTTGTGTCATGTCTCATACTTATGTCAAATTTTGTGCCTCATATGTTAAGACACATTGTTTTCTTTGTCCTTTTATTCAAGAAAGCATGTTGTGCGATGCAGGGTCCAAAAGTAAATGCAAAGTTTGAGCTGAAGCCTCCACCATACCCACTGGTAATAAGACCTAGAGTTAGAATTCATTCTGATTTTCAAGTGGAGCCATGCATGCTTCTAAATTCTAATGGCACATTGAAGAAAGAATACTTTGATTTCATAGTTTTCAAACTTGCATTCTATTGAAACTTAGTTCAGTCTTAATTTAGTAAAGAAACTTAAAAATGAAACCGATTCATGAACACATGCATGAACAAGGTCTGTTTGGTAAACTTTTATGGAAATACTTATAAGAAAGAAAAACATAAAGAAAAATAAATAAATTTTTTTCATAAGCTATATTTAGTTTATATTATAAATAAAATAATTTGTAGAAATTTTTTCTTTGATTAATTTCTCAAAAAAAATATTTTTAATTTATGTATAAACAAGCTTTAACTGATAAAAAATATATTTCAATTTTTTTATTTTTTATTTTCTCATAAAAGTTTGTTTTCGAAAGAGTTTATCAAAAACATACCCCAAGTTACTTTGGTTAGTCTTAATTTTTTACCTATTATTGACTAAGTTACTTGATCCTATGTCATAATCATATATATATATATATATATATATATATATAAAAAGAATCTATTTACATAAATTTTAGTAAATTTATTTTATTCAATGAATCATTTTGTATTAAATTTTAATGATTTAATTGTTAAATTAAAAAATTATAATATATAAATTAAATTTATAAATTATTAAAAATTTTAAAAATTATATGATAGGCCGTTATATTGATAAATTTCTTAATCTATATAATCTATATATGTTTATAGATGGATGGAGATGATGATCTCAAAACTCAAAACGGATCATAAAAGGCTAGCTTTTAGGAATAAAAAAAAACTAGGCTATTATTTTATAAACCAAATCTACCAATAAATAAAATATCAAAGGCAGAAAATTCTATGATAATGGAATCTTTCAGAATGCTTTGGAGCCGGTTATGAGTCAGCAGACACTTGAGTTTCATTGGGGGAAGCACCACAAGACTTATGTGGAAAATCTGAAAAAACAAGTTGTTGGGACAGAGCTTGATGGAAAGACACTAGAAGAGATCATAGTCACATCATACAATAAGGGTGACATTCTTCCACCTTTCAACAATGCAGCACAGGCATGCATGCTTATAACCAGAATCTCTTATTCATGATTCAAAACCATGGCTTAGTAATTAATTAATCTTGTAATGCATGGTGCAGGTGTGGAACCATGACTTCTTCTGGGAGTGCATGAAACCAGGTGGAGGTGGAGAGCCATCTGGGGAACTTCTGGAACTTATTGAAAGAGACTTTGGTTCATTTGAAAAATTCCTGGCTGAGTTTAAGGCTGCTGCTGCAACACAATTTGGTTCAGGATGGGCTTGGCTTGCATGTGAGTAACAACCCTTTCCACCTTACTCAGTGTGCAAATCCCTCTTGTTCACTCATTTCTTATTGATGGAAATTATGGAATATAGATAGAGCAAGCAAATTTGATGCGGAAAATGCAGAAAATCCTCCTTCACCAGATGAGGACAACAAGCTAGTGGTGATCAAGAGTCCTAATGCTGTGAACCCCCTTGTTTGGGGATGTTATTATGTAAGTAGTAAGAATTATTAATAATATTCATTATTCATTACTTGTCTTGAAACATGAATGAGGTTTATTCACCTGATAAATTCTGATGTGAGTTCATGTTAATTTCTTGCAGCCACTTCTTACCATTGATGTTTGGGAGGTATAATCAAATTTGCTTACTGTTTGTCATTTGATTAAACAATTTGCACACACAAGTTTGGTAACAGCCATTAATAACCACTTGCTAACTTTGTAATATTCTTTTCATTTTTGTGCAGCATGCTTACTACCTTGATTTTCAGGTAATATGTTGCTCCAGGCATACAGTTATGAAATGCTAATAACACACTCTTTACTACTTTTTCCGATGCACCTTTTTTTATTGGTAGAAATTCATCTATGTCTTATTAGCTTGTGAATGAGACCTACCAATTAGGAAATAAGAGGTGCATATCTAGATTAAAAAAAAGTGTGACAAAGTGTGTTACTAACATTACTAAGAGTTGTATCCAATAGATAAATTTATTCATAATTTTTTTTTTTGTTATCTTTCCAGAACCGGCGTCCTGATTATATATCAGTGTTCATGGATAAGCTTGTTTCCTGGGATGCAGTGAGCTCTAGACTTGAAGAAGCTAAGGCTTTAATTACCAGTACATGATGCTAAATTGGATGAAGAATAAGTTATTTACCCTGGTAGTGATGATGAATTGGATGGCGTGATAAGGAAGAGTGAACTATTTTTAGTTAGAAAGTGTAACATGGCACATCCTTTAAACTTAAGACAGTATCAGGTTTAAATCACTTCAGACTGCAGATTATGTATTGTATGGTCAGAAATCTTAGTTTTGGTTCTCTTTGCAACTACGTGAATTGTTAACAATAAGATTGCTTATTGCTTATGCATGAACAATCAACAAAATAATGCTATGGTGTAGAACTTTTTCACATTACTTTTATGAGAGTATCTTCTTTTCCATGAGCATGATTGAATAAGTAAATTCCTAAGAAGTTGAAGGTTTTAGTTTCTCCATTTTACCCAATTTTATAGTATACATTCTAAATTTATAGTGTCACAAAGTGTTTAAATCAGGCATTTTACTCAAAATGTATGCGTAGAATTTAATTTTTATGTACATAAATGATGCATCAGTGCCCATAAAAGAAAAACGTAAAAAAAAAAAATCTTGGAATAACACAATTTTAAATCCATAACTACATATGTAATCTGCTTGGAGGCACTCTCGTTGAAGGCTCTTTTTTCTTTTTCTAATTTAGAAAATTAATTTCTTGTACCTTTTAATGAAAAACGCATATTTCAATATAAATACTATATAATATGTGGTTCAGATTAATTTTGACAAAAAATTTTGGTATAAACACTTAAGACTTAATCAAATAACACCAAAAAAATCATGTAAAACAGTATTACAAGATTCTATGCCCACCCACAAGTACACTTTGGCTGCACTGTTGCAGAACTGTAATGGATTCAGACTACTATTACAAAAGCAGAAGTGGAATGAATCCAGGCACACTTGGTATATATATCAATATTGCAGTATATTGATATTGAGACAAAATTTTGGTATATTTTATCATGCATTCAAGCTTTCAAACACAAAGCATAAAGTTATAATATTGCAAAGCGATCAAAATACAGGTGAATAGTTCTTTAAAATCACAATCTGTGTAGCTTCTTCTATACATTGAACAACTACTGTTATTCTCAATGTTGACTAGTTGTTTCTCAAACAGCCGTTGATCCAAGCCAGTGTTTTGATCGGAAGCAAAATAATCCACAAACCTTTAACATGCTATATAAATTGTTGGAAACTTAAAATTCTATCTATAAATGCCCCTGAACAAAGGGCGTTTTAGAAGGATACTAGTTTCAATACATACATTATAGGAACTGGAAAACTGCCAAATCTAGAATGATCTAATGAGCTTTAAACTGAACTTGAGGTCCAAATGAGAAATATAACTGTAGATAAAACAGGGTTACTATATGTATGCTTTCAAAGTAGAAAAAACAAGGGTCATAAATTAGAGACTGAAAGTTCATTCCAAATATCGTCCATGTCTAAGGAGGGCATTCTACTTAACTGAACAGTTTCCAAATCTGACATCTCATGGAGTGTACTTTTGCTTCTCTCACTTATCTCAGCTCCAACCCTTATGGTTGAATTTGAATCCTTTCCACTTATACTTGTCAATATTCCATTCTCATCAGTGTGCTTAATTCTTGACCCTGCTAGTGAGACATTGGACTTCTTATGAGAAGAAACACCTTGTGAAATTGCTTGTAGTTTTGCCTCCACAAGTGCAGCAGTGGTTCCATTCAGAGAATTGGCTTGAATCACATGCTTGAGATCTGGGAAGTTCAACTGAGCATATTCTCCTCTTAGTATGTATGCTGCTGTGTCATATGCAATGGCAGCATCTTCAGCAGTGTCAAAAGTCCCTAGCCAAACCCTTGTCCTGTTTCTTGGTAATCTAATCTCAGCCACCCATTTCCCCCAGTGTCTCTGCCTCACCCCTTTAAACACCTTCCCTCTTCCACCATACTTCATAGGCTGAGTCCTAGTGCTACTCAACCAATTCTTGTTCATTTTGTGTGCATCACTACATGCTTGATGCTGGTTTTGGCCAAACTGAGACACATGATATGTGGAATCTGAAGTTGCTGACATGACTTCACCACCTTTGATACTTGACGATGATGAGTACATCATGGAGGGTTCCTGCAAAAACAAAGTCAAGTTTGGAAAATTTGTTGGTGTGGCAGAAGATGATGATACTAGAGAAACCACTGGCTCATCAAAACATGGTCCTATAGTTAATGGAGGGAGAGTTTCCAAGAGATTTAGAGGAATGGAGCTGTTTTTCATGTCTGGGACTGGGAAGATAGAATTGGATTGGTTGTTCTCTTTGCCATTCTTGATGTCTTCATGGCCATTGAATTTTGAAGGGATATGACTAATCCATGTGTCTTCTTTCATTGAAGTATAACTTGAACATGGAAAAGGCTTCTCAGGTGATGATGCTATTGATGAGTTTACCCCACTTCTTAAGGCATGAAGATGGTTAGAGGCAGTGAGAGAGTGAGAACCTCTTATTATTGCACTGTCCAAAAACTTTGATCTTGTTGCCATTTCTTGCAAACAAGTTGGAAATTTCTTGAGTGAAGATTTCCTTCTTGGGAAACGTATCCTTAATATAGAACCTTCAGACAGTAAATCCGAGATAAAACACTGACAGATAGAAATGATTGAAATGCATGCACTGCACTAAATACATTTCCTTAGGGCTAAGGCACATCTCATATTGACAGGTATCAGTTAAGTTTTATTATTATTATAATACTAAAAGAAACCTACTTTGTGTTTCATTAGGAGTATTCTTTTCGATGAATATGATCTATACAAAGTTCACGATTAAAGATTAATCTATGTTCTTGAAACGTAATTTTTGTTAACTAAACATTATTTTAACACTAAAAAATCGATTTTGAAAACATCAAATCAAGATGTGTTCCAAAGAAAACCTCACAACCATTAAGACAAAAAGTTTGGTTTCTTTCATTAGGAATTTATTGTGGCTTCAATAAGGTATATTTCTTTATAAGGATTTCATTTTCTACTTAAAAATTATGCTTGCATTCTATAACATGCTTATCCTTCACAACCAATGGGAATCAGACAGCTCAAGCTTTTTTCTGGATCAGCTGTATACAGGGTGCAAAGCTTGAGAATTGACATTCGTTTAATGACAAGAACTACCTTAATTTAACACCTTCATGTTCTTTGTTATTATCCCGGGTATTATTCTTTTTTCTCATTAATAATCATGTGGTTTTGTTGAACACCCACATGCTATTATGCTATATTCTTCTCTTGACTGATAATGTAATTTAATACGACAATCCATGAACGAAGCACAATTTTTTTTTTTTGGTCACTGATACATTTCATAGACAAAGGGCATGATAAAAAGCGGTGAATTTATTTCAAAAAAAATAGAGAAACACTTATCTCCTAGTTGAAATGTCTTTCTATTCTTTTTCATCTCACAAAAAAACCGGAAAGTCAATGTACCGAGAGGGGTTAACTTTTTTAAATAGATGTTTTCATATACACCTACCTATAGACTGAACCATTGTTTAGATGCTTAACCAACATAGTTATTTATCAACCATATCATACCATGTTGGTTGAAATATCTTTCTAAAATCACCAACTGATGTGGTAAACTACACAATTTTTGCTCTTTAAAATGTATTGATTTGGAAGGCTTGGCGGTGCAATTGATTAACAAAGGTTAATGATTTGTTTTTTTCCTCTTTGGTGGAAACAAAGGTTTATTATCTACATTATCATGTACAAGAATACTATATTTATCAAGGATTTAATTTTAATATCCTTGGTGGTAGTTTGATGAAGTCATTGCAAACTTTTCCTGGCCTAGTATTAAACAATTCCTTAAAGAGCGTGAGCAAAGCAAAGTGAGCACTTTATGCATTTTCTTTTCAGCCTCCACTTCGGTGTCTTTTGAGAATGGCTTAAGACACTGAAAACGGTTCATATGGTTGATGCAAAAATGAAAGTGTACCTGAAGCTAATGCCACCATTTTTGAGGCTACAATTATTAAAACTGCACCTCATTGGGATTCATTGCTCTAATTTGAAGCCACCCCATTTGTTTCATGCCACATGGCATGACCACTCTAAGGTAGTAAACACCATTTTTTTAAATGTTCATATGTGAGACAGATTCTTGGCATCTTTCACTCTTGATGTAACTTTTTAATAGCACTTTATACCATTTACAATAGGTTCTTCAAATTGTGTAGCTGTTTTCTCAATTACTTTATAAACCATGCACATGGTTCTGACCAGGAAAGAGTGTAATGTATACCACAAACTAAAATTGCTTAGTAAAATAAACAGGACAGAGGGTCATGCATCTGATGTTGCTTTAGTTAGCTGTCAACTTTTCACACATCAACCATGATTCTTAATTCCTTGCCTTGTTTTGTACCTCAGCATGATAATTGATAATCAAGATCAGATTAATTAAAAATGACTCTCTTCCACATCAGCTCTGCCTAAACTCAGGATCATGGTCTTGCAGTTTGTCTAGTTGATTGAAATAAAGATGTGGCTTGGTTGGCTCTTCATCACTTGATGAGACATTAAAATTTCAAAAGTTAACATAAATAAATGCAAATGCAACTAAGTACTATAACTTATTTAATTATCATAGTATTTTGTATTAATATGAAGCTTTATAAAATAAAAATATTTATATGTAAACAAAGAGTATTTAAATTTTATGCATTATTTGTTCATAACCCCTCTTTTAACTCTGGTAGGATGATTAAGCTGGTTAAGTTTATTGACTTTTACTAATTAAAGCTTAAGATCAAATTTGACTTCCCTTATATTTTATATCTTTTCATTAAACTTGTGTTAAGAATGATGAAAACAATCTTTCATAATTTGATAAAAAAATCTTGAAAAAAATTGATAATTAACTCTAATATTGAATAGCGTCGTACTTTATTTTAATCTAAACTTTTAAAAAAAATCTCCTCTTTGTTTTTATGAACATAATTTACACAATTTCTCAAATTTAATAATTAAGAACTAATTTATCTTCATGAAACATAACTTTTGTTGATCAAGCATTACAATTAAATATTATAATCACATATTTTATTTGAGAGTATATTTGTATGACTTTTTCAATAACACTTGTGCTAGTGTATGAGAAAGAAAGGGGTGTGGGTACATGAGGACATGTTCGATTGTTAACTTGCACAACTACCCAAGG
Source organism: Cajanus cajan (assembly GCF_000230855.2). NCBI lineage: Eukaryota > Viridiplantae > Streptophyta > Magnoliopsida > Fabales > Fabaceae > Cajanus > Cajanus cajan. The sequence continues at coordinate 48,344,361 of NC_138523.1, read as the reverse complement.
ACGGAGCCAAGGGGAGACCTACGGGTGCCACGGCCCCCCCAACAATTTTAATTTTTTTTTTATATACATATATATTACTAAATAAGAAATAAAGGTACATACTTGAATAACTTGATCTTGCAATATGTTCGATATATTTATCAAATGTAAATATGAGAAATAATTTTTATTAAATTATGTTAATTATTATCTAGTTTTGTCAGATAATATGCTTTTGATACTTTAATTTTCATTTATTATAAATTATATATTATTTATTCTCGGCCCCCCAGTATTGAAATCCTGGCTCCGTCCCTGCAACTACCCTAAAATATGTCTATGGTGTGACCACCAGTTAAATATTACAAGATAGCTTTTAAAACATAGGTCATACATTTTTCTTAAAAGAGTTGCAAATATATTGTCACATTTGTGATCAAATTGGGTTTCATAATTCACTCAAGATTTTTGATTCAATTCTTATCGGTAGTTCTTTATTATTATGTCACTTGAAAGTTTTACTATAAGTCATAAGAGATTAACTCGTAGCATGCCTTCATTTAAGAATAAGAGAATCACGTATCTCCTAAACTTTAGTTCCACCAAAAGAAAAAAAAATGGGTTTCATAAAAGGTATCAAATACATTGTAACTACTACAATACCTCTCGATCGAAAAAAACGTCACACTTTTACTTCTGCTATTCCACTACGTTCTGTTGCAGGATTCATGAACCACTCCAAAAAGAATATTCTAAAACTATGAACAATTATTATCTACCTATTAATGTATTGAAAAAGGCATATCATCTTCCAACAAGAAACCATCTAAGTACAAGTGAAAGAAAAAAAAGAAAAAGAAAAAGAAAGTTTAAATTTGGTAATTTTTTAAGAAATAATTGTCTTTTATTTTATCAGATAAAAAAAACGTATTTCCTTAAAATAATATTGAATTAAACATGCACTAAATACATAAAAGAATTTAAACAGGTGCAACCTAATTACCTATGATCGGTGATTCTGCTTTATCTTTTTCTTCAGCAGTATATATACCTCTTTCAATCTTGAATATGTTTAGTTTTGTCACGGAAGAAACAGAATCTATTTCTAATTTAAAATGTATGGCCAAATGCATGAACGCTTCGCCATCATATTATAACATTTACTTAAATCTAACAATCTTGATCGTGAAACACAATGTGCAATTATGTTTATAATATTTTGTTATCTTCTTCAAAATGATCCAGACATGCCTAACATGTCTGTGCTATGTACTTTTCAATTATACTAACATCATAAAATACTTTATTTCAAAATTTTAATTAATTTATTCCTATACCTTTTTTTTTCCCTTTGGATTCGCCTTTTTTTTTTTTTTAGAGAAATATGTAAATAAAAAAAATTAAAATGAAGTTACTTTTACATTAGTGGCATTTTGATTCAAGTATGTTACCATAACTGTACCCACCCCTAATTGTAGGGTCACTTTGTTTTTTTTTTTTGTCGTTCCTGGAATACACCGCCGACAAGCGTGACTAATTTCCTCGTTACGAGGGAGGCACCTCAAAGGTGGGATAGCTGGCCCCAAGATTTAACGAGACTGCATACACAAAGCAGGATTCGAACCTCTGACCTTACTTAAACGTGGATCAATCCCTATCGCTGAACCACACGCTTGAAATTTATGGTCACTTTGTTTAGTAAGGATTAATTTAATTTAGTATATTCTTTTGTTGGATAATTAACTTAGTTCTTTAATTTGTCTATCAGATTACTAAATTATTTAGATCGATAACTCTTTATTATTAATTAAAAAACTAATGCCTTAGTGATACAAATAGATAAGCATTAACATCAAAACTCCTAAAAGAAAAAAAAATGACAAATATTCGATGATTATTCCTAGCCTAAAGAATCACAATATGATCATACTCCAAAACATGTTCTTATATCAAAATTCCATTCAATTTGAAAATTAACCTAAAAGCTTCTTCGTAGTCATAGATTATTAAAAGGCTCGAAGAATATAAATCATGAACACAAAGATTAAGGAAATCAAACTTTATTAATAAACCAATTCAAAAATCCATAAAATCTATTAAAAAACTAGAATTAAGATAAACATGAATATATATATATATATATATATATATATATATATATATTGTTGAAACACAAAAATAATGATTATTAAAATCAGATAAATCATCAATTAAATCAAAGTATTAAATTGATGGATTGTTAATTGAATCAATAGATTACTAATTGAATTGTATAAATTAATATATTAAATTTTTATTAAATATATCTTATATAAATAATACTTGTCATGTTTATATTAAGAAATTTAAGTTGGCTTTGTGGCATAATTTTTTTAAAAGGTATGACACCTGATACAAATCTCATGTTTTTAATTTTAATAGAAGAGACCAACCGTGGAGGTCCAAGGAAAAATTCAAATCATATCAGACTTTGCACATCGCATTCAGTTTATTGTAAATTTAATTCGATATATAAGCCAATCAGACTAGATATAAATTCAATTTTTTGTTCAACCAGACAAATCATTCACTCTAAAATTTATAATATTAATAGATAAAATGAAAATTCGATTGATCTTAAAAACATTTTGCACTACATATATAACCGATTTATTTTTGTTTGCTCACATATATAGCTCCATAAAAAGAGAGAGAGAGAGAGAAATTCCAAGAAAAGAGAAAACAAAAAAATGACTTCATATCCATTAAAATGAAATCTTATATATGAGTTTGGACATGTACAATCACTTGACCACAAATCTGAATACCTGTGTGTTTGGTTCCACGTCAACAGCATCTGAATCGCGTAAAAAAACGTGAAAATCAGAAGCAAATATTACTTGCTTCTCATCAAATTGACGTGCTTCTGTTCGAAAACATAACTCAATACGCGAATCCAAACACACGCTACATGTTGCTTGAAGTGTAGAATCAATTTTCTACTCCTCAAATTTTATTTGATCATAGACTTTTATTAAAGTATCACAATATTAATTTTTATAAACAATATTGATCCATTAAATAATTTAAAAAAACTAACAAAAATTTATAGTATATATATATAACTTTAATGATGGTGGTGATTGTGATGATGATGGTGATAATGATGAGTAACTTCTTGTTTAATCATAGCAAGAAACATCTCCCTCTTTTGTGTGAAGTACTGAATTGCTAGGTGGTGAGGTGGGAGATTGTGTTTTATAAGAGGAATTTGCAAGAAATTGGCCATCCAAGAGTGAAGGTTAGGAAAGGCATGAGGTGTGATGAACTTGACTCCAATCACATATCCCATGGCAACCAAAGTATGTGCAACCCAACCCAAGGCAAGGTCTGCCAGTCCAATTGTGTTGCCACCCATGAATTTGTTTTCAGCAAGCCCACTTTCCTTTTCTATCACTCTCAAAGTTTCCAAAGTCTCTTTCATTGCTCTCTATTGTACTTCTCCATCATACCCAAAAAACTTCATCATGTCTACTGTCTGCCAAAAACAGGTCATGGAACTTGTAACTTCATATTATTTGCATTGTGATTCCATCATAAACATAAATGGTAATTTATGGTAAAATTAAAGATTTTTAAATAACTATTTTACTAATTATATGTTTAAGTAATTTTTAGTTAACTAATCTTTACATTAATAATACAAAAAAAATTAATTCCTAAAATGTTAAACTAAATATATTTATGTTTGAGCGAAATTAGATTCCAAATCTTTAAATAAGATCTTGAGTTCAAGTATTGTAAATAAATAAATAATTGAGAAATAAAAGAAATCATAAAAGGTGGTCAATTAATTTCTAAAAAAACCAACATAGCTAAAAAAATATTAAATTTAATCTTAAAAAATATGGAAGTGAACATATTAAAATTTTATTTTTTTGACACCATGAACATATTAATTCTTAAAAATGTAAAAATCTTACTTTAATTCCTAAAAATCATAAATGCAAGTCATATTAATTGATAATTTTTAAGGATTAATGAATCCTTTTGTAAAAAATGAATCCGATATATACTTGTGAATTGTGATTTTAATAATTAACGTCAACTTTTTTTATAATCTCAAAAAGTAATGTCTCTTAGGCTTTGTTTGGATTTGAGGATGGAAAAGGAGGAGTGGAAAAGGAGAGATTTGAAGGGAAAGTGAGTGAAAAATGAGGTTGTTTGGATTAAAGGAAAGTAAGTGGAAAGTGTAGAGAAAATTTGTGAAAGTTTGTGAGTGAATTGATTGATGTGATAGATAAAAATAATTTTTTTAATTGATTATTTTGTAATATTACTATTTTGCCCTTAGGTTAAAAAAAGTTTATAATTATTATAATTAAAAGATAAATATAAAAATTTTAACTAAAAAAATAAATTAAAATTTTAATTTAAAAATAATTTAATTTAAATATTTGTTTTAAATTTAATGATAGATAAAAATTAAAAATTTAATAGATGAATACGTAATTTACACTTTTACCCTTAGATTAAAAATGAGTATAATATTATTTATTGTAAATAATAATAATTGCAATAAAATTATATTAATAGGTATAATTTATTAAAAAAAATAATGATAATAATAATAATAAATATTAGAAAAATAATAAGAATCATAATAAATAATAATAATACTAATTATAATAGATAATAATAATATTAATAATAATGATAATAATAATAATATTTATAATAATAAATAATAATAACAAAATATATGATGATAATTATATTTTTTAACATTATTTTATTAATATTTATGAAAGTGTTATTATTTTAATTTTATAAACATGTATTATTTTTTTTATTTTCACTTTTTGATGTCAATATTTAAATAATAGAATTTTCTTAATATAAAAAAAATGTACAATAAATTTTTTGAAAGTTAATTAATAAATTAAAAAATTGATAAATTATTGACATAAATTAGAATGAAATGAAGATATATTTTTTAATTATACAAGTTAATTTTTACCGATTAAAAAATTAAGAAATTTTTAACATTACAAATTTGGGATTGTATTTTTAAGAAACTAGAACGGCCCGTTCTCAAATAGCGTTTTTAGGCCAATTTACTAGTTGGGAACGGCCCGTTCTGGTTTGGGAACGGCCCTTTCTAGTTTGGGAACGCCCCGTTCTAAGCTATTAAAGTACCCTTGTTTTTTAGATTGGAACGGGTCGTTCCAATTTTGGAATGGTCCGTTCTGGTCACGCCTGAAAGCGAAAAAATGTTACATAATCGTTATGTATTACACATAATCGATTATGTGCCACCATAATCAATTATGTATGGCACATAATCGATTATGTGCCACCATAATCGATTATGTGTCATGCATAATCGATTATATGCATAATCGATTATGCTAGCACATAATCGATTATGTGCCCCTGCATAATCGATTATGTACTCCTGCATAATTGATTATGCACGTAATTTTTAGAGGGGTAACCACGTCTTTCAATCCTTGCCAACGTGGCTTTTTTCGCTTTTCTTCATGGTTTATTGAAGAACCCTCCGTACACCTCTCCCGCTTTTCCTCACTTTTCTTTCTTCGTATTTCACTGGAAACAAACATGTTCGATTTTCGCCTTTCCTTTGTCGTGAATAGTAAATCAGTGGAAGCAAACAGGGGCTTAGGAAGACTGAAATCCATGAGTTAATAATCATTCTTGTAAAAATATGAAAAAACATGGTAGAAAAGTTTGCACATTACTTACCTTTTGGTCGATGAATTTTGACCAGAAACGAACATTAGATCGATGGTAAACATCTTGAGGCAATAGAGGTGTCTGAGGCCATGTCTCATCAATGTATTCAAGAATTATCATTGACTCTGCTATTGCTCTTCCATTATGCACAAGAACTGGAACCTTCTTGTAGATTGGATTGTGTTGCAATAAGAGGTTGCTCTTGTTAGCAAGATCTTCACCAATGTATTCATAACTCACACCCTTCAATTTCAGTGCCCAAACAACCCTTTGGGTAAATGGACTTGCCCATAGTCCAAACACCTTCACATCTTCCATCACTATTGATTTCTCTAATGTTTTCTGTGGTTAATTCAAGTATAATTGTTGCTTGCGCAATGCTAGTTTTATATTGATGATGTGTGGAAAATTCGTGGTTCTAGTCATTAGAGAAGAACATTTTGAAACGCAAGTTGAATAATCAACATTATACGGAGGCCAAGAATGAAATTATGAAAGTCCAAGGTTGACCTGAAATTAGTGTTGTTTTATGTCGTGGCTTACGACGTGAAATCTAACATGATCATTCACCTGAAAACATACACTAACATTTGTGATGTTTTCTACTCTTTTTTTTTTTTGTCGTGGTTCCAATGTTTTTATACAGGTATTTGGACGTGGGTGATAACATTTTTCTTTCGAATATTCAATACATTGATTGTAGAACCACCTGACCCAAACATTAGCCCAACCTACGTGGACTTGTTCGAAATATCTTGAACTTGTGGTCCACTACTCCACTTAAATTAAAAGCCCACTTGGTGGATAATTTTGGAACAACAATATCATATTTGTACGACTTGTTATCGATAGATTATAATGATAGGGTTTAGGTCTCAAAAATTTATTAGAAGTGGAATCACGTGACCGTGACCCAAACGTTGACTCAACTTGTTAGAATTCACATGAAATAATACATTGAAATTTTTTAAATAGCCACTAGCATTAAGGTTTTGGGTCATGAAAAGGGAAGGGACAAAGTATTGGTCAGATCTCAAAATCACAAAGGGAACTTTTGGAGAATATGTTGGCTAAGGTCACGGTGAAAAAAATTCTCAGGATCACTAAGGGTGTGTTGTAGATTAATAAATATAGTGTTGATGGTAAATGTAATTGTAAATCCTCCTTTGATGAATTTCTAGCCATGTTTTTCTCTATCGTGTTTGATATGTTTCAAAATGGTTTTCATTCCAAAATTGTGAGTTCTCATGCAGTGTCCAAGTTGAGTTGAGAAATGGCTCGCAAAATAGGCCATGTTTGTCTTTCTCAAATTTTACAAGAAGCACGATCAGTGAGGATGGCATAAAAAAAGGTTGCAGCCAAATCTCAGTGGTAGAGGTTCCATTTTGAAAATCGCCTTGCAACACCTTAACTTTGCAAAGTTTATCAAAGTATAGTGAATTTTGGTCCACACATAGAGAACAAAAGCATGTAACTTGAAACAAACAATTAGAAAATAAAGATGCTAATATTTAAGGATGTTATTATACACTGCTATTACTAACCACCAACACATTATTATTGTAACTTCTATTTAAGTTCTCATCTGATATATATTGTGGACTCTTTCTCCATATTGAAGACCATTGTTTGCAACGTTTTGAGTTGATTCTCCTGCTTCCATGCCTTTGGATAACACCTCAAAAATAGACAAGCTTGAGTTTTGGTACATTGAAGAAACCATGAGAGCAACAGGGAAATGATACCAAAAAACAAAGAATGCTGTAAATCTCTTGGAACTCATCCTCATCTTAACTGTTGTGGTTTGAAAGATTTCTGTGGTTATTACGATGAAAATGCAATGAAATTATAGTGCAGTTTATTCTAACTGGAATGAAATGAAGAAACATGTGAAAAGTGTTTCTTTTGCTGTTGCATTAAGGATATTTATCCTCAAATTTCTTGTAACACATTTTTACTTACTCCATTCTTAATTTAATTATACTTTTGGCTAATTAGAAAGGAATATGGTCAGAGGGTAAATATCAGTTCCAGTTTTTGATGGCCCTACCATGTGTAATGTGTTACTTTAAGATTACAAAACTCACATACCCGATTCTTAGTTAACTATACAAAAAATTCTGGATCAAAAACCTTTATTGGAATGCATTTAGAAATATTTATATATAATTTGATAATTCATAAGAAGAAGTGTTTACTCACATAGTCACATGCATGATGCATCTAACTAGATAGATTAAAATGAAGAAACTAACCATTCTCAATAAAACACAAAAACTCAGCCTTCTATCATGTGCATATATTTTGTTGTTCTATTTCAGTAGCGTTATTTAAACTCAAATTTCTTTTCAACGATTTTTTTCTTCTTTTCTTGCTGTCTCAGTCTTTGAGATAAAACATGTTACAGATTTTAATTAAAATTTTGGGTAATCAGAAAGATTACAAATATGTGGCCATAAAGATTACAAAACTCATGTACCTGATTCGTAATTAACAAGAAACTCTGAATTAAAAGCACAATTAATGCGGTCAGACTTATTCGACCAAAGAATCAGGATCTTGCTAAGGACACCAGTGCTGTGATTATTATTTTTATTTTTTCCAGAAAGGAGAACTGTTAATATTACATTAAAAGTAAGTAGATTTAATTGCATTTTTATTTTTTGAACACTGTAATTTTAGTTCATAAAATTTTAATTAAATAATTTTAATTCTTTAAATATTATAACTATACAATTTTAGTATCTCAATTTTTAATTATGACAATTTAGTTCTTTAAGTATCATATTTGAATAATTTTAGTTTCTTCATTAAAAATTTAATAATTTTAAAATTAATATATATATAAATAATTTTTAAAATTATATAATTATTCACCTATTTAAGTTAATAAATATTATAATTTTCATTAATGTATGAAATGATATATATTTATCATTATTAAATAAAAAATTATATATGCGGGTAGAAGAACCTCACTATTTATTTTTGAAAAGTCTTGAAAAAATATGTTTGTAAAAAAAATGTTAAGATTTGAAAATAAGTAATTATAAATGAGAGTGGCAGTTTTTTTATTTATTTACTGGAGAGTGAGTAATTTTTAAAATTATAAAGTGTATAGAGGGATAACAAATTAACAATGTTCTACAAAAATAGAAATCAAAAGGTGATTATTGGAACATGTATCGCCTTTATTGTAACATCAAGTTCCTCTTACTTCAAATTTTCTCTCTAAAAGCAAAGGTAGAATTGATGTATTGCATAGGTATTTATTTGAAATGAAAAATATTGTGCTTAAAATATATTTTAAAATAAATTTTACTTGATAAAAAAAATATATCAACTGTGACAAAAAAAAATAAAGTATAAAAAATATTTCCTATGACTAAATTAATTTTCTATTAACTAAATATTTTTATAAATAGTTTTTATATAATTTTTATCGTCATTAACTTTTTTGAAGTCAAGTTTTTATTGTTTTTTAAATATGTATGAATTGATGTTGGCATACAGCCATATATATGACTAAGGTAGTGTTTGTTTCCGGGAGAGTACTATACACGAGCAAAGAAAGGCGTTGAAAGTTTCCGTTTGTTTCCCCTGATTTAGAACGAAAGAAAGGCGAAGAAAGAAGAGGGGAAGCATGTTACTCTCCTCGCACAAAAGAGAAGAAAAAAGGTGAAAGACACGTAAGACTTGTGAAAATCCAAAAATACCCCTACCTCATACATACAAAAACAACAGAGGAACGAAACATAATATATATACAGCATAATTGATTATGTTATATATATATATATAACATAATCGATTATGTTATATATATATATATAACGTAATCGATTATATATATATAAAATATTAATATTTAATATATAATAATTTAAATTAAATATAATTATTTAATATTAATATTTAATTTATATATATATTTTAAATATTTAATATTTAATATATAATATATATTTAATATTTAATTTATATATATAAATAAAATATTTATTTTATTTATATATATAAATTAAATATTTATTTAAATATTAATATAAAAAGTGAAAATATATAAAAAAAAATAAAATAATACATGTTTATAAATTTAAAATAATAATATTTTTTATTTTTATTAATATTAATATTATTTTATTATAATTAGTATCATTATTATTTATTATGATTCTTATTATTTTTATAATATTTATTATTATTTTTATTATTTATTATTTTTTAAAAATTATACTTATTTATAATAAATAATATTATACTCATTTTTAATCCAAGGATAAAAGTATAAATTATATATTCATCTATTAAATTTTTAATTTTATCTATCATTAAATTTAAAGTAAATATTTAAATTAAATTATTTTTAATTACTATTTTATATTTTTTTAATTAAAATTTATATATTTATTTTTTAACTAAATTAATTATATTTTTTTTAACTTAAGGATAAAATAGTAATCTTACATAATTATCAATTAAAAAATTTATTTCTATCTATCACATCAATCAATTCATTCTCAAACTTTTACAAACTTTCTCTACACTTTCCACTCACTTTCCCTTAATCCAAACAACTTCACTTTTCACTCGCTTTCTCTTCAAATCTTTCCTTTTCCACTCCCCATTTTCCATCTTCAAATCCAAACAAAGCCTAAATAATTCTTTGTTAAACAATTGATTTTGTAAATAGTTTTATTTTATTTTATTTTATCGTTTATATTTTTTAATTAAGTTTATTTTTATTTAAATATGTATGAATTCACGCTTACGTACAGACGTATGTATCACGTAAATTTAACATAATAGTTTAATTAAAAGTATTACTTTGTTGAAGAAAAAAAAAAACATTTTTAACTATGAGTTTAACGATTATGAGTAACCTTTTACCCGATCAATCAAATCACAAACTATTATTGACTTTATTTTAAAGACAGTGAAAAATTTAACCACTAATTATATATAGTACTTTATAATTGAATTACAGTGTAAAATTAAGTGTATAACCTATTTTTTTAACCATTATGTAAAATATATATAAAAAAAATTGATAAACAATGTCAAAGTTATAGTCTTATAGGCCGTAGAGATTAGAGTGAGTTGTTGATAAAATTATAATGAAAAACATTGAAATATAAAAATGAAATTCATGATGAGAAAAAAATTAACGGTGAAGATTGAATGTCATATGAATAAACAGTTCTGATAACTGGTAAGATAAATTTTTTTTTTTTGGGTAATCCTGCGAAATTGAAAAGACAAAAAACAACACCTAGATGGTAAGTGATAAGATAGAACCATAAAGGCATGTAAACAAATTCTACAATTACTAATACTATGTAAGGAAAATATAAAAAATAAATTTGCACAACAAAATCAAAACCTTGGAACATAAAACCCTAAACCCTAGAAGCTGCTTCTTCTAGAGTCTTCCCTTCATTTCCCTTGAAAAGGAAGCGTGGAGCGGTACCCCTCTGCATTAGTTTCTGCAAATTGGCGAGTGATTCTCAGTTACTTACATCATCATGTATCGCTTTGCAACTTCCCTTGCCTCCAAAGCTCGGTAAGTCTCCAATGGCGGTGTCCCCTTCAGCCTTTTCGATTATTCTTCCACTTCTTTCAGCTTCCTTCAGTTTCATTGTTTCCATTTCCTGCAATTGCTCTTCTGGGTCTCCGAAAAATGTCTCAGAATGTATAAAAATCGTAACTTTTCTCATGTTTATGAGATAGATCCAGACATGTTGATTGCCTATTTGTTGCTGCTGTATCTAGAATATCTCAATGTGTTGAATGCTTCTGACTGTATATTATGTTCTGTTTGATTGTAGAATTGCCAGGAGCAGCACTCAACAGGTGACACACCATTCTTTTAATGACATTTTGTGTTAAAATTGTTTTGAGATTGATGGGATCTCTTTTACTTTTAATCTATGTTCTTTATTATTATGATGATTATGATGATGATGATGACCAATTATGATTGGTTTTTGCATTGCATAGATTGGAAGTAGGGTGAGTTGGAGCAGGAATTATGCGGCCAAAGACATTAGGTTTGGCGTGGAGGCCCGGGCTTTGATGCTTAAGGGTGTTGAAGAGCTTGCTGATGCTGTTAAAGTAACCATGGGCCCAAAGGTAATCAAGCTCATAGTTTAGTTTCTTCTTATGTCTGCTTGTGAAAGATATCACTGGTAAAAGTTGTAGAATAAGGGGGAAATGGAATTTTATGCATACGTGTGATTGTTGATCATGGTTGTTTCTGCTAAACTTCTGTTTTTAGGGGCGTAATGTGGTGATTGAGCAAAGTTTTGGTGCACCTAAAGTGACGAAAGATGGAGTGACTGTTGCTAAGAGCATTGAATTCAAGGATAAAGTCAAGAATATTGGTGCCAGTCTTGTAAAACAGGTTGCAAATGCTACCAATGACGTGGCTGGTGATGGTAAGCTGTTATACTGGATTATACTTTATGGTTTTTACTTTAGAATTGTCTGTTTTCTTCTTAAGGAAATGTCATTAATGAGGGAACAATCTAATTTGGCAGGAACCACATGTGCTACAATTCTTACTCGAGCAATATTTACGGAAGGCTGCAAATCAGTTGCAGCTGGAATGAATGCAATGGACCTGAGAAGGGGTATAAATATGGCTGTTGATGCTGTGGTGACAAACCTGAAAAGCAGAGCACGGATGATTAGCACTTCTGAAGAAATTGCCCAGGTTTGTGTATATATTTTTTGCTTGAGTCACTATTGGCATATTGCAAGAGATTGGAAATAACAAGAGGGATTTTGAATCATCAGCACTAGCAAAACTTTACTATTTATTAATTTCTGATGACAGGTTGGGACAATATCTGCTAATGGGGAAAGGGAAATTGGTGAGTTAATTGCGAAAGCTATGGAGAAAGTTGGGAAAGAGGGTGTAATCACTATCTCAGTAAGTTTATTATATGTTCATCTTGTTAATGTTTTTATTCTATTTGGGTTTTTACAATTTTTTGTAGGCCTGAGGGCTGTTTCTATTTTTGTAATTCTCTTTATCTCCTTAATATAATGTATACTAGATGTTGTTCACTTGTTCCCTCCCTCCTTTCCGCCCCTTATTATTTAAATTCCATCTCAGCCAACCATCATTAAGCCTTTTCTTTCCTCCCCTTTATCGGGCCTCATCCAAAGGAGGTCCATCATTTAAATATTTTATGCCAAGTGTTTCTTGATACTCTGGGATCTAACTTTTGTAAACTGTTTCAGGATGGCAAGACATTGTATAATGAGTTGGAAGTCGTTGAAGGAATGAAACTCGACAGGGGATACATTTCTCCATATTTCATAACAAACCAGAAGAACCAGAAATGTGTATGTTCTCACTTGACATCTCTATTTTGCAATATTAGAAATTTTTTTAAATAATACTTACTGGAATTTACTTTGATCTTGGCCGTCAGTCCTTTACTTTTCTGATATATTATGTATGATCATTTTATGTCTTTGTGCCAACAGGAACTTGAGGATCCTCTAATTATAATCCATGAAAAGAAAATCTCAAGCATAAATGCTATTGTTAAAGTATTAGAGTTAGCTTTGAAGGTGAGCAATGTCATTCTCTTCATTTTGCATGGGCTTCTGAAATATTTGCATTGGCTGACACTTTTTTATCACCAGAGACAAAGACCTTTATTGATTGTTGCTGAGGATGTTGAAAGTGATGCCCTTGCAACTCTAATTCTAAATAAACTTCGTGCTGGAATCAAGGTTTGTTTTGCCTATCTGTAGCTTTACCTTTTAGTTCTAAGGTGCATTAAATTTTGGATTCTTGATTTTACTTATTTGACGTGTTATTTGCATCATTCCTTTAGGTATGTGCCATCAAAGCTCCCGGTTTTGGTGAAAACCGTAAATCTGGTCTCCAGGATCTTGCTGTTCTCACCGGAGGTCAAGTAAGTTCTGTTTTTGCTGGGGTTACCACTGTATTAAATCCCATCTTACAAACCCGTGAATGATATATTTTCTCTATTCATGTAGCTTATTACTGAAGAACTTGGTTTGAATCTTGAAAAAGTGGATCTGGACATGCTTGGCTCTTGCAAAAAGGTAACCTTTTAGCTCAATTTGTTATAGCATTTGCATGCACGATGGAACTTTGGTACTTTTTTATAATGTCCATTTCATAGTTTTGGTAGAGGTTTCCTTCTGGAGCTACTGCTTGTGTTTAAGTTTGAAATAAAATTTCATTTAATTTTCCCCTTTTTTCTCCTTGTAATATACACGGTTAAATGATTTAGACAACTAAATAAGGTTCTTAATGTTTAAGGTAACAATTTCTAAAGATGACACTGTCATCCTTGATGGAGCTGGTGATAAGAAATCAATTGAGGAAAGATGCGAGCAGGTTTGTTTGAGTCTTGTGTTAGATTTGATTCTACCATTGTTTGTTATATTCTGTTTTCACATAGTGATATGTCACATTGTTTATTGATATTTCTCACCCATTTTTTTTTTATGAATTTTAACAAACAGATTAGATCAGCAATTGAGAATAGCACTTCAGATTATGACAAGGAAAAGTTACAGGAAAGACTAGCCAAGCTTTCTGGAGGTGTTGCAGTACTTAAGGTATACTTATTTAAGTTTACCTTGTTTGCTGTTATGTTTTTACTTGGCAACATCCTAAGGTTTTGTCATGATATAATTAATATCTGAAACCCCACTTTTGCAGATTGGAGGTGCTAGTGAGGCTGAAGTTGGTGAGAAGAAGGATAGAGTGACAGATGCCTTAAATGCAACCAAGGCAGCTGTAGAGGAGGGCATAGTACCAGGTAGATTAATGGCAGTAGCAATTGTATGCATATATCTATATTGTTCGGTCAATTTTGACATGTAATGCTGCACAGGTGGTGGTGTTGCTCTTCTGTATGCGTCAAGTGAATTGGATAAGCTTCAAACTGCTAACTTTGATCAAAAGATAGGTGTCCAGATTATCCAAAACGCTTTAAAGGTTAGTGTTTTTCTTTTGATTTTTGGTGATTTTCATTTTAGATCATCCAATGCGTTTCTTCGAACTGCAATATTTTGAACTTTTTTGGCCTATAAGATGTGGCATGATTTTACTAACTCATTGTGTGTTTTGACGAACAATGCAGACTCCTGTGCACACAATTGCTTCAAATGCTGGAGTTGAGGGTGCTGTTGTTGTTGGCAAACTATTGGAACAGAATAATACTGATCTTGGGTATGATGCAGCCAAAGGTGAGGGTTCTTTCCTTTTCTTATGGTTGTTCATACTTGCATCAGCCATTTCATTATCACCTATTCTGCTGTCAACTTTTTTTCTGCTTTGTAAATAGGTGAATATGTTGACATGGTAAAATCTGGAATCATTGATCCATTGAAGGTGATTAGGACCGCCTTGGTTGATGCTGCCAGGTAGGATGTTAGGAAAGTTGCCATTAAATATTGATGTATTTGGTTTGTTTTATGTAGTCCTTTTTTAATGTTTATCACTATTATTTTGCAGTGTGTCGTCTTTGATGACAACAACCGAAGCTGTTGTGTCTGAACTCCCAAAGGACGATAAGGATGTTCCTGCCATGGGTGGCGGCATGGGTGGCATGGATTATTAAGTGGCTATTTTCACTGATCAGCCTAGCTCCCTTTCGTTGGACTTAGTTCGGAGTGGTGTTTCACCACTATTTTGCCTTTTTTTACTCATTTGTTGGCAGAAGGCATCCATGTAATCATAGTGAGAGATAAAAGATGTAGGGAGGGAAATTTGTGATTGTTGTTGCAATGAAATTAAGAAACATCTGAAACAATTTTCACATTCCAAATTATTAGCTTTTTTCCACTCTGACATTGTCAATTGAAAGGCCCCTTAATTTCAACAAAATTGAAGATATTCCTTTTCTGATTACCTATACAAACAAGGGTTAGATAGAGTTTTTTAAGTTAATATTATTAGCAATATTAACTATAAACATAGATGCTTATTTTTTGACAGGATAAATAAAGACGTTTGAAAATGATTGTTTTTTAACTGAGTAATTAAATGTCTTTAACATTTTGTTTTAATGTGTTGTGATATAAATTTATTATAATTCAAAAGTGAATGTATTTTTATTTCTTCGTTTTAAAGAAAAATACACTTTAGTAAAAGCTTTTTTTGTCAAATTTGATCTTTAATAGATTGTAGATAAAATAATGTAATTCGGCAATAGTATAAACATAAGGGTCTTATACAGTTAGTAATTTCGGGATTAACATTCTGTATGCAGCTTATTTATATACCTGGTGTCAGTAGAATTTGTGAAATGCTTGATAAAAGGAAAATGCACATTGCTGAGCTATTTTTGCTGATTATGTTGCCAAGTATAGCAAGATTAAAGTAGAACCTGTCTGAAGAGGATAAACCGTCTGGAGATGAAGAGGTTCAGCTCTGGTGAGAAGAAAAAAAGTGCACCGCTCTACTTTCTTTGTATTTCCACAAATTCAAACAAAGTAGGTAACTACACATTAATTTAATCATAGTTCTAAAAGAGGGGAACGTGAATGTGTGATTTTACAAAAAATAGCAAAACATGATTTACATTTACATGTGATTTGAGTCTACCCTTTCATTCTGAAAAAGGAAATTCACATTTACATACAAATAACATATACAACAAAGGGAGGTACACTTTTTTTTTTTTTTTTATTTCAATTTACACTTGATTCTCTCTCGTGGTCCAATCAAATTTATACGATTTGTGCTTGCATTCTGTCTCGTTGTCATTGGTTCAAGGTCACAGGGCTTCAGAATTCCTTGGCTTGTGTTTGGTAAAAAGTACAAGGTGATTGATCGATCCTCATACCTCAGTCCACAGTCAGATTGCGAGGTTTATATAGAATAGATCATGTTCAAAAGTTGTTTGTCTATTCACACAGCTTCAACCCAATGCACTTGGAAATTTGAATTGGTGAAAGAATGGGAGCAAAGCAACTGGCATGCTGTCTTGTTTTCAACCCAGAGTCCTATTCTCGTGTCATTTAAACAACCGAGCTTTACATGCTTGATTAAGCAAGGTATAAGTTGCAGAGAATGTATCTAGTCATGATCATAATCATTTACTTCAAGCACACTAGAGAGTGCTGACTTCCATGCCTGCAAACCTTTGGAAGCATCCTTTTTCACTAATGCTTCTAATTTGCCAACAGCTTGCCTTGATACTCCATATCTTAGCAAAAGAATTCCAAGAGATCTAAAACTACACTCATTAACTTGAATGGAAGCTCTTACCATTTCCTTAAAAGTCAATATCGCTTCCTTGGGTCTCCCAGCAATAGCATACAGGTCAAGCACATTATTATAACTTAAATCTGTCAAGGGTCCCATTTTTCTAATCTGCCTTGCAATTTGAATGGCTTCATCAAACTTCTCAATTTTCTTATACAAACGTAGCATCATCGCAAACGTAAATTCATTTGCTGCTTCATTTTTCTTTAAAGTCTCAAATATCTCTTTTGCTTGATCAACCATAGATCGCTTAACATAAAGATCCATCATACAGTTTGAAGAATATACAGTAGGACCTTCTTCTGATAATTGAAGCAACTTGTATGCTTCTTGTGCTTTTTCCATGTTGTCAATTTTTGCGTACAACTTGACCAAAGAATTATATATAACTGTATTACCTGGCAAGCCAGCTTTCTTCATTTCATCAACATAACCAATGGCTTCTTTAACCCTTCCAATATCACAGAAAACATTGATCAATATGCCATAGACTATAACATCAGGCTGCACACCATGCCTAATCATTTCCTTGTATGTGTCTTCAACCATTTCCAATTGACTTAATTTTGCAAAGCTGGAAAGCACAGCACAGTATGGGATGCAATCACTTACTAGCCCTGCCTCCTTCATTTTTTTCAGATAAGGTTTGGCAATATGCGGCAGGTCAGCACTGGCCAAAATTTGTATTAGAGAAGTATAGCTGCATCTGTCTGCAACTACACCATGTTTCTCCATACTATCAAACAATTGACACGCCTTCTCATAGCATTTCCCTATGCCATAAGCTTTAATCATCACATTAAACTCAAGGACGCTGAGATTCTTCCGTTCTCGGCACCAAATGAAGACTTTCTCAGCTTCCAAAGTGTGGCCGTGCTCCCCATATGCGTCAATATTGGCAGCATAGCACTCAGATGTCATATTGCCAGTTACATGAAACCTCAGAAACCATAACAAGGACCGTTCAAGCATTCCGGCTTCAATGTACATCCTAGTCAAAGCAGACTGGGTATATTGATCAATTTCAAACCCCCTCTCATCCATCTCTTTTACAAGCTCTTCTGCTTCACCAACCATTTTCCTTATCGAGTACGCATACAAGAGAGTCCGGTAACTCACAAGATCAGGCTCAAGGCACGCCTCCTTCATTGTTTTAAAATAACATGTTGCCATACCTATATCATCATGCTTAGCATAAAGAGATATAAGAATATTATACGTCCTCGTGTTCGGCGAGCATCGAAGCTCTTCCATTTTCTTAACAAGCAAACTCACCTCCTCTAACCGTCCATGGTTTCCACATATGTGAATCATCGTATTGAACGTCACAATAGTCGGTGCCACACCTCGTTTAAGCATCTCCACAAAGGTCTCAGAAGCCTCTTTAAGTTGACCAGCCTTTCCATAAGTATCAATCAAGGTGTTATAAGTATGCGAGCCAAAAGAAGCATTACCACACAACACCCTCTCATCATCCATATCCGGAGCAGCCACCACACTATCATTGCTCCTCCATGGTTTGCTCCTCAGTGGTTTGCTCAATGGTTTACCCAATGACCACTTTCGGAAAAAGTCCTCAGCTTTCTGAAATTCTCCAGCTTTCTTATACAACTGAACCACAATCACCATAGTGACCTCATCAGGCTCCACCCCATGTCCCAACATCATGTCAAGCCACGAAAGCGCGTCGTCTCTCCTCCCTCCCTTGCTATAAACATCAATCAAAGTTCCATAAGTGGAGCTAGTGGCAACAACGCCTTTATCATTCATCTCTTTCCACAAACCCTCCACGTGCCTCCACTGGCGCGATCTACCGAGGCTCCGGAGCACAATGTTGTAGTGAATCACGTTCAATTCATGACCCTTCTCATTGAACCATTGAAAAATCTCCAAAGCTCTGTCCCACCTCAACTGCTCCTTCAAAATGATGCTCCTTTCCTTGTTGCTGAGCGTGTCCTCCCACGGCCCAAGAGCCGCGCCCACGTCGGGAACCGTGTCCAGGGCCTCGAGAATCGCGGGAATGTCTCCACCGTAAGAGGGGCGTTTCGTCGAACACTTGGCGTGCGGCTTCTCCGCTTCCGTTTTGCTCTTTCTGGGGACACCCTCTTCGGGATTCGGACGGCGTTTCCTTGAGTGGCTATCTGGCTTGACGGCGCCGTTGTGAAGAGGGAGTCTTTGCTTTCTGCCGGAAAGTTGGTCGGGCTTTTCTGGCGGGAAAAGCGCGTTTCCGTTTGCGAGAAGGGGTGGGTGGGTGTACAAGAGTTGCAGCTTCACCAACATTTCTACGAAGGGTTTAACTTGGGAAATCACAACATGAAGATGAGGTATAAGAGTTGGTAATTGGCAATTGCTGGTTTTGGAAATTTTGGTTTTTCGATTTCAGTGACACTGAAGTGAAGAGTGTGCGTGTGTTTGAAATTGTTTCAGAACCGTTTGGATTTACGGGAAGCTTCCCCCCATTTTTAATTGTTAAAATAATAATTATTTTTTTTACTTTTTTTTTTTTTAACTAGTGTTCGATACTAACTTTGACATAAAAATTATGCTAAAAAATATCACTTTATTTTAACTGAGTGTAAAAAAAATTATAAATTCTTTTTCAGATTAATCTTTTAAGATAGTCAGATTTATTTGAGATTAATATCCTTAAACAAATGTTTATCATGCACATAAACTATATATTTATTTTTTATCACATGTTTGAGAGATGAAACTATTTATTAATCTTATCACACAAGATATACTTATGTTTGGTTTGAGAAGTGAAAATATAATATAATCGAATTCTACTATTTAAATAATAAATAATCGTGAATTACGAAGGGAATAAAAGCTGTGCTTAGGGGTTAGGATAATTACGAGATTAACATGTATAAGGCTTCAACTTAATTCCGAGTGTATTTTTTATTATCGGTAATACAAACAAAACTTCAACTTAATACCTTTTAAATATATTTGATATATACATTAATGTGTGATACAAAATAAATATTTAACTTTTTTTTTTCTTTTGAGGACAATACAAATATTTAACTTGAAATATACTATTTTATCTTTTTTTTTTTATAAAAAAAAAACTAACTTTTTATCTCATGTCTTTGTAGATAATCATGCATAAATAAAATAATGATAAATTTGTTATGTAGATGATAATTAAAAAAATATAGTAAATATTGATAATAATAATAATAATAATGAAAATAGTTTTTTAGGGTAACAATAATTGTGAGGGAATAATATTAAGATGATTGCGAATTAAAATAGATTGATTTTGAAGAGAAAATTTATTTTTATCCAATCGCTTAAATTTTTTATTTTATCATTCAATCAAGTTTTTGTTTTTCCCTTTTTCACACTATTCCATTTTTTTAAAATTTAAATATGAAATAATTATATTTCTTATTTAGTATTTTTTTTAACAAATTCTTTAGTTGTTTTGAGTGGAATGAGGATGGATGAAATGGAAATAAAAGAGATATGATAAAAATATCAATTTTTTATTGTCTGTTTGAGAGGAAAAAAAGACTAGGTCTTTAAAGCTTTTTTTTTTATTCAAGTTATTTATCCAGATTTTCATCATTACAAAAATGTTTTTGGGGAGTAACAAATCCTGGTTAAGAGTAAGAAAATAATTAGATTGATAAAGATTATTCAAAAATTGACAATATAGGAAAGTGATCATTCCCACATATAATATCAATGTTCCTAATCAACTCACAACAACTAAATAACAAGTGTCTCTAATAAATTTTCAAGTTGAATGTTGGAGGGTTCACTAATAGGATATATTAGTAAAGATGCAATAATCGGTACTAATTGCAAAAATGACTTTGATGTTTAATTTAATATGTGATGTTAAGTCCTTTTAATAGATATTTCCCTTGTTAAAATGATAAGATAAGATAATATGATGATAAATTGATAATCTTTTTATTTGTTGAAAAAATTTTCTTATGTGAGATAATATGATGACTAAGGGTCTTTGAATTATTTTTATACTAATAAAAAAAATTATTCTTTTTGTGTTTGTTAATTTTATACTAAGGGTCTTCAGACGCATCCGGTCTTAATTTTTTCTTATTCAAAATGATATAATTTTGCATATTTTAGCTCAAAATTATCTATACCCACCTAATGATCACTCCTAAACTTAAGATAGTCAGATTTAGCACATATGTTAAAATTAATTATTAATATTATGATTAAATTAACTCTCCTACATTTTTATTCTACAATAAAAATAACAATAATAAATAAATTTTAGGCTAAATACCTATTTTGGTCCCTTATAATAATTGTTTGTTTCAATTTAGTCTCACTTTTATTTTTGGTTTCAATTTGGTCATAAACTAATTAATTGGTTTCAATTTAGTCCCTAATAAATTAATTGGTTTCAATGTGGGACTTCCGTCCAAATTTCTTTAATGATGTTAACTGTTGGTCACGTGGATGTCACATAGATGCATAGGTGGATGTCACATGGATGCCAAATTTTTTGAAAACACCTGGAACCATAACGGCTCGTTCTGAAACCAGAACGGGCCGTTCTGGATGCACTCTTGGTGTGTTAATTTTACATCTGAAACGGGCCGTTCCAGATACAAAATTAACACACCAAGAGTATATCATAACGGTCCGTTCTGAAATCAGAACGGCCCGTTCTGAAACCAGAACGGCCCGTTCTGATACCAGAACGGCCCGTTTTGGGATCAGAACTGGCCGTTCTAGATTCAGAACGGCTCGTTCCAAAACTGAGAAAAGAATATTATTTATTAATTTTATTAAAAAATATAATAATTTTGAAAAATATTTTTTTATGGTAAAAATTATAAAATTACTTATTTTTATTAAATACAATTGTCTTATAAATAGAGTAATAACTTTTTCTTTTTCTCTTTCTATCTGAAAAATATTTAAGTGTCACTTTATAATTTTTTGTAACTTATTTAAAATTAGAGGAATAAAATGATAAAAATTAATAAGATAAACATAATAAAATTATTAATTTATTTTCTTTTAGTGTCCTCTAATTTTTTACATTCATTTAAAACAAAAATATTTTATATGTTAATTTGAATTAATTTAACAAAGTATCATATGATTTTTAATTTATAAATTTTTTTATAAATTTGATCTATACATGAAATTTTTTTAAATTTAACAATTAAATTCTTAAAAATTTGATATAGAACATTAATTATTAAATAGAATAAATCTATCAAGACTTACTCTTGAAGTAAGTAAATTTTTTCTTCATTAAAAATGAAGATAATTTTATCACAAAATAAAAAATAATTAAACAATAAAATAAAATATAAAAAATATTAATATATTTATTATATTAGATATAACAACATAATTAAAATATAATTAATAATATATATTTTATAAAATTATTAATATTTTATATATAAAAAAAAGAATGAAATTTTTTTTAGTAGGGACAAGTGTCCCCACTATGATTAACTTAGATCTGTCCCTGCATATGGTTGTGTGGTGAAATGTTAGTCTTGTGTATCCTTTTTCTTTACTTCAGGTTCACTCCAGTTTGAAATGAAATAAAATCTGCTACATTGTCTTTAGTGATACATTGCATTGTCGTTAATAATACATTGTATAGCCTAATTGTTTAGCAATTGAAGTTATCAATTTCCATTCACAATATTACCAAATTTAGTGTTTGAAATGAAATTTAGTCTTTTTTCTTGCATGATTCACAACCATGAACTATAATCGTTGATCACTTATGTTTAGCAGTCTCGAACCAGAACGACCCATTCTGAAACCAGAACGGTCCATTCTGGTTTCACTTTTAGCGTGTTAATTTTACACCTGGAACGGGCCGTTCCGGATGTAAAATTAACACACCAAAAGTGAAACCAGAACGACCCGTTTTGGTTCCAGAACGGGCCGTTCTGGTTCCAGTTGTTTTCAAAAAATTTGCCATCCACGTGCATCTACCTATACATCTACGTGGCATCCACGTGGCGAACAGTTAACTCCGTTTAAATAATTTGGACGGAAGTCCCACATTGAAACCAATTAATTTATTAGGGACCAAATTGAATCCAATTAATTAGTTTGGGACCAAATTGAAACCAAAAATAAAAATGAGACTAAATTGAAACAAATAATTATTATAAGGAACTAAAATAGATTTTTAGCCTAAATTCCATTCACCTCTATCTTAAATTAAAATATATAATCTCCAAACAACTCAACCTCTAAATCTTGAATTTTTTTAATGAAACATTTCAATATTCTTTAACTTTCTCCTTTTAGAGTAACATTTATATACGATACTTACAACTACCTACAAAAATTCTCTATCAAACATTCATTCCACCATACTTTTATTTTTATCTTCATACTTGGGCTTTTTGACCAAAGTAGGGCTGTATGGAAACTTATTAACGTAAATGGGGCTCTTTTGAAACTATTTACGCCTTTGGGGCTGTTTACAACGGTGTCGCTATGGGTCATAGCGACACCATTGCCACGTGGCTTTTTTTTAACTCCAAAGAAGCCATGGAAGCCATATTGACGAAGTTGGTGCAGCCTATAGCGACACTAATAGCTTCAATGAAGTCGCTGTAGCCCATAGCGCCTCATATTTGAAATTTAAAAAACAAAAATTCAAAAAATATAATTATTAAAAAAAAAGTTTATAAAATAGTTATTAAAATTTATATGATAATGTAAAATAAAAAATTACAAAAGTAATATACTACATAATTTAAAATATTAAAACGTAAAATACAACTGGTGTCGCTATGGGCTATAGCGCTACTGTGTCGCTATAGCCCACAACGACACTATTATAAATAGATAAAAATAAATAAATATATAGATATATATTAAATAAAGAAATTAATAGAAAAGTAAGTTTATAAATAATCATTTTAATTTATATGATAATATAAAAATACAGAAATATTAAAAAAAAATAAGATAATACTTAAAAATAAAAAATAAAAAAAAAAAGAAAATAAGGTGTCGCTATGGGTTATAGCGCCGCTGTGTCGCTATAGCCCATAGCGACACTGATGGTGGTTTAGCCAAGTATTGTTTTGGATTGTCACTCGTTATAACCAATGTCCATCACTCATTAGGGTGTATTTGGAAAGCAGTTCAGTTCAACCGAATGTTAATCCATCTATAGAGTTGTTTCTGCGTTTATGCATTGGAATTCGAGAAACCTCCGTTGAACCTGGTTTAAACGGATTTCAAAACACACTTACAAATCGGTTGAAGCTTCCCCTTCCACTTGCAGTCCATGTTTGAGGTTTAGAACAGCTAGCCCATATATACTCATAACAAGAACAACAATTATGCAGGAAAATCACAAAATAAATGACATTATTTAATAATTCGTCATAAAATAATAAAGGAAAAAAAATATATACACAAAATTAATAAGAGAAAAATTAACTTTATAATTACAAATTAACATTTAATTGGTAATATAAAATAAATAAATTTTAAAATAAAATAAGTTAAATAATTTAAAAAAAAAAAATTAATTAGTGTCGCTATGGCCTATAGCGACACTGTGTCGCTATAGGCCATAGCGCCACTCACAAAAAATAATTATATATATTTTTTAAAATTACGTTTTTAAAAGAATATTTTTTATTTTTATAAATATATAATAAGTAAACTCAGTTGATTATTTTAAATTAACATTTAAATTATTTTACTTTTTTTCGTTTTTTTTCTTAAAGGGTGTCGCTATGGGCTACACCATTTTTATTGGCCCACAAACTGTGTTGCCTCAGCCCATAGCGACACTGGTATGGCTCATTCGAGCCCACCCCACACCAGAAAAAAAAAAAAAAAAAAAGCCACGTGGCAATGGTGTCGCTATGGCCCATAGCGACACCATTGTAAACAGCCTCAAAGGCGTAAATAGTTTCAAAAGAGCCCCATTTACGTAAATAAGTTTCCATACAGCCCTACTTTGGTCAAAAAGCCTCGTACTTGCTTTTCTTGATTATCTCTTTTTTTATTAACTCTCTTTTATTTTTTTTTCAAGTTAATTTTATAATCATTTTATTTTATTTTTCCTCAAAATTGAAAACAATCTTATGCTATAATTTAAATAATTCATTAAAAATTAAAAATATATTTAATATATTAATATATTTATTTATAATAACGTTTAATTGTATAAAATACGTAACATGTGAAATATAGATAAATTATTAATTTATATTACATAATTAATAATATATTACCTAATATTTATTATTTTTCTTTAAATTTTTAAATAAATACATAAAATGCAATCATATATATATATATTATTTTTTTTAATTTATCTTTAGAGTATTCATGGTCGATAACAACGACTATATATACACATATGGAGTATACACGGTACTGACATACACCGTATATTTTCCCTAGTAATAATAATTACATTCAAGTTATTTTGCAGGTTAAGTTTAAGCAAGCATCCTATTTCAGCCGTGAAAAGAATACGAGTGTCGAAAAGAGAAGTGGCAATCGCGCGTGCGTGATGGAAGCATTCCTCTCCCTGCCTTTATAACAACACATCGCCGCCGTTCTTCTCTCTCCTCTCCGCATCCGCCGCCGCGCGATTCTCGATAGCTCGGAACTCGTCGATCAAACTCGCGCCGCAATGCGGAGTACAGTTTCAAACGCCACTCCCTCACCGACTCCATGCTTCTGCTTCTGATTCTCGATCGATATTCCTCTCTACTCTTTGCGCAATCGAAACGATGTCGTCCGCGCAAGTGGTTAAGCGCGCCAAATACAAAACCACCGTCAAGGACCCTGGCACTCCCGGCGTCCTCAAACTGGTGCATTCGCATTCTCGCTCTCCGAAGCGAAATCGTCTTTGCGATGAGTCTTTTTCATGAATCTTGATTTATCTTTATGCAGACTCGTGATAAGTTCGTTTTCAAGCCTAATGATCCTACCTCCACCAACAAGCTCGACGTCGAGTTCAGATTTATCAAGAGTACGTATCGTTTCTTGTTTTCGTGTTTTTTTTTCTTTAACCGATTATTGTAAAATTCAATAAGAGTTCACGCTCTTGTTGAATTGTCTGAAAATTGTTGACCTCGTAATCCGAGTATTTCTTGTTGATACCGCATATGCGTATTGTTTATGATGTCGTTTCTCTTTGTTGTGCCGGGAAAAATTAGGTCATAAACACACTAAAGAGGGGTCAAACAAACCACCGTGGCTTAACCTTACCCATGGACAGGTGTTTCTTTTGAATCTTGCTGCTCTTGTCTTCGTTTCTTGTGCTATTTATGTTGCCTTTGTGGTTTGTTGCTTCCATTTTCTTTGCTTTTGTGAATTTTCTATGCCTTTGGTTCACTGAGTACTACTGCACTAAACATGCTTATAGCTCTTCCTTTTTATATGAACTTATGATATTATAATGTGATGCTCCAGGGAAGTTACATTTTCGAGTTGGAAAGTTTTTCAGATCTTCATGTTTGCCGGGAATTGGTGGGTAAGTTCCTTACTTCGGCTACTGAATTATTATGTTGTTTCTGTATGTTTAAAATTCTACCCTAAGGGTTTCTTTAATTTATTTTTGTTATTCTTGAGTTGTCACATGCTGTAGCTTATCATAAGGTGCTAGTACGATGTTTACTTGTTTGATCAGAATAACAAAGTTAGAGTTTCTTTTGATAGGACAATTAAGCATGTTAAACCAGTAAAAAATGTAATTATAGTATGATGTCAGATGTGTTGCATTATATATTTATATCCCTGGTCAATACATATGCCATTGAAGAAAATGATGCGTCACCGATTCACCAGATAACTTCTTTTCTAGAATTTTGGCGTGTTCTCTCCCCCTCACCCCCCCCCCCCCCCGCGCCTCTTTTGTGTTCTTTAATTCATTTTTACTTTTGAAGTGAAAAAAGATGATGGTATAAAGTTAATATGAGAAGGACTTCCTGATTTTTTGCGATTTTTCTTTTATGCTGTTTGGTCTATTTGAGCAGGTATTGCCCTTAGCAAGCACGGAGAAGCTACAAAAGTTATTTCTGAGGAACAGCTGAGCGCTGCTGAAATGACACTCAGGATAAAGCTATTGCAGGAAAATAGGTATTTGGTTTATAATAATGCACTTTAATTCCATTAACAGAAACGAGTAATGATTAATGTACTGATAGGACTCTCCACCCAGTGTCCACCTGTTACATGTGGTTAACCATTTCACACGTGTGTAAACATGGTTAATTTTTCCTCACAATTGGTTAAGTGTAAATGAATGTGATCGTATACTATTATCGATTTTTACTTGTGGCACAAATAGTTAAATATGCCTCACAACTCACAAGTAGTTAATAGTGTCATTAGATGATTGAAATTTATAATGGCATAAAAGTGGTTAACTTTGACTTACAAGTGGTTGTGGTTGAGAGGAAATGAAAGTGTGTATACAGTTTTCAATTGTACATGTGTCACTAGTGGTTAAATATCTTTTTTACAAGTGGTTAGTAGTCTCATGAGGTTATTAAAATGTCTAATAGTGATTAATTTTGTCTCACAAGTGATTAAGAGTAAATGAATGCGTGGAGACAATTATAATTTTGTACTTATGGCACTAATGGTTAAATATGTCTCACAAGTGTGTCTGAGGTTATTGAAATGTCTAATGGTGCTTAACTTTTAGTTTAATAAATAGTAGATGAAATGCATTAATATCCTGTTCTTTGGGTGACTAACTTTGCCTCCTATGGAGAGCATTTTGAGAACATTACTTTGCCTCTTCACATGCTTAGCCAATAAAAGTTAAAACCACAAATAAATTAATTATAAGAGAGATTAAAAAGATAAAAAAGCCAATAAAAATATTTGAAAAAGAATAAGAGTATCTCATTAATTTTAGGAGTAATTTTTGAAAAATATATAAATTTAGGACACATTTATTGCTACTAACTAAATTGCCTAGTTTCCTTAATCCTAATGTATTAGTTAATTGGGTCTTATAAAAAGGACTGAAGGGAGTGTTATGTTTTTATCTATTATAAGGTTATCTTACTTTCAGATATTCCTTGCATCCCTTGTTTAACTGATTTTGCTAAAGTTCGACTTTTGCAGCAAGTTGCAGAGGCTTCATAAGGAACTTGTGGCTAGTGGTAAGCTTACAGAATCAGAATTTTGGGCTACAAAGAAGGTAAAGATATTCTGAATATAATATAATTTTCTTTGTAGTTTGTTCTTGTCTGTAAATATGCTTTTAAATTTTGAACTCTAGTGATGCCATCATATGTTGCTGATGTAAATATCATTTAAATTTTGAGCTCTAGTTAGGCTGTTATGTGCTGCTAATGATAGGTTTTTGGTTGATATTTATGATGGTTTTAAAAAAATACCCATGAAAAGTACTGTGCAATGTATTTTTGCAAATAAAATATGTGAAGGACATGGTCTTTTAAAGGGGGTTTCACTAATAGATATTTAGAAGGCATTATGTGGCTTTCCCCTATTGATTTTTCTCCTTTTGTTTTCATATGGAAGATATCTTAGCCTCCAGTTAATTTTCTTATAGTTTTCTTCTCTTCATCTTAATGAATTTCTTCTTTTATATTAAAATATATTTGACAGAAATTACTGGATCAAGATGAAAGCAGAAAGTTAAAACAGCGGATTGGTTTTAAAAATTCTTTAATCTTCGACACAAAGCCTATGAGTGATGGACGGGTATGATATCACTTCTTCTTCTGCATTGGTGCTCTGTCTTTATGGTTTCACTTAGATGTGTCACTGTATACTTGGATTGGATGTTATCTTAGATTTTGTTGGCTTCAGATTCTTACATATACTTTTAACCGAGTTATTTTCCCTTATTCTTGTTTTTCAGATAAACCAGGTTAAATTTCAATTGACCCCAGAGATAAAATATCAGGCATGCTTCTAACTCTGCCTGATATTTGTTAATTAGATTAAAGCTAAATCTTGAATGATTTGATTATGTGCTACAAGTGATTATACTAAAATTGAAGGTACATATGTGGCTTTCAAATGATATCTGCACATTTGTGGGTGCTAATTGGGTTTATTTATTCTGTTATGCACTGCACAAAAATACAAGGGGGGGGGGGGATGGTGGTATGCAATTATGCATTGATAGGCATTTAGGAAAAAGCTTATGCATGGAATTTTAACATGATGACAACAAACACTTAATTGAATGACATTATGGTCACCTTTTCATATGAATGACATTTTATACAATCATTTTTAGCAAGTTTTAGTTTTCTCATCCTTTTGTCTGTTTTCATGCGCATTCATGAATTTCATGTGCATGCACATGCACTTAGTTCACCATATTGATATCAGATAAAAGTGAATACGAAAAAATAGTTTTACTTAAGAAAAGGTGGCGATTTCCTTGTGCCACTGGCATATTGGCTTTCCTTCCATGTAATGGGGGTAAGACTTGGTTTTTCTTGATGTAAATGAAATTGAGTGATAAATTTTAATTTCTTTACCGTTTTTGAGGATCGGCATGATTGATATTTAAGTTAAAATATATTGCCACTTGAACCTTTTTTATTTGAGATTGAAATTGTTTTTTCCGTACATCTTACAAAATGATCTTTTTTGGGGTGGTTGGTTAATTTGTTGTTTAAGAATGTTAAGATGGTTTTCAATCAAAGACACAGTTCAAATGGGATGATGGAAAAGGAATGTTCAAGATAAGTCAACACAGTAAATAGTGGCTTCAAAAGTACTTTTTTGAAATTGGCTTTTGGAAGTTAACGGATGGTTGTTTTAAGCTCATAGTTGAAGAACTTATTTTATTAATCTGAATCACACCAATTACATTCTCAAATAACTCTTTTATAGGGGGACAACTATCCCTAAAACAAGGAAACTGTAACTTAAAGATAAATAGGACAAGGAAAATGAAAAAGAACTCTTATATTATTTCCTTTTCTCTTAAAAATGCCATGTTAGGATGTTGGCCTCTAACTTGGAGCAATTTCTCTTGATACCTTGAGTTAGGATTGTGTATGGCCGTTGGTGTGCAGTTCATGGTTGTTTCGGTGGACCTTCTGTTGCCAATATGCAATGAGATTAGGCAACTTTATATTAAATGTTTCAGCCAGTTTGGTTCATTAATATTTGTCTGTTTCAGTTGGGAGGGTTACTTATTTCATTCAATTTTTGTCCATTATTTATTTCTTATTTCAGGAAAAATGAACTAAACATGTGACTTATTATTTCTTTGCATAATTGTCTTTCCAGATTTTTGCCCTCAAACCTGCCGTCCATCAGGCATTCCTCAATTTTGTACCTAGTAAAGTATGTTGACAAACAGTGAAGTGTTTATTATTTTCATTGATAATAATTAGTGTGAAATAATCTAGCTTTTTGCTTTCTAAAATTATTTCTTTTTCTCCCTATGTGCTCCAAATTGAAGATGAATGAGGTAGATTTCTGGAATAAGTACTTCAAAGCTGAGTATATTCATAGTACCAAAAATGCTGTTGCAGCAGCTGCTGAGGCTGCTGAAGATGAGGATCTCGCTGTTTTTTTGAAAGATGATGAGATATTAGAAATTGAAGCTCGAAAGAAGGTCTCTGTCTTCTTTATCTTTAATCTTTATTCTCATTGAAGATCTTGTGGTTGCATAGTCTATTCCATTTATATTATTATTATTATTATTATGTCTGTTTGCAGGTGCGACGGGTTGATCCAACTTTAGACATGGAAGCAGACCAAGGAGATGATTACACACATCTTCCTGTATGGTGAATGAAACTATTTCTCAATCTCATCTCACAGCATGTTTTTCATATTTTATCCAAGTTCACCCTTTTTAAAATAAAATAAAATTTCAGTTGCAACTTGTAATCACTCTTTGCATTAATAGTGTGATAGTGTCAATTGTTACATTTTGCCAACTACTTTGGTAAGAGACAATAACTGAATCGATTATGGTAGTGTGATTATAGTTATATAAATTATTTTATTTTATTTTTCTTTTAAGAATTCAAATCTATTGTTGGCAATGGCACATCTTTTCCTTGAAATTTCTAAGACTAGGAAGATT
This sequence comes from Cajanus cajan, assembly GCF_000230855.2. Classification (NCBI taxonomy): domain Eukaryota; kingdom Viridiplantae; phylum Streptophyta; class Magnoliopsida; order Fabales; family Fabaceae; genus Cajanus; species Cajanus cajan. The sequence continues at coordinate 48,313,324 of NC_138523.1, read as the reverse complement.
AGGAAAGAAAGAACAAAGCACAGGGATAAAGAAAAAGTTGTTATTTATTTATGCTGTTGATTTAGAAGTGCTAGATTTGCATCGAATTTGTGTATCTCAACCTTTTGCTGTATTTGATGAGAAGGATCATGGGATCTTCCGCGACGGTAGCAAGGATATATCTGAAGTCCAAAATTCTCTGTACAAGAGAACATTGTTGCAGGATCTTAATAGACAAGGTGCTGTTGTTCTTGAAGGAAAAACTTTAGGTAATTTCCTCTCTTTAATTTGTTTTTTTTTTGTGTATTTACCATAAATAATTATGTTTCATAATTTTATTCTCAAGTTTTGTTCACATATTGCCTATATTTTATGTTGTCTTCCCATATCATAATATATGTTCCTGTATTTTATTTTGTCTAAAATGTATCTGCAGGCAGACAAAATATGTGTAAGATTGACAAATACTGAAAAATGCATATCGTAACTAAAATATTACCTTGTGATGAATTTGCTTTATTCCTGTATTCATATTGAAGTTGGGTTTTAATTATTTCTTCTCTAGAAAGCAGTTCATATAGAAAGTGAAGGGAGAGAGACTTCCTCATAATACACATGCTAGTATTATCACTTATCTTTGCTTTTATTAAAAGATGTTTGATGTTTTCAGTAGGATAATTTAGTGGTTGTGAAGAATCGTGGTGCATATCAGAAAAGCTCAGCTTTCAAGAATCTGAAACTAGTCTTTTGTTCTTACTTATGTTGAGAAATTTTATTGCCATGAAGTGTTTGCTTGAACAAGAGTAAGACACATTTTAAAAGCACTTTGCCAAATTCAATTGAGACTTTTGAAAGTAGAATGCATTCAAATCTGGATAGGTGCTACTTATGCCCATATGGTCTGCTCTGATGATTGAAATTTCAAAATATAAATGTAGATATGGAGATGGAAAATCCAAGAACGGTAGCAGAAATTCTTGCTCGGAGAAAACAGGGTTAGCAACCTTTTTTTTGTCCTTTCCCTTCCATTCACATGGAGAAAATTCTTATTTTGTTCCATTATACAGAAACTGGTGGGGTTGTAGACGAGGAGAGACGAAACAGAATTTCGATGACACCAATCGAGGATCTTCAAGAACATGATAATCATCCTTATGCACCACTCTGTATCAAGGTCCAACTTTGTATCAGATATTAAATGAAAAACGATTTTTATAGCACAATCCATTTCTAGTGAATAACTCGATTTGTGAAATGTGTGCCTGTTGGCACATGGTATGGAAGTATAAATACACCCTAATAATAAATGCTTTGAATTAATTAGAAGAGAAAACATTGGATAACTTCTTTGCTTTTGATATAATAAATACTTTCAATAGAAACTTCCTATCTTTGACTTCTTATCATTTACCCATGGGCATACAATAGAAAACCCATATAAAACTTATTAATTAATAACTAATTGTCTTTTTGGATAAAATATCTACCAAGTGTTATGACTTCTATATTTGTTTCTTGACCAGGATCCCCGTGACTATTTTGATTCCCAACAAGCTAATGCAGTAAAAACTTTGGATGATTCCCAAGCAGGAATGGAGCAAATGATATGCAGTTTAGGTCCCGAGGAAGCCTATGGCTCTTTGAGGGCATCAATATCTAAAATCAAAGCTACAGGATTAAGGGATTCTCTCTTTAGTCCTGAGGTTGCTCTTAAGGTAATATATTTATCACATAATTCTACATTTAATATATATATCACCAAATTTTTGAATGATTGATAAAATGTATATGGTGATATGCTCAATATATCGCGAAGACTATTTCTTTTGTAACAACAAATATTCTCTCCTGTTGAAAATTAAAGCTATTTATTTTTATTCAGGTCCTCAGTGGATTGACTAAAAATATCTCAAGCACCAAATATCATCTTGGGAAAAGTTCTCAAGAGAGTGTCCTTGATATATTGCCCAATACGACAAAGGAGAAACTACTAGATGTGAGTCATCCCCAATTGTTTGAGGTCTTTGAGAAGGAAAAAATGAAAACAAAAGAATTAATGGAAAGTAAAGAGCAGGGGATAGTCTTTTGAACTTCTATTTGTGTGTTGAGATATAGCATCTGTTACTTTTATTTTCTAGCTGTGGTTTGGCTTTCAATAATTTCTGTATTAATTATTTTTGTTGGGTAGTTCTGAATTTATGTCTTTGTCATGAATGCATCTTTCTTTCCAGCATTGGGTGTGCAGTCAAGAATTGCTGAGGCACTTTTGGTCTTCATATCCAATTACAACACAAAACCTTAATAATAAGGTAAATGTTGATCTTTTGTGATTTCAACAAGATCTTTCAATACTTGATTTTATGCATGACCTATCTAATATTGCACCACTGGAGTACTGGGATGTGGATTTGCTTGCATTGGTTTCTTGAGCTCATCATATATCATTTGTTTTTATCATGGATCTTCATTGTACTCTATTCCTTCGTCTCTCCTTTATCTAGTAGCATATTCACTTCATGATAATATTTTGTTATGGTTTACATTGCAAGTTTCTATTTGCCTGCATGGTGGTTCAATCAGTAAACCAGTTTTGTCAAAAAATTTCTTGATTTTATATAAACTGTTTTGCTGTCTTTGATCTGAATTTTTAAGGTTGATATGAGAAGGGGTGATGATACGGGGTTTGATATTATGTCATGTGCATTTGATGAACTATTTCAGGCTTGTGTCCAACAGGCTTTGACAAGAAAAGCCCTTTTGTTTTAAGATGCGAGTAACCATTCAACTAATATCTATAGATCTTGTAAACTTATCAAGCAGCAATCCATATATTATTTTGCCTGTGGGGTCAAAGAAAGAGGCTTTGATACTGTGTAAGGAGCAGCTGATCTGAGCAGTCAACCAGATGTTTTATAATAAAAATAGCAATATAAGTAGTGTATATCAAATAAGTTTTTGATGTTCATTAATGGCTAGATGGATTTGAAGGACTATGAATTGTGTACTGGGTCCAATGTGGCCTCGAATCTTCCTTTCTTTTCCCTTTAGCAGTTTATCAATGGCATTGAGGTGATTAGCCAGATAGGCATTGGATGAGTTGACAGGGGTTTTCCTTCTATATCCGATTGGTGATAATTGGATCATACATGCATTATATTGTAGATATGTTTATAGTGGTTCATTAGTAATCTTTTCTTAATTGCATTTTATTACATCTGATGTTCTATTCACTCATCAATTAAATGCAGACAAAAAGACTGAAAGATTCCATATCACAAATTTATTCTAAACTTGAGGTATGCATTTAGCCAAAGCCTCTACTAGTTTTCCTCACTACACTAACGTGTTTGCTTTAATTCTGTTATTGTGCATACCTGCATTTGTTTTATTTTTTGCAAGTAGTAACTATTATAGTGTTTCTATTTTTTTTTGTTGGTTCCTAGGAAATAAAGGTATCCGCAAAGTCAGACCTGCGGCACCAGGTTTCCCTTGTTGTCCATCCTATGCAGCAGGTGAGCACAACATACTCGTTTGACCATGTTTCATTTCTCTGTGTGTGATCTTCTAAATTGCTGCATACCCTGCCTCCTAAATAAAAGAAAAATACGAGTTTTATTGAAACTATTTTCATTTTCATGTGTTTTATAGAATTGCTTCTTTTCAAAGTTGGATTTAACATTAACACAGGCACAAACCACTTCCTGTTTAATGAAAGAAACTACTTTGAGATAAACCTTTTATAGTTTATTTTATCAGTATTTATTATGTTTTGGATTAAATGTTTTGAGTTCTTAAAATATGGCTAAATTTGATTGTATTCATCCCAAAAAAAATTCTTGGTTTTGGTCTTTGTAAATTTTATAATTTTAGAAAATGATTTCTTAACTGTCTATCACCACTTAGTGAGAATGTTACATGCATTTAGAGATGTCACTTCAGCAACCATTTTGAAGTTGGCATATGATGTGATATGTTTAGATGCATGTCATGTTGTCAATTAGTGGTGTTAGAGACTTTTTTTAAAAAATTTAAATTTATGAAAACTAAACCAACCAAAGATTTTTTTGGGAGGTATTAGAGTTTCTCAGAATTAGAAGAGAAAAAGAGAGGAAGAAAAGAATTGATGATAGATACTTGAGGAATGAGAAATATATCAATAACCTTACAAATCAAATGATTTCAAGAGTAACTCTTAGCAAAGTCACTCCACTCAATAATTCATAGTATATGGTGAAAAATTATTCAACCATTAAATTAGAAGTTCTTAATGTATAAATTAAATCTATAAATTTTAAAAAATTGAAAATTATATGATACTTCGTTATATATAATTCAAATCAACGTATAAAATGTTTTTATGATTATAGGAGAACTAAAAATTCAGTCATATTTATAGGAATCAAAGGCGTATTTTAACCTTAAATATTTTTTTTCTTCCAAACATCATATTATGATGCTTTCCTCCATATTCCTTGGTTCATTCTAACCGTTGTTTGATCATGTAAGAAGTCCTAATAGAAGGTAGTCTGATTAAACTTTCAGTAAATGGTGTTGAAAGTTTGGTTTTTGAAAAACCCAATGGCATCTATCAATCTATGCACCGAGTCGTGACTTAAATTGCTTATTTTCACTTTTGATGCTCCTAAATTATCTATCTATATATATATATATATTTATATATATATATATATATATATATTATTTATTTAAGTTAGTCCCAACAAAAACCAAATGTTTAGTATCCCTAGTGTGGAACTAAACACCTTTTTTGTCAAAAAATAGAGATAAAAAATGAACAAAAATTAAATTGGCACTAAAACCAAAAGGCACCGTATTTTAAGAAACTAAATATATTTCACTCTCATTTTTGTTTCCCATTTCATTTGTCACCCTTCCTGGTTTCCCTCAAACTATAGTTATCCACCAACTGTTTCTATAAAGTTCTTGTTCAGTTCAATTTAGTGTAGGTCGTGCCATTGTTGTTTATTTTAGTATTATTGGTGTTTTATTCCATCTTTGGAGGATTGAAGGATTAAGAGAGAGGACAAATTTTGGTGCAGGCTCTGGATGCCGCCTTGTTACATTATGACGCTGACATTAGGAAAAGAAATGCAAGAGGAGCGAAGCCTAACGGTTATGTTTAGGACTCTCTGCAATGCAAGCATAACAATTTAGGAATGTATATTCCATCAATTTTGCCGTTACCTCGAACCCCCTGTGGCTATTTATATCTATATCATGATGAAGTGAATTTCCATGAACTAGATAGATAGTTAACATGTAACGAATAATTACTTGTTAACGTTGGCCCTTGGCAATTCCTATGGACGAGTGAGTTCACCTTCGCCCTCTCCCTGTACTATATTATCTTCTGTTGCTTAACTTTAGCAGTACATATAACAAAGGGTTTAATTAATTGTTTTGTGCTTCTTCAAGACATAATTTAACTGCTTTGTGCTTGTAATGATATAATTTAGTTTAAGCTTAAATATGTTTTTAGTCCCTCAAATTTAAGATAAATTTATTTTTGGTCTCTTAAATTTAAAACTGTTTTTAGTGCCTGTAATTTTTAAAAATCTTGTTTTAGTCTCTTAGGTCACCAATAACATATTTAAAAGTGATTAATTAAGACATTTATGCAATATCAACCGGATTTAATGTAATATTTTCACTAATAGAGATACTAATAAGTAGATTTTATGCAATAATGTTTGATAAATTTTTTAACAAAATTTGAATATAAATATTAAAATAAGATTTTTTGAAATTACAGAGACTAAAAATAACAATTTTAAATTTAAGGGATCAAAAATAGATTTATCCTAAATTTAAATGACTAAAAATATATTTAAGTATTTAGTTTATTTATGGTATTGCACAGTCATGTTAATTACAAATTATGATGATATACTTTAACATTATTTGTAAATCATGTCAAATTGAATTTAAATATCTAATCAGTAAAAAATTTAATCTGAATTTAAATATATTTTTCATGCCACCAAAGAAGTGACAAATTAGTGATCAACGGTTAATATTAAATGGTCAACGGAAGATAAATTGATGGAAGGGCAAATTTTTGTATTTTTAGAATTAATAGGATTGAATATTTTTATTTTAAAATAAGGAACTAAAATTACATATTGAGATTAAAAAATGTAATTTTGTTTATAATAACTTTTTACAACATTTTTCTGAATACATTAAGTAATGTTATAGTCCTTAACAAGAAAAGAATTTCTCGAGAATCTAGCATGGGAATACTATCGTCTCTTTAAATATTTTTCTCAATATTGGAATGATTCTAAAGTCGAAAATGCACTATTAGATAATCGGAACACTACGGGCGTGTTTAGATATTTGTTTAAAAACAGTAAGATTATTGTTTTGAAGTAAAAGCCAAATATAAGTTTTGAATTAATCATTTTCTACACAGTAATACATAAATACACAAATACACGTAGACATATTTCCCCTCCGTCATTAAAGCATGATCAACCTATATGCATAAGATAAAAATAAAGTAATGCTTCAATTTATTATTTTTCTCACAAAAAAAATGACTTAACTCACGTTCACATCATTCTTCAACTTCAAATGAAAATAAAACAAAAAATATAATTAAAAAACTATTATGAGATGAAGAAAAAGGAATGGACATAGATATATTTATTAATTAGTGATGCATGCAATGACGAACCGATCGATTTATCACATAATATTCCATTCCCCCAATGGAGCATTTAATACCAAAAGTAAAAAATAAAAAATAAAAAAACTCGACTTTTCCACAAGGATATATGTCGGCTTGCATTTACCATATACAAACATAGAAAATTAGAAAATTTTATTGTGAAAAGTTGTGATAATTTATATAACAATAGCTAATATTATTTAACATAAAACCATATTATAACAATATTTTGATAAAATTTGGATATCCTGCCAAAACAAAACATAGAATTTGGATATTTATCCTTTAATATGTTAATTTTTTTTGGTCACCAAGATAATAATTGTTTTCCAAAAGTTAGAGCATACACCATAACGTTTTTCTCATTCATTCTTTTTACATTAAAATAAAAACAATTTCATGTAAATTTTTACTCTGCATCTCATGCTAAGATAAGTGCTTGTATGATTTAATATAAGCTCTATTTGGATAAGTTTTTTTTTATAAATATTTTTAGAAAAAGAAAATAGTTTTTCTATAAATTAAAAATAATTTACACAAGTTGAAAAAATATTTTAGAGAAATTAATATGCTACAAATTAACTAATAAAAAAGTTAATTTTAATTTTAAGATAAATTTATTTCATATTCATTCTTTTTTTTTCTCCTATAAATTCGTATGAAAAAAATTTATTCAAACAAATTCATTCTGTAAATCAGTTTGGCAGCAAATAGGCGATCACATGACTAGTGTTTTTTTTTTTCCACCCCATAAACAACACGAGAATTTTACATGATTTCAACAAAAACTTGCACAGCTAGCATCGATTTTTATTACTTTATTTGTGCGTGGAAGAACTGCCACCAAAGAGCAAAGAAGGAAAATTTTCATATTTAATCTTTATTCAGATTGACTATGACTATGTAATCAACAGATATGTAATTTTGTTTCTAAAATTTTGGCTTGTTGAACAAGGACAATTCCACAAACCACACTATAAAATAGGTTAACATTGGGTTGAGAAAATAGAAACTAGCTAGAATGGCAGAGATAAAGTTACATGGATTTTGGTACAGTCCCTTTACTTGGAGAGTGAAATGGACTCTTGAGCTAAAGGGTATTTCATATGAAAATATAGAAGAAGATCGCTTCAATATGAGTACTCAACTTTTCCAGTACAATCCTGTGTACAAGAGGACCCCAGTTCTTATTCATGATAGAAAACCCATATGTGAATCCATGATCATTGTTGAATACATTGATCAAATATGGCCACACAACCCATTAATTCCCACTGATTCTTATGAAAAATCTCAAGCTCAATTTTGGGTTAAATACGCGGATGACATGGTACGATAACTATCATTTTTCTATTTTTAAATACATAACCATATTCATTTTTCTAATAACTTTTTCACGTCACAGTTCATGATCTTTCTATACCTTGTATTAATTACTTTCTATGTTAATTATTTATAGTGAAAATAATATTGGTTTCAAATTTTAAAGATTTTTGCAGTCGAGTCCATCGTCCGAAGCAACAATGGTGAAGAGAAAGAGAAGGCCATAGAGAAGATATGGGAGTATTGTTGGGTACAGCTTTCACCCAGCTGCCACCACCTTTCGGTGGATCTTTTAATTTAAAATTAAAAGCGGGTCCCACATGATAATAAAATAATATTAAAAGTTTAGGAGAAATTACGAAAATGCCATTGGGACTTTCCTATAAATAGGGAAGCTGAAAATCATAATTTTCATCCCAAATCTTCTTCTCTTCTCTCTTCCTCTCTTATATACCTTGAGATCTGTTCTCGGTAGTAGTAGTCTCCTAATTCAAAGGAGTAAGTTATAGAGAGAGAAGTGTTGTAATTTCCTCCCTTTCAGTAAATAATATTTTTACTGTGGTTATTTTCTCCCTTGTCTCTTTTTTACTCATCTCTTATTTTAGCTGTGAGTAACTATTAAGCCTACTCTGGACCTAACAGTGGTATCAGAGCCACTAGGTTGTTTATTATTCCGCTGTGGTGTACATTGGTATAGTGTCGGAGAAAATTTCTTAGTATGCTCTGTGGCTGCAGTATTGTCTGATCAGTCACATCAGAAAAGAATTATTCTTGTTACTGGATTTTATCATTGTTCCAGTAGGCGGTACTATTCTAGTGGAAGTTACTTAAGTCGGTTTAATAGAAGAAATTATGGCAGCAAAGTTTGAGATAGAGAAGTTCAACGGGAACAATTTTTCCCTGTGGAAATTGAAGATAAGAGCAATTTTGAGAAAAGACAACTGTCTTAAAGCAATTGAAGGCAGGCCATCAGATATTACTGATGAAAAGTGGAGAGAAATGGATGACAATGCTGTTGCCAATTTGCACTTAGCAATGGCTGATTCAGTTTTGTCGAGCATAGCAGAGAAGACAACTGCAAAGGAGATTTGGGACACGCTCGTAAAATTATACGAGGTCAAGTCACTTCACACCAGAATATTCTTAAAGAGGAAACTCTACACTCTTCGAATGAGTGAGTCCACAGCAGTGACGGACCACATCAACAATCTGAATACGCTATTTGCTCAGCTTTCAACAGCTGATTTCAACATAGTGGAAAATGAACGTGCGGAGCTTCTACTTCAGAGTTTACCAGATTCATATGATCAACTCATCATCAACATAACAAACAATAATGTTGTTGGTCGTCTATCCTTTGAGGATGTTGCCGGAGCTATTCTTGAAGAAGAGTCCAGGCGAAAGAATAAGGAAGACAGACTGGAAAGTTCAAAGCAAGCAGAAGCTTTGACGATGATGAGAGGAAGATCAATGGAACGTGGCTCCAGTGGGAGTCAAAATCATGGTAGATCTAAATCTCGAGGAAGGAAGAACCTCAAATGCTATAATTGTGGCATGAGAGGGCACATGAAGAAAGATTGTTGGCACAAGAAGAGTGGAGGAGGGAAGAATTCTGAAGCGTCAACCTCTCAAGGTTGTGTTGCTAGTACCCAAGAAGATGGAGAAATCTTGTACAGTGAAGCAATAAGTTCCAGAGGCGAAAAACAACTCCATGAATGTTGGATATTGGATTCAGGTGCAACCTGGCACATGACTCCAAATAGAGATTGGTTTTGCACTTATGAATCAATCTCAGGAGGATCCGTATTTATGGGAAATGATCATGCTTTGGAAATTGCTGGAGTTGGTACTATCAAATTAAAAATGTATGATGGTACTATTCGTACAATTCAAGGGGTACGACATGTGAAGGGCTTGAAAAAGAATCTATTGTCCATTGGGCAACTAGATGATCTCAAGTGCAAGATCCACGTTGAAGGTGGAATCTTAAAGGTAGTTAAAGGCAATTTGGTGGTGATGAAAGCTGAGAAGATCACATCAAATCTATACTTGCTTTTGGGAGAAACGTTGCAAGAAGCAGATGCATCAGTTGCAGCAATAAGTCAAGAAGAGGCAACGATGATGTGGCATCGTAGACTAGGACATATGTCAGAGCGAGGCCTGAAAATTCTTGCGGAACGTAATCTCTTGTCAGGGCTTAAAATGGTAACCTTACCATTTTGTGAGCACTGTGTGACAAGCAAGCAACATAGATTACAATTTGCCAAAGTAACTACAAGGAGCAAACACATACTTGACTTGATCCATTCTGATGTCTGGGAATCACCAGAAATTTCCATGGGAGGAGCAAAATATTTTGTATCATTCATTGATGATTATTCCCGGAGATTGTGGGTGTACCCAATCAAAAAGAAGTCAGATGTGTTCCCAGTATTCAAGGAATTTAAAGCACAAGTAGAACTTGATACTGGAAAAAGGATTAAGTGCTTAAGGACAGATAATGGAGGAGAATATACAGATGGTGATTTTCTGGCATTCTGCAAGCAAGAGGGTATCAAGAGGCAATTTACAGTTGCTCATACACCTCAGCAGAATGGGGTAGCAGAGCGGATGAATCGAACTCTTCTAGAAAGGACAAGAGCTATGTTGAGAACTGCAGGATTAGCCAAGTCTTTCTGGGCAGAAGCAGTCAAAACTGCTTGTTATTTGATCAATCGCTCACCATCAACAGCAATTGGTTTAAAGACACCAATGGAGATGTGGAGTGGAAAACCATCTAATTATTCTTCATTACATGTGTTTGGATGTCCTGTGTACGTGATGTACAACTCCCAAGAAAGAACAAAGCTGGACCCAAAATCCAGGAAATGTATATTCTTGGGTTATGCTGACAATGTTAAGGGGTATCGCTTGTGGGATCCCACTGCCCGCAAGGTTGTTGTTAGCAGGGATGTAGTCTTTGCAGAAACTGAACTGCAAAAGGAGCAGGAAAATGACAGCACTATCAAAGACACCAGTATAGTGGAGATAGGAGGAAAATCTAAAGAAGATGACACCTCTGAAGCAGAACAAGAGCACGATGAACAAGAACCAAATGAGGACAATGATGGAGATGTTCGACGAACAACACGTCAGACGAAGAAACCATCTTGGCATTCAGACTATGTTATGGCAAGTCATGATGCGTACTGTCTCTTAACTGAAGAAGGAGAACCATCAACCTTTCAAGAGGCGTTGAGGAGTTCTGATGTTTCTCAGTGGATGGCAGCAATGCATGAAGAAATAGAGGCCTTACATAGAAATAAAACATGGGAACTTGTTGATCTTCCAAAAGGTCGAAAAGCCATTGGTTGCAAATGGGTCTATAAGATCAAACGTGATGGCAATGATCAAGTGGAGAGATATCGTGCAAGATTGGTGGTTAAGGGATATGCTCAGAAAGAGGGCATTGATTTTAACGAGATATTCTCGCCAGTTGTTCGATTAACCACAATCAGAGTTGTTCTGGCTATGTGTGCTGCATTTAATTTACATCTTGAGCAACTTGATGTAAAGACTGCTTTTCTTCATGGGGAACTCCAAGAAGAAATATATATGCTCCAACCAGAAGGCTTTAAAGAACAAGGAAAAGAAAACTTGGTTTGTAGGTTGACCAAATCTCTGTACGGTTTAAAGCAGGCGCCAAGGTGTTGGTATAAGAGATTTGATTCCTTCATTATTAGCCTTGGTTACAACAGACTGAGTTCAGACCATTGTACGTACTACAATAGGTTTGATGACAATGATTTCATCATCTTGCTGTTGTATGTGGATGACATGTTGGTGGTAGGCCCCAACAAAGATCAGATCCAAGAATTAAAGGCACAATTGGCTAGGGAGTTTGATATGAAGGACTTGGGACCAGCAAACAAGATTTTAGGGATGCAAATTCACCGAGACAGAAAAAACAGGAGGATTTGGCTTTCTCAGAAGAATTATTTATTGAAAGTCTTGCGGCGCTTCAACATGCAAGACTGTAAGCCAATTTCGACCCCACTTCCTGTCAATTACAAATTATCCTCAAGTATGAGTCCTAGCAACGAAGCAGAGAGGATGGAAATGTCTCGAGTGCCGTATGCATCAGCGGTGGGAAGTCTTATGTATGCCATGATTTGTACGAGACCAGACATTGCACAAGCAGTGGGAGCGGTCAGTAGGTTTATGGCAGATCCTGGTAGAGAGCATTGGAGTATTGTAAAGAGGATCCTTAGATATATCAAAGGAACCTCAGATGTTGCATTATGTTTTGAAGGATCGGAGTTTGTTGTCAGAGGCTATGTTGATTCAGATTTTGCAGGAGATCTGGATAAACGAAAATCTACTACTGGTTATGTGTTTACACTTGCTGGAGGAGCAGTGAGCTGGTTGTCTAAGTTACAGACTGTTGTAGCTCTATCTACTACAGAAGCTGAATACATGGCAGCTACACAAGCATGCAAGGAAGCAATTTGGATTCAAAGGTTACTGGAAGAACTCGGGCACAAGCAGGAGAAAATTACTGTGTATTGTGACAGTCAGAGTGCCTTGCACATTGCAAGGAATCCAGCCTTTCATTCCAGGACAAAGCACATAGGAATTCAATATCACTTTGTTCGTGAAGTAGTAGAAGAAGGAAAAGTGGATATGCAGAAGATCCATACAAAAGACAACATAGCAGACGTAATGACAAAGCCTGTCAACACTGACAAGTTTACATGGTGTCGATCCTTATTTGGCCTATTGGAGACATAAGCAACATGAAATATCAATGGTGTGAAGATATGATTAACTTAATCATAATCTTCAAGTGGGAGAAATGTTGGGTACAGCTTTCACCCAGCTGCCACCACCTTTCGGTGGATCTTTTAATTTAAAATTAAAAGCGGGTCCCACATGATAATAAAATAATATTAAAAGTTTAGGAGAAATTACGAAAATGCCATTGAGACTTTCCTATAAATAGGGAAGCTGAAAATCATAATTTTCATCCCAAATCTTCTTCTCTTCTCTCTTCCTCTCTTATATACCTTGAGATCTGTTCTCGGTAGTAGTAGTCTCCTAATTCAAAGGAGTAAGTTATAGAGAGAGAAGTGTTGTAATTTCCTCCCTTTCAGTAAATAATATTTTTACTGTGGTTATTTTCTCCCTTGTCTCTTTTTTACTCATCTCTTATTTTAGCTGTGAGTAACTATTAAGCCTACTCTGGACCTAACAAGTATCTCAGAGTGGTTGAGGTTCAGTGCTTCAATGATGAGAAGAATTTTTTTGGGGGTGACACTATTAACATTGTGGACATAGCTTTTGGGTCCATAGTCAAATTTCTTGAGGTTTTAGAAGATGCTCTTGGAGTGAAGGTCCTGGAATATGAGAAATTCCCTCACTTTCATTCATGGTATAATAATTTCAAAAATACTCCAATCATTAAAGAAAATCTCCCAGACCAAAGCAAAATGGTGGCTTTCCTTAAGTTTACACTCTTTGTTATGCCTTTTACTTCAGCTACCACTTTATCTTGCATAGGTATATGAGATCATGTTTGAATCATTTTGTACTTCTTTGAATAATTTTGCTATGCTTGTTTCTTTAGTTTTTACTGTTTGTTTGCCTTAATATTATAGAATTCGAATCAGTATGGTCAAATACAAATAGTATACAAAAAAAAAAAAATTCTGCGTATCTAGATTAATTTATTTAGCTCACTTACCTCTGTGCAAAGATAACTATACGGATTCTCATCTTCTTCTTTGACACCTGCGTCATGATTATATTTTTCAGCGGAAGTAATAATGACTAATTTTTTATTTTAAACGACTGAATTAAAAGATATAAATTGTTATTTGTTGTATCAATTAATATTGTTTAACTATCTATATATTTTAAATTGAAATGGAAATACAAATATCAATTTACAATTACAGTTTAGTAATTTAGTCGTAATTAGATTTAGATTAAATCAATAATAATTATATACGTCTTTAATATATTAAATAGTAAATTAAAATAAAATTATAAAAATAAGTTGAATAAAATTTTAAATCAACATAAAACAATCATATTACATGTTTTATAAGATAAAAAATTAATACTAATAATAATAGTTATTTTCACTGAGTAGAAGGAAATTACAACGTTTTTCTAAGTACAATAAGAGATCAATTAGTCAATTACACTCTTCAAAGAAAAAAAAATACTCGCTAAGAATCTCACGAGAAAATAATATCCTTCTCTTTAAATATTTTTCTATCAGATGTATTTTTTGTACGGAGTATATTGGTCACACTAAGGTTAAAATTTACTACCTCATACATAATAACACAACCTCCGCTGCATGTTTTTCTATCATATATTGGAATGCTTTTGTTGAGTTGAGAATGCATCTAAATGACTGGAAAACTATATTTACAAGTAAATCTTAAAATTCATCATTTACTTAATCTCCAAAACACACATATATATATATAATCAACCCATGTGCATAAGATTAAAAAAAAATTGTGTTTCAATTATTTTACTTTTGTCAAAAAAAAGTCGACTCTACCCACGTTCAAGAAGACGAAAAATAAATAAAAAAAATTAATTAAAAAACTATTATGAAAGGAAGGATCAGGAATGGACATAGATATATTTATTGCTTAGTGATGCAAGCAATGACGAACAGATCGATTTACAATAAGATCCTTATAATATCCCATCACCCCAGTGAAGTATTCAATACCATAACTAAAAAACTCTTGACTTTTCAACAAAGGTAGGTATGACTTTTACTATGACAATGTTAGCAATAGATCTATCTATTTTTTATTCTAAAATTTTTGGCTTGTTGAACAATACAATTCCACGAACCACCCTCTCAATAAATAAACTATGGTTGGCTAGGGAAAATATACTACGTACCTAGTTAAGATGACAGAGGTGAAGTTACATGGATTTTGGTATAGTCCTTTCACTTTGAAAGTGAAATGGACTCTTGAGTTAAAAGGTATTCCTTATGAGAATATAGAAGAAGATCGTTTCAACATGAGTGTTCAAATTTTCCAATACAATCCTATATATAAGAGGACTCCAATTCTTGTTCACGATGGAAAACCCTTGTGTGAGTCCACAATCATTGTTGAATACATTGATCAGATATGGCCAGAAAATCCATTGTTTCCTATTGATTCTTATGAGAGAGCTTTGGCTCGATTTTGGATTAAATACGCTGATGACATGGTATGTATAATTGTTCTATTATTAAAGTAAACATGTACTTTGTTTTCTCAATATTTTCTGTTATGGAATTCCTATATATTAATTGTTCAAAGTGAAGATAATTAACATGGGTTTCAATTTTTTTAAAGGTTTCTGCAATTAGGTTACTTGCCCTTAGCAGCAACAGTGAAGAGCAAGTGAAGGCCATAGAGAAGATATGGGAGCATCTCAGAGTGGTTGAGGATCGATGCTTCAATGATCATGAGAAGAAATTTTTTGGAGGTGACACTA
The DNA here is from genome assembly GCF_000230855.2 of Cajanus cajan. NCBI lineage: Eukaryota > Viridiplantae > Streptophyta > Magnoliopsida > Fabales > Fabaceae > Cajanus > Cajanus cajan. The sequence continues at coordinate 48,297,828 of NC_138523.1, read as the reverse complement.
TTAACATTGTGGACATAGCATTTGGGTCCATGGTCAAATTTATTACAGTTCTAGAAGATGCTCTTGAAGTGAAGATACTAGAATATGAGAAATTCCCTCACTTTCATTTATGGTATAATAATTTCAAGAATGTTCCAATCATTAAAGAAAACCTCCCAGATCAAGATAAAATGCTGGCTTTTCTTAAATTTTCCAGAGAAAAGCTTTTGGGATCTTCTTAAGAAAGTATACACTCTTTTTATGTGCGTTTCATTAGTTTACACTCTATCTTGTGACATGGATTAGGGTCAATGAGTGAGAAATATCTCTCATTGGGAGAAACATATTTTGTACCATAAGATTTCTCTAATTTTAAATCAATTATTGATATTTTTTTTTTATTTGTTCTTTTATTTCCCGACTTACCCTTTCTTCCCTTTTCTCACACTATTTCCCAGTTTCAATTTCTGGACATCTCAATCCTGTGCTCCTCGTCATTGTCGTCGAGGTTCATGACACCATGCCTTCTTTCCTTAATAACAACGAAACCTTGAAACAAATTTGTGGGTTTCATTTGAAGAACTGAAACTCTAATTTTAAGTGTGTGCATGTTTATTTTATCATTTAGAAAAGTTAAACGTACGTTCAACGCAATCTACTCATATGCCTTTTTGTTTAAGTGCATGGGAATATATATGAATGAGTATTCCACAAAATGAGTTCAAAATTTTAAAAGAAAAAATAATAGGAGATACAGTAAGTAAAACCAACTATCTTCATTACATAAATCAATAACTGACTAAACTATAATCTAAAACACAAAATCAACAACTCATCATGATAAACAAAATCATAAGTCAAAAACTCAAGCAATTTAAACATTATATACCAAAACTAGAGAAACTCAATCTTTGAATCCTTTCATACCTAGCTCATTCCTTAACTTCACATCTAAAAAAATAATAATGTTCAAGTCATTCAAATTAATCTTATTCCCAAAAAAATTTTGCTCCACAGAAAATATTGTTACAAAAGGGGATACAAATTTGACAATAGTGGTAAGAGAGACACACACAATAATAATTTCAATGTCTCGAAAATTTTCAAGTGAGTTGTTAATTTATGTATTATAGGTTGTTGGTTTTACTTATTACATCTTTTTTTATCTTCAAATTTTAAACCTTTTGCTGGCAATTTTATTATTCAAAATGATTTTTTATAGCACCTTAGAACAACTAAATAAATGTTTCAAATCAAGAATATTTTATGGCATGGTTATTACCTCAAATTAGCAGTACATGATTGCTACATCGATCATTGTATAACAAAGATATTTATTAAGGAACTAAATTGAGTGATTATCACATCATTACATAATAATGATGCTTATTAAGAAACTAAGTTGAATGATTGTTGGCGAATAATAGTTGAAATAATAAAATTGACCAAATAATTGTTAAGAATTAAAAGTAAATTTCATGAAAAGATAAGGGAGCAAAAGTGAGTTTTGAAAAAATTGAAAAACTAAAAATATGATTTATAAAAATAAAAAAAAATTACACATAACTATTACATTATATACTAATTGATAATGTAACATGATTACTTACATGACCATCACATCATCATTTAATAATAATATTTGACAACAAAAATTAAAAATGTTAACAAAAAAAATAAAGACTAAAATTGATGAAACTTTTGTAAAGGAAATTTTATAAAGATTTAGAGACTAATAATTTATTTAATCTATTAAATTAAAAAGACATAAAAATGCAAGGGAAAGAGGGAAAAAAAAGTGCAAAAGTTGTTCCCATTTTGGTTTTATATCCCAAGTGCGACTTTGGAAATTATAAAGCACATATACGTGATTTTTACAACATTTTACCAAACAACGCACCTACAAATATATATGAACAATAGCCATGTGCAATTTCCACCACGCAAATAGTGACCAACACCGATGATTTGATATCATTGTTGGAACTAAATTTTTATTTTTATTTTTTTATCGACAAATGTTAATTATTAGTAATAATAGAAAAATATTTTCATGCAACTATATAGTAGAAAAAAATTATTAGTAAACAAGTTATGTTTTTTGTTTGGAGTAATAGTAGAAAATAATTTTCATGCAACTATATAGGACAAAAACATATACGACAAAAACTACGGGTAAGGCTAGAAAAATATTTTTCATTCAAAGAAAATTACATTTTTCTAAATGCAAGAAGAAATCAAGTACACTCTTCATTTATTTTTCTATTATAAGAAGAATCAATATTCACGGCGCAAATTACAATGTGAAAATACTATCCACTCATTAAATATTTTTCAATAAGATATTTTTTTTAATAAGTTACACATAGAATTTAAGATATATATATTATAGGAGAGATTTATCTTATTCTATTTAACATTTAATATTTTATATCAAATTTTAATTATTTAATCATTAAATTAAAATTTCTTGATATATAGTTTAAGTGTAAAAAATTTTAAAAATTTAAAGATCATATTTGATACTTCATTATATAAATTAAAACAACATATAAAATGTTTTTATGATTATCTACTGTACTATCCGAGCTCGAGCTCGGCATCTCAGCGCAGAATGACCTCGGACACGCGCTAGGCCACGTCAGCCCTACACTCAAATAGGTCATAAACTGATCTCGGGCCCAAGGCCCAACGAAACCCTAATCCACACAAAGGTACGTGCATTACTTATACAAGACTCACACTCTCACAAACACTAACTTTAGCATCAGAGTCTCTTTTGCAGGTACCACTCCCATTTTGGAACACCAAGCATACCAGTGAAGGAGGCTCACCAATCTTACTCGGCGGATCACCTCTACAGCAGATCTCTGGTAAGAACATCTACTAATTTGAATAAATGAAATGAAGTATCGAATATCTTTCAATTATTTTTAAGAACTAGTTAACTTAATCTATATATTAAGAACTTTTAATTTAATATTTACATCATTGAAATTTGATATAAAACATTTGTTATTGAATAAACTTACTTCATTCAATAATTCATGTTCTATATCAAATTACTATAATCCAACCATTAAATTTCAAGTTCTTAATGCATAAATTAAGTTAGGAAATTTTTACAAAATTTTAAAATTATTTGATACTTATTTCATTAATTCAAGTTGATAAATAATTATAAAAATATTTTATACGTTGATTTGAATTATGAAAATAAAGTATTGAATAATTTTCAATTTTTTTAAAAATTTGTAAGCTTAGGAGGGTGTATTGGTTTAGGATTTCATAGGATTTTAAAAAACTTTTTTTGAGTAAAAAAGTCTATTGGTATTCAATCAAGATTTTATGTCACTTAAAAACAATACAGTAGTATTCAATCAGGATTTTCAAGATTTTTTAAAGAGTCCATTAAAATCTATTGGTATTCATTTGAGACTTTCTACAACTTAAAACCAATCCATTAGTATTAAAAAAATATAGGAATTTTAAAGGATTGTTGTATTAGAGGGATTTTGATGGATTTTTTAGTGGTATTTATAAATACCAAATTCATAAAACAATTCCATCCAAACCCATAAGATTTTGGAGGATTGTTTGAAGTGATTTTTCAAGTGCTTCAAGAATTTCCAAGTGAGTTTTTCATCTTTTTTTTTCTATGCTCATGTCTTCTCCATTTTTTTTCTCTTGTTAATAATATTGCACTACTACTTGTATATAATATTGTACTACTGTTCTCATTCCATTCCCTTATTTGGTGAAACTTCTATACGTAAATGATAGTGTCATTAACTTGCTCTATTTTTCTCTCCGTTCTCTTTAATTGACTTGCTCTATTTTGGTCTATTTAATTGAGATTCTCAGTTATATAACATAGTAAACACTTGAAATTTTAACTTTTTTTATAACACTCGTCAAGAAAAGAGAAAGGTGAAAGCTAAAATTAATATATATATATATATATATATGTAAAAGATAAATTTGAGTTAAGGTTTTTGTAAGTAGAATGAGATAAGAATGGATCTTAGTTGGGGGAAGAACCCTCTCAGCATAAAAATTGTGATCTCTCTCCGTCTCTTGAATTTATTATTGTTATCATTCTTCTTTTATGACTCAACAATTATTTTATTTTATTTTTTACTATGAATTTTATTTTTTTAATTTTTATATTATTAAATTAGGATTTTTATATTTTAAAAAAGAAAATTAACATAAGACACGAGTGAATAATTAAAAATAATTAAAAATTAAAAAATTATTTTGTACCTGTAACAAATTTCATAAAAATTTTGTCCCACTATTTTTTTAATCATTTATAAAATTATAAATAAAATATTTTAAATCACAAATTATAAAATATTTGAAATGTTGTTTAGAATATTTTTTAACATATGTGGGACTACATAACTTTCTTCGTAAAGAATGTCATTATGATGAATTTCCAATTGAAGTGATGGACGAACCTTCATCTTCAACATTACTAGTTAATAAAAATCATAATTTTGAGCCTATTATTAAAACACAGGAGCAAAAGCGAAAATATATTAATGTTTGGAGAACTAATATAGCTATGAATATGTAGGTGAATTTTATTTAGAACGGCATGATATTACGAAAAAATATTATTTTTATTTATCTAGACATTATTGTTTTTTTTATTATTATATTTGACTCTTTTAAATTTGAATGTATGAAAAAAAATCTTGAATTCTTATCCTGTTTCAAAAATTTATGAAATTCTGCAAAGTTCAAAAGTCCCGCAGAATCCATTAAAATCTTAACTTAAAAGTCTTGCATAATCTATTAAAATCCTGATTGAAAGTCTTGTGAAATCCTACAAAATCTTAAAAGTCATGAAAATATTGCAAAGTCTTTTAAAATTCACAGGATTTTTTTCAACTAAAAAACTCCTTTAAAATCTTAATCTAATACACCCCCTTAATCTTTTTCCTCTCTCTATATATAAAAAGAGAGAGAAAGATAAATTGTAGTTATGATATAAGTATGAAGTATCCACCGTTAAAATTAATAACTAATTTTTATCAAAAATCATAAATGTAATCAAAATAAATATTCATTTCTCAATATAAGCTATTTTATACATAAAATCAAAATTCAAACTCAGAATAATTTAATAAAACCTCATATATATATATATATATATATATATATATATATATATATATATATATATATATATATATATATATATATATATATTACTTCGATTTGTATCATTAAACCCACTCCAATAATATTTTTTCTCTCGTATTGGAATGATAATATATTGAAAATACACTAAATGATCGGAAAACTCTATATTTACAAGTAAATTTTGAATTTCATCATTTACTACACCCCGACATACACGTAGAGATATTTGCTCTCCACCATTAATGCGTAATCAGCCTATATACATAAGATAAAAGAAATTGTGCATCAATTATTTTTCTTTTATAACAAAAAATGACTTTCCCCACGTTCACATCATACATCTTCACCTTCACACGAAAAATAAAGGAAAATCTAATTATAAAACTATGATAACGAAGGAAGAGAAATTTGGATATATTTTTTAATTAGTGATGCAAGCAATGACGAACCGATCGTTTTACCACAAGATCCTTATAATATTCCATCACCCCTAATGAAGTATTCAATACCAAAACTCAAACTCTTGACTTTCCTCAAAGGTAGGTACACTATACAATTAAGCATAAAAATATTTAGATAATTTTATTCTAAAAAGTTATGCTAATTTCTACAGCAATAGCTAACATAAAACCATATTATAACAATATTTTAATAGAATTTGGATATTTATCCTTTAATATGTTAATCTTTCATTTTTTTTAGTATTTTTACATTAAAAAATCTTTATCGTATAAATTTTTACTCTGCTAACTCATGACATGCTAGGATAAGTGCTTGCGTCATTCAATTAATATACTGTAAACCAGCAAGACAGCTTGACTTCTTCTTTTTTTTTTTTTCCAAGAAACAACACAAGAATGTTACATGGTTTTAACAAAAACTTGCACAATTAGAACTGATTAGTATATTATTTTGCGGAAGGACCGCCACCAAAGAACAAAGAAGGAAACTTCATATATAATTTTTGTAGTTTGACTATGAACATGTTAGCAATAGATACGTAACTTTGTTTATAAAATTTTGGCTTGTTGAACAAGACAGCTCCACATGTCACTCTATATAAACTAGGCTAATGTTGGCGTGGAAAAGTACAACTTAGCTATAATGACAGATATAAAGTTACATGGATTTTGGTACAGTCCCTTCTCTATGAGGGTGAAGTGGACTCTTAAGCTTAAGAATATTCCATATGAGGATATAGAAGAAGATCGTTTCAATATGAGTGCTCAACTTCTTCAATACAATCCTGTGCACAAGAAGACTCCAGTTCTTGTTCATGATGGAAAACCCATATGTGAGTCCATGATCATTGTTGAATACATTGATCAGATATGGCCACAAAACCCATTACGTCCCACTAATGCATACGAGAAAGCTTTGGCTCAATTTTGGGTTAAATACGCTGATGACATGGTATAATGTTTTTAAGAGTTACTCATAGTATATTTATTGTTTATAGTATCATTTGTTTCTTATAAAAAATAATTGATAGTAGTATATTATTTATCACACAACAATTCTCTACAACACTATTATTCTTGTTCTCTATAATTTTCATCATATCATTTTTTTTCTAATGCATATCTCTCTCGATCAATTTGTATATTCTTTTCTCGTAGTACAAAAATTTGTTAATATAAATTTAACATATAGTTATATTTTTCTTTTCCAACTTTTCCATATGTTACTATCCATGTTCTATTTAACTATAATAAAGTAATCATAATTAATTTACCTTCATTTTCACATTACTTTCTATGTGAATTGTTCAAACTTCAAAGTGACAAAAATATTGGTTTCAAATTTTAAAGGTTCCTGCGATTGCATCACTCGTTCGTTGCAGCAATGATATAGAAAAGGAGAATGCTATAGAGAAGATAAAGGAGCATCTTAGAGTGGTAGAGGATCAATGCTTTACAGAGGAGGAGAAATTTTTTGGGGGTGACACTATTAATATTGTGGACATAGCATTTGGGTCCGTAGTGAAATTTCTTGTGGTTCTTGAAGATGCTTTTGAAGTGAAGATCTTGGAATATGAGAAATTTCCTCACTTTCATTCATGGTATAATAATTTCAAAGATGCTCCAGTCATCAAAGAAAACCTCCCAGATCAAGACAAAATGGTGACTTTCTTAAAGTTTTTCAGAGAGAAAATTTTGGCATCTTCCTAAGAAAATATACACTCTTTATTATGCGTGTTTCTTTAGTTTCCACTCTATCTTGCATAGGTATGTGAGATATCAAGTCTAAATCATTTTATATCTATTTGAATAATTTTGCTTTGTAACTATTTGAATAATTTTGCTATGCTTGTTTCCACTTTGTGTTTGCCTTAATATTAAACCTCAATCAATAAATATATTCAGAGTGTTTTTATTCATACATATACTTGACCGAAATTCAGTCTTGTTATATCATATTAATAAATAAATAAAATATAGCGAAAGAATACTTTTTTAGTATATATTTATATAGAAAAGTGTTACACCGATGGTAAATATAAATTAAATTAAGAAGACATATACAAATGCAAGGGAATAAAAAAAATTGCAAATAATATTTCCCTTTTGCTTTTATACCCAAATGCGACATTGGAAACTACAAAGCAGAGGTACGTGATTTTGCTCAATTATGTTGCATTAGAGCAACTAAAAAAATTGTATCATTCCATTCAATAGAAAAATGGTTGGTGAGAGGAATATACAAAGAGGACGTGTTCCCCAAAGAATTACCAAATAAGTGAGAACGGAAACCTCGAATTTGACAGCAATAATTTATGTTAAATTATTAAGTTGGTTTTTGAATTATTTGAAAATTTTTAAATCGTTAAATTATTATTTTTAATTATATTTTTGATAATATAATTTTTAGTAATTTCAAGTTGTCAAAAACTAGCTTCAAGCTTATACTTTTTAAAGGACTTAATTAAACAAAAAATAATTTGAAAACCTATTAGAAAATTCCTAAAAATTATATATATATGCTCAATAATATAACCTATATTTTATTTTATTCTAAAATTAGAGCTTGTTGAAGTAGTAAACTTCATGGATCACCCCATATAATGATCATAGTTAGCTTTGAAGATTAGCACAATCTTCATCAATGACAGACTTCAAGTTGTATGAATTTTGGTATAATCCCTTCACTTTGAGGGTGAAATGCACCTTAGAATTAAAGGGAAAGATCGCTTCAACAAGAGTCCTCAACTTCTTGAATACAATCTTGTGTACAAGAGAAATCTAGTACTTGTTCATGCTAAAAAAACCCTATATGAGTCTATGTTTATTATTGAATACATTGTTGATATATGGCCACAAAATCCACTACTTCCTACCGATCCCTATGAGAAAGCTCTCACACAATTTTGGGTAAATATTCTAATAACTTGGTAAATGTTTATAAATTAATCACACATAAATTTCTAGCCTTTTATTTTATCATGATCATCACCATGTAGTTAAACATAACCATCGCTATAAGAAAAGTATAAATTAGCAACTGAAAATAACTTGTTTCTACTAAGCAATCAAATCATGCGTCCAATTTGGTATTTGACATTTTATTTTCTTAGCAATTGAAGTAGAGACTGAATTAATTTGTCACAACCATTTCGGTTGCTAAATTCGTTGTTGTTTATTTATTTATTCAAAATTAAAGTTTGCAACCGGAATAGCAATGGAATTAAAAAAAATGTAGCAGCCAAAATCGCATCAGTCGTTAAATATGAATTTTTGGATATAAATAACAACTAATGAAGAATCGGTCACTAAAGTTAAGAGATGTGTCTATTAACGATTGGATATAATTCAGTAGTTAAAATATTCAATATTAACTACTGATATTGATTCAGTCATAACAGTTTTTTGAATTTAGTGAATGAATAATTTTTTGTCACTAAATTTATTTTTAAAGAAAAAACTTTAAATTGATTTAAAAATTCTATACAAGTAACAAGCCATTTAAAATTATTTAATAGTTTGAAAATGACAACAATGATCTTGATGGTGATAAATTACAACCTCTTAAGCAAACATAAAGTACTAAATGACTAAACCAATTGTTTATATATATATATATGTGTGTAATTAAATTACACTTTTGATCTCTTTACAATCTTTATCCACTATTTTGGTTCCACTCTTTTTTTAATTATACAATTTTGGTCTTTTAAATTTTAAAATTATATAATTTTAGTCTCTTTTTTCAATTAAATTATAATGCTAATGTTGATTTAGATAGTACTCATACATTTTAGTTTAGAAAATGATTAAAGAAATTGACCTAATAAAGGTTAAAACTTAAAACCCTCAATACAAAAAGTAATATTTAAGCGATCAAGCTAGTTATCTTTTATAATTATAATTAAGTTGATAGTATATTACATATAACATTATTTCTTAAATTAATTATTATTTTTTAAATTTCTTACCTAATGTTAATCTAGTTTAAAATAATAAATAATACATTTATTTAATAAAAATAATACTTTTTAAATAAATTAATTTATTATTTAATATATTTGTTATATAATCTAAAATAAAATAATAAAAAATACAATGTAAAATAAATTTCAACTCCTCCATTTATTTTTTTTTCTTTTTCTGTTGTATTAGACTAATTCTCGATCTAAGAACACATTTTTTTTTCCACGTTGAGTTGCTAAGTCACCTATTGGATACTCCATTTAATTTTTGTTAGAATAGTGGATTAAGCCTAACTCAACCCTACAAAATCGGCTTGTAAAGTGAGGGTTATTTTCCACTTATAGACTATTCAATTGCTTAATCTCTAGTTGATATGGGACTTAGATTTTTCTCAATACACCCCCTCACATCCAGCACTATTGGGCTTGGTACGTGGATAAATGGTGGGTGACCCTTTTTAATGATCTAGGATTGGCGGGACTTGGATTTTTCCTAATACACCCCCTCATGCCTATGAGGGATGCATCAATGGTAGGTGGCCCATTTAAAGTGGATCTAAATGGTTCTGATACCATCTTAGAATAGTGGATTCAAGCCGATTTTATAAGGTTAAGTTAGGCTTAAAAATCCACTATTCTAAGAATTTCCAATATTTTTTTAATTTATTGATTTTTAATTAGAATATTTGATAACAAAATAAAGTAATCTCTCTTCAACATTGTTATTTTCTGTGTGATAACAAAAGAAAGTAAATTAAGTGACAAGAAAATTTTATAAGATTTTGATAAATTAGTCTTTAGTTGTTAATTTTGGGATACTATGTAGATCATGTTTATGAAAAAAAAAATATTGTATTTTATTTATTAAAGTTAATTTTATTTTAATTTCTTATAAATACTAGATGATATTTATTAGTTTTTTATTTAATGTAAAGCCTGCATTGTATTAAGGTGTCAATGATAATTTTGAATATTATTTCTATTATAGATTTTATCTTCTTCTTAACTTTAGGTTGTTGTATAGTTGTGTAAAATATTTGCATCCTATTAGTATGCTCTGATTATTATGTGATAATAATGGAGTATATGGGTGTCAATTTTTTTTTTTCTTCTAAAGATTACCGCAGTTGAAGCACTGTTCCGAAGCAACAATGTTGAAGAGAGAGAGAAGGACATAGAAAATAGTTGGGAGCATTTGAGAGTTGTTTAGGATCAGTGCTTAAGTAACCAAGAGAAATTCTTCTGGGGAGACACTATTAATGTTGTGGACTTAGCTTTTGGCTAATTGGCTCCATCATCAAATTTCTTACCATCTCTGAAGATATCTTTGAAGTAAAAGTTCTACAACCTCAGAAATTCCATCGTTTGTATTCATGGCATAATAACTTCAAGAGTGTCCCAATCATTGCACAAAACCTACCTGACCAAGAGAAAATGGTAGCTTTTGTTAAATCTCTTAGAGAAAGAACTTTGACATCGTCGTAATAAAATACTAGTACCTTATTTATTTATTTATATATATATATATATATATATATATATATATATATATATATATATGTATGTATGTATGGATTATTGTTAGTATTACCAACTTTTGTGTAAGTTTGTCTTAATATATATATTTGCCAAAGTAACAAAAGTTTGAGTTATTATTAACCAAGACATGCTCTTAAGTAAGACCTTATTTTGTCCTCCTTATAATACGTGTTCGGTGTTTCTACTTTTTATGTCATCATTAAAAAAAAAAATTTAAAAGGAAAACTTAAATAAAAGGCCCATTCTTCAAAATCCAGTTCCTTGATATGCTGATCCGTTTTATTCTTAAGTGGTTTGGGCTAGGTTCAGTATTTCGTTTTTTATGCGCAATTGGGCTCATCAATCTCATTAGTTTTTTCATTTGCAAAATCGTAAATATTCGACCATCAAAATTTAACTAAAAATATATAAAAATATTAGTTAATATATATATAAAGAAGAAGTTTCAAAATTGTCTATGTATGCTAATAAGTGTTTTATTACTAATTCAAAACAATAGCAATAAATTATATTATGATAAAAATATTTTACAAATGTAGTAAACTCACTAGAGTCAAGCCTTTAGATAGAGCAAAAGTTCAATTAGATGTAATATTTTCTTGACACTAAATGTTTTTGTAATGCAAGTTGTAAGACTCATTCCAAAAACAAAATGTTTTTTATTCTAAGAAAATTAAATCAAGTTATCTAAGAGATGTATATTACTTCTAAGTTGCTGTAATATTAAATCTGAATCACTGATGGGATATTATGGTCAAATGTTGACTAACCTTTTTGCTTGAAAAGTATTCGGGCTTATTGCTATTAATTCATTTTCAAGAAAAATTACTTTAGCTTCTTAAGATTTTTTTTAAAATATTAAATAAACTGAAATAGATATGTGCTTAAATAAACGTCTATGTTCATCCTGTGTTGCATCACTTACATGTGGAAAGGGAGAAAAATAAAACACAAATTTGTTTACGGCAAAGAGGAAGGAGACAAGTAAGTAGTCAACTACTTAGGTTGGCGGCATTTTCTGCGGTGGCTGCTGTACAAAATGTCTCGAGAGAAAAGAGAGAAAGAAAAAGTGGAAAAGAAAAAACTTTTTGCAAACTCTTTCAATATTTTATAGAATTGGACTACATTGAACAAAGATGGTCATCACCCTAATGCGAAATTAATTTAATTTAATTAATAATTTTGAAATGAAACTTATGTATACAATCGTATTAAATCTATAAAAAATAACTTTATCATTTGTAATAATTATGCTTATAAAAGAAAAGAAAAAAAGATTAGATTTTCATTTTCATTTTCTATAATTAGTTAATAGATTTAAAATTAGAAAGAGATAAAAAAAAATAATGTAAGCGATTACGACACCCGTGGAATAGTAGATGTTAATATTCCTATAATGATCCTTAAATAATAACTCATAACTTTTTTTTTTAAATGGTCTTTTCCATAAGAACATATGAGATTTATTATATTAATACTACAGCTAGTACAGAAGTTAGGAAAATCTTATCCTGAAAAATTTACTATATTAATTTTTTTTCTATACCACATTTAATTTTCTGTAAAAGATATTTTTGTTGAAATGAAGAATATTCACAGATAATGAAGTTAATTCTTTCAGGGAAACAAAACTTAAAGGTTTATATCTGTTTTTTTTTTAAGAAAATAAACATGTATGAGTAACACATACCAGGAGAGTTTATTAGTTCAATCAGTTGAGAAATATATATGAATTGTTGTAGCCTTCGATACTAAATTTGATTCTCATAGATTAAAAAAATAAACAATATATGTTGATTGTATTCTATGTTTCAAGGATTTAATTCTTCTAAAAATAACTCAAAATAACTAAATAAACTAGTTATATTAATGAAAAAATCAATGATTAATATTTTAACATGTTATGTATTTATTTGAAATATCGATAATTAATTTTCAGTAGCTAATTTATTTTCCATATACAAACAATGGCAATACCTAAACATCTCACCACTATATTAAATATAGTGGATTTCAATATCAAAATTTTGACACGATTGATGTTTTGTTAGAATGAGGTTGTCGGTTTTTAAATAAATCGAATATTTCGTCAGCCGTCACCAAGACAAATTTTTTATTTACTTTAAAAAAAAATTACACCACTATATTTTTTAATACAATCATTGTCACGATTCACGACATAATTTTTGTTCAAACTTTTGTTACCAAATAATATTTTATTTTACTACTGAAATTTGTGCTATAGATCACACTATATAAACCCTACAATAAGAGGTGAAGCTTTGGAAAACATAAGCAAGTATGACAGAGGTGAAACTACATGGATTCTGGTATAGTCCTATGACTTTGAGAGTGGTATGGACTTTAAAGTTAAAGGATATACCGTATCACAATATAGAAGAAGATCGTTTTAATAAGAGTCTTGAACTTCTTCGATACAACCCGGTGTACAAGAGAACTCCGGTATTTGTTCATAATGGAAGACCTTTATGTGAATCCATGCTTATTATTGAATACATTGATGAAATTTGGCCACATAATTCATTGGTTCCTGCTGATCCCTATGAGAGAGCTCTTGCACGATTTTGGGCTAAATATGCTGATGATTTGGTAATATTCAATTTACCTTAATTTTAGAGATAATTAAATTAAGCATACCATGTTATATTTTCTCATTAATTACTTTCTATGCTTTAACATTTCTAGCTATCTTGATCAAAGCGACAATAATATTTTGGGTCAACCTTTAAAGTTTTCTGCAGTTGTGGCCTTCTACCTTGGCAATAATGGTGAAGAGAAGGAGGCAAACATAGAGAAGGTATGGGAGCATATCATGGTTGTTGAGAACAAGTGTTTTGGTGATCAAAAGAAATTCTTCGGGGGAGACAATATTAACATTGTGGACTTGGCTTTTGGGCCCATAGTCAAACTTATTTTTATTATAGAAGATATTCTTGAAGTGAAGGTCCTGAAAGATGAGAAATTTCCTCACTTACTTTCATGGTATAATAATTTTAAGGAAGTTCCGATTATTAAAGAAAACCTCCCAGAGCACGAGAAAATGGTGGCTTGTCTCAAGTTTATTAGAGAAAAACGTTTGGCATCTTCCTAAGAAAATAGCAACCAATTTATAAGATCAAGGTGTATCTTTTCTGAATTCTGTTTGGATTTGTATTGATATAGCTGTGAAAGTAATAAAAGTTTAAGGTGATTAATGTATTTGCTTTGATATTAAGTCAAACTTCCGATTATCAAATAGGTTGCTTCTTGCAATTGAATTAGTTGACTGACTCGTATTTGCACAAGTACCATAAATATTCGCGACTTTAAATTAAAGCAAAAAAAGAAAAAACTAATCAATTTAAGAAACTATTATAAAATGAAGGATGGACATAAAATAATCAATTGCTAGCGAATAGTGACGGTAGCTACTGAATACCATCACATACGACACCAATCCAATGGTCCATCACCTAATGAATTTTCAAATACCAGAACACACTTTTCCACAAAGACAGATGGGATTACATGTACACTATACAATGTATGTATAGAAATTAGAAAACCTTATTCTAAAAATTATGCTACATAAAATATACAATAGCTATTCTTTTAAAACAATATTAACTATATTTTTTAATAGAATTTGATTATCAGTCTTCAAACAAATTATATTTTTTTTGCTCATAAAGACAAGATAGAAAAGGAGTAAGGAGAAACTAAATTTTACTGAATAATCAACCTCGAGAAATACTCTGAATAGAAGCCGAACATACCTCACTGTTCCCTGTCAATTCCTCGAAGTGCGTAATTACGTCTTCAAGTTGAGAAAACTGTATCAAATATTTTGTATGCAGTTCAGTGGTATCAAAATGATTAATTTGCCACTGGGAAAGACCGTCACTAATAATCTTTAAACCGCTTTTCAGCAATTCCACTCCTCTACTAATTCCATCAGGAAGTTTCCTTTTTTTATTTGATTGGCTTTTGTGATCAACTTCCATGATCTCACATCTCTCTCTCTCTTCAGCAATGGCTGGAATCTTTCGAATCATTTGTTTCAACACAAGACCTTCTCTCCCTAGCAGCTCAAGCTGTTCAGGGCTTGGTGCAACCGTAAGAAGAGCTATTTCCTTTTTAAGAAATTTTCCAAACTCAGCCATAAATGTTTCCTTAGTTGCCTCCACTCCTGAAACTATATCATATGAAAGGGCTGCATCCTGTGGAACAAATCTCCATAACTGATTGCAGCTAGTACCAGCAGCAAAACATGCAAATGCGGTTATTGCCAAATGAATGAGTGCCCAATGCCGCTCTTTCAAGAGCAAGTGATACAATTCCCACACAGCACAGCTCTTAGCATCATCATCACTTTCTGAAATTTCCATGTGTACAAGTCCTGCCAGGAATTGAGCCAAATGTGGTTTGCATTTGTACAAAAGGGCTGGAGGCTCAGACAAAAAGATATTTTCAATCTGTGTAATGGCTTGTTCGATATCAGTTGATTTATACACATGTTCCAAATATGAGGTGATCCCTAGAGTTTCACTGAAGAGCTGAAGAAGATGATCCTTGATTACTCTGTCTACAGTACTTTTGTAATTAGAAGAAATTGCAACCAAAAACTTAAAGGTCCTTGTATCAATATCAGATGGTCCCTCCTCAGTGCGGGGAAGACTAGTCTTAGAGCTGGCACCAATATAGTATTCCGGTTCAGTGAAAGGATAAAAGGAATTAAGTTGAAATAAAGGAAAATCAAGTCCATAGGTAAAACATTCAGATCAATTGAAACATGCATGTGAGAGATCAAACTCAAATCTGATTTTTGCTTCCAATATTTAAGGAGTCTTTGATATGAAGACAGAATAAATTGTCCAGAACTAATCAAAATCCTTTTATGTACATGTCCATATGTGCTGTTCTGTATGCACACCATACAATTAACAATGAGACAATAACACAAATTAATGGCAAAAATGGTATGAATGTTGTGTTTTTAATGAAGGTTATACGTCATATATTCAATTTTGACTTATAATAATCCAAAAATTGATGAAATGTAACAGAACCGAAATACTTACAGTGATTGCAAAGAAGCAGAAAGAATAAAAACTGGAACACCAAACAAACCAGAGGAGCATGCAACCAATGATGCTTTATCAAAGTTGTCTATGAAGTCAAAATAATCAGACAAGATTTTTTTGATGGAATTTTTTTTGAACTCATCTGTTAGTAAATCAAGTGAAAAACCTTCCATGAACAGAGCCAAACAAAAAATTGATGACAACTGCGATCTCCCATCACCAACAAGAGACATGTACACCTCGTTAACCATTGATTGTGAAACACAGTTTAAAAGCATGCATATTGATCTTGCCAACTTTCTGAAGGAAGAACAAGGCAGGAAAACTGAGTCTGAGGATGCCAGCAGCTTAAGTAATGAACATAGTTTGCTAAGGATGTTGTTTGCCATTTGTGTTTCAGCATGTCGGAGCACAAAGCACCAGCATTCCATCACAATCTCCCAGCATAGAACGTGAGGATGAAAGAAATTCTCTAGTAAGAAAGACTCCAAACCCTCCCAGGCTGTGCTCGAAGAGATCACAATCATGAAGGTTTTGAATGCTTGCAAGAGGGAAGTAAACATAGGATTCCACACCAGTTCTGCTGTTTTTCCAGAGCCATACAATAAAGGAAATCGTAAAACAAGTATGTGAGAATAGACATCTTCCTCAACTAAAATATCCAAAAACCAATGGAGCTTCTGAGTAATTGCTACTTTCACATCTTCATCAAGCCCGAGAGAATATCTGAGGAAGTTAATAAAAAGTACAACCCGACCAAGCATTAGTATTTTTGTTCTGTTCATACTTTCACAACTATTGCAAAAGATATCATTGACCCATGCAAGATTACAATCACTAAAGGTTGCACAATCGAGGTCAGAATGAGAATCCCCTTTATTAATTAACAACCATTCTAGCACCTCAAGCTTCTGTTCCAGTTTCAGTTCATGAGAATTTAGCAAAGATAATAGCAGATCCAATGTTGTTTCCTCCAATAATTCGGTAATTACCACAGAAGCACAATTCAGAAGGTTTTCATTGCTTACAAAAATCCAAAAGCATGTGATTTTGAGAACACACAGTGCAATTTCCTTGTACACTGTACAGGCCTGATGAGGATACAGTGAGCATATTTTAACAGCATTAATTAGGTAAAATTTCACTGGGACAAAGATCCTTTTAGCTTCAGTTACAGAAATGGCTTCATTCAGTGATGAAGACCAAACCTGGGCAGCACATTTCAGAGGCTCCAATATCAATTCAAGCAAAGTTAACACTATATTTGCTACGTTCACTTCTGTAAAATGTCCACCACCAATTTGAAGCAAAGAAACGACACCTTTCCAGGAGACATTAAGAATATTGACAAAATTGCCACCTTCATTTGCAGCAACGACACCAATATCAGACAGCTTTTCTATTGCACATTTTGTTATGTTGATAACATGGTTGACAGTGGTAGGCTTGTCAAGCCTCAACCATTTTTCATCACTGCCCTCCCAGTTTGCTAATTCAGAACGTGCCTTGCACAATTTTACCACAGCATCAATGACCATGTGTGCAACCTTCAATATTTCTGATCCAAATGATTGAAGTTTCTGCTTAGGGGAATAAAATAGCTATGCTTAGTGTTGAAAGAAAGAAATGCATGTGCAAGAGAGGCTAAAACCGTGAGTCTTGACTACACAGTGGAATCCATTTTATATAGGTTTAATGCAACAAATACAAATAAAAATAGGAAATAATATTCCCATTTACATGATTTGATAGACCTATAAACACAAAGATCCTAATTAACTAAGAAAAAAAACTATAAAATAAAAAATAAATCCTAACATATCATCTAGAATACTCTAAAATAGTCTAATATAAAATTTTCCCACATTGTCAAGCTTTTTTTAGAGAGGAACATATTACCTTAGCATCTGATATAGAATCTTTAGTTAGATTTAATGCTTCTGAAATGAAGATTTCAACAATGTCCAGTGATTCCTTGTCACGAAAATCAGAGGATTTCAACAAATTTGAAAATGTTGATGCAGAAAACCTTAGGATCTCCAGTAGAAGCTGCATAACATGAAAATAACTAAGTAAAAATTGATGTCACTAGGAAAATTATCAAATGAATGTTCCAATCCAAGAAGGCTGAAACCAAGCAATTCCTTCAAGAGCTTTAAAAATCAAAAGTCTTGTGCTTTTTATTAAGATCAACCACATTTTCTATCACCACCATTATATAACCAATACCACATAAGAAAAGAATCTGTCAACACATTGGAGTTTCGACTGTTCAATTCATATTCAAGGGGCTTCAGAATATTGGAAAAGTGACATGTGAAGGGTGCTATGTTTGTAGACTGTAGCTGAGCATTGCATTTGTCCAGCAAAATAATAATAATAATAAAAATAATAATAATAATAGTAATAGTAAAAGCTTTCATCAGGAAAACTCATGAAATATATCTTTTAGGATTTCTGCTAATAATTTACTTTCCCATGCTCTGTGCTTATCAGGAAAACTCATGAAATATATCTTTTAGGATTTCTGCTAATAATTTACTTTCCCATGCTCTGTGCTTTTATCAGCACGTGCTAGGCCAGCTACTCAATATTTCATCAATAATGACAACCAGTGAGTAGTGAACAGTGATTGAAAATTGAGTTGAGACTAAGACTACTCAAGTTTTCCTCTCACTGTTTTTCTGTTGTCCTTCATTGTCCAATGTTACTTCAGATAAGTAATCCTCTTGAGCATGTTGCTATATTGCATGGCCAGAAAAAAGAAATATAGCAAAAAAGAAATAGAGAAACATAATACAAATATTATCTCTTATTTCCCTGCTTAGATCAAAGAAAACTCACATTCAATTATATTTGTCCAGCAAAGGCATCTCTTAAATATCTACTTTTCATGGTTTTGGGGAAATAACAATATATACTATTATTGAGTGATAGAGAGAGAGAAAAGAGAAACAGAAAATTTGTAAAATGTGTAACTGATTCTCATTATTTGACAGTGGAGCAAAGTGACTTATTTATAGAATAAAGACACCTATAACAAACTAACCACCCAAGAGTCAGTTTTATAACTGCTCTTTTTACAGTTCACTCACAAATATTAAAGATATGAAAAAGGAATTTGCAAGAGTTACTTATACTGCTAGTAAAGGAGAGATCAAATCCAAAATACTAATCAAGAGGAAAATATACAGAACGATATAGAGGAACTATTAAAAACATACAGCCAAGTAAGAAACATTTTCTTTTTAGTAAAGGTAAAATGCTTTTGAAGGATTATTTGAGAGTTCGGTCTATGACAAAGAACTACTACCTGGTAAAATACATTGCTATGTTCATCTTCCTGAGATTCTTCTGTTGACAAGAGGCTCATCTTCAGATGCTTGGCACACCAGACACAGGCCTAACAGAGAAATTGTGATACAAGAAAATACATATCTTAGGAGATGTATAAGTCTTAAAGGATTAGGAAATAAACGGTACGGATAAAGAGAAAGCAAAAGAAGAGACAAGAGATACCTTGGCTCCAAGAGTGAGAATTTGTGGTAAGCAACTTGATAGGTTAAAATCTATATACCTCAAAGCCACTTGCATAATGCTTCTATTTAGCATGCACTGGGTCACATCCAAACATGTGAAGTTCTCCCAAAAAGTCAAGCTTGCTGTTAAGGCGGAAGCAATGAAGCAGACAAGTAATAGAGTTCCAAAATAGCATAAGAGTATGATGATAGATAAGGTCGTGAAGTTTCTTTATCAAGTTATCCGGCTCTTCCTTATTCTTAAATTCAAACAACAATTAATGTAAGTTTTATGCATATTTCTTGAATTTCCGTGAATCTTAAATTTTCAAACATGAGCGATAATGAAAATCATTAAAATTCTCAGTAAGCACTTATAAGAGAAAAAAATTTATAAAAAAAAAATGAAATAAACTTCTCCAAAAAGCTAAAACTAATATATACACTCGTAAAAGTTCTCTCATACTAACTTACCTAAAATTTAACATGCGCAGAAATTAATATTAACTTGGTGGAAAAATTCATTTCGCTTTTTCTTCTTATTTTCATCTTCTAGTAGTTCTTATGAAAAAATTTCTCCAAACATCTCCAAAAATAATAAGGAATCTAACTAGTAAACATGCTACGAGTTAATTTATTAGAAAGTTCCAACGGAGTTTGCACGAGTTTTGAATTAACAAGCATGGATTAGGGGATTGGGGAAAAAAATCAAACAAGGATACTACGAGGCAGTTAATGACGGAAACATGATCGGACTCGGACACATTCTTCAAGTCTATGCGTCCGAGATCGGTAAACAACTGAACGCGTTCCTCGACAACCTATACATAAAACCCTAAAATCTGAGTATACAGTGACAGAGTATTGTATGCAAGTAGAAACAGAGATAATAAGAAGGAGAAGAAGCTTGCCTCGGAGGATTTAATGGCTACGATTATTCTATGGATATCGGTGTTGAAGCTACCTTCCACCATTTTTCTCACACTGCAACAAACTCACTCTCTCTCTTCTCTTTTCTGTGTTCTATTTTTCGGATTTTCATATATCCATTTTCGACTCTGTGTTGTTTTGTTTGGCTTGCAGCTTTTCCCGCCAATGCTAAACTAAAGCGACTTGCGAGCGATTATTTTCTTTTCTGGTTTCCCCCTGCTCCCAGCACTTTTTACCTTCTTATTTTTACTATTAGGTCATTAAAAATTAAAATTAAAATTAAAATTATATAATAAAATATATATTGATTTAATTTCTTTAATTATTTTGAGTTTGATAAAAAATATTAATTTTTTAATAATAAAAAATATAATAATTTATTAAAGTGGTTTATATATTAATTTAAATTTTTCGTTACTAACAATTTAATGAAACTTCATGTCCTTACAAGCTTTTTCATTTTTATATTAGTTGAAAAGTTACTCGATTGTAGTTATTTTTCACAAGCATTTTTAGGCTATTTTCTTTACTAACCGGAAATTTATTTGATTTTATTAATTGTATTTGGTAAACCAGCTTTTTTTAGTAGCTAGTGGCATTTGTTATACATTATCTCAAATTTTTTTAGAAATTATAATTTCTAAGTTTTTATATTTTATTTTACTTTTGTTTTTAAATATTTGTTAAAATTTCTTTTAATTTATGTATATAGGTAGGGCTTAATTTATTTCTCTCTTTTTTTCTTTCTCTTCTTATTAACAAGAAAAGGAATTTATTTTGCTTTTGCCATTTTTTCTATTTAATATTATATTACTTATTCAGTCAAAAAAATATTATATTGTTTATTTTAACCATTATAGTATTTATAATATTTATCTTATTATTTTAATATTATACTTTAAGATATTGATAATGATGATAAGTTTACTTTATTTCTTATATTATTTTATGAATATATTTTTAGATTACATCATTGCACTATTTATTTAGTCATTATACTATTTACATTTTTTTTTCTGTTATCAGATAAAAACCTTTGAAATTACTCTTTCTATTGCCATAATTTTTTTTAGTTTTTATTTTTTCTTCTTTCACTTTTTAAAACTACTCTTTTGCAACTACTTAAATATTGTTCATTGTTCACCCTCTTATTATTAACTGTTTATTTTAAAAAAATTAAAAATATATAGAAATATTATTAAAAAATTTGCGCTAATTATTATTAACATAATGAAAATAAGATGTCTACTTAGACATATGCTTTTTTTTATTCTATTTTAAAGTCGATTGGGGACATTTTAAAATATAAAATAAAAGGAATAGCATAATACATGTACACGTTATACCTTGTGAAAAAATATAACGACTGAAACTAAAATAAATAATTTAAATCAAAATTAAAGAGATTAAAATTATTTAAAAACTAAAACTAAAATATGTCGAAAAATATATTTTTCTCAATAAAATAATTTTAATTTTTATATAAAAATGTCATATAAACATGTTTATTTGTCATTTTATATTTATTGATTTTTTCGACTGTAACGACCCAGCTGGTCACTACACACTGCACAGCACACTAGAAACACCACACAGAAAGGAACAAGTGTATACATATAGGCTCTATAATATATACATATACAAATTCCAAATTTGGATAGAGTTAAAGTGTTCAAAATACAACAAAAGCCACTACACCGAGTAGCTAAACACAAAACATCTAACAGCTCAGCTCCGCCTTCCAGCTGAAGACTCACCACAACCACCAACCTATCTCTGCTCTGCTCCCATACATAGTATGATCACTATAGTCCAAACATAATGGAGACAACAAAGGGTAAGCTAGTGAAAAGAATTCAACATACATATACAGCAATATGATAGTAAACAGCTACAGCTTATACTACACCACAGCATTCAACAATATCAGCACCCGCAAAGCGGCAATATCAGCATTGCTTAGCAGCAATAACAGCACCACTCAAGTGGCTATAACAGCACCGCGTAGCGGAAATAACAACACTGACTTAGCGGCTATAACAGCACCACAATAGTGGCTAATAACAGCACCGACATAGCGGCTTGAACAGTACCACAAAGTGGCAAATGATCAACATACAGCTCAGCTAACACAGCTCACAACACAGCACGACATATCAGCATACAGCACAGCCAAGTAGTATTCAACACAGCTTACTACTCACAACTCAGCTTATCATTCTATAGCATAGCAATACTATAATTCAGCATTTTAACATCATCAATCACAGCCCAGCTCAGCACAGCAATATACATCTTATTACAGCTTAACAACATTCTTCAGCATTATCATCTAGTCAGCACAGCATATTCATCAATTTTAGCTTAGTTCAGCATTAAACAACATTTATTTATGATTTCAGCAAAATTTAACAACTATCAGCATATAAATCATCATCATCATACGCGCCCGGCACACTCATGGTCGCGCCCGGCGTGGCACAACCAGAGAGCACCAGGGGCCATCGCGCCCGGCGCAAGAGTACTCGCGCCCAGCGTGACCCAACCAGAGAGCCCAAGGCTCTCACGCGCCTGGCACAATTCAGCTTTGCGCCCAGCGCATGCCCAGGCAGAGACTCCAGGGAGTCTCACGCGCCCAGCGTGGCCTAACCCGCGTCCAGCATGGGCAAGACATAAATTTACTAAGGCCTCGCGCCCAGCGCAATTCTAATTGCGCCCGGCGCCCTCCTGGCAGATACTCCTAAGGAGTCTCCGCGCCCAGCGAGACTAAACACGCGCCTAGCGCAGTGCCAGAAACCTTAAAACATGTTACAACCGATATCGCGCCCGGCGCAGTTCAAGTCAGGCTCGGCGTGGGCCATCCAGAGGCTCACATTTTCAAGCTCGCCCAGCGCACACACCTTTGCGCCCGGCGGGCTTGCCTAAATGAAGCCCCTAAAGGTCACGCGCCCCGGCACAAAGAACAGTGCCCAGCGCGAAGCTCAGCAGCAACTTCCCCAAGTTCGAAAATTTTGACGAAAACCTACAAAAATTACCAGAAAATCCACATGCAAACGGTTCAAAGTATCACATTTTCAGCAAACATCAAGAAAAACACCTCATTTTCAACATGCAACTACAAATCCAAGAAAACCCCAAATTTCTCCAAAAACTCCGAAAACCCCTAAAACCCCATTTTCACCACATTAGCCAAGAACCATCAATCATCAGCAATCACAATGAGTCCCTAGACCCATTTTTAGCCAAAACGCAGCAAAAATCTAACTTCCCTTACCTCGGTTCAAGAATCCGAGCTCCAGGACGAAGAAGACGAAAAATAAAATGGAAACAAGCTAAAATGGAGATCAACGGGGATGGAGAACTTCAGCTAGCCTCCCACTACAAATCAACACCTTCAACCAAGGTCCCCCACAAGAATCAGCAAGTTAAAAAAAATGGGGAAAGGAGTAGAGAGAAATGAGTGAGAATCCAAGAAAAAGAAAAGGAAAAAAGAAAGGACCCCACATTCACAAATAATTTTATCAAACAATTGCAATTCAATAAGTTAAAGTAAAATTTTGAGCTAACTTTTTAACTTTAAATTAGTTTGTCAAAAATGACTTATAATAAGTTTATAGTAATTTTTCTTTGAGAAAAAAGCATATGCGATATTTTAATTTCACATTTGATGGTACAATTAATGTAATCAATTAAATAGTATGTTGTCAATGCATTTATAGATAAATGTGTTTTTTCCATCATAGTTTAGGCACAATCACACAAGGTATTTGTAGATTTTATCTGTAACTAACATTTGTCACATATCTTAGTTGATTATTTTTAGTAAAGTATTTTTTTTTATCCAGAAGACTTAACCTGATCTGTAACATTTTATAACATATTGTTTCAAATAACATTTTAGCTTTTATTTTCTCATAGTTGTTATTTTTTATTCTTAAACTCTATTAATTTTTGTGACCTTTTTTAACATAAAATAGAGTTTTTTATTCTATTTTAAATGTCACAACGACAGAACCCATTTTAAGGCTATGAATGGGCCAATGCTAACAACTCAAATGACCTTTGGCTTGGAAAATCTACAAATCTCATTGAATAAAATTGATAGAATTTCTTTGTATCTTCAACATCTCAAAGCTAATAATCACATGACAAGCACTCAGTGTAGGCAGATAAGATTCATCAAACTAAGTTAATAACTTCCATGAGTTATCAAAACAAATATATTAAACTATAACATATTAAGCCCAATGAATTGTATGCAATGAAAATTCACTCTTATTTCAATAATTAAAATTTACACTATATGGAGTAAAATCAAATACTAGTCATCACATAAAAGGATTATCAAAGAATGACATTTACTATATCATCAGTAAAATTATCTAATATAATCACCAATTTTTAAAAAAAAATTCAATTAAATTATAAACGTGAGTTCATTCATAATATAATTTTGCATATAATATAAAATAAATCTTAACTACTAAAAACAAAATAATTTAATCAATTATATCACTCTCATTATCATAAGACTGTAAATATAGAATTACCTAAATCCTAATCAACAATCTCTTAAAATTTTGCCATATAAAAGAGCATGATGACATGGACTAGGCAGAGGAGGAAAGAATTTGGAATGTTATGAGATGAAAGTTGGGAGAGTAGCCCCTCGTTTTGGTGCACTCTGTCTCTGTCCATATTCTTACTGCGCTATTTTAAGCAAATACTGTCCTCCGACATCTTCGTTGGGAACTCCGAGCCTCATGGAACGTTTTCCTCTTCCTCTCTCCTCTCAAACAAACTTTCTCTCCCCTCTCAACATAAACCAAACTCCAACTCCCTTTTTTCTCTTTTGGGTTCCTCCAACCCTACCCCAAAACCTTGCATTCCCCGTTCAACATTCTTCAAACCTCTTTTCTTCACTACATGGACAAACAAAAAGGTACCCATTTTGCAAAATCATTCTTTTATTATAATTCTGCAACACTTTTTTTTTATTTTCTTCTTCCTTTTGTTTGAAATAAAAAAAATGGTTAATGGGTTACTTTGTATTTTGTTGTTCCTGTGCCTACCGTTGCAGGGTTGAAATTCTTAAGTTCCTTTATGGAACTAGGATGCAGGCATGTATACAAGAAATAGTATGTGATCATGGTGATATCAATGGCGGTGGAGAACATTCCTGTTCTTTGAATGATTGTTAATGGAAGGATTGTGTAGAATACCCTGAAAATTTGTTGGTTCTCCATCATAAGTATACAAGTTTCTGTGCCGACTTTAATTGTTCTCCATCATAATTGTTTTTCTGAATATGTGGTTAAGACAGGGGTCGATGTCATATGAGAAATTGTGAACTCTTTTGTGTTAGATAAGTTGTTTGCTGGAATATTAAGGATAGAGGATTTATCTATTTGACTTTGTGTTTCGAAGTTAAACGTGGATAGATGTCGAGAATTCAATGCTCTAGTGCAAAAAGTGGTTATATGAAACTAACTATATGATCATTCACCATGAACAATGAGGGTCCCGGCATTTCAGGCAAGCATTATATAGATGCATTGAGTGTTGGTTTTAGTGACAAAATCTCTTCTGATAATGATGTAGACAATGTATGTCTACAGACGGGTGAAGAGTTTTCGTCCGAGTTCTTACGTGATCGGGTTGCCTTAAGGAGATTTCCTATCATAAGTGATGCAGACCAGCATCTGCCAAAAAGGTTGGATCTTAATATTAGAGATAATAATTATGAGCTGGTTTATGAGGATCTAAAGCAGGTTTTGGGGCTAAGGAGAACAGATTCTGATAATAACTCAGATTTGTCCGATGTTGCTTTAGCCAGAGGATATGCTACTGAAATTGACAACAGGGCTTGCCCTAATAATTTGAACAGATACCATCGTGAACTTGGTGGTTTCAGACAAGCTTCCGATACATTTTCCAATCAAGTATCAAGTAAATTTTCTGAGGGAAATGGTTGTGAGCAAGTTAATTCGGGATCAAATACTCCATCTATTTATGTCATTGAGTCTCCTCATTCATGCCGTCCTCATGGATCAGTATTGTCAGATGGTTCTTTCTATAAGAAGATAAAGTTTTTGTGTAGTTTTGGAGGTAGAATACTACCAAGGCCAAATGACGGGAAGCTCAGATATGTGGGTGGAGAGACGCGGATAATTTCAATCAGGAAGAACATCACGTGGGAGGAACTTATGAAGAAGACTGCTGCTATTTGCAGTCAAACTCACGTTATAAAATACCAACTTCCTGGGGAGGATCTTGATGCTCTTATATCTGTTTGTTCAAATGAGGATCTTCATCACATGATCGAGGAGTATGAAGAACTTGAAAGAGCTGGAGGCTCTCAACGATTGAGGATTTTTCTCATACCTTCAAATGAATGTGAGAGTCCAAGTTCTAATGAAGCAAGAGTCAATCAGCCAAGTGATGCAGATTATCATTATGTTGTTGCTGTTAATGGCATGCTGGATCCAAGCCTGCGAAAGAACTCCAATGGGCCAAGTTTGGCATGCCATACTAGCCAGTTTGGAAATACATCTGATTACAACAGTCTACATTTCCATAGAGAATCATCTACATCTACATTTGCTTCAGAGATGAAGGATTGCTCCCCAACCTCTCCAAATCTGGCAGGTATACTCTCAAAACCTGGTCCTCAGTTTTTAACAGCCCTGAAGGTAGCAGGCAAGTCATTCAATCAAATGCCTCATTTATCTCCCATTTTCGAACAGTCCAAAGATCCCAATTTACAGATATTTATAGACAAACCACATAATGCTATTAATGAAAGCATTAATCCCTTTGTCGTGGAAGAAGTTCCACTTGACAAACCTTTGTACGAAGACAACACCAATTATGTTGATCCAGTTGCATACTATAAAAATTTTGCACAAGGGCCTACATGTGTGAATTACCAACCTAATAATCAAAATATAGTGGAGTCTGACCAGATCAGGAAGCCTAATGAGAATCTTCATCTTCACAGACGGATCAAAAGTAATGAGTTAGTCTCTTCTGCAGTATGTAATCTAACTAATATAAATTTTGAGAGACCTTTGGTTACCAATGAAGGTTCGTATCATTTTAACAAGATTCTCTCTCATCATCATGAGTCATCAAGTTTATTCTCAGAGTCTGATTTTGGAGAGGGATCTTGTTACAGAATGTTGCATGCCTGTTCTAATTCGACACTTAAGGAGAATGATGAGAACTATAAAGCTCCCTTGCAATTTCCTCTTGGTGTAAAGAGAGACAACTTGCCATCACCAAAAAATTCAAGTTCTTTAGAAGAATGTTCCTTACAGCCTGGAGAGATAATTGATAGGAAAGAACACTTGTCTAAGTATCAAAATTTTCCCATTTTCGGAAGGACCGATAGTTATAAGAGAGTGTCAGAAATCGCTAAAGAGAGGTTGCAACGTGCAGATAAAAGCAATGATTTCTTTGATGAAAATATTGGAGCTATGTCACAAGACAATGCCATAGATTTAAAACACATACAGTACATCTACTCCCCACATGGTGTTTGCTCATCTTCACCAGATTTACAAAACAGTGAATGCGATGTATCTACTGCATCATTTATCCCTTTAGAATCCCCAAGAAACCCGAGGGGGCAACCACATGGTCTACCATTAGACAGAACTACTTCTGAGTTATCCATGAGGAGCCAAAAATCATCCATTCATCACAGGTATTCTATGTCAGAGACAAAAGACAGTCAATCACTTCTCCCTGGTTCTTTTGAGTTACGACATATTGAATCCCTTACTGACAAAGAATCCACACTACCTATCTCAGTAAGTATATCTCTTTTGAATTCATGGAATCATCTGCAAACTTGCATTGCATATAATAATGACAGCATTTGCATATTGCAATTCAGTATATGGACATGGACTTTTCTTCCCTAAGGGAGGTTGTTATCCCTGTTGAAGATCCTGCATACTACCTGCATCAAAAGGGAGAAAACACAGTCACTAAGAATCAGTCTTCCGAATATATCACTGAATTTCGTGTTAACAAGCTAGTGCCAGAATCAGTGACTGTTTTCAAGGGACCAATGGATATTTCTTCAGGTATCCAGTCATCCTTAAAAGTTGTCCCAAATGTAGTTGAAGAGGCTGAAGTTGAACCTACATATCCTGAAAAGAAAGGGATAGAATGTGATAATCCAGAATCTGAAAGTAAGGTGAGAATCTGCACATGAAGTTGCTGTTTATGGTTCAGGATAACTAATTATATAATTGACGTGTGATTCTTGCCTACGTTGATAGCATGCAAAATCTGATAGTGGAAACTTCAATGAGCTTACTGGTGGTAGAGCAACTTCTGAAACAGAAGCTGAAATCTATGGTTTACAGGTGAACCTTTTCAGTTTGGTATATAGATGAAAATTATTATTTCTATCTTCAATTTTATCATGAATGCTCAAATTTCATTTAATATTACCTTGTTTGTAAAAAGATTATTTCTTTCTCTTGCCTCTGTTTTTGATGAAATGATCTGCTGACTATTTTTCAACACAAGAATGAGTATAAATGTTGTGCGATCTAAATTGTATTGATATTGAATTTCAGAAATATGATGTTTACTACTAAAGAGTGATATTTAAGTCTTGACTACTTGTCTACTCTGTTTAAGGATAGATAGTTTTCTCAAAGCTATTGTTTTGTTTTGCCTATGGATTCTGATACTAATACAGTCAGTCTTGCCTATTCAGTTTTTTTTTGGGAAGGGCATTAGGGGAGGGATGTTTCACTGGTCTTAACAAAATCAGTAGGTCCTCAGAAAGGTGGTTGGACAGAATTGTTGGGGAGGGGCTCGTCTGCTTAGCCAGAAAAAAACTTTGGTGGATTCTTTATTTTCTTAAGCTTGAGAAAATTGGCTTTCCTTAAATTGTTTGTTGTTATTTGAATCAAACTGTGTTTCCTTTCATTTAGAGGTGTAATGATATTGACTTAATTGGCCAACCTGTTTAACTTTTTGGCTGGATTTTGTTTCCTGAGGTTTTAAAAAAAGCCTTGCATTGAAAAGGAGGTTGCTCATTGTCTGCAAGGTCATGTTTAGGCCAGAAAGAATGAACCTATCCAGCCTAGCCAGTCTCATTTATCTTGAAATTTTGTTGAACTGTGTTTTCATGGGGTTAAAAAGAACCGGCCCTAAATGCTTATCTTAGCCATAAAAAGAGGTAGCTGGCTTGAGCTGGTCAAGGCCCATTTGCCTGATAAAACCGTAAAGAGTGGAGCTGTGTTTCCTTGTATTAGAAAATAAAATTGGCTTGGCTCAAAAAGTTTGTTGCCACTTGCCCCTTTACAGACTAGTGGCCAAACTGAATGAGAAGGTTATATGTTGGAAACTCAGAAACTGTCTGACCCTATCATATATGTGTTTGTGTGTGAACAAATTATATTTTCATGAACATTTTATATTACAAAATGGAATCAACATAGTTATAAATTATATTGCTGTTGAGTGTTAATCACTTGAAAACTAATGTCTTCTTTCTTCTTTCTTTCTTTCTTTTTTTTTATAATTTTTTTTTACTTTACTCTCCTCGAAGCTGTTTTAATAGGATTAGAAGAAGGCAAATCAAAACTCACATTTATCTATGTTTAAACTAGTGCTTCATATGTAAAAATGCAGAATATTGAGAATGATGATCTTGAAGAACTGCATGAGTTAGGATCTGGAACATTTGGAACTGTTTATCACGGAAAGTGGAGGGGAACAGATGTTGCAATTAAAAGGATAAAAAGTAGTTGTTTCTCTGGTAGATTGTCAGAGCAAGACCGGTTGGTAGGTACCCATAAATTATTAGTTAAATTAGCCAGTATCATTTATATAGTTTACCTCTCAAATTTATGCTGTACAATTGCCTGTATAAAGTTATGCATGGAAAATTACCTCCATGGTAAATTAGGAAATAAGTTTCATTGATTTGGAAAATCTCATTTTTCTGGACATTAGGGTATATTTACATAAAATCCTCTTGTTTGACAATGTTTCTCTGCCATATGCTTTCTGCATCTGTTTCTGCAGACTAAAGATTTTTGGAGAGAGGCACAGATTCTGTCAACTCTTCACCATCCAAATGTTGTGGCATTTTATGGGGTAGTTCCAGATGGTCCAGGTGGAACATTGGCAACAGTAACAGAATATATGGTGCATGGGTCACTAAGGAATGTTCTCATGAAGAAAGAGAAGTAAGCTAACCTACACATTAAACTTGCTAACTGTTAACTAGATTTACAATTTACCACTCTTGCTAAGTTATGCTTTGTGCAGAGTGCTTGACCGTCGTAAAAGGCTGATGATTGCCATGGATGCAGCCTTTGGGATGGAATATTTGCACTTGAAAAGGATTGTTCATTTTGATTTGAAGTGTGATAATTTACTTGTCAATCTCGGTGATCCCGAACGACCTGTATGTAAGGTATTTTGTAACAGAAACAAAAAAAAAATTTCTTGTGATTTTAAACAAGTTATGGTCCTAAACATTTGTTTTCATGATAAATGAAAGGAAAAGTTCAAAACTATGGGAGTCAATTTACTGTTTTATATTACTTGTTAAGTTTTTCCAACTATTGTTACAAATTTAATCCCAATTGTTATCCAACTTACATACTAAATATTAGCTTTTCTCATTTTTCTATATCTGTTTAGTAATCTGTATTTTCTGGATATCTTTCATTTTTCCCTCTAGAAATTCTGTTGAAAGAAAATTATTGGAATAACCTCGTTGGTGGATGTCTGATATATAGGTTGGAGATTTTGGCCTATCCAGAATTAAACGCAATACACTTGTTTCTGGTGGTGTCAGAGGAACCCTTCCATGGATGGCACCTGAATTACTGGATGGTAACAGTTGTAGGGTATCTGAGAAGGTCAGAAACTTATCTGTCTTTCTGTCTTGTTTACTTTGATTTTTACCGAGCACTTGCAGGTGGACAAAGCATTTAGTGTCTTGGAGAATGTAATATTGAATGCCGGTCTATTCTTGTTTCTTGTAGGTTGATATTTTCTCATTTGGCATTGCAATGTGGGAAATCTTGACTGGGGAAGAACCATATGCTAACATGCACTGTGGCGCTATCATAGGTAAGGTTTTGTTGCATAACTATAACCTCTAGAGATCTTTTCTGTCATGAATGTGGAAGTTGCTTATTACAGGCATCTGTAGTGTATTTTGCTATTTAGCCTTAATAAACACAATGCTTATTGTAACCTGCCCTACACCCCCACAACAAAAAACAAAAAATAAAAAATACATTTTTGATTTGCTTCCATTTCAATCGTCTGTTTTGGAGAGGAGGGGGGTGGGGGGTTGAACCACTTTTCCGTGCTAGAACATATGTGAAGTTAATTTTTTTCAATAAGGGTCTTGGTGTATAGGGCATCACAATAGAGTTATGATATTCCAACAAAGTTGGCACCCCAAATCAATAGTAAACAATTTTTTTACATTTGATCCTTAAAACTTACTAGGAAGTATCAATTTTGCCAAGCAAAGATCCCAAAACTTCATTAAAATTGTCCTCCTGATAAATTATTATAATATACTTATTAGGTTAAGTTACCCTTTTAGTTCCTATAGTTAACAACATCCCATTTTAGTCTCTATGCATATCATTTTTGTTCTCTTTTAGTTCTTGTTGTCTAATTTTATAGGGACTAAAAAGGAAAGTTTATGAAAATATAAGGACTAAATAAGAAAGTTTATGCAACTATAAGAACTAAAAAGGAAAGCTTATGTATATAGAGACTAAAAGGAAAAAAAAATGGTATGCACATGTGCTAAAATAAAAAAATTTAATTATATAACTAAAAGATAAGGTTTATGAAACTATAGGACCAAAAAGGTAATTAAACCTATTTACTATAGCTTTTATTCATACACGTTTCACTTGTTCTTTATTAAAGTACTACGTATAGTCATTTTATCGCTCTCTTATTTATATCAGCTAGATCATTATGGGCTTTTGATGCACCATTATATGTTCTTCCTTATTGACATCATAAGAAGTGGAAAAGAATAAAGATACATTTGATTTGCCAAACAAGCCTAGCCATGAGAACCGTATCATTCTTGTCCTAAGAGAAAGATACTCCATGCTATTGAACTTGTATATGCTCCAAGACTTGGGGTCTGTTTGAATAAATTTTTCCAGAAACACTTCTAATAGTAAAAAATAGGAAGGAAAAATAAAATATAAGTTAAAATTAGTTTATGTATAAATTAATTTGTGGGAGTTTTTTCATATTAACTTCTTCAAAATCTTACTTTTAACTCATGCATAAGCTAATTTTGGCTTATGAAGAAATTTATTTTGATTTTTCTTTTTATTTTCTTCTCCTAGAAGTGCTTTTAGAGAAATTTATCTAAATAAATCCTCATAATTCTTTTGTTTTTGACGTTTAATCTGAGGAAATTTTCTTGCAAAGCTTTGTTTGAATTCTATTGATGAGTCTGTTTACTAATTATTTAATGAAGGAGGTATTGTCAATAATACGCTCAGGCCTCCAATTCCGAAAAGATGTGATCCTGAGTGGAAAAAGCTGATGGAAGAGTGCTGGTGTCCTGATCCCGCAGCCAGGCCAACCTTCACAGAAATTAAAAATAGACTTCGCAACATGTCAGCTGCACTGCCAAAAAAGAGATATAACATTGGTCGTCGATGAAACTTATCTTGTAAAATGAATGCAAATACAAAACAAGGATGAAAAGAATTGTTCAAGCTGGTTAGCATTGTTTGTATAGAAACAGTAGTGTAGAGGTATAAGCTGAAAATGAGAAAAAATCATTTATTTAAATGCTCACTGGTCTACACTTCGTTATATTTTCCTTTACTACTAGCCCTTGTGTATAAGTGACTAGTGACTTATCCTTAAGCTATGTTTGGATATGTTAGGATTGGTGGTAGAGGGTGGAATAGAGAGGGATAGAGTAGAGGGAGAAGTTATTCCCATGTTTGATTTGTAAAAGTAGGAATAAAAAACAATGAAAGATGAAATTTCATTCCATTTCATTGCTTGATCCCTCAATTTTCTTCTCCTAAATTTAAGATGCAACGAAATTTTTAACTTATAAAATTACTATTTTAGTGTCTTAAGGATAATACATTATAAGAAAAAGGATAATGAGAATTAGATAGTTATAACTCAGTTTTCATTTTCTTTTCTGAAACAATGGAATGAAATATTTATTTCATTCCATTATAAAATATCTTAACAATGGAATTATATTTTTATTCTATTTCAATTCATTTAATTTCATTATGTTTTGATTTATTTTATTCTATTTTCTACTATTAACATAGCCTAAAAGTCTCCTAATGGATAGTGAATATATCTCTATGCATTTATTGTTGTGAGGGAATTTAGATATCAATTAGATACATCTGCGTGCCAATCATCCCTATAAGAAAAGTTAATGAATAGCATTATTTTTAAGTTATTATAGTTAACAAGAAACGAATAAGTCTCACATTTTTTTTAATAAATTTTTGTATTAGTTATAATTTATTAAAATTTACAAACGTGGTAAGTTCATTAAATAAAAAAGTAAGACTCACATGATTATATAATTTTTTAACAAGTTTTAATTCATAATTGGGCATGGAAAAAATATGTTGTCAGTATTTTTTATTAGAAAAAATATCACAAGACATGCAATCTTCAATTGTTTCACTTGAATCCAATAATCATTTTTCAAAGTTTACTAATTGATTTTATATGTAAAACTATAAATAGCTGAAATCTAGAAAGTAGAAGTAAGACTTAATTTGTCCATAAGTCCAATTTGATTTCTTGTTGATTTGAACGAGCTTGAATGTTAAAAATGGATCCAATATAATTTTTAGGACAAATTCAAGTTATGCTTTGAATTATCCAATCCATCCTTCATTTTTTTTAAAAATGTATAAATTCTTAAAATAATTGTGTATTTTTAATAAAATATTTTTTTAATAGATAATAATTTGTATAATGAAATGATGTAGATTAGAATATAATGGAATTTAAGTATCATTTCATTGTTTATATATTTTATATTGGAATAAAACAAAATTTTCATTTTACCATTTTGGCAGTGAACGTAATAGAATGAATTATATTTTCTTATTCCTATTTTAATTTTACTTTACAAATATTAATATATAAAATGTCTTTAATAAAAGCATTTTTGAAATAGGTATGACATTTAATTTTCAACTCGTAGGCATCTCTCTCCACCTCGACTTAATTTTGACAAAAAAAAATAAAAATTGAACTGGTCAAGTGTTTTTATTTGATTTTTATTTATTTATAAAAGTGAGATCAGGATCAAGTTTCATCATTCATGCACTTCGATGCCCATTTATAACGCGGAGAATATTTTTTTATAAAGAATAAAATAATATAAATCTTCTCGACTAATTATGAAGGATTTGATTCTTCCAAAAATGAAAAAATACAGTTTTAAAATAAAGTATACTCATAAATTTTAATTATAAAATTATTAAAATTATGATAAAATTTAAATTTTATAAAATAAAATATATAATTAATTATTATATTAATTATTAATTTTTTAATTAATAATTTATTACATTTTATTCTGTAAAATGTAATTTTCTCGCTGGTAATTTTCCCAACTATGGTCCAAATCCTAAGTCCACTAGCGTATGGTTCAGCAGCCGCATTAAATCTTGAGGCCAGCTATCCCACTTTTTAACGTGCCTTCAAGGTACGTGGATACTTCAAAGACAAAAAAGAAAGACAATACTTTTGGCGCAGACGAAACAAATTTTGAATCTTCTATTGGCGGTAAAATTTTAGCCAGAGTCAGAGTCTCTCTTTCACACACACTCATTCCTTCAATTCAAATCAAAGAATACAACGAATTGAAATTCCCCGTGTTCTGGCGTTTCATTCAAATCACGAATGCAATGAACTCAAAAAACCAATCGCCGATTAGGGTTTTCGGGCAACGAACCATCGCTTCAACGTTCCGCAATCTCCAACCACGCAATCCGTAAGTCACCTCTCTTCGATTCCTTAACTTGAAAAAGAATAATAATCGATTGATTTTTTGATGACGCTTTTTGGCTGGAACCAGTTTAGAAGAAAGCGTGAGTAAGCAAGCATCACGCAAGAGCGAAACTAAGCATCCCTTTCTTTCACACTTCCTCCAACCCAAGCCGCAAAAATCACCTCAAACGGTTCCGGTAATTTTTTTTTCTTTTCATTTTAATAATTTTAATTCTGCTTTGTAAAATGAAAAGTTAATGTTATGTCATCAATTGATAATTGATTATTTGAACATGTAGATCAACTTACATCAGTTACATGAGTTGTTTTAACTTGAACAATGATACGAAATTTGAGACCTAATTATTAAGTATGCTGCTGTAGTAAATTTTTTAGAGAGAATTTTGTAATTCAGAATAATTCTATCTCGCTCCAGAAGGATTGTTTCATATAGAAAATACGTTTGGTTTCGTTAAAAAGAAAAAAAAAAAATCCTCTAATTTTAAAAAGGAATAAATAAAAGAAGTGTGTTTATTTTATTTTTTTTTGATGAAATTCTCTAATTTATTTTGAAGGGGAAATCGACGCCTTTTCTGTCACCTCTGGGTTTAAGAAGAGGCGAGGAGGGTGGAGCTGCCAAAGAAGTTGAAAAAGAGAAAATTTGTGGCAGTGGCAGTGATGATAAGGTGATTTTTGAAAGCTTCAAGCATACTGAAGAGGACAAAGAGGACTTCGTTAGTCAAATTGCTTTTGGTGAATTAGAAAATTCAGTCGGTGATGATATTCAAGAATCAAAGAAAAGGAAAGCTCCGTTTGAAGGTTTGCTTCCTAACAAATTTGACATGGGCTTCCCAAAAGTTAAAATTAGCGATGATTTTCAAACTGCTATTCCAATTACAGTATTATTGCCCGATCCTTTCTTGAATTATTGTTGCACAAATGCTTCTTTGCCTAAAAAAGCACTTATTGATGTCATAAAAAATTTATGGAGCAATCTATTTTGCTTGAAAGAGAAATCTATACCGACAATCTCTTTAAATCCATCTTTGGAAAATCAAGTAGCAATGGGTCTTTGATTTCATCATTTCCCCCTTGTTCGTGTCATGGGCTTTCCTTTGGGAACTTTAGTATGTAGCATGACTTAAGTATTTTGTTTGTTCTCGTAAAAAAAAAAGGTTTTTTTTTTTGT
This sequence comes from Cajanus cajan, assembly GCF_000230855.2. Lineage (NCBI taxonomy): Eukaryota > Viridiplantae > Streptophyta > Magnoliopsida > Fabales > Fabaceae > Cajanus > Cajanus cajan. Next base: position 48,260,985 of record NC_138523.1, on the reverse strand, counting down.
TCAGCGTGAGAACATGTAGATCAACTTAGCACATAACTTAGCAGTTAGCACAGCTTTTAACTGAGACTTTGACAGTTTTTTTTTTTTTATTTATAGCTGACAACCCCATTTGACTGAATATTTATGAATTACTACCTCTGTACGATATCCATTGATGTTTTACTTTCTTTTTTTAACTATTAGTATTTTACAAATCCAAAGTATTATTCGTTATTGTTTTTCACATATACTCATACTTAACCATTGTCCCATAGTAAGTTATCACGCATAAGATATTAAATAAGGGTATTTTAGTCTGTACAGAAAACTGCAAATCCATTAAATGCTCCTTTTAGTCTACGTGCATTAAACGTCAATAAATATGAAACACGTAATATACAATATTGAGAGGATTAATATATAATAAACGTCAATACAGGGTGAGCTGTGTATTGAGGCTGTCTAATGCTATAACACCTTTTTTATGTGTCTAGGTTTGATAGGATGGCCGCAGTTAGGCCCAAAAATGCTCTGGTTAAAGATTTTATTGGAAGAGCTTAGGATATTTACACTAATTCCCTTAAACACTTGGATGGTTGTTATTCTTCGGGGAGCAGCTATTCAGGCTAAAAGTAGGGTACTGCATTGTATAAGGACGTGAAAAAGAATTATCTGAAAATAGAATATTTTCACTTTTACTCTCTTATCTGTTCTTGTCTTGTTTATTTAGCGGTAGCTTCCTGTCAAACTTGGTGTTGTGATTGGTGGTAAAACACTTAGACAAATAAGAATTGGAAACTTGTTTCGTTTGCCTTGGTTGCAGGCATGATTTTGATCATAACTATTACATCACTATAGTTTTCACTTTTTACCCGAGGAATCTACTGTTATTGGATAATTGATGTGAATGTAATAGTTTGTCTGAAAAAATATCCATGAAGCCATTTACTGCGGTGGTCTGATATTGAATGGACAGAATTTAAAAAAAAAAAAAAAAACAGATAAAAGAGGTGCTACGTTTCTCTGTTTACAGTTCTTTGAAAACTGCCAACATACAATCATACATATAACTAAGTTTTCCGATCGAAAAATCAAATACTTTTGAAATCTGGATCCTTATAAACTATAAGGACATTCTGGTCCTTTATACATGTTAACAGGTGGAAATGAGAACCAAACTGCACGAAAGCACGTGGTAGTTCTTGGAGGCGAATCAAAGTTGAAGCCAAAAGGACAAATTGGAAATGACTCTAGCAACAAAAGGCCAAGACCTCATTATAATCACTGTACGACTTACATGTATACATATATTTTGTGTTATAGATGATGATGGGTTTGAAATCTTAGACATTACTATTTATATTTTATTCATGGGCAGATGCAAATGGTCGCGGCTGGTGGGATTACGACATGGAAGGTGTTGATAATGAGGAATTGGGTTTCAATGAAGTATGGGAGGGGGTGGGATCCACCACACTCGGGGGAATAATAGATTGGCATTGATTTAGGCATTTTACATGAGTAAAAGGAAGTTTGTACTGTGTCTCTTGCCTTAGCATCGGCATCAATGCATTCATTAACTCGTGTACTCCGTGTAGACAAGAAACTCACCGTGTGTAGATATATTCACTTTAGTTAGTTTACTTCGAGGATATGCTCAAAATGCTATATGCCTTGAGTTATTCGAAAAATAAAATAAGTTAAAGTGAACTGTTCTAATGATTTTTTATATAAAAGAAATTGAAATTCAGCACAGTTGTCTATGGTTACATGTAATTGTCATTGTTGAGTGCGATGACTTTTTAGCATGCTGGATTATCACACTAAAGAGAATCCTGTAAAGGTTATAATGATGAAAAGAAGCATCATGCACTATCTAATCACAAATAATGATGAATAATAGGTTTATTAACTTTTATGATAATTATTTTATAAGTCATGTTAATAGTAATTTTTTAATCGGTTGATATGCATCACTATTACATCTTCTAATAATTCCTTAAAACTTTTGTGATAATCCAAGGAGAAATACTTATTATTAAATATTTTTTGTCTTATCATAATTTATTTAATGATAATTAAAAATTAATTTGTACTTTCATAACTTTTGTTAACTAAACATTATTTTAACAAAATCAAGTATATAGATTTACTAAGTTTACTTATTTTAAAATGTTACAAGTAATATTGAGAGTTTAGAAATGCCGGTAACCAGATTTTATGTATCCAGATTGTTTCCATTCTTGTAAATCAAGTAAATTAAAGAATGTTGCCAGATAAGGATAAAAATATTGTTTTCCTTTTCTTGTCTATTGAATGACAAATTTGGTGGAATTAGGCATATTATAGTTGATACGTTTGTGAAAGTTTTGCACGAGCATGGTCAGTGTCTATGAGCCTAAAAATCCCAATCAAACACATTATGTGTGTATGGAATCAAATTTAAAACATGAATCATCACTCTCTTTTCACAATTAATAAAAGTAACAAAGAATAATTTTTCCATCAATTTAATGTTCTATGACTCTTAAAGATATACATTAATACATGTAATGAGGGTGCAAACTCGACCCTTAGAAACTTGAGTGGATCTAGAATCGGAGGCAAACTTTTAAGCAATCTGTTTTAACTTTTAACAAACTTGATATGAATTTGGGGATTTTTTCAAGTCACCTAACGATATTTGAAATGAAAGAATATTCACGTGGAAGTCACGTTTTGGTCTAGTTTGTTTCTCATTGCTCTTGGGTAGAGAGGTTGCTGGAATTCAATTTTGAAAATGACTTTTCTTCTGAAGTCGGCAAATGAGTTAAATTTTAAAACAGTAGTAATTACTTCAAGTGTTATACCTACAATAATTTATAAATTAAACTTCTTTTACATCATTCTATTGTCGTAAATACATAAATCACTCAAATACTTTTAAATTTTATAATTTAACTACCTAATTTTTAAGAAATTCTAAATGACAAAGTCTAAATTCATTATTTAACCAACCTAACTAAAGTTTTTCTATTATAAGTTTATGTTAAATATTTAAATAATTTTCGAAAATCGATAACATAAAAAACCAAAACAAGCATTTTGCCAAAAACAAACAAATTAGTATATCTTTGAAGATTAACTACAAGCACCATAATTATGTAGGGAATAAAACTATAGGTGCATGAATGCATGATGTGATATCGAAAAATGAATTACGATTATCTGTAGTTTGGAAAAACAACTGCAGCGGTGCAGTTTCTTATCTCATCGTTAATGTTACTTTTTTTTTTCTTTATATATTAAAATCATCAAATATTAAATTAGATGTATGGATGAGATCTCATGCAGTTTTCTTTAAACTGCAGAGGATCTTAATCCCGAAAAATTGTACTCAGTGGAAAAGGGAATATTGAAATGGGGTCTGACGAGAGAGAGAAGACGTTATGCTTGATGAGGTAAAGAATGTTAATATATGAGAATCTCATTCAATACAAATAGTAAAACCAAAACAAAAGTAAAAAATTGAAAGAACTGAAATTAATATTATGTTTAAACGAAGGGGGATTTAGACAAAAAAAACGAAATTTAGTGGAAAAGAAATAAATATTTGCATTATTTTTTCTGGTACTGTTCGATAACAAAACAAAACAGAAAAAATTAAATTAAATTAAAATCTCCATCAACAATATAGATTTATAAACAAGATACAAACCTCTCACCTTATTTGAATTCATTCAACTTTTATCAATAAATTGTCTGTAAGAGGTGTTTAAAATTGAATCAACTTAAAAAATAAAAATAAAAATTGATGAAAAGTATAAACTAGCTATTTTGTTTGTTATTTTGTTTTTCTAAACCAAATTGACCCAGATCAAACTAAACTGCATGTATATATAATTTTTTTTTTAAATGCATAGTATATGACATTGACTTATATGATAAAAAAAAATTATAAAACTATAAACCAAAAGATATATATATATTTTTTTTTACCAAATATACGTGACAATATATTTGATTTAAAGGTTTTTTTTTATAAAATTATAAGTTTTTAAGCTAAATTTTAGAGTAAAAAATTATGAATTATTTATAATGTCTAAAAAATTTATTTCAAGTATAAATCATATAGATGTGAGAAAAAAATTATTTAATATGATAACTAAAATTATATTAAAAAATATTTTTAGTAAAATAATAATGTTAGAATCTGTAATAAATTTGTAAACTTTTCATTTTATTTTTTACATACAGATCTTAAACAAATGATATAATATTATATATTTTTAATTAATTTTTAAATTAAATATTTTTTAAATCAAAAAAGGCAAACAAAATCATATCTTAAAAAATTAGTTTTGTTTGTTTTAAGTGACTTTTTTATATAAAAAGAAAAAAAGGAAAAAAAAGTCAAATCAAATCGAATCACGAAGACTCTTACTTTTTTTTTTACACCTACTTGTTAGTATGTTGATTTAATTTTATTTCCATACTTAAGTTTCTTGTTTGGTTTTTAATCTAAAATTTAGTTTATATCACAATTTGAAAATATTTATTTATTATTGTTAAAACACATAAGAAAAATAGACACCGATCAAGTTCGAAATATTTAAAAGATGTGTTTTTGTTTGTTTTTACCTTAAACTGATAATTTTTTATGTAACTGTTATATCTTTGTGGGTCTTGAAAATTAAAAGATTTTTAAAAAATTTATCTATCCTATTTTAATGCTTCATCGTGATTATTGATAACTATATTTTGTATCAAATTAGAGTCTCAAGCTAAATAAATATTGAATTATTTTGAAGGTATAGATTTAATAATGAGTACTCAAAATAACAAAATGTCGAGAGGATATAATTATAATTTTTAATTATAATATATTTATAAATTTTAAAAACATTAATTTATGATGAATTATATTTATAATCATTAATATTAATTTATATATATAAAAAATATTATCCCGTATTATTAAAAAAGTTAATCATCTATACATTATTAGTGTAAAGTTTTTTACACTGACAACCAATTATATTTTTTAAAATTATTTATTTTATTATTATTTTATTAAATAAGCAACTAACATGACACTATTAAAATATACGAGGGATGCATCTCAAAGGGTGGAATAGCTGGTCCTAAGATTTAACGTGGCTGCATACACAAGGCAGGATTCAAACCTCTGACCTTGTTTAAGGCGTGGATCAACTCCTACTCCCGAACCACACGCTTGGGATTGACAGTATATAAGTGATTAACTCTTATTAAAATACTAGTAAAATAAAAAAAAAAATTATAAATTTGTGGATGGCGTTTCCTCCAAATGAAAAGAGCACTAACAACTCCCACCTTCCGCGTGTTTAGTTTGAAAAAACTTACCAAGTCGCTTGGCGAAGACGCGCGTGTTTGGACACTGAAGGCACATTTAGTGTTATTTTTCACGTTTGAACAGCGTCATTTAGAGTCATAAGAGGTGTTACGAGCGTGTTTCCAAACACGCGTGCAGACTATTTAATTTATTTACTTTGAGCAGCCAACAATATTTGATATGACCACAAAATATTAAATAACACAAGAGGAAGAGGAAAAATACGAAAATCATAGCCTGCCTGTGAGACCGACATCAAGGTGGACCGTTATTTAAAAGTGATGAAGCGAAAGTGACGGACGAAAGCGAGTGAATGCTGATTTTCACCTCCATCCAAACGAAACTTGTTCACCACCAAATATTATGCTTTAACTTTACGAACACAAAATTTAATCTTAATTATTAAGAGAGAGAAAATAAATAAAATTAAATAGTAGTGGCCAACATAACTCGTTATTTTACCTTTCAAACTCACTCTCTCTCTCTCTCTGTTTTTTCTTTTTCTTTCTCCTGCTGAGTTAGCATCCCGAGGCGATTCACTGACTCGGTGGCACAGGCGGCGTTTCTCGTGTCGCCACGCATCGTTCGCGTTGCTCAGCCTCGCACCACGCCGCATCGAATCTCAGAAACAATCACGTGATATTCGATCACGTATTTTCTTCGATCGATCACGAGATATTCGATCTCCTTCACTGTTTCAATCCTACTTCAAAAACACACGTACGCACACGCACACGCAGAGTATTTCATCACCGCGTTTTACGGCGATTGTGAGCGAGATCTTGGAGAGCTACGAGCTAGTTTGTTTCTTCGTTTGCTTATTTATTTTTATCGGTTGATCTCTGGTTGTTCCGAGAGAGCTCTGTGTTGTGTTGTGGTTGAAACGGAATTCGGAAGATGGTTAGCGGCAACATTTTTCATTGTAGAAAGAATTCGTGGCCTCCTCAAGAGTATATCAGTAAATCCACTTTACAGCTGGTATATATTATGTAACGTAATTTTAATTTTAATTTGCTTTGTCCTATCTGGTTGTTATGGAGCTGATTTGTTTTGGTGATAACTGATTTCATTTGGAAATTTCGAAATTCGATGGTGTTTTTATTATTTGTTTATTAAGTTGTGCTTTGATTTTGGTGAATTGTTGTCCTGGTCTTCTGATGATGCCTCGCATTTTTGTGATATCTGAAAATTAAGCGTTTGCGTGTGATTTTGACTTTGAATTTCGTGTTTCTTCGTGAAAATACGCTCTACCTAATACTATTAAATGATGAAGAAAAAAAGAAGGAAGAAAGAGAGTGTGAATCAAACGAATATTGTTTTTTAGCTAACGGTTGGTGCTACAGTCGCATGTGTTATTGATAGTTGATTACTGTTGAAGTAATCTTGTGCCCCTTGCATGGTTTTTGCAGTTTGATTATGATAGTTCTGCTCCACCGGAACAAGCTTGGAGAAGGAGATTAAACAGCCATGCCAATCTTCTTAAAGAATTTAGAATAACTTTTGTGGAAGCTATAAAAATGGCAAGTGCTTTTCTCTAACTAACGGTGATTCACTGGTTTAATAATTTTCAAATTAATGTTATTCTATCTGTTCTGATTGTCAATTGTGTTTTAAAATTCCAGGTTCGACTAGGCATTCGAATTTGGTCATATGTTAGGGAAGAGGCTTCTCATGGAAGGGTAAATTCCAAATTCTCCTTCATTTTTTGGTCATTCATTGTTCTCTGTGTGTGGATACACTAGATTAATTTGTTTAAACTTAGGATTCCAGACTTCATTTTGTTGGCCTGATTTATGCAGAAAGCACCTATTGATCCTTTCACTAGAGAAAGTTGCAAGCCATCTGCATCTCAAGGAGTTCCACTTGGAGGGATGGGGTATGATTTGTTCCAATTGAAAGCTACCAAATAATTGTTTGACTCACTAATAACCATTCAAATGGCTAATAGGTTACTATTTACAAATATGTTTATCTGTTGGCCATAACCTTTTTCTTCTTGTATTTATTTGAACATGACTATACAGGAGTGGCAGCATATCAAGAGGATTTAGGGGTGAGTTCCGACAATGGCAAATTATTCCTAGCTCATGTGAAGCATCACCAGTCATGGCCAATCAGTTCTCTGTGAGTTCTATTTTTCCACTTACTATTGACGTGCTATATAATCATCTCTAATTGCATGGATTTATTTCCCTGTGTCATATGTTTGTCACTGATGTGTTCAGAATGTATCATTTGAAATGAATTATATAGAATTATAATGCACATTATTAACAGAATAAGGATAGTTGTTGGAAGGTATATTAAAATATATAATACAAAAGTTTGACAGTGGAATGGTTAGTCAGTGGTTGAGTTGGTTGGTCAGGCTGTTAGACAGTTATATACTTATATTGAGGGTTGGAGGCAGTTAGACAGTTATATAGAAGATGCTGAAATAGTGATGGGAAATCATTGACTCTTTGCATGTAGAACCAACTACCAAGCCTTATTTCAGTTGTAAAGGGAAAATCCATTGGAGAAGTTTCCCACTTCTGTTACTATACAGATACACCATATCCCCCCAACCAACCATATTCTCTTCTCTCTCTGTTCTTTATCCCTTTATCCCTGGTTATTCTGTTTCTGCTGAACCTTAACAGACAGAATTTTATTTATGCAAGGTATTTTAAGTGTATGCACATTACGTCAGCGAAATGGCCTTTGTTTGGTTGCTCGGTGAAAAAATTACTTAGACAACTAAAGGAATCTTGGTGGCTCTGTAAACCAGATGAAGAAGTTAACACAAAAGTTCAAATAAACATTAAACTCTTCTAAAGTAAAACTATTTAAATCTTCTCCAAAAAAATGTTTATTTTATTTTTGGAATAAGGCTTGATTTTTGTTTCTGGGATTAGACATGAAAAAAGATTTAGTAAATATTGAACCAAATAGCCAATATTGCAAATTGACAATTTTTCTTTTGAATGCTTTTGTAGTGTCCCAGAACTTTGCAATTATAACAACTATTTTTTTTTAAGTTATGATGATATTGGTATGGATCACAAATTGATCATGTAAAAAAGTTAAGAATTTATCTTAACTTGGAAAAGAAAAACAGTAAAAAGAAGATTGACAAAGTGAGGAGTCAGGGTGCTTCTTTGCAAAAAGAAATAGAAAAAGAAGTTAGTCAAATAAGATTGGAGTTTTGTATTTGAACATTTTAACTCTATTAGTATCAATTGTTATCTAATGAGAATAGATCCCTGAGCTGTGTGCTGAAAAGAAAAAAGGTGTGGAACTTAGTTTCTAGTTTCACTAGTTTTTACTTTGTATGTAACTATGTGTTTTACTTCAAAGATAGTGTTAAAGCTTTAGAGCTTAAAACGATAAACCTCTGGTTTTCCCTTATAACCAGAATGATGTTTACTGTTTATGGCAATTCTGAGGTCTGGTTTATAATACAAAATATAAGGTTCATTTACTTTGTTGCAGATTTTTATAAGTAGAGATGGAGGAAACAAAAATTTTGCATCAGTTTTGGCTCCCGGCCAGCATGAAGGTTTAGGGTAAGGTGTCCGTGTAGAAGCTTGGAAAACAATCTTTCATCAATATGACATTCTTGCAACCATATTAAGAAACATTAGTTAGCATTTTTATCAATTTCTTTTCTCGTATTACAATATGATCATCTTTATATCTCAGCAATCAATTAACAAGATAATACTAATCACTAGCAATGGCAAATATCATTGGTACAGTTAGATCCGATATGTCTCTTCATAAAACTATCTGATGTTCACTTGGATGATAATGATTGATAAGTTAATATCCTTCATTTCTACCCAAAAATTGCTTAAATGAAGTTCTGGTTTATATATGGGGGAAAAAACAAAGTTTTGCAGATTGCTTCATTTTCAAGAAAAGTTTCAAACTATGAAAACAATTGTCAGGCTTTGCAGAATGAACATATGATCTATAAGTAATAAGTAAGGGCATAACACAAAATCCTACAAAGCTTTGACTACACTGCTAACTGCTATCCATTTAACACCCAAGAGTAGATTGACAAAAGCAACCAAGTTAGCACAATGTTACTTTTCTGTCTGGCAATGTATATAATCTGAACTTTGGATTCTGCTTAGAGTTTGATTTTTTTGGGTGTGTTTCATATATATATATATATATATATATATATATATATATATATATATAATATATATATATACTTACCCATGGACTCAAATTTTCATGTTGATTTGCTTTTCAGATCTAGCAGAAAACCTGATGATCAGGGCATATCATCATGGGGATGGAATCTAAGTGGCCAGCACTCAACCTACCATGCTTTGTTTCCAAGAGCTTGGACAATTTACGATGGTATCTTCATTTATATTGGTTCTTCTTTCGCTAAATGTGTATGATCCTCATGAATTCTTGTTTAATAGCTGTTTTCTTATTCTTAGGTGAACCAGATCCAGAACTAAAAATATCTTGCCGGCAGATATCTCCATTCATACCACATAATTATAGAGAAAGCAGTCTACCAGCTGCTGTTTTTGTCTATACGGTGTGTAATTTTCTTTTACTATTGTTACTTAAAGTTGTTTGTCAAAATAATGGAATGGCTCACTTCATTACTATTTTTTTCACCTTTTTATTGACATCTTATGGTACAAAATATGAACAAGCTGTTGTAGTTTAGCTTCTAGTTGAAAACGTTAATTGGATTTTTCTTATTTATGTCAAATTATCATAACATCTACTATAATGTCCTGAATGAAATAGCAATTCAACTGTATATGTTTGGTCCTCTCATGAAAAATTGTGTCAGAGGTATTGTATAAGGCTGTTTGCTTGTGGCAAATCAGTGGCTTCAGTTTGATTTTGACTCGTTTGACCCCTTAAGATGTTTTCAAGAAATCCTTTTTCCTGTTTTCAATTCATTTGTTGAATTGAACCACATTCCATCTTTTGGTAATCCCTTTGGAAGCCAAAGCTCCCTCTCTGGTCATGTCTTTTATTGGAACTACTGTGCTTAATAAATTTCCATTAAGCAAAGTGGGCAAAGAACATGATATACCACACATTTTCCATATGGTGCATTTGTTTCATATTATTATGTTCATCCATGTTTAGTTTCTGTGTTGTTAGGCTTGTTAAAAAGTTTTACTTGTCTCTTTGGTAGTTGGTGAACACCGGTAAGGAAAGAGCTAAAGTCAGCCTTCTATTTACTTGGGCGGTAAGATATTTTATTCTCAAGTGTTGTTTTCAGTTGTCACAAAAAAGATATGAATGGGTTGAATAATGAAGGGGGAACAATATCTAGGCCATGGATAAATAACCATCAATATTAATTTTCTGCAGAATTCCCTTGGTGGAAGCTCACACTTGTCAGGAGATCATGTGAACGAACCATTCAAGTAAGTTTTTTCTTCTAATCTAATGAGCTTCTGTATAGAATAACCTTTAAACAGTATTTTAACTCCTTTTTTATTTTTAATTTATAGAGCTGAAGATGGAGTCTCCGGAGTACTTCTACATCACAAGCAAGTTAACAAACCTTATAGCTTTATATGACGGTTGGTTTGCATATTTCTCTTTATTGTTTAAATGCAAATGCTTAATAAGTCAAAGGCATAAAGGATCCGAACAGTCCAAAGGTGCTCTTGCTTATCTTTATTAACAAGTTGAGCATGATAAGAACTAGAAAGTTGCCTTTCCCTAGACTATTACTGTTATTCAGAGCTCATTCCCAGCTTGTCTAAGGTATGATATTGAGATCATATGCCATTGAGAAATCACAAATAAACTGTCCTTACTTGTTTAGATCTCCAGACCAAACTACCATGAACCTCTGTAAATTTCCTTTTCTCTAAACCAATATGACTATTTAGATCACTGCCTATGAGAATATTTCCCTTCAAATCTTCCCAAAGCTTTTCTTACAAAATTGCTTCAGAGTTTCAATCCTACTTGTGATGCATAAGTGTTGACAATATTGATAGTCTCCCATGCAATCATTAATTTTGAAGATAAAATTATATATCCAAATCTTTTCACATCTGCGACTGCGATGCTCTCTTTACAATCTTTTCCATAATAATAGCCATGTTTTTTCATCTAACTTTCCCTATGTTCTAAATTTCAAATCCTGTTGAGTCTAGCTCCCTGGCCCTTTCTCCAACCCATTTCTTAATGACACTTGATGTTAATCCTTCTCCAAATCATGGTGTCCACCACCTCAAAGACTTTCTTGTCAAAATACCAATATTCCATGTGCCAAACCTAATCAGTCAATCCTAGAATAGCTTCTTTACCCACATTTGTCAAGAAAAATGTGAGGGCCCTTGCTCATTTTAACATTTTACACCATTTAGGCACCAATACAATGACTATCTCATTAAACACTACACTCAAGCTATACGATGTGATACTTTCAGTTAATGACCTAACATTAGCACACCCATTCTGTCGTGAGCTCTGCTACTTACAACAAAAAAATTCTCCATAAACCTGAAATCAGTAATAGAGGTATAGATATAATGAAAAGAAGAAAGAAAAAATAGCCACCTCCACTACCCGAAAATCCTTGGATACCCACCTCATGTTCAGCTGTCAATATGATTTCCCTCATGGCCTCACCATTACCATTATGGTTATCCAATCTTCTCTAGTCATCTGCCAAATCTGTTAGGCATTTCCCTCACTCTTCTGATCACTTTCTCCACTCTTCCACTCCCTTTTCCTCTTCTCTCATGCACACCAACAGGCTTATACTACTTTAAAGCCCGCTCTTCCTTTTCTTTCCCCTCCTACATATATTGATTAGTGGCCCATCAAAACAAAAATCATAACAGATAAACCTAACCTAACCAAGTATATCTCTAAATAGACATCATTCAACATGATTTGTCAATGCCTTAAATACTAAGGGAGATCTCTAATATATCGGTGTGTTAGTCTCTTACTTTGTAAATCAGCAGGGGTTCTTTAATTATTGAAACATGCACTTTCCTAATTGAAGAATTGAGCATCCTGAATTATTCAATGAAATATATTGTTTTCCCTTTGGATTATCTTTTTGGTTAGGGATTTTCAATGAACTTGTACAGATGAACTAAAAAATTCCCATTATTCAATGCTACCATTTTCTTTTTCCTATGCAGTAATATTCTTTTTGTATTGTTTATAATTAGTTTCTACTCAATTTTACAATTTCCACTGCTTAGGTTCATATTAGGTTCATATTTGTGTGCATGTAGATATGTGTAATAAATACATGTGTGGGTGAGTATGTATGTATTTGTAATTGGGGTCTCCTGTCCCCTAATCTGCTATGTAAGTGATGATTTTGGTGGATATATTTTTAATATTATTCCAATGTTTCAGGACATCTAAAGGAAACCCTCCTGTTACGTTTGCCATAGCTGCATGTGAGACACAGAATGTTAGCGTTTCTGTTTTGCCAAGTTTTGGGCTGTCTGAAGGAAGTAGCGTAACAGCAAAAGGCATGTGGTCTAAAATGGTGAAGGTACTGTTTGCTCCTCTTTTGGGGGTTTCTAAATGATATTTGTACAAATATTTTTGGTATGAAAAGCATACAGAAATGGTTCTGATTGTTATGATTATATTTTTTTAAGGATGGGCAATTTGAGCAGGAGAATTTCAATTCTGGACCTAGCATGCCCTCATCACTTGGAGAGACACTATGTGCTGCTGTTGCAGCTTCCACATGGGTTGAACCCCATGGAAAGTGTACTGTTGCATTTAGTCTTGCATGGTCATCTCCAAAAGTAAAGTTCGTGAAAGGTAGCACTTTCAACAGGTAATCAATGTTATACAAGAATATGTTAGGTAGTTAATATTTATCCTTGAACAACTTTTATATATCTTAGATGAATTATAGTCGTATACTTGTATGAATATACCTGCCTGCTCAAGTGAAGCACTTTTAATGGTATATTGTCCAAGTGATCAAACTCTCCCTTTACTTTAGAGGCATATATGGTGAAAATGTCCATTGTATCTCTTGATATTATATTCTTATTTTTTGCTTTTATGAAGGTTTTCTTTCCCTCCTGCTCTTAAATACTATTATATTAGATTATCTTGCTTTGTTATGCTGTACTACATTGGATCTATTTGTTTAAATTGTTTTCTTATAAAAGCATTTTTTTTAAATAAAATAAGCACTTTTTATTTTTTATTTTTATTTTTTGATGTGTTTGTCTAAACTTTATTTTTTAAATAAGCAGTTTTCTGCCTTTTTTATAAACAACTCTTTCTTAAAGAATTATTTTTTTAAAAAAAAACACATATTTAGAAACACTTTTAAAAAAAAAAAAAAATTTAAACAAACAGACTCATTATGCTAAATAAAACTACTAGATTTTCAAATTAATTGTGCCACTCTTGCTTTATTTGGGAATGGCTAAACTTTTTAATACCCAAGATGTTTCTTTTGTATAATTTTGTTTTAATAACTTAAGTATGCTGAATTCTTTTAATGCAGGAGATATACAAAATTTTATGGGACTTCTGAGAATGCTGCGATGGACTTGGCCCATGATGCATTGACACGTATGTTGTATGATTTGATAGAAATTGATATTCTCCAGGCCTATTGTTTACTTGCATTGCTGTTGTATATGGTCACATTTAAAAAGAAAAAAAAAATGTACAAATGCTTCTGAAGTAATTGATGCTTTCATCTGCGCTTTTAAAGACCTTATTAGGTTTTGAATTCTGAACAGATTACAATTGGTGGGAAGAAGAGATTGAGAAATGGCAGAATCCTATTCTTAAGGATGAGACACTACCAGAATGGTAATTCTCAGTTTAATCTCTTTAGTATTTTCAAGTATTACCGATTTTTTAATATATTTTTGTCTGCATGCTTTAGGTAGTTTCCAGTTTATTATTATTATATTATCAAACATTCGAAGGAAAACTTGTATTTATTCTAGCTTACTTGTAAAAAACTTACACTTTCTGCTCTAGAATACATACCCAAATTTTTTCATTATAGTAATCAGTTTCCTATGTTCAACGGTTGGGTTTATGGGACTCATGAGTCAGATGTAATCACACTGTTATTTAGTAAAACACACTCTTTTTTGAAATTCTTTGAACTGAGCATGTATGCTCTTGTGTCTTTCCATGTCTTCCTCTACCTTGATTTATCAAACGGACCTCTATCTAATCAACTTACTTTGGCTCTTATTGGATAAGAAGAAGATACATAATGTATTTAAAATTTATTTTTACAGGTACAAATTTACATTATTTAATGAGCTCTACTTTCTTGTTGCTGGAGGAACAATTTGGATTGGTATGTATATAATACATGGATATTGTATTTCAGTTTAATTTTCAATGAATGCCTGGTTTGTTATTTGAGATGCCTATTACCAGTTTATATGAAATCATTAAGACTGCTTTAATATTTCTGCCAGACTCTCCTTTGTTATCTTCAAATATGCGAAATGACCAAGATCAGGTAAGGGAGTTGGAAAATACAGTTGTCAAAGAAATTGAAGCTAAAATGGACAATGGAAGGAGGACAGTTGTGGAGAGTACAACAAATAGTACATATGATTCTGCTGCTATTGCGGGACATAATCATGTGGATGAAAAACTAAATGGAGATGTTTCCCATGAAAATGAATCTGTTGATACTCTCAGAAAAAGAAACTCCACTAGTACTCTGCATTCCGTATCGACAAGGAATCAACAATGTGATGATGATGTCGGAAGGTTCTTGTACTTGGAAGGAGTGGAATATATCATGTGGTGCACATATGATGTGCACTTCTATGCCTCATTTGCCCTTCTTGAGCTCTTTCCTAAGATTGAATTAAATATACAGCGTGACTTTGCTAGAGCTGTCCTGTGTGAAGATGGAAGAAAAGTAAAGTTTCTGGCAGAGGGAAACTGTGGAATTCGCAAGGTTTATGGGGCAGTTCCACATGATTTAGGGACACATGATCCATGGTATGAGATGAATGCCTATAACATTCATGATACCAGCAAGTGGAAGGACCTGAACCCAAAATTTGTTCTTCAGGTGTATCGAGATTTTGCTGCAACAGGTGATTTGCAATTTGGAATAGACGTGTGGCCTGCTGTCCGTGCTGCAATGGAGTACATGGAACAATTTGATAGAGATGGCGATGGTCTCATCGAGAATGATGGGTTCCCTGATCAAACATATGATACGTGGACAGTCCATGGCGTGAGCACTTACTGTGGTTGTCTTTGGCTTGCTGCTCTACAAGCTGCAGCTGCAATGGCCCATGAACTAGGTGACAGAGATTTTGCAGAAAAATGCAAAAGGAAGTTTTTGAAGGCTAAGCCAGCATTTGAAGAAAAGCTGTGGAATGGTTCTTATTTTAACTACGACAGTGGATCAAGTGGTAACAGTAAGTCCATTCAAGCAGATCAATTGGCTGGGCAATGGTACACAGCATCCTCAGGGCTGCCCTCCCTTTTTGATGATTTCAAAATCAAAAGTTCTCTCCGGAAGGTTTATGATTTCAATGTAATGAAGATTAAAGGAGGCAGGATGGGTGCTGTAAATGGCATGCATCCCAACGGTAAGGTGGATGAGACCTGTATGCAGTCTCGAGAAGTATGGACTGGTGTGACCTATGGTGTTGCTGCTACTATGATTCTTGCGGGAATGGAAGAAGAGGCCTTCACAACTGCTGAGGGAATATTTCTAGCAGGCTGGTCAGAAGATGGATATGGGTAATTTCTTATGTCCACTGTCTTCTATAATTGTTGAACTAGGATCCTTTGCAGTTAAGAAGCAACTGCATGGTGATGCAATTGTATATTCATCTAAAATAAAGAAAACTTATTATAAAATCATCTATCATTAAACATTAACTGCATGGAATCTATACTGCAGAGCATCCGGTTCCATAATTGTTTGTGGGTCACCTGCATTCTTGCTTTTTTGTGTCTGGTGAAGTGATTGGATTTCTCGATGTGTAAATAAAAGTCACGCTCATAAACCAATGAATATTTATCAATATCACAAAATATACAGATTGAGTGTGCTTCATGCATGCATATTGTACTTCACACAAGAAAATTACGGCTATTTTTTATTTCATACATATTATTCAATAAATAAATTGTATGCTGTTATTCCATCTCTACTGGGAAATTAATTCTTTGTTTCATGACAGGTACTGGTTTCAGACTCCAGAGGCTTGGACAATGGATGGGCACTACCGGTCCCTCATGTATATGAGGCCACTAGCAATTTGGGGGATGCAATATGCAATAAATCGGCCCAAGGCAATTCTTGAGGCCCCTAAAATGAATATAATGGACAGAATCCACTTATCTCCTGTTGTTGGAGGATTCTCACATCATGAAACACGTGTGAAAAAGATTGCAACAAAAGCAAAATGCTTTAGCAATTCTGTATTCCATTGCGCTTGCTGATAGTTAACATGTAAGCACATAAAATTTTTGTATAGGTAATTTCTCATTGTTCCTCACCTGCAGAAGCTGTTGATAATGACGGTCAAGGTCTGAGAGAAATAAGCATAGTTCCATTGTAACTTGTAATATTTATAGCCTTCTAGCTTAGGCAACATAGGTTACCTTTCACGATTACTATTAACATTGTACATTCTTATTTATTTGAGCTCTCAATACTAAGTCTTTAACTTCAATACGTGGCAATGCGTAGAACTAGAAAAATGTTTTCCAGTAACTTTTTGGGACGATATTTTTTGTTGAGTTTTTTTGATAATGAGTCAATTACTGGATTTTGTATGGGTTTTTCAAAAACAAAGTCAATTAATGAAAAATATTTTATTGGTAGTAGGAATAAATTAATTGAAATATAAAAAAGTACCATTCAAATTAACAAATAAGAATGGATGGAAACCGATAATCAAACAAGATTACCATTAATAGGTTACATTATTATTATAGTATATATTATTGAAATTGTAATTATAAGAGTTAAACTAATAAGACCATAAGAGCTCAACCAAAAACACTTTTAAAAGATTTTAATTTTATTTATTTTAAAGAGCTGAAACGATTGATCATTTCAAACCCGACCATTGATTTATAGATTGGAAATTAAATACTTCATTCACAGTTATAAGAAAATGTTATCTAATTGTTTCATATAGCTCCAAGCAAAACTTGAGGAGACTCGAGCGTTAGTTGTCAAATCGACATTTTAGTTACGGTGTCGTCTTGTGATTTAGTTCCTTATTTTCTTTAAGTTAATTATGTTACTTGTTTTGATTTCTCCAAGAACGGGAATTCACAGTTCACTTGCCAAGATGCTTATAGTTTTAATTACCGATGTGGATGTTAGGTGATCGATATGGTATTGTTGTTGCGTTGAAATGTGTGGATGTTAGGTGATCTGCAGCTTCTTGAATCTCGTTCAATTGTTTTCTTCAAGTGCAGCGGTTGGATATTCACACAGCAAGAGAAATGCGGTAAAAACATTTGCTACCACATCTCAAATATCTGCGCAAGAATGTGTAACATCATGTAGTGATATCAGACGTCCAAGAGAGATGGACCTGCAATCAAATTAAATGATTCTCCAAGTGAATGCTGGTTTAGGAACCAGCTAGATGGGGCAACGCCAGACAAGCAAGATAACCAGCAACCACATCTCAGGATGAAACGTTGTATAAGGTTTACCCAACAATTTGAAGAATGGAAAAGCAAGATTAAATGCATTTTTGTCATCTCATGTAGCACAATTTTGCTCTCTCAAATGACAACAGTACAAATTGGATCTTAAGGTATCACAAATTCACAATTATGCAATTAGTCTTTTGTTAAATATTTAACAAATTTTTTAACGTGACATGGCTTAATTGCATTGTCAATTTTTCAGGATTGCATACATGAAGAATTAAAAGTGTAAATAAATCGTATCAACATATACATCAAACATGTTAGCTATCATATCGTCCACAAGTTATCACTTATCATCTAGTGTTATGCCAGCAAAACTTATTAAATATTTAATGTGAGCTTTAATAGAAAGATTAAAATTACACAATTATAATAAAAAGTACCCAATTTGCAAAATTAGAACATGGGGGGAAATTTCACAAATGCAATACACAAGGATCAAAATTACAATCACATTATAAAATTATAATGACAAATTGACACTGTTAAAAAATCATGGTTATTCGTAGCTAACCTCATTTTAATTCGCACATACTTTTATTCATCTCATATTTTACTACTCATTTGCCATATATGTGTATCTAAAGCTCCTTAATCTCAAGTCGCTCAAATAAAGAAGCCATCAAGATATAGGTTCAGTGGCAAGTATTTGATTGAGCCCCATCAAACTTCACCTTTATTTCAAGTTCCCTCGAAGAACTTTCGGAGACTGCTCAAACTATAGCAAACGTTGCTATAAGAGCCTATATCCAGTCCTTGATTTGCCATTCTCGTCAACCATAAATATGTTTTAGCTTATGGCCTAATAGTATTCGAGATGACATTCACAAATTAACAGAGCATTGCATATTTTTGTGATTTAATAAATCATGAAGTTTAGTTCGGACAAGGGAAAAATGTATGTTTAAGTGTACTCAATGGTATATGACCTGAGACCTCATTTATTCTGAAGGTTTAGAATTGCATGCACCGTTTAATCTACGTTGTAATTTGCGAGGTTTCTCCGCAGAGTTTCACGTAGCTCTGTAAAGCTCCCAAGTCCTAAGCCCTGAAAATCTCTCAAATATTAAGTTCCTATTTCTAGGTTTTGATGATTAAATAATATACTATACCGTTTGAATGGTTGCACTAACGTTCACTATAAGATTTGTTTTGGATTGCGTATCTTTATCAGTTCAATCAGGAACTGAAAATAAAACATATAGGTATACAAAAATTGTGATGCATTGATATTGATAACTATATACCTGTATGAAACAATGAAGAAATGCATGTCATACCTATACCATAGTTTTCCCTCCACATAAATCACATACAGTATACCCTAGGCCTTCACAATATGGGCATTTTGTACCCTCCTCCACCCATTCCAAAAACTGCATCAAAGAATTCATTGATAAGTTCAAGAGCTTGTGCTGAACAGTAAAGTAACTACAAAAATAAATTTTCTTAAAATGCTTATGCATCCCTTACTTGAGGTTCAATATTTGGCTCGCCAGTTCCATCACATTCTGCAATTAAAGAAATGGAACTTGACTGGAGAATTCCACAGTTGATCATAAATAATACATTTAGGAAACCAGTATCATACAGAAATCAATATGTCAGAAACTAATTGTATGATTGCCCTTAGAGTTGGTCATTGTAAGAGACCTGAATGTGAGATTAAATAGCTACAACTATCACTGCCCCATTGGGGCAATAGGTATTGCCTGCTATCAAGATATCAATTCCTAAATTCATGTGATAGCAATGACCATGTTGGAATGACTGTAGATATTATGGTTGACTTTCCAATGGTCTACAAATCGAATCTCAAGGAGAGACAATTTTGAATAGTCAGAATGGGAGCCCAGAATTCATAAAACTTTTGAGGCTGTGTTTGAGTAACCCATGTGAACTGGAATGTTGAATTTATGAAGAAAATGAGCAGGCTTCGCCAAACCTAAAATCTTAATAGTGGGATAATGATCAATGAACCCACTATGGGATAATGACAGATTCATTGAAATACATGCGGCAAATTATATACCTGTACAGAACAAGCGACCTTCCCCACGACATTGAAGGCATTTTGTCATTACATCCTTTTTCTTGCTCCTATCAACTCCACCACTTGCAACAAGTCTTGATGGTTCTTCCCACCGATTCTCTCCAAGGAGAAAAACTCGCCGATCAGAGACTTCTGCTCCTTCATCGCTTTTCACTACTTTTTGCTGAACATCTGAAATTTCTGTCACGAAAGCAACTGCAGCTCCATTTTCACCTTCCTATATAATTCACAAAATTTTAAAGATACAAACAAGTATCTAACAGTTTGAATATTTCGTCTCGCTGTTGTTTTAGAGATATAATAAAACCAGTCCTTGGCCTCCAGCCAAAAGCTTAAACTTATAGGAGAGTGTGTCTTTGACGCACTCTATCAAAAACAAAAAATTCAGTAAAAACATGTAAGAAAATTAATGCAGAAAGAAAAATATCCAAAAT
This sequence comes from Cajanus cajan, assembly GCF_000230855.2. Lineage (NCBI taxonomy): Eukaryota > Viridiplantae > Streptophyta > Magnoliopsida > Fabales > Fabaceae > Cajanus > Cajanus cajan. The sequence goes on along the minus strand of NC_138523.1, from coordinate 48,240,494 downwards.
TATGTTTTAATAAAATCTAAAGAAATATATATTATGGTTTCCATCAAGAATACACAAACTATCCTGTTTAGTTAGGACCAAGGAGTCACGTGATTGATCCCCAAACACATGGGATTAACCGTGTGTTGGGTTCCACGTCTTTGTAGAAGACATTAATCAAGGTTAGAGTAACTTCCACAAATTTTATTTATTTTTTTGGTGATTTTTTATGGGAATCCAAATAAGCACTGGAGTTACTAGTGATTTTGGACAACGCGTTTAGATAAACTCACAAATATTGCGCAAGTTCTAGGCATTCAAGAGGGAGAAAATAGTACATCGGATTTAATCAGCAAAGCATACCTTCGGTAAAACAGTAGAAGATTGTCTGTCTTGAGTTGCGCTGCCCGTGTCCTTGGTCCTTACCTCCAAATGTAGCCTTTCAAGAAGTTCAGCTGTCATGATACCATCCTGAGGGGCACCAAATGCAGCCTTTTAAACAAACATCAAGCACCCGTCAAAATCAAGAAAACAAAAATGTCCAAGCATAGCACGGTATAGAGAACAGTATATATATTTACATCACTAAAATAGTCTGTTTATAATGAAAATTAATTCAAACTCTCTTCTCATCAAAAGCTTCATAAATAATATACTATTCAGAACAATACTAACTTGCCAAGTCTTCACAGCACGCTCAGTTCCACTAGAGAAGCTTGAATACTCCATGTCTTCCTCACCCGAGTAAAACCCCAATTTCAATAACGCTTCCTGTTATTTCAACACATCAAGTAAGATTCCACGTTGAACCAATAATCATCGTGCGAATTGGAACAAATCAAGTATCGTACTAGTGGATAACTAAAATCGCGTCTGCATAAATTTTTCCATAATCAGCTATAAGAATCGAAACAAGAAGGTAAAATGATTCGAGCTTCTCATAAGCTAAGATCTATTAACGCACTTCAACTTTTGAAAAAGTTAGCTAAGAGAGTTTCTATAAAAATCAAGTGCATAAGAAGGTAAAATGATTCGAGCTTCTCATAAACTAAGATCTATATATGCACTTCAACTTTTAAAAAAGTTAGTTAAGAGAATTTATAGAAAAATCAAGTGCATAAGTTCATTCCAGATGCAACAAACTCAATTCATTTCACTTTCTTATTTTATCTTATTCTTCTATAAGTTTTTACGGAATATAAACACGAGCACAACCTAACCTAAATATATTAAACAATGAAAGGCGAATAAATAAAATAAAATAAAAAAGGAAAATCGGACCTGCATATGTCGAACCTCTTCGCCTTCAGAACCTTTCCGCAACGCGCTCCTCTTTTCAAGCCTAGCAGCGACCTCCTCAACCACCACAACCTCCTTCTCACGCTCCACGACCTCTTCAAATCGCTTCTCCTCCTCCGCCTCTTCCTCTTCCTCCGTGTTCCGCACGCTCGAACCGCTCTCGAGAACCAGATTCTTGTCCTTCAACACCTGCAAGAGCAACGTCACATTCGCGACGGCGTCGGAGACGGAAGCCGGAGAAGACAAGTCGTGCGTCAGAGCGCGACGCTCCAGCGCTTGGATTTGGAGCTTGAGCTCGGAGATCTCGCGGAGGAGGAGTTCGCGCTCGCGCGCCCACCGCTGCTCCTCGCGGAGCCACCGCTGCTCCTCGCGGATCCAGCGCTGCTCCTCGCGAAGCCAGCGGTGCTCCTCGCGGTCGGAGAGGGAGCAGCGGGAGACGAGGGAGTTGAATTTATAGGAGAGTGAGTAGGGTTTGTGGAGAGGGAGAGTGAGGGTTTTGGTGAGGGAGAGAGTGGGAGTGGCGGTTACGGGGAGAAGAGTTGCCATTGTGTTCGTTGGATGATGGAGGCCATGGATGATGGAGTTATGATATCGCAAGTCGCGAGATATTTGTTCTTCTAAGTAATTTGTCTTATCTTCTAACAGAGGCTCAAAGCCAGAAATTTGTAAAGGTAAACTAAATTTAGTCCCTCCTGGCGGGAAACTAATACTAACAAGGAAAATGAAATGAAACCGATAATTTCTTTCTAGTGTCTGGAGTGTGGCAATGCTAGTAACTACTTTCTAATCATCCAACCTTGCAAGTGTCTCTTCATTTTCTTGTTTTTTATTTATTATTTTTTTTTTGATCTCGTGTTTTTTATTTATTATAATTGTGAATATATATATATATAAACGACATTGTCCATTGTAATTAATATTAATATCTTTTATACATTTAAACTATAATAATAAAAAGATGGACAATAAAAAATAGAGATGATTTACACTTCCACGCACGATTATTGTTCAATATGACTAGTTCAATTTATTTAATCCGATTCACCTTAATCTATTTTTTAAGTTGGTTGATCTAACCTAGTCCACTTTTTTAAATGTTTAAATTTTTTTAGTTCGACTCTGTCCATTGCGAATTGGTTAACTTCACGGGTCATTCCATTGACCCACTTAATTTAAATAACAAAATTTGATTTAAAATAAATTTTAATTTAAAATAACATGTAATCTAAAATAAAAAACTGTTAAACTAAATGTCATAAATATAATATTAAATTTAATTAAAAAATATACGACTTTAGATAATCAAAACAATAAAACATTAAGAAAATTATGTCATCTAATTGGTTGTCTGTCAATATTAAACTACATTGGAGATTTGAGCAAATAAATCTATAATAATATTATTTTGTTTAACATCAATATTATCTTCATCTAAAAAACAAATATATATATATATATATATATATATATATATATATATATATAATAACAAATGATTAAGTTGATCATTGGTGGGTTGAGTTGACGGAGTGTAATTAAGTTAAGTAGGCAATCTAACCCATCATGTGTTGAACTTAAGTGGATCATGTCTAAGGTGAATAAGATTAACATTTATGAGCAATTATAATTTTTTTTAACCTAGCCTAACCTATTTTTAAGGTCAACAAAATTGGCCTACAAATCGAAACTTATTTTGATAGCTTTATTAACCAGCACTACTGGTTATCTTCCAATAATTTTCTTGTTTTTTTCCTATGATCCTTTCATTGTATTTACTACTCGATTAATTATAGGAATATTTTTTAGTCTAACTTTGTAGGCTAGTATAAACAAAAAAGAAAGGTCTAAAATTTACACAATTAATCATAACATTACTTTATACAAATATTAAATGTACCTTTCATTTAAGGATGATAAGTAAATTCATACTTGTAAATAATACTCAAACCTGTTCTGACATTGACGAATAATATCTAGTTTGACTGAATACGGATAATACTCAATTTATTAAATTGGGTACAGGAATGAGTATACACATATCAACCTAATACTTGCTTTAATTTTCTAGAAATTCAATTTATTTTTTAAAAAAATTACTTGACATTTATATGTTTTTTATTCTACTTTAAAATTATGTTAAACGAAATTTAATTAACATAATTTTGTAATTGTTTATCTATATTTAAATTATTTTTTTAATATTTTTTTATAAAAATATTTAATTAATTTTTGAACGGAGACAATACAAGTATACTTAATACTCAATGGGTGAGAATGGGAACACAGATCCCATACTCATTAAGTATGGGGACAGGGTGTAGAATACAAAAACAAGTATAAGGATGAAGATATTAAAACTTATACTCGCACCACCTCGTTGTCATCCTTACTTCCATTGGTTAAAGTATCTTACTTCTTCTTTTTGGTTAAAGTTTTTTCTCAAAAGTGATTTTTCTTTTAACTTCTCCTCGTCCGAAATTATTCTTTACTTCACTTTTGTTAGATGATGTATTTCATTTACTATCTTTCTTCATTTTTTTTATTATTTTGACATAGTCTCGTTTAATAGTCAGCCTAAGTAAAAATCTAATAAAAAAACATTTTATTGTTAATAGTATTCTAATTATTAAAAAAACATTTATTTTTCAATCATTTGTTTTATATATATCAAGTATAAAATGGTAGAGAAATGGTAACAATACACTATGTGACACTTTTTTAAACACAAATTTTAATTGGTTGAAATTTATTAAAAAACATGAATTTTGGCTAGTCTCACATCTTGTTTTAGTTTGAAAGTGTGTCCTTTAAAGTGGTGTATGTATAAAAAATAGTTATTGTCCTAATTTATAGTTATCACTTTCATATGCATCTATCAAAAAGAAGTTGACATTTTTTTTAAGTAATCATGTAAATACCTTCATCCTTTCAAAATTGAAAATTCAACCACTTTTGAGAATTCTACAATTAAGAACTCAAGAAACAAAAATTAGAAAATTATACAAATTAACAAAAATAAATCAAGCAAATCACCACGTTTTTGAAAAAAAGAGAGAAGAAAATCAATGAAGATTCGCCACATGATTTAAGAAAACCTTGATAAGAATTAAAGCTTAAACCAAGAATCCCAAAAATCTTCTCAAAGTTATCAAACGTTTAAAAAATAATTTATAAAGTCTTAAATGAGATTATTTATTAACTAACTTAAGATGACATGAACGACAAGGAACTCACACTATTTAATTTATCATTATTTTCCTTTGGTTTGGAATGGTGGCCTTGAAAGTACAACTTCTTTTGGCAGAAGCCTTCTCAAATCCCTTTAGGAATCATTGCCTTATAGTAGGCAACACAACAAATTTGGGTCTTTAGGGCTTTGTTATAGAGGCCAAAATGGCCTTTTTTACTTTGCAAAGGTTTGCAGTTCAGTGTGAGGAGAATTAAGGAATTTTTATGCAATCGCATAGCGATAATCTATTTGATGTTAGACCCTTAGTCCCTCTATAGGCACTAACCCTGAGTCATTCCATCACTTTAAGGAAGTTTTGTCCTTGGCTCCGAGATTGGTTTGTCCCTTGGTGTGTGGTCCTCACCCGAGACTCACTTCCTCCCTTTGTCTGAATCGTTCGCTTGCATCAAGGAAGCTCATTCCTTGGTCCGTGTGGGACAACTCACACTTTATCGACGTAATCAATAATTGGATTTTGACTTTTATGAAAGTAGAAAATTTAAATTGAATTGGAAATAGATATCCACCTATTTTCTTGCTTGTAAAACTTTTAAGAGATATTATTTTCATATTTGATAAAAAAACACTATTTGATAATAAACCAATCATTCGACCAAAGTTCGTTCAACTAATTCAAAACCCTAATAAAAGAAGAGAATAATTTGCTTAATTAAAAGGTTCGTTCAACTAAAATTTAGCCATAAACTTTTTATTTATCAATACTATCCATAATTTCCTAATACAAATTTTTTCTCTCTCATTTTTGCATGCATTGTAGTTGATTTAATCCTCCTTTTAAGGTCTTTTAAGAACTTATGAGACACCCTGACTTGATTTTCAAATTTTTTTCTTAGTTATCCTTCCCCATCCTCTACCACTATATTATTGGAGTAAAATATTTACTATTTTTATTGATATGCAATCTTCATAAAAAGAAAAAAAAAACTAACTAAACATTTTTATTAAAGACTAACCTCTCAACGGCAATATGTCCAATCTTTGTTTAGTGTTATATACATGTATATTCTAAATAAGCAAACATGGCATTTGTTATCCAGATCGTGGAAGTCTTGAAGGTTAAAAAAAAAAAAAAAAAGGGTGGAGGAGGCAAAACATTCGGGTGCAAGCGTAAAAGCACTTCTTCCCACTCACACTCTCGCTCTCGCTCTCGCTCTCGCTCTCGCCATTCATCATTAACCATACAATTCCTCTAATCACACAATGGATCTCCTTCACCAATACGCCGACGACGATCCCGACTCCCCCTCCGAAAACCCTAGCTCCCCGCCGCGCCTCCTCCCGGGGCGCTCCGCCGCCCCCAAGGTCGACGACACCATGCTCGCCCTCACCGTCACCTCCTCCTCGGCCCTCTCCAGGCCCATCGACCCCACCCAGCACCTCGTGGGCTTCAACCCCTCCTACGACCAGCTCTGGGCCCCCATCCAGGGCCCGGCCCACCCCTACGCCAAGGACGGCATCGCCCAGGGCATGCGCAACCACAAGCTCGGCTTCGTCGAGGACGCCGCCATCGAGCCCTTCCTCTTCGACGAGCAGTACAACACCTTCCACAAGTTCGGCTACGCCGCCGACCCCTCCGCCAACACCTACGTCGGCGACCTCGACGCCCTCCGCCACAACAACGCCGTCTCCGTCTACAACATCCCCCGCCACGAGCAGAAGAAGCGCCGCATCGACAAGAAAGCGTCCGAGGAAGACGCCGACAACGACAACGACAACGGCAACGACGACGACGACGATGTCGCCGGAGAGATCGAAAACCCGGCCTCGGAAGCGTGGCTGTTGAAGAACAAGAAGAGCCCCTGGGCGGGGAAGAAGGAAGGGTTGCAGGGTGAGTTGACGGAGGAGCAGAAGAAATACGCGGAGGAGTACGCCAAGAAGAAAGGGGAAGAGAAAAGCGGTTTCGGAGGGGAGAAAGTTGAGGTTGTTAAGGATAAGAGCACTTTTCATGGGAAGGAAGAGAGGGATTACCAGGGTAGGTCTTGGATTGCACCTCCCAAGGATGCAAAAGCTAGCAATGACCATTGTTACATTCCCAAGAGATTGGTTCATACTTGGAGTGGACACACCAAAGGGGTTTCTGCTATTAGGTTTTTCCCCAAGTATGGCCATTTGATTCTCTCTGCCAGCATGGATACCAAGGTTAAGATTTGGGATGTTTTCAATTCTGGCAAGTGTATGAGGACTTACATGGGGCACTCCAAGGCTGTTAGGGATATTTGTTTCAGCAATGATGGGACCAAGTTTCTGAGTGCTGGCTATGACAAGAATATCAAGTATTGGGACACCGAGACGGGGCAGGTGATATCGACTTTCGCCACCGGGAAAATCCCTTATGTGGTGAAGCTTAATCCTGATGAGGATAAGCAGAATGTTTTGTTGGCTGGAATGAGTGATAAGAAGATTGTTCAATGGGATATGAATACTGGGCAGATAACTCAGGAGTATGATCAGCATTTGGGGGCTGTGAATACCATCACCTTTGTTGATAACAATAGGAGATTTGTTACATCCAGTGATGATAAGTCACTCAGGGTGTGGGAATTTGGTATTCCTGTGGTGATAAAGTATATTAGTGAGCCCCACATGCACTCAATGCCTTCCATTTCGCTTCACCCCAATGCCAATTGGCTCGCCGCGCAGAGCTTGGATAACCAGATACTTATTTACAGCACCAGGGAGAAGTTCCAACTTAACAAGAAGAAGAGGTTTGCTGGACATATTGTGGCTGGATATGCGTGTCAGGTCAATTTTTCTCCTGATGGACGTTTTGTCATGTCGGGAGATGGTGAGGGGAAGTGCTGGTTCTGGGACTGGAAGAGTTGTAAGGTCTTCAGAACTCTCAAGTGTCACGAAGGTGTTTGCATTGGTAGCGAGTGGCATCCCCTGGAACAGAGCAAGGTAGCAACTTGTGGCTGGGATGGGATGATAAAGTACTGGTAAGTAAACTCTTGTGATATGCAGCATTAATTACAGAATCTTATATGGTGTTTGTTCAAACATGCTTTGATATCGTAGTTTCTGTACCTATGCTGGTTTCTCTGTTAGTAACATCAAAGAGTTCAACGTTTATTTTTGCAAGCTAATATTCGGTGTGTGTTTGTATTGGCGAAATTTTTAGGGTGATTGGCTGGCAACACTTTTGATTGTAAGCTTTTTTAAAATAAAGAATAACATAATCCAAACACACATAAACCACACGGACTTTATCTCTTGTTTATTTTCCTTTTGACACTTCCCTTTGCTTTATTACATAGCATTTGATTATAAAGTGATATTAGTTATTATCGCATCATTGGTACAATAGTCTATAAAAAGAGACAGGGCAAGGTCTATGAGTAGAGATTTATTAGCTCTAACTAAATGAGGTCGCTGAGGAACATTTTTCTCTGTTATTTTTCTTATGCTAGAAAAAAAAGGGTGGGGGAGTCTTGGATGGAGTTGATACCTCTCCATATCTAAAACTGCTTGTCCGTAACCATGTTCCTGTCCTGCTCCTGTTGTGTCGTTTTTGAATTTCCATGGATGTAGGATACTCAGATGACAGGACAGGAATGCCATCTAAGGTTGAATAAGTATAACTTAGAATTAAGAGTGATAGGCTGGAAACATAAGCAGCTGTTCAGAACTTTTACAGCCTTCTCTTTCAAAATTAGTTATCACTTTCATATGCATCTATCAAATAGAAGTTGACATTTTTTTTAGAGCGATAGGCTGGAAACATAAGCAGCTGTTCAGAACTTTTACAGCCTTCTCTTTCAAAGCTAAGCTTCTGCATGTATTTATAAAATTTGCGAACAACCTTTCTGAGCTTCTGCTTGCCTTTTGAATTGTAGCTCGATAGAAGTCTTTATACTGGTCATTTATGTTTTTTTTGGTGAATACATTTGGTCACCTGATTCCTTAGATGAACTTCTTCATATTGAAAACCTCTTGCCTTTAGGAACACAATCCCAGAGACTCAACCCTTTTACATTTACCTAGGTGCTCTGTCTCTTATTTTCCCTTTCTTCTTCCTTTCTTTTGTGCTGTCCCTTTTCATTGAATGTGAATGTCGGACAATCTTGTAGATAGCTTGTTTAAAGGCTTGAAATTTGCATCATATTCAAGGAAAAAATGCTCTGGTTTAGTGGTTTTGCTGAATCTCTTGATCAGGAATGAGAAGAATGTTATGACTATTAAACTCTTATGATGTGAATGTATTTTGGTTCCTAATTCCTGAACTCCTTCAACTTTGACATCTTTATGGTATTTGATGTTTTAATACATTTGGATTTTGAATGATTGGTGGAATTAATATGATGAGAATACTGTTTTATAAGTTTTTGCTTTCTCATACACTGTTTATTGTTTTTATTTGTTATTATATTAAATTTAATATAATGTGTGTTGCACTTCCATGTTGCAATTTGCATCACTACAGTATGTAACCTTGCTCGGTCATGTTGCACCAGTGCATTGTGTGTCATAAATAAAAATAACTATATATTTCTTAGTTATTTGATGTTTGTTTACTATCTTGTGATCAACCTCTATTCATTACATAATCATCGGCTGTTCAAACTCCTTGTATCTTAGTAGAACCTGTTCATTTGTAAGATGATCACAGCTTTAAGGCTGCTAATCAAAATCTTTGGGCACTTTGATATTAATTTTACAAAGTTACAGGTTCAACTAATGCTGTGAAATTATCTTTTTTATGAACATATTCTGGTAATAGAAATTTAGCATCCATTGACATCAGAATCAGTGTCTGTCTGTCTTCATTATGTTTCAGTTGTGTCTGTTTTGCTAAAAGCCTAAAATGAATAGTTCATAGTATAGTTGTAACTGCAAAAGTGTTGTCATATTTTAAAACTCTTAGATTGTGGAGTTTGTACAACTTGATGTGGGTCATTTAAAGCCTTGTTCTCACCTATATGGTGTTGTTGATCTTTTAAATATACAGCTTGTCTTGAATCTGCAGATTGTAAATTTATTGTATGTTTCATGGTTTTCAGAAGATAATATGATGGTGAAAAAGTGTCTTTTGATTTTTGGTTTTACGAAATTGGATTTAAATATGTTATGTATGGCTAGGAACAAGTATTTTGGTTTGTCTAGCACTCCATGATACACCTTATGATACAATTAATATGCTATATCAGAAAATAGGATTTGATTTGATATTTTGATCTCTTTAAATAGGTCTTCCTTGCTATGAAATCAATAGAATTTAGTCATACAGGGTGTTTGTCCAACAGCTTCCGTACCTTTATCCTCAGATTGCAATGTTGATGCATCTATATTCTACTCGTTTATTATGCATACCATTTTGGCAGTAGTTGCACAAGCATTGATTTTAACCACATCAACAAGTATCTCTGTATTCGTAGTCGTATATATGTTTTTAATACCTTTTGCTTTCATTCTTTATAAATCTAAGTTGACTGATTTAACTCTAGTTTCCGAATATAGATATGTTTATTGAGGTCAATATCTGTTGTTTTGCAGGGACTAGTTTCTCCTGATCAATGTGATGCCTGTTGCTGGAATCAGTTGACAGAAGCAGGACAGAGAAAGGCACTACTTGGCAACAAAAGCAGAAGAAACATATTGGATTCACATGTTGATATGGTCTTCCTTGGTTAAAATTTCAATGCTTTAATTGAATATTCTGACGAGATTTCTCTTCACTTGATCATGGTATTGCCACCAAGAGTTACGTGCTAATTGCAATGTTGTAGTATCAGAACAGAGAAAAATTTTGCCATGTTTTTTAGAGACTTCTGTATAATAGTCATTTTAAGTTAGATACTATTAATCCGTGTGAAAATCCTCCTCATGATGCAGTTTAATTTAGTTACGTTTTCTGCTAGGGGTTGTGCATACATTGTTATTGGTGGGGATTTTCATCACTACCATGATATAGAAAGTTTGGGTTCAGGATAGTGGACCCTGCGAGATATTGGTGATAAAAGTTGTTGAATTTGCATATCGTGACCATTCAGTGTCATGATCATGGTTGTCAAACTTGCGAGTCAACTCGTAAACTCGTACGAGTCTACGAGTCTAGGGTAGCAAAACGAGTTAACTCGCGCATAGACTCGTTTTTTGGTAGACTCGGGTAGACTCGGTCTGACTCAGGTAGACTCGGTCAGAATCGCGAGTCTGAGACCGAGTCCACGAGTCTGGTTAGTTTTTTTTTTTTTCCACCCTTAAATGGCCCAAAACGACGTCGTTTTGCCTAGGGTTAGTAAGTGAGAAAGCATTTTTCCCTTCGCGCGACATGCCTCCACCATTCTCACGTTTCTGATCTGGTTTTTCTTCCTCCGCAACGTTCAAACACTGATCTCCGCCGCTACGAATGCTCATCTCCGCCGCTACGAACGCCGCCGCAATCAAACGCCCCTGCATACGAACGCCGCCGCAATCAAACGCCCCCTGCATACGAACGCCGCCGCTATCAAACGCCCCCTGCATACGAACGCCGCCGCTATCAAACGCCCTTGCATACGAACGCGCGTCCTCTTGCTGGGAAGGACGCGAGTCTATTTTCTCTCCCTCCGCCGCATCTCTGCCGCATACGACCGCGTCTGTCTTCGTGAGTCACTCTAACATTTTTTGATTTTTTGGTCTGTTAGTGTTATTCACAATTCACATACCATTTTCAGAGCAAGATGTATGAAACCGGTGGTGGCTCAAAGTCTTCACATACCATTGATTTTTTGGTTGTTTATGTATGGTTAAGATTTGTATTATGACATTTTATTGTTGTTATTTGACTTATTTCAGACTTAGAATGTTGAAATAGTGATATCATATTGTGTGTGTTCATGTTTTTTAATATATTTTAATATTAGGTAGACTCTTACGAGTTTACGAGTCGAGTCTACGAGAGCTCCACGAGTTTGTGTAGACTCTCGAGTTTGACAACCTTGGTCATGATGCTTAGCTGGTTGCTGCTATGGTGGCCTAGTATGACGATTTCAAGTGCGAGGATTTCAATTATTGCTTATTGTTTAGTTCGTACAATTATTAAGGTTATATATTTAAAATTTTGTAATTTCAGTTAATTGGTCTAGGAAGCAATACCTATATGTTTAACAAATTTTTTTTCCCTTTTTCATCGAGTATAAATTACAAACAAACTTCAATTGAAACAAAAGTCGTAAGAGTATTATTTTTATTTGACATTTGATTTGAAAAGTGAAGTTTAATTCAACATTTTAATTATAATCTAAACACTCACTAAAGGTGGTTTTGAAAGAGCTTAATTGTAATTTCATATTTTTGTCATAGTTTATGTTATAAATGTTTAAGAGTTAATAAAGATAGGTATAGGGCTAGTTCCTTTAAAATTGAAAACTAATTGTTAAAAAATTGTTTTTGAAAAATACTTAAGAAGCAGATCATAAAGATTTTTGGAAATTATTTATTTATTGAAAATATTTTGTCAGAAAAAGAAAGCATTTTAAACAAACGAGCTCATATTTGCAAGGTTAAATGTGTTTTCTATCATTGAAAAATTTGTTGAATTTGCTGTTTGTCTTTGAACTTTTTTATTAAGTTGTTTAAGTTATCAAAATTTTAAAAACTAGAGATGCACGGTATATTTGAGTAAGTAGTGTAACATGAATACATGATATCTAATTTTACAATGATAGTAGTCATATAATTTAAAATTATATTTATATTATATCTTTTATCATATATAATATTTTAAAACTCACGATCAAAAATTAAATTATACTTATAAAATGTGACTTTTGCTCGTAAAACATGACTTTTGTTTATTAAACATATTGTATGACTCATTAAAGTTATAATGAAATTATGATGTTTTTTTTAATTAATCACATTTTAGTAAATAACTTATTTGTAAAATGAAGTATATCTATTCAATAATAGTATTATAATTCTTTTTTTTTTATTATTTAAAACGACCGTAATGTATATCTAGTTTGAATACTTAATAGAAGGACACTACAATATCTAGGAAACAAATAATTAACTAATCGAAATTTATAATATTAAATATTTAAATTAATTTGATAATATTATATACATTTATAAAAAATAAATAAATAAATATTAGATACAAAGCAGAGAAATATAAATAACATACAATATAAAATAACTTGCATACATGAATAATGTTTAGAATTGAAAATTTCGGAATTTGTCATAAATCACGAAACAATGCGTCATAATTGAGAGCAAAAATATAAGGAAAAAAAATATAAACTATCCTGCTGTTACACATGAAAATGAAAGAAATCAATAAAAATGATTTAGAAACATTTGGTCTCCTTTTGTTTATTTTGTTAAAAGTTCAAGTGTTTTTTTTTATTAACTCTTCTTCTTTTGTCTACAATCGAGGCTTACTCGAACTTCTTAAATGAAATGTAGGATATAGATTTTAAATTTTAAGTTTGAATGTAAAACTATTTATTCCAATTTGATTATTATCCAACATGGGTTTATGTCGCAAAAAATGGTCAAATGCTTAAAAACTATGCTTTTATTGAGTTTGGACTTTATTTTAAAGGCTCAAATTGAAATTATTTAACTATTAGTATAATTATAATAATTAATTGTGTAATACTAGAATAATCTCAAAAAAATATTTTTAAGATTTTTTTTTCAAAGAAATTGTTTGTTTATAGACGACTTTTCATTGGGAAATATTAGCTATTTACCTTCTACTTGCTTGTTGATAATTAACAATAAGTTTTAGCCATCAATAATCAAAAAAACATATCAACAACGTGCCCATTGTAAAGTATAGACAATTTTTTTCTTCAAAAACAAGTTACTTTCACCTCTGCTTTTGATTAATATGCATTTGTCTTAATAAGTGTTCTTGAATTTGAGTTCTAAGTATATGACTGTCTTAAATATTTTTAAAAAAATGTTATTTATCTGAATCTAAAAAAATCATTTCTTCTAAAAGAGATATATAGTCTAAAAAAACTATTTGTCGGTAAGTTAGAACAAAAGTTGGTTTTAGCAATAAAGTAACCTATTCTTTTTATAGTGATAACTGATATGTTAAATAAATTAAAAAGTAACCACTTTAATTAAGCAGAGTTCTCCCATATAAGCTCTAAAGTATTCTGCAAAAAACAAATATAAGCTCTAAAGTCAACGACATTTAACTATTTGATTAAATTAATTTCTTCCAAAGAGGCTATAAATACAACATTTCTCTCTTCACTGCTATAAGCCACAAAGTTTTTTGATCCACTAAAAGAAACAAAACTCTCACCTTCAAGCCATGACCATCTTTAAAGCTCCGCTGGTTTCAATTCTCATTTTTCTAGCAATCGTGAATCTCGTGAAATCAAATACAATTGTAAACATTTCAATTGCCATGAATTTTATTGTTACAATTTGTTTTTTGTTACGTAGAAATCCCAATTATTTGTTTAAATTATGTTGACCTCAAACTTTTCTTTTCCCTGATCAACTTCATGTGTTTTTTTAAAGAGTAATGATTTAACTTCCGAAATTTTTTATCCGAAATTTCGTCCGAATAATTAAAATAATAATATTTTTTAATAAATTTATTATAAAATAATTATTTTAAGAGTATCTGCGGTGAAAGTTGTTTATAAACAATTTTTTATGCCACATCATGTCACATCAGTTTTTTTTTATTATTTATGAGTTGTTTAAATTTTAGTAAAATTGCTTGTAGAAGCTTCAGTACTTAAAAAAAATGAAAAAAAGTTGATGTAACATGATGTGGCACAGGAAGTTACTTATAAACAACCCTTACTGCAGATGCTCTTAAATTTATTAAAAAAATATTATTATTTTAATTTTTGGACAAAATTTCGGACAAAATTTCGGTGACTGAATCAATACTCTTCTTTAAATATCAGGAAACTAGGACTGTGGTGAAGGAAGCAAGTTCCACCTATTCCCCACTACTGATCGGTACAAATCCTCATTGTAAACAGTCAAGTTAATCATTGATATTATATGAAATTTTTTCATAAATGAATTTATTTTTTAATAAAGGAAATTTTAAAATCTGTTTTCATTAATCACAGTTTATAAAAGAATTATTTACTTTAGTTATTTGAGAAAATCTTTTATATACCATCATTCAATCAACTATGTACCTAGGAATTTAGTTCTGTTGATTGAACATGATGTAATACAGTAAATCTCTTCGCACCAAATTTAATTCCCACATTTTTTATAAAAAAAATTCGTTGTATAATTATAAAATATGGCTTACTTTTACTAACTCGATTTATTATAAGAGCAAAGTGGTATTTACAAGTGTTGAACAACTTATGCTAATAATTTTCATTTTTTTTAAGGAAATTGAACCATTTTTATAAAATATGGCTCCTCTTTTTTGTTTTTTTTATTTTTGATTTATTTTTTAATTTTTGTATAACGAGACACGAAATGTTTCATTTTTATCAGTTAATATTAAAGTAGAATTTAACTCTTGATTCTTGAAAGATTTTTTTTTTAAATAAATTTTTTTGGTTTAGCGGTAGGGGTTGTTCCACGCTTAAGCAAAGTCAGAAGTTCAAATCTTGTTTTGTGTATGCAGCCGCGCTTGGGGCCAGCTATCCTACCCTTTGAGGTGCCTCCAACTTAATCTATCAGCGATAGATACTCCAAAGAGATGAATAAAAAAAATGTTACAGAATGGTGGGTGTTACTTTCTAAACGTGCAAATTTATATTGTTTAATCTATAACTTCTACCGTTGAGGAAGTTGCATGGCTGTTTTTTATTCTATCCACATAATTTATTATTTAACTTTTTCATTTCAATTATTCGAATACTAATTTTGAGTTAAAATGAGTTTGTCTTTGTCCTATAATTTTGTGACATATTGTCTCTTTAGGAAGCCTATTATAATAGCGAGTCTCGAATGCAAACACCGAATAAGAAGAATTGACCAAATTTCTTGCAGATTTTTCCCTACTTTTTTCATTCATGATAATTGAACATAGATACCAAGTAAATTTACAACACTTACATATTTTCATTAACTAACTGGATTATACTCCTTTCATTTTCCCCTCCTTAAAATTATCCTCTATACCCTGTATTAGATGTTTTCAATAAATCTATTAAGTATGTGTTTGGTTACGCGTTTAAAACGTGATTCAGAACAAAAATCACGTTTAAAACGTAAAAGTTATAATTGATAGCTTTTATTTTAACATGATTTATCACGTTGAAAATCTGAACCAAACACACACTAAGTTTCTTTAAAATTGAAAAAACTAGTTATAAAAAACGGCGTTTTAAAAAAATACCTTTTTAAGAAGCAGACTGTCAGTGTGTTTTTTAAGTATTTAAACAAACAAGCTCATATTGTGGGGTTAAATGTGTTTTTTATCATTGAAAACTAACTTTTCTGAATTTGGTTCAAGTCTTTAAACGGTTTAATTTCTCAAAATTTTAAAAATAGCTGATCCCGACAGTCATATGTTTTTATAAAGAAAGAATATATTTTTTTTTAAGTGTATAATTTTTTGCAGACCGTCATGTAATCTATGTAAAGAAATGAACAGTAATGAGATTAAGTAGGAGCATTGGCCGAAAATAATATGATATATCTTTTTTTAAGAAAAAAATCCAGTTTGACTTTTTAAATGACACATGGATATAATTTCAAATTTTTTTTTATCTAGATCTTCTGAATATTTTATACCCGAACCACTTTCTTCGACCTGTATCTTGTAGTATGAGAGTTGTGTAATTTGATTAGACTTGAAAGACTTTGTTTTTTATTTTATTGACAAATGTTAGTAATGAGTAAATTATGTTACTTCCTATGAAAAGTTTTAAAGAACTAAACAAAAATTGAAGGTTGGTCCTCAGTCTCAACCTCTTTCCCCATCTCCAATTACACTGATTTACCAGCATGAAAAAGGTTGGTATGCTTAAACTACTAAGTGCATGTTTGGGAACAGAATTTACACGTTCTCAAGCAAGAAATTAATAAGCAACATTTTGTTGATTTGATGTTGAACGTGATTTTTTTTTTTTTTTCATATTGAACCGGTTTCTAAAAATGTTCCTAGACTGAAAGCACACAAGTTACTTTAGGATGCCCTTGATTACATTGTTTCTTCTTTCTTGGATTTAGCAAAGTACAAGTTAAGGAAAGTGGTTTGGACCTACAATATTCAGAGACCCAAAAAAATTAGTAAGTTGCAAGAAAAGTTAGTTTTGGTAATAAGGATCATTTGGATAAATAACTTAATAAAAATTTTATTTAATACTTTTATATAATAAGAACTTATATTATAAGTATCTAAAATTTAATAATTGATAACATTTAGATATACAAGTTCATAAATATTTATACAGATTTAAAGTGTTTCAATTTATTATTATTTAATCATATATAATTTGTTGTCTTATTTTAAAATTAAAAAATTATAAATAAATCTTGATTGGAAAAAATAAAAATTTTAAAAGTAACTAAATAATTTTTAAAAATAAAATTGTATACCACATAATATTGAAAATAAAAAAATTACTAATCATTTTTCACCTAATTTTAGTTTATAAAAAAATAAATTATAAAATATAATAAATCAACTATATATAATCGTGATTAAAAAATAAGAATCATAAATTTTAAAAATAAAAAATCAATTTGATATTTTTTATAAAATCACGATTTAAATAATTATTGTATAAATATATATATATATATATACATATATATATATATATATATAATTATTCCAAGTGTGTTATTATGGAAAAAAAGATAAATACTGAAAAATGGGTTGAATAGTGTATATCAAAAACCTGCACGTTTTCTGTAGTGAAGTAGTAACATTAGTCAGATGAAACAAGAAGAGCAGTTAAATGAAACACTAAGTACTTTTATACTAGTTCGCATCAACCACCAAGACTATGTCAAATTTTTTATCCAATCGCATTGAGTTTCATTATATTTAAACAAAGATACAAGTATTATTTTAACAAGTCATTTTGGTTCAATTCTAAGTATTAATTAACTTGCCTTTTTAAGCAATTGCTCAAGTGTTCTTTTAATAACAAATATCTTCATGTTTAACAACCAAGTATTCTTTTACGATTAAGTCTCTCTAAGATTAAGAACAAGCATTACTTTTCAGTCAAGTCTCTTTAGGTATCAATCCCATAACAATGGTTGTGAAGATCGCAAAAAAAGTTGTGTTTGTCTCACTAAGATGATATACAACTAATTATGGAGCAATGAATGTTTACAAGAAATAATAGGTTTTCAGATAATATGTTCCCTCACAAATGTATTTATAAGTGTTTGTTCTCTCTTGTTTATTGTGCATTGAGTCTTCTTATATAATAGCTTAGAGAAGATGACAACTACAACACTTTGAATTCATTTCACAAGTTTGATTCACTTGTCTTCGTCATCTTATCTTGCGATAGTAGGTAACTGTTTGACACATTTAATGTGAGCATTAAATGCATTTAAGAAAATAGTACATCTTATTTAATCAATGAGACTACTTATCAATTTTCCATATCAAACAAAACTAGCAGAAGCAATGTCATTGCAAAACAGTTATAACAGTGACATTGTCTTCTTTTTTTCGTGAATTTAGTGATTTAGTCTTAACGGAAAGCATGGTTATTCTCATTAATAGATTCGTGAATTTTCAAACGTATTTTGATTCGATTTGTTAAGAAATAAAGCATTAAAAGTAAATTTTGTCATTAGTCTTGATAAATAATAAATATTTAATGTATACGAGACAGAATGTATGTTTCATCTAATTAACAATGTCTTACAGATGATTTACATCTTACACTTCATCTGATAAGGCTCTCAAATATATATTTCAAAGACATTTTTGCAAACATTTATTCTATATAAAAATATTTTATTTGTTAGTATTAAAACTCTAAGTTTAGGGGATATTTTTTTGACTTAACATATATTTTGGAAAAGAAAGTTAAGAAGATTTTTTTTTTTATAATAGGAGAATGTAAATTTTGGGAGGAAGAGATGTAGAAAATTTTGGAAGGAAGAAAAAATAGAGAAATAAAAACTTTTGGAGGGAGAAACAAAAATCTCCAAAGCGAGTAATGTAAAAGAATATAAAAATACACTCTTTGGTCCTTGACTTTTAACCAAATCACACGAACCAATATATAATGGTTATATTAGCTGATTTTATTGGATTTATAAAACAAAATCATGAATTACCAATTTTACTTTTCTTACTTGAAAATCGAATTTTCATGAGAGTCAAAGATATTACTTCATATAAATGTTTATGCATCAATACCAACAAAAATAATTAAAAAATAATAATTGGAGAGTCTAAAATGTGAGCTAGAAAAGCACTCCCTCACGTAATCATTAATATGAGTAAAACATGAAGAAAAAAAATTAATACTTTAAATTAATGATAAAGTGTCATACAAAAAAGGATCAACAAATTATCTTAAATTATGTTTTATAATAAGGGTCGAAGTGAATGATTTTTTATGAGAAGTAAAAAAATATATTTACATTGGTGACAATATTTGAATATGAATATTTCTTAATAAGTTGTATATACAATTATCAAAATAAATTCAAAACATCTTATTTAATCAAGGAGACTACTTATCAAATTTTCATACTAAAAACTTGTAGAAGCAGTGTTATTGTAAAACAACTATAACAGTGACTTTATCTATTTTTTTCTTCGTGAATTCAGGGATTTAGTTTTGATAGAAAGCATGATTATTCTCTTTAATAGATTTGTGAGTTTTCAAACAGTCTTTTGATTCAATTTGTTAAGAAATGAAGCATTAAAAGTACATTTTGTTGCTATTCTCAATAAATAATAAATATTTAATATATACGAGATAATCTATATGTTTCGTCTAATTAATAATGTCTTACAAATGATTTGTGTCTTACATTTCATCTGATAAGTCTTTCAAAGACATGTTGGAAAGACATTTTTGGCAAACATTTATTTTATATAAAAACATTTTATTTGTTAACATTGAAACTCTAAGTTTATGGGATCCTCTTTTGACTTAATAAATATTTTATAAAAAAAAAAGTTAAGATTTTTTTTATGACAGGAGAATGTAAATTTTGGGAGGAAGAGATGGAGAACATTTTGGAAGGAAGGAAACAAAAAAAAAAGAAATAAAAACTTTTGGAGGGAGAAACAAAAATCTCCGGATGGAGTAATTAAAAAGAATATAAAATTATACTGTCTGGTCCAAAACTTTTAACCAAATCACACAAACCAATATAAATGATTATGTTAGTTGATTTTATTGAATTTATTAAACAAAATCATGAATTACCAATTTAACTTTTCTTGCTTATAATTGAATTTTCATGAGAGTCAAAGATATTATTTCATATAAATATTTATGCATAAAAAAGGATCAACAATTTATCTTAAATTGTGCTTTATAATAAGGACCCAAGGGAATAGTTTTTAATAAATAAAAAAAATTTATGCTGGTGACAATATTTGAATATGAATATTTCTTAATAAGTTCTATATACAACTTATCAAAATAAATTCAAAATATGTTACACACTATCCATAAAATATTTTATATTTTATATTTTATTATAATAATTACATTTACTTTTAATTTGTCAAAAAATGAAATGTAAATAAAAAAAATTATAAAAGTGTGAATTGCTAATAAGATCTCATTATTGGATCAAAATTTGTAAAAATGTAATGTGAATTATTTAAAAATGATGTGAGATAGTGATCTCATTTAATGTAAAATAAGAACCTTAATAAGTTGCTTATAAAAACCATTATTGTAGATGCTCTAATACACTTCTCTCATTACATTTACTCTCATTAGTTCAATTTTTTTTTGTAAAGATAAGGAAACATTACAAAGATGATTGCAATGAGGATTGAATATAGGTCTTCATGCTTTTAACTACCCCAACCCCTCCCCACCCAATCACTAGGCTAATCCTAGTAGTTTCATTAGTTCAAATTTATTGAAAACTACAAATTTAAGAGAGAGAGTCATTAAATAAAATGTGTTAGAAAAAAATGTGTTAGAGAGTGTGTTATTAATATATTTTGTTTAGTAATGTACCTGTCTAAAGGATACACCAATAATCCTTTCGTATTCTGAGGGTCGAACGAGTGCTCCGAACCAATATTCCGGTGTGGGGGAGGTACCTGCAAAAGGCACTCCGACGCTCAAGTCAGGACAAAGCGCAGATATCGATGGCAATTAATGAACAGTGACCTTACCTCGTGACAAGAGCTATTTATACTGACATTTATGGGCCCGGACTTCCATGGGCCCTGTAACAAGATTACCAGATTAGGTAATACGCTCCTAATCGGCTTACGGGTATGCTTAACCCTTAATCCTTAATTATGGGTACATTCTTACCTCTATTAGTAGGAATCTGAGTTCACTCGGCCATCTGGTAGCCGAACGGCATTCGGCCACCTGGTTCGGTCATTCAGGGGCCGATTGGGTGTCGGCTATCAGGTGGCCGAGTGGCCGAACCAGGTGGCCGAATGGCCTTACTAGTACACTTGCCCCCTAGCCTTGCGTAAGGGTTACCTTTTGCAAGGGTACAAAGATTAAGTGTAGTTGTGGAGGAAGTCGAAAATTTGGATGGATCTGCATCGTTGGATTTTGAAGATCAGGCAGTTACATTTTTTCTGAATTTTGAATTTTCCCGCCCTTTTTCTTTGCTATATATAGAGATGCGTGGTGGGGTCTTTCCTCCGTATCGCTCTCAGCCGAATAGGGTTATCTTTTAGCAGGTTCAAGGTTTGAGCAACGTGTAACAGCCCAAGCAACCCGCATGTGGATATTGTCCGCTTTGGCCCACGGCCTCACGGTTTTGCTTCTGGCAATGGCACGCATGCCACCCCAAAAGGCCTCCACACAAGGAAGGTATCCACACCCATATATATGGCATGCTTCGTTCTCCTTCCTAACCGATGTGGGACTTCACAATCCACCCCCCCTCAAGGGAGTCCAGCGCCCTCGCTGGCACACCGGCCCGGGTCCCGGCTCTGATACCAAATGTAACAGCCCAAGCAACCCGCATGTGGATATTGTCCGCTTTGGCCCACGGCCTCACGGTTTTGCTTCTGGCAATGGCACGCATGCCACCCCAAAAGGCCTCCACACAAGGAAGGTATCCACACCCATATATATGGCATGCTTCGTTCTCCTTCCTAACCGATGTGGGACTTCACACAACGCGTGCCGAGTGACTTTCAATCTTGGACTCTCTTGGTAAGTTTATTTGAATGGTTACTTCTTCCGAGGGCTCTTCGGTTAGTGTGGCTCGGTCGGCGTCATCCGAGGGGTCGTCGTCCAGGGCTTCGGGGCCGAATACGGATAGGTCGAGCGAAAATGCAAGTACAGGAGAAGAGGCCTCAACTAGTGGGAGTGAAGAAGTGCCAACCAAAGCGAGGCGTGTCTCAAATCGGCAAAGATATGGA
Source organism: Cajanus cajan (assembly GCF_000230855.2). Classification (NCBI taxonomy): domain Eukaryota; kingdom Viridiplantae; phylum Streptophyta; class Magnoliopsida; order Fabales; family Fabaceae; genus Cajanus; species Cajanus cajan. The sequence continues at coordinate 48,218,520 of NC_138523.1, read as the reverse complement.
CCATCGGGAGTTCCTGGGTACGAATGGGTAAACGGAGAAGTGACTTCGTATTATTCCCGGTATCGAGATACGAACATGATCACAAATTTGCTGGAATATACGAAATGTTTGACCTTTGATGCTCGAGAGGAGCCATATCCGATCGGGGTTCGGTCATGCCGAAACGATGCTTTTCCCAATCCGGACACTGTGTGCTTGGATAAGCAGGACGAGAGGATGGCTTCGTTCTACATGTATGACTGTCTTCTCCGAGACTTAAAGGTGAAGTTGCCTTTTGACGAATTTACCATGGGAGTGCTTCGGGTTTTGAATGTTGCGCCGACCCAATTACACCCTAATAGTTGGGCTCAACTTCAAGGTTTCAAGCATTTATGCGTATGTATAAATATTAGGCCGTCACCTTTGCTTTTTCTATCTTTTTATTCGTCCCGTCCTTCCGATTTGGCCAAGTGGCTATCTCTTAGCCGAGTAGGGACTCGGTTATTGTTGGATAGTTTTACTTCGTCGTATAAGAATTTCAAAGCTGGGTTTTTTAGAGTGACTGTCCGACCGAATGGAAGACGTTTCTTCTTCGGGGCCGACGGCCGAAGTCTTTTTCCTTTGAACTGGACGCACGCCCCTCGTCCCTATGATGTGGTGCCGGATGAGCTTCTCACGGCCGAAGAGCAACGGGATTTGCAGTTTTTACTTCGGCTTCCTCGGCGCTTGCCGACGAGGTCGTTGATAAATGTGGTTGACTCTCCCAAATGGGATAGTGACTTAATAGGTACGTGATTTTCCCATTTCGGCCTTTGTCTAAATTCATATTGATGTTCATTGGCTTATTCATGCAGGAATCATGGTGAAAAGCGGAGCCGACGAGTTTAACATTCGTAACCTTCTGGCCGGGCGGATTCGACAGGCTAAGGCCTCGGGAGCCGTAGGCAGTTCGGTAATTGCCCAAACGCCTCGTCCTGCCGGTGACAACCGAACCCCTCCTACTCCCGAACGGAAGCGGAGAAAGGCGAAGAAAGGGAAGGAGGTTGCTCATGAAGGGCCGAAACGGAAAAACAATGAAGAACGGCCCGAGAAAGCCAAGAAGTCCAAACAGACCATGTCTTCTCCTGGCGGGACGACTATATGTGTGCCCCCCATGATAATGTCAAGGGGTTTTTTGAGTGAAGAAGTTTCGGCCGAGATGCTGGCTCGGCCAAGCACCATCTCGGATAATGGTCGGGAGTTTCTGGACCAGTTAGATGTTGCGGCCAAGTGGAAGTATTTTTGTGAGGTGCAATCTCGGTCAATGGCACTTGCACACCATCTCGCCCTGCAGCCATTCGGCGAGTTGGTGCAGTTAAGACAAAGAGTTGAGGATGCCGATAAGGCAATAGCCGAGGCTGTGGCAACTGCCGAGGAAGCGCTAGAGAGGAATCGGCAACTCGCGGCCGAGCTGGATGTTCAACGGCGCAACAATGACACTCTTCGGCTGGACATGCAAAAGGCTGCAAATGAAGAGAAGCGCCGATTGGAGGAGGCAAAGGCAGAGTTGGAAAGGGTGAAGGAGCAGGCCAAGGACCGTATTGTGGCCCAACATGAAGCTGGCTTCCGTCATGCCCTTCGGCAAGCGCAACATTTCGGCCGTTTCCCGGAGGACTTTGAATTTGACATGTCAAAAGACTTTTACCAAGGGTCTTTCATGCCTTTTCAAGATATGCCTGAAGGGGCCACTCCTGATGGTGACGCACCGAACGATGATGATGGCGAGGATGAGGAGACTCATGCCGTTTCAGATGGTGACACTGAAATTCATCAAGAGTCGCGACCGACTCAGGAGGACGAGCCGGAGGTACAAGGGAATGCTGATGACAATGCCGAAGAGTAGTCTTGTAGGAAACTTAGGCTTCTTGTATGTTGGGCCGATAGAGCCTCTCTTTTTTTTTTTTTTTTTTTTTTTTTTTGTAGAACTTGGCCGATAGAGCCTATTCCTTCTATTAATGAAAGAGTACTTTTTGAAGAAACTTGTGATTTGGACTATTATTTTTGAGTAATGCCGAGCGGGGTTATTTGACTTGTTTGTCTTTGAGCAATGCCGAGTGGGTTGACTCGGCTTGCCTGTCTTTTTGAGCAATGCCGAGTGGGTTCACTCGGATTGCTTGTCTTTTTGAGCAATGCCGAGTGGGTTCACTCGGATTGCTTGTCCTTGTGAGCAATCCCGAGTGGGTTTACTCGGATTGCTTGTCTTTTTGAGCAATGCCGGGTGGGTTTACTCGGATTGCTTGTCTTTTTGAGTAATGCCGAGTGGGTTCACTCGGATTGCTTGTCCTTTTGAGCAATGCCGAGTGGGTTTACTCGGATTGCTTGTCTTTTATAGCAATGCCGAGTGGGTTCACTCGGATTGCTTACCTTGAGCAATGCCGGAGGCACACCCTTGGCCGAATGGGGTTATTCGGGAGGGAAGCCTTATTGCGCGATTCCGAAGGCACATCCTTGGCCGAATGGGGTCATTCGGGAGGGAAGCCTTATTGCGCGATTGCGAAGGCACATCCTTTGCCGAATGGGGTCATTCGGGAGGGAAGCCTTGTTGCGCGTTTCCGAAGGCACATCCTTGGCCGAATGGGGTCATTCGGGAGGGAAGCCTTATTGTGCGATTCCGAAGGCACATCCTTGGCCAAATGGGGTCATTCGGGAGGGAAGCCTTATTGTGCGATTCCGAAGGCACATCCTTGGCCGAATGGGGTCATTCGGGAGGGAAGCCTTATTGTGCGATTCCGAAGGCACATCCTTGGCCGAATGGGGTCATTCGGGAGGGAAGCCTTATTGCGCGATTGCGAAGGCACATCCTTTGCCGAATGGGGTCATTCGGGAGGGAAGCCTTATTGCGCGATTGCGAAGGCACATCCTTTGCCGAATGGGGTCATTCGGGAGGGAAGCCTTATTGCGCGTTTCCGAAGGCACATCCTTGGCCGAATGGGGTCATTCGGGAGGGAAGCCTTATTGTGCGATTCCGAAGGCACATCCTTGGCCGAATGGGGTCATTCGGGAGGGAAGCCTTATTGTAATCAGTGGAAGATAAAACGTGTTGAGTTAAGCTGCTTCTCATTAATAGGTGCCTCGTTAAAAACCTTATCGGCCAAAACCCCTTTTCACTTTTTTGTAAGGGGAAAAAAGACCGATAAGGAAAAGAGTGCACCGAGAAGATATGTTGTGATTACAATGTTTGAATTCAAAAACCTAGCTAAAATACACTTTCAGGTGAGACGAATTCCATGTTCTTGGAATGACCTTGCCCGACAGTTCCTCGAGCTTATATGCTCCATTGTCAAGGTTATGGCGAATACGAAACGGGCCGTCCCAATTAGCCGCCAGCTTGCCTTCCCTAGGATTGCGTCTTGCCGACCCTTGAACCCTCCACACGAGGTCTCCTATCTGAAACTCCCTCTTGACGAGTGATGAGTTGAATCGCCTTGCCATTCGCTGTTTGCAAGCTTCCACCATAATCTGAGCTTGGGCACGAACTTCATCGACCATGTCGATTTCGGCCCGGAGGGATGCCTCATTGCTGTCTTCATTGAAATATTGCCTCCGAAACGATGGCTCTCCCACTTCAACAGGAATCATAGCATCCGTACCATACGTTAGCCGAAAAGGAGTTTCCTTTGTTGTTGACTGTGGTGTGCACCGATAGGCCCATAGGACCTCCAGCAACTCTTCGGTCCAAGCTCCTTTGGCGTCGCCTAAGCGTTTCTTCAACTCACCAAGAATAACCTTATTCGCTGCTTCAGCTTGCCCATTTGATTGTGGGTGTTCGACTGAGGTGAAGCGGTGTCGAATACCCAAGTCTTCCACAAACTTGTTGAGCTTGCGATCTGTAAACTGGAGTCCATTGTCAGTGATGATGGCGTATGGTATTCCGAAACGCGTAATAATGTTCTTCCAAAGAAACTTCTGAACATTACTTGCCGTAATGGTAGCAAGTGGCTCGGCCTCAATCCACTTTGTAAAGTAATCAACTGCCACCAACAAGAATTTGCACTGGCCCTTGGCTATGGGGAATGGGCCGAGCAAGTCCATGCCCCACAGAGCGAATGGCCAAGGCGAGCTGATAGTATGAAGTTGTTCTGCCGAGGCGTGGATCAAATTTCCATGCTTTTGACATTGAATGCATTTTTTGACGAATTGTGCACAATCACTCTTGATGGTTGGCCAATAATAACCTGCCCTTAACACTTTAGCTGCGAGGGTTCGTCCACCCGAATGTGATCCACAAATGCCTTGATGAATCTCCCGTAATACATAATCAGATTGTGCCGAGTCTACACATTTGAGTAACGGGGTTGAGAAACCCCTCCGGTACAATTGTCCTCCTATGACCGAATATCTAGCAGATTTAGTCCGTAGGTTTTTAGCGGATAAAGGTTCATCCGGTTCCTTGCCATGGAGAATGAAATTAAGAATTTCGGTCATCCAAGATGTATCGGGTGATTCTGATCCTGTTTCTTCTACCACCATGCTATCGGTCATAGCGGTGCTTGGAGTGGGTAATTCTAGGTGCAAGGTAGTTCTTAGCTGACCTGGTTTTCTCGAACTGCTTGCTAACCTGGCTAGTTGATCGGCGCGTTCATTGTTTTCTCTTGGCGTGTGTCGTACTTGTATTTCATCGAACTTGGAGCACATGTTGTGGAAGAGGTGATAATAACGGAGCAGGTTGGGATCCTTTACCTGAAAGTGATTGTTAACTTGCTCCGACACAATCTGTGAATCTGTCCAGCAAATTAAACGCCGAACCCCAATATCATCTGCCAATCTTAGCCCTGCTAATAGCGCCTCGTATTCGGCCTGATTGTTGGAGGCTCGGAATCCGAAGTGCATTGACTGCTCAAGGATAATCCCCTTTGGTCCTTCAAGAATTATGCCTGCCCCGCTGCCAACGTTGTTCGAAGAGCCATCAACGTGCATTGTCCATTGATCGCTTTGGAATTGACCACTAGGTTGCAACTCATTAATGAACTCAGCCCAGTGTTGTGATTTAATCGGCCCCCTTGGCTCGAATGATATGTCAAACTCCGACAGTTCAACGGACCATGCCATCATTCGGCCTGCGAGCTCGGGTTTCCGTAAGACCTTAGCGATAGGGCAGTCAGTTCGAACCACAATCTTATGTCCCTGGAAATATTGCCGCAATCTCCGAGCAGTGTGAACCAATCCGAGTGCCACTTTTTCAAGTAATTGGTACCGACTCTCCGAGTCTTGCAACATGCGACTGATAAAATAAATGGGCACTTGAGTTTCTTTTTCTTGTATCAAGACTGAGCTAATGGCTTCCTGGGAGACACACAGGTATACCACAAGGGCCGATGATGGGTCGGGCTTAGAGAGTATTGGGGGCGTTCCGAGACGCAACTTCAACGCTTGAAAAGCCGTTTCACACTCTTCGGGCCATGCGAATTTCTTTGTTCTTCTTAGAAGTTTCAAGATTGGTTTTGCTACTTCTGTGAGGCATGGGAGAAACCTTGACAGAGCTGTAAGCCGACCAGCCAATCGTTGTACTTCTTTGACACTTTGAGGACTTCGCATTTCGATCACGGCTCGGCACTTATCAGGGTTGGCTTCAATGCCTCTGGCCGAAAGCATGAAGCCAAGGAATTTGCCGCCTGCGACTCCGAAGACGCACTTTTCTGGATTGAGTCTCATGTTATAATGCCGAATTTGGTGGAAGATCTCACTCAAGTCTGTGATGTGATGATTAAGGTTATTGGATTTGACAACCATATCGTCCACATAAACCTCCATATTTTTGCCGATCTGACTTTTGAATATTTTGTTCATAAGTCGTTGATACGTTGCACCGGCGTTCTTAAGGCCGAATGGCATTACTCGATAACAATAGTTAGCCGAGTCGGTGATAAAAGCCGTCTTCTCCTCATCCTGTGGGTGCATTTGGATCTGATTATATCCTGAATAGGCATCGAGAAATGTCAACATGTTGTGCCCCGAGGCACCATCAACCAGACGATCAATGTTGGGCAAAGGATAAGCATCCTTTGGGCAGGCTTTGTTCAGGTTGGTGTAATCCGTGCACATTCGCCATTTTCCGTTTGGTTTTTTGACCATAACTACGTTAGCAAGCCATGTTGTGTATTGTACTTCCCGGATGAACCTCGCTTCAAGTAGTTTGGCCACTTCATTTTCAACCGCTAGTTTCCTTTCGGTGCCCATCTTCCTTTTTCGTTGGGCTATAGGCTTGGCCTCTCGGCAAACAGAGAGCTTGTGGCACATAACCTTAGGATCGATGCCTGGCATATCTGAGGGGATCCATGCAAAAAGATCTCCGTGCTTCTGAATGACCTTGCTTAACGCACGGCGATCTGATTCAGATAATCCGGCTCCCAAGTACGTGACTTGCGATGTATCGGGGCCGATCCGGACTGCAACTTTTTCTTCTATTGACTCCATTCGCTCATCTGCATTCATTCTTGGATCCAAGTCCCATGCCGAGGATTTATCTGCTACCATAGGGTTTACCACGTGAACTCTCCTTGACTTCGATTGCTTTTCTTCCACGGGGGCTACTCGCAAACTAGCGAAGTAACATTCTCGAGCTGCCTTTTGGTCGGCATGCATTGTAAGAATTTTTCCCTTGTCGGATGGAAATTTCATTGCGAGATGTGGTGTTGAGACAATAGCTCCCAACCTATTCAATGACGGCCGACCGAGGAGAATGTTGTAGGAAGTATTAACATGTACCACTATGTACTTAACTTGGATTTCCTTGTACTCTTGCTCGTTGACACCGAAGCGAGTGAAAAGCTTAATGTACCCCTTGGTACTGACTCTTTCTCCCGAGAATCCAACCAAGGGATCATCGTATGGCATGAGTTCTTTTTCTGAGATCCCCAACTGCTTGAAGGTATTCCAGTACAAAATGTCGGCCGAACTGCCCTGATCCACCAAGGTTTTCTTTATTATGCAATTGTGGATTTCAACACTAATTACCATTGGATCGTCTTGTATGGGATCGATCCCTTGGAAGTCAGCGTCAGTGAAGGTTATAGCGGGTAATCTTCGAACAGGTTGCCGACTGACCATATTGACCGACCGGACGGCGCGTAAATGCCTCTTTTGCGCCGAAGAGGTTGAACCTCCTCCCGCAAATCCCCCCGCGATGGTGTTGATGACTCGCCTATGGGAAGATGTCGGCTCATCTTTCCTCTCACGTGATCTGCTTCGCTCGCGGCGAGGTCTATCGGCGCGATTTTGCCGAGGTGGGTCATGTCTAGGTTGACGTTGGCGTTGCGAATCAGACCGATCCACGAACTTATGAAGCTGCCCTTGCTTGATTAAATCTTCAATTTTGTCTCTGAGGGCCGCACACTCTTCGGTAGAGTGCCCCCTATTGCGATGGTACCGACAAGATTTACTAGTATCGGCGCGCGGTGGCGTGGCAGCTCTTTTTGGGACGGCCAGAACCTCCGATGTTAGAGCTTGTTCAAGAACTGCAGCGCGGCTTGCATTGAGTGGAGTGTAGTGAGTGTACTTCGGACCCCGCGTTGGCCGATCCCGAAGTGTGATCTCCTTACCTCGCCCCCGATAGGATGGTTCCGCCGGTTTTTCGGGCTTTCCCGACGGTTCAACTCGGGCTTGATTTCGGAACTCGGCCAACTCCTCCATCTGCATATATTTATCTGCTCTTCTTCGCAGGTCGTTAATATCTGTAGGAGGTTTCTTGCAAAGGCTATTGACGAATGGCCCCGGCTTTAGCGCTGTGGTCAGATGATGAAGCGCTACGGCCGGGTTGAGGTCTCGAATTTCTAGGGCTGCCTTATTGAACCGATCCATGAACGCACGAAGCGTCTCCTTCTTGTCTTGCCGAAGGCTGACTAGTGACAGAGAGGTCAAGCTATGGGGACGGCTTGTCGCGAACTGGATAGTGAACTGTGACGACAAGGTGCTGAAAGAATCGATTGAATTGGGAGGTAGTCGGGTGAACCAACTCAAGGCCCTACCTTTGAGAGACGTTGGGAAGATACGACATAAGGCAGCGTCGTCCGTAGTGCTCAAGGTTACCTGCGTAAGAAAAACATCGAGATGTTCATCAGGGTCAGTGGTACCATCATACTTATCGATAGGTAAAGATTTCCAATTGTCCATCAAAGAGAGTTGCATGATGGATGAAGTGAATGGGTGTCGGTGCGATCCGATAGTTGCCAAATCTGTGGGTCGGCCTACTGTTGGTATGACCGAAGGGAATTTTTGAGGTGCCACCGCCGAGGCATGAGGGGCCGAGGTGTGTACTGCCTGGGATTGATATGACCCCTGGGTTTGCGTGTTAGTGGCCTGAGTAGGTTTCCACGATGAATCTTGATTTCTCAACGCCTCATTCTCGGCTCTCAAGGCTGAAAGCTCCCTCGCATCCTTTTCTCGCTGCTGCTTCATTTTCTCCATCTCTCGCTTCATCAGTCGAACAGTCTCCGAAAGATCAGTTTCATCTACCACTTCCACGTGCTCTTCTTCTTCGGTTTGATGTTCTTCCATGTTCGTTCTCCTAGTTATCGCCATTGCTTTCGCTCAGTTGATCTTTTAGAATCGTTTCGGTTCGGCCCCACGGTGGGCGCCAAAATGTGCCTGTCTAAAGGATACACCAATAATCCTTTCGTATTCTGAGGGCCGAACGAGTGCTCCGAACCAATATTCCGGTGTGGGGGAGGTACCTGCAAAAGGCACTCCGACGCTCAAGTCAGGACAAAGCGCAGATATCGATGGCAATTAATGAACAGTGACCTTACCTCGTGACAAGAGCTATTTATACTGACATTTATGGGCCCGGACTTCCATGGGCCCTGTAACAAGATTACCAGATTAGGTAATACGCTCCTAATCGGCTTACGGGTATGCTTAACCCTTAATCCTTAATTATGGGTACATTCTTACCTCTATTAGTAGGAATCTGAGTTCACTCGGCCATCTGGTAGCCGAACGGCATTCGACCACCTGGTTCGGTCATTCAGGGGCCGATTGGGTGTCGGCTATCAGGTGGCCGAGTGGCCGAACCAGGTGGCCGAATGGCCTTACTAGTACAAGTAATAACTTAGATAAAAAAAAAGTAAACACTTTAATTAAATAGATTCTCATATAGCCTCTAAAGTCAACATCATTTAACTCTTTCATTAAATTATTTTTCTCTAAACACGCTTTAAATACAACATTTCTCTCTTCACAGCTATACGTCCCAAAGTTTTTTTATAACCAAAAAAAAAAAAAAAAAAAAAAACCTTCCCCTTCAAGCCATGGCCATTTCTAGAGTTCAGCTGGCTTCAATACTCATTTTTCTAGCCATCGTGAATCTCGTGGAGTCAAATACAATTGTAAACGTATTAATTTCCATAAATTTTATTGTTACATTCGTTTTTTGTTACAGACTAATCCCAATTATTTGCTTAAATTATGTTGACCTCAAACTTTTATTTCCCCAAATCAACATTCAAATGAATTAGTGATGTTTTTTTTTCTTCTTTAAATATCAGGTAACCAGGACCGTGGTGAAGGAAACAGATTCTGACTATTTCCCTCTATACATTGGTACAAAATACAAATTCTGATTGTAAACCGCCAACTTAATATTTGATACCATATGAAAACTTTTAATAAATGAAATTTTAAAAACTTTTCACAAGTCTCTCAGTTTATAATTTTTTTTATTTAACAACTTAAATATATTTTTAATCATGTAAAATGAGTAATTTTGATTGTGATCATTATTAATTTTGTTTTTTTTTTCATCTCTTTAAATTTTGTAAATATTATTTTTAATTAATGTAAAATGAGTTAATTTTGATTTTGGTTCTCTAAAATATTTTTCTTTAATTTTCATCTTTATAAAGTTGAAATTCGCTAGTTTTTTTATCTGTAACAGTTATTTTAAGGTACATATATAATATTAATGAAAAAATTTATAAATTATTAAGTTTGTAAATAATACTCAAGATGATCACTTAATTTTTTTATTTTCATATAAAAAAATTGGTTAAAAAAAGATTACATCAAAGTAAAAATTAAAACCGAGTTTCAAATTTTAAATGATAAAAATAAAGATTTTTTTTACAAATATAAAAATTAAAATCTGTTCATTTTGTAATTTAAATTAGTTGATAAAAATATTTAATGTATCTGATCTGACTCTCAGTGGGTGCTTTATTTATTTATTTTTTATATAATGTAGATTGTCCTTCTGAATGCAACCGGAGATGCCGGTTATCGTCAAGGCCGAATCTGTGTAATAGAGCCTGTGGAACCTGCTGTCAACGGTGTCATTGTGTGCCTTCGGGTACCTACGGTCACTATGAAGAGTGTCCATGCTACGCAAATATGACTACCCACGGTGGAAGACACAAATGCCCTTAATTAGTTACATTCATATGTTCTATCTTTTCCTTCTCAATAAAGTGAAATTGAATATGAATCCAAATATGTTGATTTGGTTGTTTTGTTGCAAATATGTTGCAGTCACTTATTATTACTTTCACTTTTTACATGACTTAATTATCTAATTTATTACAATTATGAAAAATATTTAACTTAATTAATAATAATTTTGTCTTATCTATCCATATATTATTAAAAGTATAATAACTTGTTAAAATAATTTTATACTAAAAATTATATAATGCATACTTACTTTTTCCTAAAACTTTTTAGTTTTTTAAAATTCAAATATTTTTCATTAATTATAAAATAAATTTATTAGTACTTAATGAATTTATAACCCTAACATCAATTATAAGAACACTAACTTCATATTGATTTTACATGAATTGTGCTATTAATATATATAAACTTTTTCACATTGATATTATTTAATTATTATTTTATATGGTATTCATCCTTAAAAAAAAAAGATATATTTTCTCCTTTTTTCTCATTATCTTATCATATATAAATTTGCAATACAAAATTTGAATCAATGTGTACTAATAAAGAGTGAAAAATCGTTAAAAGCCTATCACATAATATATAATATACTTCTAAATTCAATTTATGAAGCGGTAAAGACAATATAATAATTTTAATAATTTAATAGTTATGAAACAACATGTAAAGATAAAGATAAAAAAAAAGTTTAAATTATAGTTTTAATTAAATGTAAAGATTCCCTTAAAAAAATTAAATGTAAAGATGAAATTAAGTTCAAAGTCGCCTGACATGTAAAATGAAGAAATCATTCAGTTATAACGTCTCTATATTTAATGGACGTTGAAAATATTGAATAATGAACATTAAGAAGTTTTAATGCAAAATTAATCTTATTATTAATTGAAAAATAATACATTAAATTACATTTAATTAGTATTTATATATATATATATTAATAAATATATTTATTAATAGGTTGAATTTGATTAAAATTTTAATTGTAAAAAAATGATTGTGAAGATTTTTTTTAAAAAAAACCTAATAAATAAAATATTATTAATTGTAAAAAAAATAAAAAATTGGGTGAAAATTATAACATTTATAATGTAAAATATTTGTGGTATATTTTACTAATAAACTACCATGTTTATTAACAACTCTCATTAGAGTGTAATGATGTGATGTATAAAATTACTTAAAAAAATAAATAATAACTTTTAAATAAATAACGTTGCTTGAAACATAAATTAGTCTAACAAATAAAAAAAATATATTATTTACTATGTTTAAGTGTAAAAAAAAAAAAAAAGTTATAAAAGTGCAAGTTATTTATAAGATTCTACTATTAGAGCAAAGTTTGTAAAAATATAATAATAGTTGATTAAAAATAATATGATATCCAATTTAAAGTGAAATAAAAACCTTAATAAGTTACTTACAATAATTACTATTGAAGATGTTCTAATGTTATTACATATAAAGTAGTTGATAATTCAAAATTATATTTAGTTAGTGTGTATAATTATATTAAGAGGAATATGACAAATAATATTTAAATGAAATAGTATACTTTTAAAAATAATTAAATAATTTTCTTTTATAACTTATTTGTATATGTTTTCTTAAAATATGATAACATATAGTATACCTCTAAATTTGATTTACAACACAATAAAGATAATATAATAATTTTAGCAATTTAATCGTCACAAAACATGTAAATATAAAGATTAAAAAGTAAGTTTAAATTATAATTTTTGTTAAATGTAGAGATAAAATCAAGTTCAAAGTCACCCAATATGTAAAAGGATTAAATTATTCCATTAGAACATTTATATAAATAATTTTGAACCAATTCAAATTAATTAAAATTTAATAAAATATAATTCAAATTTAATCCAATCTCTCTTATATCTTTAAATAATTATTGGTGGACTTAATAATATTATTAATTTTCCAAATTTGAGATTTTTTTTCCTTTCCATTTTTTAGTTTTCCATACCTTTATGTATTTTTAAAATAAAAGTGAATGATTAATAATAATATTTTTTTAATAAATTTAGTTGTAAAGATAATTTTTAAAAAAATGATTAAAAGAAATCGAGTAGTTGAAAGGCGTAGCTTTAGAAGTGATTATATGAATTTTTTTATATTTAATATAAATTATTGAAAATATTGTTCACTTTATTCATTTAAAAACTGTATCAAATTGGCCGGTCAGACCGATTGAACCGGGAATTTGTGGTCTAGTCGATCCAAATCTTGAGTTGGATCGGTTATGCATTTGACCTGTTTCAAATTGGAGTAAACTAGTCAGTTTTCTGGTTCAACTAGTAAATCGGTAAGTCAAACCGGTTCAACTCAAAAAAAATTATTTTAATTTTTTTATGTATTTCTTTATACAAAATAAAAATTTAAAATTATTTTATTTTTTTTATGTATTTTTTATATAAAATAAAAATAAAAATAATTTTAAATAAGATAAAATTTTAAATTTAAGATAGAATATAAATTTATTAAAATTTATAAGCATAAAATATATTTAACATGAATATTTTTTTTAAAAAATTAATAAAAATTAGATCATACACTTTAATTAATAACCTATTAATTTAACCTTTAATTCACTGTAACTAATTCGATGATCCATCCAATTTTTTAAAAGTATGATCTTAACACATCGTTATTCACTTTATAATTTTTTTAACCATGTTAATGAAAAATTCTCACGAGTTACAAAGACTACCGCTCCAATCAACTGCGGAAAAGTAAAACTATTTTTGTTATTGGTGGTTCGTCCAATATATAATATCAACAAAAAGGCATACCTTCTCAGCATTTTTTTAAGGCAATTAATCAAGATGGAAATATTTCTAAAATATTTTAAACTTAATTACAGTTTTGGTCCTTTTAGTTTTATTTTTAATTTTACAATTTTAGTTTATCAATTTTATAAAATTTACAATTCTGTTCCTCCACTAAATATTCACCTGTTGATCATTAAAATTATAATATTATCTTTGACTTATTATTAGGTAAATGACACAATGATTAATATTTAGATTAATTTATCCTTTTAATTTTTATTTTTATCTCATTTAATCACTTTTATGAGATAACAAAGATATATTTACATAATTTAACATAATATTATCAAATATTACTTGTCATGTCATTTATTTAATGTTAGATTATTGTAACAATCGAATGATAAATGGATAAACATTTAAATAAATGACCAAAATTATGAATTTTATAAAATGGGAGACTAAAATTATGAAAGATGTCAAAATTGCAGATTTAATATTATAAGAGACCAAAAATATAATTTAGTCAATATTTAAAAAATAATCCTTATGTATATTATTAAAATAAATAAATAATTAAAACAAAATATAATTATTATTTATTTTAATAATCCTTTAACTCTAAAAAAATACAATATGGTTTTTAAGTAGAATTAATATTTTGAAAATACAAGAAATCCCAACGATATTTTCTTGATGGTGTGTTTGGATGAAGGATTTTATAAGTTCAAGGAATTTAAATTTTTTGGTATTTGAATTACTTTGATTTCAATTTTTATCATTCTAAAAATATTTTGTTTGTATAAGTCAATTTCAAAATTTAAAAATTTTAAATTTTTAGTCTTTTTTTGTGTTGTGGAAAAAATAAAAGACAAAAAACAAGAAAGAAATTAAATTAGTGTAGGGAACAGAGATCCTCCCCGTACACTTGAAACACAAAATTTGGAAGACTCCTCTATGTTACATTTTGAGTTCATAGTCTAGCTCCCCAACTTGCAAGAACATGAGCTACTTGATTAATCTCTCTCGAGATCCCAGTAAATATAACTCGCCAATCTCTCTCCACTAAATCTTTGATATTATTGATTATGTCTCTATGTTTATGAACAAGATTCCTCTCTCAAATAGCACATTCAATCACAAATATCACACCAATACAATCTGACTCGCACACCACTTGTTTGTAACCAAAATTCCAGAAAAAAGATAATCATTCCTTTATAGCCAAAAGTTCAGCTCGCAAAAGATCACCCCTTATTTCTGAACTGGCAAAACCACCCAGCCATCTCCCTACGCTATCCCGAATAACCCATCCAAACCCCATCCTATTCTGACCTTTCAACCAGCTACCATCAATATTTACTTTAATTCCTGGATAATCTGGTGGGGACCAGCAAGTGTTTTCCAACCATGTTTTCCTAGAATTAAGCCACCAATTCAATTTAACAAGGGAAACATTCACCTTCTTTAGCACTGAAAGCATTGACCAACGCGAACCTTGAAAAATCATATTGTTTCTATATATCCATATCCACCAACTGGCCATGGCCAACTTAACTTCGCTATGGCCAGTTTGGATATGGAGATATAGAAACAAACTAAAAAATTTCGCTATGATTTTTACTTTGGATATATTAATTTGATTCTATTATGGTAAAATTGATTTAAAAAATATATTCATATGTTAAGATTTTTAAATTTAATTTTATAAAAATAAATATTAACTAATCTTAAAATATTTAATAATTTTAAAAATCAATATTAGATAATATTTAATAATTTTAAAAATACTTTTGAATATTCACTAATTAAAATAATAAAGAGATAAGAGATAAGATAAAATATATAAGTAAAATAAGAAAAATAAATATGAAAATTTTCAAATTCTTATTTTTTTTTGAAGAATTTTGAAATTCTACTATTTTAAAGAATTTGATAAATATTTAAATTTCAAATTATTTATAAATTATCTATTAAAACAAAATATTTCACCTCAAAAAAATTTGAAATTCTTAAAATAAATAAATTATTCTATTTAAATTTTTCATCCAAATACACTTTAATGATTCTTCTTTATAACCTATCTTAATCATTAACTAGAATATATAAATTGTATAAGTCTCGTGTTTTATTAAATAAACCTCTTCTTATTTAAATTTTTAAAAATCTAACAAAATTTGCAATTTTCAAACATGAGTCAATAAAATATCATCAAGAGATTTGACTAGCATTTCTCTTCACAAAATATACAACAAGGTGAACAAGGTCAATGGACCTTTTTCTCCCTTACAACCCTAATTTATATATCTCCAAATTTCAATCAGTTAGTGACCACGAAACTAAAACCAAAACCAAAACTCGAGCGAGCTTTCACTTCCCCAGGATCTAACCTGGTACTTAACACTTTCCTGTTTTGTTTTTTCTTCCTTTATTTCGACCTTTTGTCGTTCATTTCTTAGACGGTCATCAAAGTTTGAATCTTTTTACCATCTGTGTACTAGTCATAAGCAATTTTATGCAGTTTTCCCATTTGGGTTTCTTGCTTTAAGCCTAAGGTTTTGGTCAAGGAGATATTTTTTTTTCCCTTCCTAACGTGTTTGCAGTGTTTAAATAGCGTTTCCATGGAAGAAGCACAATTGTAAGAATTGTCTGCTTGTAGAATTTCAGAATTCACGGTGACCCTTTATGAGAACATGGTTGGTGAAAGAGAAACCCTCGAGGAGCCTGTAGAAAGGGAGGGTTCTTTGGTTGGGGATGGGAAGGACTTGGGGGTTTTGGGTTCTGATTTGTCCATAGAAGATGGTGTTGTTTGTAATCTTGTGGGTGATGCTGAGCTGAATGATGATGTGGGTTTTGATGGATCAGAAGAGGAGGGTAAAAGGGTGAATCCTACAGATGGATGGACTACTGGGGATGTTGGTGAGAGTTCTCAAGTTGGGAGATCCTTAGAAGGTAAGAGTGAGAATGATGCTGCTGAATTAGAGGGAAATGATGTCTCCTTGAAAACATTGGATGAGCGGAAGAACATTGATGACAAGGAGGTGAATGAATTACTGGAGAAGGAAGCAATTAGCGATGCTATTCAGGTTGAGTCAGATGTTAGGCAAAGCATTGAAGAGCAAGCTGGAGTTTCTGAGCAGGTTGGTTCACGTGGAGAGAAGGAAATTGAAGGTGAAAAATTTGATGATGCTGAACGGCAAAAACCAACAGGTGGAAAAGTCACAAAGCATATGTCACATGAGAGTTCACAAAACATTCTTCAGGCAAGTTATCAGCTGCCACAGGAAAAAGGTGAGTTTTCTGTGTATGATATGGTTTGGGGCAAGGTGAAAAGCCATCCATGGTGGCCGGCGCAGATATTTGATCCCGTGGATGCTTCTGTGGAGGCAAAGAAGCATTTAAAAAAGGATCGCTATTTGGTTGCGTATTTTGGGGATAGAACATTTGCCTGGAATGAATCATCTCAGCTAAAGCCCTTTAGGACTCATTTCTCTCATATTGTAAAGCAGAGTAATTCAGATGCATTTCAGAATGCTGTTGATTGTGCCTTCGATGAAGTCACAAGACGTGTAGAATTTGGGTTAGCATGTTCCTGCGTACCTAAAGATACTTATGACAAGATTAAACTTCAGATTGTTGAAAACACTGGGATTCAACAAGAACTTAGCGTCACACGCAGAGTGGATGAATCTTTAAATGTTAGTTCCTTTTCACCTGAGAACCTTTTGGAATACTTGAAAAGTCTATCCGAGTTTCCAACTGGTGGATTTGATCGATTGGAGCTTTTAGTTGCTAAGGCTCAGTTGCTTGCTTTCTATCGTTTAAAGGGTTACTCTTCCTTGCCTGAGTTACAATATTGTGGAGGTTTGGATAATGATACTGGTGCCTTAATTAAGGATGCTGATAAAAAATTGAGTGAAGTTAATAAGCATGCAACTCACATGAGTAAAAGTGATGGTCAAACTGGAGCTGGAAATTTGAAGACAACAAATAGCTCCTATCGCAAACGCAAGCATAATTTGAAAGATGATACGTATTCTGAAAAGAAGAAAAGAAGCTTGTCAGAACCAGCAGGTGGGACTCCGGATTCTACAAAGGGTGGTTATCGGTCAGGTGAGGACACTGATAATCTGATTCATCCTACCTCTTCCAAGAAAAGAAGGACTATTGATCACTATGCTGGTGTTTCAGGGATGAAAGATCGGAGAAAAACAATTTCCCTTGCTAAAGTTTCAAATACCACAAAACAATCATTTAAAATTGGTGAATGTATTCGTAGGGTTGCTAGTCAACTTACTGGGCCACCCTCTTTGAAGTGTTCTGGAGACAGGTCTCAAATGGAAGATGGAAGTGCTGATGGTGTTGCAGGAAATGGATCCAATGTCCTCTCCCCTAATCTTGAGAAGACTCAGAAGTCAAGCTTGATTGTTCCAACAGAATATTCATCTCTAGATGATTTGCTACATTTGCTTCAGTGGGTAGCACAAGAACCCCGGGGAGATTATAGTTCTTTGAATGTTATAGTGAGCTTCTTCTCTGATTTCAGGAATTCAATAATTGTGGCCAATGAGTCTGGAAAAGAAATTTCACCTACAAATAAAGTTGGCATTACTAAAAGGAAGAAACGACCTGTGGCTGGATCACCTGAAACGTTTGAATCTGATGATCTGAGCGACACATATTTGATTGACATGGTCATCCAGAGTCGTTCTGTAAAACAGAAGTCACAGAGAAGCAGCAAAAGAGACTACCAACATGCCCCAGCTCAGCCAGAAAAACCTGTTATAGTTTATACTCGAAGGTCTAGGTCTTATTCCAAGAAACAATGTTCTGACAGCAATCTTGTTGAGGTTCCTGAAAAACCTTCTGGCTGTGTAGATAAGAATTCCCCAGCTGAACTTGTTTTGGAATTTGCTGAGCTGGATTCTGTTCCCTCAGAAATGAGCTTAAATAAGTCTTTTAGGCGATTTGGATCTCTAAATGAATCTGAAACAGAAGTTGATAGAGGGAGCAGCCAGGCTAGAGTGGTTTTTAAGAAGTATGCCGATGCAGAGATTGCTTTCAGTAGTGCTAAAAAAATCAACATATTTGGACCAGTTCTTGTAAATTACAAGCTTAACCATATTCCGAGTACATTATTCAAAGCTTCATCTTGCACCACAACTCAGGACCATGAGAATGGAGATGCATCATGATCTCTCCAATTCTGAACTTAATATGGTCTACTTGTTTGGTAAGTAACTTTTTGCTACTACATATGCAATCTTAAAGTTACTTTCATTCTAGTTTTGTTTGGGGCTAATTGTATTATTATTGCCTTTCCAGGTCATAAATATTGTAGTACCAGTTGAATGTTTTTTTGGAAGCATGTCAGCTGACCCACAATCTAGAACAGGAGGAGGATGTTTGCAGACATACCCACCACTTCAAGGCAAACGGAAATGAATACGCAGCAACAATCTGAGGTTGCGGAAGAAATAAATATGGAAAAGAAAACAAGGGTATTACTTACTAGAGCAAATTTTATTGGTGATTTTTAGCTATCGTGCTACCAATACATTATCTGTTAGCTCATTTTACTTAGATATATGTGTCATTACAAAATGAAACTTTTCGGTCACGGAGTAGTGGTATCAGAAACATTGGATATATCCATTTTGACATTCAATTGTATGTTGTCTTAAAAATGTTGATAAGTAAACAGTTGTTTCTGTAGTAGGCACAGAAAATTGATTTCATTCTTTTCCTTGGGTTAGCTAGTCTGTGGCCTCCTAATTTAATTGTCACTGTAAAGAGTTGAAAATACTGAAAACTTTGGTATTCGTAGGATTTGCACTCTGCATCTTTTGTTTGATTTGGCACAAATTTGACATTTACTTCAATTGCAATTGTTTTGAGCTCCAACCCCGTAGAATCTGATAAAATGAACCATCACACCCAATCATTGTTGGACTAAGAGGCCATCTGAGCCTACTAGGAGCCTGCGAAGCTATTCAGCTTGCATCCCATGATGCTTTCTATGCCTGATGCAGATGATATATGGCACCTCCTCATGCCATGCTGGTGAAGGACTCTAGAATATTCCACTATTGGAATCTCCTGCCCCCTAAGGGATTACTTCATAACCAAACTCAGGTATCTTACATCCAACACAAGGTGACTTAACCACATTTGAGTCCTATAAATAGATAATAGACTACACACATGCTGAGGCATTAAGCAAGCACATTATTCAACACATTATTACTATGCTAATTTAGCACTGATTGGGGTTGTTAGAGTGCTTTTGCAGGGACCTCCCTTCTTCGTCTTTGCAATTAGACCAATAGATTTCTTGCTTCTCATCACCTCGGAGAAGTAGATTATAGTGGGCTACCAAATACCAATCTTTTGGGCTCAGCTAGATCAGCAATGCTCTGTCAATAATAAATTACACTTGTGATTCTCATTGTAGGGATTGCTGAAAACGACATGGTGGCAAATTGTTATTTTATCTAGCAGCCATTAATTTGTTGTAGGATGCATTAGTTTATTGCTCGTGTAAACCTTCAATTTGGTCTTCTGAAATTACGAGCATTGTCCTTCCAAAAATTTTATCCGCAAATTAGTCTTACAAAGATTTTATCTATTACCATATTAGTCCTCGACCCCCCCGCCCAAAAAAAAAAACACTTATTCCCAAACTACGTCACCACATTGATCTCTTAAAACTACCAAGTCAAATAATTCTTTTGAATTTCTTTAAAAAGAAGTTTTTGATTAAAAACGTTTGTGAATATAAAATAAGCTAATATAAACTATAAACAAGCATAAGCATATAAAAAATTAGAAATAATCCCTTGATGGA
Source organism: Cajanus cajan (assembly GCF_000230855.2). Lineage (NCBI taxonomy): Eukaryota > Viridiplantae > Streptophyta > Magnoliopsida > Fabales > Fabaceae > Cajanus > Cajanus cajan. The sequence continues at coordinate 48,198,480 of NC_138523.1, read as the reverse complement.
CCGAGTACATGAGCCTATTGTGAATATTGAATTCGTAAAATTCTGCCGTCATCTGAAATGCGGTATATGAATCCATTTCGCCCCAATCTGTTAATGAACATAATCTGAACTGCACAAGAGACTGGGAGAGTTCAACCAATACTAGGCTCATACATAGTCAAGTCAAAGTGTCAGATAATTGTAAGATAACAAGATAAATTAATATTCGTATAACAAGTCTTTATCCTTTTGGATCAAGCATGGTGGCCACATGCCAAAAATAACCTTTAAATTTTTTAAAGGTAAACTTAGGTGGACACCCAAATCAACAATTACTAACATGAATGGTGCAACCTCACGTGTCAACTATTAATTTAAGAATCTATATTAAGCAACGCATCAAGTATTTCTTATCTTCCTTTCTTAATTTTATTAAGTTTTTAATGTTGTGAGCATTCAAATAGACAAACGGTTGTTATAATACTGCACGTTTAGTGATATATCCAACGGTGTACAAAATTAATTATTATACAAAACATAATTTATATTATATAAAATATAAATTACTCCAAGTTTCTATTACGCTATTCCGAGTCTTCTAGATGACTACAAGGAGCTTCAGTACTGAAGATGCCAACCCCTTTTCAAGAACAAGTGTTTCAACAAGTAAACATTTTTTGAAATCATTGAGAAGCAAACTATTTGGCCAAAATAAATCGAGTAGCAAATTCAATATTTGCGAATAATATTTAAAGAAAACTATCAAAGCAGGTGATTTTCACCATGACAAGCTACATGGCGAATCACATGCATAACCCCAAACACTCCCTTGAGTTGGTCAGGCATCTAAATTTGACATATGTATTGATAAAAATCTATATTAGTACCGCAAAAAAATTCTGACACTCAGGCCTTCTACACGAGAACCTAATTTTAAATTGCCAAACCATTGTTTCCATCCATGCCATGCGTACAAGCATTCAAGTGAAATAAATGAAAAGCGTAGAAGCATCTAAACTACTCATGGCTTTGCATTGAAGGCATAACCAGATGTTGTGGTTGCACCTGTAAATCCCAACACATTAAAAAGAATGTCATTAGTCTTAGAGAAACAGAGGTAGACGAAATGTTAGCCGTACAACTGAAAGTAAAGAAATCACACTTAACAAGGATTTGAATTCCTATGCCCAACCAATCTTGATGTTAAAAACACCATGATCAACAAAACAAATCATGCTTATTTGATCTTCAAAGGAGGACTCTGGATGAAGCATACAAAAACAACATTACTGAATCATCTAATTCTAGGCAATTATATTTTGGCTTATGTAATATAACTATCACCCAAGACTTTAGTTGAAGGGCAATATTAAGAGAATTATTCAAGTAATTAGCAAGTGATTTCCAATTTAGGCACCACGAGAAACCTGAAATCACCAATGCCTAGTATTTAATGGTGAAAGGCTTTGTCTTGGCTCTATGTTTGAACATGAACCAACTTTAGAAAGAAACAGATCTGGAGAGTTTTGCATAGGATGGAGCATGTAATCATGTGCACAAAACTTCGCTATCATGTACGATGAGGAGAAACAATAGACTAATAGAGAGGGGAAAAGAGATTTGGAAAATAGAGAGAAAGGGATATTACAAGAGAAGGAGAATAAAACAATTCAATAGCAATCAATCCTAAAACATAAGAGTCAACATATACTGTGTCGGGCCTTGCTAGTAACCAGATAACCAAGCCTATAATGAATGTACCACTCCACACAAATATGATATATTTCCATAATCCTAATATTCCTTTAGCATACACCATTTTTCCTACTTGGTCTTGAAAAAGCTTAATATAATTTTTTTAAAAAAAATGTCTAGACAGAAATAAGTAATTCTAGGTAACAGGCCCTGGAAAGTTAGCATTTTAAACTTTAATTTGCTGAAAATAGAAATAGCGATAGCATCGCTAATATTAGTCTGCTGAAATAACATTGGCTTGTTTCAACAAAGTGTCAAAAATGTTTTTACTTGACAAAGTCAATATTTTTCTCTGCCAACTACCAAATATGAAATTTCAATCAACTTTAAATCTTTCTGATGACAATCACCGCAAAAACAGACTGGTGATAAATATGGTAAACATTTTCCAAAACAATGGATATAACAAATTAAAGGTTGTACTTGCAAATGAATACAATTAGTCATTAGAGGTCACGATTGAAAAGTAAATCCTGTCATAATACCATTGTAGAAGACTATAAGCAAGCCACAACAACTGTAATAATACCATAGTTGTGCTTTGAAGGGTATCATTGTACAATCTAGCACAATTTTCTTTTCTTCTATGGGCTAGAAGTTTTCATCAAAGAGAAGAGGGGTGTTACACAACTAGAGGATGGATAAGGTGTGGTCTGGAACAAAAAAAAAATTATCCAGGAACCTAAAAAAATTGTGTCAATAGTGTATAGGCAATTGAATCTCTCTGTAAATAAAATGACAAAGAAAATAGTAACTCCCTTTAAAAGAACGAGAGCAGAACACAAGAGAATCCATAAACAATTTGCTAGCCCTTAACAAGTTTAAGGGTGAAGAGACACTCAAAACATATTGTATTTTTAAAGGGGTTTGTCAAATTATACAGAGGGATTGGATAGCTTTGTGCCAATGATAATTCTTAATTTCTTTTTCTCTTTCATTTTTATTTACGGAGTAGTCCTTACCCACCAAATTCCTCGTAATTTTATTCTCTCAGTCTTAATGATTTTTCTTTCATCAAAAAACAAATAAAACTTGTAAAACCACTTTATCTCCGTGCAATAGAAGAGAAAGTGGTACTGACACCACACATCATTACACTGTGGTTTATCTCTCTTTCCTTCACATTATCGAGACGCGCGGAGGTTAGGCAAATAAACCCTGATGTCCCACTGGTTTGGCGCATTTCCAGCAGTGATTAAGTAAACACCTAGTAACACTGTAATACCATGTGGAAACAGTGTTTTAAGAGAAAGTACATAAAAACCACTGATAAATATTTTACTACTAATCAAGGTCAAGTGCTCAGGCAGCTTAAATACTACAAACCCAGCAGAAAAACAAAATATATCATATTCCTAATATACTAACATTAGTAATCGAAGAGATACATAATTTTGGTGAAATAAAATTTGAGTATAGCCTTTATTCAGAGTAAGAAGACTTTACAAAGAAACAGGAATAAGAAGAATGGATGAAGCAAATGCTGGAAAACAAAAAAAAAATCCTACAAGGGAATGGACTATGGAGATTGAAACGCTATTGTTTTATGAATGATCCAACAAAGCTTTTTATTCACAGAGTTGTCAACTGGTGAGAAAAAGGAACCCAAAACAAAACAAACCAATGAACACAGACCTGTTGGAGTAAGGATATATTTGAGGAAGGAGCATCTAATCCATACACTCAAGACACAAATTATTCATGAAATAAAACTACATTTCAAATATATTGATGGGATGTAAATCCAAACCCACAAGATTAACATAAAGAATCAAGAACTTAAAACGAACCAGAATGATCATCTCAAAGCTATGATCAGCTGGTGCACAAGCAACACTGGGAAAATATCAAATTTTCATGACACTGGACTTTGCCAGTGAATGCCAGTACTCCCACATCTTAAAAGAAATGAGAATCAATACAACGGGGGTAGAGGTTATTTGGCACATAAAAAGCCTATCATAATATTCAATTTAGCTATTTTTTAATTTTTACTAAGAGTGTTTCTTAACTTCATTTTTTGAATCTCCATAATTGAGCTTGCATGTGTTTGCTAGAAAGATGATTTGGCATTCATGCATTCAAGATAGACGGAGAAAGAAAGACCATTACCTGCAAACCAATATAGTTCAGTGAACCCTGATGAACAAGCTGCCATAAACATAAACCAACAACACATGTAAGGTGCATATTAACCAATGAACCAAACCATTTTACATCAACAAATTGTCACAATAAATTTTTTTTAACCAAAAACAAAACTCCAAAATGGTTATGCAACCACACCTGAGCATTTTGACCTGCAAGGGCAACTTGATCGGGTCTAATAGATCCATCGCCACTTCTAGCAGATCCTTTGGTGTCACCCTATAATAATTTGTGTTCACAAACATTAACATTTCCACTGGCAAAACAGTCCAAGATAAATAACAAAATAACACAATTAGGCCAAGGAATATTGACTAACCTCCGCCTGTGATATTGTAGACATTCCAAAATCAGCAACCAAATAATAAATAAAAAAAAGTCAGATAATTATAAAGCCATAAGGAACATTATCAAAACTTCCAATATTAAAATGAAGCGGAAATGGTGAGAACTTTATGGATCCATAATCCATTCATTGAAAAAGTTCCCCACCCACTCAGCTCATGACCCAACCAAAGTACCAAACACTAACCCACACCTCAAGACGAAAAAGGAAATGTGAACTAGGAAAAATAAGTTCATGTTTTTTTATGTTTATCTGGATTTTACACTTCAAGTTCTAACACATATCCATGTAGTATTTGTACCAACTAAAAACAAAAATTAACAGAAAATGTTTATATATATATATATAAAGAAGTTATCGAGATATAAGGGAGAGAGACAGTGAGATGCAAATACAAGAGGACAAGAAACCCTCAATAATTACATCAAAAAAGAAAGAAAATCACCTCTTTGTACCTTGCTAGGTACACCTTAAGCGGCTCTATGTAGTCTTCAAATCCTAAAGTGGCCATCGCCCATAACAAATCGTCTCCATTAATAGTCTTTCTCTTCTCTTTCTGGCATTTCTCACTCGCCCTGCATCCCATAATATTAAAATATTACAAATTCTATACTAAAAAAAACAAAATATTCCGAATTATATATTTTTTTTTATCCTTCCACAGTCTCACTGAACCAGAGACTAAACTCGCTCATAGTATTGTCACTGTCACTAGCTCAACAAGTTTTCGCAGTGTGTCTAATCACTAGGCGAACAAGTTTTCACACCAAGGTTCTCTGCTAAATAGATCATCCCTGCACCATGTGAGTGCAAGGTGTCTAATCACCAGCTCAACAAGTTTTCACATACAAATTCTCTACTAAATAGATTATCTATATAACATGTGAACGTATGATACTTAATCACTACGCCAACTCATTTGGTTAATTGACGTGTATAATTGGTGACTCACTCGCTGGTGATGAAGCTGATGAACTCGGAAACGCACTCTTGCATGGTGTCTTTAGCGTCCTTAGCAATCTTTCCATTGGGAGGCAACGCCTTCTTCATGATGCGGCTGATGTTGGCAATGGGAAGGTACCGATCCTGCTCCCTCGCGCCGGACGAGGAGCCACGCGGACTCTGCTCGCCGCCACTCTCGTGGCTCGGGCTCGTTGGCGCATCCGACATCTCACAAACCCTACAATGCAATAACAGTGACGAAGCAATCACAAACCAACCACTGCGCTTTCTCGGTGAGGTGTCTAATTTATACGCGACGCGAGGGAAGGGAATTGGTGATGGGAAGGGGAAGTGAAGGGCGAGTGAGATCCGAAATTGAGACGGGTGGAGCGAGTTTGAGAGAAGGAGAGTGAATTATTACCGGTGGTGTGAGAGGCAGAAGGAGAAAGGGGAATGGTGGTGGTGGGTTTTTGTATTTGGCGCGAGAAGGAAAGCGATGATTGGTGGAATGGGGTTATCAAGACAAATCTAAGCAGACAATATGAGATAGGAACGAGGGGGATATTGATTTTCACTATTTTTACTTTACTGCTATCTTAACCGTTCATCTTGTTTCTTCCTTCACATTTTTTTATTTTATTTTATTTGAGATGCTCATTTTTAACTCGTGAATTCATTTCATCATAGTAAACTTGTTTATTACAATAATTTATTTAACTAGAATTCTTTTATTTTTATTTATTTTAAATTCATTTTTTAATATCATTCTTTCACTTTCATTATAAATAAATAAATATAGCATTTTACAATAGTTGATTAGTTTATTAGTTAATTTTATTAAACATTTTTCTTTTATTCAATTAGTTTATAAATCCCTAATTTTTTAGTTTACAATTCAAATTGTTAACTTTTATCTAGGTTGTGAATCTTTTAATCGGTTTATAAGCTATTTTTAATAATGGGAGGCAACTCTCCTCGAAAATAATTTTTTTGTTGTTGATGAAAAGGAGAGAAATATATGTAAGTGGTCCTTGTTATAAATTTACGATATTTTTTTTTAGTTTCTCTTGTAAATCAGCTTGACATATATGATTTAATAATCTGTGTGTGTTTCGTACACTCAGTGATTTATTATTAAATGTTTGGTACACATATCTTTGTTTGTTTATGTATGATTTCCATGCCTAGTCATGAATGGTGAATTGGGACTCCTCAAAAGTTATGATTTAATTTTTGGTTACAAACAAAAATATATATTAGGATAATACAATTGTTTTTTTGCAACTGTCTCTTTATAAAAAAGATTCTATAGACTATATTGTTTCATCACACATTAAGAGGCAAAATAGTGTTAGGTAAAAATTATCTTTGTTATGACTCGTCTCACCACATTGAGTCATAAATTGACTAATATGTTCCATAATCAACTTTTCATTAGAGACAAGCAAAATCCAACCCAATCACGAGTTCATCCTGATTCCTTGTTGATTTGGACAGGTTTGAGTTTTAAAATTAGACCAATATAATTTTTGTAACAGATTTGGATTATGTTTTGAGTCATCCCAACTTGTCTTTCATTTTTTTTAATATATGAATTTTTAGAATAATTGTATATTTAGGATAAAATAATTTCTTAGAAGATAATATTTTGTATATTATATTATTATATTATATTTATAATGACAATATTTATTTTAAAATGTATACAGTAAAATATACTTTAATTAAAGTTTTATATTTCTTTTTTATTTTATAATTTAACTATACATACGTTAATATTGATATATTGACTTAGAATAATTATTGATTCGGTCTCATCTCATATATTTAGGTTTTTATCAGGTTAGGTTTAAGTTTAAATAAATAACCCAATAAATTGAGTAAGGATAAGACTAAATCCATTTAAACATGTTATTTGCTCACCCTTACTTCCCATCATCCCTAGAAAAACGTGACAACGTTGAGGACCTTGAATCCTTTAGGGAACGACTTTCTATATACAAGTTGATCAATAGGTTTGAGTTATACCCCAAAATGCTTCTTAATGGCCGCAACTATCATATTGTGGTTAATAACAATGGGTTAATGAGACTTGCATCATTACATCAAGGATTTGGATAACTAGAACAACCACTAGGCTTCCCATAAAGTGGAGTAGCAAAGTATAAAATTTTGAGGTTCATTAGATGTTTGGCACACAACCTACCCCCTAACCATATGTTGCTAGCTAATGCGAAATGACTTAAATTTGCTCAAGTTAATACCCCCAACTCCTCGAGTCTATTAAACCTATGTAAGGCTTGATGCATTGCATCCCAAGGAAGGTAGACCAATATTGTGATTGTGTTTGGTAACCTTTGAGCATTTTTGTCCATCCCAAACTATAAAGTTGGTTTTGGAAAGTTTTTTTCCTATGACTGATAAGTGTCTAACTAGTCTGATAAAATATAAATTTGAGACATTTATCTAGCACAATTTTTGTATATATTGATATAATTTTGACTAATATACTTAGAATCAAAGACGAACTCTTAATTTACGTTATCACAAGGAGTGATGAGTCTTTTGATCATATTTTGTGTTTATTTTGTAGGTTTTGAAGTCTGGAGGCAAACGACTCAGCCCTTCAAAAGGGCTAAGCGCTTTCAAGCCAGAGAGCTTAACAAGTGCACCAAAAGAGAGGCGCTCAACCACTCCCAAGCGCTGAGCGGTTCTGGCCCTAAAAGAATGAGTGCTCTCTGCCTCCTAGGCGCTCAGCGAATCTGAAGCGCCCAACCCTTTTGCTTGCTTAATGGTGAAGGATCATCTAAGGCGCTCAGCGAATTTGAAGGGCTCAGCCCTTCAGATTACTTTATGTTGAAGAATTCTCCAAACCGCTCAGCCGTTTCAAGGCGCTAAACGGTTCCTTCTCTTTCCTGCCTACTCTGTTTTAATTTCAGCACCTATAAAAGGGCAGAGGAGAAAGAACACAGATCAGAAGTTACACGAATAAAAGAACAGAGACGGAGAAAGAAAACAAAGCACCTTGGAGCTCATGGGAACGCGATTCTTCGGATGATCTTTTTCTTCTACCTTTCCTATTGTTATTTTGTGCTTTCTTCTTTTATGAAGAGCTAAAGCCTTAGGGTTGGGATTGATGAAGTCATCAAACTCCTGTGTATTCCTTTTTGATTCATATATATATTACATCTATTACTCAGTGTCAGTGATTTGTATTCTGTTTTTAATGCTTTGATAAACTGATCATTTATCTTTGATATTGGATTTAGAATTTGGTTGGAAAACGTTTTCTGAATCTATATTTTAAACAAATCACCTATTAGTTTTGAAAGCCAGGGATGGTTTCGAAATTAATAGTTGCAACAAGTTCTGATTCTTAATACAAGACATTTAACTAAATGAAGTGAGGAATCATTCATTGAGTTAAATATCTTAAAATTTCTTATGCCAAGGAATTGGGTCTGAATGAATATAGAGAACTCAATGACAATGAGTAATAGAATCATTTGCAATAATCAATAGGAATACATAGGAGGGAGATTGATGAAATTTAATCCCAACTGTTCATCATATCTGTTTTCTTAAATTTAATCTGATTTTTGGTTATTTAAGTTTAAAAACATTGATCACATCAAATATCTAACATGTGTGAAAATTCAAGCTTTGAATTTACAAGTAACAATTAGTATAATAGAAATCAAAATCTACTTCACAAGTCCCTGAGGATCGACAACCTTTTAACTATATTACAGAGACTTGGGTGCGTTTGCTCGGAAAACCAACAATGACATGCCAAGGTAGACGCTGAGAATTGATTTAGACATCTTCTTTAAATGGAATTAACTTAACATTGTTGATTTTAGTTGTGTTGTTCCTTCTCATTGACATTTTGGATCACATTTTGACCCATAGCCTTCATGATACTGTTTAACTACTTAAATAGTTGCAACATGATATCATGAACTCCCAATTTTATTTGTTGTCTCATCACTTAAGAGGTAGTTGGGAATAATTTCCATCATAGAGTCGAATGACAGTTTCAGTAGTTTTGTTTCCTCCTTGTTGTATATGTAATCATCAATGACACTCTCACACAGAAACCTAATAAATGTAGTGACGAGAGTCATTGTTAGAGAAAGAGAAACAACAAATGTAGAAACTATCATGTTACTTGCAACAACAACAAATGTGGTGGCATGCTTGTTAGTATTAAAATTATAGTGTTAACAATAACCAAATATATTTATTTGTTATATATATATATATATTTTAATATAATTTATATGTTAACAATATATTTATTATGAATTCTATTTATTTAAAACAATAGTTATGCCAAATAATCTATAATTTAACACACTTTGTTATAATAAATTAATAAAGAAGATTTTTCTTGACATGATTTTTTTTATAGGCTTAGCCCTTGCAAAATGAATAATTTAGGGTTTTGGTTCCCCATAAAATTTCTTCTTTATTTTTTATTCCAAAAAAATTTAGAAATATTATTTTTGTTTTTCATTATTATTTAATAAATCTTAAGTACTTATTTGCATATTAAAAGGTTAAGGTTCAATTATTACTTTTAACGATTAGTATATATCATATTAACGTGTTCATAAATTATTAAAATAAATGTTATATATATATATTTTAAATCATCGTTAGAGACAAAAAATAATAATTTTAATTTAAAAAAACAAAAATAAAAAAAATAATTTCTTCAAGAACAAAAACTAAAATTTTCTCATTTAAAAAGAACAAAAAATATTCTATAAAAATCACAAAAATGTTTACAAATTTTAAAAAGTGAAATTTTTTTTATACAAATAAAAATAAAAACTTGTTCAAATTGCATGATATAGACACACACATAGAGTTTATAGGTTAATAAATACTAAATATTGAAAAGAAAAATTGATTGATAAAATATTTTTATTTCAAGAACAAATTTGTTTATATAAAGTTTGTTGTGTTAATTTACTTTATAAAATAAAAAATTTAAAGCGGTAAGAATTATGATAATATTGTCTCGAACCTTATTAATGTCTACGTAAACTTCTATCTTATAAAAAAAATGTTATTCCTTTTTGTAAAATTAAAAACAAATAATTAATTATTTGTTCGAAGCGAGGGAGAAGAAAAGAAAACAAAACCCATTTAAAAAACGGAGAACGATAGTTTTTGCCTCCTTGGGCGCTTCCTTCATGCGCACACCTAGTAACTGCGTCAGGGTTTAACGTTCTTCTGTTCTCTTCGTCGCACGGGAATGGCAGAGCACCAAAGTGGCCGAATCAGCGCCTATTTCAGTGCTTCAAAGCCTCTTCTTCCTCGTAAAAGGCCTTCCGATTCCTCTCCTCACCGGTAACCCTCTCTCTCTCTCTCTCTCTCTCTCTCTCTCTCCACCTTCTCAATTTTTTATCCTCTCAAATTCCATTTTCCGTTTAATAGTTTTTTTGGAAATCGAATCTCACCTAAGAGAAACAAAACACCGATGCATTTTCAATTTCAAATGCCGCACGCAAGTTGATTTCGTTATTCAAAACTCCACAATCTGTTGCTGTATGTAGAATCAAGAGTGCCGGTGACGTTGATTCCGTTTCCGTTGCGAAGAGAGTTCCTCTTGCGGAGGTGTCGCAGAACAGGCTCAGTGCAATTCACAGCAGCTTCAATGCAAGGACTGTGTCACTTTCTGCAATCGGTTCCGCGGATGAGAATCTGTGTCGATCTCTTTTCGAGAATCCAAGGAGAGAACCTGAAGGCTCTGAGCCTAAACAGTTGGATTACTTTACGATTCTCGACGATGATTTCGATGAGTCTGTTTTGGAGCAAATTGACATTTTGGTTGAGCAGAAATCTGCAGAGTTGGCAGCAGAGCAGCAGTTAGGTTGTAGCTGTAGCGAGAAAGTTTCGAGCGAGAGCAATGTCGTTTGTGATGTTAATCTGAGATCAAGATTTAGTACTGTTTCTGAGGGTATAGGAAATGGTTACCTGTTTAGCTCAGGGGTTGAGCTAGATACTAAAGAAGAGGAAGTGGATACAAGCTGGCAAGGTTTACAAAGTTCTGAAAATAGCACGATGCCTGAGGAATATTCGAAATACTTGCAGTCCCTAAATGACAGACAAAGAGAAGCAGCTTGCACCGATATTTCAACCCCTTTAATGATTGTAGCTGGTCCAGGAAGTGGAAAGGTTTTCTTCAACTTTACTGCACTGCTTGGTCTATACTCAATTGCATGTTATTTATTTATTTTTAGGTTTTGATTTTCTTATTGGAGCTGAATTGTCTTTTTTATTTATACCAGACATCCACCATGGTTGGGCGTGTATTGATGTTGCTCAATGAGGTGATGAATTTTTTTTGTGCCATGAGATATAGATACTTTGCTCTTACTTGTCTTTGATTCTTGTCCAGCTTTCTGTATCTTTCTGAACATAGTGTTTTTACCTTACACATTATATTGTTTATAATTTTTATTTTCCGCTAAATATATGACCAGGGCATTAGTCCATCAAACATCCTTGCAATGACATTTACAACAGCAGCTGCTTCTGAAATGAGAGAACGTATAGGAACTATAGCTGGAAAGGCAACAGCTAAAGAACTTACTATCAGTACTTTTCATTCATTTTCCTTGAAACTTTGTCGTTCACATGGAGAAAAGTATGTTGTCCTTAATCTGTTGTTTATAAGATACCATTTGTGTCCTTCTCTGTCTTTTGTTTAAGATACTAAAGCTGTAGTTAATTTCCTTGTTATTTTAATGCTAATTGTGGCATTTATCATAATTCATTATCTATCAATCAATTCACAAACTGATAACCCATTTGTATGAATGATTAGTGTTGTTTAATATATTTTGTTGATTTGTTTTACATGAATAACTTAACATGCCGGGATTAATTTTGCAGAGACAGAACAGCTAGTCTAAGGAAATTTTCTTATATAAAAGATGACAACATCCTACATTTTAAGAAGTAACAAATTCCATTTGGTACATATAATTCCATTTGCTTACTATTGGGACATAGTGCCTTAGAGGAAACTTTTTGGTGAAAGGAGATAAAGAAATAAAAGAGTAATATTTGAGATAAACTAAACATGAACTAAGAATTGGTATGCCGCATTTGCTTTTAAAGCAATATTGCCTAATATTTGATCACAATGCATGCATATATTATATGACTGGTTCTGTGTGAGCTCTCTGTTGTATCCATATGATTTTTTTCTAATATTTGAATTCAAATTACATTTCAGGTTAGGTCGTACATCTGAATTCTTAATATATGGACAGGGGCAACAGCGTAATGCAATTATTGAGGCCATTCGCTTATTAGAAAATAAAAAGAGTGGTAACAAAGATGGTGCATTATTGATTGGTGAATTGTCCAATAGTCTAAAGAATCCTAAACAATTCAAGGATAAGGCAAAGAAATGGCAAAATTTTGTGACTCAGGTATTTGGTTTATTCAAAAGAGTAAATCATTCTAAAGTCTAAACCACCTTTTGAAATACTTTTGCAAATGCTACATTAATCTCTCTCAATTCTTATGTAAAATTATAAACACACTCATTGTATATATTAAAAATAAAATTGTATGTTTACAGAGAAGTCCTGTTTTCTGTAGAAGTTGATGGTTTTTATTAGAAGCATCTTGATACTAGTGTAAATGTAAGGTATAGTGCTCTAATTAAAGAGTAAAATACTATTGTCATTTTAATAAAATCTTTGCTAGGGTAAAATATCATGGTGTTGTGGATCAACTATCTCAGGCTTAAACTATTGGGGAAAAGCACATGAATAATTTTATTTCTGACAAGCCCAAGCTACTTATTTTCCTCATGTTTCTTTGACTAATAGTGCATAATCTGAGAAACATTTGTTATTAAATATTCCATTGTAAATTGTGACTTAATAGAAGGGTATCTTCTTTGAAAAATCAATTATCATGCAGGAACTTACCCTAAACTATATTTTCACCAGTTTTATATTTCCACTATTTACTTAATGTGACTTGCCTTGTATCTATACAAGGACTCAGTGGGACAGATCTACATATGTATAAAAATGTCCAAAGCTTCACCTGAGACAATTGGTCGTTCATCTTGTTAGGGGCTGGAAAGTTGAGCTGTTTGCTTCTAAATTATTAATTAGGAATTTTAAATGAAATATGCATTTCTTAGCTGCTACATAGCTTATAAATATTTTTCATTATTTAATTTTTTAATGCTTCAAATTAAATATTAATCCGATCACGTGCAATAAATTTATACCATTTCAGGCTAAAGCTTCGGGAAGAACTTCTTCAGAATATCGTGAAATGGGCAACGAAATAGGAGTAAGCTGATAAAATGGCTTTTCCACACATGTGCACAGACACTGACTTGTTCTGCTTTCACATTTTTTATTATTTTTTTTTCTTGATTGTAATCAGGCTGAAATTCTTGAAAATTACAACAACATATTAAAATCTTGTAATGCTCTGGATTATCATGACTTGATCAGCTGTTCTGTGAAGCTACTCAGTGATTTTCCTGAAGGTAAGAATTTTCATTTTCATAAGTATACAACTAATTCAGATCTATTAATTTGTTACTGTTAGTTGGACTAACTTGTGTTTGTTTAATCTATGAATAAGTTTTCAAAGAATGTCAGGATTCATGGAAAGCTATTGTTATAGATGAGTTCCAAGATACTAGTGCCATGCAATACAAATTTCTAAAGATTCTTGCATCTCATCATAAAATAACAATTGTTGGTGATGACGATCAAGTATGAATTTTTTCTTCTTTATCTCTAAAATTTGATAAGTCTATGATTGGATATTTGTATTGTTTTGTTTATCCCTGTGCACTTAAAGGATCATCTTTGTAATCATTGGTCTAATGTCTTATTTTTCTTACAGTCAATTTACAGTTTCAATGGAGCTGACATTTCTGGATTTATTTCCTTTCGCAACGATTTTCCAAACTACAAAGAGGTTTCTCTTGTTCTTGGATGATTATGCCTTATGCTACATACTTAACTCTTAATTGGTTATGTACACCCATATATATTGGTAGAGGAATGCACACATTATATCCTTATTAAATGTCTTCATTTGGTTACTCGCATAACGTTTTGGTTCAGATTAGGCTCAACAAAAACTATCGATCCACACGTTGCATTGTTGAGGCTGCATCTTTTCTTATTAAAAATAATTCCAAGCGATGTCAGTTGAAGAGTGTTCTTACTGATAACTCTTCTGGATCCAAGGTTACATCTTGCTGTGTGCTGTTTTGAAAAGTCTGCTTAATTGGGACTTTCCTATTTATATATTTAAAATTGATTGTATTAATAATCTGCAGATAGTTATGAAGGAGTGTCACAATGAGGATGCACAATGCGCATTTATTGTTGACAAAATCTTAGAAATTTCATCAAATCATTCAGCAGCTAACAGTTGTTATGGCAACATTGCAATTCTCTACCGTAGGCAGGTGATGTCTCTTACTATTATAACCAAGTACAAAAGCTATTACCCTCTATTTGACTGAATTTTGCTACTCCCTTTCTTCCTGTTTCAGATATCGGGGAAAGCCTTTCAAATGGCTTTCCGTGATAGGAAAATACCATTTAACATTCACGGTGTGGCTTTTTACAGAAAAAAGGTAATTTTTTTTCCAATTAAGTTATAAGGTGTTTATTTCTAACAATTTCTAATTGGCTATTGTTAAAATATTAACATTCCTGGGCCTTTAAGTTGGTCACTAGCTATTTTATGGTCATTGTAAACAGTAGGATTTTATTTCCAGGTATAGAGAAGAAGGATGTCTAAATGTTTGCGTCTCATAGGTACACACACGTTAATGACACATTAGTGTACAAAAGGAAATCAGTCACAAATACAAAAGAAAACTATCAAATTCAAGGATTTTAAAACCTGATTGGTCATTGAACCACAAAAGCAATAGTTCAAGGTTTAATGATTCAACCACGATTGAATTGATTATATTTGAATAATATTATTTTAATTTTGAACATAATATATTAAGCAATATTAAAAAAATAATATTATATTTATACCTTCATAAATTTAAAAATTAAACTCCACTAAAAAAGTAAAAATATTATAACTCATAAGATACAATATTCAAAATTAAACATGAAACCAGATCAAATGTCACAACATTTAAGTTCAACAATATACGATAATAACAATTAGTAAATACAATTAGAAACCAAATAAATATAATTGATATAACTATCAATCATCACAATATTGGATTTATTAATTAAAAATACAAGTTTTTTCAAGCAAACAATTTGTATAGTTTATGCCCAATTTTTCTTGAGTTGTCCAGTTTTGAACTAATTTAACTGATTTTGCTCTGGTTCTTTGCAAGGCCGGTTTTTAGGATCAAATGAATTGGTTTGGTGTCCTCTTGTTTGGTCCAGTTTGGATTTTGATAACATGATCAAACTTTACAGTAATGGCTATGCTACAGAATTAACTTGGGTAACTTGTAATATTTAACCACCCCCCCCCCCCCCCCCCCAAACAAGCTGAAGAATGCATGTCACGTTCCAACTTGTTACAAATATATTCAACATGAGAACCTTTAAGAGACGTGAACATATTAGCCGGCTGATTGCTGGAGTTAACAAAGTTGGTTGTGGTTTCTTTGAGAAGCACCTTTTCTTTAACAAAGTGGCAATCGATCCTTAAGAAAGTGAGTTAAAAGTCTAATTCAACCTTACAAAACCGATTTGTAAGGTGAGAATTGCTCCTCACTTATGTACATTATTATGACTTTATTCTTAAGTGATGTGGGATCTCCAACACAATCCCCTCACATTGAGAATCGGAGATTTTGAGCGTGAAGTTTGCATGATCTTATTTCTAGATAATGTGGGATCTGCAACACACTCTTCTCATACTGAGGATTGGACATCTCAAACATGAAGTTTGTAGGATTGGACATCTTCAGGCGGTCAGTTAAAGGGTGGCCTGACAAACTCACTAACAATCGATAATCGCTAGGATATAAGCATTTGTGGGTGGTTCGTTAATGGCCTGATAGCGGGTTGCGTGATAAATCCACTAGAAATCGATAATCACTAGGATATAGGTTCTAATACCATACCAAAAAGTGGATTATGTGCCTAATTCAACCTTACAAAACTGATTTGTAAGGTGAGGATTGCTCCACATTTATATACATTATTTTGACCTTATTTCTAAGTAATGTGGGATCTCCAACACTTGTGTTTGGTCCTTGCATGACAATTTGAGTTTGATGCAATATGGAGTGCATTTTAATTGTTGTAAATAGGGATGGGAATAGGCTAGGCTAGGCTAGACTTTGAATATATAGATTGGGTCTTTGTAAATTTAAAGCCTAAACTTGACCTATTATCTATCATAGGTTTTTTTATAAGCTTGGTCTGACCTTTCTGACCTATTAACCTATTTAAATTATTAATGTTAATTAGGTTAATAAACTTAATTTTTAAAAATTAACAAAATTATTTTTAAAATATAGTTTATTCAATATTATTAAAATTTAAATTTTAAAAGAAATATAGGAGAAAAATTGAATCATTTTCTGTTAAAGGGACAATTCATGCATAAGTCGTAAACTTATAAACCTATAATGAAAAAAAAATAATTGTATAATTTTTTTAAATATTAATAATTTATTTATATTTTTAATAATATATATATATATATATATATTAATTTTTTATTATATTATATAAATAAATAATTTAACCTATCAAGCCTAACAATTTTTTTTATAAGCTTAAGTTAGACCTTTTTATATAAATAGGCTTTTTTAAAAGTTTAAACTTAACATTTTTATTAAACAAGTCAGACCAAACCAGATTTCAAAGAAGTCATGTCATAGGTCCTGTTTAAGGCCTGGTCTATTTTCATCCCTAGTTGTAGATAAGCTTCATCCCCCGATGTCTCTAAATATTAGTTATTGGAGTAGTTGCCTAAGCTACATAAGCTCACGTGACTGTTGCCATAGCACATTATTCAACTTCTGCATTGGATTCGGTAACTATGTTTTACTCCTTTCTCTTCCATGAAATTATATTTCCTCCAACAAGAGAAAAGGTGGCTTAGGTGATATCCTAAACTCAATATCTTGAAGTGGATCATCTATTTGATAGCGATCTTGCCCAATTAGCATTAGAGCGACTAATGATTTTTGCGTTGCTTTTGTTCTTGTAATAATCCTTTGCCAGGTGCACTTTTTATGTATCAACAAATGTCAGGTCTAGTAACAATGAGATAATAAGTTTACCAACGAGGCGTTGATATCTTGAGTCTTTCAATGGCTCACCCAACCCAAAAGAAGCTTTACATTAGGATTCAAATGAGCGTCACAAGGACGACAATTGAGTATATCGACTACTCAAAAATGTCCAATGGATACTTATGTAGAGTAAGGCTAACACGTGAACTAGACTGAGCAACCTTTATGACCAAGAAATATTTAAGAGGGCCCAAATCTTTTGTCTGACATTGATGGGATAGATGGTCTAAGTCTTTGAGTTGTCGGATGCCAGCCTCATCATTGCCAGTGATGTTAGTGTTGTCAACATAGACAACAAGATAAATGTAAAGGTCAACGAGAGAGTGAATGAAAAAGACAGAGTAACCAGCTTTGTTTAGTTGCATTTGGTCATTCCCAATTTTAGAAGGGTAGAACTGAAATGCCCAAACCAGGCCAGTGGGGACTGTTTTAAATCATAGAGAGTTCGACACATCTAGCAAACAAGATGAGAGTCGCCAGTGGTACTGGTAGTGAAGCCAGGAGGCTAGTCCATATAT